>NC_066585.1:179818293-181058400 GCF_024323335.1 Lathyrus oleraceus
GGTGATGGAATTTCCATCCTACACTCATTCCTCTTTTGTGGTCCCATGTGCAAATTATTCACTTAATTAAATTATTCACTAAATTATTCATAAAAGTTTTGATTTAAGCTTTTATCTTTTTGCAGGTCACAATGGCAAAGCAACTCCAAGTGGGAAATATGGTATGTTGTACCAGCTCCATAAGGGAGTTTGAATTAGGGTGTTTCGATTAGGTGAAAATATTCGAACATTAGGTATAGATTTACGTTGGTACTATAATCTTGGTCAAGATTTGGTAATGAAGGTTGCGTTTACAATGGTAGTTTTGGAATAGTAATGTATTAGATATCCTATAAGCAAGTGTATCATTCCTCGTATTCGTTTTATGTACACAGTTTTTATTTACGTACACAAACCTCTTTCGGTTAAGTAAATCAAATTGTAAACATTCTCCAATTTCAATCTGGTTTTATAAAACTTAAACCAAAAAATAGAAATAAGCGTGGCTTAGCATGAAAAAAGTAAACTATTAGATTTGCAAATTTGGACCGATTGTGTTGACCGAAGGTCAAAAAATTATATAAAAAAATGAATTCTATGCACATATGGGTCTTTAGACAATCGTCACGCAAAAATCAACATCTAAAACTCGTTCATGAGACAATAGATTCGAATAATATTGCATATATGACTTAGGTTATTGAAATGCAATTTATTGCAAATGGACGTGTGAATCACGACTATGACTTAAACCAAAGACCCATGAACAAATAATGGAAAGACCATGACCATACTATTGGTCGCATGTGGATAATACAGAACCCTTATGCCTTATCAGGAATCAATTAGAAACGAGTTAACATAAATCAACGGACACAAGATGAACAAATGAGAACAAACCACACGCTTGAAGTGATCAAATGAAATGTGCATAGATGAAGGAAAACAGGTGAAATCTCATGGGACCAAGAGCTTATACTAGAATCAATGGCCATGAACCAGTGAAAAACTCAATCACCCTGTGTAACTGAAAACAAACTATCGAAGAGGAAGAACTTTAAGGTTTAAGGAGCCACCAAAAGAATGCTTGACATGATTATGGTTGATGACATTTTGGCCAAATAAAGACCCTTAAGTCTTGATTCTATGCATTGCAGCCTATGATTATAAATGCCTAATGGAAGTCCTCCTTTTTTACTACCCGGCCAAAATCGGGGTGTGACACCAGTTATTGGGTAGGAAGATAATATACCCTATCAGAGGGACATCCATTACCGGTTAGGGTAAACATATCAAGGATGACTCGCTGAGAAAAAAGAGGTCTATTCATTACTGGTTACTGGATAAGAATAACCTGTTGGGGAAAAATATCAAATAGGGTTTACAACTACCGGTTACTGGGCAGAAGACCAAAGAGAGAATATTTGTCACTAGTTAAAGCGAACATATCAAGGATAAACTCAAAGGAAGAATATCCGCCATCGGTTAGGATGGACATATCAAGGATAGACTGCCGGGGAAAAATAGGAATTATATCCATCAATTAATGGATAGAATATCAAAGAGAGAATATCGTCACCGGTAAAGATGAACATATCAAGGATAGACTCAGCAGGGGAAAGCAGGAGTTATAGCTACCTTTTTACTGGGTAGAAACCCACATAGGGAGAAAATCCTTCATCAGTTAGGATGAACATATCAAGGATTAACTCTCTGGGGAATGAAATAGGGATTACAACTACCTTTTTACTAGATAGAATACCATAAAGGGAAAATATCCGTCATCGGTTAGGATGAACATATCAAGGATTAACTCTCTACGGAATGAAATGGGGATTACAACTACCTTTTTACTGGGTAGAATACCATAAAGGAAGAATATTCGTCATCAGTTAGGATGAACATATCAAGGATATACTGCATGGGGAAACGTGAAAACGAATCCGTTAGAATACCATAAAGGGAGAATATCCGTCATCAATTAGGATGAACATATCAAGGATATATTGCCTGGGGAAACGTGAAAATGAATCCGTTGGAGAAAGTAAAGGAAGTAGATTACTTCCATCGGGTATTAGGAAAAAGTAAAGTACTCAAAAATCGAGAGGAATATTACCAGCTACTAGGTAATAGACTCTCAAGTGACCAAAAGTATCTCTCTAGGTAAGAAATAGAAAGAAACAATCAAGCAAGGACTCAACCCAATGAGGACATAACTCAAGGGGAGTGGTTCCATCCATATAATTAATTGAGGAGAAAACCGAAATAATAATCATCCACGAGGAAATAACTTAGTGGGGAATGAGAAAGGTTAAACTCTTTCTGCTTAAGGGGCTAACACTCTACTATTGAAGGAGGACAAACGCACCAAATCTGCATAGGAAATAATATCACCATAGCAGGGGATCAGAAATACGGAATCAAATGCAATAAAATAAATAATGAAATATTTGATGTTGTATTTTACGCATGAATATGCATGTATATGATTAATGATTAGCTGACAAATCAATCACAAAGGATACAAATATCACAGATTTGAATCACCGCTGCAACACCCGACTAATCTCAACAAGATGGAAACACGAATGGAGAAAAGATGCTAGGGATGAACACAAATAATCTGATTCTGAATAGCTCAATCTTGGCTGGGGAGAGAGAAAAGATCTGCTAAAGATTCAACTTTGCGGGAATTTTAGGTCAACACCATATCAAATGAGAGACAACCCCGCAGGGGATCAAATCAAATACTGCTCAAAATCAACACTACCATATTTGAAGATGAACTCCGCCGGGGAGAACAAGAGGTAAAACTCTGCACGGAGGATCTATACAAACTGTTGAGGATGTGATCCTTCAACTCAGCTGGGAAAATTTACAAAAAAGGACCGATCACCAACTCCACTCTACTGAGGAATAAATGATGAATTATTTGGGAAGTATCACCAAACCAACTTCTTGGGGAAGACCAACAAGACTTCGTATGTCAAGACTTACCTGTTCTCAGACTGTTGTTGATATTCCTTACTAAAATTGATTGCTTTTAAAGTGATTGCTTTTATATTCTAAAGAAAAAAATAATTTTAATTTATTAATTCCTATCATAAAAATTCAATTTTATTTGGATGAACTAAATAAGAGTAGAAACAATTAGATAAAAAGCTCAACTTTATTTAATAAAATGGTAGTCTGTAAATGACAAGACTCCATATATCTTTACAAAAAGTTGAAAATGGTAATTTATATGGAAAAGGGATACATTGAATATAATGATCACTACTCTCCCTACCCACTTTAATATCCATTGTACTCTTGTCTTTGGTTGAGAATGATGAATCAGAACCAAATGACTTGCTCCAAACTGTTCCAATGATCAGGACCAAACGAATGCAATTACTTTCCATAATCCCTAATTTTTCCTGGATCGCCCTTTCGGGTTTTCAATTCACCGAGACGCTCATTTTTTCCTAAGCCTCCCTTTCGGGTTTTCAACTTAGCGAGTTGTTCTTTTCTTTTCTTAGGCGAAGTATTTCTTGACTGCATCAACATTCACAGGACGAGTGAACTCTTCACCATCCATAGTTGTAATAATCAAAGCACTGCCTGAAAAGGCTCTCTTAAAAACATATGGGCCTTCATAATTAGGAGTCCATTTGCCCCTAGCATCAGGTTTGAAAGATAAAATCTTCTTGAGCACGAGGTTACCTTCTCGAAACACACGAGGTTTGGCCTTCTTATCAAATGCCTTCTTCATTATCTGTTGATACAACTGACCATGACACATGGCAGTCAACCTCTTCTCTTCAATTAAGTTTAGCTGGTCATATCTGGTTTGACACCATTCAACCTCTGTCAACTTGGCTTCCATCAAAACACACAATGTAACGCCTCAAAATTTGCCCTCCTCTTCTTGGGACTAGTTTAACATATTGCATTCCATTTTTAGGGCATTAGTCATTGCATATTGCATATCATGTGAAATAAGAAAGTCATCCTCCAAAGTCTTGCTCAGAAGATAGAGAGGTTAAGAGATTCAGGCCTGAGGGTCTCATGGATTGATCACCAGCCATCTGAGGGTTTGTGCTACAATTAGGGTTTTCTTGGTTCTTCAAAGAGGTTGAGAATTATCTTGTTTGCAAGAGTATATCACCATCATCTTGATTCTATCATCTTCAAGAGGTTCATTGTGCCTGATCATGTTCCTTAGGATTAGGGTTTTGACCTCTGGTCAACCCTAATTAATGGCATTCTTCCAACCAGGGGTTTTCAAGGAGATGAGTTCTTTATTGAGATGGAGATCATCATGTGATGTTATTGAGCTTATACAAGCTAGGGTTTCATTTTGGAGCCATTTCCTCAAGTGGTTGAGGCTCAAAGTCATCTGTGCATGTTCAAGTCATCTGAGGACCTAAAAGTCAACAGAAAGTCAACTGAGGGCTAGGAGGGGGAGAAATGAGTTTCAACATCTCATTCATGTCTCAAAGAGGTTCATTTATAATGTCAAATGTATATCTTGAGGAATTTGAGGTCAGATCAAGACTTTCCAAAAATGGAAAGTGACCTGTAAGTGAAAGTTTCCAAAAATGGAAAGGTTCTGGTTCAAATTCAACTTGATTTTACATCATCAAAGAGGCTTCAAATGAATTTTTGTCCAACATGAAAGTTGAAGATCTCTCTCTCTCATTTCCAAAAAGTCCATGATCATGAATTTATGATGAATGGTTGAGGAGATATGATCAAATCATTGTCAAGTGTGCGTGGAACTTCAAAAGGCCATAACTTTTGATTCATAACTCCAATTTGAGTGCTCCTTTTTGCATATTGCTCCTCATGACATGAACTTTCCAAAACATTCATCACCTTGCATGAAAATTCATTACATGATTATATGCATATTCATGCCCATTTTGGAGGGAAAATCATAAATTTAAAATTGGTGCATCATGGGAACTTTTTACCATTGCCATTGTGTTGGAAAAATGATTTTAAGTGAATTAGATCATGCTTTGGTTACTGTTCACGTTCATTTACTCCATGCACCATGCAATTTTCATTTTTTGGCCAAACACCTTATTTTTGCTAATTCCTAATTAACTTTGATTAATTTTGATTAGAAAGTGATTAGGACATCATATATATTCATAATTGTAACAAAATTTGAGAGGATTCTAGATCTAGATCTCAAAATTCTCTCTCCCTCCAAAATTTTCTCTTAATCACAATTCAAATTTCTTCAATATAGCAACTGGTTTTTGTTGAAGATTCATGATCAGTGAGTTGGATTGAGTGTGAATCCAGTTTTTGTTTGAAGAATTCGAGCATAATCAAGCAGTTGAAGCTCAAGAACTCAAGAATGGAAGTGGATTGTTAAGCTAGATCTACACGGTTTCAAGCTTCATTTTCTTCATCAAACATCATAGCAAGTGTTCTGGAGGATATTTGGAGCTTGCCAAGCCTTAGATCGTGCATTTCAAGAAGCTGCTCTTCAAGAGGTTCAATTTTCGAATCTCATAATTATGCAATTCATTAACATGTTCATGTAGATCTCTCTTTGCTGATAATTCTGAGCTAAATTTCACATGATTTGATGCATTATTGAGTGAGATATGCTTAATTAAAGTTTGATGCATCAATTTTATTTTGCTCGATTCTCTTTGATCATGATGAATTAGGATTAGATAATACTCGATTTGTATTCTCCATGACATGAGCTTTAAAATGATGTATGATTTTAAAAATTCTGGAAAAAAAATTCTTCATGAACAGTAACCACCACCGTCTTCATGAAGAAGACGGTGGTTTCCGCCCATAGCGTCCACATAGCGTCGGTTTAGCGTCCACTCTGGTTTTGGCTAGGGTTTTTGCCCAAAACGGCATCGTTTCAGCAGGCGCGCCTCATTTGATTGGCCAGCGGGCTCCCTCCATTCGATTCCAGCATGCTGCAAATTTCAAATTAATTCCAATTTTAGTCTTTCCCTCCATAATTTCCATATATGCTTCATTTTCATTTCAAATTTTTTTTATCCAACTTTGAAAATGCATAATAAATTGAAAAATGCTCCAAATAATCCCTGGTTTTTTGCTACTTGTTCATTGAGATGTCCTCTATTTTATGATGTTAAATTATGAAGTTGTGCATGGCTGGATTTGGAATTGTGTTAGACTATGTGATCATGTGTACATTTGTGACCTTGCTCCATTAATCTTATCATAAAATGCTCAATATTGGTCCAAATGCTCTGAAATTTTGCATGATGTTTCTTGACATGTTTATGGATTTATGTGATTTTATTTGGCATTTTTTGTTGTTGGGCTTCACTGTTTTTGACACATGTGCTTTAGGTGTGACAATTTGTATCACACATTTGGATGTCTAGCTTGTGCCATTTTATTTCCATGCCATTTGAACTTGGAAGCTTCTGATTTTTGATATGAGGATTGTATTGGATGTGTTGTATGCTCATAATGTTTTCCAGAATTATTTGAATCATTTCTGTTTTGATTTGGAATTTTCATTCTCAATGTCCAAATATATGCCTTGAATTTTCCTTTGACTTCTCTTGCTTATTACATGCCCTTGCTTAGTGATTTTGATGTGGTCCTTTTTAGGACATGTTCATGATTGATTAAAGATGATTCATGTTGAGTTTTAGGTTCTGTTTTGAATTTTTTCCTCACTTTTGACCCTAGGCTTTGCCTTAGGGGTTTGGACTCACATTTTGGGTTGTGCATTTCAGGTTTCAAAGCAATTAGCCACATTGGTTGATATGATCTCATCACTTGAGATACAAATTATTTTGGTTGATTAACCTTGCTGTTTTGTAGGTCTTGGGGATGGTGAATCAATTTAGTTTGCTTGCACCTTATGCCTTGCACCATTGTTGTCTGATAATTGGTTGTCTGACTGTTGTTGGTTGTTTAGTTTGTCTGAACATAAATATTGACTGTTTTAGCTTTTCTTACAGGTACTTTAGCCGCATTAACTCATTATTTGAGTTGTTTTGCTTTGTTTGTGGTTGGCATACCACCTAGGTAAATTCCTATTCTCCATGTAGTCTGGAAGACCTGTCATGTTATGTTGGCAGGCACCTGTCTGAAGCCCTCCTTAAGAGGCAATGTTTGTGCTTGTTTATTTTTGTGCCTTGTACAGTTAAAGACCTCCTAAGTGAAGAGACATTAGCAGATAAAAGGGATGTGCAATCCATCCCCTTCTACTCAGTTGTGTCTTTCATCTTGCTCACACCATGTGTTGATGCACTTTGAATAAAAAACCCAAGATCATTGTATATCGAGTCAGTCATGTGGAGTAGAGTTCCCCATTCTGAACTCCCACACTTTCATTGATTCAAGCTCTCCCAGGCCAGGGATAAGAGCTATGAGGTCTTACCCTCATTTCCCATTTCATCTGCTTCACCCTAACTCTCAATGTTAGGGTTAAGAGCTCAAAACACCCTTTCCAGTTGGCTTGTTTGTCAAGTTCGATATGACCCCTTGACTAAAGCCCAACCTTGCTTGAGCCCCCTTGGTTGTGTATAGTGTGTGCTAATTGCTTTTGATGATTATCTGTTTTGCTTCTGATCTCCTTTCTGTAGGGGTCGTATGATCAACTTTCGAGGAAGTTGAACGTACGTAAAGATAAACTTGAGTTGACTCACTGCCTGTGTGAGTCAAACTCTTGTTAGAGACTTCAATATAGGGATCATTTGCATGACAACTTCTAGGCTCGAGTCATAGTCTCCCTAGTAGTCTGTTATCTCTCTAGTCTCTGGTAAGGATAGAAGTTCTTTCCCTGTTCAGGGGAACTACGTCGCCCTGATCCTCATACCAGATGAGGTACGTAGGCAAGAGATGAGCTGATCTCTCCGGGCGCCCTTTTCCTTTTCAACCCTCTTGTGTGTGTTTGGAGTCTGACGTAAGTCCAGCGATTGGCAGTCGGTTTTCTGTGTGTGTTTGCTTGTTTGGAGTCTGACATAAGTCCAGCGATTGGCAGTCGGTTTCCTGTGTGTGTTTGCTTGTTTGGAGTCTGACGTAAGTCCAGCGATTGGCAGTCGGTTTCCTGTTTGCGTTTCTTTTGTGGAGTCGGATGTAGGCCCAGCGATTGGCATTCCATTTCCAGTTTGTGTTTGGGTGTTTGCTCTGACGTCTCAGCGTCCCCGTTTAGCATTTTGTTTGGCGTGCGTTAGCCGAACTACGGTAGCTCTGATTCTCATTCCAGATGAGATACGTAGGCATAGGATGTGATATCCTAGCGAGCCCGTTCCCCTCTCTTTCCATCTGTGTTTTATTCCAGTGTGTGTGCATTCTTTGAGCGGTTTTAGCAACCTTATTCTATCTTTCTGAGCGTGGATCCCGTCGAGTACGACGGACGTGAGGGGTGCTAATACCTTCCCCTTGCGTAACCGGCTCCCGATCCTTGCAATCTCCGGTTGTAAGACCATTTCCTTTCCAGGTTTACTTCTAGCGTTTCCTTTCCCTCATTTGGGATAAATAACGCACGGTGGCGGCTCTGTTTGTTTGCTTTTTCCCGCCGGTTGTTTTTCGCGTTGCGACACACAATGATGGGATATTAACCTCTACGGGGAGCACAACTTCCATACCATAAACAAGAGAGAAAAGGGTTTCCCCTGTTGAAGTGAGGACATATGTACAGTACCCATGCAAAGAAAATGGGAGCATCTCATGCCAATCTTTGTACGTCACAACCATCTTCTGAATAATCTTCTTGATGTTCTTATTTTCAGCTTCAACAACTCCATTCATCTTAGGTTTGTAGGGAGAAAAATTATGATGTGCAATCTTGAGGTCTTTGCAAAGAGCTTCCACCATATTATTATTCAAGTTCGATCCATTGTCAGTAAGGGTCTTACTTGGCACACCATAATGACATATGATCTGATTCTTGATAAACCTCACAATAACTTGCTTGGTCACATTTGCATATGATGCCGCTTCAACCCACTTTGTGAAGTAATCAATAGCCACCAGAATGAAATGATGTTCGTTTGAAGCTTTTGGCTCAATCATACCAATCATATCAATTCCCTACATGGAGAAGGGACATGTGGAGGAAATGGCATTCAACATTGTCAAAGGAACATGAATCTTATCTGCATACATTTGACACTTGTGGCATTTCTTCACAAACTTGCAACAATCAGATTCCATTGTCAGCCAATAGTAACCCACTCTCAACATCTTCTTTGCCATAACATGTCCATTGGAATGAGTACCAAAGGAACCTTAATGAACTTCAGTCATGAATAAGTCTTCTTTGTGTCTATCCACACATCTGAGCAAATACATATCAAAGTTTCCCTTGTAAAGCACATCTCCATTCAGGTAGAAGTTGCCAGATAACCTCCTCAAAGTCTTCTTATCTTTCAAAGATGCCCCAGACGGGTAAATCTGACTTTGAAGGAAACATTTGATATCAAAATACCATGGCTTTTAATCTTTGATTTCTTCAATAGTAAATACATGAATTGGCCTATCAAGACGCATCACAGTCAAATTAGGAACTTCATTCCAAAATTTCACTACAATCATGATGAAACTCGAGGGATATGATGAAACTCAACCTTTGTGAAGAAATTTTAAATCCTCCTCGCATAGTCTCTATATGGTATCAAACCGGGTTGATTCGTCTCCCATTCACCTTTGATTTGATTCACTACCAATGCTGAATCTCCATAGACGTCAAGATACTTGATTCTGAGATTAATGGCTTCTTTGATCCCCATAATGCAAGCTTCATACTCAGCCATATTGTTTGTGCACTTGAAGTCAATCTAGCTGTAAACGGAAAATGAGTGCCTTGAGGAGTAATAATCACTACCCCAATTCCAGTAGCATATGAATTAACAGCTCCATCAAACACCATGCCCCAATGGGAACCGGGTTTTGGCCCTTCTTCAAGCAATGGTTCATCATAATCCTTCATCTTTAAGTACAAAATCTCTTCGTCAGGAAAATCATATTGCACTGACTGGTAATCTCAATAGGTTGGTGAGCCAAGTGGTCAGCCAAGACGTTACCCTTAATTGCTTTTTGAGATCGGTATTCAATATCATACTCGGATAACAACATCTACCAACGGGAAATTCTCCCAGTTAAAGAAGGCTTATCAAAAATGTATTTGATTGGATCCATTTTGGATATCAAACAAGTAGTATGATTCAACATATACTGGCGCAGACGCTTAGCAGCCAAAGCCAATGCGTAAGGTGTCGTTTCAAGCGTAGAATACCGAGTCTCACAATCGGTGAACTTCTTACTGAGGTAGTAAATTGCATACTCTTTCTTTCCAGATTCATCTTTCTTACTAAGGACACAACCCATACTTTCATCAAGCACATTCAAATGCATGATCAAGGGTGTTCCTTCAACAAGCGGAGATAGAATCATAGGTTCAAGTAGATACTCTTTGATACTATCAAAAGCTTTCTGGAAATCCTTGGTCCAATCACAAGACTGATCTTTCCGAAGAAGCATGAATTTTGAGATATAGTTCAAGTGGCCAAGAAAACCTCTGACTTGCTTCTCAATTTTGGCCGTAGGCATTTCTTGTATTGCTTTGACCTTGGTAGGATCAACTTCAATACCCTTCTCACTGACAATAAAGCCCAAAAACTTACCAGAATGAACACAAAACATACACTTATTGGGATTGAAGTGGATTTTGTACTTCCTCAAATGCTGGAATAACATCAACAAATGCTCAACATGTTCTTCTTCATCACTTGATTTGGCAATCATATCATCAATGTAAACCTGAATCTCTTTATGAATCATATCATGAAAAAGAGTGGTCATAGCTCTCTGGTATGTTGCACCAGTATTCTTCAAACTGAAAGGCATCACTCTATAACAGAATATTCCCTAGGGTGTAATGAATGTGGTCTTCTCCATATCTCCAGGTTCCATCTTGATCTAATTATAACCGGAAAATCTGTCCATAAATGGAAAGACTTTGAATTTAGTTGTATTGTCTACCAACATATCAATGTGTGATAGAAGGAAAACCATCTTTCGGACTAGCTTTGTTCAAATCTCTATAATAAACACACATGCGGACTTTTCCATCTTTCTTAGGAACATGCATAATATTGGCCACCCACTGCGGATACTCGGAGGTTACAAGAAAACCAACATCAATTTGCTTCTGCACTTCATCTTTGATCTTTACTGCCATATCAGGACGAGTCTTCCTCAACTTCTACTTCACCGACGGGCATTCTAGCTTCAATGGCAATCTATGCTCCACAATCTCATAATCCAACCCAGGCATGTCTTGATAGGACCAAGCAAACACATCTTAATTGAAATTCTGGTATCAGATATGAGATGTTGAAGGTAATGTCATGACACTAATATCTGAGTAATGAAAATAGGATAAAGATAAAGAATAGTAATGCAAGAGACACAAGCAATTGTTAACCCAGTTCGATCCAACTCACCTACATCTGGGGGCTACCAAGCTAGGAAGGAAATCCACTAAATAGAATCAGTTCAAAGACTCTCCGTACACTTCAACAAGTTACAGTCTTTCTCACCTAATCTCTACCCGTGCGACTTCTACCTAAGCACTCTTAGATATGAGAACCCACTCACTCACCCTCAATCACACCTGTGATTTTAAACAACAATTACTCTGAAAAGAAGACACTTTTCAATTACACACACTTGATCTTCAATCAAGTAGACACACACTTGATCTTCAACCAAGTAGACACACACTTGATCTTCAACCAAGTAGACACACACTTGATCTTACTTAACAACTTCAATCAAGTAGACACACACTCATGCTTAAAAGCTTAGAGTAACAAATTACAACTCACAAATCAGACTAATTCAATCATCTCTGGATGAATTGAATGGCTTATAAGTCTCACGACTAAACAAGACACAAACCCTTATATTCTCTCAATATTTCGCTCAGTATTGGTTGTGTAACAAATCAGGTTTTCCATGTCCTATTTATAGAAGCATTCAACTGGGCTTGGACATCTTGGAAACCCTAAAACTATTTTCCAATTAAATCTTCTCATGACAGCTGGTTAGATCTCCTTGGAAAATAAGTAAATCAGGTTGTAATCAATCATTGAATGCACCTACAAATCAGATCTTAAATCGTACATATATTGCCATTAAATGCGCACCCACAAAACACATAACATTCACCCTGAATGTTCTGTGTACAGGATGTCATGACATGGGGTCTGACATCCTGGAACAATCTTGCATAATTCCATTTATAATTTCTAGCAGGTACATAATATCAGATGTCATGACATTGTGTATGACATCCTGAAACGATCCTGCATAATTATATTTTTTAAACTCGAGCAGGTACATAGATATCTTAAGTTAAGACATCATATGCAACATCTTGTGAACACTCTTTGTTTTACCAAAATTGCTGCCAACACTTAGAACCAACAAACTCCCCCTTTGGCAAATTTTGGCTAAAACATATATTTGTCCATTTTGTTCACAAGAAAAACTATCAGCAGTTAAACAATAGTTTAAGCAGCAGCAGAAGCAAACAGAATTACTAGTTATA
Source organism: Lathyrus oleraceus (assembly GCF_024323335.1). Classification (NCBI taxonomy): domain Eukaryota; kingdom Viridiplantae; phylum Streptophyta; class Magnoliopsida; order Fabales; family Fabaceae; genus Lathyrus; species Lathyrus oleraceus. The sequence continues at coordinate 179,830,838 of NC_066585.1, forward strand.
GAAGCAACTAGTAAAACACACAAATGCACAAGGGTACTTCTTCTCCCCCTAAGTCTGTTCAACACAGACAACAACACCAGTAGCATACAGAGTCACACTCTGACATCTCCTTCAACATCTGTAATATTCAGAATCACCTTCTGACATCTCCTTCAACATGTTAACATTTAGAACCTCCTTCTGACATCTCCTTCAACATCACAAAATAGAACAAAACTTTATTCTGTTCAAACATCAGACATCTCCTTCAACATCAGTAAACAGAACAATATTCACATCTTCTTCAATGATAGTTGTTCATCTATTCAGTTACAACAACACATACATCTCCACACAACTCCACATATTTAACTGCTCCATATAATCACTTCTCCCCCTTTTTAGTCAAAATTGACCAAAGGTGACTAATTAGACAAAATAAATGTCAATCGGCCTAGCAGAGAATGTCACAACCGATGTTATAACATATAAAATGTTAAAACATAAATGTTAGGAGATACAAACCATAATTATACACAGTTGCAATAGCTGAGATAATTAGAAATCCAAGGAACTCATAAAGAGCCAAAATATTACATAAAGGCATCAGTAAGGACTACCATAAATTGTCTTGAGAACCAGACCTCTCACTTGAGGTATGGGCATCTGTTTCCTTGGCTTGTCAAATAGTGGTTGTCCTACAGACTTCATTTTCTGTGGCTTCTAATTCAACAACTCCTTCTGTTCCTCTTCCTAGGAACTTATTGATTACAGTTGGGGAGACCCTTACACACCTTCCTCTAACAAACACTTTGCAAAACCCTTTGCTGTTTTCATCAAACCAGCAGACTTGATCAACTCCATAACCTCCTTCACTTCCATAGCATCTTTCCCTGGTTCCCTCTCCACAACAACTCTCTTCTGTATAACAAATTTCCACTTGGATGCAGAATCTTCCAGATGAAAGGAAGTGTTGTCCAATATGCACAGCTGCAACCTTAACAGGAGATTTTCTAACAGATTGCCATTTAGCAGTAGAGATGTCTAGGACATCGTCTTCGATATCATATTCGGAGTCAGAACTTTCTCTGACCTTTCTTTTCTTGACTTCAACTTTACTCCATGATTTAGAAGGACCTACAGTAGCAACCTTCTTACCTGTTCTGGCTGTCATCAAATCAGCCACAGACTTGCCTTTCCTGGTCTTCATTTTCTTTGCAACACTTGGTTTCAAATGATGAATCAAGGTGTCATCTTCCTCGTCTGAGCTTTCTTCTTCTAGATCAATTACCTTCTCAGCAGTGTCATCTTCCTTATCTGAGCTTTTTCCACTCCACATTAATTGCTATAAATTCTCATGGATACAAATTCCCAATTTTCCTCTTAAACATTCAAATTTATTAGCATCCAAAGACTTTGTAAATATGTCAGCTAATTGCATTTCAGTTGTAACATGCTCTAGTGCTATGATTTTCTCTTCCACAAGTTCTCTAATGAAGTGATGGCGAATGTCAATGTGCTTTGTCCTACTGTGCTGAATAGGATTTTTAGAAATATTTATAGCACTTAGGTTGTCACAGTACACTGTCATGACATCTTGTGTGACATTGTATTCTGTCAACATTCGTTTCATCAAAACCAGTTAAGAACATCTACTTCCAGTTGCTATGTATTCAACTTAATATCTAGCACAAACACCATTTTCATCTTTCAAATGTGTAGGAGCAGGTGTCCTTTTATGATCTGCATTCTCCATGCCAACCTTCTTAACCTTGTTCTTGGCATATTTGCTTTGAGATAGAAAAATAGACTCTTCTATCTGCTTGACTTGTAGCTCAAGTCCAACAAGGTTCATCTCAACCTTAGACTGCATTTGTCTAACAACATGTTCTACCATTTGATCTGACCTCCCACCAAACCCAATATTGTCCACATCTATTTGAGCCACCATGAGCTTTTCTCTTTCATTTTTCACAAATAAGATCTTGTCAATACCTTCCCTCTTGTAACCATTATTAGTGAGGAACATTATGAGTCTCTCATACCAAGACCTAGGAGCTTGCTTCAACCCATATAGGGCTTTCTTTAATCTGTACACATGCCTTTTAGGCTGTTCAACATATACTTCCTCTTTCAAGTAGCCATTTGAGATCACTTCCCTTGATTTAGTTGTGACCCTTTTACTTGGATCTCTTCGAATGAGATCTTTGGGATGATCCTTCTGAACTCTAATGGAGGGTCCCTTGTTGGCTTTGTCAGGTTCAGCTTGAGGAGGTTCATTCACCTTGTCTGAGAAATCAACTGTGGGATTATTCAGAGATGTCTTAACATCGTCTGAGACATCAGTCTGTTGGTCATCAATGACACCATTAATAGATTCCATCATTATTTTGATTCTGGAATTAAGGACTCTATATGCTCTGCTGTAGCCCATAAATAATCTTTTGGGATCCATCTTCCTTCTTTGTTCACTTCTAATTTTGATAACTTGACTTTCCTTTTCTCCTTGAAGTTTTAGACAAAGATCTTTGAAGACTTCAAACACATCAGATTTGTTTCTTATAAAGTTGATCCAGGTGTATCTGGAGAAGTCATTCACATTTACATATGCAGACTTCTTCCCACTAGAGCTTTCCACCTGCATGGGTCCCATCAACTCCATATGGAGGAGTTCCAAACCTTTGGAAGTGGTGTCATGTCTGAGTTTCTGGTGTGACATCCTTGTCTGACATTTCACACCGACTTTTCTTTCATCAATCTTCAAGTTGGGAATTCCTCTAACAGCTTCAACAAATATAATCATCTTCATACCTTTAAGATGCAGATGGCTCAATCTTTTATGCCATGTCTTCACTCCTTCTTCTTTGACTAAGGTACCATTTGAAGAATAACCAATTTGATAACTCCACATGTAACAATTGTATTTGGTCCTGACTCCTTCATGATCACTTCACTTTCTTTGTTAGTAATCAGACATTCAGTTTTAGTGAAGTTAACATTTAGAACTTGGTTACATATATGACTGATGCTTATTAGATTTGCAGTCAATCCCTTAACAAGTAGGACATTGTCAAGGTCAGGAACTCCAGGGCAATCAAGCTTACCAATCCCCTTGATTTCACCCTTTGCCCCATCACCAAAGGTTACATAACTCATGGCATGAGGATGAAGGCCAGTTAGCAGGTCTTTGTTTCCAGTCATGTGTCTGGAGCACCCACTGTCAAAATACCAATCTTCTTTGGCTGAAACTCTGAAGGAATTGTGAGCTATTAGACTTGTAACATTAGTCTTAAGAACCCATTGCTTCTTGTTGACAGGCCTGTGCTGTTTGGGTCATGGTTGATAGTGAGTCTGATGATGAACAGTGCTAGGATAACCATACAGCTTATAGCAGAAGGGCTTCAGGTGGCCAAATTTTCCATAGTAATGGCATCTCCATCTTTGGTGTTTCCCTTTCTGCTGTCTTTCCTTATGATATTGTGACATATGATGTGACATCTCAGGTTTGCTTTTAATATGGTTGCACTTAGGTTTGGATTTAGGTTTGCAACCAGTGTAACTGCACTCAGGCTTAGATCCATTATACCCAATGCCAGATTTGTCTCCTGTTATTTGTCCAGTTTGGAGAATCTTGTCTAAGGAATCAGATCCATTGTTTAACATTCTTACATACTTGGTCATCTCTTCTAGTTTAGAATTCAAGAACATAGCTTCAGTTTTTAACTTGGAGATGGTTTCTACATGCTCTGCCTTCTCATTCTCCAGCTGTACTATCACTTTCTTTTGGCTTTGAATTTTATCTAGCATGGCATTCAGAACCACTTCTTCTATTTTTAATTTGGAGATGGTTTTCAAGTGTTCTACCTTCTCATTCTCAAGTTGAGGTATTACCTTCTTCTGGCTTTCAACCTGTTTACATACCTCTGCATTTTTGTGACACAACTTTTTGTAGGTAGTGGCCAACTCTTCAAAGGTTACTTCATCATCACTTGAGTCTTTATCAGAACCCTATCTTCCAGTCAAGCCAGTCACCAAATTTGCAGACTCTTCTGTTTCACTCTCATCAGACCAAGTGGCAACAAGACTCATCTTCTGCTTCTTGAGGTAGGTTCCACATTCAGTTCTAATGTGTCCATACCCATAACATTCATAACACTGTACTTCTTTTCCTTCTTTGGTCTTATCATCTAACCTTGTTCTCCTTTCAGCATTATTGATGTCAGATGAGATGTTCTTAACATTAGCCTTAGATATTACATCCATCTTTTTCAACAGTCTGTTGAACTGTCTTCCCAGCATTGCTACATCATTTGCTAGATCCTCATCAACATCCTGACTATTTTCCTCCTTTGTGTTTGATATAAAGGCTATGCTTTTGGTTTTCCCTTCAGATCCATCATTCATTCCCATCTCAAATGTTTGGAGGGAACCAATTAGCTCATCAACTTTCATGTTGGAGATGTCTTGAGACTCTTCTATGGCTGCCACCTTCATAACAAATCTCTTAGGGAGTGGCCTGAGTATCTTTCTTACTAATTTTTCATCTGACATCTTCTCTCCCAGGGCTCCTGAGGCATTAGCAATTTCAAGGATACTCATGTGAAATTCATGAATATTTTCATCTTCTTTCATCCTTAAATTTTCAAACTTGAAGGTGAGCAGCTGTAGTCTAGACATCTTCACTCTAGAGGTGCCTTCATGAGTGGTCTTGAGAATGTCCCAAGCATCTTTAGCCACCTCACAATTGTTTACCAACCTGAAGATATTCTTGTCTACTCCATTGAATATGGCATTCAATGCTTCAGAATTTCCAAGGGCTAGATCCTCCTCCTCCTTGGACCATTGTTCTTCAGGCTTCTTGTCAGTTGTGGCTTCTCCTTTCTTAGTAATTACTGGATATGCCCAGCCTGTTAGCACAGCCTTCCAAGCCTTATTATCCAGAGATTTTAGGAAAGCTACCATTTGAGGTTTCCAATAGTCATAGTTAGATCCATCCAAAATTGATGGCCTGTGAGCAAATCCTCCCTCTCTCTCCATAGTACCAGAAAGTATTGTCCCTAGATCTCACCCAGAACCAGAGCAGGATGCCTGCTCTGATACCAATTAAAATTCTGGTATCAGATATGAGATGTCGAAGGTAATGTCAAGACACTAATATCGGAGTAATGCAATCAGGATAAAGATAAAGAATAGTAATGCAAGAGACACAAGCAATTGTTAACCCAGTTCGGTCTAACTCACCTACATCTAAGGGATACCAAGCCAGAAAGGAAATCCACTAAATAGAATCAGTTCAAAGACTCTCCGTACACTTCAACAAGTTACAGTCTATCTCACCTAATCTCTACCCATGCGACTTCTACCTAAGCACTCTTAGATATGAGAACCCACTCACTCCCCCTCAATCACACCTATGATTTTAAACAACAATTACTCTGAAAAGAAGACAGTTTTCAATTACACACACTTGATCTTCAATTAAGTAGACACACACTTGATCTTCAACCAAGCAGACACACACTTGATCTTCAACCAAGTAGACACACACTTGATCTTACTTAACAGCTTCAATCAAGTAGACACAGACTCATGCTTAAAAGCTTAGAGTGACAAATTACAACTCACAAATCAGACTAATTCAATCATCTATGGATGAATTGAATGGCTTACAAGTCTCACGACTAAACAAGACACAAACCCTTATATTCTCTCAATATTTTGCTCAGTATTGGTTGTGTAACAAATCAGGTTTTCCATGTCCTATTTATAGAAGCATTCAGCTGAGCTTGGACATCTTGAAAACCCTAAAACTATTTTCCAATTAAATCTTCTCATGACAGCTGGTTAGGTCTCCTTGGAAAATAAGTAAATCAGGTTGTAATCAATCATTGAATGCGCCTACAAATCATATCTTCAATCATACATAGATTGCCATTAAATGCGCAATCACAAAAAACATAACATTCATCCTGAATGTTTTGTGTACAGGATGTCATGACATCGGGTCTGACATCCTGAAACAATCCTGCATAATTCCATTTATAATTTCCAACAGGTACATAATATCAGATGCCATGACATTGTGTATGACATCCTGAAACGATCCTGCATAATTATATTTTTTAAACTCGAGCAGGTACATAAATATCTTAAGTTAAGACATCACATGCAACATCTTGTGAACACTCTTTGTTTTACCAAAATTGCTGCCAAAATTAGAACCAACATTAATACTCTCGAAAAAGATCAATCAACCCCTTCTTAGCCTCTGGACACTGTTGAGACCCAATCTTGACTTCCTTCACATCGTCTTTGGAACCCAAGTTGACTAGTTCAATATGCTCTTCAAATGGATGAATGGATTTTTCCTCATGCTCAAGTAAACGAGATAATTCATCAGATACTTCATCATCAGTCTCTTTCTCAGCCTCAAACACAGGGAATTCAAAGTTTGGAGAGGGAGTAGGATCATTGTATTCAATGGGTTTGAGAACCATCCTGCATAATGATTTGATATTTTGATTTTAGAGAAGTGAATTGTGACCAAATATTATACGGATGGAAGATTATTATTTATTTATGTTTTTTGTGATTACCATTTTCAGAAAAGAAAAAAGTAAAAATAAAACATTAAAGATGTGGATGAATAAAATTGCATTTTATTGATGATAATAAAAATGCCCAACAATGTTCACTTCTCCCTTAGGCATAGGAGAAGGATTTTTCTTAAAAAATGAAAAAAAAATTACTTAGAGCGATGAATAACAGTAAGAACGTCAACAACAACCCAATTGTTGCAAGTCTGGCCATGCGTCACAAAGTTGGTGCAAGCTTCATCTTCATCACCATCATCCTCAATCACGACAGCTTAGTGTTGACCATTCCCATGAATGAACCCTCCACTATGGAAACTCGGTTGTACATCTTCAACTTTAGCGTTGAAAGGCCCTGGTTGAAATCCCAATTCGGCCCTATTCTTATTCTCGGTAATCTCTAACATACGGCCCCACTAATCAACGCAACCAACCTGAATAACGTTTTGTGCATCCATTAAAGAGGACATAGGTGCCCCATCTTTCTTTACTTCATCAGCAATAGACAAGGCTTAGAACGGCGTTTCAACCTCCTCCTTAGCTTCAACATAAGAAAATGATGACAAATGGCTCACCAAAAGTGCTTTTTCTCCACCAACAACGACAAGCTTGTCGTTCTTCACAAATTTTAGTTTCTGGTGTAGAGTAGACATCACTGCTCCCGCCTCATGAATCCATGGCCTTCCCAACAAGCAGCTATACGCCGGGTGGATATCCATCACTTGAAAAGTAATTTGGAAATCACTCGGACCTTTTTTCACTAGAAGGTCCACTTCACCAATGACGGTTTTGTGGGAACCCTCAAACGCCTTGACAATCACGCCACTGTAGCTCATTGGGGTACCTTGATAAGAAAGTCTGGACAAAGTTGACTTTGGAAGCACGTTCAAAGATGACCCAGTGTCAATGAACACATTGGACATAGCGTCCTCCTGGTAGTTCATTGAAATGTGTAGCGCCAAATTGTGATTTCTTCCTTCCTCAGGAAGATTTTCATCACAAAAACTCAAAATATTGCAAGAAGTGATGTTGGCAACAATGTGGTCAAACTGATCCACAATCACATCATGTTTAACATAAGCCTGCTCAAGCACCTTCTGCAATGCCTCCCTATGCACCTCAGAATTCATTAATATTGACAACACGAAGATCTTTGACGGGGTTTGGAGTAGCTGCTCTACCACATAAACTCACTTCTCTTTATCAGCTTCAAACATTCATCATCATCGCTAGCCTTCAGTTTGCTGGATTCACCAAACTGACACACTGGAGTGCTAACCGGATTCACTACTGGAACCTCTGCCTTCTTACTGGTTGTAGCATCTTCTACTTCCTTCAGGAAAACCGGACCAAACACATGACCACTACGGGCCACTGTAAGACCCCAAGTTTGACCCTAAGACCCCTCATGCAATTTCATCATATGCATTGGCATTGAGATCATACCTTGGCATCCTCCTTACCCCTCTTTCATTGGGTTTGTTTTGGGAAAGATCATAAAGAACTATGTGATTGTATCATACTTGTATATTATCATTTTACTAAGCAAAATACCAAAAATATGTCTTTGCATTTGCCTAACTCTTTTGTAGGTAGGGCATGATCATCATTGATCTATCAAGTTCATATCTAGGGTTTAAAACCCTAATGGCTAAGAGCACAACCAAGGATTGATTCACAATTTCTCTAAGCATCATATATGAGTCCCAATTATCTCTACATCTTATATTTATCAAGCATTCTTCAAGAGTTTGGAGGTGATTTGCCTTGGAAACCCCAGTTTGACTAGGTATCTTAAGTAACTTCTCAAACAAGCTATCTCATTAATTGATCAAATTTCTCAAAGTACACTTCAAAATTTATCATCATATGCATATATGATCTACCATGAGCCTATAAAGTCAAGATAATTGGAAGTTAGTAAGTTGGTTGATGGTGGTTGGCCAGATGAATTTATCTCATCAAAAATGGGTCTCCCTAGACCCTACCTCCTACAATTTTCACCATATGAAACTTATTCCAAGAGAAACTTTACTCTGAACGACATTCCAAACAACTTTCATGTTGAGACCTAAAGCTAGTTTAGCTTGGAAAGTCATTTTCTATGTTGAAACATTATAGGTCATTTTGTCTAAACCCTAATTTGAAAGCCAACTTCCCAAGAACATAACTTGCTCAATTTTTATGAGATGAAATATTTCCAAGTTGAAAAATCAAATTCAATATGTCTACTTCAACTTTGATGTTTGGAGTGAGAACTAATTCAACTTTTATGAGCATGTGATATGAGGATACATTATAGGTCATTTTTTCCCTATACCATTGAACAAGTGATTTTCCTCAACTTCAAAAATGCATAACTCTATCATTATAAATCTAAATGACATTAAATTGGTGACAATTTTTTATTTCATTGAAAGATATACAACTTTGATGAAGACACTTTTCTCATTTCGAGCTCACATAAAAAGTTAAGCAAGGTGGAATATTGAGATATATGACTTAACACTTAGAAAAAATTTCAACATGTTGAAATTTCCAAACTTCCACCTCAAAATTCACCATGATCCAAGTCCCAAATGGAAAAGTGTCAAACATCAAAGTTGTTCCCCTTGATCTAAGATTTCCAAAGAATCCTATTTTATGCATTTTGGATGAGGTTTGCTAAGGTTGCGTATGGTCTTAACAGGTCTGCATCAAGTGGAAAAATCAAATGTCCAAAACTCCATTTCACATTGCCTTTTGTCATACCCCAATTTTGACCCTGAATCGCTGATTCAATACATTCATCATAGCTATTGCATGTCTACATAGCATACCATACATTCCATACCGCATAGTGCCTAAAATATCAGTCGAAACAATTTTTTCGGATCTACAGACAAACCGATTGAATTAATCAAAGGATGTGCGTTAAATCAGTGAACGAAAAATTTTAAAATCAAGCTTCTAGACATCAATTTTCTTAATCTACGTTTCGCGTAGTTCAAGACCCAATCAGGAGGCACTTGCTTTCACTGGGATTCATCTTACACACATTCCCACCGGTGGAAAAAATAGTGCTGATAAATCTCTTCTTGTTAATCTTATGTATTGGGTTTCCCAAAATCCTCCGCCGCACTTTATAAAACCTCCATTTTCTCAGATTTGTTGTACACATCCGTGAAGTATGTGTCCTGACGGCCCCGTTCTTCACTTCAAATACAACCATCGTTTCTTATTTCTTTGGCAAATAGGTGTGGGATTCCGGTGCTGGAATTGTTGCGGCGGTTTTGATTGCGATTTGTCCAGGCTACATTTCGAGATCTGTTGCTGGATCTTATGATAATGAAGGAGTTACGACCCGTCAACTGCAAAGATCACCTCTCAATAATCTCGCTGGAAATTGTCTTCACAGCTCCTAACCTTCTCCTTTCATCGTCAGAAAGTCGCTACTCCAACAACAAACACGAGAAACCTAGGTTGGTCTTTCACATGTTTTAATACTTTCGACTTGTTTGTTGCTGCTGCTAATACTTTCGACTTGTTTGTCCGATTCAATTATGCATTTTTGTTAAGATCTGGTTATTGGATTCATAGCAATATAATGAGTTTGATTTGTAAATAGCATACTGCTGCCATGATCTGGTTCATATGTTGTTGGTTCACTTGTTTGGTTTGATGACTGCAGTGTGCTAATGTGCTTGAGACAGGTTTTAAAGGTTTGGATTGATGCAAGTTGGACCTTACAAGTTTGGTTTGAGTTTAGAACATGTTTGTTGCAGGTTCATAGGTTGCATCAGTTCTGCATCCAGTTCTTTGTTCTGGTTTAATAAGTTGACTTGGTGTTGATTTGTGGATGTTGTTAATTTGCACTTCTATCATGTTAATCCTATGTTAAGTTTTTGTACCAAGCATTGGTTAGTGAATGCGGGTTAATTAGATGATGCAAATGTTAATTGGGATTGTTAGATTTATTGAATAGGACTGTTAGATTAAAATGCTGATTGATATGCCTAATGGTGATTTTACTGAAAAATCCAACCTTTTAAACCATTCCAATTTATAAAAAAAAAATTCAGTTAGGTTATTTAATTCATATAACTAATTATTAATCGCCAAGATGAGTAATTAAGATCATTGTTTCATTTTGATCATAAATTAAATTATTTTTTCAATTTTAATTTATTTTTAAAATTCAATTCATTTTAAAACCATTTCAATTTCAATTTAAATCATGTCTAAATTCAATTCATTTTAAAACCATTTCAATTTCAATTTAAATCATGTCTAAATTCAATTCATTTTAAAACCATTTCGATTTCAATTTAAATCATGTCTAAATTCAATTCATTTTAAACCATTCCAATTTCAGTTTAAATCTTGTCTCAATTTATTTGAATTAAACCTTGATTAGGTACCACCAAGTGAAATATTCAATTGTCTTTTTTCTATTTGTTTTATTTTCTATAATAGGCTAGTTATTTATATCTTTTATAATTTCTTAACATAACTTACAAAAATCTTTTCTTAAACAAACTCGAAAGAAAAGGACCGTTGGAATCTAGCATTCCAGTGTAACCCTTGAACAATTGAGTCCGTTGGAATCTAGCATTCCGTTGCACATGTCTCGTTCTTATTGAGTTTTCATTTTCCATTAAACCATTTCAATTTCGACTTCAAATAATTTTCGTAACCAAGTCAAACCATCTCAAATCATTTATGTGAATCCATCCTTGATCACATATTGAGAGATATTTCTTAAAATCAAATACAATATCCAAACCTTTTTCTAAATAAATTCGAAAGAAAAGGACCGTTGGGATCAAGAATTCTGGCGTAACCCTTTGAACATTTGATTCTTATCAAGTGTTCGTTGTCCATTAAATAATTTTCCTAAATATTTCGAATGAAAAAGGACCATTAGAATCTAGCATTCCAGTGGAACCCCGAGTGATTGATCCTGAGGCTCATGTCTCGTTCTCATCAAATATTCGTCTTTCAAAACTCAAGAAATACTTAATTCCTACCTTAACACTTTTTCAATAAAGATGGAAATGGAACATGGTGTATACCGTGCACTCCTGAGATTAAGATTCAAGGTGGATGCCTTACCTATCTTAGCTCTCGCCATCGCCTAAAATTGTCAACGCGGTTTCTTTAAACCCTTTCTTAATCAAACCTCAAAACACTTAATCTTTATCAAACACTTTTTCAAATAAAGATGGAAGTGGAACATGGTGTATACCGTGCACTCCTAAGATTAAGATTCAAGGTGGATGCCTTGCCTATCTTAACTCTCGCCATCATCTAAAATTATCAATGCGGTTTCTTCAAACCCCTTTCTTAATCAAACCTAAAAATACTTAATCTTTATTAAACACTTTTGTCAATAAAGATGGAAATGGAACATGGTGTATACCGTGCACTCCTGAGACTAGGATTCGAGATGGATATCTTTCTCATCCAAGTTCTCGCCATCACTCAAAATACATCCAACCAATCAAACTCTTTCTCGCCGCCGTGCGATTAATTATCAAAACCCTTTTTCATAAACGAAAGATATATAGTATTAAGGTGATGCAAAACAATGTTTCGGCTACGATTGTTGAGTCGAGATAAGTGACGCTTTTCCGAATGTAGATTTATAAATCCATTCGGTGTATGATATGCGTCCACTCCTCATCTGTTTTGGGTAAAACAATGTTTTTCGTCGATTAATACAAAATAGCTTTCGCTAAAATCGACCAACAAACAAACATTTTCTACCCAGAACAACGTAAGCCTTGACTTCTCTATTGAGATACATAGGAGCAGGATTTGTAAATCTTGTCAGGCCTGTCGCATCCGCGAAAAACAATCGGCGGGCAAAAGCAAAACAAACAGAGCCGCCACCGTGCGTTATTTATCCCAAAAGAGGGGAAGGAAACGCTCGAAGTAAACCTGGAAAGGAAATGGTCTTACGACCGGAGATGCAAGGATCAGGAGTCGGTTACGCAATGGGAAGGTATTAGCACCCCCTCACGTCCGTCGTACTCGACGGGATCCACGCTCAAAAGAATAGAATAAGGTTGCTAAATAAATGCTCAAAAGAATGCACGCACACTGGAATAAGGAACACAGATGGAAGAAGAGGGGAACGGGCTCGCTAGGATATCGCATCCTATGCCTACGTATCTCATCTGGAATGAGAATCAGAGCTACCGTAGTTCGGCTAACGCACGCCAAACAAGACCACACAGGAAACCGACTGCCAATCGTTGGACTTATGTCAGACTCCACACAAACAGGCAAACATGGAAACCGAGTGCCAATCGCTAGGCTTACGTCAGACTCCAAACAAAGAAGAAAACACAGGAAACCAACTGCCAATCGCTGGACTTATGTCGGACTCCAACACAACACAAAGGGTAAAAAAAGAAAAAGGGCGCCCGGAGAGATCTGCTCATCTCCTGCCTACGTACCTCATCTGGTATGAGGATTAGGGCGACGTAGTTCCCCTGAACAGGGGAGAAACTTCTAACCTAACCAGAGACAAGGGAAGATAACAAGCTACTAGGGAGACTACGACTCGAGCCTAGAAGTTGTCATGCATACGATCCCTATGTTGAGGTCTCTATACTAACTTGCACAGGAAGCAAGCTAGCCTAAGCAGCACAAAATCAAACACAAGCACAATAAAGCAAGCACACACACTATATGCAAACAATTGGCTCATACAAGGCTAGGCTGTAGAAACAAGCCAACTGGAATGGGGTGTTTTTAGCTCTTAACCCTAACATTGAGAGTTAGGGCAAAGCAGATGACATGGAGATGAGGGTTATGCCTCATAGCTCTTATCCCTGGCCTGGGAGAGCTTCAATCAAATAGAAAGTGTGGGAGTTCAGAATGTAGGAACTCTTCTCCACAAATGATGGACTCTATAAGATCTTGGGTTCTTATCCACAGTGCATCAACACAGGGTGTGTGAGCAAAGTGACTGACACAACTGAATAGCAGGGGATGGATTGCACATCCCTTTTATCTGCCAATTGCCTCTTAAGAGGTCTTTACCTGCTTGGCACAAAATTAAACAAACACAAGCATTGCCTCTTAAGGAGGGCTTCAGACAGGTGCCTGCCAACATAACATGACAGGTCTTCCAGACTACATGAAGATCAAGAAATTATACCTCAGTGGTATGTCAACCACAAGCTAGCAAAGCAAAGTTCAAATGAACTTAAAGCAACTTAGGTACCTGTGGAAACAGCTAAACCAATCAGTACAACCTTCAGACAAATAGACAACAGTTAATAACCAACAGACAATCCCAATGTACAACACAAAAGCCATAAGGCAAACTCAAATGAGTTATCATCAACCTACAAAATAGCAATTGTTAGCAATCAAAAGCAAATATCAACATCCAAATGATGAAGCATCATCAACCATGGAACTTGGATGCTTAAACCTGAAATTCAAAGCTCACATGTAAACAACAAACCACTAGGTTAAAGCCAAGGGTCAAAGGTGAAGAAAAAATTCAAAACAGGAGCTGAAATTCAACACAATGCAACTTCAAACACATTTTAACATGTCCTAAAAAGGCTCACATCAAAATCAATCATCAAATGCATTTCATGATCAAAAGAAGTCAAAGGCAATTTCAAGGCTCATATATGGACATCATGAATGAAAATTTCAAATCAAAACAGAAATGATTCAAATAATTCTGGAAAAATTCATTAACATTAAACACATTCAACATGATCAACATACAAAAAATCAGAAGCATCCAAGATCATTTGGCATGGAAATTAAATGGTACAAGTTGAACAACCAAATGTGTGACACAAATTGTCACACCATGTTAACACAAGCATAAACCAGAAATGGTAAATGGGAAAAATACCAAACTAAGCCTAAAACATCCATCAATGTGTCTAGAATCATCATGTAAAATTTCAAGTCCATTGGATTAAAATCAAGCATTTCACAAAGGAAAGAGTAAGGCAAGGTCACAAATGCACCTATGGTCAAAGAGTCTAGAGAAAATAAATTCCAGCCATGCACAAATTCAGAAAAAATCATCATAAAAAACTAGACATCTCAAGGAACAATTAGCAAAAAACCAGGTATTTTTTGGATCATTTTTCAAATTGATATGAATTTTACAAGTTGATGAAAAAATGAAAAAATCAAAATGAGGCAATGCATGTGAATTGGAGGGAAAGCAAAAATAAGAAAACAATTTGAATAAACGCGCTCGCCAGGAATCGATCCTGGTTGAGATTTGAATGGGAGCGCGCGCTGCAAGGAAACAATGCCGTTTTCACACAAAACCCTAGGGAAATAACGGCGGTTACAACCGCCACAAACAAACGACGTAATGATGAATCTTCATCTTCTTCATGTAGAACACGAAGAACACGCATGAAGCTTTAATGGAGGTTTCTAGATTTTTTCCAGAATTTTCAGACATGCTCAGATTTTCAAAAACTTTATATCATTTTAAAGCTCTCATCATATACAACATAGATCAAGACTCATTTCATGCAAATTCATCATCAAATATGCAAATCGAATCAAATAAAGTTTCACATGTCAAACTTCAATCAAGCATATCTCTCTCAATTTTTATCCAAATCGCATGAAATTTATATCAAAACGATCAGAAAAGCAAGCTCTACAGGAATATCTACATGAATTGTGAAATTATGAAGCTCGAAAAACTCACCTCTTGAAGAGCAGTTCCTTGTTTTGCACGATTCAAAGCTCTAGATGATCCAAATCAGTTCCAGAATGCTTGTGATGATGTTTGATGAAGAAAAGGAATCTTGAGAACATGTAGATCTAGATTAATAATCAACTTCCATCTTTGAGTTTTGAGCTTCAAATGCTTGGTTCTTGCACGAATTCAACAAACCAATACTTGATTCACACTCTAATCAACTCACTGATCATGAATCTTTAACAAAAACAAGGTGTTATGTGGAAGAATTTTGAAATTTGATTTGAAGAAAATTTTGGAGGGAGAGAGAATTTGGATCTTGAAATTTGAAATTGTGACTAACCTCCCCAAATTCTGTTATGATTATGGTATTTATATGCTGTACTAATCACACTAAAAATGTTAATTAGCAATGGTTAATGGTAATTAGCAAATATAAGGTGTTTTGACAAAAATTGAAAAATTGCATGGTGCATGTAGTAATCCTACGTGAACAGTAACATTTGCTTGGTTAAATCCACTTAAAAACTTCCAATTAACACAATGGCAATGGTGATTTGCTCCCATGATGCATAAATTTCAAATTTGTGAATTTCCCTCCAAAAATGGCTTGAAAAATCAAATGAACATGTGATGGAAATTCATGCAATGTGATGATTTTTTTGGAAACTTCATGTCATGAGAAGAATTTTAGAAAAAGAGGCACCAAATTTGGAGTTATGAATCAAAAGTTATGGCCATTTGAAATCCCATGCACACTTGACAATGATTTAACCATATCTCCTCAACCATACATCATAAATTCATGGTCTTGGACTTTTTGGAAATGAGAGAGAGAGAGAGATCTTCAACTTTAATGTTGGACAAAAAATCATTTGAAGCTTCTTTGGTGATGCAAGATTGAGTTAAATTTTAACCAAAACCCTTCCATTTTTGGAAACTTTCAATTATGGGTCACTTTCCATTTTTGGCAACTTTTGCCATGACCTCAAATTCTTCAAGATATACATTTGTAATGACACATAAGCATCTTTGGGACATGAATGAGATGTTGAAACTCATTTCTCCACTTCCAAGCCCTCAGTTGACTTTCTGTTGACTTTTATGGTTGACAGATGACTTGAACATGCACAGATGACTTTGAGCCTCAACCCCTTGATGAAATGACTCCAAAATGAAACCCTATATTGTACAAGCTCAATAACATCATATGATGATCTCCTTCTCAAGAAAGACCTCATCTCCTTGAGAATCCCTGGTTGGGAGAATGCCATTGATTAGGGTTGACCAGAGGTCAAAACCCTAATCCCAAAGAACATGATCAGGCACAATGAACCCCTTGAGGATGATAAGACCATGATGATGGTGATATATCCTTGCCAACAAGATAATACTTAACCTCCTTGAGGAACCAATAAAACCCTAATTGAAACACAAACCCTCAGATGGCTAGTGATCAATCCATGAGACCATCAAGCCTGAATTTCTCAACCTCTCTATCTTCTGAGACAGACTTAGGAGGATGCCTTGTTTATTTTCACATGATATGCAAAGATGCAATGACTAATGCCCTAAAACATGAAATGCAATATGCTAAGCTAGTCCCAAGAAGAGGAGGGCAAATTTTGAGGTGTTACAGCTGCCCCTATTCAATCCACTGTGAACCTGTCGATATGAACAGCCTCGGCTTTCAGTTGATCAGGGTGAAGAGTGATTGAATACCAAGAACAGACGAACAATTTGCGCTCTGATGGGAAGACAATCAACAATGCCTGTCAGAATAGGCAAAGAAGTGATCTCAAAAGAAGAATCCATCTGGTACGGAGAAAGTCGGCCTGAATACCGAAACGGAATGTTGACCTGGATACCAAAACAAATGGTAACACAGGAACTACCATGGCCTGAACGCCGCTCATCAGTCTGAATACTGAATATCGGAATATGAGATTATTAATGTCGGTCTGAACACCGAGAGATTGGCCTGAATGCCCGAAAAACTGGTCTGAATGCCATTTCAGTCTGGATACCACTACGGCCTGGGTACCACTTCGGTCTGGATACCGGGAGATTGGCCTGAATGCCACAAGCACTTCAACCTGATCGTTGGAAACTTCTTCGATCTGAAAATCGGAAACTGGTCTGAATACCCACCTCGGCCTGAACACCGGAAAACTGGGAAATAGCAACCTTCAGGCCTGGCTGCTGAGGAAACACCGATCTCAAACCTGCTGGGGAGATAACCATCCCGACCCTGCTAGGGAAGACACAAACCTTGAATTTGTTGGGGAGGTAACAATCCCAACTCTGCTTGGGGAAACCAGGAAAGTCTGGCACAGAACACCCGTCGACTCGTCAAACCCTGGTATTCAACATCCAAATCTAGTGTCAGCTTTCCACTTTTGAGAGCTCCCAGACTCGTCTGGACTTTTCTGATTCATCACCTTGTATCCTTGACTTCTCCGTACTCTACAGAGATCGAACCCCTCAGATTCATACAGACTTTCCAGTTCTCAGACTTTGAAAAGTCTTCTTGATTAATCTTCCAGGATCGTCGCACGTTCATCCGTCGTCTTTTCACCATTCTTTCAGTCCCTTGTCCCTGATTGGACTCCACGGGGATCTCTTGTCAAAAACTTCTCATCACAACCTGCAAGTGAGTGAAAATATCTAACAGCACCTGCAAAGGAGATCGTTAGATAAAAACGTGCCCCAGACGTGCCAAAATTTCAACACTTGGGTCACTCAACCTTCCAAATAAGATTTCAAGTTTTCAATCTTATAAACATGCATTGGAAGGGACCTGTATGTCTTAAAAGGCAAAGATCCTTTATCAAAATAACTGGATGTTTTTGCAATCAAAGCGGTAATGAAAAACAAAAACAAAATTATTTGACTGAATATGCATTTAATTGATTGAACAAGGTGGCTCAAAAACTGAGCAATACAAAGGAAGCAATTCCTGAAAAGAGGTAATTGCGCACAAAAGGAAAAATCTATCCTAATGGCAATGTGAAACCGCGATCTCATCGAGTTCCAACTCGGTTACACCCCATATGTCCTCCGACTTTCCGTGCTTTCTGCCTTCTGAACAAGACGCTTCCGACTGATCCCTGCCGGGGATTATCCATGTGCCTTAACCAAAGCGCAAACGATTATGCTAGACGCAGTTGTTCGTTTCAATCCCTCTTTTGCCTGGACCGCCCTTTCGGGTCTTCAGTCCACTGGGATACCCTTTTTTGCCCAAGCCGCCTTTTCAGGTTTTCGACTTGCCGGGTGTACAATTTTTTTCTTTTTATCCTTAATTTTTTCCCGAACCTTTTTCATTTTTTCTTCGGTTTGCCGGGATGCCCATTTTTGCCTGAACTATTTTATTCTTTTCGTCCAGCGGGTCTCTTATACGAAGTATTTTTTTAACTGCATCTGCATTCACAGGGAATGGAAAATCCTCGCCATCCATGGTCGTCAACAACAAGGCTCCGCCAGAGAAAACCTTCTTGACCACGAATGGACCTTCATAATTGGGTGTCCACTTGCCCCTATGATCGTTCTGAGGAGGAAGGATCCTTTTCAGCACCATATCCCCCACGTGATATACCCGAGATCGCACCTTTCGGTCAAAAGCGCGCTTCATTCTCTGCTGGTACAACTGCCCATGACAGATGGCCGCCAGCCTCTTTTCCTCAATCAGGCTCAACTCCTCATACCGAGTTCTTACCCATTCAGCCTCTTGCAATTTCACGTCCATCAGGACTCTCAACGACGGAATCTGAACCTCAATTGGCAACACGGCCTCCATCCCATACACAAGTGAGAATGGTGTTGCCCCAGTAGAAGTACGCACTGAGGTTTGATACCCATGCAATGCAAACAGCAACATCTCATGCCAATCCTTATAGGTCACGACCATCTTCTGCACAATCTTCTTAATGTTCTTATTGGCTGCCTCAACCGCCCCATTCATCTTCGGACGATAAGGGGAAGAATTGTGATGCTCGATTTTAAACTCCCGGCACAGTTCTGCCATCATCTTATTATTCAAATTAGAACCATTATCAGTAATGATTCTCTCGGGAACCCCATATCTGCAAATGATGTCTCTCTTGAGAAATCTGGCAACGACCTGCTTCGTCACATTTGCATAAGAGGCTGCTTCCACCCACTTGGTGAAGTAATCAATAGCCACTAATATGAATCGGTGCCCATTCGAAGTTGTAGGCTCAATCTTTCCGATCATATCAATGCCCCACATAGCAAACGCCCACGGAGATGACATCAAGCTCAACGGATTTGGAGGCACGTGCACCTTGTCAGCATAAATCTGGCATTTATGACACTTCCGCATGAAATTGAAACATTGGGCCTCCATGGTCATCCAATAATATCCAGCTCTCAACAGCTTTTTCACCATTGCATTCCCACTGGCATGGGTACCAAACGACCCCTCGTGAACCTCTTTCATCAATTAGCTTGCTTCTTTGTCATCGACACATCTGAGCAAGACCCAATCAAAATTCCACTTGTACAAAACCCCATCCTTGTTCAAGTAGAACACCATGGCCAACCTCCTCAGAGTCTTTCGGTCCTTCTTGGATGCTCCCTTAGGATATTCTTGGGTTTCCAGATAGCGCTTGATATCGTAATACCACGGCTTCTCATCATCAGGCGTTGTGTCAACAGCAAACACGTAAGCCGGTCTATCTAGACGTCCCACCTCAACACTGGGGAACTGATTCCACCACTGCACCTTAATCAAGGCGGCCAGAGTAGCCAAAGCATCTGCTAAAGGATTCTCTTCTCTAGGCACATGATGCATTACCACCTTGGTGAAGAACGTCAACAATCTCCTCGTATAGTCCCGGTATGGAATTAAATGAGATTGATGCGTATACCATTTTCCGTTAACCTGATTCACAACCAAAGTCGAATCTCCATATATAACAAGGTTCTTGATCCTCAAATCAATCGCCTCTTCAATCCCCAGGATACAAACTTCGTATTCAGCCACGTTGTTGGTGCACTCAAATGTTAGCCGGGCAGCAAAAGGAATGTGGGATCCTTTCGGCGTAACCAAAACAGCACCAACACCGCTACCATTCACGTTAACGGCCCCATCAAACATCAGAATCCATTCGGATTCAGGGTCAGGCCCCTCCTCCAGGATCGGTTCCTCACAATCTTTCGATTTGAGAAACATGATGTCCTCATCAGGGAATTCAAACTTCATTGGTTGATAATCCTCAATGGGTTGTTGAGCAAGATAATCAGACAATACACTCCCCTTTATCGCTTTCTGAGAGGTATACTGGATATCGTATTCAGTCAAAATCATTTTCCACCTCGCAACCCGTCCGACAATGCTGGCTTCTCAAAAATGTACTTGATTGGATCCATCTTGGAAATCAACAAAGTGGTATGAACCAGCATATACTGTCTCAGTCGGCGAGCAGCCCAGACCAAAGCACAACAAGTTTTCTCGAGCAGTGAATATCTTGTTTCACAGTCGGTAAACTTTTTGCTAAGGTAGTATATGGCATGCTCTTTTCGACCAGACTCGTCATGCTGCCCCAATACACACCCCATAGACCCCTCGAGGACCGTCAAGTACAGAATTAACGGTCGTCCCTCCACAGGAGGCATCAGAATCAGAGGCTCCTGCAAATACTCTTTTATCTTTTCAAATGCCGCTTGGCAATCATTATTCCACCTGACCGTTTGATGTTTTCTCAATAACTTGAATATTGGTTCACACGTGGCTGTTAGATGAGATATGAACCGCGAAATGTAGTTCAATCTACCTAAGAAACCACGAACCTCTTTCTCTGTTCTCGGTTCAGGCATTTCTTGTATTGCTTTTACTTTAGCAGGATCAACCTCGATTCCTCTTTCGCTTACAATAAACCCCAACAATTTACCGGACCGTACTCCGAAAGTGCACTTGTTCGGATTCAATCTTAGTCTGAACTGTCTCAGCCAGTCAAACAACTTGGCCAGATCTACCAGATGCCCCTCTTCTGTTTGGGACTTTGCTATCATGTCATTAACATAGCATTCGATTTCATGATGAATCATATCATGAAACAAAGTCACCATAGCTCTCTGATAAGTATCACCGGCGTTTTTGAGACCAAATGGCATCACCTTATAACAAAAAGTGCCCCACGGTGTGATGAACGTTGTTTTCTCCATATCATCTGGCGACATTTTAATTTGATTATAGCCAGAAAAGCCATCCATGAAGGAAAACACCGAGAACAGAGTTGTATTATCTACCAACACATCAATGTGAGGTAGTGGGAAATCATCCTTCGGGCTAGCTCTATTCAGATCCCGGTAGTCCACACACATTCTCACCTTCCCATCCTTCTTCAGCACCGACACAATATTCGCGACCCAAGGTGGATAATTAGTGACAGCTAGGAAACCAGCATCCAACTGCTTTTGTACCTCTTCTTTAATTTTCATGGCCATCTTAGGTCGGGTTCTGTGCAACTTCTGCTTCACTTGAGGATAATCTGCTCTCAATGGTAACTTGTGCACAACGATATCGGTATCCAACCCTGGCATATCTTGATAAGACCAGGCGAAGATATCAACATACTCTTTCAACAAGGCTACCATTCTGCTCTTAACATTTGCCTCCAAAGCAGCCCCAACTTTCACTTCCTTTCTGACCTCGTCGGTACCCAGATTCACAACCTCGACTTGCTCCTCGTGCGGTTGAATCACCTTCTCCTCTTGTTTCAACAACCTGGCTAACTCCTCCGGCAGTCCACAATCTTCTTCGCCTTCTTCTTCGGCATGATAGGTCGGATTGTCGAAGTCATATGAGGGTGTAACAGGATTGTTATCAATGAGATCCGGAGAAATATCGCATCTGCATGAATGTTGATTCATGCATTGCTTTAGAACCGGAGTGAAACAAATTGAAAAAGGAAAATGAAAACATTGCCATTTTTATTTTTGTTTTTATTAAACTGCAAAAATAAATGAAAAACAGGGAACACCGCTTTTAATTGAAAAACATCCTTTTATTTATGATGCAAATATTGCAAAATGAAACATGAGGTGGCCCTTACAATGAACCATTACGTTTCGGGCAAAACGTAAGGCTTCCATGCAGATAAAATTGAAAAACAGAAAATATTACTCTTCAAGTAGAGTGATAGTGATGATCTTTTCAGCCTTCCAGTTCTGGACTTCCATCCCTGGTACGCACGGCTTTATCCATTGATCAAGCTCACAGTCACTGTCAACTTCTTCACCCACCATACAGATGTGATATGGATCCAGCATTCCAGCACTGGTGAATGTGAATGACGGACGACATCCCTGGCTTTGACCAGACGAGCCTCTGCCCGGCTGATAACCCACTCCGAATCTGTCTTTCTTGGCGGCGATGTCCATCATCTTTCCCCATCCTGGAGCTTCTCCACTCCTCACCACCTCAACAGCCTGTTTGTATGAAGAAATGGACGGCTTCCCCTCTTCTTTGGCAAAAATAGCATTCTCCACCTTGACGGTTTCGAATGCTTGACTTGGCGTTTTCCATATCTCACCGTCCATTTCAACATACTTGAACGATGATAGGTGGCTGACGAAGATGTCTTCTTCCCCACAAACGGTGACGACCTGCCCATCCCAGATGTACTTCAGTTTCTGGTGCAAAGTCGAAGTCACTGCCCCAGCAGCATGTATCCATGGGCGACCCAACAGGCAATTGTATGCCGGCTGAATATCCATGACATAGAATACATACTTGAACACCTCGGGCCCGATCTTCACCGGGAGCTCCACTTCCCCGAACACAGCCCTCTTCGAACCGTCAAAAGCTCTCACTATCAGGTCAGTGGGCGTCAAGATTAACCCTTCACAGTCCAGCTTCGCCAGGGCTTTCTTTGGCAACACATTTAAAGAGGAGCCGGTATCAACCAACACGTGCGAAAGCACGTCTCCTTTACACTCCATAGCAATGTGTAAAGCCCGATTATGATTACGCCCATCCACGGTTAAATCAAGAACGGTGAAACCCAGCCCATGGCTGGCATTGACATTTGACACCACCGTCTCCAACTAATTGATTGTTATCTCTTGAGGAACATAGGCTCTCTTTAGGATTTTTAGCAAAGCCTCTCTATGCCCCTCGGAGCTCAGCAATAATGACAGAATTGAGATCTTGGATGGCGTCTGTTGCAAGTGGTCAACAAGCTTGTACTCAGACTTCTTGATGATTCTCAAAAATTCTGCAGCTTCATCATCAAGTTCTCTCTCCGACCCACCAGGCGCCGGTGTCACCACGGGAGTACCCTCATTTACCACCTGCTTTCCTCTTGCCCTGGCTAAAGCCTCGGCCTTTTCTTTCTTTTCTTTTTCTCCATCCCCTCTTTTGGGATAAATAACGCACGGTGGCAGCTCTATTTGTTTTGCTTTTGATAAACGGATCCCCACTGATAAATACCACTGACAAAACTCCGGCGTTTCAGAAATAAATCCATAAATCTGACTTATAAATAGAACTCTGATCAATAACTGAACCATTAGTCACCATCAGAACATGCATCTGTAAGAATCAACCCTCCCCTCAAAAGTGAATTCTGATCAGGTCATCCTAAGGCGGATAATGGTCTCGACAATCGGGAAAAGATACTCAACGGGTTTGCCCTTTCGGGTGTGCCGTTTCAGTTCTCTTAAGATCATCTAAACCAAAGATCCGGGAAAGAACGGTCACCGAAGTCACCAGTTCAGATGAGGTAACTCAACCAAAGTGGATACTCCACAAAGGAAGAGTTCTCTCAAAAGAACCTCGTCCGGCTTGTGGTATGTCACGTCGCCAAAAACATGTTGACCTAACATGAGAGGCAACATGAGACCACGCTAATCCTAGGTGTATACTCGGGCCTGGGTTTTAGCCCCACTCAGAACACCCCCCCAAATCAGAGGAACCAACCTGTACAGAATCAGCACAATGATAACATGATGCATGCGAACATATATGCAAATATTCACAGTATAATAATCATAAATGCAACAAATAAAACAGCAAAAGCAACCTAAACTATCCTAGAGAGCGCTAGGAGTGACTCGCTTAGGGAAGATGGACCAGCAAGAGGTCAACTTCTCTGTCCCCAGCAGAGTCGCCAGCTGTCGCATCTGCGAAAAACAACCGGCGGGCAAAAGCAAAACAAACAGAGCCGCCACCGTGCGTTATTTATCCCAAAAGAGGGGAAGGAAACGCTCGAAGTAAACCTGGAAAGGAAATGGTCTTACGACCGGAGATGCAAGGATCGGGAGTCGGTTACGCAATGGGAAGGTATTAGCACCCCCTCACGTCCGTCGTACTTGACGGGATCCACGCTCAAAAGAATAGAATAAGGTTGCTAAATAACTTCTCAAAAGAATGCACGCACACTGGAATAAGAAACACAGATGGAAGAAGAGGGGAACGGGCTCGCTAGGATATCGCATCCTATGCCTACGTATCTCATCTGGAATGAGAATCAGAGCTACCGTAGTTCGGCTAACGCACGCCAAACAAGACCACACAGGAAACCGAGTGCCAATCGCTGGACTTACGTCAGACTCCACACAAATAGGCAAACATGGAAACCGAGTGCCAATCGCTGGGCTTACGTCAGACTCCAAACAAAGAAGCAAACACAGGAAACCAACTGCCAATCGCTGGACTTATGTCGGACTCCAACACAACACAAAGGGTAAAAAAAGAAAACGGGCGCCCGGAGAGATCTGCTCATCTTCTGCCTACCTACCTCATCTGGTATGAGGATCAGGGCGACGTAGTTCCTCTGAACAGGGGAGAAACTTCTAACCTAACCAGAGACAAGGGAAGATAACAAGCTACTAGGGAGACTACGACTCGAGCCTAGAAGTTGTCATGCATACGATCCCTATGTTGAGGTCTCTATCCTAACTTGCACAGGAAGCAAGCTAGCCTAAGCAGCACAAAAGCAAACACAAGCACAATAAAGCAAGCACACACACTATATGCAAACAATTGGCTCATACAAGGCTAGGCTGTAGAAACAAGCCAACTGGAATGGAGTGTTTTTAGCTCTTAACCCTAACATTGAGAGTTAGGGCGAAGCAGATGAAATGGAGATGAGGGTTATGCCTCATAGCTCTTATCCCTGGCCTGGGAGAGCTTCAATCAAATAGAAAGTGTGGGAGTTCAGAATGTAGGAACTCTTCTCCACAAATGATGGACTCTATAAGATCTTGGGTTCTTATTCACAGTGCATCAACACAGGGTGTGTGAGCAAAGTGACTGACACAACTGAATAGCAGGGGATGGATTGCACATCCCTTTTATCTACCAATTGCCTCTTAAGAGGTCTTTACCTGCTTGGCACAAAATTAAACAAACACAAGCATTGCCTCTTAAGGAGGGCTTCAGACAGGTGCCTGCCAACATAACATGACAGGTCTTCCAGACTACATGAAGATCAAGAAATTATACCTCAGTGGTATGTCAACCACAAGCTAGCAAAGCAAAGTTCAAATGAACTTAAAGCAACTTAGGTACCTGTGGAAACAGCTAAACCAATCAGTACAACCTTCAGACAAATAGACAACAGTTAATAACCAACAGACAATCCCAATGTACAACACAAAAGCCATAAGGCAAACTCAAATGAGTTATCATCAACCTACAAAACAGCAATTGTTAGCAATCAAAAGCAAATATCAACATCCAAATGATGAAGCATCATCAACCATGGAACTTGGATGCTTAAACCTGAAATTCAAAGCTCACATGTAAGCAACAAACCACTAGGTTAAAGCCTAGGGTCAAAGGTGAAGAAAAAATTCAAAACAGGAGCTGAAATTCAACACAACGCAACTTCAAACACATATTAACATGTCCTAAAAAGGCTCACATCAAAATCAATCATGAAATGCATTTCATGATCAAAAAAAGTCAAAGGCAATTTCAAGGCTCATATATGGACATCATGAATGAAAATTTCAAATCAAAACAGAAATGATTCAAATGATTCTGGAAAAATTCATGAACATTCAACACATTCAACATGATCAACATACAAAAAATCAGAAGCATCCAAGATGATTTGGCATGGAAATTAAATGGTACAAGTTGAACAACCAAATGTGTGACACAAATTGTCACATCATGTTAACACAAGCATAAAACAGAAATGGTAAATGGGAAAAATACCAAACCAAGCCTAAAACATCCATCAATGTGTCTAGAATCAGCATGTAAAATTTCAAGTCCATTGGATTAAAATCAAGCATTTTACAAAGGAAAGAGTAAGGCAAGGTCACAAATGCACCTATGGTCAAAGAGTCTAGAGCAAATAAAATTCCAGCCATGCTCAAATTCAGAAAAAAATCATCATAAAAAACTAGACACCTAAAGGAACAATTAGTAAAAAACCAGATATTTTTTGGATCATTTTTCAAATTGATATGAATTTTACAAGTTGATGAAAAAATGAAAAAATCAAAATTAGGCAATGCATGTGAATTGGAGGGAAAGCAAAAATAAGAAAACAATTTGAATAAACGCGCTCGCCAGGAATCGATCCTGGTTGAGATTTGAATGGGAGCGCGCGCTGCAAGGAAACCATGCCGTTTTCACACAAAACCCTAGGGAAATAACGGCGGTTACAACCGCCACAAACAAACGACGTAATGATGAATCTTCATCTTCTTCATGAAGAACACGCATGAAGCTTTAATGGAGGTTTCCAGAATTTTCAGACATGCTCAGATTTTCAAAAACTATATATCATTTTAAAGCTCTCATCATATACAACATAGATCAAGACTCATTTCATGAAAATTCATCATCAAATATGCAAATCGAATCAAATAAAGTTTCACATGTCAAACTTCAATCAAGCATATATTTCTCAATTTTTATCCAAATCGCACAAAATTTATATCAAAACGATCAGAAAAGCAAGCTCTACAGGAATATCTACATGAATTGTGAAATTATGAAGCTCGAAAAACTCACCTCTTGAAGAGCAGTTCCTTGTTTTGCACGATTCAAAGCTCCAGATGATCCAAATCAGTTCCAGAATGCTTGTGATGATGTTTGATGAAGAAAAGGAAGCTTGAGAACGTGTAGATCTAGATTAATAATCAACTTCCATCTTTGAGTTTTGAGCTTCAAATGCTTGGTTCTTGCACGAATTCAACAAACTAATACTTGATTCACACTTTAATCAACTCACTGATCATGAATCTTTAACAAAAACAAGGTGTTATGTTGAAGAATTTTGAAATTTGATTTGAAGAAAATTTTGGAGGGAGAGAGAATTTGGATCTTGAAATGTGAAATTGTGACTAACCTCCCCAAATTCTGTTATGATTATGGTATTTATATGCTGTACTAATCACACTAAAAATGTTAATTAGCAATGGTTAATGGTAATTAGCAAATATAAGGTGTTTTGACAAAAATTGAAAAATTGCATGGTGCATGTAGTAATCCTACGTGAACAGTAACATTTGCTTGGTTAAATCCACTTAAAAACTTCCAATTAACACAATGGCAATGGTGATTTGCTCCCATGATGCATAAATTTCAAATTTGTGAATAACCCTCCAAAAATGGCTTGAAAAATCAAATGAACATGTGATGGAAATTCATGCAATGTGATGATTTTTTTAGAAACTTCATGTCATGAGAAGAATTTTAGAAAAAGAGGCACCAAATTTGGAGTTATGAATCAAAAGTTATGGCCATTTGAAATCCCATGCACACTTGACAATGATTTTACCATATCTCCTCAACCATACATCATAAATTCATGATCTTGGACTTTTTGGAAATGGGAGAGAGAGATATTCAACTTTAATGTTGGACAAAAAATCATTTGAAGCTTCTTTGGTAATGCAAGATTGAGTTGAATTTTAACCAAAACCCTTCCATTTTTGGAAACTTTCAATTATGGGTCACTTTCCATTTTTGGCAACTTTTGCCATGACCTCAAATTCTTCAAGATATACATTTGTAATGACACATAAGCATCTTTGGGACATGAATGAGATGTTGAAACTCATTTCTCCACTTCCAAGCCCTCAGTTGACTTTCTGTTGACTTTTATGGTTGACAGATGACTTGAACATGCACAGATGACTTTGAGCCTCAACCCCTTGATGAAATGACTCCAAAATGAAACCCTAGATTGTACAAGCTCAATAACATCATATGATGATCTCCTTCTCAAGAAAGACCTCATCTCCTTGAGAATCCCTGGTTGGGAGAATGCCATTGATTAGGGTTGACCAGAGGTCAAAACCCTAATCCCAAAGAACATGATCAGGCACAATGAACCCCTTGAGGATGATAAGACCATGATGATGGTGATATATCCTTGCCAACAAGATAATACTCAACCTCCTTGAGGAACCAATAAAACCCTAATTGAAACACAAACCCTCAGATGGCTAGTGATCAATCCATGAGACCATCAAGCCTGAATTTCTCAACCTCTCTATCTTCTGAGACAGACTTAGGAGGATGCCTTGTTTATTTTCACATGATATGCAAAGATGCAATGACTAATTCCCTAAAACATGAAATGCAATATGCTAAGCTAGTCCCAAGAAGAGGAGGGCAAATTTTGAGGTGTTACAAGGCCCACTAGTAAAAAACTTAGGTTTAGTCCCTAGTCAAAAACCCAAAAATATCCTCCTCTCTTCTATTCTTTCTCTCCCTCATTATAACTTGAGAAGACTAACATAAGCTAACATTCAAAACGAAACTAACTAAACGGTTCCCGTTGAATACAACGGACGTGAGGGGTGCTAATACCTTCCCCTTGCGTAACTGACTCCCGAACCCTGATATTGGTTGCGACGACCATATCTTATCCTTTCTTTCAGGGGTTTTATCGATATTTTCCCTTTCCTTTTTAGGAATAAATAAAGTTTGGTGGCGACTCTGTTCAGTCCATCATTGTGAGAGTGCGATCGCGTTTCGCTTTAAAGTCGTATCCCCATTTTTCGAGGTGCGACAGATGGCGACTCTGCTGGGGACAGGAACATCCCTATGTGAGTCAACCCTAGTTTAGTTAGGTTTTGTATGTGTGTTAGCTTTGTTTGTTTCTTTGTTCCTTTGTTATATGCTTTCTCTATCCCTGTTTTATCGCATTTTTATATCTGTATATATATCTATGTGTGGGCGTTGGGATTTTGATATCATGAATAAAGCTCTACACCCAAGCTTTGGAAAAAGAAGAGAGAACACATAAGTTAGAATTGGAAGTTATGTAGTGTTAGTCCCTAAGGGCCACTCCTTGCGTGCCTAGCATGAAGACTCCCCTAGAGTAGACCTGTTTGTAGATCTCGTTATAAGACAGCTAGCCTGTTGCATGACGTTGATTCATGAAGGGTCCATGACTCTAGGAGCCCCTCTTAGAACCAGTTCCTGCTTTGGTGGTTGCGTAATGATGGACTCTAAGGGCCTCTCCTTGTTGCACCCAACATGAAAACCCCGCTCAGAAGAGACCTTTCGTCACTCTTGTCATAAAGCGGCTAGCCTGTTGCATGATGTTGATACGATTATGGTCCATGACTCTGGGAACCTTATCAAAAATGTAGAAACTATCCCGTGAGTGAGTTTATGGGTAGAAATCCTAGAACTATCTATTAAGGAGCCTACCTAGTAAGATGTTCTGAGTTACTCACATTATCCCAGATCCTAACTACCTGGATTGCATTTTATTTGCATACCAAAACATAAAAAAAATACATTGCATCCATTCATATACCATTACATATGCATTCGTCATCATACATTTCATATCATTTTTCGAAAATACCAAAAAACAAAACTCACCTATCATTTGTCCATGAAGCAAAGTGATTCCTGACATGCGTTTAGAACAAAGAACCATGTCTAAGGAAAATTCAAGAAGCATTGGAGGAGGAAGGCTCAAGTACATATATCTTGATTTCTGGGCCAAGTAATGTGAAAGGGAAAGGACCCCTGAAACCCCTCAAGGTTTTGTACCATAAGGAAGAGGTCAAGGATATGGCTAATGAGATATCATCATTTCCTGGTAAGAGCATTGGGATATCGCCTTGGATTTCCAATCCCCATGACATATAGCCAACTTCTGCAGCCTCTGATTCAAAACTCATTGGTGGTTCCCAAGTCTCTCAAGCCGGTTCCACAACCTTACCCACCCGGGTATGACCCAAATGTGCAATGTGGATATCATGCTGGATCAGAAGGGCATTCAACCGAAGACTGTAACGCTTTCAAAGCCAAAGTACAATAGTTGATTGACAACAGGTACATAGCCTTTCAAGAAGGAAGCTTGGTGGTAAATGTTAACCTATCAGCCGAATAAGTGCGTAGATCTCAAGGGGTGTCCCCCGAAGTTAATGGGTCAAGTTTGGAGAAGTCATTCCCTAAAGTTGGCAAGCATTTGTTTGTTTCAGCATTCCTTTTGTAGCTTCCTTGCATGTTGATTGTTAATTGCTTTTAAACATTGTTGTTTTCTTTGAATTGGTAAGATTAATGAAATGTTTATGCATCTTTTGAATTAATCCATTCGTATTCACTCGTTTTTCATTTATGTTAAAAAACAAAAAAAATACTCCTCTCATTCACTTTTGTTTATCAAACCGTTGTGTTAACAAAGATTGGAAGGAGGATGACGAAAACGAAACACCTGAAATTGTTGGGGTATGCTTTTGAGTAAAACCTTGTCGATGATGTAAGGAATTATTTCAAATCCCCAAACATTGAAGAGATAAGGAGTTAATCCCTAGTCAACCACTTTGAGCCTAGAAGTTGGTGTTTATTTCGGATCTAAAACCCTTAATCTTAACCTGGGGCAGGGTAGTTGTGTTCAGATAGTTTGATCATGCATTCGATCTTTCAAAAAATCATCCATATGCACACACTCCAATTAGGTTCAACCATATTTATCCTTCGCGCACATGTTGAAGTGTCGGAGAAGTTGAGAAAAGCTAAAATTAGTGTTGGTTGATCCTCATCCACCAATAATGTGGCTGTCAAAACGTAAAAAAAACATAAAAAAGTCCGGTAAGTCAAACACCACAAAATGACTTAGGCAAAAGTCAGGGCATCCCGATGGACCGAAAGCTTCAAAGAAGCGGTCCAGGCAAAATCAGGGATAAGGAAAATCAGTCAAAAGAGATCATTAAATCCTCAACAAAAACAAAATAAGGTGACTGCCATTTCAAGAAAAATCTCACCTCGAATCCTCATTTTCACTTTCGCACCTTCGAAGTCGAATGCGTGTATTGAATTAACTGAACATAGGAACTGGAGATCATCAAGAAGAAGGGGTGGGTAAAAATAAATTTTGAGCCTTATATCCTTTTGTTTAAAAAACCGTGAACCAGGCCACGTTACAACCCTTAATAGACCTAATTGAGGCAGAGTTTATTCTGAAAGCATACTACAACAAGGTTGTGTTAACCTGACTCCAAACAAATTTTGTTAATCATTTGATGGCACCAAATTGCATACTATGAATGACTTGATCACCATTGTGTTCTTATCAATGACTCGTTCACTGTATTTCACCCATTCATATCAATAAACTTTGAATTCAAATTTTTGCATAAACATTGCATTAAAATTACCATTTTTTTGAATGCACAATCTTATTTGCGAGTCAACACTTAGCATCAAAGAAATTCCAACAATATGCAGTTGAGGAAATTGATAAAGTGAAAGAAGTCCAAACAGGGGAAATCACTTTGAGTATCATTCAATCCGATCCAATCACCCCAAGGTTCAGTTAGCCAAGAGTAATTTGCTTCAAGACTTAGACTGGGGAAAGCCACCTCAGAGCTCAGTAAGTTCAACTATCCAAGGAAAGTCAATCAAGAGTCTACCATTCCAATATTTGGTTAGTCAAGTTCATACCATTGCAAGTTTCAAACACTTGGGGAAAGCCATCTCGAGGTAGTCTCATGGCAAGTTGTTTCCAAACTCACTTTCAAGGTGAACATTTCCAAAGACCCAACAAACTAGGGCAGGATGAGCCACAGAGGGGCAAAACCTCTTTCTTCATGCTTTCAAACTGCTCAAACAAATTCTGCCATATGTCAACAACTATTGATTTTGAGACGAGTGCCCAAAAAACTATGCTAGCATGATTCATTAATCCTCCAAGAGGATCCCATTGGCTAAGTTGTGGCTATCAAACTGGATAGAATCCGCCTTTGACAACATCTATCATAAAATATTTGGTTGAGTTCTCGGTGTTGAGGAATCACGACTTCCATAAAAAGTCTTTACAAACTCCCAGTCCACTCAGGTGTCAGCATTTTCTTATCATGATCATTCATATATCATGCATAAAAAAATCCAAATCATGCATAGCCGAAATGTACTTCGTGCTCATTTTGCATTGACCTAGGTCTTGTTGTTGATCCTATATCCTTTGACCTCTAATTCCAGTTTTTCTTTGGTGCCCTTAAACCAACATCCGGTTTCATTTTCAAGTCCGACTCAGTTGGCAATTTTGTCCAGGAGGTTCAATTTCTTTTTTAGATTATTTGATGAATTTCTGGATTACTCCTTGGTTTATTGATGTATTTCCGTAACTTGTCTGATCTATTTCCAGATGTTTCCTCACTGATCTGATGTATTCTTGAATATGTCTATCTTGTATTCTGATGTATTTCCAGAATTTCCTCGATGTATTACCGGATGTGTCTGTATTCTGATGTATTTCCAAAATATCACTTATAATTCTGATGCATTTCCAGAATTCGTTTCTTTTACTCTCTGATGAATTCCCAGACATGTCATTTTTGTTTTGACGCACTTCCCGGACCCTTGTGCCATTCCCTGGCATTATTTCAAGACTCATTGGTGTCTCCTAAAATCCAGTTGTCACTAGCATTATTCCAAAGCTCAGTTGTTACTATAACTCATTTTAAACCCGATTGTCGTTGGCATCACTGTAACTCTGTTTGAAAATACTATCATGATTGGTATCTAAAGTTTGGTTGTCGCCAATATCATTTCAAGTCCAGTTGTTGCTGGCAAGCTGGTTGTAACCCATTGCTTTCGGTCAAAGTCCAGTTGTTGCTGGCAAGTTGGTTGTAATCCATTGCTTTCAATGAAAGCCCAATTGTTGTTGGCAAAATCTGTTACAAGCTGGTTGTAACCCATTGCTTTCGGTCAAAGTCCAATTGTTGCTGGCAAGCTGGTTGTAATCCATTGTTTTCGGTCAAAGTCCAATTGTTGTTGGCAAAATCTGTTAAAAGCTGGTTGTAATTCATTGCTTATAGTCAAAAGTCCAATTGTTGTTGGCAAAATCCGTTAAAAGTTGGTTGTAATCCATTACTTACGGTTAAAAGTCCAATTGTTGTTGGCACATACATAGAGTTTAATTACCCTGTCTTTCCTTATGGTTCCGTGAAAGTCATGTATGACTTATCATCTTGAGGAATTTCCAGAAGCTTGGAGGTTTTTCGTGTTAGAAAACTCCAATGATGCTGCTTTGTATGTTTTCCAATATCAGCAGGTCATGTATGAATTTGTTATTGAAGTTTTCTTTGGGTTTTTTGTCAAGTGTTGTCAGGTCATGCATGAACCTGTTAATTGAAAACTCTTTGAATAGTCAAGTGTTGTCAGGTCATGTCTGAACCTGTTTTGAAGAATCTTTCTCTATGATTATTCATGCATTGTCAGGTCATGTATGAACCTGCTGTTGGAAATTCTATGAATAGTCAAGTGTTGTCAGGTCATGTATGAACCTGTTATTGAAAATTCTTTGAATGTTCCTGTTTTGTCAGGTCATGAATGAACTTGTTATTGAAAATTCTTTAAATAGTCAAGTGTTGTCAGGTCATGTATGAACCTGTTGTTGATAAATTCTTTGAATAGTCAAATATTCTCATGTAATGTATGAACCTGTTTTGAAAATTCTTTGAATAGTCAAATATTCTCAAGTCATGTATGAACCTGTTTTTGAAGAATCTTTCTCCATGACTATTTCAATGTTGTCAGGTCATGTATGAACCTGTTGATATACTCTTCTTGAATTTTTCTGGGTTTTGTTAGGTCATGTCTGAACCTGCTGTCAGAACTTCTTGCTACTCCCTATTGTCAGGTCATGTATGAACCCGTTGATGTTGAGCCTTTATTCCAGTGTTATCAGGTCATGTATGAACCTGTTGCTGAACCTTTTGTTCCAATGTTGTCAAGTCATGTATGAACTTGTTGTGGAAATTTTCTCAAAATGTTCAAGTTTGTCATCAGATTATGTATGAACCTGTTGATATACTCTTCTTGAATTTTTCTGGGTTTTGTTAGGTCATGTTTGAACCTGCTGTCAGAACTTCTTGGTACTCCCCATTGTCAGGTCATGTATGAACCCGTTGATGTTGAGCCTTTATTCCAGTGTTATCAGGCCATGTATGAACCTGTTGCTGAACCTTTTGTTCCAATATTGTAAAGTCATGTATGAACTTGTTGTGGAAAATTTCTCAAAATGTTCAAGTTTGTCATCAGGTCATGTATGAACCTGTTGATATACTCTTTTTGATTTTTTCTGAGTTTGTCAAGTCATGTTTGAACCTACTGTCAGAACTTCTTGGTACTTCCCATTGTCAGGTCATGTATGAACCCGTTGATGTTGAGCCTTTATTCCAGTGTTATCAGGTCATGTATGAACCTGTTGCTGAACCTTTTGTTCCAATGTTGTCAAGTCATGTATGAATTTGTTGTGGAAATCTTCTCAAAATGTTCAAGTTTGTCATCAGGTCATGTATGAACCTGTTGATATACTCTTTTTGAACTTTTTGTGAGTTTTATCAAGTCATGTTTGAACTTGCTGTCAGAACCGTTCTTGGTATTCCCCAGCATTGTCATGTCATGTATGAACCTGTTGTTGAGTCTTTATTCCAGTATTACCAGGTCATGTCTGAACCTGTTTTGAAGAATCTTTGTCTATGATTATTTCAGTGTTATCAGGTCATGTATGAACCTGTTGTCGAAATTTTTCTTATTCGGGTTTAGTAAGTCATGTGTGAACTTACTGCCGAAATCTCTTGTATTCTAAGTGTCGTTTATCAACTTTCACTTCGAATACTCCCTAGTGTGTGTTTGATTCTCCAGCAGGATTATTTTCCCCAGCGAGTTTCATTTTTACCATTTGTCTGTCTCCCTGTAGACCATCAGCATTCCCCACAGATCTTTGTTTCATTTTGTATCCATCATAAAGCATCATGCTAGGGTTTATCTTATGTCCGATCATGTCCTTAGCAAATCAAATAAAAAGAGTCATTCATTCAGGCATTCATCTCATATCATATCCTATCATTTGCATTTCAGGATCAAAATCCGGGTCTTCTTAGTATTTAACTATCTCCCACTATGATCATATGAAGAGTGTTCTGCTTCATATTCTCTAGTTGAAGATAATTAAATAGGGGCAACTGTCATACCCCAATTTTGACCCTGAATCATTGATTCAATACATTCATCATAGCTATTGCATGTCTACATAACATACCATGCATTCCATACCGCATAGTGCCTAAAATATCAGTCGAAACAATTTTTTCGGATCTACAGACAAACTGATTGAATTAATCAAAGGATGTGCGTTAAATCAGTGAACGATTTTTTTTAAATCAAGCTTCTAGACATCAATTTTATTAATCTACGTTTCGCGTAGTTTAATCTGGTATGCTCGATTTATTTTTCAGCTAATTTTTTGGCCACTTTCTGATCAGCTCAAGCCTGTTTAACCGGTCAAAATTTATTTCAAAATTAAAAGAAACGCTGTATTTTTCCAGTAAGTTTATTTCACACTGATCATTTTGGTGCATTCAATTTAATTTTTCGAGCGATTTCGCAACTGATTTTTATTCATTTTAAATCCGTTTATTTTCATTATTGTGTCAGAAAACTCAGAAAAATTAGATAGAATTGTTCATATCATCATTTTATTTTATTGTGGTTGTCTTAAAAAAAAGGTGAATTTTATTGATTTTAATTAATAGAATTTGATATTCATAAATAAAAGCATCTAGAAGGGCCGTTCTAGACATTTTAATTTATCTTACCATGTGTGTTTTTTTGATCCGATCCTGATTGTCAATTTCAAAATAGTCAAAGGCTCACAATGGCTATCCATGTTCACCTCTATTAACCAACCAAAATCAAACAAATAAAAAAAATAAAAGGAGAAGGAACTTGGAGCAATAGGGGACCACACAACCCATACCAACGACTCTTTCTGATCCTCATTTTTTAGTGACCTCTCACTCACATGTGGTCGTTCATGATTCGCTGGAGGATATTTTAAAAAGTGGAGTCTATCCACTAAAAACAAAAAATGGAATTTGGAATAAAGAGGGATGGGCTGATTTCATTTGGGGGAGGAATCGCTTTTCCGAAAAAGTAAAAGCTTCTCACCGTTAATGATAGTTTCTGCAAACAAACCATATTTTTGTGAAAAACTTCTCCATCTACTCATCATACCCTCCGTTGCCTTCCGCCGTTCCCACAACTTCACGACGCCGACAAACATCGCTGACCCATCCTCTTTCCGCCGTCGTCTTCCTTACACAAATACACCCGACCACCTCTCATCTTCCACAAATCGAACCAACAACCCCCCGTTTTCTTCCTCAACCGTAACTCTCACTTTCTCCATTTTCATACACCGTCAAAACCTATTTCACTCAAACAACCACCCCACCGTAAATCCCTACTCCTTCATCATCACCGTCGTGCTAAACCACCGGCGAAATTGAAACAAACAACCACAACCTCCATTTCTCTTCCCCAATGATGAACCATCTTCTCCGAAAGAATTCTCTGTTCTTCACCTCTTCATGTTCATCATCGCAATCTCGCACGCTTTCTGTTGGATTTCAACTGCGAGTTCTCTTCTTCTCACACTCCATATTCTCACTGGAAGCGTCACGATGAAGAGTCACGCAGTGTTAGGGTATCAGTGTGGTGGGATTTCGAGAACTGCAACGTGCCTGCTGGTGTTAACGTCTCCAAAGTGGCACCTGCTATCACTGACGTTGTTAGAGCCAATGGAATTAAAGGCCCTGTTCATATTACCACTTTCGGCGATGTTTATCATCTTTCAAGACCCAATCAAGAGGCACTTGCTTTCACTGGGATTCATCTTACACACATTCCCAACGGTGGAAAGAATAGTGTTGATATATCTCATCTTGTTGATCTTATGTATTGGGTTTCCCAAAATCCTCCGCCGCACTTTATAAAACCTCCATTTTCTCAGATTTGTTGTACACATCCGTGAAGTATGTGTCCTGACGGCCCCGTTCTTCGCTTCGAATACAACCATCGTTGCTTATTTCTTTGGCAAAGAGGTGTGAGATTCCGGTGCTGGAATTGTTGCGGCGGTTTTGATTGTGATTTGTCCGGGCTACATTTCGAGATCTATTGCTGGATCTTATGATAATGAAGGAGTTGCGACCCGTCAACTACAAAGATCACCTCTCAATAATCTCACTTGAAATCGTCTTCACAGCTCCTAACCTTCTCCTTTCATCGTCGAAAAGCCGCTACTCTCGACTTGTTTGTTGCTGCTGCCAATACTTTCGACTTGTTTGTCCGATTCAATTATGCATTCTTGTTAAGATATGGTTATTGGATTCATAGCAATATAATGAGTTTGATTTGTAAATAGCATACTGCTGCCATGATCTGGTTCATATGTTGTTGGTTCACTTGTTTGGTTTGATGACTGCATTGTGCTAATGTGCTTGAGACAGGTTTTAAAGGTTTGGATTGATGCAAGTTGGACCTTACAAGTTTGGTTTGAGTTTAGAACATGTTTGTTGCAGGTTCATAGGTTGCATCAGTTCTGCAACCAGTTCTTTGTTCTGGTTTAATAAGTTGACTTGGTGTTGATTTGTGGATGCTGTTAATTTGCACTTCTATCATGTTAATCCTATGTTAAGTTGTTGTACCAAGCATTGGTTAGTGAATGCGGGTTAATTAGATGATGCAAATGTTAATTGGGATTGTTAGATTTATTGAATAGGACTGTTAGATTAACATGCTGATTGATATGCCTAATGGTGATTTTACTGAAAAATCCAATCTTTTAAACCATTCCAATTTATAAAAATAATAATTCAATTAGGTTATTTAATTCATATAACTAATTATTAATCGCCAAGATGAGTAATTAAGATCATTGTTTCATTTTGATCATAAATTAAATTATTTTTTCAATTTTAATTTATTTTTAAAATTCAATTCATTTTAAAACCAATTCAATTTCAATTTAAATCATGTCTAAATTCAATTCATTTTAAAACCATTTCAATTTCAATTTAAATCATGTCTAAATTCAATTCATTTTAAAACCATTTCAATTTCCATTTAAATCATGTCTAAATTCAATTCATTTTAAACCATTCCAATTTCAATTTAAATCTTGTCTCAATTTATTTGAATTAAACATTGATTAGGTACCACCAAGTGCAATATTCAATTGTCTTTTTTCTATTTGTTTTATTTTTTATAATAGGCTAGTTATTTATATCTTTTATAATTTCTTAACATAACTTACAAAAGTCTTTTCTTAAACAAACTCGAAAGAAAAGGACCGTTGGAATCTAGCATTCCAGTGTAACCCTTGAACAATTGAGTCCAAAAGCACATGTCTCGTTCTTATTGAGTTTTCATTTTCCATTAAACCATTTCAATTTTGACTTCAAATAATTTTCATAACCAAGTCAAACCATCTCAAATCATTTATGTGAATCCATCCTTGATCACATATTGAGAGATATTTCTTAAAATCAAATACAATATCCAAACCTTTTTCTAAATAAATTCGAAAGAAAAGGACCGTTGGGATCAAACATTTTGGCGTAACCCTTTGAACATTTGATTCTTATCGAGTGTTCGTTGTCCATTAAATAATTTTCCTAAATATTTTGAATGAAAAAGGACCATTGGAATCTAGCATTCCAGTGGAACCCCGAGTGGTTGATCCCGAGGCTCATGTCTTGTTCATATCAAATATTCGTCTTTCAAAACTCAAGAAATACTTAATTCCTACCTTAACACTTTTTCAATAAAGATGGAAATGGAACATGGTGTATACCGTGCACTCCTGAGATTAAGATTCAAGGCGGATGCCTTGCCTATCTTAGCTCTCGCCATCGTCTAAAATTGTCAACGCAGTTTCTTTAAACCCTTTCTTAATCAAACCTCAAAACACTTAATCTTTATCAAACACTTTTTCAAATAAATATGGAAATGGAACATGGTGTATACCGTGCACTTCTGAGATTAAGATTCAAGGTGGATGCCTTGCCTATCTTAACTCTCGCCATCATCTATAATTATCAATGCGGTTTCTTCAAACCCCTTTCTCAATCAAACCTAAAAATACTTAATCTTTATTAAACACTTTTGTCAATAAAGATGGAAATGGAACATGGTGTATACCATGCACTCCTGAGACTAGGATTCGAGATGGATATCTTGCTCATCCAAGTTCTCGCCATCACTCAAAATACATCCAACCAATCAAACTCTTTCTCTCCGCCGTGCGATTAATTATCAAAACCCTTTTTCATAAATGAAAGATATATTGTCTTAAGGTGATGCAAAACAATCTTTTGGCTACGATTGTTGAGTCGAGATAAGTGACGCTTTTCCGAATGTAGATTTATAAATCCGTTTGATGTGTGGTATGCGTCCACTCCTCATCTGTTTTGGGTAAAACAATGTTTTTCGTCGATTAATACAAAATAGCTTTCGCTAAAATCGACCAACAAACAAACATTTTCTACCCAGAACTACATAAGCCTTGACTTCTCTATTGAGATACGTAGGAGCAGGATTTGTAAATCTTGTCAGGCCCACTAATAAAAAACTTAGGTTTAGTCCCTCGTCAAAAACCCAAAAATATCCTCCTCTCTTCTATTCTTTCTCTCCCTCATTATAACTTGAGAAGACTAACATAAGCTAACATTCAAAACGAAACTAACTGAACGGTTCCCGTTGAATACCTCAGACGTGAGGGGTGCTAATACATTCCCCTTCCGTAACCGACTCCCGAACCCTGATATTGGTTGCGACGACCATATCTTATCCTTTCTTTCAGGGGTTTTATCGATATTTTCCCTTTCCTTTTTAGGAATAAATAAAGTTCGGTGGCGACTCTGTTCAGTCCATCATTGCGAGCGTGCGATCGTGTTTCGCTTTAAAGTCATATCCCCATTTTTCGAGGTGCGACACCTTTCCATTCAAGCATCATTTGAATTTCAGTACAGTTGTAATTAGATCAAAATGGATTGCTCCATGGGCCTGTACACGTCCATGCAATATTATGCATCACATTGCCAAATTTAGCAAATTTTCAAGTGCGCAATTATCAATCCCAAATTCTATAAATACAAGGCCTCTGAGCTCATTTCAAACACACCTTGCACGCCAACTTTTCCCCCCAATTCAAACCCTCACAATTTAAAGGAAAACCTGAGAATTTTCAACTTGAAAATTGAGTTTGAATCTCACTGTTTGGAGATTCAAAAAATCCAGGATCCAAAGCTTTGGTCCATTGCCAAACCACTTATGCAAGCTTCTCAAGTGTGATCAAGTCAAGTTTGAAGCAAGCTAGATTCAGTTATGCACAACACTGAAGGTAATTTTCAGAAATCTTCTTCTCTTCGATTCTCATTCAATTCTCATCAATTCTCTTATCTTTGGTTGTCTGAAGTCCTACCAATCGAAGCAACTCAGTTGGCACACCTCAAAATTCAACTCCTCATATCTTTCTATATATTTGGAGTTAATTGAAATTGAGGTTAGATTCGTGCTCTACGCCATTTTTTCTTTCAGATCATGTCCTCCTTTTTCATTTTTTGATGGTGATGATTGAACCAGTCCGGTGAGCCTCGCTTGAGAACATGATCGAAGTTCCAGCGCCGGTGGTGTGTTGGACAGGTTCTGAGCCATTGATCTCATTTGAAATGTTTTAATCTCACATGTTGGTTCTGATTATCATTGGTGTGATGCACTGACTCAAATGTTCCATGGAGCGCGCGTTTTCATCCACTTGATCTGCCACCTCAATTAATGAAGGAGATCAAGTGGTCCATGTTTTTTCTAATTATTTGAATTTAATTTAATTTAATTTATTTTTATTAATTCATATTAATTTTAATATTGATCCAAAAAATATGAGACTTTCACCAAAAAATTTTAAATAAAATCCTCTTTCATATTTTGAATTAAAATTATTTTTTTGGATCATTATTAATATTTTTCATGATTTAATTGATTTTGTGAATATTTTTATTTGTTTAAAAATACTTTTAAGTTTCCAAAAATTCTGAAATTTTTTCTCCAAGGTCCTTTGACCTTGTTTTACCTATGATAAATCTCATGGCCATTTCTTTGGTGTTTTGATGAGGTTTTAGGAATTTGAAAAACCATATTTAATTTAATGCATTATTTTAAGTATTTTTTAAATTGAATAAATGCCAAATAAATGACTTGTGTTTTTGGGTCTTGGTCAAGGTTGACTTGACTTTGCTAGGTTAAGATCATTGGATTTAGGGGATTGATGGAATGTACATTCCATCTCCCAAAATGAATGAATGATCTTAATTTTGTAAAAGTCCTCATTTGACCAATTTGAGTTTTGATCCATTTCCCTCCCTCTTCATCTAATTCCCCTTATTTATGCATCCATTCCATTTGACCTATGATATCTCTAAATCCTAAGGCTAGTTGATTGCAAAATCAACATAAGTATGGATGAGATTAGGCCACCTCTTTTGCATATTCTTTTGCGTGTGGTATGTTTCATGAGCATAGTCCATTATACTATGTCTCTAACATGCATTAACACCAAAATTCTATTGCCCGACCTCAAATAGTTGTGACTTCTACATAAGTCCAATTACGATTGCTTAACATAACGCTAAATTTTTGACACAAAAAGGCATCACATTCTAGTTAGTGAGATTGTAAGTCTCCCCTCTTTCATGGTATTGTGTGGAAACTTGGCCTTTTTTCCTTCCTTTGGAAGATGTCTTGGTTCAAGGATCCATCCTTGTGATAAGTAGGTTGAGTTTTCTCCAAAGAATGACTTAAAAAATAAAAAGCAAAAGCAATACTAACTTCTAATTT
Organism: Lathyrus oleraceus; assembly: GCF_024323335.1. Lineage (NCBI taxonomy): Eukaryota > Viridiplantae > Streptophyta > Magnoliopsida > Fabales > Fabaceae > Lathyrus > Lathyrus oleraceus. The sequence continues at coordinate 179,873,238 of NC_066585.1, forward strand.
ATTAACAACTAACATTTAATTTCAAGCCATTTACTTTTAATGTACTTTAATTTTTAAGCTCCTATTCATTTGCCATTATTCATACCATTCTAATTGTTTATATTAATGTCATTTTTACTTTGTCCACTTGGACCATGTTGTGTGATATATCTTGTTTGTGCATATTTTGTTTTCTTGTGTGGTCTTTGCCCATCAATGTACATAATAAGAACAAAAACCCTAAAAGACTATTGTGTGGATTGTTGGTTTGATCTTGGACAATTGGACTTAGAATTTAGGCAACACCCTTATGCAAAAGGACCTGGCCAATGCCAACTTTATGTAACCCAGTGCTTGCAATTTGAAACTTCATCTGATACATCATTGAAGATCCATTTGAGTTCATCTGCAACATGATCATTGTGAAGCTGTTATTTTGAACCTGTGACTTGTGGAATTCATCTGCTACATAGGCCAATTTAAAGAAGATTATGGGGTTGCTAAGCTTGGATGTTGCTATCTTTATTTGATGCCTTGCTCTTCAAGTTGATATATTATGCATTGTTGATTCTAATTTCCAAGGGAATTTGGGTTTCTATATGACATTCTTGTCTATTGGATTGCAACCCATTGGTCAGATCTTTTCAACTCTTAACTTTTAAATTTATACTTAGGATTAGTCTCTTCATCTCCTCCCCATCTCTTTAATTTTGAAAATATCTCCCTCCTTTTAAAAACTTCTTTGTTTGTACTTGTCTTTTTCAAAACTTAGACCACTTTGCAAACTTAGAAACTTTGGCCTTATGCCATTGCCTTTTTAACTTCTTTTCTTAATCAAACTTGTAAATAAACTTAACTATACTTTATTTAAAAAAATTCAAAAGCCAAAAATAACTAACTCATTCAAACCATTTTTAGGTCTTTGTGCCTTTCAAACTTAATTTTGTTCAAAGTAATGCATCCACCTTGAAAGTTATATCTCAAACTACAAGGTTTTGATCCCTCATTCTTATGTTGGTACGTAGGCACAAGTCTGAAGGTCTTGTCAAACACAAAAATATAATTAATGAATTCTTTTCTCATCCCCCCATTTCGTTTGTTTTTCAACATTATTTTGTACAAAATACATATGCACACAAGAAAGGGCTCCCTAGGAGTACCTAGGACACTTTGGGTGCTAACACCTTCCCTCTGTGTAACCAACCCCCTTACCTATAATCTCTGGAATTTTATTAGTTTTATTTGAAAACTTCTTACTTTTGGGTTTTGTTCGTACTTTTCCCTTTTCCCTTGGAAACAATAAAAGCGAGGTGGCGACTCTGGTTTTATTGACGTCTAGCTTATCCATAGCTTGATGATCATGAATTTACCGCTACAGTCACCTTCATAATATCAAATATGTTTACCACATAATCTGTAATTTGTAGAGGAATCTCTTGACCATTATCAATCATTATGGCGTTGTACTAATAAGGCACAACTCTATCGGATGCATACGGGATATGGCCTGCTAACCGTATTACTAACGATGATACCAATATGTTGACATTGTTATTGTTGCTGCTATCGAACTAAATAACTACCCGCTCATGGGTCTTGAACATAAGCACGATCACATTCACATCATATATATTCCTTGACTGTGGAATATGGATTACATTCTCATCCATCAACTTCTTTCTAGATATCCTTCTTAACGATCATACACCCACGAGGGTTAACACTATAGATTGCACAACCATCATGGTCGTGCTCACAGTCACTGATCAAACACAAGGTTCTACGCATTTCCACCAACGACCTATGGATATGTCGTACATCAAATACTCAGAAATTCCCTGGACAATCGTCCACCATGTTGATAGTAACATTACCATGAGCAGACAATGGACTAGCTTTCACATTAGGTGCTCTATCCTCAAAGGACAACATCCCACTTTTCACAAGCTTTTGTACTTCATACTTCAAAGCAGTTCTCTATGTCGTGGCCAGGGGCTCCCTGGTGAAAGGCACAATGAAGTTCAGGTTTGAACCACCATGGAAGTGGCTCAGGAATTTGTGGATGATTTCTGGGTTGAATGAGGTTCTTGAGAACCAAGGATTGGTAGAATTCTGCGTATGACATAGGAGTACCTAAGACACTTTGGGTGCTAACATCTTCCCACTGTGTAACCAACCGCCTTACCTGTAACCTCTGGCATTTTATTAGTTTTGATTTGAAAACTTCTAACTTTTGGGTTTTGTTCGTACTTTTCCCTTTTCCCTTGGAAACAATAAAAGCGCTGTGGCGACTCTGGTTTTATTGACGTCTAGCTTATCCATAGCTTGATGGTCATGAATTTACCGCTATAGAAATTAAGTGGCGACTCTGCTAGGGAGTAGTCTCCAGTGGGTTTAGCCTACTTTTTTGTGTGTATATAATTGTATATATGTGATATATGTATATTTGTGTGATATAATCTGCTTGTTATGGTTGGTGATCTCTGAGTAGTGAGATAAGTTCTAACCCGAACTTGAGTGCAATTAAGATAGGAGGATGGTATAGTCATGTTCGACTTGTGTGGAGTAGTCCTTAACAAATTGGCCTGAGATCCATCTGCTGAGTGGAGACCCTTTTGGATTTGGAAATGTCACACAAGTATTTATGGTTAGGCATTACTATCTCTAACTTGGGTCCGAGAAGATGAGGAACGTAGAACATTTACCCCATCTTGGCCTATTTTAGGACGTAGTGCAAAGACTGTTCAAATGTAGACTTGATAACAGTTGTTACGCGATACTACACTTAGATGATTTTCTCTTGAGAATATTATGGGTCGATGAGTCAGCCATCTTAACCTATAATATCTGATAGATGGAATTAAGACTTTGGGAACTTTTTAGAACATGATCTACAGGTTTTTATCCTTAGTTCACTCCTTTGGGATGGTTCTTACCCAGACTATATGCTCGTGACTCACAACAAACCCTTGATTCTTGGTTGATCCGATCAAGTCTTGTCAATATCAATGGAACTTGGGTGTTGATAAGGTGAGAACCATAATCCACCAAAATGGATGATTGATCTTGACAATGACTTGATTCATCCCTTGACCTTTGTTTGCTTGCCTTGTGTGTGATCCCTTATTTGTGATTGTTGCATTCATGCGTTCATGCGCATCATAACATTCATCACACGAAAATTTCAAGGAACTGAGGTATTATTTGCAAATATTTTCAGACCATGGATTGTGGACGAAGGAACACTTAGAAGTACAATTTCAGATGTCCCAACTTGAAAGAGTTAAGGAAGCTAGCATCTTTTGTATTAGATCCCTTGGACTTCAAACAACTCCATGGGAAGCTTCTGTCTATCTTGTCTGCTGATGTGGTTGAATGACTCTTGAGTGTGTTAGTGCAGTTCTATGACCCTCTCTACTATTGCTTCACTTTCCCATATTATCAGCTTGTGCCTACATTGGAGGAGTATTCTCATCTCTTGGGGATACCCATTTCTAGTAGATGTGCCATTTAGCAGATTGGAGGAGATTCCCGGATCTCATCTTATTGCTGAAGCTCTTCTAAGATAGAGGCTCATTGGACGAAGAAAGGAGGATTGTTTGGGTTTCCATCTGATTTCCTCATCAAGGAAGCTACTGCTTTTGCTCAAGCCGGTAGTGTGGATGCTTTTGAAGCTATCTTTATGTTGCTCATTTATGGATTAGCTTTGTTCCCTAACATTGACGGTTTTGTTGATGTTAACGCCATTAGACTTTTCTTAATTGGGAATCCTGTACCTACTTTGTTAGGTGATATGTACTTCTCTTTGCATTTAAGGAATTCTAAGGGTGGTGGAACGATTGTCTGTTTTATTCCTCTTTCTCACAAGTAGTTTATTTTGCACTTGCCTCAGACACCTGCTTTTGTGGAGAACAAACAATGTCTACGGTGGTCTCAGAGACTTATGTCTCTCTTTAATGATGATATAGTTTGGTATGATCCTTCTTTGAGCAGTTTGGAGATTATCGATCATTGTGGTGAATTCTCTAATGTGCCTCTCATTGGTACACAAGATGTAGAGGAGTTGGAAGACGCGCTCACCAAGATGAAACAAGATAAGGATATGTGGGAAGAGTGTTTCCATGCTTTGAGCAAGAAACATGAAGAGTAGAAGTTTGATTCTAAGGACAAAGATGCACTTATAGAGCTACTTGAAGACCGAGTGACAAAGAGACAGAGAGAGCCGGAGGTTTCATCCTCTAGCATGCCTCGACCTTCCATTGCTTGGAAATAGATTGTTGATCAGCTTGTCCTCGAGAAGACTCAGATGAAGGCTTCTTTTGAGATCGAGATTCGACGCATTCGAAGGAAGTATATGCCTGCAGCCAGATCTTCTGACATTGTTGTTAGGGATCTTTAGGGTGACTAGTCTCCTTTACTCTTGTATTTTCATTTGGTTTCTGAAATTGTACTTAGTGTAATCCTTCCAATTATATAAATGAAAAGAGATTTTTTGGTCATATCAAATTGTTGCAATTATTTTATATATATATATATATATATATATATATATATATATATATATATATATATATATATATTTTGCAAATAATATAGTAAGTTCCTTGAAAATAAATAATAAATAAACAAGCATTGTATTTCATGCATCATTTGCATAAGAAGGTTTCTCTTTCGCTAGATGTCTCATTGATGTTTCTTCTGTGCTTTAGCCAAGTTGACTCTTCGGTACAACACTCGCGCCAATCACTCCAGAATCATGGAACATCTTGAGTAAGAGAATAGAGAGCTAAAGGACGAGATTGCCCGCCTGACTGCCATGGCGGAGTCAGTTCTAGATGCACAAAGCCAATCTTCTCCAACGCCTACAACTCCTCCTCCTCAGAGGACTGTTATTTCAGAGGTGGCTACCTCTATCGTGCCTTCTGCTACTGCTCATTTCGCGCCTACCATGCCTGCCGGATTCCCGTGGAGAATGCCTCCAAACTTCGTGCCTGAAGGTTTTGCGCCTACATTTGCTTCCATGACGGCATCTAGCCCGGTCATATATGTGCCACCTCCCGCAGTGCACACCTTACCTCGTGTGGAAGACACCATTTATCATTCCAAGCCATCTAAGGGCTTGGATGTTTATAAGAAAATGGATTAGATGAAGGATCAATTTCTTGAGCTATGCAAGGAGTTGAAAACATTGAGAGGTAAGGACATATTTGGAAAGAGTGCTGCTGAATTATGTTTGGTGCCGAATGTGAAGATTCCGGTAAAGTTCAAAGTGCCTGACGTTGAAAAATACAGAAGGAACACATGTCTGCTCAGTCATTTGGTGATGTATGCCCGCAAAATGTCTACCCAAACTGACAATGATCAGCTGTTAATCCATTACTTTCAAGATAGTCTGACCGGTGCTACGCTTAAATGGTATATGGGGTTGAACAGTGCAAGCATCCACACTTTCAACGATTTGGGAGAAGCTTTTGTCAAATAGTATAATTATAATATGGATATGGCGCTTGATAGAGACCAATTAAGGTCTATGTCTCAGAAGGATAACGAGACACTCAAGGAGTACGCGCAGAGATGGAGAGAATTAACTGCTTAGATCACCCCTCCTTTAGAGAAGAAAGAGATGACCAAGATATTTTTTAAAACCCTTAGTTCATTTTACTATGAGCGCATGATCTCCAGTGCCCCCAATGATTTTACCTAAATGGTAAATATGGGGATGAGGCTTGAAGAAGGTGTCCGAGAAGGACGGTTGTCAAAGGAAGAGGTATCGTCAAGAAAGAGATACGACAGTAGTTTTGGGAAGGAAAAAGATAGTGAAACCAACGCAATAACTAGTGGGAGGCAGAGGAGGCCTCAGAACAAAAGGAATCAACCACCCCGTCGATACCATCATCAAGTATCCTCCATAATTCATGTATTTTCCGCAAGTCAATCAACACCAATTCAACAACAACAACGTCAACAATAACAACCACAACAACGAACAAACACCTACAACAACAATACCAATAATCATTAGCAATAAACTTTCGAGAGGAAGAAGGTCTCTTTCGACCCAATTCCTATGACGTATGCAGAAATTTATCTGTCATTGGTTCTCAAGAACCTGCTACAACCGAGGAACCTGCCACAAATTCCAGAACCACTCTCATGGTGGTACAAGCCTGAACTCCGATGTGCTTTTCATCAAGGTGCACTCGGACACGACATTGAGAACTGCTATCCGCTCAAATACGAAGTTTAGAAATTAGTTGAAAGTGGAATGGCGTCCTTCGAGGATCGGGCACCGAACGTGAAAGAAAACCCACTGCCAGCACATGGAAATTCATCTATCAATATGGTAGATGGCTGCCCTGGGGAGTTCAAAGTGTTTGATGTCCGTTTTATTTCAAGGTCCTTGGTGACGATGCATAAGGACATTTTCTTGGTGAGCGATTGTGAGCATGACCATGATGGTTGTGCTATCTGCAGCGTCAACCCGAAGAATTGTATGATTGTAAAAAGAGACATCCAACGATTGATGGATGAGGGTATGATTCAAATTGTTCAATCCCGTCATGTAGATGACGATATGAATGTCATAGTGCCCATTTTCAAGAATCTAGAAAGAGTAGTAATTAAGTACGACAACAACAACAATAACAACATTAGTCAAAGATCGGTATCATCGTTGGTCATACGGTTAACGGGCCCAGTCCTGTATTCATCCGATAATGTTGTTCCGTATCAGTATAATGCAACTATGGTGAAGAATGGTCAAGAGGTTCCATTGCCTACGACTAGTTTTGTCGTGAGCATTGCTGATGTTACTAAGGTGACCCGTAGTGGTCGAGTGTTTGGGCCGATGTTCCCAAAAGATGTGGAAGATTCAACAGTTGGTAAGAAGGTGGAAGTGCCTGCAGTAGGTCCAGTTAGTGCTTCAAAGCGTCAGTCTGGTGAATCCAGTAATTTGAAGACTAATGATGATGATGAAGTGCTTCGGTTGATAAAGAATAGTGACTTTAATAGGTGGAGCAGCTGCTCCAAACCCCCTCAAAGATTTTAGTACTGTCTTTGCTTATGAACTCAGAAGCGCACAGAGAAGCACTGCAAAGAGTTCTAGAGCAAGCATTTGTGGAACATGATGTTACGGTGGATCAGTTTGATCATATTGTAGCTAACATCACTTCTTGTAATAATCTCAGCTTATGTGATGAGGAACTCCCTGGGGAGGGTAGGAATCATAATTTGGCTTTGCATATCTCGATGAATTGCAAAGATGACGCTTTATCCAATGTTCTAGTTGACACCGGATCTTCATTGAATGTGCTACTGAAGTCAACATTATCAAAGTTGTCATATCAAGGAGCGTTTATGAGGTATAATGGTGTAATAGTCAAAGCTTTTGACGGTTCACGCAACACAATGATAGGAGAAGTGGACCTTGCAGTGAAGATAGGTTCGAGTGATTTTCAGATTACTTTCTAAGTAATGGATATCCACCTGGCCTACAGTTGTCTGTTGGGAAGGCCATGGATCCATGAGGCGGGAGCTGTTACCTTCACACTGCATTAGAAGCTCAAATTTGTCAAGAATGGGAAGCTTGTAATCATTGGCGGGGAAAAGGCGTTGTTAGTTAGCCACCTGTCATCTTTCTCTTACGTTGAAGCTAAGGATGAGGTTGGAACTCCGTTCTAAGCCTTATCTATTGCTACTGAAAAGAGAGTTGGCGAACCTATGTCCTTATTGAAAGATGCAAGGAAGATTGTTGAAGAAGGTAGTGTTGATCAGTTGGGGCGCATGGTAGAGGTCTCCGACAACAAAGGTAGAGTCGGTATGGGTTTTCATCAAGGTTCATCAACTACTAGATCAAAGGATATGCAACTTAGCTTCCGTAGCAGAGGGTTCATTCATGGAAATGAACAACACTTAGTTGCTATGCTAGAGGAGGACGAAGAGGAAGACTGGACCAATTTTGTGACACATGGAATGACTTGCAACAATTGGACTGTTGTTGACATTCATGTTATTTTGCATCGATCTAAGTAATTTCTTTTATATGTTTAAAAAAAATCCTTCTCTTATGCCTAAGGGAGAAGTGAACATTGTTGGGCATTTCAAATTTGATCATCAATAAAATTAATTCTATTCATCCACATTTATGATGTTTTGTTTTTAATTTTGATTTACTCTGAAAATGGTAATCACAAAAAACATAAAAAAAAACAATATAATTGTCCATCTGCATAATATTTGGTCACAAATTCACTTCTCTAAAATCAAAATATCAAATCATTATGTAGGTTGGTTTCTAACCTCAATGAATACAATGATCCTTTTCCTTCTCCAAATTTTGAATTCCCTGTGTTTGAAGCCGAGGAGGAAAGTGATGAAGAAGTGAGTGATGAATTGTCTCGTTTTCTTGGGCCTGATGAAAAAGCCATTCAGCCATTCGAAGAGCAGATCGAGCTAGTCAACTTGGGTTCCGAGGATGATGTGAAGGAAGTCAATATTGGGTCTCGACTATGTCCAGATGTGAAGAAGGGGTTGATTGATCTTCTTCAAGAGTATTCAGATGTGTTTGCTTGGTCCTATCAAGACATGCCTGGTTTGGATTCTGATATTGTGGAGCATAGATTGCCGTTGAAGCCAGAATGCCCGCCAGTCAAGCAGAAGTTGAGAAGATGGCATCCTGATTTGGCAGTGAAGATCAAAGAAGAAGTGCAAAAGCAGATTGATGCCGGTTTCCGTGTGACCGCCAAGTATCCGCAGTGGGTGACCAATATTGTGCCTGTGCCAAAGAAAGATGGAAAAGTGTGCATGTGCGTTGACTATAGAGATTTGAATAAATCCAGTCCAAAAGATGATTTTCCTCTGCCGCACATTGATATGTTGGTAGACAATACTGCTAAATTCAAAGTCTTTTCGTTTATGGATGGATTTTATGGATATAATCATGTCAAGGTGGCACCCGAAGATATGGAGAACACCACATTCATTACACCTTAGGGAACATTCTATTATAGAGTGATGCCTTTCGATTTGAAGAATGCTGGTGCAACATACCAAAGAGAAATTACTACTCTTTTCATGATATGATGCATAAAGAGATTGAAGTTTATGTTGATGACATGATTGCTAAATCAATTGATGAAGAGGAACATGTTGAGCATTTGTTGAAGCTATTCCAGCATTTGAGGAAGTATAAACTCCGCTTGAATCCCAATAAGTGTACTTTTGGTGTTCGTTCTGGTAAGTTGTTGGGCTTTATTGTCAACGAGAAGGGTATTGAAGTTGATTATGCCAAGGTCAAACAATACAAGATATACCTGCGCCCAAAATTGAGAAGCAAGTTAGAGGTTTTCTCGGCCGCTTGAATTATATCTCGAGATTCATTTCACACATGATTGCCACATGTGCACCTATATTCAAGCTTCTTCGGAAAGATCAATCTTGTGATTGGACCGAAGACTTCCAGAAAGGTTTTGATAGTATCAAGGAATATCTACTTAAACCGACGATCTTGTCTCCACCTGTTGAAGGAAGATCGTTGATCATGTATTTGATTGTGCTTGAAGATAGTATGGGTTGTGTTCTTGGTCAGCAAGATGAGACTGGAAAGAAGGGATTTGCAATTTACTACCTCAATAAGAAGTTCACTGACTGTGAGACTCGATATTCTATGCTAGAAAAAACTTGTTGCGCATTGGCTTGGGCTGCTAAGCGTCTGCGTCAGTATATGTTGAATCATACTACTTGGTTGATATCCAAAATGGATCCAATCAAGTATATTTTTGAGAAGTTTGCTTTAACTAGAAGGATTGCCCGTTGGAAGATGTTATTATCAGAGTATGATATTGAATATCGATCTCAGAAAGCAATCAAATGTAATATCTTGGCTGATCATTTTGCTCACCAAACAATTGAAGATTATCAGTCAGTGCAGTATGACTTTCCTGATGAAGAGATTTTGTACTTGAAAATGAAAGATTGTGATGAACCATTTCTTGAAGAAGGGCCAGAACCTGGTTCCCGTTGGGGTATGGTATTTGATGGAGCTGTTAATCAATATGGTAATGGCATTGGGGAAGTGATTATTACTCCTCAAGGCACGCATTTTCCATTTACAGCTAGATTGACTTTCAAGTGTATAAATAATATGACAGAATATGAAGCTTGAATTATGGGGCTCGAAGAGGTCATTGATCTCAGATTCAACCATTTATATGTCTTTGGAGATTCAGCTTTGGTTGTGAATCAGATCAAAGTTGAATGGGAGACGAATCAACCCGCTTTGATACCATATAGAGATTATGCAAGGAGGATTTCAACTTTCTTTACAAAAATTGAGTTTCATCATATTCCTCGAGATGAAAACCGGATGACAGATGCTCTTGCAATGTTAGAATCAATGATTGTAGTGAAGTATTAGAATGAGGTTCCTAATTTTACTGTGATGTGTCTTGATAGGCCAGCTCATGTGTTTGTTGTTGAAGAGATCAAAGACGAGAAGCCGTGGTACTACGACATCAAGCGTTTCCTCCAAAGTCAGATTTACCCGTCTGGGGCATCTTTGAAAGATAAGAAGACTTTGAGAAGATTAGCCGATAATTTCTACCTGAATGGTGATGTATTATACAAAAGAAACTCCGATATGGTTTTGCTCAGATGTGTGGATAGACATGAAGCAGACTTATTGATGACTGAAGTCCATGAAGGTTCCTTTAGTACTCATTCCAATGGACATGCAATGACGAAGAAGATGTTGTGAGCAGGTTACTATTGGCTGACAATGGAATCTGACTATTTCAAGTTTGTGAAGAAATGCCACAAATGTCAAATATATGCAAATAAGAATCATGTTCCTCCGACACTGTTGAACGTCATTTCCTCTCCATGGCCCTTTTCCATGTGGGGAATTGATATGATTGGCATGATTGAGCCCAAAGCTTCGAACGAACATCGTTTCATTTTTGGTGGCAATTGACTATTTCACAAAATGGGTTGAAGTGGCATCGTATGTGAATGTAACCAAGCAAGTTGTTGTAAGGTTTATTAAGAATCAGATCATATGCCATTATGGTGTGCCAAGTAAGATCATTACTGATAATGGATCGAACTTGAACAATAATATGGTGGAACCTCTTTGTAAAGACTTCAAGATTGCACATCATAATTCTTCTCCCTACATACCCAAGATGAATGGGGATGTTGAAGCTGCAAACAAGAACATCAAGAAGATTATTCAAAAGATGGTTGTAACGTATAAGGATTGGAATGAGATGCTCCCATTTGCTTTGCACGGGTATCATACATCCATCCGCTCTTTAACATGGGCAACCCCTTTCTCTCTTGTATATGGTATGGAAGTAGTGCTCTCCGTAGAGGTTGAGATTCCATCATTGCATGTGCTCATGGAAGCCAAGTTGACTGAGGTTGAATGGTGTCAGACCAGGTTTGATCAGTTAAATTTAATTGAAGAGAAGAGATTGACTGCCATGTGTCATGGTCAGTTATATCGGCAAAGGATGAAGAAAGCTTTTGATAAGAAGGTCAAACCTCGGGTATTCAGGGAAGGTGAACTTGTACTCAAGAAGATTTTATCGTTTAAACCAGATTCTAGGGGAGAATGGACTCCTAATTATGAAGGCCCGTATGTTATTAAGAGAGCCTTTTCAGGCGACATTTTGAATTTTACAACTATGGATGGTGAAGAGTTCACTCGTCTTGTGAACGCAGATGTAGTCAAGAAATACTTCACCTAAAAAGAAAAGAACAACTCGCTAAGTTGAAAACCCGAAAGGATGACTTAGGCAAAAATTAGCGTCTCGATGGATTGAAAACCTGAAAAGGCGATCCAGGAAAAAGTTAGAGACATAAAACAGAAAGAATTTTCTCGATAAGTTGAGTACCCCACCCTAGGGAAACTTATGCAAAAATTAGGGATTATGGTAAGTAACTCCATTATGCTGATCTTCTAGTCTTGGAGAAACTTTGTCGAGCACAAGGGTTGACGTCGATTCATCGTCCTCAGTAGCAGCTAAAAGCACATCGGATATCAAGAGTTGGTAGAAGGATTAGTGGTCAATTGTATTCAATGTAACCCTTTTCCATGTAAATTACCATTTTCAACTTTGTAAAGATCTATGGAGCCTTCTCACTTACAAACTACCATTCTATTAAATAAAGTTGAACTTTTATCCAATTGTTTCCACTCTTATTTACTTCAGCCAAATAGTTTTAAAGTTTATTTTGATCATCTTTGAAATTAAAATTTTAAATCAAAATCATTTTTCTTTAACATATAAAAGCATGAATTTTAAGAGCAATTAAAAGAAATGTCAATAGCAATTAGAAAACAACAAGCCATAAGTGTGGAGCATTAATGGTTCCCCCGAGCAGTTAACCCTCAATTATCCCCAGCCGAGTTGGTTGATTCAGTTCCCCCTGCGGAGTGTTTGTCCCCAACAGAGTTTGTGCATAAGTTCCCAGCAGGATCAGTGATTACCCAACCAGTTTTGATCTCCAGCAGAATAAGGAGGGTTTCCTCGGTAGTTTGCGATATGGCAGTAGAACTTTGGTTTCCCCACCAGTTTCCATCCGGCTCGCTCCCAGTCAGAGTTTCCTCCTGGTTTATGAGCAGCTATTTGCATTTATCCTCTATACGGTTATCTCCCATTCAATATGGTGTTGACCTAAAATTCCCCACAGATTCGATAATGTTTACTTTCCTCAGCAGATTTCCTCCTTCCCCAGCTAGGGTTGAGCCTGCAGGATATTGAACTCTCTTTTCTCTAGCATTTGCCTCCTTCTTTTATGGATTGACCAAGGATTGTATCGATGATTCATTTTTGTGACATCTTTGTATCCTTTGCGATCAATTTGTCAGCATAATCATCATATATACATATACATATACATATACATATACATATACATATACATATACATATACATATACATATACATATACATATACATATACATATACATATACATATACATATACACTCATAATTTCATAATCGCGTCATTATTAATTCATTGTTTGAGATTCTCATTCTCTGTTATGGCATTACTTTATCCCCATACAAGTTTGGTGTCTGTCCTCCCTCAATTGTAGAGTGGCATCCCCTTAAGCAGAAAGACTTTAACCTTTCTCTTTTCGCAACTGAGTTATCTCCTCGTGGATAAGTATTACTTCAGTTTGCTCCCCAGCTGATTATCTGGATGGAATCACTCCCCTTGAGTTATGTCCTCATTGGGTTAAGTCTTGATTGACCGTTTCTTTATAGATCTTATCTAGATAGATGTTTTGGGTCCCCTAAGAGTTTATTACCCAGTAACTGGTAATATTCTTCTTAGTTTGTAGTTTTTTACTTTTTGCCCAATACCCGGCAAAAGTACCCTTGTTTTTCTCCTCAGTAGAGTCCCTAGTGGATTTATTTCTATGTTTCCCCGAAATTATATCCTTGATATGTTCATCCTAACCGATGACGGATTTTCTTTCCTCTGAGTTTATCCTTGATATGTTCACCCTAATCGGTGACAGATATTCTCATCTTTGGTCTTCTGCCCAGTAACTGGTAGTTGAAAATCCTATTTTCTGTAGTTTTCCCCCAGCAAGGTTATTCTTGCCCAGTAACCGGTAATGAATACTCCCTCCTGGTGGCGATTCCCAGTGAGTCATCCTTGATATGTTCATCCTAACTGATGACGGATGTCCTCGCTGGAAGATCTTTATTATCTCCTTACCCAGTAGCCAGTAGTAGATAATAGATTTCTGCTCCTCCTGTGTTGAAGTTTATTTCTTCCCCAATTGAGTTGAGTGCATATTTCCTTAGTGAAATCGCTTTTCCTGCATGATTCAAGTATGATAGTTTTTCCTGATCTACTTGTTTCCCCTGCATATGTTTTGTTTCTCCGGCTGAGTCCTTCCATTTTTATGGAATTCCTCTAAGTCCCCCAGCAGTTTTTAAGTCGTAGTCTAGCCTACGCATAACCCTTTTTTTATTCCCTCAGAGTCTCGGTCTCCCCAGTGAGCTTTCCTTACAGAATGCATTGCGCTCCTGCGGACTTTTGGCCGCTTTGATTTCTTTTCCTTTGTGGCAACATTTCTCCACAGAGAATTTGTTTTCACATTCACACCCTATGCATCATGAGGTCTCTTAGGGACCAAAATTTGTTTCTATATGTTATTATTTAAGCCCATTCTACTGAGTTGATTCAAAGATTTTAACCTTCACCTCCTCAGTTAGAATTTCCATAAATAGGGGCAGCTGTAAGACCCTAATTTTGACCCTAAGACCCCTCATGCAATTTCATCATATGCGTTGGCATTGGGATCATACCTTGACATCCTCCTTACCCCTCTTTCATTGGGTTTGTTTTGGGAAAGATCACCAAGCACTATGTGATTGTATCATACTTGTATATTATCATTTTACTAACCAAAATACCAAACATATGTCTTTGCATTACCTAACTCTTTTGTAGGTAGGGCATGATCATCATTAATCTATCAAGTTCATATCTAGGGTTTAAGACCCTCATGACTAAGAGCACAACCAAAGATTGATTCACAATGTCTCAAAGCATCATATATGAGTCCCAATTATCTCTACATGTGATATTTATCAAGCATTCTTCAAGAGTTTGGAGGTGATTTACCTTGGAAACCCTAGTTTGACTGGGTATCTTAAGTAACTTCTCAAATAAGCTATCTCACCAATTGATCAAATTTCTCAAAGTACACTTCAAAATTTATCATCTTATGCATATATGATCTACCATGAGCCTATAAAGTCAAGATAATTGGAAGTTAGCAAGTTGGTTGATGGTGGTTGGCCAGATGAATTCATCTGATCAAAAATGGGTCCCCCTAGACCTATCTCCTACAATTTTCACCATATTAAACTGATTCCAAGAGAAACGTTACTCTAAATGACATTCCAAACAACTTTCATGTTGATACCTAAATCTAGTTTTGCTTGTAAAATCATTTTCTATGTTGAAACATTATAGGTTATTTTGTCTAAACCCTAATTTGAAAGCCAACTTCCCAAGACCATAACTTGCTGAATTTTTATGAGATGAAATATTTCCAAGTTGAAACATCAAATTCAATATGTCTACTTCAACTTTGATGTTTGGAGTGAGAGCTAATTCAACTTTTATGAGCATGTGATATGAGGATACATTATAGGTCATTTTTGCCCTATACCATTGAACAAGTGATTTTCCTCAACTTCAAAAATTCATAACTCTATCATTCTAAATCCAAATGACATGAAATTGGTGACCATGTTTAAGGTGTTTGAAAGAGCTACAACTTTGATAAAGACACTTTTCTCATTTGGAGCTCACATAAAAAGTTAAGCAAGGTGGAATATTGAGATATATGACTTAACACTTAGAAATTTTTTCAACATGTTGAAATTTCCAAACTTCCACCTCAAAATCCACCATGATCCAAGTCGCAAATGTAAAAGTGTCCAACATCAAAGTTATTCCCCTTGATCTAAGATTTCCAAAGAATCCTATGTCATGCATTTTGGATGAGGTTTGCTAGGGCTGTGTATGGTCTTAACAAGTCCTCATCAAGTGGAAAAATCAAATGTCCAAAACTCCATTTCACATTACCTTGCCATTCAAGCATCATTTGAACTTCAATACAGTGGTAATTGGATCAAAATGGATTGCTTCATGGGCATGTACATTCCCACGCAATCTTGTGCATCACATTGCCAAATTTAGCAAATTTTCAAGTGCCCAATTATCAATCCCAAATGCTATAAATACAAGGCCTCTAAGCTCATTTCAAACACACCTTGCGCGCCAGCTTTGCCCCCCAATCAAACCCTCACAATTCAAAGGAAAACCTGAGAATTTTCAACTTGAAAATTGAGCTTGAATCTCACTGTTTGGAGATTCAAAAACTCCAGGATCCAAAGCTTTGTTCCATTGCCAAACCACTTCTGCAAGCTCCTCGAGTGTGATCAAGTCTAGTTTGAAGCAAGCTAGATCTAGTTATGCACATCATTGAAGGTAATTTTCAGAAATCTTCTTCTCTTTCTCACTCAATTCTCACTCAATTCTCATCAATTCTCTTATCTTTGTTGTCTGAATCCCTACCAATGTAGGCAAGAAGATTGACTTTCTTTGAGGTTAAATCGAAGCAACTCAGTTGACACACCTCAAAATTCAACTCCTCATATATTTCTATATATTTGGAGTTAGTTGAAATTGAGGTCAGATTCGTGCTCTACGCCATTTTTTCTTTCAGATCATGTCCTCCTTTTTCATTTTTTTGATGGTGATGACTGAACCAGTCCGGTGAGCCTCGCCTGAGAAGGTGAACGGAGTTCCAGCGCTGGTGGTGTGCTGGACAGGTTCTGAGCCATTGATCTCATTTGAAATGTTTTATTCTCACACGTTGGTTCTGATTACCATTGGTGTGACGCGTTGACTCAAATGTACCATGGAGCGCGCATTTTCATCCACTTGACCTGCCACCTCAATTAATGAGGGAGATCAAGTGGTTCTTGTTTTTTCTGATTATTTGAATTTCATTTAATTTGTTTTATTTTTATTAATACATATTAATTTTAATATTGATCCAAAAAATATGAGAGTTTCACCAAATATTTTTAAAAAAATCATCTTTCATATTTTGAATTAAAATTATTTTGTGGATCATTATTAATATTTTTCATGATTTAATTGATTTTGTGAATATTTTTAATTGTTTAAAAATACTTTTAAGTTTCCAAAAATTCTGAAATTTTTTCTCCAAGGTCCTTTGACCTTGTTTGACATATGATAATTCTCATGGCCATTTCTTTGGTGTTTTGATGAGGTTTTAGGAATTTGACAAATCATATTTAATTTAATGCATTATTTTAGGTATTTTTTAAATTGAACAAATGCCAAATAATTTTGTTGAGCCATTTTGATTGTTTGTATAAGTTTGACTTGTGTTGTTGGACCTTGGTCTGATTTGACTTTGTTAGGTTAAGATCATTGGATTTAGGGGATTGATGGAATGTACCTTCCATCTCCTAAAATGAATGAATGATCTTAATTTGGTAAAAGTCCTCCTTTGACCAATTTGAGTTTTGATCCATTTCCCTCCCTCTTCATCTAATTCCCCTTATTTATGCATTCATTCCATTTGACCTATGATATCTCTAAATCCTAAGGCTAGTTGATTGCAAAATCAACATAACTATGGATGAGATTAGGCCACCTCTTTTGCATATTCTTTTGCGTGTGGTATGTTTCATGAGCATAGTCCATTATACTATGTCTCTAACATGAATTAACACCAAAATTCTATTGCCCGACCTCAAATAGTTGTGACTTCTACATAAGTCCAATTACGATTGCTTAACATAACGCTAAATTTTTGACACAAAAAGGCATAACATTCTAGTTAGTGAGATTGTAAGTCTCCCCTCTTTCATGGTATTGTGTGGAACCTTGGCCTTTTTTCCTTCCTTTGGAAGATGTCTTGGTTCAAGGATCCATGCTTGTGATAAGTGGGTTGAGTTTTCTCCAAAGAATGACTTAAAAAATAAAAAGCAAAAGCAATACTAACTTCTAATTCATTAACAATTAACATTTAATTTCAAGCCATTTACTTTTAATGTACTTTAATTTTTAAGCTCCTATTCATTTGCCATTATTCATACCATTCTAATTGTTTATATTAATGTCATTTTTACTTTGTCCACTTGGACCATGTTGTGTGATATATCTTGTTTGTGCATATTTTGTTTTCTTGTATGGTCTTTGCCCATCAATGTACATAATAAGAACAAAAACCCTAAAAGACTATTGTGTGGACTGTTGGTTTGATCTTGGACAATTGGACTTAGAACTTAGACAACACCCTTATGCAAAAGGACCTGGCCAATGCCAATTTTATGTAACCCAGTGCTTGCATTTTGAAACTTCATCTGATACATCATTGAAGATCCATTTGAGTTCATCTGCAACATGATCATTGTGAAGCTGTAATTTTGAACCTGTGACTTGCGGAATTCATCTGCTACAAAGGCTAATTTAAAGAAGAATATGGGGTTGCTAAGATTGGATGTGGCTATCTTTATTTGATGCCTTACACTTATCAAGTTGATATATTATGCATTGTTGATTCTAATTTCCAAGGGAATTTGGGTTTCTATATGACATTCTTGTCTATTGGATTGCAACCCATTGGTCAGATCTTTTCAACTCTTAACTTTTAAATTTATGCTTAGGATTAGTCTCTTCATCTCCTCCCCATCTCTTTAATTTTGAAAATATCTCCCTCCTTTTAAAAACTTCTTTGTTTGTACTTGTCTTTTTCAAAACTTAGACCACTTTGCAAACTAGAAACTTTGGCCTTATGCCATTGCCTTTTTAACTTCTTTTCTTAATCAAACTTGTAAATAAACTTAACTATACTTTATGTAAAAAAATTCAAAAGCCAAAAATAACTAACTCATTCAAACCATTTTTAGGTATTTGTGCCTTTCAAAATTAATTTTGTTAAAAGCAATGCATCCACCTTGAAAGTTATATCACGAACTACGAGGTTTTGATCCCTCATTCTTATGTTGGTACGTAGGCACAAGTCTGAAGGTCTTGTCAAACACAAAAATATAATTAATGAATTCTTTTCTCATCCCCCCCATTCCGTTTGTTTGTAAACATTATTTTGTACAAAATACATATGCACACAAGAAAGGGGTCCCTAGGAGTACCTAGAACACTTTGGGTGCTAACACCTTCCCTCTGTGTAACCAACCCCCTTACCTGTAATCTTTGGAATTTTTTATTAGTTTTGATTTGAAAACTTCTTACTTTTGGGTTTTGTTCGTACTTTTCCCTTTTCCCTTGGAAACAAGCGAGGTGGCGACTCTGGTTTTATTTACGTCTAGTTTATCCATAGCTTAATGATCATGAATTTACCGCTACAGTCACCTTCGTAATATCAACTATGTTTACCATAAAATTTGTAATTGGTAGAGGAATCTCTTGACCATTCTCAATCATTATGGCGTTGTACTGATAAGGCACAACTCTATCGGATGCATACGGGATATGGCTTGCTAACCGTATTACTAACAACGATACCAATTTGTTGACATTGTTATTGCTGCTGCTATCGAACTAAATAACTACCCGCTCAGAGGTCTTGAACATAGGCACGATCACATTCAAATCGTATATATTCCTTGACTGTTGAATCTGGATTACATTCTCATCCATCAACTTCTTTCTGGATATCCTTCTTAATGATCATACACCCACGGCGGTTCACACTATAGATTACACAACCATCATGGTCATGCTCGCTGTCACTGATCAAACACAAGGTTCTACGCATTTCCACCAATGGCCTACGGATATGTCGTACATCAAATACTCAGAAAAACCCTGGACAGTTGTCCACCATGTTGATAGTAGCATTACCATGAGCAGACAATGGACTAGCTTTCACATTAGGCGCTCTATCCTCAAAGGGCACCATCCCACTTTTCACAAGCTTTTGTACTTCATACTTCAAAGCAGTTCTCTATGTCGTGGCCAGGGGATCCCTAGTGAAAGGCACAACGAAGTTCAGGTTTGAACCACCATGGAAGTGGCTCAGAAATTTATGGAGGATTTCTGGGTTGAATGAGGTTCTTGAGAACAAAGGATGGGTATAATTCTGCGTACAAAATAGGAATAGGTTCAAAGGAGACCTTCTTCCTCTAAATTTTTGTGGGGTTATTGTTGTTGTTGTTGTAGTTGGTTCTTTGTTGCGGTTGTTGTTGACGTTGTTGTTGAATCGAAACTGATTGATTATTGGAATTGTTGGAAAATACAGAAATCACTAATAAAACTTGATGTTGATGTTGACGAGGTTGAGAACTTTTCATGACATGAGGCCTCTTCTACCTCCCCATAGTTACTGAATTAGTTTCCCTCTCCATCCTTTTGGAGAAACTACCCCCATAGTTCTTGCTAGACGATGCTTCTTCTTTGGACAGACGTCCTTCACGAACTCACTCTTCTAACCTCATCCCCATGTTTACCATTTCGGTAAAGTCACTGGGGGCACTAGCAATCATGCGGTCGTAGTAAAATGAACTCAACATTTTAAAGAAGATCTTCGTCATTTATTTCTCTTTTAATGGTGGGATTATCTGGGCATCAAGCTCTCTCCACCTCTGGGTATATTCTTTGAACATCTCCTTATCTTTCTGACACATAGACCTCAACTTGTCTCTATCAGGCGCCATATCAATGTTGTATTTGTACTTATTGACAAAGGCTTCACCCAAGTCATTGAAAGTACGAACACTTGCATTGTCCAACCCTATATACCATCTCAAAGCAGCACCAGTTAAACTGTCTTGGAACTAGTGAATCAGCAAGTGATCATTATCAGTTTGAGTAAACACCTTTCTGGCGTACATCACAAGGTGGCTTAGCGGACAAGTATTTCCCTTATACTTTTCAAAGTCAGAGACCTTGAATTTATCGGGATTTTCACATTGGGTACCAGGCAGATCTCAACAACACTCTTCCCAAACAAGTCCTTTCCTCTTAGAGTCTTCAACTCTTTACGCAACTCGAGGAACTGATCCTTCATTTCTTTTATTTTCTCATACACGTCTGCACCCTCAGATGACTCGGAGTGATATATGGTGTCCTTGACACGAGGGAGAGTATGAACAACTGGAGGTGGCACAGACATGACTGGGCTAGATGCCAGCATAGAAACAAAGTTGGGTGCATACCCTTCTGGCATAAAGTTGGATGGAATTCCCCAAGGAAATCCAACAGGCATAGAAGGACCGAATTGGCTGGTAGCAACAGGAACGGTCGAGGTAGCAACCTCAGAAATGACATTCCTCTAGGGAGGAGTCGCAAGAGTTGGTGAAGATTGATTTTGAACAACAATAACAAATTCCACCAGCGTCGTTAACCTGGAAATTTCATCCTTTAACTCTTTGTTCTCTCGCTCTAAGTGTTCCATGGTCTTCGGTTGATTAGCGCGAGTGTTGTATCGGTTAGTCAGCTTGGCTGAAGGACATAAGAATAACCGATAAGACATCTGGCGGAAGAAAACCTGTTATGCAAATGATGCATGAAATGCAATATTTTTGTTTGTTTAAATTTCAAGGAACATGTGAAATTTTATTTTCAAATATTAAATAATAACAATAGTAACAATTTGATTGACCATAAATTCTCTTTTTATTCTTAAGATTTGGAAGGATTACACTTAGTACACTTTTAGAAACCAAAATATAAATACAAGCGAAAAGGAAACTAATCATCCTAAGGATCCCCTAGCAACGATATCAGATGATCTGGCTGTGGGCACGTACTTCCTTCAGATACGTCGAATCTCAGACTCAAAGGATATCTTCATCTGAGCTTTCTAAAGGACAAGCTGATCAACAATTTTCTTACAAGCACCGGAAGGCTGAAGCATACTAGAGGAAGATGGACCATCTGGTTCTCTCTGTCTCTTCACTGCTCAGTCTTCAAGAAGTTCAATAAGTGCATTTGTGTCTTTCGACTCAACCTGAAACTCTTCATGCTTTCGGCTCAAAGCATGGAACCGATCTTCCCACATATCTCTCTCTTGCTTCATCTTGGTGAGTGCGTCTTCCAACTCCTATACATCTTGGTTAGGGAGAGTTGACGGCTAAGCCACAACCAAATACATAGGTCTTTCACAAGCATACAACATCTTCAACTCCAAAGTTCTCTTCCTCACCCAAATAGTGTAAGCTTCCAAAGCTACACAGTTGTGCGGACCAAACTCGTATCTTCCTTTCCTATGCACCTTATGCCAAGCGTGTATCATCTTTTTCTTCAAATGTTGGGGATATTTACCCTCTTGATAGAAAAGACCTTCTAACTGGGTGTTATTAGGTTTATCTCTCAAGGGGAACCCAAGTTGACGACGAGCCAAAGCAGGGTTGTAGTTGATTCCTCCTCGTGTACCAATGAGGGGCACATTAGAGAATTCACCACAACTGTCAATAATATCCACACTACTCAATGCAAAATCATACCAAACGATATCATTATTAGTAAGAGACATAAGTCTCTAAGACCACCGTAGACATTGTTTGTTCTCCAAGAAAGCAGACGTCTGAGGTAAGTGCGAAATAAACCACTTGTGCAGAAGAGGAATACATCACACAATAGTGTCAATACCTTTAGAATTTCTCGAATGCAAAGAAAAATACATGTCACCCAACAAAGTAGGAACAATATTTCCAATCAAGAAATTCTAATGGCGTTAACATCAACAAAACCGTCAATGTTAGGGAACAAAGCTAGACCATAGATGAGCAACATAAAGATGGCTTCAAAAGCATCCATACTACTGGCTTGAGAAAAGACAGTAGCTTTACCAATGAGGAACTTAGAAGTCAACCCAAAAATACCTCCTTTCTTCACCAAATGAGCACCAATCTCAGATTTCTTCAAATGAAGAGCTTCATCTATGATATGAGATCTGGGAATCTCCTATAATCCATTAAAAGGTACGTTGTTAGATATAGGTATTCCCAAGATATGGGTATATTCCTCTAACGTAGGCACAAGCTGATAATTAGGGAAAGTGAAGAACCGATAAAGAGGATCATATAACTGAACCAAAACGCTCAGAAGTCCTTCAACCACATCAGCAGATAACACAGGCAAGAGCTTCCCATGATGTTGCTTTAAGTCCAAGGAATCTAATACAAAGGATGAGAACTTATTTAGCTCTTTCAAATCAGGACATCTGAAACTTTACTTCTTAGTGTTCCTTCGTCCATAACCCATTGGTCTGAAAATATTTGCAAATAAGACCTCAGTTCCTTGAAATTTATTTTTCTGTGATGAATGTTATGATGTGCATGTATGCATGGATACAACAATCACAAACAAGAGATCACACATAAGGCAAACACAAACAAAGGTCAAGGGATGGATTAAGTCATCATCAATATCAATCATCCATTTTTATGGATTATAGTTTCCACCTTATCAACACTTAAGTTCCATTGATATTGATGAGACTTAATCAGATCAACTAAGAATCAGAGGGTTTGTTGGGAGTCACGAGCATGGAGCCAGGTTAAGAACCATCCCAAAGGAGTGTACTAAGGATAAAAACTTGTAGATTATGTTCTATGAAAGTTCCCGGAATCTTAATCCCTTCTTTCGGACATTACTGTTTAGGATGTCTTACTCATCAACCCATAATATTCTCAAGAGAATTTCGTCTAAGTGTAGTATCGCGTAACAACTATTATCAGGTCTACACCTAAATAGTCTCCGTACTACGTCCTAAATAGGCCAAGTTGGGTTAAATGTTCTACGATCCTTAGCTTCTTGGACCCTAAATCAGAGAAAGTGATACCTAATCACAAATAACTTGTGTAACATTAGTAACTCCAAAAAGGTCTCCACTAAGTAGATGGGTCTCCAGCCAACTTGTTAAGGACTACTCCACACAAGTTGAACATGATTATACCATCCTCCTATCTTAATTTCACTCAAGTTTGGGTTAGAACTTATCTCACCACTTAGAGATCACCAAGCACAACAAATAGATTATATCATACAAGCAAATATACAACAATCAAATATACAAATATATACACATAAAAAAGTAGGCTAAACCCATAGAGGACTACTCCCTAACAGAGTCGCCACTTAATTTTTGTAGCAGTAAATTCATGACCATTAAGCTATGGATAAACTTGACGTTAATAAAACAAGAGTCACCACCACACTTTTATTATTTCCAAAGGAAAAGGGAAAAGTACGAACAAAACCCAAAGATAAGAAGTTTTCAAATCAAAACTAATAAAATGTCAGAGATTATAGGTAAGGGGGTTGGTTACATAGAGGGAAGGTGTTAACACCCAAAATATCCTAGGTACTCCTAGGGAGCCCTTTTTTATGTCTGTATGTCTTTTTGGTATAAAAGATATTTGAGAAAAAGATAGAGTGTGGGGATGAGAAAAGAATTCATTGATTAAATTTTTGTATTTTACAAGACCTCCAGACTTGTGCCTACGTACCAACACAAAAATGAGGGATCAAAACCTTGTAGTTCATGGTAAAAATTTCAAAGTTGGTGAATTATTTTAAACAAAATTTTAATAAGAAAAGGGGCACAAATGGACCAAAATTTTGAATGGGTTTTTTAGTCCTTTTTGTATTTTTGAAATTTAAAGTCAGTATGATTAAGTTTGTTTATAAATTTATTTAAGAAAAGATTTAAAAATTCAATGACATAAGACCAAAGTTTCTAATCATTAAACAAAGTCTACGTTTAAAATCATAAGCAGAGAAGTTTTTAAAAAGAGAGAGTGAGAGATTTGAAATTTAAGAAGTGGGAGGAGATGAAGAGGTTATCTTAAGCACAAAATTAAAAGTTAAGAGTTGAAAAGATTTGACCAATGGGATGCAATCCAACAGACAAGAATGTCATATAGAAAATCCACTTTTCCTTTGGACTTTGAATCCAGCAATAATCAATCAGGAAATTAGCAATATCAGACATCATGAAGATCAAGGCATCAAATAAAGATAGCCACATCCAAGCAAGCAAATCCCATAGTTAGCAGTCTTCTTTCTATTCTCATGTATCAGATGAAATAATCCTTGATCAACTCAGAATAAAGCTTTAGACACCATATCAAAATAATAATTAGCATCAAGACAATATAGCAGATGAATTCAAATAACCCCCCCAATATTTGCATCAGATGAAGGCTCAGTTCACAATAACTTGGTCTCAGAATGTTGGCATTGGCTAAGTCCTTTTTGCACAGGGAATGTTGCCTAGTTCTAAGTCCAAATGTTCAAATCAAGATCATTAGTCAACCAAACATTTTTTAGGGTTTTTTTGTTGTTTATTAGGTATTTTAAGGTCCTAAGACCACAAGCAAAAATCATAATGCACAAACAATTATATAAAATCACAAGATATGGCTCAAATGAGCAAAGTGAAAATGACATAAGCATAAACAAGTTAAATGAAATATAAATGGCAATGAATGATAAATGACTAAAAATTAAATTGCATAAAGTAAATGACTTGAAAGTAAAGCAATATTAATAAGAGTTAGTCAAATTTTAGTCAAGGTTAATTGAATATTAATGGTGTTTTGCTTTTTAATTGATTAAGTCATTTTTTGGAGAACACTCAACCATCTATTCACAAGCATGAATCTTTGAACCAAGACATCTTCCATAGGAAGGAAAAAAAGCCAAGTTTCCATACAATTCCATGAAAGATGGGAGACTTACAATCTCACTTACTAGAATGCTATGCGTTTGGGGTCATATTTAGCTCTATGTTAAGCAATCGTAATTGGACTTATGTAGAAGTCACAACTATCTAAGGCCGGACAATAAAAATTTAGGTGTTAATGCATGTTAGAGATTTGGTATAATTAACCAAACTCCTAAAACATACCACACACTAAAAGAAAAGACCAAGAGGGATGAACCTATCTCATCCATACTTGTATTGGTTCATCTGACACAAGGTCATTGATGAACCAATTAGCCCTAGGGCATTTGAGATTTCATTGGTCAATGAAAGGAATGGGGAAGAATATGGATGAAGATGAAGGGGGAGAGGAATGAGAGAAACACAAATTGGTCATGGGAGGAATTTTATCAAATTAAAATCATTCATTCATTTTGGGAGATGAAATGTACATTTCATCAATCCCCTAAATCCAATGATTTTAATCCAACAAAAGTCAAATCAACCTTGACCAAGACCCAAACAAATAGTCAAACATCACAAGACCATAAATATGGCTCAACATAATTTTTACACAATTAATCAATTAAAAATTAATTCAAAAATGCATTAAAATACAAATTAGTTTGGTCAAAACCTAAAACCTCCTTAAAACACCAAATAAATTGCCAAGAGATTTATCCTAGGTCAAACAAGGTCAAAGGACCTTAGACAAAAAAAATCATGATTTTTGAAAAGTCAGAAGTATTTTTAAATAATTAAAAATATGCATAAAAACATTTAATTCATGAAAAATATCAAAATTAATCCAAAAAATAATTTTATTTCAGAAAATGAAAGAGAAAAATATCTGAAGATTTTAGGTGAAAGTCCCATATTTTTTGGATTAAAAATGAAATTATTATGAATTAAACAAAATAAAGCAATTAAACATAAATTCAGAAATTAAAAGGAAATTCAAAAAAACGAGGGCCATCAGATCTCCCCCATTAATTGAGGTAGCAGATATGATGGCCACACGCGCGCGTTCCACCATACTCTTTGGTCAATGCAATGTACATGTGGTAATCAGAATGAACGCTCAAGATTAAAACATTTGAACCAGATCAGGTGGCTTGGGACTTACCAACGCACTACCGGAGCCCTAGCTTCGGTCATCTTCTCCAGTGATCACCACCGGACTGGTCCAACCTCAACTTTATGAAAAATGGAAAACAAGGACACTATTTCAAAGAGAAAATGTTCAGGAGCTCGAATTTGACCTCAATTTTCTCTAATTCCAAGTATATAAAAAGATACAGGGATTTGAAATTTGAGGATCATGAACTGAGTTGCTTCGATTTAACCTCAAAGCAACTCAATCTTGTTGCCTACATTGGTAGGACTTCAGCCAACCAAAAATCACAAAGAATAGTGAAGAATTGAGAGAGAATCGAAGAGATGTAAATTCTGAAAAATTACCTTCGAAGGAGCTTCAACCTTGCTTGATCTTGATTCTAATTGTCCTTGGCTTGGTTTCAGAATCTTGTAAGAGATGGATAGGATCAAAGAAAAGCTTGGACTCTTGGAGTTTCAATCTCAAAACAGAATGAGATTTGAAGCTCGATTTTCAAATGAAAACCTTCAAGATTATCCTTTAATGGTGAGGGTTTGGATTGTAGGTTCAAAGCTTGGGCATGAGGTCCTTAATTTTAAGCCATGGGGCTTGTATTTATAGGCATTATGATTCATTTCCACACACTTCCAAAATTTTCCAAATTGAGCAATTTTCATTGCATGCTTGCATGGGCGTGTGATAGGACCATCAAGTGATGTATTCTGGTCCAAAAATTCTTGTGTATCTGTAAGACCCCAATTTTGTCCCTAAGATCCCTCATGGCATCATATCATATCATATCATTGCCTCAAGGATCTGTGTGCACCCTTTGCTTCCCTCCTAGTGGGTGGGTTATCTTGTGAGTATGGTTCTTGATCACCAGGCATGTTTTTCATTTTTGTATCATTGCTTTTCATCTATCTATTAACCAAAGGTACAAAAATATTGTCATCTAACCATGTTACTTGCAGATGAAGCCAGCTAGGTCAGTCAAACCAGTCATTGAGCAATAGATGGTGGCCATTCTTGAAGAATTTGGGCACCATGATCATTCATAAAGAGTTCATATGAGTTGTGACATCATTTTGAATCAAGATATCAAGTGGTAGGGGCTTGGAATTCATCAGAACATGGTTCAGTCAGCCAAAACCCTAACAAAGTCAACTGAAGTCAACTGTGGTCAACTGTGCATTTAATCAGTGATTTGATGGTGGGAATTGGTTTGAGAGGCCTCATTCATGTCCATATAAGCCTCACATAACATGTCAAACATCCACAGTGAAGAATTTGAAGTCAGACAAGAAATTTCCAAAAAATAGAAAGTTGACTTGTAATTGGAATTTGCCAAAAATAGAAAGTTCTTCTCCTCAAAATTACATCATCATACAAGCTTCAAATTAATTTTTGTCCAACATGAAAGTTGAATATCTTGTTCTCCCATTTCCAAAAAGTCCAAGAACACTCATTTCTCATGTGTGGTTGGCAAGTTATGATCAAATCATTCTCAAAAATTTTTGAACTTCAAAGTGAGATATCTTCCGAACCATTTGGCCAAATTGAGTGAGGTTTTTTGCTACAAGTCATATTTGATGTGCTCTATCCAAATCCTTCATCACATTTTACCAAAAATTAACCAATCAAAATGGCCTTTTTCAAGTGGTTTAAATTAAAAAAGAGAGGGGTGAAAAATGAGCTTTCAAAATAATCATTTCCAATGCATTATACCAATTACAAGTGTTCAGAAATCATGTTTTGGATGTGGTTTAGGCCCATATTTCGCACTGTAGTGCCATGCCCTTGTCATTTGAGTGAATTTCACTAATTGCCAAAAACACTTCATTTAAGCAAAATGTGATTACCACTTAACTAACCAAGGTTATGCAATGCTAAACAGAGTATATATTTCACATTTCTGGTAGAGAAACCCTAGCCACTATTCACCAAACCAGACC
Organism: Lathyrus oleraceus; assembly: GCF_024323335.1. Lineage (NCBI taxonomy): Eukaryota > Viridiplantae > Streptophyta > Magnoliopsida > Fabales > Fabaceae > Lathyrus > Lathyrus oleraceus. The sequence goes on from NC_066585.1 coordinate 179,901,517, forward strand.
TAAAATTCATTTTCTCTCAAACTCTCTCATTTTTTCATCTTGGTTTTTTCTAAAAAATCTGCAAAGAGCTCGTGTCTTGTTGATTGATTCATCACCTGCCATCCTTTTGGAAGCATTTGGAAGCATCATTCCACAACTGCAGCGCCATTTTCCAGCACTGTTACATTGAAGTTCTTCCATGGCAGATATTGATTGGAGCTTTTTCAGGGTTTGTTGAGCTAAAATTCCTTGTCCATTCATCATCTGGAACTTGAAGGTGCATCTGTTTCAACTAAACACAACCAAAGAACCACGAATCAACACAGTTCTGCAAATCTGGTAAGAAATTCGAACCATGCTTTTGATAAAATCATGCTATGCTTTAGAAAGGTCTTGCCATGCTGAGTACAATGAAACTTAAATCATGAAAAACCATTGATTATTAAGAGAGAAACACTGTTTTGAAGTTTGTTGGTTAAATGTGTTTGTGCTCGATTCATCCTTGTTAGCATGAGTTAGTGTAAATCATGTTTGGATTTGTGATGTACGTGATTTGCTGATTTGAATGGTATGCTCATTTTCTAATTCTGGGAAAAAAGTTCATCACGATTGATGATGATGATGAACAGTAACACGAACCCTAATTTCATGAACCCAGGCGCGCGTTTTGTCTGTTTTGCATGTTTTGTCACTATTCCATTGCCATGAAGCCAATCCGCACGCAACACCTCCTTAAGTGAAACGCAGAGTTTCACTTAAGGGACCGACTATTTACCATATTGCCACTGCCGGTTTTAATATTTATTTAAATCATTTCATTTTGCAATATTTATTTCATTTGATATGCCAATCTTCCAAAAATCATAAGTCACTCATTTTTAATCCAAATTTGATGGGATTTTTTGTGAAATGCTCCTCATGATCTCTAGTTTTTTATGATTATTTTTCTAGATTTTTTGCATGTGTGGATTTTAAAATGTGCTAGGGTTTGTTCATGTTGTCCATTTTATGTATGCATTGCCAAATTGCTTGTGAAATGATGATACTTAATCCAATGAGGCTGAAATTTTTTGTGATTAAACTAGACATGTTCATGGTGATTTTGGTGTAGAGTTTGTGAATTTATCGTTGCTGGTTGAGGAGATATGAATTTTTGAATAGGGGTGTGACAATTTGTGTCACACCATTCATGTCCAACTTCATGATTTTAATTACCATGCTTATTGAACTCAAATTGGTCTGGATTTTTGCATGAACATACTTATGGATGTTGAGAATACATGTGAATTTTTGCTGGAATTATTGATGGCATTCCCTATTTGATTGGAATTTTCTCCCCTGTTTGGTCATTTGTTGACTTTTTGTGATACATGTTTGTATTTGATTTGTGAAATTCTAATGCAATATTGGATGGACTTGAAATTTGATATGTGAATTGTAGACACCTTAAAGTTTGTCATGGTTTTAGTCCCATTCATTTATCATGTGTTGTCACTGTTTTATGATTTATTGAAGATGGTGCATGTTTTGATGCTTTGTTTGAGTTTGCTTGGACTTGCTTTGACTTTCTGATTTTCATTGACCTACTTCCCTTTGATCAAATGAACTGAAATTTGGTATGCTTATCATGTTATGGATGATGTTTGATCATGAATTATTTGAGGATTTATTGAAATGTTTGTGATTGGATTTGACTTGAATCATTCTGTTGACTTCTTTGAGGTTCTATATAACATGTCTTGACCTAATTTGTTTGTGAAATGATAATGATGAATGATATGAACATGAAACCACTTGGGTTTGTTTCTTAATTGTTTGAACTTGATTTTAGATATCTTTCACTTGCTATTTTGGATTTCTTATCTCTTTTTGACCCTAGGCTTGTCCTAGTGGTTTTGTTTCTCATGTTTAAGTTTGCTTTTCAGGTTAAGAAGCAAATACCTTAAGGAGACTAATGAAAGTTGGTTGAGTTTGATTGATTATCATGAACTAACTTGTTTGTTTTGTAGGATGCTTAGCTCATATGCTTTGAGCTTTGTGCATTGCACATTTGACTGTTGATCTTTATCTTATATTGGTTTTGAATTTGAGTTGTGTACTGATTTTGCTTGATTGATTTCAGGTACCATTAGTTGCTAATAGTTCTTTGAGAACTTGCTTTGCTTTGCTTGATAGCATTTGCATTGAGGTAGAATCCTTTTTCTTCATGTAGTCTGGAAGACCTGGCCTGTTACTTGGCCAAGCAACTCTCTGAAGTCCTCCTTAAGAGGCAATGTTTGTGCTTGTTTACTTTTGTCCCAAGCAGGAAAAGTCCTTTGAATAAGGCAATTGGTAGACAAAAGAGATATGTAACCTATCTCCTACTATTCTGTGAGTCACTCACCTTGCTCACACCACATGTGTTGATGCATAGTGAGTAAAAACCCAAGATCTATCGAGTCTAACTTGTGGAGAGAGTTCCTACCTTCTGAACTCCCACACCTTCTATCATTTGAAGCTCTCCCTGACCAGGGATAAGAGCATGAGGCACACCCCTCATATCCTTTCATCTGCTTCACCTTGGCTCTCAATGTCAAGGTTAAGAGCACCATTAACCCTATTCCAGTTGGCTTCAATGCCTATCCTTTGTATGAGCCTTATTGCTTGGTTATAGTGTGTGCTGAATGATTTCATTTGATTGATTGCTTACTTCATATGCACATGTTTGCTTGTATGCTTTGTGCATTTATCATCATTAATTGCTCATTAGTGCATGATCATTTCATTTGTCTTTGTGACATATCTTTGTTGTTTGCCCATTGAGGACAATTGTAAGACCATTCATTGGCCATTGTTCCTATGATATGGAAGTGAGTATAAGACCATTTCATTGGCCACTCATCATCTCTTTGCTTGATGCATTTGTTTGTTGTATGTGAGGATGCAATTGTAAGTCCATGTAATTTGGCATTTGTTTTCCCATGATCATATGTTGGAGGTTAGAGTAAGCCCAGATAGATTGGCATCTGACATCCAAGTGTTTGCTTTGTTGTTGGAGATTGGTATAAGCCCAGATAGATTGGCATCCGGTATCCACTTTTTACTTCTTTGTTGAGGAGATTGGTATAAGTCCATAGAGTGGCCTCTGATATCCAGTTCTGTTTTAGGAGATTGGTATAAGTCCAGTGATTGGCATCCGGTATCCGCTTTTGTTGACTTTCCTCTTTTTCTTTGCTTGTTTGATATTGCTCATTGCCTATTCCAAAGGACACGCTTGAATCATATTCTATATGATTTCAAGAGGTGAACCTTCTAGGAAGTTTTACACTCCATCTTCATCCATTCATCCATTTTGTCCTAAACCTTTTCACACATTGCTTTCAAAACTTGAGATAAATATTATGCAAACATCTTCATGCTTTTAAATTAAAAACCTGGACCCCAAGTCCTTGACTTTTTCAAACCCCATTTCATAATACTTCTTTTGAATCAATCTTAATCATACTTTGACCCTCCTTTGTGAATAATCATAATCAATTAACTTCACCCATTCAATTGTTTTGTGGCTTCGTCCATTCTTGTTAAGTTTTCATACATTAGCCTTAGGTTTGATTTATCCTAGTTGGTTGATGTCAATCTCACCTATTTGTCCTTAGTTGATTGAATTGTAAGTCTTCCTTGTTTATTATAGGGTTAACCCCTCACTAGCAAGTTGAAGCTTTTCTCACATGGTGGACTCGTTGTTTGTATAAGGTTGAGTTTTCTCCCGTGGATAACGTAAGACCTTAGGGCTTGTGTTTAAAATTGAATCCACTAACTTTTGGAAATCTTTTAGCCGAACTACGGCGTTTTGATCCTTACCTTTGATGGAAGGTACGTAGGCAACGGGTTCATCCGTTCGAACACAAAAATAATAAAACTTGTATATTCTTTTCTTATCATCCCAATCATGTTTGCACAATAAGTATTTCATAACAAATAATACAACAAGTGTGAAAAGGGCTCCCTAGGAGTACCTAGGACGTAGTGGGTGCCTAACACCTTCCCATTGCGTAATTTACCCCTTACCCAGACTCTCTGATCTTTTCATTAGTTTTCTACGCGTAAAACTTCTTAGGCTTTTGTTCGCTTTTTAGCCAGTCCTTTGGATAAATAAAAGTGCGGTGGCGACTCGATTTCATTGTATGCTTTGCTTATGGTTTAACCAATAAATCATATAGCGACGAATACACCGCTACAGAAAAGTGGCGACTCTGCTGGGGATAACAATCCCTGGTTGTATTGCCTACTTTTCACCCTTGTTGTGTGATATATTGTTATTTGTTATATGACATATTTTTGTACCATTTGGGATGACTGTATTGATTGTAATGTTCGAATTGCTTGATATACAATTGCTGCTTGCTTTGGTGATCTGTGAAATGAGTTCTATACCCGAACTCGAGTGAACTCTAGGATAGGAGAATGGCATAGTCTTGTTGACTGGTGTGGAGTATTCCTTAGCCAGTTGACTTGCGAGCCCATTCACTTGGTGGAGGTCATGTTGGATTAATAATGTCACACAAGTTATTTGTGGTTAGGCATTATTCTTTCAATCATGTGCCGCAGAAGCCAAGGACCGTAGTTTACCAAACCCATCTTGGCCTATTTATTTTTTTTAGGAACGTAGTGCGGAGGTCGTTCAGATGTAAGTTCTGATGCGATTGTCACACGATACTACACTCATAAGAGTTTCTCTTGAGAATATTTTTGGAATACGAGTATTCGTTCCTCCGATAATATTCGAAAGATGGAACGATGATTATGGGAACCTCTGGTAGAACATGTCTGGCAGGTTTAAACCCTAGTACACTCCCTTTGGGTGGTTCTTAACCGAGACTCCATGCTCGTGACTCTCAACAAACCCGTGATTCGTGGTTGAGTCGTTCAGACAACCTTAATATCAATGGAACCTGGGCGTTGATCAGGTATAAAACCTAAATCCCCCAAAAAGGATGGTTGATATTAAGGATGTTCGAGCTGGTTCATGTACCGTTAATATCAATGGAACTTGGGTGTCGATAAGGTGAAAACCTAAATCCTCCAAAATGGATGATTGATATTAGGGATACAATGAGCTTTCCCATGACCTTTGTTTGGTGTGACTTGTTTGATCCTTGAGTGTGATTGTTGCATTCATGCATTCATGCATTCATCTGCACTTCATGTCATCAGAAAAAGAAAATTTTCAAGGAACTTAAAAGGGTTTATTTGCAAAATTTTCAGACATGGAAAGACCAAAAAGGCATACAAAGAAGTACAGCTTTAAACAGCCCGATGTAAAAGAGTTAAGGAATCTGACATCTTATGTATTAGATCCCTTGGGTTTCAAAGCTCGCTATGGAAAGCTTCTACCTCTGCTGACTACTCAGGTTGACGAAGGGCTGATGAGTACTCTGGCTCAGTTTTATGATCCGCTGTATCATTGCTTCTCTTTTCCGGACTTCCAGCTGTTGCCAACCTTGGAGGAGTATTCTCATCTCATTGGGATTCCGATTCTGGATCAAGTGTCGTTCAGTGGCCTAGAGAGTATTCCGACTGCTCGAGAGATTGCCAGCTTGTTGCACATAGATGAAGATTTGATTAGGGCTAATCTGACTACCAAAGGCGGAATTCAGGGTTTTCCTTCCGAGTTCCTCATTGCTCAAGCTACCTTTTATGGGAGGGCCATGAGTGAGGATGCCTTTGAGGCTCTGTTTGTGCTGCTCATCTATGGATTGGTGTTGTTTCCCAACTTCGACAAGTTCGTGGACATGAACGCTATTAGGATCTTCTCAGTTCTTAATCCCGTTCCGACTTTGTTGGGCGATGCCTATGTCTCTTTGCATCTGAGGAACGCAAAGGGTGGAGGAGTTATTGTCTTCTGTCTACCTTTGCTGTATAAGTGGTTTATTTCGCACTTGTCGCAGACAGTTGCTTTCAAGGAGAACAAGGGATGTCTACGGTGGTCCCAAAGACTCATGTCTCTCACCAATGATGATATCACTTGGTATGATCGCGTGTATGATACCGTCCAGATCATTGACTATTGTGGTGAATTCCCTAATGTGGCTCTTCTTGGCACATGTGGTGGGATCAGCTACAATCCCATTCTCGCACGACGTCAGCTTGGGTTCCCCCTAAAGGATAAACCTCATAACATTCTGTTAGAAGGTGTGTTCTTTCAGGAGGGTAAAGATCCCCAAGGCCTAAAAGCCAGATTTGTCCGTGCTTGGCGCAGTATTCACAAGAAGAGTAGGAACGAGTTGGGTCCAAAGAACTGCATTGCTTTGGAGCCGTACACCTCTTGGGTCAGACAGAGAGCTGCCGTGTACTTGATGCCATATGATCATCCGAGACCTACACCGTTGGATGTGGCTGGGCCTTCAACCCTCCCTACCCAACGTGTAGAGGAGTTGAGAGAAGAAGACCTTTCACGTGCTTGGATCCGTGAAAGAGAAGAATTACTTCAACAGCTTAAGGAGAAGGACGCTATGATTGAGTTCCTCGAGCATCGAGTGATCGACGATCCGAACGACACTTGGACCTCTCTGCTTCCTCAGTCTTCCAAATTCTGGAAGAGGAGGTATGATCGACTTGCGAAGGAGAAAGCAGATATGGAAGCGGCCTATGAGAGAGAGATCAAGAAGCTGTGTACTTCTCGTCTTCCAGCATCCCGAGCTTCTAGGGATCCATAGGATGTTTATTTCCCTTTTCTCTTTGTAATGATCAAAAAATGCTGTACTTCTTTGTCTCGATATATTGAATGAAATATTTTCCATGAGAAATTAAAATGTTTTAACTATTCAAAATATTGCAAATAATACCCTAAGGGTTCCTTGAAGATAAACAAAGCATCTGCACAAGCATTTCATGCATCATTTTTTGCATAAGCAGGTACCCTTTGTTTCTGGTCTTCTTGTCCTAACTCTGTTCTTCATTTATTTTGAAGACAAGCTGACTCACTGGTATTATACTCGAGTCAATTCTGCGAGAGTTATGGAGCAGCTAGAACAAGAGAACAGAGAACTGAAAGAAGAGGTCGCCAGACTTGGCGCTTTGATGGAGCAACTCCTCGCTGCTCAAAATCAACCCGCTCAACCGCCTGCAACGCCTGCCCAGAGGACGGTCATTTCAGAAGTCTCCACTTCGACTGTGCCAGCCAGTGCTCATGTGCCCAATGCTATGCCAGCCGGGTTCCCTTGGGGGATGCCTCCAGGTTTTATGCCTGATCGGCCTGCTTCAACTTTTGCTCACATGCCGGCATCTAGCCCGGTCCTTGTTCCCGCTCCTCCTGTCGTGCATACCATGCCAAGGGTAGACGACACCATCTATCACTCCGAGCCGTCTGAGGGCCCGGACGTTTATGAAAAGATGGACGCCATGAACGACCAATTCCTCGAGCTGAGAAAGGAATTGAAGACTCTTCGAGGTAAAGATTTATTCGGCAAGTCTGCTGCCGAGTTGTGCCTTGTTCCCGGTGTGAAGATACCGATTAAATTCAAAGTACCTGACTTTGAAAAGTATAAAGGGAACACCTGTCCACTCGCTCACCTGGTCATGTATGCCAGGAAGATGTCTACCCAGACTGATAATGATCAGCTTCTGATTCATTATTTCCAAGATAGTCTGTCTGGTGCCGCACTCAGATGGTACATGAGCTTGGACAGTGCCAACATCAGATCCTTCAATGACCTTGGCGAAGCTTTCGTCAAGCAGTATAAATATAACGTCGATATGGCGCCTGACCGAGATCAACTCAGGTCCATGTCGCAGAAGGATAAGGAAACGTTCAAGGAGTACGCCCAGAGATGGCGAGAGCTGGCAGCTCAAATCACTCCACCGCTTGAGGAGAAGGAAATGACCAAGATCTTTTTGAAGACTCTTGGCTCATTCTATTATGAGCGGATGGTAGCAAGCGCTCCCTCTGATTTCACCGAGATGGTGAACATGGGGATGCGTCTCGAAGAAGGTGTCCGTGAAGGACGATTGGCGAAGGATGAGAGATCTTCCTCTAACGATATGGAGCGTTTAAGAGGAAGGATGGGGAAGCACATGTTGTGCAATCCCATCCCAAGCATAGAAGACCCTCTGCTCAGAGGAAGCCAGCACGTCGTGCCGGTCATCAGCACCAGGTGGCTCATATAGCACCTGTCTTCAAAGACAATGCTCAGCAACATCAGCAGTATCAGCATCAGCAGCAATATCCACAGCCTCAGTATCAGCAACAACACCGTCCACAGCAATAGGCTTACCAGCCTTGTGGAAGTACAACCAATCAAGCTAACGTGAATTATGATAGGAAGAAGATCATCTTCGATCCAATTCCTGTGACATATGCAGAGCTTTATCCTTCCTTGTTGGAAAGGAAATTGGTTTCTCCCAGGGATCCCCCTGCCATTCCTGCAAATCCATAATGGTGGTATAAACCAGATCAACATTGTGTTTACCATTCCGGTGCTCCGGGCCATAACATTGAGAATTTCTACCCACTCAAGACTAAGGTTCAAGACCTTATGAGATGTGGAATCTTGAGTTTTGAAGATTCGGGCCCGAATGTCACCAAGAACCCATTGCCTGCGCATGGGAAGTCAGTCAATATGATTCAGGAATGCCTTGGGAAGTACGGGGTCAGATATGTCAGCCACATTAGGCAGTCGTTGGTTGAATTACACCGTTTGCTGTGTCAGTACAGCTACTTAGAGAATAACCACGACAAGTGCCGCGTCTGCTCGGTTAACCGCTTGGGTTGCGATCAAGTGCGAAGAGAACTCCAAAAGTTGTTGAATGAGGGTACCATTGAGATTCTGCAGAATCGCAATGTTGATAAAGACGAGCCTGAAGTGAATGTGATTTCACCAGTGTTCAAGCTGCCCGAGCATGTTGTTATCCGCTATGATAGCAGCAAGCCGAAGGCTTCCCCTTCTTTGGTCATTAAACCGGCAGGCCCTGTGCCCTATTCATCTGATAAAGCCGTACCATTCAGATATAATCATGTCGCTGTGCAAGATGGGGTAGAAGTGCCTTTGCCTTCAACTTCTGTGACCAACGTCGCTGACGTAAGTGGGTTGACCCGAAGTGGTCGTGTGTTTTCTGCGCCTCCTAAGGCTGTTGCTTCTGATACGGTTGAGCGTCCGGTTGGGACCGCTGTTAATAGTCAGAATCAGGCACGTGATGTTGCCAAACCATCCTCCTCTGTACAAGAAACTCCAGTTTCTTCAGTTGGCTCGAGTGGCATTGTAGATGAAGAATTTGATGAGATGCTGAGGCTCATCAGAAAGAGTGAGTACAACGTTGTAGACCAGCTTCTACAAACGCCATCCAAGATTTCCATTCTTTCTCTGCTGCTGAATTCAGAACCCCATAGGGAGGCTCTGCAGAAAGTCTTGGATCTGGCGTATGTTGATCACGACGTCACCATTGAGCAATTTGATAGTATTGTTGCAAACATCACCGCTTGCAACACTTTGAGCTTTTGTGACGCTGATCTCCCTGAGGAGGGAAGATACCACAACATGGCTTTACATATCTCCATGAATTGCAAATCCGATGCAATGTCCAATGTGTTGGTGGACACTGGATCTTCTTTAAATGTATTGCCAAAGACCACACTCTCCAGATTGTCATATCAAGGTCCTCCTATGAGGCAGAGTGGGGTTGTTGTGAAAGCATTTGATGGGTCGCGTAAGACCGTGATTGGGGAAGTTGATCTCCCAATCAAAATTGGACCAAGTGATTTCCAAGTTACCTTCCAGGTAATGGATATCCACCCATCTTATAGTTGTCTCTTAGGCAGACCATGGATTCACGAGGCTGGTGCCGTGACATCCACCCTACACCAGAAGCTGAAATTTGTGAAGAATAAGAAATTGGTTGTAGTAGGGGGAGAAAAGGCTCTCCTGGTTAGCCATCTGTCTTCTTTCTCGTACATTGACGCTGAAGATGAAGTTGGAACGCCATTCCAAGCTTTATCTATTGACGAACCAATCGAGAAGAAGTCTCCTTCATTCACTTCCTACCGTGATGCGAAGCTGGCCATTGAATGTAGTGCAGTTGCTGGATTGGGGAAGGTGATTGAACTTGAAGATAATAGATCCCGGGCTGGCATTGGCTACTGTTCTGGGGCATGTAATGAGCAAGGTTTGTTCACAAGTGGAGGATTCATCCATGGTGATCAACCTGAAGAGGAAGTTGTTGCTATCTTGGAGGAGGATGCAGAAGACGTGAACAACTTCGTTATTCCTGGTGGTGTCTGCCACAATTGGGTCGCTGTAGATGTTCCTACGGTCATCCATAGATCAGAGTAATTGTTCACTTTGTTTAAAACCCTTCTCCCATGCCAAAAGGAGAAGTGATGACATTGTTGGCAAAACATATATACAATGATGTTTTCATTCAATTAATGCATTGTTAAACATTTGTTTTTCCTTTGTTTTCACTTTTTGCTTTTTTGCATGAAATCAGTGATCACAAAAAACCCATAAAAACAAGAATAAAAACAATCCTTTTCATCTGCATAATGGTTTGCTTGTTTAAATGCTAAAATTTTTCATTAACCAAAATCATTATGCAGGTTGATCCTAAAACCCATTGAACATAATGATCCAACGCCATCTCCCAATTTTGAATTCCCTGTATTTGAGGCAGAGGAAGATGACGTTGAGGGGATTCCTGATGAGATTACCCGTCTCCTTGAGCACGAAGAGAAGATCATTCAGCCGCATCTTGAAGATTTGGAAACAGTCAACTTGGGGTCTGAGGATTGTGTTCGTCTGGTGAAGATTGGGGCACTTCTTGAAGAGTCTGTGAAGGAAGATTTGATCAGTTTGCTACGAGAATATTCAGATATCTTTGCGTGGTCCTATGAAGACATGCCGGGTTTAGATACAGACATTGTGCAACATTTCCTGCCTTTAAAGCCTGAGTGCGTGCCTGTGAAGCAGAAGCTTAGAAGAACTCATCCAGATATGGCAGTGAAGATCAAAGAGGAAGTTCAGAAGCAAATTGATGCGGGGTTTCTGGTGACTTCTACATATCCTCAATGGGTGGCCAATATTGTGTCTGTTCCTAAGAAGGATGGAAAAGTCCGTATGTGCGTTGATTATAGAGATTTGAATAAGGCTAGCCCAAAAGACGATTTTCCTCTACCACACATTGACATGTTGGTAGACAATACAGCTAAATTCAAAGTCTTTTCATTTATGGACGGATTTTCCGGATATAATCAAATCAAGATGGCACCAGAGGATATGGAGAAGACAACATTCATCACACCTTGGGGAACATTCTGTTATCGAGTGACGCCCTTCGGTTTGAAGAACGCCGGAGCCACGTATCAACGAGCTATGACTACCTTGTTTCATGATATGATGCACAAGGAGATAGAAGTCTATGTTGATGATATGATTGCTAAGTCCCGAACGGAAGTTGAGCATATTGAGCATTTGTTGAAGCTTTTTCAGCGTTTGAGGAAGTTTAAACTTCGCCTGAATCCGAACAAGTGTACATTTGGAGTCCGTTCTGGAAAATTGTTGGGTTTTGTGGTAAGTGAAAGAGGTATTGAGGTTGATCCCGCAAAGGTCAAAGCAATACAAGAGATGCCTGCACCCAAAACTGAGAAGCAAGTCCGAGGTTTTCTTGGCCGCTTGAATTACATTTCCAGATTTATATCCCACATGACTGCCACATGTGCGCCGATATTCAAGCTCCTCAGGAAAGATCAGTCTCATGATTGGACCGAGGATTGCCAGAAAGCTTTCGACAATATCAAGGAATATCTGTCTGAACCTCCGATATTGTCTCCGCCTGTGGAAGGAAGACCTCTGATCATGTATTTGACAGTTCTTGAAGACTCGATGGGTTGTGTACTCGGTCAACAAGATGAATCAGGGAAGAAGGAATTTGCTATATACTACCTCAGTAAGAAGTTTACTGATTGTGAGTCTCGGTACTCTATGCTTGAGAAGACGTGTTGTGCTTTGGCTTGGGCTGCTAAGCGTTTGCGCCAGTACATGATAAATCATACAACTTGGTTGATATCCAGAATGGATCCAATTAAGTATATCTTCGAGAAGCCTGCTTTAACTGGGAGGATTGCTCGTTGGCAGATGTTGTTGTCTGAGTATGATATTGAGTATCGAGCTCAAAAAGCTATCAAAGGTAGTATCTTGGCTGACCACTTAGCTCACCAGCCGATCGAAGATCATCAGCCTGTTCAGTATGACTTCCCGGATGAGGAAATTCTGTATTTGAAGATGAAAGATTGTGATGAGCCTACACTTGATGAAGGTCCGGAACCTGGTTCCAGATGGACGATGGTGTTTGATGGCGCTGTTAATCCATATGGAAATGGAATTGGGGCAGTGATCATTACTCCTCAAGGTTCACACATTCCGTTTACAGCAAGGCTAACTTTCAAATGCACGAATAATATGGCGGAGTATGAAGCCTGTATTATGGGACTCGAAGAATGCATTGATTTGAGAATCAAGTATCTTGATGTGTATGGTGATTCGGCCCTGGTTGTTAATCAGATCAAGGGAGAATGGGAGACGAATCAACCTGGTCTCATCCCATATAGAGATTACGCAAGGAGAATTTCAACATTCTTCACAGAAGTTGAGTTTTATCACATTCCTCGAGAGGATAATCGGATGGCATATGCTCTTGCTACGCTTGCTTCCATGATTGTGGTCAGATGGTGGAATGATGTCCCCAATATTATTGTGATGCGCTTGGACAGACCAGCTCACATATTTGCGATCGAAGAAGTGAAAGATGACAAGCCTTGGTATTTTGATATCAAGAATTTCCTCCAGAACCAGGTCTACCCGCCTGGGGCATCTGTGAAAGATAGGAAAACTTTGAGAAGGTTGTCAGGCAGTTTCTACCTCAGTGGTGAAGTGTTGTATAAGAGAAATTTTGATATGGTTTTGCTCAGATGCGTGGATAGACACGAAGCAAACCTATTGATGACTGAGGTCCATGAGGGTTCATTTGGTACTCATTCCAATGGACATGCCATGGCTAAGAAGATGTTGAGAGCAGGCTACTATTGGCTGACAATGGAGTCTGACTGTTGCAAGTATGTGAAGAAATGTCACAAGTGTCAAATTTATGCAGATAAGATTCATATTCCTCCGACACTTCTGAATGTGATTTCATCACCATGGCCTTTCTCTATGTGGGGGATCGACATGATCGGCATGATTGAGCCGAAAGCATCCAACGGACACCGGTTTATTCTCGTAACAATTGATTACTTCACCAAATGGGTTGAAGCCGCTTCGTACGCGAATGTGACTAGACAGGTGGTTGTGAAGTTTATCAAAAACCAGCTGATTTGCCGTTATGGTGTGCCAGAGAGGATCATTACTGATAATGGATCTAATCTGAATAATAAGATGATGGATGAGTTGTGCGCTGAATTCAAGATTGCACACCATAATTCCTCTCCTTACAGACCTAAGATGAATGGGGCTGTTGAAGCTGCTAATAAGAATATCAAGAAGATTATCCAGAAGATGACTGTCACGTACAAAGATTGGCATGAGATGCTGCCATTTGCTTTGCGTGGATATCGTACGTCTGTACGCACTTCAACAGGGGCAACCCCTTTCTCTCTTGTTTACGGCATGGAAGCTGTTCTCCCAATAGAGGTGGAGATCTCATCAATGAGAGTCTTGATGGAAGCCAAGTTGACTGATGCTGAATGGATTCAGAGTCGTTATGACCAATTGAACTTGATTGAAGAAAAGCGGTTAACTGCCATGTGTCATGGTCAGTTATATCAGCAGAGAATGAAGAAAGCATTCGATAAGAAGGTCAAGCCTCGTGTGTTCCGAGAAGGTGACCTCGTGCTCAAGAAAGTCTTGTCTTTCGCGCCCGATTCCAGGGGCAAGTGGACTCCAAACTACGAGGGTCCATATGTTGTTAAGAGAGCCTTTTCAGGCGGAGCTTTGATGCTTACAACAATGGATGGGGAGGATTTCACTCGTCCTGTGAATTCAGATGCAGTCAAGAAATACTTTGCCTAGAAAAAAAAGTATATGCAAAAGAAAAAACAGAATAGCTCGCTAAGTTGAAAACCCGAAAGGGCGGCTTAGGCAAAAATGAGCGTCTAGGTGGAGAACCCGCAAGGGTAATCCAGGCAAAATTAGAGACTTGAAAAAAAGGAATATTTGCATCCCGCTAGATTGAGTACCTCACTCTGGGGCAATCTAGGCAAAAATTAGGGATTTGGCAAGTAACTGCATCCTGACAAGACTTTCTGTTCCACAGCTGTCATTTCGTCAGAGGATTCTCGATTCGTCGTCAAACTGAAGCTTCGAATACATCGAGATTCAAATTGGTAGAGAAAGGATCATTATGTTCAATGTAGCCCTCTTCCAATATATATCACTGATTTCAAATTTGTACAGATCTATGGAGTCTTGCCATTTGCAGGCTACCATTCCATCAAATCAATTTGAGCTTTTTATCCAATTATTTGCACTCTTATTTGTTTCAATTCAACAAATGTTTTGCATGTTTTAACTGATAAAATATCATTGTTTTTTTTAACAAATAAACTTTTCAAAATTTGTTGTTTAAAAAAAAGTGAATATTCACAAGGTTGAAAGGATACTCAAGAATATCTCAGTGCTCTCCCAAGGGTGGCATGATCTCCAACAGGTAAGACATTTGGTTCATATTCCTGGTTTGGTTGTATCTTCTTTCTCCAGATCTTGTGATGGGGTTGTTCCCCAGCATAGTTGCAAGCCGAGTGTTGTTGAAGACTCAGTTTTCTCCAGCAGCAATTTTCCCCAGTAGAGTTGCTTATGCAATTGGATTCTACTTGGATGATGTTATTCTCCTTCAGTGGGTTGTTCCCCGGAGTTGTTTGGAGTTGCAGAGCTCTTTGTTTCTCAGTTGATGCTGAGATCCCTTGTGGATCTTCGAGATTTTCTCTTGTTCCCCAACAAGATTCGTCTTGGTGGCTGTTTTGCCCGTTGTGACTTTCTGTACCCTGGTTGGGTTGTTTGCTAGTCCATCACTCAGAGATTTGGTGTTCCCTGATACCTTTGATCCTCTGCTTCCCCAGCAGTACCCGCAGATCTATGCTTTATAGCATGTAGATCTCCGCAGATTGGCTTTCCAGTTTGGTTCTCCCCTGGAAGTATAATACCGGGCGTTTGATTCCTGGACCTGTTTGAGTTAGATATGTCTGTTTTGTCAGCATTCATCAAACATAAATCACGCATATTCATGCATATTCATAAACATTCAGATATTCATGTTGCATTTTTTGCCATATATCTTTCGTTTGTCGTTTCCTGCTATGGATACAGATCCCCAACAGATCTCCCCTAGCAGATGTCGGGTGTTAAATCTCTCCATATAGAGTCAACCCCATAAGCAGAAAGTGTCTGTTATCTTTCCTTCTGCAGTTCCCCACTGAGATATATCCTCGTGGATGACGGTTTCTTCCGTTTCCTCCCAACATATATATTGGGACGGATTTTCCTATTTGAGCTACATCCTCATTAGGACGTGTCTTGATTCAGTCTGTCTTTTCGGATTATTCCCGAATTGGCTATTTGTCAACTGTCTTGTGCTTCCCAGTGGGTTGTTCCCCAGCGGAGTTTTTCGGGCCTCTACCCTCATACCGGTAGTTGTAAGTCCTATTTTCCTTGCCCTTTTGATGGAATTGGTGGTTATATACCTTTATTCCGCGGCAAAGTTTTGATTTTCTACCTAGCAATTGGTAGTTGTAAATCCTATTTTTCCTGCTCTCCAGCAGTTTGTGGTTTGTTATGAGCCCTATTTTGGTTTCCCGTGCGGATTTGTGATTTGTTCTATCCCCATGCAGAGTTGTTGGTCTTCTACCCCGTATTCGGTAGATGTAAACCCTAATTCGTGGTTATCCCCACCTGAGCGTGGCTATTACCTCGTATTCGGTATTTGTAAGTCCTATCTCTTTTCCCCTAACAGAGGTAACCTTTGTGGTTCGTCCTGATTGTAAGTGGATTCCTGTTGTAGTGGTTTTATCCCTAACGGAGTTGGTGTCTCCCTGTGGTGATTTCTATCCCCAGTTGAGTTTGTGGTCTTCTACCCCGTATTCGGTAGTTATAAATCCCAATTGTTGTTTGTTTCTCCCCAGCGGAGTTTGTGCCTTGTGGTACAGTTGGATAATTTCCGGATGCTTGCAATTTATCCTCAGTGGGTCTCCTTTCATTTACCCTTGCGTTGGTAATGTTGTTGTTCCCTTTGATTGGTCATCATTATATACCTATTTTGGTATCCCGATACCTTTCTTTTCGGTTGATTTATCCGTTATTAACCCAATAACTGGTTGTGGATAATCTTCCATGCGAGTATGTTATTCACGGTCTGCCGGTAATGAATAGTATATCTCATGCACTCTTCAGTTGAAGCCTTTTGTGTTTCCCTAGTCGAGTAAGATTCGTTATTTCCCTTTGTGGAATCGAATTTCCTTTGTTGTTGGATAATTGCCGGATGCTTGCAATTTATCCCTTTGAGTTATCTTTCGTTTACCCGGATGCTTGGTATCGATTGTCTCTCTTTTTTGGTTAGTCACCTATTATATACTTCGGTATCTCTGGTGTCTTTTCCTTTCGAGTATATTATTCACGGTCTGCCGGTAATGAATAATATGTCTCATGCGCTCTTTAGTTGGAATCCTTTGTTGATTTTCCCCAGCTGAGCAAGATTCGTATTCTTTGTAGAATCGAATATCCATCCTTTAACCAGTTTGTGTTTCGGATGATGAGTGTTTTGGCATATATACCAATTCACGTGTTCGGTAAATCACCTATTATATACCTTGGTATCTTTGGTGTTTCTTACCATGCGAGTTTATTATCTACGTTCTGACGGCAATAGATAATATATCTCATGCGAGTATTCTTATCCACGGTCTGCCGGTAATGGATATTATATCTCATGCACTCTTTGGGTTTGTGTCCCCTTTTTGAGTAAGATTCATTTTCCCGTTGTGGATTCGAATGTCCATCCTGTAAGTCGATTTGCTTTTTCAAGCCCTCCTTTCGGATGATGAGTGTTTTGGCATATATACCAATTCACGCTTTGGTCGGTCACCTATTATATATCTCGGTATCCCTGGTGTTCCTTCCCTTTCTGCTCCCTATTATGACTTTGGTCCCTTGTGGAGTCAGATTTTCCTGAGTTTATGTACCTTTTCAGGTCTTTCTCAGATGTTTGGTTGATTGATATCTCTCACCTTTATACCGGTCTTAGATATTCATTCTTCCTGAGTTTGTTACCCTTATACCGGTAACATCTCATCCTTTGGTGCTTCCTCAGTGGAGTTTCCTTTTGCTTCTTCCCAGGAGTCAGCTTGTGTCTCTCCAATGGATGTTTTTCCTTTTGGAATTTTCTTTTCCCCAGTGTGAGTCCTTCACTCCCCAGTGAGGTCTCCGGTCTGATTTCTGTTACCCTAATCAGAGTCGTGTCTTGTTCACGCTGTGTCAGTTTTGTTTTTCCCCAACTTGAAGTCGTGTCCTGCTCACGCATTCTTTTTCTTTTACTATCCCCAATGAGAATCTTGGTAGAGTCTCTGTTCCTGGTGAGTGTATTACTCCGATGGATCGTCTTTTTCTTCTGTGTGAACCATATTCCCCACAAAGTTTGTGCCTTTTCCATACATACATTTGCATCATGAGGTCTCTTAGGGACCAAAATTTGTCTCATTACTGTTATTTAAGCCCATTCTACCGCGTCGAGATGAAGATTTCTAAACTTCACTTCTCCGGCTAGAATGACCTTAAATAGGGGCATCTGTAAGACCCCAATTTTGTCCCTAAGATCCCTCATGGCATCATATCATATCATATCATTGCCTCAAGGATCTGTGTGCACCCTTTGCTTCCCTCCTAGTGGGTGGGTTATCTTGTGAGTATGGTTCTTGATCACCAGGCATGTTTTGCATTTTTGTATCATTGCTTTTCATCTATCTATTAACCAAAGGTACAAAAATATTGTCATCTAACCATGTTACTTGCAGATGAAGCCAGCTAGGTCAAATCAGTCAAACCAGTCATTGAGCAATAGATGGTGGCCATTCTTGAAGAATTTGGGCACCATGATCATTCATAAAGAGTTCATATGAGTTGTGAAATCATTTTGAATCAAGATATCAAGTGGTAGGGGCTTGGAATTCATCAGAACATGGTTCAGTCAGCCAAAACCCTAACAAAGTCAACTGAAGTCAACTGTGGTCAACTGTGCATTTAATCAGTGATTTGATGGTGGGAATTGGTTTGAGAGGCCTCATTCATGTCCATATAAGCCTCACATAACATGTCAAACATCCACAGTGAAGAATTTGAAGTCAGACAAGAAATTTCCAAAAAATAGAAAGTTGACCTGTAATTGGAATTTGCCAAAAATAGAAAGTTCTTCTCCTCAAAATTACATCATCATACAAGCTTCAAATGAATTTTTGTCCAACATGAAAGTTGAAGATCTTTTTCTCCCATTTCCAAAAAGTCCAAGAACACTCATTTCTCATGTGTGGTTGGCAAGTTATGATCAAATCATTCTCAAAAAATTTTGAACTTCAAAGTGAGATATCTTCCAAACCATTTGGCCAAATTGAGTGAGGTTTTTTGCTACAAGTCATATTTGATGTGCTCTATCCAAATCCTTCATCACATTTTACCAAAAATTAACCAATCAAAATCGCCTTTTTCAAGTGGTTTGAATTAAAAAAGAGAGGGGTGAAAAATGAGCTTTCAAAATAATCATTTCCAATGCATTATACCAATTACAAGTGTTCAGAAATCATGTTTTGGATGTGGTTTAGGCCCATATTTCGCACTGTAGTGCCATGCCCTTGTCATTTGAGTGAATTTCACTAATTGCCAAAAACACTTCATTTAAGCAAAATGTGATTACCACTTAACTAACCAAGGTTATGCAATGCTAAACAGAGTATATATTTCACATTTCTGGTAGAGAAACCCTAGCCACTATTCACCAAACCAGACCTAAAATTCATTTTCTCTCAAACTCTCTCATTTTTTCATCTTGGTTTTTTCTAAAAAATCTGCAAAGAGCTCGTGTCTTGTTGATTGATTCATCACCTGCCATCCTTTTGGAAGCATTTGGAAGCATCATTCCACAACTGCAGCGCCATTTTCCAGCACTGTTACATTGAAGTTCTTCCATGGAAGATATTGATTGGAGCTTTTTCAGGGTTTGTTGAGCTAAAATTCCTTGTCCATTCATCATCTGGAACTTGAAGGTGCATCTGTTTCAACTAAACACAACCAAAGAACCACGAATCAACACAGTTCTGCAAATCTGGTAAGAAATTCGAACCATGCTTTTGATAAAATCATGCTATGCTTTAGAAAGGTCTTGCCATGCTGAGTACAATGAAACTTAAATCATGAAAAACCATTGATTATTAAGAGAGAAACACTGTTTTGAAGTTTGTTGGTTAAATGTGTTTGTGCTCGATTCATCCTTGTTAGCATGAGTTAGTGTAAATCAAGTTTGGATTTGTGATGTACGTGATTTGCTGATTTGAATGGTATGCTCATTTTCCAATTCTGGGAAAAAAGTTCATCACGATTGATGATGATGATGAACAGTAACACGAACCCTAATTTCATGAACCCAGGCGCGCGTTTTGTCTGTTTTGCATGTTTTGTCACTATTCCATTGCCATGAAGCCAATCCGCACGCAACACCTCCTTAAGTGAAACGCAGAGTTTCACTTAAGGGACCGGCTATTTACCATATTGCCACTGCCGGTTTTAATATTTATTTAAATCATTTCATTTTGCAATATTTATTTCATTTGATATGCCAATCTTCCAAAAATCATAAGTCACTCATTTTTAATCCAAATTTGATGGGATTTTTTGTGAAATGCTCCTCATGATCTCTAGTTTTTTATGATGATTTTTCCAGATTTTTTGCATGTGTGGATTTTAAAATGTGCTAGGGTTTGTTCATGTTGTCCATTTTATGTATGCATTGCCAAATTGCTTGTGAAATGATGATACTTAATCCAATGAGGCTGAAATTTTTTGTGCTTAAACTAGACATGTTCATGGTGATTTTGGTGTAGAGTTTGTGAATTTATCATTGCTGGTTGCGGAGATATGAATTTTTGAATAGGGGTGTGACAATTTGTGTCACACCATTCATGTCCAACTTCATGAATTTAATTACCATGCTTATTGAACTCAAATTGGTCTGGATTTTTGCATGAACATACTCGTGGATGTTGAGAATACATGTGAAGTTTTCTGG
This sequence comes from Lathyrus oleraceus, assembly GCF_024323335.1. NCBI lineage: Eukaryota > Viridiplantae > Streptophyta > Magnoliopsida > Fabales > Fabaceae > Lathyrus > Lathyrus oleraceus. The sequence continues at coordinate 179,921,779 of NC_066585.1, forward strand.
AATTATTGATGGCATTCCCTATTTGATTGGAATTTTCTCCCCTGTTTGGTCATTTGTTGACTTTTTGTGATACATGTTTGTATTTGATTTGTGAAATTCTAATGCATTATTGGATGGACTTGAAATTTTATATGTGAATTGTAGACACCTTAAAGTTTGTCATGGTTTTAGTCCCATTCATTTATCATGTGTTGTCACTGTTTTATGATTTATTGAAGATGGTGCATGTTTTGATGCTTTGTTTGAGTTTGCTTGGACTTGCTTTGACTTTCTGATTTTCATTGACCTACTTCCCTTGATCCAAATGAACTGAAATTTGGTATGCTTATCATGTTATGGATGATGTTTGATCATGAATTATTTGAGGATTTATTGAAATGTTTGTGATTGGATTTGACTTGAATCATTCTGTTGACTTCTTTGAGGTTCTATATAACATGTCTTGAACTAATTTGTTTGTGAAATAGATAATGATGAATGATATGAACATGAAACCACTTGGGTTTGTTTCTTAATTGTTTGAACTTGATTTTAGATATCTTTCACTTGCTATTTTGGATTTCTTATCTCTTTTTGACCCTAGGCTTGTCCTAGTGGTTTTGTTTCTCATGTTTAAGTTTGCTTTTCAGGTTAAGAAGCAAATACCTTAAGGAGACTAATGAAAGTTGGTTGAGTTTGATTGATTATCATGAACTAACTTGTTTGTTTTGTAGGATGCTTAGTTCATATGCTTTGAGCTTTGTGCATTGCACATTTGACTGTTGATCTTTATCTTATATTGGTTTTGAATTTGAGTTGTGTACTGATTTTGCTTGATTGATTTCAGGTACCATTAGTTGCTAATAGTTCTTTGAGAACTTGCTTTGCTTTGCTTGATAGCATTTGCATTGAGGTAGAATCCTTTTTCTTCATGTAGTCTGGAAGACCTGGCCTGTTACTTGGCCAAGCAACTCTCTGAAGTCCTCCTTAAGAGGCAATATTTGTGCTTGTTTACTTTTGTCCCAAGCAGGAAAAGTCCTTTGAATAAGGCAATTGGTAGACAAAAGAGATATGTAACCTATCTCCTACTATTCTGTGAGTCACTCACCTTGCTCACACCACATGTGTTGATGCATAGTGAGTAAAAACCCAAGATCTATCGAGTCTAACTTGTGGAGAGAGTTCCTACCTTCTGAACTCCCACACCTTCTATCATTTGAAGCTCTCCCTGACCAGGGATAAGAGCATGAGGCACACCCCTCATATCCTTTCATCTGCTTCACCTTGGCTCTCAATGTCAAGGTTAAGAGCACCATTAACCCTATTCCAGTTGGCTTCAATGCCTATCCTTTGTATGAGCCTTATTGCTTGGTTATAGTGTGTGCTGAATGATTTCATTTGATTGATTGCTTACTTCATATGCACATGTTTGCTTGTATGCTTTGTGCATTTATCATCATTAATTGCTCATTAATGCATGATCATTTCATTTGTCTTTGTGACATATCTTTGTTGTTTTCCCATTGAGGACAATTGTAAGACCATTCATTGGCCATTGTTCCTATGATATGGAAGTGAGTATAAGACCATTTCATTGGCCACTCATCATCTCTTTGCTTGATGCATTTGTTTGTTGTATGTGAGGATGCAATTGTAAGTCCATGTAATTTGGAATTTGTTTTCCCATGATCATATGTTGGAGGTTAGAGTAAGCCCAGATAGATTGGCATCTGACATCCAAGTGTTTGCTTTGTTGTTGGAGATTGGTATAAGCCCAGATAGATTGGCATCCGGTATCCACTTTTTACTTCTTTGTTGAGGAGACTGGTATAAGTCCATAGAGTGGCCTCTGATATCCAGTTCTGTTTTAGGAGATTGGTATAAGTCTAGTGATTGGCATCCGGTATCCGCTTTTGTTGACTTTCCTCTTTTGCTTTGCTTGTTTGATATTGCTCATTGCCTATTCCAAAGGACACACTTGTATCATCTTCTATATGATTTCAAGAGGTGAACCTTCTAGGAAGTTTTACACTCCATCTTCATCTATTCATCCATTTTGTCCTAAACCTTTTCACACATTGCTTTCAAAACTTGAGATAAATATTGTGCAAACATCTTCATGCTTTTAAATTAAAAACCTGGACCCCAAGTCCTTGACTTTTTCAAACCCCATTTCATAATACTTCTTTTGAATCAATCTTAATCATACTTTGACCCTCCTTTGTGAATAATCATAATCAATTAACTTCACCCATTCAATTGTTTTGTGGCTTCGTCCATTCTTGTTAAGTTTTCATACATTAGCCTTAGGTTTGATTTATCCTAGTTGGTTGATGTCAATCTCACCTATTTGTCCTTAGTTGATTGAATTCTAAGTCTTCCTTGCTTATTATAGGGTTAACCCCTCACTAGCAAGTTGAAGCTTTTCTCACATGGTGGACTCGTTGTTTGTATAAGATTGAGTTTTCTCCCGTGGATAACGTAAGACCTTAGGGCTTGTGTTTAAAATTGAATCCACTAACTTTTGGAAATCTTTTAGCCGAACTACGGCGTTTTGATCCTTACCTTTGATGGAAGGTACGTAGGCAACGGGTTCATCCGTTCGAACACAAAAATAATAAAAATTGTATATTCTTTTCTTATCATCCCAATCATGTTTGCACAATAAATATTTCATAACAAATAATACAACAAGTGTGAAAAGGGCTCCCTAGGAGTACCTAGGACGTAGTGGGTGCCTAACACCTTCCCATTGCGTAATTTACCCCTTACCCAGACTCTCTGATCTTTTCATTAGTTTTCTACGCGTAAAACTTCTTAGGCTTTTGTTCGCTTTTTAGCCAGTCCTTTGGATAAATAAAAGTGCGGTGGCGACTCGATTTCATTGTATGCTTTCACTACGCCAAAAAGGACTATTAACAGCGCATCTTAGACAGCGCTTTTAAAAGAAAGCGCTGTCTAAGGTTAAAATAAAAATGAAGCGCTGAAAATGTTCCAAGAAAATAATGAAAGCGCTTCTAAATATAGACCTTAGACAGCGCTTTTGAAAAAGCGCTGTCTAAAGTCTTTAAATTTTAAAAAAAAAATAAAACCAAAAGCGCTGTCTAAGGGGGGGTTTAGAAAGCGCTTTTGGAAAGCGCTGTCTAAGGCCCCCCTTAGAAAGCGCTTTCCACAAAAGCGCTGTCTAAGGTCTAATAAAAATAAAATTTCAGACCGCTACAGTATCATGCTGAAATCATGTCACATGCCCATGCATTTTAATTTGAAATGTGGAGGTTAAATCCAACCAATTGGTCCCTTGAAAAGAATCCATGCGCAAATCCTTCATTATTTGGCTAAATGAAGTGATATTGGACTTTTTCGAAAGGTGAGATCAAGGGGAACAACTTTCATGTGGAACACTTTTTCATTTGAAGCTTGGATCATGATGAATTTTGAGGTGGAAAATTGGAAAATCAAACATATTTGAAAATTTTCTAAGTACCAAGTCAAATGTTCACTTCTTCCACCTTGAATAACTTTTACTATGGACTTCAAATGGAAAAAGTTCCTTCATCAAAGTTATAGATCTTTCAAACCTATTAAATTTGGTAAAAAGATTGACCTCATTTGGATTTTTAATGAAGGAGTTATGCATTTTAGAAGTTGAGGAAAATCACTTGTTCAATGGTAATGGCCCAAATGGACCTTTAATGTTTCCTCTTGGCACATGCATTTGCATGTTTAATTTGAACTTCTTACAAACATAAAAGTTGAAAAGGACATCTTTAATTTGATCATGGAACTTAAATGGCTTTCATCTCCAAAAATTGAGCAAGTTATGGTTCTAGAAAGTTGACCTCTTAACTAGGGTTCAGACAAAATGACCTATACTCTTTCACCATAAAAAATGAATTTCCAAGAAAACATGGATCTTTAATTAAACATGAAAGTTGTTTTTAATGTAATAAGGAGTAGATTTTATCTTTGAATCATTTTCATATGATAAAAAGTGTAGAAGATAGGGTCTAGGGAACCCCAATTTTGACCAGTTGACTTTCTCTGGTCAACCACCATGAACCAACTTGAAAACTTGGCATTCTCTTGATATTTGGGACTTATGGGGGATCATATATATGTAATATGATGTATTATGAATTATCCCTTTATATACTTGATCAAATGATGAAAGAACTTGCTAAGGAAGTCACCCACGATACCCAGATGAAATAGGGCTTCCAAGGCAAACACGCTTCAAACTCTTTATGATTTCTTGATCAAAATGATATGTGAAGACCATGGAGATCCATATATGATGTATAGTGCCAATTTGAGCCATCTCTTGATTATTTTCCTTGCATTGAGGGTCTCAAACTCTAGATATAAGCTTGATGGAGCATGGGTGAACATACACACTACCTACAAAAGTAACAAACTATACATTGACATATTTTTGGTATTTTGGTTAGTAAATAATGGAAAAAAAGTATGATACAATCAAATGTGCTTGGTGATCTCTCCCAATGCAAACCCAATGAATGAGGGGTAAGGAGGATGTCAAGGTGTGATCCAAAAGCCAACGCAAATGATGAAATAACATGAGGGATCTTAGGGTCAAAATTGGGGTCTTACAATATGAAATGCCTCTAAGAGCAAAGCATGCTCTAGGAGTGGTGTATTATGATGTGTGTGAACCATTTTTAGTACCTTCACTTAGAGGGAATAAATATTTTGTGTCATTTGTTGACGAGTTCACAAGGATGGCATGTGTATCCCTTATAAAGTTTAAACATGAGGTGTTTTCTGAATTTAAGAAATTCAGAATCAAGGTTGAGAATCAGAGTGGTCGGAAGCTAAATATTCTCAGATCCCTTATATATGTTGAAAATGTTTTTATGAATTGCATATGCAACAAATATTTTCAAGCCCTTGATTTATCATAATCTTGATCCTATTATATGTTACTTACAATGACCAAAGAATTGGGTAAAAAAAATACATGAGGATTTTGAAGGAAAATCTGCCATGTAAAGTATCTCTTCTTTCTCCTTTCCGCAAGAGATATTCATGATTAGATTAATGTGGAAAAGTGTGCCTTAGTCTCTTGGGTACTTAGTGATGACAGTCCATCATTGCATATAATAAGGCGAAGAATCAGTGAAAAATGAGCGAAAGATGAGCCAAAATGAAGAAGAAAGGCACAAGAATGAGTGAAAAATAACCAAGTATATAAGAATGAGACTTAGTGGAAATTCTGGTGAAAATAGTGAATTTTGACGCAGCTACTAGAATAATCATGTGCGTCATCGCGTGCGTGATAGAGATGAAAAGGTTACATAGCATGCACGATGCTTCTATAATGCTCGCAATGGGCATTTTTCTGACGCATTCTGATCTATTCTAAGTGTGTTTTAAGGGGATTTTAGCAGTTTGGAAATGATTATGAATTCTTGCACTGGAAGCATGATTTTACAACATGAAAGGGTGATTTTAAGAATATTGGAAGCCATTGGAGGCCAATCCTTTAAGGGAATGCATATGATATTATTCTTTATTCAATTGGTATTGTAATTTTCATTATGAGTAGCTAAAGCTCTTGTAGGTTATGTTGTGTGATGATGAACCTTATTCAATCTTTTTGGCATTATATGTTAGTTTTACTTTGTATGAATCCTTTGAATTATAATTTTATTCAGTTATTGCTAATTCTTAATGCTTTTTATTTGGGATACTTTGCTAATTTGATAATGGATACATAGGGATTACTTACCCTTAGCCAATGTGTTGGACCTAGGGTACCTGTTCTACTTACATTGGTTGAATAGGGATAAAAGAACTCGAGTAGTGACATTGGGAATTAACATTCTATACATAACCTAACCCTGCTTACGCTGACAGACTAGGGATAGAAAGCTCCGAGTTGTGGTTAGTGAGTTATTTCATGGGGGATTGGTTATAATGGTTTTGTTAATTCGCTGTGAGATTATAAGGATAAGACCATTCATGCAAGGCATCATACATCAACAAGAGAGTATAAGGGGATTCTAATGCACAACCTAATCATCTTTATTACTTCCGTTTAAACTCGTAAATTATTTTCCATCTTAAAATTTGAAACCCCCTCCCATTTACTGTTTTTCCTTTACATTGCACAATTGTTGTCTTGTTCGAACACAGTCCTTGTGGGTTTGATCTTTTTATTAGTACAACACTATTGGTAGACTTACCGAGAAGTCATCAAGTTTTTGGTACCATTGTCGGGGACTATTGATTGCAACAGGGTAATATTTTACGCAACGTATTTTATTTTTCTTATTTTCATTACGTATTTTTGTTTTATTTTCTTATTTATCATAATACTACAGAGGTATTTCGTGTTTGTGTGTATGCAGCTCATGTAGAAACATGCACCATGGGCAAACCAATAGCACAAACTATGGGGGACTATTGTCGACCTACTGACGCCTCACAAGTCTCCTTGGGTTTCATTCCTACAACCCCTATTAATTTCAACATCAAATACTTTATGTTATTATCTTTGAAGGATAAGAAATTTAACGGGAATGCAAATAATGACTCGTGGGAACATCTAGCCAAATTCTATGAGACAACATCGATGTGTCAACCATAAGGTATTACTGAGGATCAGGTTAAACTAAAGTTATTCATCTTCTCGTTGATTAGAAGAGCGAAGGATTGGTCATTATGTCTTCCGAATGGAGTGATACAAAATTGGAGGAAATTGGAAGACAATTTTTTAGAAATATTCTTCACTACAACATAATTCACAGAAAGAAAAGCTGAAATCACACATTTTGAACAACAAGAGATTGAATTTATCTACATGCTTAGGAGAGGTTTAAAATGTTATTACGATGGTGTTCTAATTACAATATGAGCATTATGGAACACACGCAAATTTTTGTGAAAGGCCTATAAATGCAAGTACAAATGCTCTTAGATGCATCCGTCGGAGGAACAATCAGGATATTGACTGAACCACTGGTAAAGTACCACATTGAGAATATGTGTATGAATGAGTACCACTCAAAAAGTGAAAGGTTGGTCAAGCCTTAAACTAGTGGCATGCCTAAAGGTATGTTACCTCTTGATACTCATACCTCTCTTTTAGTTCAAATTGAATTATTAAATAAAAAGCTAGCTGAAAGTAGCTTAGGTAGAGCTAACGTGAGCCAAGTACAAGCACTTAGGTGTGATTTATGTGGAGGTGAACATGAGAATGGAAGGTGTTCATTGAAAGGGACAAGTGAGGAGGTTCAGTTTGCAAATTTTCAAAAGAACAACCCTTACTCCAACACATATAATCCGGGGTGGAAAGATCATCCAAATTTTCGTTATAGCAATAATCAGAATTCCAATGCCAACCAAGAGATGCCAGAAATCCAACAAGTTATATTTCAAAGGACGGCATCACAGTTGGAAGAGACTTTGTAGAATTTCATTAAAGCCACTCAAAGTAGTTTTGATCAGATAAATAAAAACCATGAGAAAATGAGTAGAAATCAGGATGAGTCCATCAAAAATAGAGAGATAAAGGTTGGTCAGCTATCTAGACATATAGAAACTTTTCCTAGATCGAGTGGAGGATTCACGGGTAACACTGTAGACAATCCTAAGAATGAATTTTGCAAGGTCGTGGATACAATTCCAAAGGTACTTATTGAAAAAGGTAAGAAAAAGACAGTTCAAGAAGGTGTGATTAAAAAAGAAGGGAAGGGGAATCAAGGTGATGAAGAAGGTATTATTAAAGGGGACAAAATAAAAAGTAAGCAAGGAAAATGTAAACATGATCGAAAAAGAGGAAGTGTAAAATCTTAAGTGTTGCCACCAAAATTAAAAGATCCAAGTAAGTTTACTATTTCTTGCAATATATGTGAGGTGAATATCCTGCATGCTTTGTGTGATCTTGGATCTAGCATAAATGTCATGCCACTTAAAACGGTAAAAGAGTTGAACATGGGTTAGATTACACATAGTAACATGACTCTCACTCTAGCTAACTCATTTGTTACTCAACTAGTTGGTATTTTGCGCGACTTGTTAGTTCATTTTGACAGACTGGTATTTCCTCTGAATTTTATAGTGCTGGATACAAAGGGAACTTCAGGAGGATTTGTTATTCTTGGATGGTCATTCTTGGAAACCGGGAAAGCAAAGATTGATGTAGAAACTGGTGAACTTATCTTGAAGTTCAATAAAAATAAACTTGTTTTCAAAGTGTATGATTGGACACCGTATGTTGAGAATTTGGATACTTGCTATCATCTGGAGGAAAAAGGTAGCAAGGTAAACACATGAAAAAGAAGAAGCGAAGTGACCGGTGTGAGGGTATCCCTTGCGGCTGACGGGATTTTATGATTGAGTGTCAAGCTATTGACGTAAAAGAAGTGTTAGATGAGAGGAAACCCATCAATTTTTAATTAGTTTTTGTTTTGCATAATTTATTTTATTTCTACTCAAGACCATACCAAGAGGAAGTGGCTACTCTAGCATAAATTTTCCAGTAAAATCTTAATTCTCTTTAATAAACGAGTTGGTAGCTGTTTATGTTTTTCAGATTTAGAAGTTTTAACTTTAGCATTGAGCAGATGATCCAAAAGAGACTTGATCATCCAATTATCAACTAGAAACTTGAAGGCGAAGGATGAGAAAAGAATCAACAGAGTTGTACTCAACCTATAAATACCTTATATGATAAGGTTTGAGCCAAATATTTCCATTGTGCACTTTTCTTTATTTTTGAGTGTATCCATGCATTATTCTCTTATCTAGTTTGATTTATTTTTTATTAATTTATCAAGTTTGATCAACACACGTTCAGGCAATTTTTTTTTATAACTTTGAGCCTTGGTAAACCATCCTTTAGTTGTAGGATTATCCTTTGCTAAACACTTTGAGCCTAAGCCTTTCTTTCGGTGATGTAGTCTACAACTCTTAACCATTTGACTTGGAAGATTATTCCTTTCCACCCTCTTTTTGGAGTCAGGTAGAATTTTGGTTCTTAAAGTTGAATGAAATAATTAAGTTTAGGGTTGCTCTCGGAAGTGAGCAAAGTTCTAATTTTGGGGTTGGGGTACTAGAGTTAAATGGTCGAAATTTCAAAAATGAGAAGTGGAAAAAGTCACTTCTTCAAAAAGTAGAAGATAAAAATAAAAAAGAATGACTGAAACTCTAGTACCAACAAGAAGGAACAAAACAATATGACAATAGAAGGAGAACTAGGTACCTAACTCCAAAGGTTTAAACCTACTTTCCTAAAAATATCCTACCTGAACATAAGTCATGTTACAACATGTAAAGACCTCTTACGTGTGTTATGATTGCTATGATGAACTATATTAGAATATGATCAAGCTAAGTATAATTTATTTTGCATGTTGGTTGAGTGATAACCCTATCATTTGAGCGAGAAAAGTAAGTTGAGAGACAAGTTGAGTACTCATCGATGTTGAGAACATTTTTCGAATTTTTCGGATAGAAGTTGGAAGCTGGAACAATGATCAGGTAACAATAAAATATGATGATGTTTAATTGTTATTGTATGACTTATTGTCTGTTGAAATATGCAGTTGCAGGTGAGTTGCTTAAGGACAAACAAAGATTGATGTTTGAGTTTGTGATGACAGTCTGTCATTGCATATAATTATGCAAAGAATCGGTGAAAAACGAAGGAAAGATGATCCAAAATGAAGAAGAAAGATCCAAGAATGAGTGAAAATAACCAAGTATGGAAGAATGGGACTTAATGCAAATTTTGGTGAAAAGGGGTGAATTTTGACGTAGCTACTGGAATAATCACGCGCGACATCACGTGTAATCGCGTACATGATAGAGATGAAAAGGTTACATTGTGTGTGCTATGGACATTTTTTAAAACTTTTCTGACGCGTTCTGAGTGCTTTTTAAGGGGATTTTTAGCAGCTTGGCAAGGGTTGTGAATTCTTGCATTGAAAGCACGATTTTACAACATCAAATGGTGATTTTGAGAGCATTGAAATCCATTGGAGGCCAATCCTTCAAGGGAATTCATATGTTATTCTTCTTTATTCATATTGGTATTGTAATTTTCATTATGAGTAGTTAAAGTTCCTCTAAGTTAGGTTGTGTGATGATGAACCTTATTCAATCTTTTTGGAACTATATGTTGGTTTGACTTTGTATGAATCATTTGAATTATAATTTTATTCAGCTGTTGCTTATTGTTAATTTTTTTAGATACTATGTTAATGTAATAGTGGACACATATGGATTATTGACCCTTAGCCTATATGATGGACCTAGGGTAACTGTTCTACTTAAGCTGGTTGAATAGGGATAGAAGACCCCGAGTAGTGGCATATGAATTAACATTCTATATATCGCCTAACTTTGCTTACACTGACGGATTAGGGATAGAAAGCTCCGAGTAGTAGTTAGTGAGTTATTTTATGGGGGACTGACTATAACAATTTTTGTTAATTTGCCGTGAGATTATAATGATAAGATCATTCATACAAGGAATCATACATCAACAAGAGAGGATAAAGAGATTCTAATGCACAACCTAACCGTCTTTATTACTTCTGTTTAAACTCGTAATTTGTTTTCTGTCTAAGAACCTAACCCCCCCCCATTTACTGTTTTTTTCTTTATATTGCACAATTATTGACTTGTTCACCTTGTGTATTCGATATTTTTATTACTATGACACTATCGATATACTTGTCGAGAAGTCATCACTTGACATGGTTAGAATAGAGAAAACTGGATTCTAGATAAACCAACCATGCTACAAGTCTTGCTTTCTATAGAAGTGCTTTCTCTTAATGATGGAGTCATATAGCAGTAGTACAAAGACGTACATACACGTGTGATTAGTGCTTACTAAGAAGTGCATGCTGTTAATTGCATTATTACATTTACTTTTGATTGATTTATGGCAGCATTTATATAGTTGATTTTACAAATTAAATGTCCATATTTGCAGTGCACCATTGACCATACATTGGGGTTAACAAAATGTCTAGATTTGAAAATAATATAGATCATCATTATGTGCTGTTTTCATTTAGGCGTGTTCTTTTGCTCAAGTTTTCTTTTAAATGGTACAGACATATAATTATTTATGACAATTTTATGAGAATTTCTTTTCAAGTTTTCACTTGTTGTATATAGTATGTTGAATTCTTACTCCTTTTAATGTCGGGGTACTGAATGATTATCATTATGTTGGTGATTGGAAAACACCTTACAATTTGGATGCCCTTGTATCTTGAAGTATAGTTGCACCAGAAGGTGGACAACCTACTTTCTATTAGTAAATTAATTGTAAACTAAATGGTTTAAGCCTAGAATCATGAACAAATCATTTTTATAATAAGTATTTCAATCACTCTTAAATGTCTTAGAGTTGGAATATAGAGGAGAGAATCTGGAATTTTAGTAAAGAGGATGCACGTTTTTTGCTATGACATTTCGGGATCCAGAATGACTAACTTATAGGCCAAGATAGTTTCACAAGGTTGTGACAGTCGATGAAACACATATTTTCAGCAACACTTTTACCAAATATTGCAATGTTTACCCTACAGTAACACTTATACCAAATGTTGCAATGTTTCGCCTACAACACTTCACGAAGTGTTGCCTATGTTAACTGCATTCTGCAACACTTCACGGAGTTTTTCCTACTTTCAAATTCAAACTATAAACTGCCTAATGCAACACTTTACAAAGTGTTGCCTATTTCTGAATTCAAATACAACCTCACATATTTTCTTGTCATTTTGAACCACATCCATGATGATTAATCATTATTAATTATAATAATGCCCCACTTATTCTGATAATGACAAGACTAATTCCAGAAAAGGAGAAACAAATAATGTTAATACAGTTAAGTATCTTTCCATTTTAAACTTAACCTTAGTAAGGAAAATGCAAAGTCTAATTGGAATGATAGGTAGAAATGCTTTTAAACTATTATTCCTCGTGATTAGACTAACATAGGTTCTTAACCTACATTTCTTTCCTAACACTTATTTATGGCCATATGTTTTCCTATTTCATGAATTTTTTGTGAGAGAAACTTCAGTTCTCACTTTGAGATGACACCATCTCGGAATTCACATAAGTGAAGTTCACATTATGTTCTTTTTCATGGGACACATATCCTCGATATTGAACTTCATTAAGAGTTTGAAAAACCTCAACCCTCAACTTGAAATAGTCAACATTATAATGTCGTACAAACATTCAAATCAATGACTTGTGGTTACCCATTGAATCTTAGGTTAAGGTTTTTTTAACTTCAGATTGGGATGCTACCGTTGTTGGAAATCTTACTTAAGAAGTTTCAACCCATACCTCTCGATGTAATCTTTACTAAATCTCTAGCCAGTGATTAAATTGATTCATAATCAATTTTCTCACGAAAGAATGTCTAAGTCCTATGTCCCTAGACTTTCCATTATACACTTCACTGTATGCTCTAACTAAATTGGCTATAATATTGCAACATATCAACACCTTTGAAGCATTATCTTTTGTCAATGGAACTTCCAACATAAGGTATCTCAACCTTTTAAGTTCTTGATAGAAGGAAGCAAGATCCATGAACTATGCTTCCATGGTCAAGGGATTGGTACATGTTTATATTTATTGCTCATCCATGAAATTTCACCTTCAACTAGTGTAAATTATCACCCAGTTTTCGATTTTTGATCTTCAAAACTTGATATCCAACTCGTATCGGTATATCCCTCTAGTATGGTAGGAAACCTACCATAATTAAAGAAAAGATTTTTGGTTTTTTAAAAGATAACAAAATATCATAGTCATGGCATTCTAATGTTCACTATTTAGATTGCTAGTAAATCTGCTTATTTTACTAACGGAAAATGATGTATCGGGTCAGATACATTGCATCAAGTACATTAGACAACCATTTGCACTTGAAAATTCCAATTGAGTCACATCTCTTCCATCATTCTTTTTTAGTTTTTACATTAGGATCAAATGGATTGGTAACTTCCTTAAAGTTTAAGTGTTTGAACTTACCAAGCATTTTCTCAATATAATGTGTTTGACTAAGTTCATAACCCCCATAATTCCGCTTTACTTTGAACTTAAAATTGTGTCAACTAGTCTAAGATCTTTCATCTTGAATGTGGAAGTTAAAAACCTCTTTGTTTCTAAAGTTCCATTTATCTTGTTTCTAATGATAAACATGTAATCCAAATAGATAAAAAGGAATGTCACAATATTCTCACATAACTTTGTGTACAAACACTTGTCACAAGAGTTAGATGAAGAGAGTTTTTAGATGATCATGCATGATGATGCAAGAAGGTTTTTAGAAGAAGTGAGAAATGAAATTTAGAGAAATTTAAAGTAGTATAGTATGATTTGCAATGAGCACCTTAGTTATGTTCACTTGTTTCAAATATTCACTTGAATTTCTATGTTAAACCTTCTTGATCATCTTCATCATTTATGTGCATGACACTTTTGATCATTTTATTTTTTGATAATATGTGTCTTCATCAAAATTGAACTAGATATAAGATGTCTTCTTCATGATCTCCCCCTTTTGATGATGACAAACTATTGTCTCCCCCTAGGTTGTGTGTCTCCCCCTAAGTTGTGGGTCTCCCCCTTAATTGGTGAATCATACAATGACAAAGTAAAATTTTGATGTTAATATTTTGATGCTTGTTTTAATCGATACAAGGATTTGACAAGTTTGCACACCTTTTTTTCATTACCAAGAAGCCCATAACCTTCTAGTTTCTCCATGTAAATCTCCTCATTGACGTCTACATTTTGGAAAGTTTCTTTGACATCCATTTGATTAACTATAAGGTCATACAAAGAAACTAATGTAAACCATACTTATAATTATCTTTGTCCTTACTAGTGGTGCATATGTGTTGAAATAATCAACATATTCATTTTGTGTAAAACCCTTGGCTACTAATCCAACCATGTAGGGTTTAGTGTACCATCACTGTGATGCTTCCTTATAAACACCAACTTGCATCCTATGGGTCTTGTTTATGTTTTGTCTGAGGGGACCACTGTCTCTCTATGGGACAACAATTTTGATGTGCTCTAGTATGTGAAAGGACTTCATGGTTTAAGAGGTAGTCTTTTTGGGATCTGAGGCTATAAGTCTATAAAAAGCTTATTCGTTAATTGCGGCTTCTAGTCTATGAGTGTTATATCTCGACCAAATAGATAAGATAAGTTTAAGTCTTCCAATGAGGATCTTAAACAAGCTTAACATCATCTAAAGCCAAAAAATGAGAAAAATTATTTAAATGTTAAGCACCTTGATGACCTCCAATTTGACTTGGAGAAGTTAAAGAAGAAGATGGAATATGAGGTTACTACTCCATGATCAAGTAGAGAAAATGAAGAATGAGAATCTTAGTTCCTATGAAAAATATGGCCAAGGTCTTAAGTAACTGGTTGACTGATATGAAGTAAAAAAGTAGATGCATAGGACGATGAGATTTACAAGCTGAAATTAGAAGGCATGACGAAGTATCAAAAAGATTTTGATGTTGCTCTGAAGCAAGTGTGACTTTTTTACTCTGAGGACGATGTTTCTAAAGTTAAATCTCTTAAGCTTTTAGAGGATAACAAGTAGGTTCTTAGGTAGTATTGGTTGTTTTATTTTGTCAGGCAAGACATGTAGGATGTGTATGTTTGGATTTTGTCTTTATGTTATTTAGTTCCAATGAGACTTTGGTTTCTTGCATTACTTTATTGATGTTGACCATTTACCTTTAATGTTTATTAACATCTTTATACCTGATTCATTTACCCAATATTGTGTTTTTATTTTAAAAGTGGTATGGTCGTCGCGTTTTGACCACCAACCGTTATTTCTTATTTTACACGACTACAATGAATTTTATGTGTGATTTTTCCTTCATCTATGACTATAAATATTTCTCCCTTCTTCATATGTTATTTAGTCATTCATTCTAACTCTGTTATATCCTATCGATCTATATTTTGTTAGCATTTAGGAAAAGCCTTTAATGTTTATAATTGATCATGATTATTGTTCTTATCCTTACCTAAGGTGTTTTCAAGAACAGTGTATTGATCAACGAGTAACTTATATGTTCTAAGATGTTTTGACAATCATATTCCTGATAAAAAATTGGGCTTCTAGGTTAACTTACTCCACCAGGGATTCTGACATTGTTGTCTATCTAAGACATACCACATTTCTTCCCTATCAATAATGCCAAAATGAGAGTTTTTGTTTAATTTAGGAAAAATTAATCTAGTGATCCTTTAAGTTATTTTTTTTGTTATAGGTTGGTTCTTTAACTTTTTTTGTAACAACTTGCTCCTTTAAGTTACCAAACATATGCACTGTTACTCTTTTTTAATAGAGTGAGAGTGCTAATTATGGATGCAATTACTTTGAATGGTATGAAAATGATGAAGTTTAACTAGAAACACATTAGTCACACATTTTTAAATGTTTAAAATATGATAAAAAAAGGATGTATGAATCACCCCAAAGGACTAAGTTGTTACAAAAAGACTTAAATGACCAACCTGTTAAAAAAATAACTTAAGGACTTCTGTTGTAATTTTGTCTTTAATTTATCATGGTGACTTTTTTGGGGGTTAACATGAGGGCTCGACCAGATTCCTCGTTATTGTTAGAGCCTACGAGGTAGACTTTATAACTTGTTGGGTGCTAAAATATGGAGCAAATTTCCCACCTTTTAACTTGGAGCCTCTATAATGATGTGGAATTTGAACACCTTTTTATTTGTGTGATTCTAAAAGGTTAGGTGAGAATTGCATGTTTTTGGGTAAGTTATGGTGAGATGGTAATTGAACACCTTCCTTTTCTGTTTATTTAACTTTCTTTATATTATTTTTTTGGATCTTCCCATATATAATATGTGTATAGTGATAATATTTTAATAAAATTAATATATAAGTTTGCTTGCATATATCATTTTGCTTTCATATATTGCCTCTTTGCTTTTTGTGTATTTTTGTATTGTAGAAAATATTTATGGATTTTAGTGAAGAGATAAATGAATATTTGTGGATTATGCTCATTGTTTTCTTCCTTTATATTTTTCATGCACTAATTGAGTATTGTTTTTTACTAGGATAATTTCTTTCAAGCCATAAAAAAATTGTGAAATGAGCTTTCTTGATAAATAAGTGTGACGTTGTGTGATAAGACCGTAACATTTCGTGTTTCTCTTCTTCCTACCGTCCTTTTGTCTCTTCCATTTTTCACTCCATCCAATTTAATGTAATTTTTGTTGGAAATCCACTAAAATCTATGGATAATTTCAATTAATCTTGATGAACAAGATTGTTATCACCCACAGAATAACAATGAAAAAAGAAGAACCATGGAGAAAGAAACAAAGTAAAGAACGATGAAGGAGAAGAAGAATTAAATTCTGTAGAGTTTCTCTCTGCCTATAAATTGTGGAAAACTTCTTATTCACTTTGCAATAGCAAAATACTATGAATTACAATGTTATGAATACTTTATTCACTTCATTACAAAAATAAGGGTTACTCCCTCAATTTATAGATTTAGATTAACTTGGACCTCAAGCTAAAGCCCAAAATAGCTAACAATACTAAAATAGGCCTAAGTTGAAATCCTATGTGAAGCAACATTCTTTGACACTTCGACACACTAACACAAATCAACACACTAGGTGGTTTGACACTTCCTTGCTTCTGTCGAGCAACCTGCTTTGGCACAAGGAATTACAATTCAATACACGACCTAGTTCATTGTGTCTAAGCTATCTACATTTATCATAGCTCTTAGTCTTCTAAATACTTTGACCTGCACTCCCTTCGTCATGATATCTGTAATTTGATTCTCAGTTCTACAGTGTTCCACATTCATCTTCCCATCTGCCACCTGCTCTTGAAGATAATGGAACCTCAACTCGATGTGCTTGCTTCGACCATATGCTATCGGATTCTTCGTCAAATTGATAGATGACATGTTGTCGATCTTCATGGTAATTGCTCCAGGACTCTGTGTTGTTATCTCTTTGACCAGATTCACCATCCATGTTTCTTGACATACACAAAGAGAAGTAGCTATGTATTTGTAGCGGTAAATTCATTACCATCAAGCTATGGATAAACTTAACGTCAATAAAACCAGAGTCGCCATCGCGTTTTTATTGTTTCCAAAGGAAAATGGAAAAAGTACGAACAAAACCCAAAGATAAGAAAATTTTCAAATCAAAACTAATAAAATGTCAGAGATTACAGGTAAAGGGGTTGGGTACACAGAGGGAAGGTTTTAGCACCCAAAGTATCCTAGGTACTCCTAGGGAGACCTTTTTTGTGTGCAAGTGTTATGGTCAAAATGATGTCTGATAAAAAATATAGAGTGGGGGGATGAGAAAATAATTTAATGATTATATTTTGTGTTTAACAAGACCTTCAGTCTTATGCCTATGTACAAACATAAAAATGAGGGATCGAAACCCCGGAGTTCGTGGTAAAAATTTCAAAGAGGTAGGTGAATTAACTTTAATCAAAAGTTTAATCAGAGAAAGGCACAAAAGGCCAAAGGTTTGAATGAGGTTGTTAATTCTTTTTGTCTTTTTGAAATTAAATTCAATATAGTTAAGTTCATTTTACAAGTTTGATTAAGAAAAAGGTTTACAAAGTTCAATGGCATAAGGCTAAAGTTTCTAAGCATTAAAACATGTCTAAGTTAAAAAACACAAACAAAGAAGGTTTTGAAAAGAGGGAGAGATTTTGAAATTTAAGAAATGGGAGGAGATGAAGGGCTATCCTAGACAAAAATTAAAAGTTAAGGGTTGAAAAATCTGACCAATGGGATGCAATCCAATAGACAAGAATGTCATATATAAACCTATTTTCCTTTGGGCTTTAGCAAGCAACAAGCATAAGCAATATCCAAGCAAACCATATGAAGACCAATGCATCAAATAAAGATAGCCATAATATACAAGCAAGCACTACAATAGCTAGTTGTCTTCAATATCTTCCAATGTATTAGATGAAAATATTCCTTGTGGTAAACTCAGAAGCAATCATCAGACATTAACAATAATAACAGTATAACAATTAAGCACAAAGACAAAGTGACAGATGAATCAAGGGCACTCAGTCTTACATCAAATGAAAGGCATAGTCAGGGATAACTCAGTCTCAGATAGTGGCATTGGCCAAGTTCTCAAAGCATGGGGAAGTTGTCTATTTTAAGTCCAAAAGTTCAGATCAAGTCCAACAGTCCACCAAGATATTTTTTAGGGTTTCTGTTGTTATTAGGTATTTTAAGGTCCTAAGACCACAAACAAAATAAAATCACAAGCAAACAATATATACAATCATAAGATATGACTCAAATGAGCAAAGTGAAAAAGATTGAAACATAAACAAGTTGCATGAAATGTAAATGGCAATCAATGATAAAGGTACTGAAATTTAAATTGCATTAAGTAAATGACTTGAAAGTAAAACAACATTAATAAAGAGTTAGTCAAAGTGTAGCGGGAAATTCATGATCATCAAGCTATTGACAAACTAGAGATCAAATAACAAGAGTCGCCACCGCGCTTTTATTGTTTCCAAGGGATAAGGGAAAAAGTACGAACAAAACCCAAAAGTAAGAAGTTTTCAAATCAAAACTAATAAAAAGTCAAAGATCACAGGTAAGGGGGTTGGTTACACAGAGGGAAGGTGTTAGCACCCAAAGTGTCCTAGGTACTCCTAGGGAGCCTTTTTTGTGTGCATATGTATTTTATACAAAGTGATGTTTACAAATAAATAGAATGAGGGGATGAGAAAAGAATTCATTCATTATATTTTTGTGTTTGACAAGACCTTCGGTCTTGTGCCTACGTACCAACATAAAAATGAGGGATCAAAACCTCGTAGTTCGTGATACAAATTTCAAAGTGGATGCATTGTTTTTTAACAAAAATTAAGTTTGAAAGGCACAAAGGCCTAAAAATGGTTTGAATGAGTTAGTTCTTTTTGGCTTTTTGAAAATTTAAGTCAAGTATAGTTAAGTTTTGAAATTCTGGTATCAGATATAAGATGTCGAAGGTAATGTCACGACACTAATATCTGTTAATACACAATGGATAATCAAACAGAGTTGTAAAGCAAATCACACAAGCAATTGTTAACCCAGTTCGGTGCAACTCACCTACGTCTGGGGGCTTCCAATCCAGGAAGGAAATTCACTATAATAGAATTAGTTCAAAGACTATCCGTACACTTCAACAAGTTACAGTCTTTCTCACCTAATCTTTACCCGTGCAACTTCTACCTAAGCACTCTTAGATATGAGAACTCACTCACTTCCCTTACAATCACACACCCGTGATTTTAAACAACAATCCCTTGTGAAAAGAAAATACTTTTCAATTACAAACTCTTGATTTTACTTCACAGTTTCAATCAAGAAGACACACTCTTGATCTTGCTTCAAAGCTTTGATCAAGAAGGCAAATCAGTCTAATTCGATCATCAATGGATGACTTGAATGACCTACAGACACAAACCCTAGCTCTCTCTCTAAATTTCACTCAGTCTTGGTTGTGTGTATAAACAGGTTTTCTGAGTCCCTTTTTATAGAAACATTGGACATCTTGAAAACCCTAAATATATTTTCCAATCAAATCTTTTTATATCAGCTGTATAGATCTCCTTGGAAAATAAGTAAATCTGGTTGAAATCCCTGAATGAATGCACCAGCTAGCCATATCTTCAATCAACCAATGATTGCCATTAATTGTGCAATCACAAAACACCAGACATTCATACTGAATGTTCTGTATACAGGATGTCATGACATCGGGTCTGACATCCTGGAAAAATCCTGCAAAATCCAATTTCCTTTTATAGCAGGTACAACCATATCAGATATCATGATATTGTGTATGTCATCTGAAACAATCCTGCATGAACATGTCTTCCATTAAGCTCCAGCAGGTACAACCAATATCAGAAGCCTTGTCTTTGTATGTGGCATTCTGAAACAATCCTGCTTGCATATCTTCTTTAACTCCAACAGGTACATAGGATATCTCATGTTAAGATATCACACATGACATCTTGTGAACACTCTTTGTTTTACCAAAATTATTGCCAACACTTAGAATCAACAAACTCCCCCTTTGGCAAATTTTGGCTAAAACATATATCTGTCCTTTTTGTTCACAAGGCAAACTATCAGCAGTTAAACAACTTAGCAGTAGTTTAATCAGTAGCAGAAGCAAAACAATTACTAGCTATGGCTACTAGTAATACACATATGCACAAGGGTACTTCTCCTCCCCCTAAATCTGTGCAACAACAACAGAATTACTAGTTATGGATGCAACTAGTAAGACACACAAATGCATAATGCACAAGGGTACTTCTTCTCCCCCTAAATCTGTGCATTCATCAAATAACAGCTACTGTAACTTCAGCACCTATACTAGCCAGAATGTCATACTGACATCTGCTTTAACACCAACACCTGTGCACCTCAACATCAGCACCTGTGCACCTCTTTCAATAATAGATGTACTTCTGTTCAGCCAGCACCTGTGCACCTCAACATCAGCACTTGTGCACCTCTTTCAATAATAGTTGTACTTCTGTTCAGCCACATCCAACTTCCATATCAAGCACTTCTCCCCCTTTTTAGTCAAAATTGACCAAAGGTGACCAATCAGACAAAATAAATGTCTATTAGCCTAGCAGAGAAGGTTAAAACAGATGTTATAACATTAAGCATGTTAAAACAGAATATTCAGGAAGTACACACCATCATTATACACAACAGAAAGCTGAGATAATGAATAAATTCAAGGAACTCTTTAAGAGCCCTAAATATTACATAACAGGCATCAACATGACTGCCACAAAATACAAAAACAAAAACCAATTAAGACAACAGCTTTCCAAACAGCAACAACTTCCACCACACCTTCCAGCACCCCTCCAAGTCTTCAATTCAGCCAGGGACCATTAATCAGAAGAAGAAGAATCATCTTCACCTTCACTTGTGTCTTCACCTGTACCTTCAGAACCTTCTCAGCTTCCAGAACTTCCATTGGATTGGGTTTTAGGTCTTGCATTTGAATCCTTATCAGCCTTTTCTGTGTCTTCCCTTTCCAGGCTGCAGATGAGAACTTCTAAAGCTTCTTTTCTGGCCTCGACCACCCTTATACCATTGTCCAATTCTTTGCAGGTCTCTTTTAGTTGGTCAATCAGGCTTCCTTTAGATGCAGACTCCCTTCTGGCAGATGTCATGACATCATTGACATGACTTCCCTCAAACAGCTTGTAATGGATGGATGAGGGGATTTTCTCCTGCTTGGGATGTCACTTGTGCTCAGAATCCCTGGTTGTTGGCTTAGGATAATGCCACAAATAAGGGAGGGGAAGGCAATGGGTAACTTCACAGCATTTGTAGAAGCATGTCTAATGGTTTGTTCAAATATGAACTTGCCAAAATCATAGTTAACCCTTGTTCCAATAGCATGAATGATTCTTCCAAGATTGATGGAGATAGTAGAGGTATGATTAGTAGGAATCCAATTAGCTGAGCCAATCTTGTACAAGATGGCATATTTAACACTGAGTTTTCCAGCTGATAAGTGATTTCTACTAGGCCATTCCTTAACTTGGCCAGCTGTGATAGCCCTACAAACCTCATTGTCTTTGGTTTCTAGGCCTACTCCTCCATCCATTCCTCTTCCTAGGAACTTGTTGATGACACTTGGTGAGAATTTTACACATTTTCCTCTTACAAATACCTTGCAAAACTCCCTGCTGTTCTTATCATGAATATCCTCAGGGATATTAACAATAAACTCTTTAACCAGCCCCTCATAGCATTGGGGTAGAGTTACCACAGTCTTCATGAGTCCAGCATTTTTGATCAGCTCAATAACCTCCTTTATCTCTACAGCTTCTTGTCCAAGTTCTCTTTCAATGGCTACTCTTCTCTGAATGACATGTTTCCACTTTGCTGCTCCATCTTCCAAATGAAAAGAGATATTGTCTAGATGGACAGCAGCAGCCTTGCCAGGAGATTTCTGAACAGCCTGCCTTTTTGCAGGGGAGATGTCTGGGACATCGTCTTTAACATCCTCCTCAGAATCAGAGTTGTGTCTTTCTTTTCTTTTTAATTGCCATAATTTCTCAAGAGTCCAAATCCCTAATTTCCCTTCCTCATAATCAATTTTACCCAAATTCCTTACAAGCTTGTCTGCTAGTTCTAGCCCAAAACTCTTGACTTCTGAATTTGTCTTTCACAAATTTCCTAATGGAGTGATAATAGCTAGAACAGTACTTTGTCCATCTGTGTTGAATCTGAGTTTTGGACCTGGCTTCAGCATTCAGGAAGTCATAATACAATGTTATGACATCATGTGTAACATTGTCTGCAAACAGTAATAGGTTCATCCAACCCAGTTGAGCCCAACTGCTATCATCTTCTATACCTTTCACAGGTGTCGCCCAACTCTTATCCATATTGTCTTTGGCCTGTTTGCACAGAGTCCTTTGTGGCTTAGTCCCAACAGTTCCATTCTCCCTGTGACTGGTCAAATGTCCACCTGTTTGGTCTACCCTCTCAGTTTTTTGAGCCATCATAATCTTTTCTCCTCTGGACTTCTGGTGTGACATCTTTGTGTGACATTTTCCCCAACCTTGTTTTTCATCACTCTTGAGGGCATCTGTACTCCCCCAATATTTTAAGGGACAATCCAATTGAGAGCTCCATATGTAGCAATTATCTTTGGTCCTGATTCCTTTCATAATTACTTCACTCTTTATGTCCAGGATTAGACATTCAGTTTTGGTGAAGTTAACATTCAGACCTTGATCACAAAGTTGGCTAATGCTTATGAGGTTTGCAGTTAGTCCTTTGACTAGTAGAACCTTGTCAAGTCTAGGTACTCCAAGGCAATCAAGCTTAACTGTTCCCTTGATTTCACCTTTTGCTCCATCTCCAAAGGTTACATGACTTATAGTATGTTGATGCAGATCAGTTAGCAGGTCTTGGTTTCCAGTCATGTGTCTGGAGCATCCACTGTCAAAGTACCATTCTTCTTTAGCTGAGATTCTGAGGGGACTGTGAGCTATCAGACTTGTGACATTAGTCTTAGGGATCCATTGCTTTTTGATGATAGGCATGTGATGTTTGGGTCTAAATTGATAGTGATCCTGATGATGAGCAGACCTGGGATAGCCATATAGTTTATAGCAGAATGGCTTTAGATGACCAAATTTCCCACAGTAATGGCATCTCCATCTTTGATGTTTTCCTTTCAATTGTTTTCTCCTTTGGTGTTGTGACATATGATGTGACATCACAGGTTTTTGAATGCACTTAAGTTTGGCTTGAGGTTTGACACCAGTGTCACTGCTCTCAGGTTTTGAGTTATTATACCCAATGCCAGATTTGTCTCCTGTTATTTGTCCAGTTTGAGGAATCTTGTCTAAGGAGTCAGACCCATTGCTTAACATCCTTACATACTTGGTCATCTCTTCTAATTTAGAATTTTGAAACATGACTTCAGTCTTCAATTTTGAGATGATTTTTGCATGGTCTGCCTTCTCACTTTCCAGCTGTGCTATCTTCTGATTTTCAGCTTGTGGATTTTTGTCTAGCTTGGCATTCAGAACCATTGCTTCTGTTTGTAACTTGGAGATGGTTTCCAAGTATTCTATCTTCTCGTTCTCAAGTTGAGTAATTTCCTTCTTCTGGCTATCAACCTGTTTGCACAGCTCTACACTTTTGTGACACAACTTTCTGTAGGTAGATGCCAATTCTTCAAAGGTTACTTCATCACCACTTGAGTCTTCATCAGATCCCCATTTTCCTGTCAAAGCAGTCACAAGATTTGCTGCCTCCTCTGTATCACTCTCATCAGACCATGTGGCAACAAGACTCATCTTCTGTTTCTTGAGGTAGGTCCCACATTCAGTCCTGATGTGTCCATACCTATCACATTCATAACACTGAACCTCTTTTCCTTCATCTGCTCTTGCTTTTCTTCCAGCATTGTTGGATTTACTGATGTCAGATGAGATGTTCTTGACGTTTGCCTTTGATCTTACATCCATCTTTTTCAACAGTTTATTGAACTGCCTCCCCAACATAGCTATTTCATTGACAAGATCTTCATCACCCTCTTGACTCTTATCCTCTTCTGTGTTTGACATGAAGGCAATGCTCTTTGTTTTCCTTTCAACACCATCATTCAACTCTAACTCAAAGGTTTGGAGGGAACCAATTAGCTCTTCTACCCTTATGTTGGAGATGTCTTGATACTCTTCTATGGCAGTTACTGTAACACCCCGATAATAATATGGTAATTATTTAAATTAAGTTAATAATATATTTATTAATTTAATTAGATAATTGGATTATTATTATTATTATTTTGGAATTATTGAATTATTATTATTATTGGAATAATAATTATTGGAAAATATATATAAGCTGGAATAAGTAAAAAGAGTTCATTTTGGAAAATAAGGTTTTCACGTGAAACTCAGAGAAGCGGCTGAAAGAGGCAGAGCAAGAGGAAGAACCAGAGAGCAAAGGTTGGAGAAGAGAAGAGCTTGGAGCTCAAAGAATTGCCGGATTAATCAGGTAAGGGGGGGTTTATCGTCGTTTAATGGGTATTATGGGTTAGCATGTAATGGGTAGTGATAAGCCGTTGAATTGACCCTAATTGGGATTATGAATGCTGGAAAATTATGTTGGATAAACTGTGTTTAGGCTATAATTGAATCTGTGTTTGGGTTAGTTGTGAATTTCCGAACGTATAGCTTTTTACGGAATTGGAATCGGAGGTCCGGAAGTCCTTCAACGGCGGAAAATGCGGAGAATTCTGCATTCTGCCTTGTGTTAGCGCAGGAACAACTTTCTGTCTTGCGTTAACCGGTTAACCCAGGGTGTTAACCGGTTAACACTGTTATGTATTTTGAATAATTGCTGTTTTGTCTGCGTTAACCGGTTAACCCAGGGTGTTAACCGGTTAACACTGTTGTGAATGCTGAGATATGGCTGTTTGTGCTGCGTTAACCGGTTAACCCAGGGCGTTAACCGGTTAACACTGTTAAGTTTTGGGCAGTAAGCGTGTTTTGCCTGCGTTAACCGGTTAACCCAGGGCGTTAACCGGTTAACACTGTTGCAGAGTGGAAAATTCGTGTTTTAAATGTTGTGTGCCTATTTGAGGGTTGGCCTATGTTGGCATATGATGTAATAGGGATAAATTCCCGCTGTTTTGAGCAGTGTAGGTATTAGTAGAGTGTGCTAATACTGTGATTGATTAATTGACATGATAGTATGTTTTGATGAATGTGTTGATGATGTATGATGGTATGCATAGTGCTATGAGTGTATATCTTATGCATGTGTTGGTGAATGGACTGTTTTATGGCTTAGAGTGTGAGCATAAGTCCATTGTGGATCATTGTTGATGATTTTGCATTGCTAGGTGATTTAGCATGCATATTGTAGTCCTTGGTGGTAGCTAATTCCCGTGGTGAGGAGTTAGTGAGTTGGTGGTAGCTAATTCCCGTGGTGAGGAATTAGTGAGTCGGTGGTAGCTAATTCCCGTGGTGAGGAATTAGTGAGGGAGTCACTAGGTCTCAATTGAGTGGGACTAGTGGACTTGGTAGCCGTATCTGGGTTTGATCGGTGAGGTGAACTATATGTTCACGAACAGTCGGTACCGCATATGTGGAGTCTCATTGCATAATGTATGTATGTATGGCGTATAATATGCATGGATGTATTCCAGTATTATACGTGTGTTTGTGTTGTGTGTTGTGATGATGCTGAGTATGATTGAGTTGATATTGTTGTTACTGAATGTGTGTTATAATTAGGGTGATGAAATGTGTTAAATTACTTAACATGACATGATAATTTATAATGTTTATTATATCGATTGAGGAACTCACCCTTACACTATTTTCAGGTAACGAGCAATGAGTTGAGTAGAAGCTAATGCTTGGAGTCTAGTGTAGTCTCCTTAGCGGGTCGTGCTCTGATAGATGTAACATCGGGATGGGATGTTTTAACTTGTTTTAAATGTTTTATTGTTGGTTGTGAACCATTTTACATGTAATGTTTTACATGAATGATGAGATTTTTATACCCGCTGCGTTTTATGCAAATGCTTATGTTTTGAATTAATAAAAGAGCATGACCGTTATATTGGTGAATGGGGTGCAGTGTTTGTGTGTGACACCCTTAACTGCATAATTACTCTGAGTTTTATATGTTGTTTTAATTAAATATTTGGGGTATTTTAGAAGGGTGTTACATTAGTGGTATCAGAGCATAGTCGGTCGAGTCGAGTCGTAATTATTCTGTTTCCCTTGTACGGTATAGGTGTTGTGTAACCCTATCAGTACTCATTGTTTTAGTTGTTTGGGTTTTCAGAATAGAGATGGCTGGAAGAGGTCGAGATGATGCTGCGATTGCTGAGGCTCTGGGTATGCTAGCTGGAGTACTTGGAGGGAGTCCGAATGTTGTGGGAATGGGAGCTGCTCGTCAACTGAGTGAGTTCCAGAAGAACAATCCTCCAATGTTCAAGGGAGCATACGATCCAGATGGTGCTCAGAAGTGGTTGAAGGAGATCGAGAGGATCTTCCGAGTGACTGAGTGTGCCGATAACCAGAAGGTCAGGTTCGGTACGCATATGCTGTCAGAGGAAGCTGATGATTGGTGGGTTGCTACCCGCACTGAGTTGGAATCTGCTGGAAATGCTGAGATCACGTGGGCGGTGTTCAGAGAGAGATTCCTGAGGAAGTACTTTCCGGAGGATGTTAGAGGAAAGAAAGAGATAGAGTTCTTGGAATTGAAGCAGGGTAACAAGTCTGTTACTGAGTATGCTGCTAAGTTCACAGAGCTGTCGAAGTATTACACTCCCTATGATGAGGCTAATGGGGAATTTTCAAAATGTGTGAAGTTTGAGAACGGGTTGCGTCCCGAGATCAAGCAGGCTATTGGGTATCAGCGGATCAGAGTGTTTTCTGACTTGGTTGACTGTTGCAGGATTTTTGAACAGGATTCCAAAGCCAGAGCGGAGAGCTATCAACAGAGGGTTGATAGAAGAGGCAAGAATCAGAATGATCCTGGGAAACCGTATGCAGCTGGCAGAGGTTTCCAGAGTCAGAGTGGGATGAAGAGGCCTAGTGGGGGAGACTCCAGTGCCCCTGCTAAGTGTTACAGATGTGGTCAGGCTGGACATCGTGTCCATGAGTGTACCAGTGCTGTGAGGAAGTGTTTCAAGTGTGGAAAAGGTGGTCATTTGGCTGCAGGGTGCCGGTCGAAGACTGTGACTTGTTTCAACTGTGGAGAGTTGGGTCATATCAGTCCACAGTGTCCTAAGCCAAAGAAGGAGAATCAGTCAGGAGGCAAGGTCTTTGCTTTATCGGGTTCTGAGACTTCTGCAGATGACCGTTTGATCCGAGGTACGTGTTATATTAATGGCTTTCCTCTTGTAGCTATTATTGACACCGGTGCTACTCATTCCTTTATCTCTTTGGATTGTGCTGTGAAACTTAAGTTAGAAATATCTGAGATGCATGGTAGTATGGTGATTGATACTCCTGCGAAGGGTTCAGTGACTACTACTTCAGTTTGTTTAAATTGTCCTTTGAGTATTTTTGGTAGGGACTTTGGGATAGACCTTGTGTGTCTTCCGTTAGTGCAGATTGATGTTATATTGGGTATGAACTGGTTGGTGTTTAACCGAGTTTCTATCAACTGTTTTGATAAGACTGTGATATTTCCTGAGATTGAAGAAGGAAAGAGTTTGTTTCTATCAGCAAGGCAGGTGAATGAGGAAGTAGCAAATGGGGCAGAGTTGTTTATGCTGTTAGCGACTTTGGAGGTTAAAGATAAACTGGTGATTGGCGATCTAGCTGTGGTGTGTGATTTTCCTGATGTGTTTCCTGAAGAAGTGAATGAATTACCGCCAGAACGTGAAGTTGAGTTCTCGATTGATTTGGTACCTGGTACTAGACCAATATCGATGGCTCCGTATCGTATGTCTGCTGTTGAGTTAGCTGAATTGAAGAGTCAGTTGGAAGATCTGTTGGATAAGAAATTTATTCGTCCGAGTGTGTCACCGTGGGGTGCACCAGTGTTATTGGTTAAGAAGAAAGAAGGTACTGTGAGGTTGTGTGTAGACTACAGGCAACTGAATAAAGTGACGATCAAGAATCGGTATCCTTTTCCGAGGATTGATGACTTGATGGATCAATTGGTTGGTGCGAGTGTGTTCAGCAAGATAGATTTGAGATCTGGGTATCATCAGATACGTGTGAAAACTGAGGATATTCAGAAAACTGCTTTCAGAACAAGGTATGGACATTATGAATATTCCGTAATGCCTTTTGGTGTGACTAATGCGCCTGGAGTATTCATGGAGTATATGAATAGGATTTTCCATCCGTACCTAGACAAGTTTGTTGTGGTGTTTATTGATGACATTTTGGTGTATTCGAAATCTGAAGAAGAGCATGCTGAGCATTTGAGAGTGGTTTTAGAAGTTCTCCAAGAAAAGAAGTTATTTGCTAAACTGTCAAAGTGTGAATTTTGGTTAGAAGAGGTTAGTTTTCTTGGTCATGTGATTTCAAGAGGTGGTGTTGCTGTTGATCCTTCTAAGATAGAAGCGGTATCTAAGTGGGAAGCTCCGAAGTCAGTTTCTGAGATAAGGAGTTTTCTTGGACTTGCAGGTTATTATAGGAAGTTCATTGAGGGATTTTCTAAGTTGGCGTTACCGTTGACGATGTTGACTAGGAAGGGGCAAGCATTTGTTTGGGACTCAAAATGTGAAGAAGGTTTCCAAGAGTTAAAGAGAAGGTTAACTACTGCTCCTATTCTGATATTACCGAGTCCGTCGGAATCATTTGAAGTTTACTGTGATGCTTCATTGTTGGGTTTGGGTGGTGTGTTGATGCAGAATAAGCAGGTTATAGCTTATGCTTCGAGACAGCTGAGGGTTCATGAGAGGAACTATCCGACACACGATTTAGAGTTGGCAGCTGTGGTATTTGTTCTGATACCAATTGAAATTCTGGTATCAGATATAAGATGTCGAAGGTAATGTCACGACACTAATATTTGTTAATACACAATGGATAATCAAACAGAATTGTAAAGCAAATCACACAAGCAATTGTTAACCCAGTTCGGTGCAACTCACCTACGTCTGGGGGCTACCAAGCCATGAAGGAAATTCACTATAATAGAATTAGTTCAAAGACTATCCGTACACTTCAACAAGTTACAGTCTTTCTCACCTAATCTCTACCCATGCAACTTCTACCTAAGCACTCTTAGATATGAGAACCCACTCACTTCCCTTACAATCACACACCCGTGATTTTAAACAACAATCCCTTGTGAAAAGAAAATACTTTTCAATTACAAACTCTTGATTTTACTTCACAGTTTCAATCAAGAAGACACACTCTTGATCTTGCTTCAAAGCTTTGATCAAGAAGACAAATCAGTCTAATTCAATCATCAATGGATGACTTGAATGACCTACAGACACAAACCCTAGCTCTCTCTCTAAATTTCACTCAGTCTTGGTTGTGTGTATAAACAGGTTTTCTGAGTCCCTTTTTATAGAAACATTGGACATCTTGAAAACCCTAAATATATTTTCCAATCAAATCTTTTTATATCAGCTGTATAGATCTCCTTGGAAAATAAGTAAATCTGGTTAAAATCCCTGAATGAATGCGCCAGCTAGCCATATCTTCAATCAACCAATGATTGCCATTAATTGTGCAATCACAAAACACCAGACATTCATACTGAATGTTCTGTGTACAGGATGTCATGACATCGGGTTTGACATCCTGGAAAAATCCTGCAAAATCCAATTTCCTTTTATAGCAGGTACAACCATATCAGATATCATGACATTGTGTATGTCATCTGAAACAATCCTGAATGAACATGTCTTCCATTAAGCTCTAGCAGGTACAACCAATATCAGAAGCCTTGTCTTTCTATGTGTAAGACCCCAATTTTGGCCCTAAGATCCCTCATGGCCCATAACATATCATATCATGGCCTCAAGGATCACTGCATGCCCTAGCTTCCCTCCTAGTGGGTAGGTTGCCTTGTGAGTGTGGTTCTTGATCACCAAGCATGTTTTGCATTTGTATATCTTTGCTTTTCATATGTTTACCAACCAAAAAGTACAAAAATATTGTCAGTCTAACCTTGTTGCTTGCAGTTGAAGCAATCATCAGCCAATTAGGTCAAAATCAGACATTGCAGTGGATGGTGGCCATTCTTGCAGAATTTGGGCACCATGATCAATAATCAAGAGTTCATATGACTTATGACATCATTTGGAATCAAAATATCAAGGAATTAGGGTTTGGAATTCATCAGAAGGTGCTTCAATCATGCAAAACCCTAGAAAAGTCAACAGAAAGTCAAACTTGGTCAACTGTGGATTTAATCAGTGATTTGATGGATGGAATTGATTTGAAGGAGCTCATTCATGTCTATACAAGCTTCATATATCATGTCAAGCATCCACAGTGAAGAAAATAAAGTCAAACAGAAAATTTCCCAAAATAGAAAGTTGACCTGTAATTCAAATTTGCCAAAAATGGAAACTTCTTGATCTTAAACTTACATCATGATACAAGCTTCAAATGAATTTTTGCCCAACATAAAAGTTGAAGATCTTGTTCTCCCATTTTCAAAAAGTCCAAGAACTCCCAAATCCCATGTATGGTTGGCAAGATATGATCGATTCATTTTCACAAAATCATGAACTTCAAAGGGCCATATCTCATGAACCACAAGGCCAATTTTAGTGGGGTTTTTTCCTACAAGCTCCATTTGTTCCCCTATTTCCAAAAATGCATTCATCCTTTACCAACACCTCACCATGCAAAATGCCATTTTTGGACTTGACTTTATTAATTTCAAGTGGTGCAAAAAGTTGACTTTTTGATTTAGCATTTTTTAACACTTGTGACCAATTGGGAATTGTTTGGAATGGTATTTGCAACTTGTCCAAGGCCCAAACTCGGCCAGAACTTGCACCTCCACCTCCATATGTTCAAAATTAGCAATTGTGCAATTCACTTCATTTAACAAAAACAAGCTTAGCATTTGTTAAACCAAGACTAAACAGCAAATATAAGTCACATTTTCTGGCCATTCAACCCTAGCTGCAGCCTCCTATCAAACAGAAAACCTTCATTCTCTCTCAACTTGCATTTTCACGATTTGCATTTTTCTGCACAAAACTCCCAAAGAACCACGAGCAACTTTGTTTGTTCCATCATCTGGACAACATTTGGAAGCTTTTTCAAGCATCATTCATCACCTGTACTGCAGCATCGAGCTCTGTTTTCTCCATGGACCAACAATGGTGTTTCTCAATTTGAAAGATTCCAAGCATCATTGAGCTCGATTTCTTCAAGAATCCATCAATATCAACCACAAGGAGGATCTGTTTGAGCTTTAAACATCCCAAGAACCACTGTTTCTCCATTTGCTTCAAATTCAAGTAAGTGCTCGAGTCTCACCATTTTCAAAATCATGAGATGCTTAGGATAGGTCTTTTGATGCTGAGTCCATTGCAACTTGAATCATTTGAATTGGTTAACTATGCTATGAGAAATCTGGATTTTCATTTTTGTGCTCAAACTTGTTTTAGTCGATTTGCTTTGATGATGATGATTTAATGAAAACCATGGCTAGATTATGACTGTACTTGCTTCATTGGTTCGATTGGTATGCATATCCATGATTTCTGGGTGAATTAATCTTTTCATGTTTGAATGTTGAAGATGATTACTGCTGTTTTAAAACCCTAGAATCTGCCCAGAAATTTGCATGATTCGTGTTTGGTTTAATGTTGTTTGGATGTTGCATGAACATTACTGTATCACTGCCATGCTATTTGTAAAATTCTGGTTGAAATTCGTTGTTGATGAGCATGAAGTTGAAATGCTGTTGTTGTGCATAAACCCTAATGGCCATTTCCCAGAACTCGTGAATGCTATTGGCTGTTGTTGTTGGATTTTTCTGCTTGAGTTACTGTTCCATTGGTGACAACCAATGAGAACATTTCATTTTCCTGGCCAAAACGCAGAGTTTCAGTAACCGGTCCAGTTTATTACAAAAATGCCATTGTGCTCATTTAAATGTTTATTTCATGATTAATTGTTCAATGTTATTCCAAATTGTTACTCAACTTCTAAAATTCACCATTCACTCATTTCACATCCAAAAATCATGGAATTTTTTGCATCATGTTCATGAGAATGTCTACTATTTTATCATGATTTTTATTGATTTTTTGGATGGCTGGATTTTAAATGGTATTAGGTTTCTTGACATGTATGCACATTTTACACCTTGTGCCATTTCTTTTGTGAAATTGTGATGATGTATCCAATGACCCTGAAATTTTTTGAGGTTAATCTACACTCATTCATGTTTGTTTTGATGTAGAGTTCTTGAATTTATCATATGGGGTTTGTGAGATATGAATTTTTGAAGTAGGGTGTGACAATTTGTGTCACACCAATGATATGCAATTTCATGATTTTTGTTGACATGCTTCCTGACCTTCAATTAATGTGAAATTTCGCATGATCCTTCTCTTATATGTCTAGTTGACTTGTGAATTTTCCTGGAATTAATTATGCCATTTCCTATTTGTTTGAGATTTTTCTTCTCTGCCTAGCCAAAATGTTGACTTGTGTGATACATCTTGCCATTTCATTTGGGAAATTCTCATATCTTATTGGATGATCATGAAATTTCACATGTGCATACTAGACATCTTAAGCTTTGCATTGGTGTTGATGCCACTCATTTATCATTTGTTATCACTGACTTATGAATTTTTGAAGTTGATACATGTTTGTTTGACTTCTTTGTGCATGCTTGAAATGGTTTTGACTTCCTGATTTTAATTGACTATCTTCCCATGACCCAAATGAGCTGAAATTTTATATGCATGTCATGTTATGGATTGTGATTGACCATGATTTATTTGCTGATTTTTGGAATAGATTATGATTGCTTTTGATGCAAGTCTTGCTGTTGACTTCTATGAGCTTTCATTTGCCATGCTTTGACTTCCTTTGCTTATGAAATCATGATGATGAATGATATGAATGTGGGACCAATTGGGTTTGCTTCTTAAATGTTTGAATTTGATCTTGATTGGATATGGCTTGCTGTTTTAGCTTTCTCATTCATTTTTGACCCTAGGCTTGTCCTAGGGGTCTCCTGGCTTATGTTTGAGTTCATTGTTTCAGGTTAAGCTACAAATGCTTCAAAGAAACTTTTGCAAGTTGATTGGGTTTATCTGTTTATCATGAGCTAACCTCTTTGTTTTGTAGGTTGCTTGGCTCATAAGCCTTGTGCCTTGTGCTTTGCACATTTGTCTATCTGTTTGACTGTTTCCCAACTCCTTTTGCTTTAACTGTTGAACTGTGTAATGATTTGTTTGACTATTTCAGGTACCATTAGTTGCTTAAGTTCTTTGAACTTGCTTTGCTTTGCTTTATAGCAATTTGCACTGAGGTATAATTCCTTATTCTTCATGTAGTCTGGAAGACCTGGCCTGTTATTTGGCCAGGCAACTGCCTGAAGTCCTCCTTAAGAGGCAATGCTTGTGTGTGTTTATATTTGTCCCAAGCAGGAAAAGTCCTTCAAATATGGCAATTGGTAGATCAAAGGGATAAGCAACCTATCCCCTACTATTCTGTGAGTCTTCTCCTTGCTCCCATTACATGGTTGTAGCATTGAGATCCAAGCCCAAGATCAATCGAGTCTAATATGTGGAGAGAGTTCCTACTTTCTGAACTCCCACACTTTCTGATATTTAAATGCTCTCCCTGATCAGGGATAAGAGCAATGAGGCACACCCCTCATCTCCTTTCATCTGCTTCACCTTAGCCTCTCAATGGCAAGGTTAAGAGCAATCTTTGACCCTATTCCAGTTGGCTTCAATGCCTAACCCTCTTGTGTGAGCCTCCTTGTTTGGCTATAGAGTGTGCTGTTTGATATTGATTGATTGATTGATTACTTCATATGCACATGTTTGCTTGTATGCTTCATGCATTTATCATCATCATTAATTGCTCATTAATGCACAATCATCTCATTTGCCTTTGTGATATTGTCATTGTTGTTTGCCCATTGAGGACAATTGTAAGTCCATTTCTTTGGCCTTTGTTCCTATGATGTGGAAGGATAGAGTGTAAGACCTCATTGGTCACTCATATCTTCTGTTGTTGCTTTGCTTGTATGTGAGGAGGCAATTATAAGTCCCTGTAAGTTGGCATTTGCTTTCCTGTGATCATAATTTGTTTTGACTGTTGGTATGTGAGGTTGCAATTATAAGTCCCTGTAAGTTGGCATTTGCTTTCCTATGATCATATTGTTGCTTTTGTTCTTGTATGTGAGGATCCATTGTAAGTCCCTGTAATGTGGCATTGGTTTTCCTGTGATCATATGTGGAGTTAACCTAAGTCCAGATAGATTGGCAGTTGATTTCCATTTCTCATCTTTGTTTTCTTTTGAGGAGATTAGTGTAAGACCATTGAGTGGCTTCTGATATCCATTTCTGTTTTAGGAGACTGGTGTAAATCCATCTATTGGTATCCGGTATCCACCTTTTATTTCTTTGCTTGAGGAGATTAGTGTAAGACCATTGAGTGGCATCTGATATCCAGTTTTATTTTAGGAGATTGGTATAAGCCCAGTGATTGGCATCCAATATCCGCTTTTGCTGACTTTCTTGTTTGTTTGTTATTATCCATTGCTTATTCCAAAGGACACACTTGAATCATCTCCTATATGATCTCAAGAAGTGAACCTTCTAAGAAGTTTTACAATCCATCTTCATCCATTCATTCTCATTACGTCCTAAACCTTTTCACACATCGTTTTCAAACTTGACGTAGATATTGTGCAAACATCTTCATGTTTTCAAATTAAAAACCTGGACCCCAAGTCCTTGACTTTTTTCAAACTCCATTTCATAATACTTCTTTTGAATCAATCTTAATCATACTTCGACTCCACTTTCACAATCACAATCAATTAACTTCACTCATTCAATTGTTTTGGCTTTGTCCATTGTTAATCTTTTCATGCATTAGCCATAGGTTTCAATTATCATTGTGGTTGATGTAAACCTCACCTTATCTTTAGTGAGTCGACAGTAAGACTTCCGTACTGAAAACAGGGCTAACCCCTCTAGTACGTCGAAGCTATCCTCGCATGGTGGATGTTGGTTATGGTCGAGTGTTCTCCCATTGATAATGAAAAGCCTCAGTGCTTGTGTTTAAAATTGAGTCCACCAACTTTTGGAAATCTTTTAGCCGAACTACGACGTTTTGATCCTTACCTTTGATGGAAGGTACGTAGGCAGCGGGTTCATCCGTTCAAACCCAATAAAATGTACATTCTTTTCTCATCATCCCAATCATGTTTGCACAATACATATGTCATAACAAATAACAATTTAGTACAACAAGTGTGAAAAGGGCTCCCTAGGAGTACCTAGGACGTAGTGGGTGCCTAACACCTTCCCATTGCGTAATTTACCCCTTACCCAGACTCTTTGATCTTTTTATTAGTTTACTACGTGTAAAACTTCTTAGGCTTTTGTTCGCTTTTTAGCCAATCCTTTGGATAAATAAAAGTGCGGTGGCGACTCGAAATTTCATTGTATGCTTTGCTTATGGTTTAATCGATAAATCATATAGCGACGAATACACCGCTACAGAAAAGTGGCGACTCTGCTGGGGATTATCTCACCAGAATCCTTGGTGGCATTGCCTACTTTTCACCCTTGTTGTGCTATACTGTTATTTGTTATTTGACATATTTTTGTACAATTTGGGATCACTGTATTGATTGTAATGTTTGAATTGCTTGATATACAATTGTTGTTTGCTTTGGTGATCTGTGAGATGAGTTCTGTACCCGAACTCGAGTGCACTCTAGGATAGGAGAATGGCATAGTCTTGTTGACTGGTGTGGAGTATTCCTTAGCCAGTTGACTTGCGAGTCCATTCACTTGGTGGAGGTCATGTTGAACTAATAATGTCACACAAGTTATTTGTGGTTAGGCATTATTCTTTCAATCATGTGCCGCAGAAGCCAAGGACCTTAGTTTACCAAACCCATCTTGGCCTATTTTTTTTAGGACCGTAGTGCGGAGGTCGTTCAGATGTCAGTTCTGATACGATTGTTACGCGATACTACACTCATAAGAGTTTCTCTTGAGAATATTCTTGGAATACGAGTATTCGTTCCTCCGATAATATTCGAAAGATGGAACGATGATTATGGGAACCTCTGATAGAACATGTCTGGCAGGTTTAAACCCTAGTACACTCCCTTTGGGTGGTTCTTAACCGAGACTCCATGCTCGTGACTCTCAACAAACCCGTGATTCGTGGTAGAGTCGTTCAAACATTGTTAATATCAATGGATCCCGGATCAGGTGTAAAACCTAAAATCCATCAAAGCGGCTGGTTGATATTAAGAATGTTAGAGCCGGTTCAGGTACCGTTAATATCAATGGAACTTGGGTGTCGATAAGGTGAAAACCTAAATCCACCAAAATGGATGATTGATATTAGGGATACATAGAGCTTTCCCACGACCTTTGTTTGGTGTGACTTGCTTGATCCTTGACTGTGATTGTTGCATTCATGCATTCACGCATTCATCCGCATCCATATCATCAGATAAAAAGAAAATTTTCAAGGAACTCAAAGGAGTTTATTTGCAAAAATTTTCCAAAAATGAAAAAACCGGAAATTTTTTTCACCTGATATATCTGATGAGATATTCTCATGTATGATCAAAATGCTTAATATTTCAAAGTTTGCAAATAAAACCCTCGAGTTCCTTTGATATAAAAAACAAGCATATGCATAAACACTTCATGCATCATTTGCATAAGCAGGTGTTTTGTTCCGGTCTCCCGTCCTGTGGTCTGACCCTGCGATCTTCATTTATTTTGAAGACGCACTTTGCCGGTATTTTACCAGAGCCTACTCTGCCAGAGTGATGGATCATCCTGAGCAAGAGAGCTGTGAACTCAGAGAGATATTTTCCAGACTATGTGCTTTTGATGGATTTATTCCTGTTGATGGATTTATTCCTGGTTAACCAATCCCGGGCTGACATTGGCTGATGTTCTGGGGCACTTAAGGAGCAAGGTTTGTTCAAGAGTGGAGGATTCATCCATGCTGATCAACCTGAAGAAGAGGAAACTGCTGCTATCTTAGAAGAAGATGCAGAAGACTCGAACAATTTCATCATTCCTGGTGGTGTCTGCCACAATTGGGTCGCTGTGGATGTTCCTACGGTCATTCATAAGTCAGCGTGATTTGTTCACTTTGCTTAAAACCCTTCTCCCATGCCAAAAGGAGAAGTGATGACATTGTTGGCAGCATTTAATACAATGATGTTTTCATTCAATTAATGCATTGTCAAACGTTTGTTTTTCCATTTGTTTTCACTTTTTGCTTTTGCATGAAATCAGTGATCACAAAAAACCATGAAAAAACAAGAAAACATCTTTTCATCTGCATAAATGATTTGCTTGTTTAAAATTCAAAAGCTTTTCATTATCCAGAATCATTATGCAGGGATTTCTAAACCCATTGAACATAATGATCCAACGCCATCTCCTAATCTTGAAGTCCTTGTATCTGAGGCAGAGGAAGATGATGTTGAAGGGGATTCCTGACGAGATTACCCACCTTCTCGAGCACCAAAGAAGCTCATTCAGCTGTATCATGAGAATCAGCAAGACAGTTAAACTGGGGCATTGCAAATGCAATCAAAAAAAAAAAAAAAAAAAAAAGGAGGGTGAAAAAGATGAAAAATCAAAAACCAGGAAAATTTTTTCAAAAATTTTTCCAAAGGAAAAAGAAAAATTATACCCTCGAGTCCCTAGTTGACTGATGCTGAATGGATTCAGAGTCGGTATGACCAGTTGAAGCTGATTGAAGAGAAGCGGTTAACTGCCATGTGTCATGGTCAGCTATATCAGCAGAGAATGAAGAAAGCATTCGATAAGAAGGTCAAGCCTCGTGTGTTCCGAGAAGGTGACCTCGTGCTCAAGAAAGTTTTGTCTTTCGTGCCCGATTCCAGGGGCAAGTGGACTCCAAACTACGAGGGTCCATATGTTGTTAAGAGAGCCTTTTTAGGCGGTGCTTTGATGCTTACAACAATGGATGGGGAGGATTTCACTCGTCCTGTGAATTCAGATGCAGTTAAGAGATACTTTGCCTAAAAAAAAGTATATGCAAATGAAAAAAAAACAGAATAGCTCGCTAAGTTGAAAACCCGAAAGGGCGGCTTAGGCAAAAATGAGCGTCTCGGTGGAGAACCCGCAAGGGTAATCCAGGCAAAAATTAGAGACTTGAAAAAAGAGAATATTTGCATCCCGCTAGATTGAGTACCTCACTCTGGGGCAATCTAGGCAAAAATTAGGGATTTGGCAAGTAACTGCATCCTGACAAGACTTTCTGTTCACCAGTCGTCATTTCGTCAGAAGATTCTCGATTCGTCGTCAACTGAAGCCTCGGATACATCGAGATTCAAATTGGTAGAGAAAGGATCATTATGTTCAATGTAGCCCTCTTCCAATATATATCACTGATTTCAAATTTGTACAGATCTATGGAGTCTTGCCATTTGCAGGCTACCATTCCATCAAATCAATTTGAGCTTTCTATCCAATTATTTGCACTCTTATTTGTTTCAATTCAACAAATGTTTTGCATGTTTTAAATTGATAAAATGTCATTGTTTTAAACAAATCAAATTTTTCAAAAATATTGTTTTAAACAAAGTGAACATTCACAAGATTGAAAGGATACTCAAGAATATCTCAGTGCTCTCCCGAGGGTGGCATGATTTCCAACAGGTAAGACATTGGTTCATATTCCTGGTTTGGTTGTATCTTCTTTCTTCAGATCCCTGTTGAGGTTGTTCCTCAGGAAGATTTGTTGTTGGGGTTGTTCCCCAGTATAGTCGCAAGCAGAGTGTTGTTGAAGACTTTGTTTTCTCCAGCAGCAGTTTTCCCCGGCATGGGTGTTTTCTTGTAGAAGTTTCGGCGGTTGATGGTTTATCATCTTGGTGCCCCGTCACTTTCTCCAGTGGGTCGTCTGCCCCAGACTTTATTTGTCTCCTCAGCACAGTCATGAGTAGAGCTGTTATTGATATCCCCTATCGGATTTGCGAGCAGAGTTGTTATCACTCTTCCCAGTGCAGTTGCCAGCGGAATTGTCTGTTTCCTCAGCACGATCGCTTTCTTTTTAAAGACTCGGTGAGTCAGTGGTTTGATACCCGGTACTTTACCTTCTCCCCGGCGAAGTCGTCTGCGGAATTGTTGCTATCTCTCCATCAGAGTGTCTCTCTTCAGCAGAGCAGGATTTATTTTCCTATTCAGTGGTTGATTTGGGTTGATATCCCAATTTTGCAACCATCTTTTCCTCAGCTTAGTCTGCAGAATGTTTGTTGTGGCAGTTTTGCCCGTTGATTGCTCCTTCAATCCCCAGTATGGTCGGATGATGGCTCTAGCCTCCAGAGAACGGATTGATTTCCTGACTATTTGTGATCCCCAGTAGAGTGGCTTATATTGCAGAATCTACTTGTTGTGATCAGTTTACTGTGTGTATTCTCCTCAAGTGGAGTGGTTTATTGCAGAATCTACTCGTTGTGATCAGTTTGCTATGTATATCCTCCTCAAGTGGAGTGGTTTGTTGCAGAATCTACTTGTTTGATCTGTCCTCCCTCAGTGGGTTGTTCCCCAAGAGAGTAGCCGACAGTTTTCCCCAGTAGAGTTGCTTATGCGGTTAGATTCTATTTGGATGATATCATTCTCCCTCAGTGGGTTGTTCCCCAGTGGAGTTATTTGGATTTGCTTCTACAGCAGTTCGTGCTTGTGCAATGCACCCTTTGTTTCTCAGTTGACACTGGGATCCCCTGCAGATATCTTGGGTTCTTCTCTTGTTCCCCTACAGATTTGTCTTGGTGGCTGTTTTGCCCGTTGTGACTTTCTGTACCCTGATTGGGTCGTTTCCTGATATCTCCGATCCTCTGCTTCTTCAGCAGTACCCGCAGATCTTTGCTTTACAGCATGTAGATCTCCGCAGATTGGCTTTCCAGCTTGTTTTTCCCCTGGAAGTAAAATACCGGGCGTTTGATTCCCGAACCTGTTTGTGTTAGAACTGTCTGTTTTGTCAGCATTCATCAAACATAAATTACGCATATTCATGCATATTCATAAACATTCAGATATTCATGTTGCATTTCTCGCCATATATCTTTTGTTTGTCGAGTCTCCTGCTATGGTGATATAGATCTCTTTACGGATATCCCCAAGCAGATGTCGGGTGTTATAAATCTCTCCATATAGAGTCAACCCCATAAGCAGAAAATGTTGATTTTCCTTCTGCAGTTCCCCACTGAGATATACCCTCGTGGATGACGGTTTCTTCCGTTTCCTCCCAACACATATATTGGGATGGATTTTCCTATTTGAGTTACATCCTCATTAGGACGTGTCTTTATTCAGTCTGTCTTTTCGGATTATTCCCGAATTGACTATTTGTCATGTCTTGTGCTTCCCAGTGGGTTGTTCCCCAGCGGAGTAGTTTTGGGCCTCTACCCTCATACCGGTAGTTATAAGTCCTACTTTTCCTGGCTTTCTTGACAGAATTTGTGGTTATACACCTTTTATTCTCCAGCCAGAGTTTTGGTTTTCTACCTCATACCGGTAGTTGTAAATCCTATTTTCCTGCTCTCCAGCAGTTTGTGGTTTGTTAAACCCTATTTTGGTTTCCCGTGCGGATTTGTGATTTGTTCTATCCCCACGTGGAGTTGTTGGTCTTCTACCCCGTATTCGGTAGATGTAAACCCTAATTTTTGTGGTCACCTCCACTCTTTTGGCCCTCTGCCTACAAACCAGCAGTCGTAAGTCCTATCTTTGCGGTTTTTCTACCTACAAACCGGTAGTTACAAACCCTGTTTTCTCTCCTTGCAGAGTTAACTTTGTTGTTCATCCCAACCGATGACAATTTCCCTTGTGGTTATCTTCATCTAGTTCTTGATGTTGATTTTCCTTTGCTTGGATAAGTTGCTCAGATCAGCACTTATATCCCTAGCAAGTCTTTTGTGGATAATTGCCGTATGCTAGCAATTTTATCCCCAGCGGGTCCTTTCACCTTGTGTCAGTGATTGTGTTCCCCGGATCTTTGATTTTCATCAATGAATCCTCAGCGAGTCTTCTTTCATTTACCCTTTTGTCGGTAATGTCTGTTGCTCCTTTTGATTGGTCATCATTATATACCTAGTTTGGTATCCCGATGCCTTTCTTTTCGGTTGATT
Source organism: Lathyrus oleraceus (assembly GCF_024323335.1). Taxonomy (NCBI): domain Eukaryota; kingdom Viridiplantae; phylum Streptophyta; class Magnoliopsida; order Fabales; family Fabaceae; genus Lathyrus; species Lathyrus oleraceus. The sequence goes on from NC_066585.1 coordinate 179,963,198, forward strand.
TATCCTTTATTAACCCAGTAACCGGTTGTGGATAATCTTCCATACGAGTATATTATTCACGGTCTGCCGGTAATGAATAATATATCTCATGCGCTCTTTAGTTGGAATCCTTTGTTGATTTTCCCAACTGAGCAAGATTCGTATTCTTTGTAGAATCGAATATCCATCCTTTAACCAGTTTGTGTTTTGGATGATGAGTGTTTTGGAAGTGAAATCCAATTCACGTTTCGGTAGATCACCTATTATATACCCAGTAACCGGTATCTCTGGTGTTTCTTACCATGCGAGTTTATTATCTACGTTCTGACGGTAATAGATAATATATCTCATGCGAGTTTCTTATCCACGGTCTGCCGGTAATGGATATTATATCTCATGCACTCTTTGGGTTTGTGTCCCCAGTTGAGTAAGATTCGTATTCTTTGTAGAATCGAATATCCATCCTATAAACAAGTTTGCTTTCGCTCTCTTCAGGATGATGAGTGTTTTGGAAGTGAAATCCAATTCACATTTTCGGTAGATCACATATTATATACCCAGTAACCGGTATCTCTGGTGTTTCTTACCATGCGAGTATATTATTCACGGTCTGCCGGTAATGAATAATATGTCTCATGCGCTCTTTAGTTGGAATCCTTTGTTGATTTTCCCAGCTGAGCAAGATTCGTATTCTTTGTAGAATCGAATATCCATCCTTTAACCAGTTTGTGTCTTGGATGATGAGTGTTTTGGAAGTGAAATCCAATTCACGTTTTCGGTAGATCACCTATTATATACCCAGTAACCGGTATCCCTGGTGTTTCTTACCATGCGAGTGTATTATTCACGGTCTGCCGGTAATGAATAATATGTCTCATGCGCTCTTTGGTCGGAATCCTTTGTTGATCTTCCCCAGTCGAGTAAGGTTCGTATTCCTTGTGGAATCGAACATCCATCCTATAAACAAGTTTGCTTTCGCTCTCTTCAGGATGATGAGTGTTTTGGAACACACACCAATTCACGTCTTTGGTCGGTCACCTGTTACATACCTACAACCCGGTATCCTTGGTGTTCCTTCCTGATTTTTGTTACCCTTATACCCGGTAACATCTCATTTCTTTGTTGCTTCCTCAGTGAAGTTCTCTGTTTCTTCTCCCCAGGAGTCAGCTTGTGTCTCTCCAATCGATTTATTTTCCTTTGGAATTCTTTTCCCCAGTGTGAGTCCTTCACTCCCCAGTGAGGTCTCCAGTCTGTTTTCTTTTCCCCTAATCAGAGTCGTGTCTCGTTCACGCTGTGTCAATTTTGTTTATCCCCGACTAGAGTCTTGTCAGAGTCTCTGTTCCTGGTGAGTGTATCACTCCGATGGATCGTCTTTTCTTCTGTGTGAATCATATTCCCCACAGAATTTGTGTCTTTTGCATGCATACATTTGCATCATGAGGTCTCTTAGGGACCAAAATTTGTCTCATTACTGTTATTTAAGCCCATTCTACCGCGTCGAGATGAAGATTTCTAAACTTCACTTCTCCGGATAGAATGACCTTAAATAGGGGCATCTGTAAGACCCCAATTTTGGCCCTAAGATCCCTCATGGCCCATAACATATCATATCATGGCCTCAAGGATCACTGCATGCCCTAGCTTCCCTCCTAGTGGGTAGGTTGCCTTGTGAGTGTGGTTCTTGATCACCAAGCATGTTTTGCATTTGTATATCTTTGCTTTTCATATGTTTACCAACCAAAAAGTACAAAAATATTGTCAGTCTAACCTTGTTGCTTGCAGTTGAAGCAATCATCAGCCAATTAGGTCAAAATCAGACATTGCAGTGGATGGTGGCCATTCTTGCAGAATTTGGGCACCATGATCAATAATCAAGAGTTCATATGACTTATGACATCATTTGGAATCAAAATATCAAGGAATTAGGGTTTGGAATTCATCAGAAGGTGCTTCAATCATGCAAAACCCTAGAAAAGTCAACAGAAAGTCAAACTTGGTCAACTGTGGATTTAATCAGTGATTTGATGGATGGAATTGATTTGAAGGAGCTCATTCATGTCTATACAAGCTTCATATATCATGTCAAGCATCCACAGTGAAGAAAATAAAGTCAAACAGAAAATTTCCCAAAATAGAAAGTTGACCTGTAATTCAAATTTGCCAAAAATGGAAACTTCTTGATCTTAAACTTACATCATGATACAAGCTTCAAATGAATTTTTGCCCAACATAAAAGTTGAAGATCTTGTTCTCCCATTTTCAAAAAGTCCAAGAACTCCCAAATCCCATGTATGGTTGGCAAGATATGATCGATTCATTTTCACAAAATCATGAACTTCAAAGGGCCATATCTCATGAACCACAAGGCCAATTTTAGTGGGGTTTTTTCCTACAAGCTCCATTTGTTCCCCTCTTTCCAAAAATGCATTCATCCTTTACCAACACCTCACCATGCAAAATGCCATTTTTGGACTTGACTTTATTAATTTCAAGTGGTGCAAAAAGTTGACTTTTTGATTTAGCATTTTTTAACACTTGTGACCAATTGGGAATTGTTTGGAATGGTATTTGCAACTTGTCCAAGGCCCAAACTCGGCCAGAACTTGCACCTCCACCTCCATATGTTCAAAATTAGCAATTGTGCAATTCACTTCATTTAACAAAAACAAGCTTAGCATTTGTTAAACCAAGACTAAACAGCAAATATAAGTCACATTTTCTGGCCATTCAACCCTAGCTGCAGCCTCCTATCAAACAGAAAACCTTCATTCTCTCTCAACTTGCATTTTCACGATTTGCATTTTTCTGCACAAAACTCCCAAAGAACCACGAGCAACTTTGTTTGTTCCATCATCTGGACAACATTTGGAAGCTTTTTCAAGCATCATTCATCACCTGTACTGCAGCATCGAGCTCTGTTTTCTCCATGGACCAACAATGGTGTTTCTCAATTTGAAAGATTCCAAGCATCATTGAGCTCGATTTCTTCAAGAATCCATCAATATCAACCACAAGGAGGATCTGTTTGAGCTTTAAACATCCCAAGAACCACTGTTTCTCCATTTGCTTCAAATTCAAGTAAGTGCTCGAGTCTCACCATTTTCAAAATCATGAGATGCTTAGGATAGGTCTTTTGATGCTGAGTCCATTGCAACTTGAATCATTTGAATTGGTTAACTATGCTGTGAGAAATCTGGATTTTCATTTTTGTGCTCAAACTTGTTTTAGTCGATTTGCTTTGATGATGATGATTTAATGAAAACCATGGCTAGATTATGACTGTACTTGCTTCATTGGTTCGATTGGTATGCATATCCATGATTTCTGGGTGAATTAATCTTTTCATGTTTGAATGTTGAAGATGATTACTGCTGTTTTAAAACCCTAGAATCTGCCCAGAAATTTGCATGATTCGTGTTTGGTTTAATGTTGTTTGGATGTTGCATGAACATTACTGTATCACTGCCATGCTATTTGTAAAATTCTGGTTGAAATTCGTTGTTGATGAGCATGAAGTTGAAATGCTGTTGTTGTGCATAAACCCTAATGGCCATTTCCCAGAACTCGTGAATGCTATTGGTTGTTGTTGTTGGATTTTTCTGCTTGAGTTACTGTTCCATTGGTGACAACCAATGAGAACATTTCATTTTCCTGGCCAAAACGCAGAGTTTCAGTAACCGGTCCAGTTTATTACAAAAATGCCATTGTGCTCATTTAAATGTTTATTTCATGATTAATTGTTCAATGTTATTCCAAATTGTTACTCAACTTCTAAAATTCACCATTCACTCATTTCACATCCAAAAATCATGGAATTTTTTGCATCATGTTCATGAGAATGTCTACTATTTTATCATGATTTTTATTGATTTTTTGGATGGCTGGATTTTAAATGGTATTAGGTTTCTTGACATGTATGCACATTTTACACCTTGTGCCATTTCTTTTGTGAAATTGTGATGATGTATCCAATGACCCTGAAATTTTTTGAGGTTAATCTACACTCATTCATGTTTGTTTTGATGTAGAGTTCTTGCATTTATCATATGGGGTTTGTGAGATATGAATTTTTGAAGTAGGGTGTGACAATTTGTGTCACACCAATGATATGCAATTTCATGATTTTTGTTGACATGCTTCCTGACCTCCAATTAATGTGAAATTTCGCATGATCCTTCTCTTATATGTCTAGTTGACTTGTGAATTTTCCTGGAATTAATTATGCCATTTCCTATTTGTTTGAGATTTTTCTTCTCTGCCTAGCCAAAATGTTGACTTGTGTGATACATCTTGCCATTTCATTTGGGAAATTCTCATATCTTATTGGATGATCATGATATTTCACATGTGCATACTAGACATCTTAAGCTTTGCATTGGTGTTGATCCCACTCATTTATCATTTGTTATCACTGACTTATGAATTTTTGAAGTTGATACATGTTTGTTTGACTTCTTTGTGCATGCTTGAAATGGTTTTGACTTCCTGATTTTAATTGACTATCTTCCCATGATCCAAATGAGCTGAAATTTTATATGCATGTCATGTTATGGATTGTGATTGACCATGATTTATTTGCTGATTTTTGGAATAGATTATGATTGCTTTTGATGCAAGTCTTGCTGTTGACTTCTATGAGCTTTCATTTGCCATGCTTTGACTTCCTTTGCTTATGAAATCATGATGATGAATGATATGAATGTGGGACCAATTGGGTTTGCTTCTTAAATGTTTGAATTTGATCTTGATTGGATATGGCTTGCTGTTTTAGCTTTCTCATTCATTTTTGACCCTAGGCTTGTCCTAGGGGTCTCCTGGCTTATGTTTGAGTTCATTGTTTCAGGTTAAGCTACAAATGCTTCAAAGAAACTTTTGCAAGTTGATTGGGTTTATCTGTTTATCATGAGCTAACCTCTTTGTTTTGTAGGTTGCTTGGCTCATAAGCCTTGTGCCTTGTGCTTTGCACATTTGTCTATCTGTTTGACTGTTTCCCAACTCCTTTTGCTTTAACTGTTGAACTGTGTACTGATTTGTTTGACTATTTCAGGTACCATTAGTTGCTTAAGTTCTTTGAACTTGCTTTGCTTTGCTTTATAGCAATTTGCACTGAGGTATAATTCCTTATTCTTCATGTAGTCTGGAAGACCTGGCCTGTTATTTGGCCAGGCAACTGCCTGAAGTCCTCCTTAAGAGGCAATGCTTGTGTGTGTTTATATTTGTCCCAAGCAGGAAAAGTCCTTCAAATAAGGCAATTGGTAGATCAAAGGGATAAGCAACCTATCCCCTACTATTCTGTGAGTCTTCTCCTTGCTCCCATTACATGGTTGTAGCATTGATATCCAAGCCCAAGATCAATCGAGTCTAATATGTGGAGAGAGTTCCTACTTTCTGAACTCCCACACTTTCTGATATTTAAATGCTCTCCCTGATTAGGGATAAGAGCAATGAGGCACACCCCTCATCTCCTTTCATCTGCTTCACCTTAGCCTCTCAATGGCAAGGTTAAGAGCAATCTTTGACCCTATTCCAGTTGGCTTCAATGCCTAACCCTCTTGTGTGAGCCTCCTTGTTTGGCTATAGAGTGTGTTGTTTGATATTGATTGATTGATTGATTACTTCATATGCACATGTTTGCTTGTATGCTTCATGCATTTATCATCACCATTAATTGCTCATTAATGCACAATCATCTCATTTGCCTTTGTGATATTGTCATTGTTGTTTGCCCATTGAGGACAATTGTAAGTCCATTTCTTTGGCCTTTGTTCCTATGATGTGGAAGGATAGAGTGTAAGACCTCATTGGTCACTCATATCTTCTGTTGTTGCTTTGCTTGTATGTGAGGAGGCAATTATAAGTCCCTGTAAGTTGGCATTTGCTTTCCTGTGATCATAATTTGTTTTGACTGTTGGTATGTGAGGTTGCAATTATAAGTCCCTGTAAGTTGGCATTTGCTTTCCTATGATCATATTGTTGCTTTTGTTCTTGTATGTGAGGATCCATTGTAAGTCCCTGTAATGTGGCATTGGTTTTCCTGTGATCATATGTGGAGTTAACCTAAGTCCAGATAGATTGGCAGTTGATTTCCATTTCTCATCTTTGTTTTCTTTTGAGGAGATTAGTGTAAGACCATTGAGTGGCTTCTGATATCCATTTCTGTTTTAGGAGACTGGTGTAAATCCATCTATTGGTATCCGGTATCCACCTTTTATTTCTTTGCTTGAGGAGATTAGTGTAAGACCATTGAGTGGCATCTGATATCCAGTTTTATTTTAGGAGATTGGTATAAGCCCAGTGATTGGCATCCGATATCCGCTTTTGCTGACTTTCTTGTTTGTTTGTTATTATCCATTGCTTATTCCAAAGGACACACTTGAATCATCTCCTATATGATCTCAAGAAGTGAACCTTCTAAGAAGTTTTACAATCCATCTTCATCCATTCATTCTCATTATGTCCTAAACCTTTTCACACATCGTTTTCAAACTTGACGTAGATATTGTGCAAACATCTTCATGTTTTCAAATTAAAAACCTGGACCCCAAGTCCTTGACTTTTTTCAAACTCCATTTCATAATACTTCTTTTGAATCAATCTTAATCATACTTCGACTCCACTTTCACAATCACAATCAATTAACTTCACTCATTCAATTGTTTTGGCTTTGTCCATTGTTAATCTTTTCATGCATTAGCCATAGGTTTCAATTATCATTGTGGTTGATGTAAACCTCACCTTATCTTTAGTGAGTCGACAGTAAGACTTCCGTACTGAAAACAGGGTTAACCCCTCTAGTACGTCGAAGCTATCCTCGCATGGTGGATGTTGGTTATGGTCGAGTGTTCTCCCATTGATAATGAAAAGCCTCAGTGCTTGTGTTTAAAATTGAGTCCACCAACTTTTGGAAATCTTTTAGCCGAACTACGGCGTTTTGATCCTTACCTTTGATGGAAGGTACGTAGGCAGCGGGTTCATCCGTTCAAACCCAATAAAATGTACATTCTTTTCTCATCATCCCAATCATGTTTGCACAATACATATGTCATAACAAATAACAATTTAGTACAACAAGTGTGAAAAGGGCTCCCTAGGAGTACCTAGGACGTAGTGGGTGCCTAACACCTTCCCATTGCGTAATTTACCCCTTACCCAGACTCTCTGATCTTTTTATTAGTTTTCTACGTGTAAAACTTCTTAGGCTTTTGTTCGCTTTTTAGCCAATCCTTTGGATAAATAAAAGTGCGGTGGCGACTCGAAATTTCATTGTATGCTTTGCTTATGGTTTAATCGATAAATCATATAGCGACGATCACACCGCTACACTATGTGGCATTCTGAAACAATCCTACTTGCATATCTTCTTTAACTCCAGCAGGTACATAGGATATCTCATGTTAAGACATCACACATGACATCTTGTGAACACTCTTTGTTTTACCAAAATTGCTGCCAACACTTAGAATCAACAAGTTTATTGACAAGTTTGATTTAAGAAAAGAAGTTTGAAAATGCAATGGCATAAGGCCAAAGTTTCTATCTTTTTGTAAAAGTGGTCAAAGGTTAGAACAAAAGTAGTTCACACAAAGAAGATTTTGACAAATGGAGGGAGAGATTTTGAAATTAAAGAAATTGGGATAAGATGAAGAGACTATCCTATGCACCAAATTAAAAGTTTAGAGTTGAAAAGATCTGACCAAATGGGTAGCAAATCCAATAGACAAGAATGTCAATAGAAACCCAGAATTCCCTTGGACTTTTAGAATGAAGCAACACACAAATGCACAATTATATTATCTTGAAGATCAAGGCATCAAATAAAGATGACCACATCCAAGCTTATCTATTCCATGATCTTATTCAAATAAGCCCATGTAACAGATGAATTCCACAAGTCACAGGTTCAAAATAACAGCTTCACAATGATTATGTTGCAGATGAATCTTAGAGAGGTCTTCAAAGATGTATCAGATGAATTTCAAATTGAAAACACTTGATTTCTCAACAAGTTGGCATTGGCCAAGTCCTTTAGCATAGGAAGGTTGCCTAGATTCTAAGTCCATTTGTCCAAGATCAAGTCAACAGTCCACACAAAAGTCTTTTAGGGTTTTTTGTTGTGATTATGTACATTAATGGTCAAAGACCACACAAACAAGCAAAGTATACACACAAACAAAATATATCACACAACATGGTCCAAATGGACAAAGTGAAAATTGCATTAACATAAACAATTAGAATGATATGAACAATGGAAAATGAAATAGAGTGCTAAAAGTAAATTGCATTAAAGTAAAGGCTTGAAATTAGAAGTTAGTAGTTAATAGGTTAGAAGTTAGTATTGTTTTGCTTTTGCTTTTCATCTTAAGACATTCTTTGAAGAATACTCAACCCACTTATCACAAGCATGAATCCTTGAGCCAAAACATCTTCCAAAGGAAGGAAAGAAGGCCAAGTTACCACACAATACCATGAAAGAGTGGAGACTTACAATCTCACTAACTAGAATGCTTATGCCTTTTATGTCACAAATTTAGCGCTATGTTAAGCAATCGTAATTATACTTATGTAGAAGACACAACTATTTGAGGTCGGGACTTAATTTTTGGTGTTAATGCATGTAAGAGACATAGTATAATGAACTATGCTCATGAAACATACCACACACAAAAAGAATATGCAAAAGGTGTGGCCTAATCTCATCCATACTCATGTCAATTTTCAATCAACTAGCATTAGGACTTTGAGATATCATAGGCCAAATGGAATGAATGAATGAATAAAGGGAATAAGATGAAGTGGGAGGGGAATGGATCAAAACACAAATTGGTCAAAGGATGACTTTTACCAAATTAATATCATCCATTCATTCTGGGAGATGGAATGTACATTCCATCGATCCCCTAAATCCAATGATATTAATTTGACAAAGTCAAATCAACCTTGACCAATGCCTAACAAAAAGAGTTAAATATAAACAAGTCATCACAATTGGTCAACAAATTTATTTGGCATTTTATTCAAATTAAAATACTAAAATAGTGCATTTAAATTAAATATGGTTTATCCAATTCCTAAAATCTCATCAAAACACCAAAGAAATGGCCATGAGATTTATCATAGGTCAAACAAGGTCAAAGGACCTTGGAGAAAAAATTTCATAATTTTTGGACATTTAAAAATATTTTTAAACAATTAAAAACAAATGTAAAATCAATTAATTCATGAAAAATATTAATAATGATCCAAAAAATAATTTTATTTCAGAATATGAAAGAGAAAAATATTTGAATTTTTTTGGTAAAAGTCCCATATTTTTTGGATCAATATTGAATTTAAAATGAATTATTGAAAATAATGCAGTTAATTGAGGTGGCAGATCAAGTGGATCAAAACACGCGTTCCACCGTGCACTCAAGTCAGCACGCAACAAACATGGTATTCAAAAGGAATGCACGAGATTAAAAGAAATTACATGGATCCTGTGGTTGTGAGACATGTCAGCGCATGGCCGGAGCTGTTGCTCCGGTCCGCTTCTCTGGTGGACCTCACCGGACTGGTCCACCATCAACCATCACCAAAATTAAAAACAAGGACATGATTTTAAATTAAAAATGGCATTGAGCTCAAATGTGGCCTTAATTCACTCTAACTCCAAGTATATTGAGAGATACATGGAGTTGAAATTTGAGGTACATGAACTGAGTTGCTCTTATTTGGCTTTAAAGCAACTCAATCTTCTTGCCTACATTGGTAGGACTTCAGACAACCAAAGAATCAATAGAATTGAGCAAGAATTTGAGAGAACCAAAGAGATCAAAATTTCTGGAAAATACCTTCAATGGAGGTCTGGATTCAACTGATCTTGATCTTGCTTATGGTTGATCTCACTCCACTATCTTGCAGAAGAAGGATTGAATGCTTACAAGGCTGTGGATTCTTGAAGATTTGAATTTCAAAACAGTGGAAATTCAACCTCAAATTCAAATGAATTTCTCAGGTTTATCCTTTGCAAAGTGAGGGTTAGAGATAGGGTATCAAAGCTGGCGCAAATGTGTGTTCATTGCTGAGCATATGAGGCTCTATTTATAGCTAAAATCATTGATATTTGCACACTTGAAATCACTTTCCAAATTTGGCCATTGATGATGCATGGGTGCATGGGTGCATGGGTGCACATAGGCCCATAAAATCATTGCCATAAGTCCACAAATTAATGTTAGATAGTATGAATTCAGCTTAGAATGCAAGGCAAGTGTGCATTTGGATTTGAAGTTTGATCCTTGCCAAGTGATGTCACCATGTCCATGCCATACGCAGCTTATGCATTCCTTGTCCAAAATGAATGAATTTGAGCTCTTTGGGAAGGTGAGATCAAGAGGAACAACTTTCATGTTCAACACTTTTTCATTTGGAACTTGGAACTTGGATAAATTTGAGGTGGAAGTTTGAAAAAATTTGACATATCAAATTTTTTCTAAGTGTCATGCCATATGTCTCAATATTCCACCTTGCTTAACTTTTTATGTGAGCTTCAAATGAGAAAAGTGTTTTCATCAAAGTTGTATCTCTCTAAAAGACCTTCAAAATGGTCACCAATTTCATGTCATTTAGATTTAAAATGATAGAGTTATGGATTTTTGAAGTTTGGAAAAATCACTTGATCAATGGTATAAGTCAAAAGTGACCTATAATGTAACCTCATATCACATGCTCGAAAAAGTTGAATTAGATCCCACTCCAAACATAAAAGTTTAATTAGACACATTGAATTTTATTGTGAAACTTTGAAATATTTCATATATTAAAAATTGAGCAAGTTATGCCCTTGGGAAGTTGACTTTCAAATTAGGGTTTAGACAAAATGACCTATAATGTTTCAACATAGAAAATGATTTTCCAAGCAAAACTAGACCTAGGTCTCAACATGAAAGTTGTTTGGAATGTCATTTAGAGTAAGTTTTATCTTGGAATAATTTTCTTATGATGAAAATTGTAGGAGATAGGGTCTAGGGAGACCCAATTTTGATTAGATTAATTCATCTGGCCAACCACCATCAACCAACTTGCTAACTTCCAAGTCTTTTGACTTTATTGGCTCATGGTAGATCATATATGCATAAGATGATGAATTTTGAAGTGTCCCTTGAGAAATTTGATCAATTGGTGAGGTAGCTTGTTGGAGAAGTTACTCAAGATACCCAGTCAAACTAGGGTTTCCAAGGCAAATCACCCTTAAACTCTTGAAGAAAACTTGATTAATATAACATGTAGAGAACATTGGAACTCATATATGATGTTCATAACCATTCTTGAATTAATTCTTGGTTATGCTCTTTGTTCATGAGGGTCTCAAACCCTAGATGTGAACTTGATGAACCAATGGAATCATGCCCTTCCTACAAAAGAGTTAGACAAATGCAAAGACATATTTTTGGTATTTTTGTTAGTGAAATGATAAAATACAAGTATGATATAATCACAAAGTTCTTGGTGATCTCTCCCAAAACAAACCCAATGAAGGAGGGGTAAGGAGGATGCCAAGGTGTGATCCCAATGCTAGTGCTTAGGATGGGATTACATGAGGGATCTTAGGGTCAAAATGGGGGTCTTACAGCTGCCCCTATTTAAGGGAATTCTGACTGAGGAGGTGAAGGTTAAAATCTTCGGCTCGACTCAGTAGAATGGGATTAAATAACAACATAGAGAAACAAATTTTGGTCCCTAAGAGACCTTATGATGCATATGACATGAATGCAAAAGTTAATGCTCTGTGGGGAAATATTGCCACAAAGGAAAAAGAAATCAGAGAGACTGAAAATCCACAGGAGCACAATGCATTTCGTAAGGAAAACGCACCGGGGAGACAGAGACTCTGGGGGGAAAAGGAGTTATGCGTAGGCCAGGCTACGACTTAAAACTACTGGGGGACTCGAGGGATTCCATACAAACATGGAAAAGACTCAGCCAGGGGATAACAATATCTGCAGGGGATACGAGTAAGTCAGGATAAAACTGAAATACTCGACTCATGCAGGAAAAGCGATTTCTCTAAGGAAATGTGCACTCAACTCAATTGGGGAAGATAAACTCCAACACAGGAGGAGCATAAATCTATTATCTACTACCTGTTACTGGGTAAGGAGATAATAAAGATCTAATAGAGAGAACATTCATCATCGGTTAGGATGAACATATCAAGGATGACTCCTTGAGGATCTCTAGGAGGGAGTATTCATTACCGGTTACTGGGTAAGAATAGCCTTGCTAGGAAAAACTGCAGAAAAGATAGGATTTACAACTACGGGTTACTGGGCAGAAGACCAAGGGCAAGAGTATCCGGCATCGGTTAGGATGAACATATCAAGGATAAACTCAACAGGGAAGAAAATACGTCACCGGTTAAGATGAACATATCGAGGATAGACCTGCCTGGAAATACCAAAGAGGATACCCGTCATCGGTTAGGATGAACATATCAAGGATATACCAACTGAATAAAAAGGGTGGGAATTACATCTATCGAAAGTTGGATAGAAAACCGTCGGAGAGAAAATCTGTCACTGGTTAGGATGAACATATCAAGGATTAACTCTGCGAGGGGACAAAGTAAGATTTACAACTATCGGTTACTGGGTAGAAGACCAATCAAAGAGAAAATTCGTCACCGGTTAAGGTGAACATATCAAGGATAGACTCTAAAAAGGGGATAAAGTGGGATTTACTGTTGGTGTAAGCCCTAGAGGCCAATACTTTTGGTACTTGTATCGAATTATTTATTAATAATAAAAGGCGTTTTCTTTATTATGGTTGATTAATAAAGTCCCTAGAATAGATAGTCCGTTTAATGTATTAAGTGTGACTTAATCATGAGAACACATTAAACATAAGGACATTATTCTTAAAGTATCCATAGTCGAGCTTTAGTGTGAAGTGGGATAACATTAAAGCATTAAGACTATTATGTTTGTAGACTGATGATCACATCTCATGGATCATGGATAAAGAGTTATCAAGTCTTAAACATAGGTATGAATATTAGGAGTAATATTTATACCGGATTGACCCACTATGAGAATACTATATAGAAAGTTATGCAAAGTGTCATAAGTTATTCTCAAGGTGATAATAGTGTATACCACTATTCGACCTGAAACCACTATGGATCCTAGATGTAGAGTCGAGTGCTTTATTGCTGATCCAACGTTGTCCGTAACTGGATAACCATAAAGACATATGATGGGTACTCCACAAAGCATGCTGAGGGACATGAGTGTCCTAAATGGAATTTTCCAATCCTGCGTAACAGGATAAATGTCTATGGGCCCAATATTGAACTGGACAAGGGTGACACAGTCTATACCTTGTGTTCAATATAGACATAAGGGAAAAGGCGTAATTATACACATAATTATTATCACAGGAGGTTTTGTCAGATCACATGACATTTTCGTAACTTGGGTAGCAGTGATGTGTCGCTAGATACCGCTCACTGTTTATTATGTTAAATGCGTGATTTAATATAATTACCAACGTCACGAAAACCTATAGGGTCACACACAAAGGACGGATTGATGAGAAATAGAGTAACTAAGGAACACCGTAAGGTACGATGCACTTAAGTGGAAAACGAAATATGGTAAGGTACCAAATACTTAAGTGATTTTGGCATATGGGCAAAATACACTTAAGTGGGCTTTTTAGCTTGAAGCCCACACAAGTGGTTCTATAAATAGAACCCCTTGGGTAGAAGCATTGTAACTCCACTCCACTCAGACTAAAATTCAAGTAGAGACTTGAAATTTTGTTTCCCTCTTTCTCTCACTCAAAGCCTTCATTCATAACAGCTAGCACTGCGATTGAAGGAATCCGTTCGTGTGGATTGAGTAGAGACGTAGTCATCGTTCAACGTTCGTGATCGCCCCGTGGATTTGTATCAAAGGTTTTGATCGTTACAAGAGATTTGCAACAAAGGTTTGAATCGCCACAAGAGGTAACGATTCTATCATTGATCATGCCCATTCGTAAGGATCACTAAATGGAGACATTTTTAAATTCCGTTGCGCCTTGGATGGCAATTCTCCTTCAGTGGTATCAGAGCCACTTACGAAACCATGAATCTGATATTTGTTTTTGTTCTGTAATAATATGATTAAAGACAGAATGAATCAAAGGTTAAATTGAGATCGATCAAGTTACATATATGTTATATATGTAATCCTGATGCAAAATACATTATATATGATATAGTGTTCTCGTTTCGTTCATTCAAACCCTCAATGATTGTTTTCCTTTGAGCGATCAATGGTCGTTTGCTTCTTGATCCGACATTAGCATGGTGAAGCAATGACGTGTTGATCAATCATACTGAATTAACAATCGAGATGTGTTTGACGGTCTGAAATTAGTGCATTAGGGTTAGTGACGGCACAAGGGTTGTGTTGTTAGAGAGTTATGCGATTGGGGTTTGACTGCATAAGAGTTGTGCGTTCTAAACACTTTTTCGAACAGTGTTGATCGGTTAACACGTATGGTTAACCGGTTAACGAAATACGAAATAAAATTTTTGAGTTTTTTCAACAGTGTTAACCGGTTAACGCATTTGGTTAACCGGTTAACGCAAGGCGGAAAACAGTTTTCCAAGACATTTTCAAACAGTGCTAACTGGTTAACGCATATGGTTAACCGGTTAACGTAAGGCAGAAAAGAATTTTCTAAAAGTTTTCAAACAATGTTAACCGGTTAACGCATATGGTTAACCGGTTAACGCAAGGCAAAATTCACCCGTTCGGCTAGACAAAGTGCTTTGAAGTATCAAGTGTTGATACGAAAAACACCCGTTCCCGCTGTCCGGGCAACGGACCCCCGGCTAACTCTGCGTAGTGTGATCGGTCGTCGAAATTTAATTTGATTAATTAAAGGAATTAATAATAATAATAATAAAGTGTTTATTATTGTCTTGTGGTGATCGGTTATGGCCTTAGTTTTCCTTTATTTTGCTTTGGGTTTTTTAAAATACGACCTGCGTGTCGTGCCTCTCTCTTAATCTCCCAAATGTAACTTCTTTTCTCATCTCACTCCCTCATATCTAAAATGAGTTTCTTTTATGTAATGTAATGATATGAAGAAAGCAAAGAAGTCAGTGCCAAAGGAGGACAACCTTGAAGATCTTGCTTGGAGAAGGTTAGATCGTTGTAGGTTAGCTTAGGTTCTCTCATTGGCTTGGGAGAACAATTGAGCTAGGGGCCATAAATGTTTCATTATGTTTGTATGTATGTTGATGCATGTGATTGTATGTTGATGCATGTGAGAAACGGTTTATATGATAAACAAGCCGGTGAGATCAGAAAAATTGCAATTCCCTCAAAATAAATATTAAGTTTAAGCTTTCCAAGTTTTAACACTCATCAAGACAAGTATCGAATAATGTAGGTTTCGCCTACGCGAGGTGCATGTTCTATATTAGTAAGGTGCGATGGGATAATTGTAATATCCAACTGTTAAAACAATGGGTCAAACTTAACTAAACAAATTATAATAAGATTATATATATGTTTAGAAGCAAGAGTTGGGAATGATCCATATGATGGATTGGAATAAGGAGTTATTCACCCAACTGAAATTTTTGAGAGTTGTATGAGATACAATTGGAAGGAGTTCCTACCTAAATAACCTAGTTTTGTGTAATCCGCCTACGCGGACTTAGAACGAAGTGAAATATGGATCTCGACCCACTAGAAAATCTTCCAATGGGATTTTCCGAATCAAATGATGAGGGTCATTTCTTTTGAATAAAATAGTGGGAGCATGTTTAATTAAAGGCCTAATTAAATATGTCAATGATACTTATATTTTCATTAATCCTTATGTAGATTACCATGACAGCAAACACCTCTAACAACATCCTGCGATCAATCCTTGATAAGGAAAAATTGTCTGGGACAAATTTTCTGGATTGGCACCGAAACCTGAGGATTGTCCTCAAACATGATAAAAAGCTGTATGTCTTGGAGACACCTGTTCCTGAAGAGGAACCTCCTAGTTCTGCACCTAAGGCAGAAAGAGATGCTTATAAGAAGCATGTCGATGATGCCAATGAAACTGCTTGTCTCATGTTGGCTACCATGAACTCAGAATTGCAAAAGCAACATGAGAACATGTCAGCGTTTGATATGATCGAACACCTGAAGTTGCTCTATCAAGAGCAAGCAAGGCATGAGAGATTTGAAGTTTCAAAAGCCCTTTTTTAAGGCAAGTTAGCTGAGGGAGCCCCTGTAGGTCCCCATGTACTCAAGATGATTGGGTATGTGGAAAACCTTGAGAGATTGGGTTTTCCCCTCGAAAAGGAACTTGCAACTGATTTGATCTTGCAATCGTTGCCAGATAGTTTCAGTCAATTTGTCCTAAATTTCAATATGATTGATATGGACAAATCGCTTCCTGAACTGCTCTCCATGTTAAGAACTGCCGAGCAGAATCTGAAGTCAAAAGGGAAGTCCATTCTGATGATCGGAAATGGAAAGAGACAGAACAAAAGGCCCACTAAGCAGAGTGATAAGGGAAAGGGCAAGGAAGTTGCCAATCCTAGACCCACTGCTGCTTTGAAGCCTAGTGGAGGCATAGCAAAAGAAGGCACCTCCTTCCATTGCGGTAAGACCGGACACTAGAAGAGGAACTGCCCAAAGTACCT
The DNA here is from genome assembly GCF_024323335.1 of Lathyrus oleraceus. Classification (NCBI taxonomy): domain Eukaryota; kingdom Viridiplantae; phylum Streptophyta; class Magnoliopsida; order Fabales; family Fabaceae; genus Lathyrus; species Lathyrus oleraceus. Next base: position 179,979,864 of record NC_066585.1, read on the forward strand.
AGAAGATAAGAAGAATGAAGTAGAGACTTCAACTTCAGGTATTTTTGTTATTGATATTAATTTATCTACTTCTACATCATGGGTATTAGATACTAGATGCAGTTCTCACATTTGTACAAATGTGCAGGAACTAAAAAGGAGTAGAGATTTGGAAAAAGGTGAAGTCGACCTACGAGTTGGCTATGGAGCAAAGGTTGTTGCTTTAGCCGTAGGAACTTTTGTATTGACTTTACCTAGTGGTTTAATAATTCAGTTAGAGAACTGTTATTATGTACCTGCAATTAGCAGGAATATTATTTCCATTGCTTGTTTGAACAAGTTTGGTTTTTCATTAATAATAAAGAACAATTGTTGCTCAATTTATTTGAATCTATTCTATGCTACTGCACAAATGAATAATGGACTATATGTCCTTGATCTTGAAATGCCTATTAATAACATTAATACAAAAGGGTGAAACCTAACGAGTTAAAACCAACTAGGTAAGAATATTAAAACTCTTCGATCAGATCGAAGTGGTGAGTATTGAATCCTAGAGTTTGATGACCATCTGAAAGAGTGTGGGATCCTATCCCAACTTACTCCTCCTGGCACATCCCAATGGAAGGGTGTATCTGAGAGAAGAAATCGAACCCTGTTGGACATGGTCCGATCCATGATGAGTCACACCAATCTTCCAAACTCCTTTTGAGGACATACACCATTGACATCAGCTTACACACTTAACCGTGTTCCATCCAAAAGGTTGAAAAGACACCATATGAGATATGGAGTGGTAAGAGACCACATATGTCTTACATAAAGATTTGGGGTTGCGAAGTTTATGTGAAACGACAAATTTCAACTAAGCTTGAGCCCAAATCTGACAAATGCTTATTTGTGGAGTATCCTAAAGAAACAAGAGGGTATTACAACTACAATCCTTCAGAGGGCAAAGTGTTTGTCGCTCGAACTGGAGTTTTCCTGGAAAGGGATTTTATTTCCAAAGGAATCAGTGGGAGGAAAGTAGAGCTTGAAGAAATTCAAGAATCACAAAGCATCGATACACCTATGGAGGAATAAGAGCAGGAAACACAAGGAGTTGTGTAAGAGCAACCTGCTCAAGTAGAACAAGACCAGCATAGGTCAGGCAGGATACGTCACCTACCTGAGATATATGGATATGATCAAGGTGATGTATTGCTCATGGATCAAGATGAGCCTGTGACCTACTCATGGAATCTTCGTTTTGATGAAACAGTAAAACTGTATGGATTCATCAAGAACGAAGATGAGGCTTGTTTCTACAAGAAGGTTAGTGGGAGCATGATCGTGTTCCTGGTGTTATATGTAGATGACATATTACTCATTGGAAACGATGTCCCTACCCTGCAACAAGTAAAGACTTGGTTGGGGAAATGCTTTTCTATGAAGGACCTAGGTGAAGCAGCCTATATATTAGGAATCCTAATCTATAGAGATAGATCACAAAAACTGCTTGGCCTAAGTCACAGTACATACATAGACAAAGTGTTGAGACGCTTTAATATGCATGGTTCCAAGAAAGGATTCATACCTATGCAACATGGCTTGTGTCTACCAAAAACACAATCCCCTTCAACTAAGGAAGAAAGGGAACGCATGAATAAGATTCCATATGCATCTACAATAGGATCTATCATGTATGCCATGTTATGTACTCGACCAGATGTCTCATATGCTTTACGTGAAACGAGTAGGTACCAATCTGATCCTGGTGATGCCCATTGGGTAGCTGTTAAGAATATCCTTAAGTACTTAAGAAGGACTAAAGAATCATTCTTGATATATGGAAGTCAGGAAGAGTTGGGTGTAATTGGTTACACCGATGCTAGCTTCCAGACAGATAAGGATGACTTTAGATCGCAATCTGGTTATGTGTTTTGCTTGAACGGTGGCGCTGTGGGCTGGAAAAGTTCAAAGCAAGATACAATTACTGATTCTACAACCGAGGCCGAGTATATTGTTGCCTCAAGTGCAGCAAAGGAAGATGTTTGGATCAGGAAGTTCATTAGTGAACTTGGCATAGTCCCTAGCGTTGTGGATCCCATTGGTCTCTATTGTGATAACAATGGTGCTATCGCACAAGCTAAGGAGCCTAGATCTCACCAACGATCCAAACACATACTTAGGCGTTGTGTGAAAATATGTAAAGTACCTACACTTGACAATGTTGCTAACCCACTGACAAAGCCTCTTGCGCAGCAGAAGCATGATGGGCATACTAGATCAATGGGCATACGGGGTATGTTTGATTGGCTCTAGTGCTAGTGGGATATTGTTGGTGTAAGCCCTAGAGGCCAATACTTTTGGTACTTGTATCGAATTATTTATTAATAATAAAAGGCATTTTCTTTATTATGGTTGATTAATAAAGTCCCTAGAATAGATAGTCCATTTAATGTATTAAGTGTGACTTAATCATGAGAACACATTAAACATAAGGACAATATTCTTAAAGTATCCCTAGTCGAGATTCAGTGTGAAGTGGGATAACATTAAAGCATTAAGACTATTATGTTTGTAGACTGATGATCACATCTCATGGATCATGGATAAAGAGTTATCAAGTCTTAAACATAGGTATGAATATTAGGAGTAATATTTATACCGGATTGACCCGCTATGAGAATACTATATAGAAAGTTACCCAAAGTGTCATAAGTTATTCTCATGGTGATAATAGTGTATACCACTCTTCGACCTGAAACCACTATGGATCCTAGATATAGAGTCAAGTGCTTTATTGCTGATCCAACGTTGTCCGTAACTGGATAACCATAAAGACAGTTGATGGGTACTCCACAAAGCATGCTGAGGGACATGAGTGTCCTAGATGGAATTTGCCAATCCTGCGTAACAGGATAAATGTCTATGGGCCCAATATTGAACTGGACAAGGGTGACATGGTCTATACCTTGTGTTCAATATAGACATAAGAGCAAAGGGGTAATTATACACATAATTATTATCACGGGAGGTTTTGTCAGATCACATGACATTTTCGTAACTTGGGTAGCAGTGATGTGTTGCTAGATACCGCTCACACACAAAGGAAGGATTGATGAGAAATAGAGTAACTAAGGAACATCGTAAGGTACGGTGCACTTAAGTGGAAAACGAAATATGGTAAGGTACCAAATACTTAAGTGATTTTGGCATATGGGCAAAATACACTTAAGTAGGCTTTTTAGCTTGAAGCCCACACAAGTGGTTCTATAAATAGAACCCCTTGGGTAGAAGCATTGTAACTCCACTCCACTCAGACTGAAATTCAAGTAGAGACTTGAAATTTTGTTTCCCTCTTTCTCTCACTCAAAGCCTTCATTCATAACAGCTAGCACTGCGATTGAAGGAATCCGTTCGTGTGGACTGAGTAGAGACGTTGTCATCGTTCAACGTTCGTGATCGCCCCGTGGATTTGTATCAAAGGTTTTGATCGTTACAAGAGATCTGCAACAAAGGTTTGAATCACCACAAGAGGTAACGATTCTATCACTGATCATGCCCATTCGTAAGGATCACTAAATGGAGAAATTTTTAAATTCCGTTGCGCCTTGGATGGCAATTCTCCTTCAGTGGTATCAGAGCCACTTACGAAACCATGAATCTGATATTTGTTTTTGTTCTGTAATAATATGATTAAAGACAGAATGAATCAAAGGTTAAATTGAGATCGATCAAGTTACATATATGTGATATATGTAATCCTGATGCAAAATACATTATATATGATATAATGTTCTCGTTTCGTTCATTCAAACCCTCAATGATTGTTTTCCTTTGAGCGATCAATGGTCGTTTGCTTCTTAATCCGACATTAGTATGGTGAAGCAATGACGTGTTGATCAATCATACTGAATTAACAATCGAGATGTGTTTGACGGTCTGAAATTAGTGCATTAGGGTTAGTGACGGCACAAGGGTTGTGTTGTCAGAGAGTTATGCGATTGGGGTTTGACTGCATAAGAGTTGTGCGTTCTAAACACTTTTCCGAACAATGTTAATCGGTTAACGCGTATGGTTAACCGGTTAACGAAATACGAAATAAATTTTTTGAGTTTTTTCAACAGTGTTAACCGGTTAACGCATTTGGTTAACCGGTTAACGCAAGGCGGAAAACAGTTTTCCAAGACATTTTCAAACAGTGCTAACCGGTTAACGCATATGGTTAACCGGTTAACGCAAGGCAAAATTCACCCGTTCGGCTAGACAAAGTGCTTTGAAGTATCAAGTGTTGATACGAAAAACACCCGTTCCCGCTGTCCGGGCAGCGGACCCCCGGCTAACTCTGCGTAGTGTGATCGGTCGTCGAAATTTAATTTGATTAATTAAAGGAATTAATAATAATAATAAAGTGTTTATTATTGTCTTGTGGTGATCGGTTATGGCCTTAGTTTTCCTTTATTTTGCTTTGGGTTTTTTAAAATACGACCTGCGTGTCGTGCCTCTCTCTTAATCTCCCAAATGTAACTTCTTTTCTCATCTCACTCCCTCATATCTAAAATGAGTTTCTTTTATGTAATGTAATGATATGAAGAAAGCAAAGAAGTCAGTGCCAAAGGAGGACAACCTTGAAGATCTTGCTTGGAGAAGCTTAGATCGTTGTAGGTTAGCTTAGGTTCTCTCATTGGCTTGGGAGAACAATTGCGCTAGGGGCCATAACTGTTTCATTATGTTTGTATGTATGTTGATGCATGTGAGAAACGGTTTATATGATAAACAAGCCGGTGAGATCAAAAAAATTGCAATTCCCTCAAAATAAATATTAAGTTTAAGCTTTCCAAGTTTTAACACTCATCAAGACAAGTATCGAATAATGTAGGTTTCGCCTACGCGAGGTGCATGTTCTATATTAGTAAGGTGCGATGGGATAATTGTAATATCCAACTGTTAAAACAATGGGTCAAACTTAACTAAACAAATTATAATAAGATTATATATATGTTTAGAAGCAAGAGTTGGGAATGATCCATATGATGGATTGGAATAAGGAGTTATTCACCCAACTGAAATTTTCGAGAGTTGTATGAGATACAATTGGAAGGAGTTCCTACCTAAATAACCTAGTTTTGTGTAATCCGCCTACGCGGACTTAGAACGAAGTGAAATATGGATCTCGACCCACTAGAAAATATTCCAACGGGATTATCCGAATCAAATGATGAGGGTCATTTGTTTTGAATAAAATAGTGGGAGCATGTTTAATTAAAGGCCTAATTAATTATGTCAATGATACTTATATTTTCATTAATCCTTATGTAGATTACCATGAGAGCAAACACCTCTAACAACATCCTGCGATCAATCCTTGATAAGGAAAAATTGTCTGGGACAAATTTTCTGGATTGGCACCGAAACCTGAGGATTGTCCTCAAACATGATACAAAGTTGTATGTCTTGGAGACACCTGTTCCTGAAGAGGAACCTCCTAGTTCTGCACCTAAGGCAGAAAGAGATGCTTATAAGAAGCATGTCGATGATGCCAATGAAACTGCTTGTCTCATGCTGGCTACCATGAACTCAGAATTGCAAAAGCAACATGAGAACATGTCAGCGTTTGATATGATCGAACACCTGAAGTTGCTCTATCAAGAGCAAGCAAGGCATGAGAGGTTTGAAGTTTCAAAAACCCTTTTTTAAGTCAAGTTAGCTGAGGGAGCCCCTGTAGGTCCCCATGTACTCAAGATGATTGGGTATGTGGAAAACCTTGAGAGATTGGGCTTTCCCCTCGAAAAGGAACTTGCAACTGATTTGATCTTGCAATCGTTGCCAGATAGTTTCAGTCAATTTGTCCTAAATTTCAATATGATTGATATGGACAAATCGCTTCCTGAACTGCTCGCCATGTTAAGAACTGCCGAGAAGAATCTGAAGTCAAAAGGGAAGTCCATTCTGATGATCGGAAATGGAAAGAGACAGAACAAAAGGCCCACTAAGCAGAGTGATAAGGGGAAGGGCAAGGAAGTTGCCAATCCCAGACCCACTGCTGCTTTGAAGCCTAGTGGAGGCATTGCAAAAGAAGGCACCTGCTTCCATTGCGGTAAGAACGGACACTGGAAGAGGAACTGCCCAAAGTACCTGGAAGATAAGAAGAATGAAGTAGAGACTTCAACTTCAGGTATTTTTGTTATTGATATTAATTTATCTACTTCTGCATCATGGGTATTAGATACTGGATGCAGTTCTCACATTTGTACAAATGTGCAGGAACTAAATAGGAGTAGAGATTTGGCAAAAGGTGAAGTCGACCTACGAGTTGGCTATGGAGCAAAGGTTGCTGCTTTAGCCGTAGGAACTTTTGTATTGACTTTACCTAGTGGTTTAATAATTCAGTTAGAGAACTGTTATTATGTACCTGCAATTAGCAGGAATATTAATTCCATTGCTTGTTTGGACAAGTTTGGTTTTTCATTTATAATAAAGAACAATTGTTGCTCAATTTATTTGAATGATATATTCTATGCTACTGCACAAATGAACAATGGACTATATGTCCTTGATCTTGAAATGCCTATTAATAACATTAATACAAAAGGGTGAAACCTAACGAGTTAAAACCAACTAGGTAAGAATATTAAAACTCTTCGATCAGATCGAAGTGGTGAGTATTTAATCCTAGAGTTTGATGACTATCTGAAAGAGTGTGGGATCCTATCCCAACTTACTCCTCCTGGCACATCCCAATGGAAGGGTGTATCTGAGAGAAGAAATCGAACCCTGTTGGATATGGTCCGATCCATGATGAGTCACACCAATCTTCCAAACTCCTTTTGAGGACATACACCATTGACATCAGCTTACACACTTAACCGTGTTCCATCCAAAAGGTTGAAAAGACATCATATGAGATATGGAGTGGTAAGAGACCACATATGTCTTACATGAAGATTTGGGGTTGCGAAGTTTATGTGAAACGACAAATTTCAACTAAGCTTGAGCCCAAATCTGACAAATGCTTATTTGTGGAGTATCATAAAGAAACAAGAGGGTATTACAACTACAATCCTTCAGAGGGAAAAGTGTTTGTCGCTCGAACTGGAGTTTTCCTGGAAAGGGATTTTATTTCCAAAGGAATCAGTGGGAGGAAAGTAGAGCTTGAAGAAATTCAAGAATCACAAAGCATCGATACACCTATGGAGGAATAAGAGCAGGAAACACAAGGAGTTGTGTAAGAGCAACCTGCTCAAGTAGAACAAGACCAGCGTAGGTCAGGCAGGATACGTCACCTACCTGAGATATATGGATATGATCAAGGTGATGTATTGCTCATGGATCAAGATGAGCCTGTGACCTACTCATGGAATCTTCGTTTTGATGAAACAGTAAAACTGTATGGATTCATCAAGAATGAAGATGAGGCTTGTGTCTACAAGAAGGTGAGTGGGAGCATGATCGTGTTCCTGGTGTTATATGTAGATGACATATTACTCATTGGAAACGATGTCCCTACCCTGCAGCAAGTAAAGACTTGGTTGGGGAAATGCTTTTCTATGAAGGACCTAGGTGAAACAGCCTATATATTAGGAATCAGAATCTATAGAGATAGATCACAAAAACTGCTTGGCCTAAGTCAGAGTACATACATAGACAAAGTGCTGAGACGCTTTAATATGCATGATTCCAAGAAAGGATTCATACCTATGCAACATGGCATGTGTCTATCAAAAACACAATCCCCTTCAACTAAGGAAGAAAGGGAACGCATGAATAAGATTCCATATGCATCTACAATAGGATCTATCATGTATGCCATGTTATGTACTCGACCAGATGTCTCATATTCTTTAAGTGAAACGAGTAGGTACCAATCTGATCCTGGTGATGCCCATTGGGTAGCTGTTAAGAATATCCTTAAGTACTTAAGAAGGACTAAGGAATCATTCTTGATATATGGAGGTCAGGAAGAGTTGGGTGTAATTGGTTACACCGATCCTAGCTTCCAGACAGATAAGGATGACTTTAGATCGCAATCTGGTTATGTGTTTTGCTTGAACGGTGGCGCTATGAGCTGGAAAAGTTCAAAGCAAGATACAATTACTGATTCTACAACCGAGGCCGAGTATATTGCTGCCTTAAGTGCAGCAAAGGAAGATGTTTGGATCAGGAAGTTCATTAGTGAACTTGGCATAGTCCCTAGCGTTGTGGATCCCATTGGTCTCTATTGTGATAACAATGGTGCTATCGCACAAGCTAAGGAGCCTAGATCTCACCAACGATCCAAACACATACTTAGGCGTTGTGTGAAAATATGTAAAGTACCTACACTTGACAATGTTGCTAACCCACTGACAAAGCCTCTTGCGCAGCAGAAGCATGATGGCCATACTAGATCAATGGGCATACGGGGTATGTTTGATTGGCTCTAGTGCTAGTGGGATATTGTTGGTGTAAGCCCTAGAGGCCAATACTTTTGGTACTTGTATCGAATTATTTATTAATAATAAAAGGCATTTTCTTTATTATGGTTGATTAATAAAGTCCCTAGAATAGATAGTCCATTTAATGTATTAAGTGTGACTTAATCATGAGAACACATTAAACATAAGGACAATATTCTTAAAGTATCCGTAGTAGAGATTTAGTGTGAAGTGGGATAACATTAAAGCATTCAGACTATTATGTTTGTAGACTGATGATCACATCTCATGGATCATGGATAAAGAGTTATCAAGTCTTAAACATAGGTATGAATATTAGGAGTAATATTTATACCGGATTGACCCGCTATGAGAATACTATATAGAAAGTTACGCAAAGTGTCATAAGTTATTCTCATGGTGATAATAGTGTATACCACTCTTCGACCTGAAACCACTATGGATCCTAGATGTAGAGTCGAGTGCTTTATTGCTGATCCAACGTTGTCCGTAACTGGATAACCATAAAGACAGTTGATGGGTACTCCACAAAGCATGCTGAGGGACATGAGTGTCCTAGATGGAATTTGCCAATCCTGCGTAACAGGATAAATGTCTATGGGCCCAATATTGAACTGGACAAGGGTGACACGGTCTATACCTTGTGTTCAATATAGACATAAGGGCAAAGGGGTAATTATACACATAATTATTATCACAGGAGGTTTTGTCAGATCACATGACATTTTCGTAACTTGGGTAGCAGTGATGTGTTGCTAGATACCGCTCACTGTTTATTATGTTAAATGCGTGATTTAATATAATTGCCAACGTCGCGAAAACCTATAGGGTCACACACAAAGGACGGATTGATGAGAAATAGAGTAACTAAGGAACACCGTAAGGTACGGTGCACTTAAGTGGAAAATGAAATATGGTAAGGTACCAAATACTTAAGTGATTTTGGCATATGGGCAAAATACACTTAAGTGGGCTTTTTAGCTTGAAGCCCACACAAGTGGTTCTATAAGTAGAACCCCTTGGGTAGAAGCATTGTAACTTCACTCCACTCAGACTGAAATTCAAGTAGAGACTTGGAATTTCGTTTCCCTCTTTCTCTCACTCAAAGCCTTCATTCATAACAGCTAGCACTGCGATTGAAGGAATCCGTTCGTGTGGACTGAGTAGAGACGTTATCATCGTTCAACGTTCGTGATCGCCCCGTGGATCTGTAGCAAAGGTTTTGATCGTTACAAGAGATCTGCAACAAAGGTTTGAATCGCGACAAGAGGTAACGATTCTATCACTGATCATGCCCATTCGTAAGGATCACTAAATGGAGAAATTTTTAAATTCCGTTGCGCCTTGGATGGCAATTCTCCTTCATTTACAACTACCGGTTACTGGGTAGAAAACCACAAAGAGAAGAAAATCCGTCATTAGTTAAGATGAACATATCAAGGATTAACTCTCTTAGGAGAAAAATAGGGATTACAACTACCTTTTTACTGGGTAGAATACCAAAAATGAGAATATTTGTCACTAGTTAAAGTGAACATATCAAGGATAGACTCAGGCAAGGGCAAGAAAGATATCTGTCACCGGTTAGGATGAACATATCAAGGATATACTTCCTGGGGACTCTACTGAGGAGAGAAAGGGTACTTTTGTCGGGTATTGGGCAAGAAGTAACAAACTGCAAACTAAGAAGAATATTACCAGTTACTGGGTAATAGACTCTTAGGGAACCAAAGCATCTATTTAGGTAAGAGATAGAAAGAAACAAACAATCAAGACTCAACCTAATGAGGACATAACTCAAGGGGAGTAATTCCATCCAGAAAATCTACTGGTGAGGAAACTGAAATAACAACCATCCACGAGGAAATAAGCTCAGTGGGGAAACCGAGAAAAGTTAAAGTCTTTCTGCTTAAGGGGCTGATACTCTACAATTGAAGGAGGACATACACCAAATTTGGTATGGGGACAAAATGTCGCCATAAGAATCTCAAACAAATCAAATATGAATTTGCGAGATATGAAAATTATGAAATTATACGAATGTATATGTATATGTATATATGATGATTATGCTGACAAAATGATCATAAAGGATACAGAGGCGTTGCAAAGAAAATGAACCACCGATACAATCCTCGGTCAATCCACAAAATATGGAGACAACTACTGGAGAACAGAGAGATCAATATCCCCAAAGGTTCAAACCTAACTGGGGAAGGAGGAGATCTGCTGAGGATAGAACATCCAATATGTGGGGAATTTTAGGTAAACACCATGAAAATGGGAGACAACCCTACAAAGAATAATCATAACAAAAGTTGCTCAGAAACCAGGAGGAAACTCTGATTGGGAGCTAGTTGAATGGCGATTGGTGGGGACACCAAAGCGATACACTGGGGAAGATTAACCATCTCTGAAGATCAACCCTGCTGAGCAAATACGAACTTCGCTGGGGAAGGCAAAAACTCTGTCTGGGAAAATAACACGCCACAGGGTATCTGAATCAACCAAATCAGCTGGGGACAAAGAAATTCCATTGAGGATCAAACACTTCACCGAGGAATTGAATCAACGCTAATGTCTAGGGATACCCAAAGGGTTAACTGCTTGGGGAACCTCTGATGCTTCACACTAAGGACTTGCTATCCATTGAAATGTTGTTGATATTCCTTTTACTTGCTTTGGAAAAACTCTTGCTTTTATATTAAAGAAAACTTGATTTTGATTTAAAAATTTAATTTCAAAATGATCATAATAAAATTTAAAACTATTGGCTGAAGTAAATAAGAGTAGAAACAATTTGGATAAAAGCTCAACTTTATTTAATAGAATGGTAGTTTGTAAATGATAAGACTTCATAGATTTTACAAAGTTAAAAATGGTAATTTACATGGAAAGGGGTTACATTGAATACAAATGATCCTTAATCCCTCTACCAACTCTTGATATCCACTGTGCTCTTGGACGCTGTTGGGGTGATGAGTCAATGTCAACCCCTTGTGCTCAAACAAGCCTTCAAAACACTGAAGATCAGCAGAATGCAATTACTTGCCATAATCCCTAATTTTTGCATAAGTTTCCCCAAGGTGGGGTACTTAACTTATCGGGAAATTCTTTCTATTTTATGTCTCTAATTTTTGCCTGGATCGCCCTTTCGGGTTTTCAATCCACCGAGACGCTCATTTTTTCCAAGGCCTCCCGTTTGGGTTTCCAACTTAGCGAGTTGTTCTTTTCTTTTTAGGCGAAGTATTTCTTGATTGCATATGCATTCAAAGGAAGAATGAACTCTTCACCATCCATTGTTGTAAGAATCAATGTGTCGCCTGAAAAGGCTCTCTTAACAACATATGGGCCTTCATAATTAGGAGTCCATTTTCCTCTAGAATCTAGCTTTAACGTCAAAATCTTCTTGAGCACAAGGTCACCTTCTCTAAACACTCGAGGTTTGATCTTTTTATCAAAAGCTTTCTTCATTCTCTACTGATATAACTGACCATGACACATGGCAGTTAATCTCTTCTCTTCAATCAAATTCAGTTGATCAAACCTGGTCTGGCACCATTCAGCCTCAGTCAACTTGGCTTCCATGAGCACACGTAATGAAGGAATCTCAACCTCTACGGGGAGCACTGCTTCCATACCATATATAAGAGAGAAAGGGGTTGTCCCTGTTGAAGTGCGGACGGATGTACGATACCCATGCAAAGCAAATGGGAGCATTTCATGTCAATCCTTATACCTGACAACCATCTTCTGGATAATCTTCTTGATGTTCTTGTTTGTAGCTTCAACAGCCCCATTCATCTAGGGTCTGTAGGGAGAAGAATTATGATGTGCAATCTTGAAGTCTTTGCAAAGGGCATCCACCATATTGTTATTCAAGTTTGATCCATTATCAATAATGATCTAACTTGGCACACCATAACAACATATGATTTGATTCTTGATAAACCTTACAACAACTTGCTTGGTCAAGTTTGCGTACGATGCCACTTCAACCCATTTTGTGAAGTAGTCAATTGCCACCAAAATGAAACGATGTCCATTCGAAGCTTTGGGCTCAATAATCCCAACTATATTAATTCCCCACATGGAGAAGGGCCATGGGGAAGAGATAACATTCAATAGTGTCGGAGGAACATGGATATTATCAGCATAAACTTGACATTTGTGGCACTTCTTCACAAATTTGCAATAGTCAGATTCCATTGTCAGCTAATAGTAACCTGCTCGCAACATCTTCTTCTCCATTGCATGTCCATTGGAATGAGTACCAAAGGAACCTTCGTGCACTTCGATCATCAACAAGTTTGCTTCGTGTCTATCCATGCTTCTGAGAAAAACCATGTCGAAGTTTCTCTTGTACAATATATCACCATTCAAGTAGAAATTACCGGCTAATCTTCTCAAAGTCTTCTTATCTTTCAAAGATGCCCCAGGCGGGTAAATCTGACTTCAGAGGAAACATCTGATGTCGTAATACCATGGCTTCTCGTCTTTAATCTCTTCAACAACAAACACATGAGCTGGCCTATCAAGACGCTTCACAAATAAATTGGGAACTTCATTCCAATATTTCACGATAATCATTGATGCCAACGTTGCAAGAGCATCTGCCATCCGGTTCTCATCTCGAGGAATATGATGAAATTCAACCTTTGTAAAGAAAGTTGAAATCCTTCTTGCATAATCTCTATATGGTACTAAACCGGGTTGATTTTTCTCCCATTCTCCTTTGACTTGATTCACAACCAAATCCAAATCACTGAAGATATCCAAATACTTGATTCTGAGATTCATGGCCTCTTCAAGCCCCATAATGCAAGCTTCATATTCTGCCATGTTGTTTGTACATTTGAAAGTCAATCTAGCTGTAAATGGTAGACGTGTGCCCTGAGGAGTAATAATCACTGCCCCAATGCCATTTCCATATTGATTAACAGCTCCATCAAATACCATGCCCCATAGGGAACCAGATTTTGGCCCTTCTTCAAGCAATGGTTCATCACAATCTTCCATTTTCAAGTACAAAATCTCTTCGTCAGGAAAATCGTACTATATTGACTGATAATCTTCAATTGGTTGGTGAGCCAAATGGTCAGCCAAGATACTACCTTTGATTGCTTTTTGAGATTGGTATTCGATATCATACTCTGATAACAACATCTGCCAATGGGCAATTCTCCCAGTTAAAGCAGGCTTCTCAAAAATATATTTGATTGGATCCATTTTGGATATCAACCAAGTGGTATGATTCAACATGTACTGACGCAGACGCTTAGCAGCCCAAGCCAATGCGCAACAAGTCTTCTCAAGCATAGAATACCGAGTCTCACAGGCGGTGAACTTCTTATTGAGGTAGTAAATTGCAAATTCTTTCTTTCGAGTATCATCTTGCTGACCAAGAACACAATCCATACTATCTTCTAGCACAGTCAAATACATGATCAACGGTCTTCCTTTAAAAGGTGGAGACAAAATTGGAGGTTCAAGAAAATATTCTTTGATACTGTCAAAAGCTTTCTGGAAATCTTCAGTCCAATCACAAGACTGATCTTTCTGAAGAAGCTTAAATATAGGTGCACATGTGGCAGTCATGTAGGAAATGAATCTGGAAATATAATTCAAGCGGCCGAGAAAACCTCTGACTTGCTTCTCAGTTTTGGGCGCAGGCATCTCTTGTATTGCTTTGACCTTGGCAGGATCAACTTCAATACCCTTCTCGCTGACAATGAAGCCCAACAACTTACCAGAACAAACACCAAAAGTACACTTATTGGGATTCAATTGGAGTTTATACTTCCTCAAACGCTGGAATAGCTTCAACAAATGCTCAACATGTTCCTCTTAATCAATTGATTTAGTAATCATGTCATCGACATATACTTCAATCTCTTTATGCATCATATCATGAAAAAGAGTAGTCATTGCTCTTTCGTAAGTTGCACCAGCATTCTTTAAACCGAAAGGCATTACTCTATAACAGAATGTTCCCTAGGGTGTAATGAATGTGATCTTCTCCATATCTTCGGGTGCAATTTTGATCTGATTATATCCGGAAAATCCATCCATAAACGAAAAGACTTTGAATTTAGCAGTATTGTCTACCAACATATCAATGTGTGGCAGAGGGAAATCATCTTTTGGACTGGCTTTATTCAAAACTCTATAATCAACACACATGCGGACTTTTCCATCTTTCTTCGGCACAAGCACAATATTGGCTACCCATTATGGATACTCAGCGGTCACAAGGAAACCGACATCAATCTGCTTTTGCACTTCCTCTTTGATCTTCACAACCATATCAGGATGTATTCTTCTCAACTTCTGCTTGACTGGCGGGCATTCTGGCTTCAACAACAATCTATGCTCCACAATCTCAGAATCCAAACCAGGCATGTCTTGATAGGACCAAGCAAACACATCTGAATACTCTCGAAGAAGATCAATCAACCCCTTCTTAGCATCTGGACACAGTCGAGATCCAATCTTGACTTCCTTCACATCATCTTCGGAACCCAAGTTGACTAGCTCAATCTGCTCTTCAAACGGCTGAATAATATTTTCATCTTGCTCAAGAAGACGAGTCAATTCATTACTTACTTCTATATCACTTTCCTCCTCGGCCTCAAACACAGGGAACTCAAAATTTGGAGAAGGAGAAGGATCACTGTATTCAATGGGGTTAGGAACCAATCTGCATAATGATTTGATATTTTGATTTTAGAGAAGTGAATTTATGACCAAATATTATGCAGATGGACAATTATATTGTTTATTTATGTTTTTTTGTGATTACCATTTTCAGAGTAAAGCAAAAAGTAAAAAATAAACATCAAAGATGTGGATGAATAGAATTAATTTTATTAATGATCAATTTAAAATGCCCAAACAATGTTCACTTCTCCCTTAGGCATAGGAGAAGGATTTTAAAATATAAAAGAAAGTACTTAGATCGATACAAAATAACAGGAATATCAACGGCAGTCCAATTGTTGCATGTCTTTCCATGCGTTACAAAGTTGGTGCAGTCTTCCTCTTCGTTATCCTCTAGCACAACAGCTACATGTTGTTCATTGCCTTGAATGAACCCTCCGCTACGGAAGATGAGTTGTATATTGTAACACCTCCAAATTTGCCCTCCTCTCTTGGGACTAGCTTAGCATATTGCATTTCATTTTTTAGGACATTAGTCATTGCATCTTTGCATATCATGTGGCAACATTAAGCAAGTCATTCTCCTAAGTCTTGTTCAGAAGATGGAGAGGTTAAGAGATGCAAGCCTGAGAGTCTCATGAATTGATCACTAGCCATCTGAGGGTTTGTGCTTCAATTAGGGTTTCTTGGTGCCTTAAGGAGGTTGGATATTATCTTGGTTGAAATGGTACATCATCATCATCATGGTCTTATTATTACCAAGAGATTCATTGTGCTTGATCATATTCCTTGGGATTAAGGTTTTGACCTCTGGTGAACCCTAATCATCTGCATTGTGCCAATCAGGGTTTTGTCAAGGAGATGAGGTTTTCATTGAGGTGGGGATCATCATGTGGTCTTAATGAGTTTATGGAAGCTAGGGTTTCATCTGGGAGCCATTTCATCAGAAGATTGACGCTCAAGCTCAACAGTCAAGCTGAAATTCATCTATCAACTAAAAAAGTCAACCACAGGTCAACTGATGGATTTGGAGGTGGGAGAGGGTTAGAAAAACTTCATTCATGTCCAAACAAGTTTCATTTAACATTTCAAACATCAACATTGAAGAAAATAAAGTCTGATGAAAACTTTCCAAAAATAGAAAGTGACTTGTAATTCAAAATTGCCAAAAATGGAAAGGTTTTCTCCTCAAGATTACATCACCAAAAATGTTTCAAATGAAATTTTGTCCAACATGAAAGTTGTAGATCTTGTTCTCCCATTTCCAAAAAGTCCAAGAACATGAATTTCCCATGTGTGGTTGGCAAGATATGGTCAAATCTTGGTCAAGATAATTTGAACTTCAAAAATGCATAACTTTTGAACCAAAAGGCCAAATGGAGTGGGATTTTTTGCCACATTCTTGTTTTGACATGTTCTGTCCAATTCAAGCATCATAATCCATGAATTTCCATTGCAAAAAAATTTGAATTTCCGTTTGAATTTGGAGGGAAAATTGCAATTTGAAAAATAGGCATTGTTTTCACATGGTATCAATTACACTTGCCTCCAAACATCATTTGAAATGGATTTCAAACCAGAAAATGAGCACTGTTACATTGCTTTGCATGCATGAGGGGTGAATTCCCAATTTGGCATAACACTTGTTTTCACTTAATCTTTGGCATTTGCTTAATCATGATTAGTGTGCATCATTAACAGAACATATATAAACCTAATCATAACTGTTTTCTTCATTAGCATAACATAATTCTGAAATCTAGATCTAGATCCAAAAACTCTTCAATTTTTCTCTCTCACTTTTCTCCAAAATTCTTCACAAGCTTTGCATTGTTCTTGATCCAAGCATCATTCATAAGCATAATTGAAGCCATTGGAAGCAAGAATCCTTCGTTTTCGAGCAGCTTTTGGAACTGTTGAAGCATGTGTTCATCAATGGCAAATGGAGATTTGAGCTAGATCGTGCCAATTTAACTCTCAAGCATTCATCCAAAGCATCATACAAGAGTGTTAGATCATCTGTTTTTGCTTGCCAAGGCCTGAATCCAACCTTTTCACTTCTGCCATTCAATTGAGGTTAGAATTCGACTTTGATGATTCATGAAATTGATAGGTGCATGTTGTAGGTCTTTTGTTGGTGATCAATCTGCAATTTGAACCATTGAAATTCATGAAGAAATTAACAAGTTACATTGCTTTTAAGTTTGATGGGTGAAATAAGCTTGGATTGATTATGTACGTTGAAAGATGAGCACGATGGTGTAATTGTTTGTTGTTTCTGGTACATTTGTTCATGAGCGTATGAATCTGGGAAGAACACGTATGAACTTAGGGTTTTCCAATTCCAGAAGTTGTTTGATCCATTCAGCGCCACTTTGCATGGTATTTCCTGTTTCCCGGCCCTGCATTGGACCACGTGTCCTGGCCTTTAAATGGAACGGAGCGTTTCATCCCCTGTAGCGCGCGCTAGTTTGAAACTGGTCACGTTTCGATTCCCCACGCTGGACATCCATATTTGGCCATGTGCATTTTTAGTTCATCATTTCTTCATACCATGCCTTTCCATGTTTTTTTAATTTTTCTCTTCATTCCAAAAATCATATCTCCATGATTATTAATCCAATTGAGATGAGGTTTTTTGCACAATGATCTTCATGATGTCTTCTATTTTTTGATGATTTTTCCAGAAATTGTGCACTGTTGGATTTTAATTTTGGCTAGGGATTGTGTGTACATGTGTTTTCTTGACATGCCTTGCCATTTTGGTTGTGAAATAATGAGATTTTATCCATGATTTTTCTGGAGATTTATTGAATTATTTGTGAGTTAGTTTGGATTGATTCATTCTGTTTGGTCCAATGAGCTTTGAACTTGCATGCTTTACCATATTTGGATTGTGAAATAATTTTGGTGCATGATATGAACATGGGACCTTTTGGATGATGTTTTAATTTGATTGAACTTAATTATTGTCAATTTTCATGTTCTATTTTGAATTATTTCTCCCTCTTTGACCCTAGGCCTTGTCCTAGGGGTTTGCTTATGTTTGAGTTGTGTTTTCAGGACAAAGAGCATATGGCTATGAGGGAAATGATTCACTTGCTTGAGTTGACTAATTGGTCAATGTTGAACTAATCTTGAGTTTGTTTTGTAGGTGGCTTCTAAGTCATTTGAGTTGAGCTTGAGCTTTGCCTTGATGCATAGCTTGCTTGTCTATTTGCTTGTGTACAGTTAACTGTTGACTTTTAGTTTGTTTGTTTGACTGTTTGAGTTGTGTACTGACTGAGTTAGATTGTTTTCAGGTACATTAGTTGCTATAGTTCTTTTGAACTTGCTTTTGCTGTTGCTTGGTTGCTTAACCAATTGAGGTATAACTCACTGACTTCATGTAGTCTGGAAGACCTGGCCTGTTACTTGGTCAGACACCTGTCTGAAGCCCTCCTTAAGAGGCAATGCTTGTGAATGTTTATCTTTGTGCCAAGCAGGAAAAGACCTTGAATAAGGCAATTGGCAGATACAAGAGATGTGCAATCCATCTCCTGCTATTCAGTGGAGTCATCCCTTTGCTCACACAACTGGTGTTGATGCATTGTGGATATTAACCCAAGATCAATGTTGAGTCAGTCATAAGTGTAGAAGGGTTCCAACTTTCTGAACCCACACTTCCTTTGTCTAAAGCTCTCCCAGGCCAGGGATAAGAGCTGTGAGGCACACCCCTCACTTCCTATTTCATCTGCTTCACCCTAACTCTCAATGTTAGGGTTAAGAGCTAACATCACCTGATACAGTTGGCTTGCTTTTGCAGCCTAACCCTTGTGTGAGCCCACTTTATCTGTATATAGTGTGTGCTAATTGTGTGTATGTTTGCTTGGTTTTGATTATGCTTGCATGCTTTGCTTTACCTGTTTAGGATAGCTTGCAGCCGGTGCAAGTTAGATAGAAAACTCAACCTAAGACCATTGTGGAATACATGATAACTATTAGGCTCGAGTCAGGCTCCCTTCTAGTTAGTCATTTCCCAGTCTCTGGTTAGGAGAAAGTTTCTCCCCTGTTCAGGGGAACTACGTTGCCCTGATCCTCATACCAGATGAGGTACGTAGGCAGGAGGTCGTACGAGATCTCTCTGGGCACCCTTTTTCTTTTTGCGTGTGTTTGCTTGACAGTCACTAGGCTCGAGTGCCAGACCCCTTAGTAACTTGTTGTTTGTTATCCTTCTTGCGTGTGTTAGGAGATGGATGTAAGCCCAGCGATTGGCATTCTGTATCCTATTGTTGTGTGCTTGGAGTCCGATATAAGTCCAGCAATTGGCATTTGGTTTCCAGTGTGGGTTTGTTTGGTTCGGAGTCTGATGTAAGTCCAGCGATTGGCATTCGGTTTCCATGTTTGCCTGTTTATGTGTTTGTTTTGACGTCTCAGCGTCTGTGCGTGTGTTTTGTTTCGGCGTGCGTGAGCCGAACTACGGTAGCTCTGATTCTCATTCCAGATGAGATACGTAGGCATAGGATGCGATATCCTAGCGAGCCCTTTCCTCTCTTCTCCCACCTGTGTTGTTTCTAGTGTGTGTGTGTGTGTGATGTTTGTGAGCAACTTCTGATTTAGCAACCTTTATTCTTTCCTTATGAGCGTGGATCTCGTCGAGTACGACGGATGCATAGGGGTGCTAATACCTTCCCTTCGCATAACCGGCTCCCGATCCCATCTCTCTTTGGTCGCGAGACCATGTCTTTTCCAGGTTTACTTCGAGCGTTTCCATTCCCTCTTTGGGATAAATAACGCACGGTGGCGGCTCTGTTTGTTTTGTTTTAGCCCGCCGGTTGTTTTTCGCGGATGCGACAGCTGGTGGCTCTGCTGGGGATTAAAGAAGTTGACCTCTGGCTGGTCCATCTTCCCTAAGCGAGTCTCTCCTAGCGCTCTAGGATAGGGTTTAGGTTGCTTTTGCTGTTTTATTTATTGCATTTATTATTCTATTGTGTATATATTTGCATAAATGTTTGCATGCATCATACTATCATCGTGTTGTCCTCTGTGCAGGTGGTTCCTCTGTCCGGGGTGGGTGTTCTGAGTGGGGCTAAAACCCAGGCCCGAGTATACACCTAGGATTAGTGTGGTCTCACGTTCCTCACATGCTGGTTGGGCATGTTGTTGCGACGTGACATACCACGAGTCGGACGAGGTTCATCTGAGAGAGCTCTTCCTTTGTGGGGTTTTCCACTTTGGTTGGGTTACCTCATCTGAGCTGTTGACTTCGGTGACCGTTCTTTCCCGGATCTTTGGTTTAGACGATCTTAAGAGAGCTGCAACGGCACACCCGAAAGGGCAAACCCGTTGAGTATCTTTTCCCGATTGTCGAGACTATTATCCGCCTTAGGATGACCTGATTAGAATTTACCTGTGAGGGGAGGGTTGATTCTTACAGATGCATGTTTTGATGGTGACTTTGATGGTGACTAATGGTTCAGTTATTGATCAGAGTTCTATTTATAAGTCGGATTTATGGATTATTTCTGAGACGCCGGAGTGCTGTCCGTGTTATTTACCAGTGGGAATCCGTTTATTTCAGGATTCCCCGGGCCGATTCAGAGGGTCTTGTGGTTGTCTGCTCAGAGATTGTCTAATGATGATGGTGATGTATCTTTCAGTTCTGTTTATTTCGGAATCCCTGAGTTGGATTTGTGGTTACATATTCCTTCAGATGGTTGTGATCAGTTTAGAGATCAGGCTTTAGTGCAACAAGATGTTCAGATGACTTGGAGGATGGCACAACGCATTGCATTCATTCATCAACATCATTCACATTTTGCATTTACCTGCATCTGACACATGTTTATCCATATGCAGGGACATTTTCGATCGAGATCCTGGTTGAGAGACTTCTTGCTCAGATATGAGGCCCGGTTTGAAAGACGATGTTGTCTACAGTTTCTTTGACCCAGAGATCAGTGTGCTGAGAGATATGGTAGCATTGATTACACTCGACCATGTGGGGATGTTTCGTGAGATGTATGGGGGTATTCTGAAGATGGTTTTCAGGCTCACTGACAGGGATAGGAGCGCCATCCATACTCTTCTCCAGTTTTATGACCCTGGTTTAAGGTGTTTCGTCTTCCCGAATTATTTGCTGGGACCTTTGATAGAGGATTATGCTGGTATCTTGGGCATTCAGATTAGAAATCAGGTTCCTTTCTATGCTACTAAGGAAGAACCTGATATTGGTGGGATTTCCCGTGCTCTTTATTTGAGTCCGGAGATGGTTAAGGGGAGTCTGAAAGAGAAAGGGAAGTTTCCTGGTTTTCATCTGAGTTTCCTAGAAGCTAAGGCCAAGGAGCATGCTGAGTTGGGTAACTGGAAAGCTGTTTGTGCCTTGATTGCTGTGAGCATATATGGGACCATTCTGTTTCCTAATCAGAAGAGCTTCGTGGATATTAATGCCATCCGCTTGTTTGTTCAGAGGAATCCTATCCCTACCTTGATCGGAGATGTCTATTACTCGGTTCATAACAGGAATGAGAGGAGGCGTGGGGGGTTGATTCGATGTTGCACTCAGCTACTATACAAATGGTTTATGGGATATTTGCCTTCTAGGGGTGCGTTTGTTCTTCTCGACCATACGGTCAATTGGGCGACCAAGCTGATGGGTTTGCGGGCCAAAGACATAGCTTGGACTCACAGTAGCGGGGTTGGACAGGACTTCATTTGCAGTTGTGGAAGTTTTCCCAATGTGCCTCTCATAGGAGTGCAGGGTTGCATTAATTATAACCCGACGCTTCTTAAGAGACAAATGGGATTCGCTATGGAGGTCCCTCCTCTCAAGAGTGAGATTCAGGAAACTTTGTACTTCCCGGTTGAAGGCAATCAGGCCAGGTTGAAGCAGGTATCTGATGCATGGCGCAGCATTCAAAGGAAAGGCAAGTTTTCTTGGGGTAGAGCTAATAACAGGTCTTTCCCTCCGTTTGATGACTGGCTCAGCAAGAGAGTGGAACTTACTTGTCTACCATTTCCTATGGTTGATCCTTGGTATCCATTGATTGAGGAATCTCCTTCTTCTGTTAGTATGGAAGAGTTCCTAGAGATGAAGCGGAAGAGGGATCAGTTGCTTACAGAGAAAACGGAATTGGAGATGAGTGTGGCTCGAGTTCAGATGACTAATCAGGAGATCCGAGGGAGGATGGAAGATCAGGATAAGAGACATGCTCTTGTGGAGAAGCGCTTTGAGATGGATACCGCTTATTATGGCAAGGTCAGGCAAGCATTGGAGTCGTCCACAAGGGAGCATGACATCACCAAAGAGAGATTGGCTAGAGCTTCGAAGGTCATTGAAGATGAGAAGAGAAGGCAAATCCTCGTGAGGGATCAGAGGGAAGACAGAGTCAGAGTCCTTATCGCCGAGTGGGAAGCAAAGCTGAAGATTAAGGAAACAGAGAATGTGAAGACTATTGCTGAGAGAGATCATTATATCGCCGAGAGAGATCACTACATTGCTGAGAGAGATCATTACTTCAGGCAGATGAAGATTCACCAGAAGGAGGTGGGGAGATTGCAGCAGGAGAACACCGAGCTCAGGTTCGCCGCAGAGTTTGCTAGGATGGTTGATGATGTAGGGCCTTCTGTGGGACCTTCGTCAGGCTAGACCTTTCTCATTTGTGTGGATTACCGTCAGGCTTGTTGACGGAATTCACTTGCTTGTATTTCCTTTTTGATTCTGGAGAATTGTATTTGATTTGTCTCAGACTTGATGTATGACTGTGGCATTTATTGTGCATTTTTGATATGCAGTGGTTTTTTCATTCAATGATCGATCTTCAAGCTTTATTTGCTTTCCCATATGCACTCACACATCACACACATGGTTGGGTGGTATTTTGCTAAATCATATATCTCTGATCTGTATGGGGAAATCATTCGATGAATGTCAGAATATTGCCGCCGGATTATTTGTCTCGATGAAGCCAGGATCGAGAGACAGAGTGTTCCTCATGTGGATAAACACTGTATTCATGCATGATCATAATAACTTGTTTTCTATTTTGCAGGTATCAGTTCTAACGTACTTGATTGTTTCAGGAATCATTGCTCGTGCTCGTAGAATTATACCTTTGCACTCGACACGTCCGCACAGATATTTCACCAGACGCAATACTCCAAGACTGATGGATCTACCAAATGCAGATGTTCTCGAGCTGAAGGATAAAATGAATGAGCTGATTAACATCATGCAAGGTTTTGCTGTGGGCCAAAAAGCACTGGCTGATAAAGTTGAGAAGCTCGAGCGGGCTTCAGCTGCCAATAGCGGTGTCAACCTGGATGGTGTCTCCAACCAGGGGCTTGGTGGTTCTAGGGAAGGTGGAAAGAGAACGACTGTGGGTGTAGTGAACAATGCTGGTGGTTTTGGTGCTGCCACAGGGGGTCAACCTGGTCCGATGGGTCATAATATGAAAGATAGTTTGTTTCCTCCGTTCTTTGGGGCTGAGGATGATAGGGAGGAAGACAGAGAAGCTGATCAATTCTTAATGCATAATGAGCAGTTTGGGCAGTACGGTGTCCAACCACCGAATAAAGAAATTCAGTTGTTGGCGGAGAAAATCAGGGCTCTAGAAAGCTATGCCACTCCCGGGGTTGTGAATATGTCGAATATGGGGCTGGTTGAGGGGATTGTGATCCCACAGAAGTTCAAGGCGCCCGCATTTGATAAATATAATGGAAGATCCTGCCGAGAAACTCACCTTCAAGCTTTTGTCCGCAAGATTTCTGCGTATACAATGGATCAGAAGCTTTGGATGTACTTCTTCCAGGACAGTCTGTCTGGAGGATCCTTGGAATGGTACACCAAGCTGAAGTCTGCTGACATTAAGAGCTGGCAGGATCTTGGTGACGCATTCTTTAAATAGTACCAGTTTAATGCTGATATGGCTCCTAGTCGTACCCAGCTGCAGGGTATGTCTCAGAAGCATAACGAGGGGTTTAAAGAGTATGCTCAAAGGTGGAGGGAGTTGGCTGCCAGAGTTCAACCTCCTTTGGTGGACAGAGAGATGTCCGACTTGTTTATGGGTACCCTGCAGGGGGCGTTTGCTGAAAGGATGGTTGGTTGTCCGGTGACCAACTTTGCTGACATCGTGGTGGCTGGTGAAAGAATTGAGAGTTGGCTGAAGTTAGGGAAGATACAGGGTAATGCTTCGTCGTCAGGATCGAAGAAGCCCTTCGGAAATGGCCAGAGGAAGAAAGAGGGTGATACCAGTGTTGTATACGCTCAAAGAGGACAAAGTAGGGATCGTTACTTTCAGCACACTACTGCGGTAACTATTCCTACTGATAATCAGTCGGCACAACGACAACAACAGCAACAACCACAACAACATCGTCAACCGTTTCAGCAGAGACCCCAGAGGGTTGGGTATCAAGTCAGGGGGAGAATGAATGATCGACAGTTCGATAGGCCGCCTGTGACCTATTCATTATTGTTGAAAAAACTGAAAGACTTGGGGTTGGTACAATTGAGAACTCTGGCACCTTTGAGACCTGATCAGAGGCCCGCCAGTTTTGATGAGAATGCAAAATGTGAATTTCATTCAGGTGCTCCGGGGCATAACGTAGAAAACTGCAAAGCTTTTAAGCATGTGGTTCAAGACCTGGTGGATTCAAAAGCAATCAACTTTGCTCCATCTCCCAATGTGAATGCTAATCCCATTCCCACGCATGGTCAAATGGGGGTGAATGCGGTTTCGGAAGAAAGCAGAATCGTGATGTTGAGTGTTGATCAGTTGAAGACTCCGTTGGCTGAGGTCAAGAGGCAGTTGTTGTTAAATGGGGTCTTTCCGGGCTGTGGTGATTGCTGCGCTGCGTGCAATGTTGCTCTGAATGGGTGTATACTATTGAGGGAGGTTGTCTAGAGGCTGATGGATGAAGGAAGCCTCAGGTTTGAGAAAGTGGATATGGGGAAGGAAGAGGTCTCCACCATAACTATTTACTTTGACCCGGTTGATTTGTCAACTCTGGCTGAGGCGGCTCTAGTTACTATCACGGTACCTGGGCCGATTCCTTATGACAAAGATGATGTCGTGCCGTGGCATTATGGTGGAGAAGTGTATTGCAATGGAGAGAAAGTAGAAGATCAAGCTGCTAGTGAAACCATCTTTTCAAAGGTGGATAATGCCGGACCCAGAGGTTTCACTCGTAGTGGAAGGCTGTTTGCGCCCGATGCTTTGAGGAGTGGGGAAGGAGAAAAAGAAAAGAAAGAAAAGGCTGAGGCTTTAGCTAGGGTAAGAGGAAAACAAGTAGTCAATGAGGGTACTCCAGTGGTGACACCGGCGCCTGGTGGGTCGGAGAAAGAACTTGATGATGAAGCGGAGGAATTTTTAAGAATCATCAAGAAGTCTGAGTACAAGCTTGTTGACCATCTGCAACAGACTCCATCCAAGATCTCGATCTTGTCGCTATTGCTGAGCTCTGAGGGGCATAGAGAGGCTTTGCTGAAAATTCTGAAGAGAGCCTATGTTCCTCAGGAAATAACGATTAATCAGTTGGAGACGGTGGTGTCTAATGTTCATGCCAGCCACGGGCTGGGTTTCACCGATATGGATCTGACTGTGGATGGGAGGAATCATAACTGGGCTTTACACATTGCGATGGAATGTAAAGGGGCCGTGCTTTCGCATGTGCTGGTTGATACCGACTCCTCATTAAATGTGTTGCCAAAGAAAGCCCTGGCAAAGCTGAACTGTGAAGGGTTGATCCTGACGCCCACTGATTTAATAGTAAGGGCTTTTGATGGGTCGAAGCGGGCTGTATTTGGAGAAGTTAAGCTCCCGGTGAAGATCGGACTTGAGGTGTTTAAGTCAGTTTTCTATGTCATGGATATTCAGCCGGCATACAGTTGCCTGTTGGGTCGCCCATGGATTCATGCTGCGGGGGCAGTGACTTCGACTTTGCACCAGAAACTGAAATATATCTGGGAGGGGCAGGTCGTCACCGTTTGCGGAGAGGAGGACATCTTCGCCAGCCACCTGTCATCGTTCAAATATGTGGAGATGGACGGTGAGATATGGGAGACCCCGAGTCAAGCATTCGAAACCGTTAAGGTGGAGAATGCTCTTTTTGCTAAGGAAGAGGAGAAACCGTCCATTTCTTCATATAAGTAGGCCGTCGAGGTGGTAAAGAGTGGGGAAGCTCCTGGTTGGGGGAAGATGATGGACATCTCCGCCAAGAAAGACCGCTTCGGAGTGGGTTATCAGTCGGGCAAAGGCTCAGCTGGACAAGGCAGAGGACGCCGTATGTCGTTCACATTCACCAGTGCTGGAATGCTGGATCCAGATCACATCTGTATGGTGGGTGACGAAGTTGACAATGACTGTGAGATGGATCGGTGGATAAAGCCGTGCGCGCCAGGGATGGGAGTCCAGAACTAGAAGGCTGAAAAGATCATCACTGTCACTCTGCTCGAAGAGTAATATTTTCTTGTTTTTCAATTTTATTTGCATGGAAGCCATACGTTTTTCCCGAAACGTAATGGTTCATTGTAAGGGCCACCTCATGTTTTATTTTGCAAATTTGCATCATAAATAAAAGGATGTTTTTCAATTAAAAGAGGTGTTCCCTGTTTTTCATTTATTTTTGCAGTTTAAAAATAAAACAAAATAAAAATGGCAATGTTTTCACTTTTCCTTTCCAATTTGTCTCGTTCCGGTTCTAAAGCAATGCATGAATCAACATTCATGCAGATGCGATTTCTCTCCGGATCTCATTGATAACAATCCTGTTACACCCTCATATGACTTCGACAATCCGATCTATCATGCTGAAGAAGAAGGCGAAGAAGATTGTGAACTGCCGGGGGAATTAGCCAGGTTGTTGAAACAAGAGGAGAAGGTGATTCAGCCGCACGAAGAGCAGATTGAGATTATGAATCTGGGTACCGACGAGGTCAAAAAAGAGGTGAAGATTGGGGCTGCTTTGGAGGAAAGTGTTAAGAGCATAATGGTAGCACTGTTAAAAGAGTATGTCGACATCTTTGCTTGGTCTTATCAAGATATGCCAGGGTTGGATACCGATATTGTTGTGCACAAGCTACCATTGAGAGCAGATTGTCCTCCAGTGAAGCAGAAGTTGCGCAGAACTCGACCTGAGATGGCAATGAAAATTAAAGAGGAAGTGCAGAAGCAGTGGGATGCTGGTTTCCTTGCTGTCACTAATTATCCGCCTTGGGTCGCGAACATCGTGCCGGTCCCGAAGAAGGATGGGAAGGTGAGAATGTGTGTGGACTACCGGGATCTGAACAGAGCTAGCCCGAAGGATGATTTTCCACTACCTCATATTGATGTGTTGGTAGATAATACAGCTCAGTTCTCGGTGTTTTCCTTCATGGATGGCTTTTCTGGCTATAATCAAATTAAAATGTCGCCAGATGATATGGAGAAAACAACGTTCATTACACCGTGGGGCACTTTCTATTACAAGGTGATGCCGTTTGGTCTCAAGAACGCCTGTGCTACTTATCAGAGAGCCATGGTGACTTTGTTTCATGATATGATTCATCATGAAATCGAATGCTATGTTGATGACATGATAGCAAAGTCCCAGACAGAAGAGGGGCATTTGGTAGATCTGGCCAAGTTGTTCCACCGGCTGAGACAGTTCAGACTGAGGTTGAATCCGAATAAGTGCACTTTCGGAGTGCGGTCCGGTAAATTGCTAGGGTTCATTGTGAGTGAAAAAGGAATCAAGGTTGATCCTGCTAAAGTAAAAGCAATAAGAGAAATGCCTGAACCGAGAACAGAGAAGGAGGTTCGTGGTTTCTTAGGTAGATTGAACTACATTTCGCGGTTCATATCTCACCTAACAGCCACGTGTGAACCTATATTCAAATTGTTGAGAAAAGATCAAACGGTCAGGTGGAATAATGATTGCCAAGCGGCATTTGAAAAAATAAAAGAGTATTTGCAGGAGCCTCCGATTCTGATGCCTTCTGTTGAGGGATGACCGTTAATTCTATACTTGACGGTCCTCGAGGGGTCTATGGGGTGTGTATTGGGGCAGCATGACGAGTCTGGTCGAAAAGAGCATGCCATATACTACCTTAGCAAAAAGTTTACCGACTGTGAAACAAGATATTCACTGCTCGAGAAAACTTGTTGTGCTTTGGTCTGGGCTGCTCGCCGACTAAGGCAGTATATGCTGGTTCATACCACTTTATTGATTTCCAAGATGGATCCAATCAAGTACATTTTTGAGAAGCCAGCATTGACCGGACGGGTTGCGAGATGGCAAATGATTTTGACTGAATATGATATACAGTATACCTCTTAGAAAGCAATCAAGGGGAGTGTATTGTCTGATTACCTCGCTCAGCAACCCATTGAGGATTATCAACCGATGAAGTTTGAATTCCCTGATGAGGACATCATGTTTCTCAGATCGAAAGATTGCGAGGAACCAATCCCGGAGGAGGGGCCTGACCCTGAATCCGAATGGATTTTGATGTTTGATGGGGCCGTTAACGTGAATGGTAGCGGTGTTGGTGTTGTTTTGGTTACGCCGAAAGGATCCCACATTCCTTTTGCTGTCCGGCTGACATTTGAGTGCACCAACAACGTGGCTGAATACGAAGCTTGTATCCTGGGGATTGAAGAGGCGATTGATTTGCGGATCAAGAACCTTGTTGTATATGGAGATTCAGCTTTGGTTGTGAATCAGGTTAACGGAAAATGGTATACGCATCAGTCTCATTTAGTTCCATATCGGGATTATACGAGGAGGTTGTTGACATTTTTCACCAAGGTGGAGATGCATCATGTGCCCAGAGAGGAGAATCTGTTGGCAGATGCTTTGGCTACTCTGGCTGCCTTGATTAAGGTGCAGTGGTGGAATCAGTTCCCCAGTGTTGAGGTGGGACGTCTGGATAGACCGGCTTACGTGTTTGTTGTTGACACCACGCCTGATGATGAGAAGCCGTGGTATTACGATATCAAGCGCTATCTGGAGACCCAAGAATATCCTGAGGGAGCATCCAAGAAGGACCGAAAGACTCTGCGGAGGTTGGCCATGGTGTTCTACTTGAATAAGGATGGGGTTTTGTACAAGAGAAATTTCGATTGGGTTTTGCTCAGATGTGTTGATGACAAAGAAGCAAGCCAATTGATGAAAGAGGTTCACGAAGGATCGTTCGGTACCCATGCCAGTGGGAATGCAATGGTGAAGAAGCTGCTGAGGGTAGGTTATTATTGGATGACAATGGAGGCCCAATGTTTCAATTTTGTGCGGAAGTGTCATAAATGTCAGATTTATGCTGACAAGGTGCACGTGCCTCCAAATCCGCTGAGCTTGATGTCGTCTCCGTGGCCATTTGCTATGTGGGGAATTAATATGATTGGGAAGATTGAGCCTACGGCTTCGAATGGGCACCGGTTCATATTAGTGGCTATTGATTACTTCACCAAGTGGGTGGAAGCAGCCTCTTATGCGAATGTGACGAAGCAGGTCGTCGCCAAATTCCTGAAGAGAGACATCATTTGCAGATATGGGGTTCCCGAGAGAATCATTACTGATAATGGTTCTAATCTCAACAACAAGATGATGGCAAAATTGTGCCGGGAATTCAAGATCGAACATCACAATTCTTCTCCTTATCGTCCGAAGATGAATGGGGCGGTTGAGGAGGCCAATAAGAATATAAAGAAGATTGTGCAGAAGATGGTTGTGACCTATAAAGACTGGCATGAGATGTTGCCATTTGCATTGCATGGGTGTCGAACTTCGGTGCGTACGTCTACTGGGGCAACACATTTCTCGTTGGTATATGGAATGGAAGCGGTGCTACCGGTTGAGGTTCAAATTCCCTCTTTGAGAGTCCTGATGGACGTGAAGTTGCAAGAGGCTGAATGGGTAAGGACCCGATACGAAGAATTAAGCCTGATTGAGGAAAAGAGGCTGGCGGCCATCTGTCATGAGCAGTTATACCAGCAGCGGATGAAGCGTGCTTTTGACCGAAAGGTGCGACCTCGTGTGTATCACGTAGGTGATATGGTGCTGAAAAGGATCCTTCCTCCTCAAAACGATCGTAGGGGCAAGTGGACACCCAATTATGAAGGTCCATTCGTGGTCAAGAAGGTTTTCTCTGGCGGAGCCTTGTTGTTAACGACCATGGATGGCGAGGATTTTCCATCCCCTGTGATTGCAGACGCAGTTAAAAAATACTTCGTATAAAGAGACCTGCTGGACGAAAAGAATAAAATAGTCCAGGAAAAAATGGGCATCCCGGCGAACCGAAAAACAGAATGAAAAGGTTCGGGCAAAATTTAGGGATAAAAAGAAAAAAACTGTACACCCGGCAAGTCGAAAACCTGAAAAGGCGGCTTGGGCAAGAAAGGGTATCCCGGTGGACTGAAAACCCGAAAGGGCGGTCCAGGCAAAAGAGGGATTGAAACGAACAATTGTGTCTGGCATGATCGTTTGTACTTTGGATATGACATGGATAATACCTGGTAGGGATCAATCAGAAGCATCTTGTTCAGAAGGCAGAAAGCACGGAGAGTCTGAGGACATATGGGGTGTAACCGAGTTGGAACTCGACGAGATCACGGGTTTCACATTGCCATTAGGATAGATTTTTCCTTTTGTGCGCAATTGCCTCTTTTCAGGAATTGCTCCCTTTGTATTGCTCAATTTGAGCCACATTTTTTCAATCAATAAAATGCATATTCAGTCAAATAATTTTGTTTTTGTTTTTCATTACCGCTTTGATTGCAAAAACATCCAATTATTGTGATAAAGAATCTTGCATTTTTCGACATACAGGTCCCTTCCAATGCATGTTTATAATATTGAAAGCTTGAAATCTTATTCGGAAGGTTGAGTGACCCAAGTGTTGAAATCTTGACACGCTTGGGGCACGGTTTTATCTAACGATCTCTTTTGCAGGTGCTGTTAGATCTTTTCCCTCACTTGCAGGTTGTGATGTGGAAGCTTTTGACTAAACGATCCCCGTGGAGTCCGATCAGGGACGAATGAATAGAAGAATGGTGAAAAAAGACAGCGAGACGCACGACGATCCTTGGAATTAATCAAGAAGACTCTTCAAAGTCTAAGATTGGAAAGTCTGTATGAATCCCAGGAGTTCGTTCTCCGTCGAGTACGGAGCGGTTGGGAATACAAGGTGATGAATCAGAAAAGTCCAGATGAGTCTGGGAGTTCTCAAAATTGGAAAGCTGACATTGGAGTTGGATATGGAATGCCCTGGTTCGACGAGTCGGCGGGTGTCAGTACCAGACTTTCCTCATCTCCCCAAGCAGAGTCGAGAGGACTATTTCCCCAGCAGATTCAAGGTCTGTGGTTTCCCTAGCAGGGTCGGGATGGTTATCACCCCAGCAGGTTGTAGATTGGTGTTTCCTCGGCAGCCAGGCCCGAAGGTTGATGTTTCCCAGCGGAGGTATCTGTGGGTGGTGGTTTCCCCAAGCAGAGTTGGGATTACTGTATCCCCAGCAAGTCAAAGACCGTTGTTTCCCCACAGAGTGCGTTGGTGGTTCTTTCCCCAACAAGGTCCTCAAGCGGATCGGGTTCAATAGAATTTATCCCCAGCAAGGGTTGCCTTTTCCCAGCAGCATTACTATTCCCCAGCAGGGTGGAGATTGGAGTGTTGGCGAGTCCCTCAGCAGAGTGCCTCGAGCTCCCCAGAAGAGTCCCTTGAGGGGGATACTTTTTATGCATTCATCATGTAGAATAAGCACAGCATATTGCATAATAAATCGCATACCATTTCCATGATTATGGAGCATTACGCTAAAAAAAATCATGCATCATCATTGCAAGCATAGGCTAGTCTCAAGCCGTGGTTACCGTTTGAGATTTGGTTTCACCAAGGTGAAGATGCTGCTCAAGCCGTGGTTACCGTTTGAGAAGTGTTTTTGCTAGTTGGAAGATCAGTATCAGCATTGCAAGCATCAGTTACTCGAGCCGTGGTTACCGCTTGAGGTTTGGTTTCGCCGGATGGTGAAGATGTGGCTCTGAGGAGTTCGGCATCGTGATCAACAGTATTCCCCAGTAGTGCGATATTGGAGGAAGAGTTTCCGTCGGACAGAGATGGAAATGAAGATCGGAGAATGTTACGCAATCAGCGCGACTCGAGCCGTGGTTACCGCTTGAGGTTTGGTTTCGCCGGATGGTGAAGATGTTGCTCTGAGGAGTTTAGCATCATGACGTCAGATCAGTAATGTTCCCCAGTAGTACGATACTGGAGGAAACTTTTCCGTCGGACAGAGATGGAAATGAAATCAAAGGACGTTACGCGATCAGCGTGAAAATACAGTTCAATTGGAGAAAAGGAAGTGTTGAGACATTTTTTGGAGAACAGGGTTCAAATGGAGATTGGAGTTGAAGAGTATATCCGGGATGAGGTCCTCAGGATTATCTTCTGTTCATGTGTCGCCTTAGACTTTGGCTGAGGCCAACAGAGGTCGTTATGGGTGTCTTCTGAGGAAGAATTGCACATGTTACCTTCCTTTTGTGAAGATGTACCCTCTGATATGTCGCCATCAGAGTGGAGTTTTGGTGTTATTTCCGACGTTGCCAGCGGAATTATCACAAGTTTTTGGAGAGCGGGGTTCAAATGGAGAAAAGGAAGTGTTGAGGCATTTTCTGGAGAACGGGGTTCAAATGGAGAAAGGGAGACACGAAGTGTTTTCTGGAGAACGGGGTTCACAATGACGATCACCAGCTATCGTCAGGCGACGGGGGTTCAAATGGAGAATGGGGTTCATTATTTGGCAAACAAGATGTCGGGGTTCAACCGCGGTGATCCGGGATCATACGCAAGAAAATGTTTGTTCGGGGTTCAAGAAAAAGTAAAAAATAATAATCCCCAGCAATGTGGTGTTCAGGCCATGGGTATCCCTGTGTTACCATTTATTTTGGTATCCGGGTCGACATTTTGTTTCGGTATTCAGGCCGAGTTTTCTCCGTACCAGACGGGTTCTTCTTTTCAAGATTGCTTCTTTGCCAATTCTGACAGGCACTGTTAATTATTTTCCCATCAGAGTGTAAATTCTTCGTTTGTTCTTGGTATTCAATCACTCTTCACCCTGATCATCTGAAAGCCGAGGCTATTCATATTGACAGGTTCACAGTGGATTGAATAGGGGCAGCTGTAACACCTCAAAATTTGCCCTCCTCTCTTGGGACTAGCTTAGCATATTGCATTTCATTTTTTAGGACATTAGTCATTGCATCTTTGCATATCATGTGGCAACATTAAGCAAGTCATTCTCCTAAGTCTTGTTCAGAAGATGGAGAGGTTAAGAGATGCAAGCCTGAGAGTCTCATGAATTGATCACTAGCCATCTGAGGGTTTGTGCTTCAATTAGGGTTTCTTGGTGCCTTAAGGAGGTTGGATATTATCTTGGTTGAAATGGTACATCATCATCATCATGGTCTTATTATTACCAAGAGATTCATTGTGCTTGATCATATTCCTTGGGATTAAGGTTTTGACCTCTGGTGAACCCTAATCATCTGCATTGTGCCAATCAGGGTTTTGTCAAGGAGATGAGGTTTTCATTGAGGTGGGGATCATCATGTGGTCTTAATGAGTTTATGGAAGATAGGGTTTCATCTGGGAGCCATTTCATCAGAAGATTGAGGCTCAAGCTCAACAGTCAAGCTGAAATTCATCTATCAACTAAAAAAGTCAACCACAGGTCAACTGATGGATTTGGAGGTGGGAGAGGGTTAGAAAAACTTCATTCATGTCCAAACAAGTTTCATTTGACATTTCAAACATCAACATTGAAGAAAATAAAGTCTGATGAAAACTTTCCAAAAATAGAAAGTGACTTGTAATTCAAAATTGCCAAAAATGGAAAGGTTTTCTCCTCAAGATTACATCATCAAAAATGTTTCAAATGAAATTTTGTCCAACATGAAAGTTATAGATCTTGTTCTCCCATTTCCAAAAAGTCCAAGAACATGAATTTCCCATGTGTGGTTGGCAAGATATGGTCAAATCTTGGTCAAGATAATTTGAACTTCAAAAATGCATAACTTTTGAACCAAAAGGCCAAATGGAGTGGGATTTTTTGCCACATTCTTGTTTTGACATGTTCTGTCCAATTCAAGCATCATAATCCATGAATTTCCATTGCAAAAAAATTTGAATTTCCGTTTGAATTTGGAGGGAAAATTGCAATTTGAAAAATAGGCATTGTTTTCACATGGTATCAATTACACTTGCCTCCAAACATCATTTGAAATGGATTTCAAACCAGAAAATGAGCACTGTTACATTGCTTTGCATGCATGAGGGGTGAATTCCCAATTTGGCATAACCCTTGTTTTCACTTAATCTTTGGCATTTGCTTAATCATGATTAGTGTGCATCATTAACAGAACATATATAAACCTAATCATAACTGTTTTCTTCATTAGCATAACATAATTCTGAAATCTAGATCTAGATCCAAAAACTCTTCAATTTTTCTCTCTCACTTTTCTCCAAAATTCTTCACAAGCTTTGCATTGTTCTTGATCCAAGCATCATTCATAAGCATAATTGAAGCCATTGGAAGCAAGAATCCTTCGTTTTCGAGCAGCTTTTGGAACTGTTGAAGCATGTGTTCATCAATGGCAAATGGAGATTTGAGCTAGATCGTGCCAATTTAACTCTCAAGCATTCATCCAAAGCATCATACAAGAGTGTTAGATCATCTGTTTTTGCTTGCCAAGGCCTGAATCCAACCTTTTCACTTCTGCCATTCAATTGAGGTTAGAATTCGACTTTGATGATTCATGAAATTGATAGGTGCATGTTGTAGGTCTTTTGTTGGTGATCAATCTGCAATTTGAACCATTGAAATTCATGAAGAAATGAACAAGTTACATTGCTTTTAAGTTTGATGAGTGAAAATGTTTTGGCTCGAATCTTTGAACCTAGGTCGAATTAGGTTAAAATAAGCTTGGATTGATGATGTACGTCGAAAGATGAGCACGATGGTGTAATTGTTTGTTGTTTCTGGTACATTTGTTCATGAGCGTATGAATCTGGGAAGAACACGTATGAACTTAGGGTTTTCCAATTCCAGAAGTTGTTTGATCCATTCAGCGCCACTTTGCATGGTATTTCGTGTTTCCCGGCCATGCATTGGACCACATGTCCTGGCCTTTAAATGGAACGGAGCGTTTCATCCCCTGTAGCGCGCGCTAGTTTGAAACTGGTCACGTTTCGATTCCCCACGCTGGACATCCATATTTGGCCATGTGCATTTTTAGTTCATCATTTCTTCATACCATGCCTTTCCATGTTTTTTTAATTTTTCTCTTCATTCCAAAAATCATATCTCCATGATTATTAATCCAATTGAGATGAGGTTTTTTGCACAATGATCTTCATGATGTCTTCTATTTTTTGATGATTTTTCCAGAAATTGTGCACTGTTGGATTTTAATTTTGGCTAGGGATTGTGTGTACATGTGTTTTCTTGACATGCCTTGCCATTTTGGTTGTGAAATGATGAGATTTTATCCAACATTCTTGAAATTTTGCATGCTTAAAGTAGACATCTCAATGAACATTTTGGTATAGAGTTTGCATTTTTCCCATTCTTGGTTGATGAGATATGATATGTTGAATGTAGGTGTGACAATTTGTGTCACACCTTTGCTTGCTTGACTTGTGGATTTTATTTGCCATGCCAATTCAATGCCAATTAATCTGATTTTTGTTAAGTTGATTCTTCTGGATGTTAGGATCACTCATGAATTTTTGTAGAATTTTTGGATGCATCTATGATTTGTGTGAGATTTTCTTTGCTGATTGGTCATTTGTGCACTTTTGGATAGTCATGAACTTAGATGATTTGTGAAATTCTTGATCTTTATCATATGAACTTGAAATTTTGCACATTGATTCTAGACACTTTTAAGTTTGTCTTGGCTTTGGTTTGAGACATTTACCATGTGTGGATTCTGTTTTAGGCTTGTGTGAAGTTGATGCATGAAATTGTGCCCTAATTGAGCTTGTTTTGCCTTGCCTTGCCTTATGGAATTTATTTTCCTTGCTTCCACTTGTCCAAATGACTTGAATTTTGGTATGATGATCATGTGATTTGTGCTGTTTAGCCATGATTTTTATGGATATTTATTGAATTATTTTTGAGTTAGTTTGGATTGATTCATTCTGTTTGGTCCAATGAGCTTTGAACTTGCATGCTTTACCATATTTGGATTGTGAAATAATTTTGGTGCATGATATGAACATGGGACCTTTTGGATGATGTTTTAATTTGATTGAACTTGATTATTGTCAATTTTCATGTTCTATTTTGAATTATGTATCCCTCTTTGACCCTAGGCCTTGTCCTAGGGGTTTGCTTATGTTTGAGTTGTGTTTTCAGGACAAAGAGCATATGGCTATGAGGGAAATGATTCACTTGCTTGAGTTGACTAATTGGTCAATGTTGAACTAACCTTGAGTTTGTTTTGTAGGTGGCTTCTAAGTCATTTGAGTTGAGCTTGAGCTTTGCCTTGATGCATAGCTTGCTTGTCTATTTGCTTGTGTACAGTTAACTGTTGACTTTTAGTTTGTTTGTTTGACTGTTTGAGTTGTGTACTGATTGAGTTAGATTGTTTTCAGGTACCTTAGTTGCTATAGTTCTTTTGAACTTGCTTTTGTTGTTGCTTGGTTGCTTAACCAATTGAGGTATAACTCACTGACTTCATGTAGTCTGGAAGACCTGGCCTGTTACTTGGTCAGGCACCTGTCTGAAGCCCTCCTTAAGATGCAATGCTTGTGAATGTTTGCTTGGTTTTGATTATGCTTGCTTTACCTGTTTAGGATAGCTTGCAGCCGGTGCAAGTTAGATAGAAAACTCAACCTAGGACCATTATGGAATACATGATAACTATTAGGCTCGAGTCAGGCTCCCTTCTAGTTAGTCATTTCCCAGTCTCTGGTTAGGAGAAAGTTTCTCCCCTGTTCAGGGGAACTACGTTGCCCTGATCCTCATACCAGATGAGGTACGTAGGCAGGAGGTCGTACGAGATCTCTCCGGGCGCCCTTTTTCTTTTTGCGTGTGTTTGCTTGACAGTTACTAGGCTCGACTGCCAGACCCCTTAGTAACTTGTTGTTTGTTATCCTTCTTGCGTGTGTTAGGAGATGGATGTAAGCCCAGCGATTGGCATTCCGTATCCTATTGTTGTGTGCTTGGAGTCTGATATAAGTCCAGCAATTGGCATTTGGTTTCCAGTGTGGATTTGTTTGGTTCGGAGTCTGATGTAAGTCCAGCGATTGGCATTCGGTTTCCATGTTTGCCTGTTTATGTGTTTGTTTTGACGTCTCAGCGTCTGTGCGTGTGTTTTGTTTCGGCATGCGTGAGCCGAACTACGGTAGCTCTGATTCTCATTCCATATGAGATACGTAGGCATAGGATGCGATATCCTAGCGAGCCCTTTCCTCTCTTCTCCCACCTGTGTTGTTTCTAGTGTGTGTGTGTGTGATGTTTGTGAGAAACTTTTGTTTTAGCAACCTTTATTCTTTCCTTCTGAGCGTGGATCCCGTCGAGTACGACGGATGCGTAGGGGTGCTAATACCTTCCCTTCACATAACCGGCTCCCGATCCCATCTTTCTTTGGTCGCGAGACCATGTCTTTTCCAGGTTTACTTCGAGCGTTTCCTTTCCCTCTTTGGGATAAATAACGCACGGTGGCGGCTCTGTTTGTTTTGTTTTAGCCCGCCGGTTGTTTTTCGCGGATGCGACACATATCTTCAGATTAAACAGTAGATGAACCTTTCTGGAACCCCTAATCGGTTTTGCCTTTGTTGTCGGAGACCTCTACCATGCACCCCCACTAATCAACAACACCCTCTTCAACAAT
The DNA here is from genome assembly GCF_024323335.1 of Lathyrus oleraceus. Lineage (NCBI taxonomy): Eukaryota > Viridiplantae > Streptophyta > Magnoliopsida > Fabales > Fabaceae > Lathyrus > Lathyrus oleraceus. The sequence goes on from NC_066585.1 coordinate 180,017,771, forward strand.
CTTCTTGGCATCTTTCAACGAGGACATAGGTGCCCCAACTCTCTTCTCAGCAGCAATAGACAAGGCTTGGAATAGAGTTCCAACCTCATCCTCAGCTTTAACATACGAGAAAGATGACAAATGGCTAACCAACAACACCTTCTCTCCTCCAACAATCACAAGCTTGCCATTCTTGACAAATTTCTATTTCTGATGCAGAGTGGAGGTAACAGCCCATGCCTCATGAATCCATGGCCTTCCCAATAAATAGATGTAGTCCGGGTGGATATCCATTACTTGAAAAGTAATCTGAAAATCACTTGGACCTATCTAAACCGGAAGGTCCACTTCACCAATCAAAAGCTTTGACGATTACACCATTATACCTCATGAGCGCTCCTTGGTAAGATAGCTTTCACAAAGTTGACTTCAGAAGCACATTCAGTGACGAACCGGTGTCAACAAGCACATTTGATAAAGCATCTTCCTTACAGTTCATTAAAATATGCAAAGCCAGGTTATGATTTCTTCCCTCTTTAGGGAGTTCTTCATCGCAGAAGCTCAAATTATTGCATGAAGGGATGTTAGCCACGATGTGATCAAACTGATCCACAGTAACATCATGCTCTACGTACGCTTGTTCAAGAACTCTCTGTAGTGCTTCTCTATGGGCTTCATAATTCATCAGCAGAGACAACATTGAGATTTTTGAAGGAGTTTGGAGAAACTGTTATACCACATTAAATTCGCTCCTCTTTATCAATCGGAGTACCTCATCATCATCATCATTGGCTTTCAAGTTGCTGGATTCACCAGACTTATCTTTTGAACAGCCAATTGGATCTACATTAGGCACCTCCGCCTTCTTACCAACAATCGTTTCCTCTTTGTTTTCTGGGAACACCGACCCAAACACTCGACCATTGCGGGTCACCTTTGTTACATCGGCAATACTCACTATTGAACTAGTCGTGGGTAACGAGACCTCTTGACCATTCTTTATCATTGTAGCATTGTACTGGTACGGTACAACCTTATCAGATGAATACGGGACTGGGCCCGCTAACCGTATTACCAATGACGATACTGATCTTTGACTGACATTATTATTGTTGTTGCTATCATATTGAATTACCAACCGCTCTTGTTGCTTGAAAACGGGCACTATGACATTGACGTCGTCATCTACATGACGAGATTGAACAATCTGGATCATGTCTTCATCCATCAGACGTTGGATGTCCCTTTTCACTACATAACACCCTCTTGGGTTCACACTACAAACAACACAACCATAATGGTCATGTTCACAGTCACTCACCAAACAGATATCCTTATGCATCTGCACCAAAGATATTCGGATAAACCGGACGTCAAAAACTTTGAATTCTCCAGGACAACCGTCCACCATATTCACTGAAGAGTTCCCATGAGCGGGCAAAGGGTTTTCTTTTACATTTGGCGCGCGGTCCTCAAAGGACACCATACCACTCTTCATAAGCTTTTGAACCTCATACTTCAATGGATAACAATATTCAATATCGTGTCCGGGTGCTCCTTGGTGAAAAGCACAATGGAGTTCATGTTTATACCACCAGGGAAGTGGTTCTGGGATCTGCGATGGGTTCCTCGATTGAATTAGGTTTTTGAGAACTAGTGAGGGATATAGCTCTGCGTACGACATACGAATCGGGTCAAAAGAGACCTTCTTCCTCTCAAAGTTCTGCTGATGATGATTGTTGTTGGTATTGTTGTTGTTGTAGGTGTTCGTTCTTTGTTGCGGTTGTTATTTTTGACGTTGATGTTGTTGTTGTTGTATTGGTGTTGCTTGTTGATTAGAAAATACCGGAATTACTGATGACACTTGATAATGATGATGTTGGCGGGGTGGTGGATTTCTTCTGATCTGAGGCCTCCTCTGCCTCCCACTGATTACTGCGTTGATCTCACTATCCTTCTTCTTACCAAAGTTGCTACCATATCTCTTTCTTGTTGACACCTCATCTCTTGACAACCGTCCTTCACGGACTCCTTCCTCAAGTTTCATCCCCATATTTACCATTTCGATAAAATCACTGGGGGCACTAGCGATCATGCGTTCATAATAAAATGAACTCAGGGTTTTCAAGAAGATCTTTGTCATTTCTTTCTCCTCCAAAGAAGGAGTGATCTGGGCAGCCAACTCCCTCCATCTTTGCGCGTACTCTTTAAATGTCTCTTTGTCCTTCTGAGACATAGACCTCAACTGGTCTCTATCCGGCACCATGTCCACATTATACTTGTATTGCTTCACAAAAGCCTCTCCCAAGTCGTTGAAAGTGTGAATGCTTGCACTATCCAACCCCATGTACCAACGGAGTGCAGCACTAGTTAGACTATCTTGGAAGTAGTGAATAAGCAATTGATCATTGTCAGTCTGAGTAGACATCTTGCGGGCATACATCACAAGATGACTGAGTGGACAAGAATTCCCCTTATACTTTTCAAAGTCAGGCACTTTGAACTTCACCGGGATTTTGACATTGGGCACCAAACACAACTCGGCAGCACTCTTCCCAAACAGATATTTACCTCTCAGCGTCTTCAATTCCTTGTGCAGCTCAAGAAACTGATATTTAATTTCGTCCATCTTCTCATAAACATCCGGACCCTCAGACGGCTCAGAATGATAGATGATATCCTCTACGTGAGGCAAAGTGTGCATAACGAGAGGTGGCACGGACATGATCGGGCTAGATGCCAGCATGGAAACAAATGTAGGCGCAAAGCCTTCAGGCACAAAGTTGGGCGGCATTCCCCATGGGAATCTGACAGGCATATTCGACGCGAAGTGGGCGGTAGCAATAGGCATGGTAGAGGTAGCCACCTCTGAAGTAACAGTCTTCGCGGGAGGAGTTGCAGGTGTTGGAGAAGCTTGATTTTGAGCAGCAAGAACTGACCCCATCATGGCAGTCAGGCGGGCGATTTCGTCCTTCAGCTCTCTGTTCTCTTGCTCCAAATGTTCCATGATTTTCTGATGATTGACTCGGGTATTGTACCGGTGAGTCAGATTGGCTAAAGCACAGAAGAAACACCAATCAGACATCTGGCGAAAACTTGCTTATGCAAATGATGCATGAAATGCAATGCTTGATTATTTTTATTTTCAAGAAACTTACTATATCATTTGCAAATATGTAATATTTAAATGGAAATTGCAACAATTTGATATGACCAAAAATTTATTTTTATTTATATCAATTGGAAGGATTACATTGAGTACAATTTCAGAAACCAAAAGAAAAAGATACAAGAGAAAAGGAAACTAGTCATCCTAAGGATCCCTAACAACAATGTCAGAAGATCTGGATGAAGGCACATACTTCCTTCGAACGTGATGGATCTCGGTCTCAAAAGAAGGCTTCATCTGAGTCTTCTCGAGGACAAGCTGATCAACAATCTTCTTCCAAGCAACAGAAGGCTGAGGCATGCTAGAAGATGAAACCTCTGGCTCTCTCTGTCTCTTCGTCACTCTGTCTTCAAGTAGCTCAATAAGTGCATCTTTGTCCTTAGACTCCAACTGCAACTCTTCATGCTTCTTGCTCAAAGCATAGAAACGCTCTTCCCACATATCCTTATCTTGCTTCATCTGGGCGAGCGCGTCTTCCAACTCCTCTACATCTTGGTTTGGGAGAGTTAATGGCTCAACCACAACCATAGACATAGGCCTTTCACAAGTATAAGGCATCTTCAACTCCATAGCTCTCTTTTTCACCCAAAGAGTGTAAGCTTCCAAAGCTACACAATTGCACGGACCAAGCTCGGATATTCCTTTCCTATGCACATTATGCCAAGCATGCACAATCTTCTGCTTCAAATGTTGGGAATCTTTACCCTCTTGATAGAAAAGACCTTCTAACAACATGTTATTAGGTTTGTCTCTCAAGGGGAACCCAAGTTGATGACGAGCCAAAGTAGGGTTGTAGTTAATTCCTCCTTGTGTACCAATGAGCGGCACATTAGAGAATTCCCCATAACTATCAATAATCTCCAAACTGCTTACGGACGGATCATACCAAACTATATCATCATTAGTGAGAGACATAAGTCTCTGAGACCACCTTAGACATTGTTTGTTCTCCACAAAAGCAGGTGTCTGAGGCAAGTGTGAAATAAACCACTTGTACAGAAGAGGAATACAACAGACAATCGTTCCACCACCCTTAGAATTCCTTAGATGCAAAGAGAAATACATATCACCCAACAAAGTCGGCATAATATTTCCAATCAAGAAAAGTCTAATGGCGTTAACATCAACAAAACCGTCAATGTTAGGGAACAAAGTTAATCCATAAATGAGCAACACAAAGATAGCTTCAAAAGCATCCATACTACCAGCTTGAGCAAATGTACTAGCTTCCTTGATGAGGAAATCAGATGGCAACCCAAATAATCCTCCCTTCTTCACCCAATGAGCCTTTATCTCATACTTCTTCAAGTGAAGAGCTTCAACAATAATACTAGATCGGGGAATCTCCTCCAATCCACTAAAATGCACTCTACTAGAAACTGGTATCCCGAAAAGATGAGAGTACTCCTCCAATGTAGGCACAAGCTGAAAATCTGGGAAAGTGAAACAATGGTAGAGAGGATCATAGAACCACACTAGCACACTCAAAAGTCCTTCAACCATATCAGCAGAGATAGATAAAAGCTTCCCATGGAGTTGTTTGAAGTCCAAGGGATCTAATACAAAAGATGCTAGCTGCCTTAACTCTTTCAAGTCGGGACATATGAAACTGTACTTCTTAGTGTTCCTTCGTCCACAGTCCATGGTCTGAAAATATTTGCAAATGACACCTTAGTTCCTTGAAATTTTCGTGTGATGAATGTTATGATGTGCATGAATGCATGAATGCAACAATCACAAATAAGGGATCACACACAAGGCAAATAAAGGTCAAGGGATGAATCAAGTCATTGTCAAGATCAATCATCCATTTTGGTGGATTATGACTTTCACCTTATCAACACCCAAGTTCCATTGATATTGACAAGACTTGATTGGATCAACCAAGAATCAAGGGTTTGTTGCAAGTCACGAGCATGGAATCTGGGTAAGAACCATCCCAAAGGAGTGAACTAAAGATAAAACTTGTAGATCATGTTCTAAAAGGTTCCCAAAGTCTTAATTCCATCTATCGGATATTACAGGTTAAGATGACTGACTCATCGACCCATAATATTCTCAAGAGAAACTCGTCTGAGTGTAGTATCGCGTAACAACTGTTATCAAGTCTACACTTGAACAGTTTCCGCACTACGTCCTAAATAGGCCAAGATGGGTTAAATGTTCTAAGGTCTTTAGCTTCTCATACCCAATTAGAAATAGCAATGCCTAACCACAAATACTTGTGTGACATTTCCAAATCCAAAGGAGACTCCACTGAGCAGATGGATCTCAAACCAACTTGTTAAGGACTACTCCACACAAGTCGAACATGTCTATACCATCCTCCTATCTTAATTGCACTCAAGTTCGGGTTAGAACTTATCTCACCACTCAAATATCACCAAGCACAACAAGCAGATTATATCACACATACATATATACAAAAATCACATATATACAAATATATTCACACAAAAAGCAGGCTAAACCCACTGGAGACTACTCCACAGCAGATTCGCCACTTAATTTCTGTAGCGGGAAATTCATGATCATCAAGCTATTGACAAGCTAGAGATCAAATAACAAGAGTCGCCACTGCGCTTTTATTGTTTCCAAGGGAAAAGGGAAAAAGTACGAACAAAACCCAAAAGTAAGAAGTTTTCAAATCAAAACTAATAAAAAGTCAGAGATCACAGGTAAGGGGGTTGGTTACACAGAGGGAATGTGTTAGCACCCAAAGTATCCTAGGTACTCCTAGGGAGCCCTTTTTGTGTGCATATGTATTTTGTATAAAGTTATGTTTACAAACAAATAGAATAGGGGGATGAGAAAAGAATTCATTAATTATATTTTTGTGTTTGACAAGACCTTCGGTCTTGTGCCTATGTACCAACATAAAAATGAGGGATCAAAACCTCGTAGTTCGTGATACAAATTTCAAAGTGGATGCATTGTTTTTTAACAAAAATTAAGTTTGAAAGGCACAAAGGCCAAAAAATGGTTTGAATGAGTTAGTTCTTTTTGGCTTTTTGAAAATTTAAGTCAAGTATAGTTAAGTTTATTTACAAGTTTGATTTAAGAAAAGAAGTTTGAAAATGCAATGGCATAAGGCCAAAGTTTCTATCTTTTTGCAAAAGTGATAAAAATTTAGAACAAAAGTAGTTCACACAAAGAAGATTTTTAAAAATGGAGGGAGAGATTTTGAAATTAAAGAAATAGGGAGAAGTTGAAGAGACTATCCTATGCACCAAATTAAAAGTTTAGAGTTGAAAAGATCTGACCAAATGGGTAGCAAATCCAATAGACAAGAATGTCAATAGAAACCCAAAATTCCCTTAGACTTTTAGAATCAAGCAACACACAAATGCAAAATTATATTATCTTGAAGAGCAAGGCATCAAATAAAGATGGCCACATCCAAGCTTATCCATTCCATGATCTTCTTCAAAATAGCCCATGTAACAGATGAATTCCACAAGTCACATGTTCAAAATAATAGCTTCACAATGATCATGTTGTAGATGAATCTTAGAGAGGTCTTCAAAGATGTATCAGATGAATTTCAAATTGCAAACACTTGATTTCTCAACAAGTTGGAATTGGCCAAGTCCTTTAGCATAGGAAGGTTGCCTAGATTCTAAGTTAATTTGTCCAAGATCAAGCATATAGTCCAAACAAAAGTCTTTTAGGGTTTTTTATTGTTATTATGTACATTAATGGTCAAAGACTACACAAACAAGCAAAGTATAGACACAAACAAAATGTATCACACAACATGGTCCAAACGGACAAAGTGAAAATTACATTAACATAAACAATTAGAATGACATGAACAATGGAAAATGAAATAGAGTGCTAAAAGTAAATTGCATTAAAGTAAAGGCTTGAAATTAGAAGTTAGTAGTTAATAGGTTAGAAGTTAGTATTGTTTTTTCTCTTGTTTTTCATCTTAAGGCATTCTTTGGAGAACACTCAACCCACTTATCACAAGCATGAATCCTTGAGCCAAAACATATTCCAAAGGAAGGAAAGAAGACCAAGTTTCCACACAATACCATGAAAGAGGGGAGACTTACAATCTCACTAACTGGAATGCTTATGCCTTTTATGTCACAAATTTAGCACTATGTTAAGCAATCGTAATTGGACTTATGTAGAAGTCACAACTATTTGAGGTTGGGCAATAAAATTTTGGTGTTAATGCATGTTAGAGACATAGTATAATGAACTATGCTCATGAAAAATACCACACACAAAAAGAATATGCAAAAGGTGTGGCCTAATCTCATCCATACTCATGTCAATTTTCAATCAACTAGCATTATGACTTTGAGATATCATAGGTCAAATGGAATGAATGAATGAATAAAGGGAATAAGATGAAGTGGGAAGGGAATGGATCAAAATACAAATTGGTCAAAGAAGGACTTTTATCAAATTAATATCATCCATTCATTTTGGGAGATGGAATGTACATTCCATCAATCCCCTAAGTTCAATGATATTAATTTGACAAAGTCAAATCAACCTTGACCTAGGCCCAACAACAAGAGTGAAACATAAAAAAGTCATCACAATTGTTCAACAAATTTATTTGGCATTTTATTCAAATTAAAATACTAAAATAGTGCATTTAAATTAAATATGGTTTGTCCAATTCCTAAAATCTCATCAAAACACCAAAGAAATGGCCATGAGATTTATCATAGGTCAAACAAGGTCAAAGGACCTTGGAGAAAAAAAATCATAATTTTTGGACATTTAAAAATATTTTTAAATAATTAAAAACAAATGAATAATCAATTAATTCATGAAAAATATTAATAATGATCCAAAAAATAATTTTAGTTCAGAATATGAAAGAGAAAAATATTTGAAATTTTTTGGTGAAAGTCCCATATTTTTTGGATCAATATTGAATTTAATATGAATTATTGAAAATAATGCAATGAAAATGAAAATGAAAATATTAGAAAAAACGTGGACCACTTGATCTCCCTCATTAATTGAGGTGGCAAATCAAGTGGATCAAAACACGTGTTCCACCGTGCACTCAAGTCAGCGCGTAACAGGCATGGTATTCAAAAGAAACGTACAAGATTAAAACAAATTACATGGATCCTGTGGTTGTGAGACATGTCAGCGCATGGCTGGAGCGGTTCCTCCGATCTTCTTCTCCGGTGGATCTCACCGGACTGGTCCACCATCAACCATCACCAAAATTAAAAACAAGGACATGATTTCAAAGTAAAAATGGCATTGTGCTCAAATTTGGCCTCAATTCACTCTAACTTAAAGTATATTGAGAGATACATGGAGTTGAAATTTGAGGTACATGAATTGAGTTTCTTTGATTTGGCCTCAAAGCAACTCAATCTTCTTGCCTACGTTGGTAGGACTTCAGACAACCAAAGAATCAATAGAGTTGAGCAAGAATTTGAGAGAACCGAAGAGATCAAATTTTTTGGAAAATACCTTCAATGGAGGTCTGGATTCAACTGATCTTGATCTTGCTTGTGCTTGATCTCACTCCACTTGCTTGCAGAACAAGGATTGGATGCTTACAAGGTTGTGGATTCCTGGATATTTGAATTTCAAAACAGTGGAAATTCAACCTCAAATTTAAATGAATTTCTCAAGTTAATCCTTTGCAAAGTGAGGGTTAAAGATGGGGGATCGAAGCTGGCGCGGATGTGTATTCATTGCTAAGCATATGAGACTCTATTTATAACTAAAATCTTTGATATTTGCAAACTTGAAACCACTTTCCAAATTTGGTCAATGATGATGCATGGGTGCATGGGCGCGCATAGGCACATAAAATCATTTCCATAAGTCCACAAATGAATGTTAGATAGTCTAAATTCAGCTTAGAATGCAAGGCAAGTGTGCATTTGGATTTGAAGTTTGATCCTTGCCAAGTGATGTCACCATGTTCATGCCATGCGCAACCTATGCATTCCTTGTCCAAATTGAATGAATTTGAGCTATTTGGGAAGGTGAGATCAAGAGGAACAACTTTCATGTTCAACACTTTTTCATTTGGAGCTTGGAACTTGGATAAATTTGAGGTGGAAGTTTGGAAATTTTTGACATATCAAAATTTTTCTAAGTGTCAAGCCATATGTCTCAATATTCCACCTTGCTTACCTTTTTATGTGAGCTTAAAATGAGAAATGTTTTTTCATCAAAGTTGTATCTATCTCAAACACCTTCAAAATTGTCACCAATTTCATGTCATTTGGACTTAAAATGATAGAGTTATGCATTTTTGAAGTTTGGAAAAATCACTTGATCAATGGTATATGTCAAAAGTGACCTATAATGTAACCTCATATCACATGCTTGAAAAAGTTAAATTAGCTCCCACTCCAAACATAAAATTTTAAGTAGACACATTGAATTTGATTATGCAACTCGGAAATATTTCATATTAAAAAATTGAGCAAGTTATGGCCTTGGGAAGTTGACTTTGAAATTAGGGTTTAGACAAAATGGCCTATAATGTTTCAACATAGAAAATGATTTTCCAAGCAAAACCAACTCTAGGTCTCAACATGAAAGTTGCTTGGAATGTCATTTAGAGTAAGTTTTATCTTGTAATCATTTTCATATGATGAAAATTGTAGGAGATAGGGTCTAGGGAGACCCAATTTTTGATTAGATGAATTCATCTGGCCAACCACCATCAACCAACTTTCTAACTTCCAAGTCTCTTGACTTTATTGGCTCATGGTAGATTATATATGCATAATATTATGAATTTTGAAGTGTCCCTTGAGAAATTTGATCAATTGGTGAGGTAGCTTGTTGGAGAAGTTACTCAAGATACCCAGTCAGACTAGGGTTTCCAAGGCAAATCACCCTTAAACTCTTGAAGAAAACTTGATCAATATAACATGAAGAGAACATTGGGACTCATATATGATGTTCATAACCATTATTGAATCAATTCTTGGTTATACTCTTTGTTCATGAGTGTCTCAAACCCCAGATGTGAACTTGATGAATTAATGGAATCATGCCCTTCCTACAAAAGAGTTAGACAAATGCAAAGACATATTTTTGGTATTTTGGTTAGTGAAATGATAAAATAAAAGTATGATATAATCACAAAGTGCTTGGTGATCTCTTCCAAAACAAACCCAATGAAGGAGGGGTAAGGAGGATGCCAAGGTGTGATCCCAATGTTAGTGCTTAGGATGAGATTACATGAGGGATCTTAGGGTCAAATTTGGGGTCTTACACAAAGGTTAGCAAAGAGCTCAATTGTTTAAGTCATTCGTTGGAGAACGCTCAACCATTCATTAACAAGTTTTAATACATGAACCAAGACATCATCCATGAGAAGGGCTCCAACTTGGATAAATCAACAAGTATGCCACTAGCTCTCATGAATGGAAAAAAGGTCAAGTTTTCACACAATCCTATGAAGAATGGGAGACTTACAATCTCACTTACAAGAATATTATGCCTTTTGGGACCAATTTAGCTCTATGTTAAGCAATCGTAATTGGACTTATGTAAAAGTCACAATTATCTAAGGCTGGACAATAAAAATATGGGTGTTAATGCATGTTATAGATTTGGTACGAAGAACAAAACTCCTAAAACATATCACACACTAAAAAAATGGGAGAGACCTATCTCAATCAGGCTCATGTTGATTCATATGACACAAGGTCATTGATGAATCAACTAGCATTAGACATGAAGAGAATTCATTGGTAAATGATGGATTAGGTAAGAATAGGGATAAAGGTGAAGAGGGAAGGGGAAATAGAAACCCAAATTGATCATAGGAGAAATTTCATCTGATCAATACTATCCATTTATTTTGGGGGATGAAATGTACATTTCATCAACCCCCTAAATCCAATAGTATTGGTCAAACAAAAGTCAAATCAACCATGACCAATGCCAAACAGAAAGTCAAACATCACAAGACCAATTAAATAGCTCAACATAATTTTTAAATAATTATTCAATTAATAATCAATTTTAAAATGAATTAAAATGCATTTTTAAATGGACAAAACCACAAATCCCTCCAAATCACCAAATAAATAGTCAAGGGATATATCATAGGTCAAACAAGGTCAAAGGACCTTAGACAAAAAAATTCAGAATTTTTGGAAAGTCATAAGTATTTTAAAATATTTAAAAACAAGTCCAAAATCATTTAATTCACAAAAAATATCAAAATTAATCCAAAAAATGATTTTAATTCAAAATATGGAAGGGGAAAATATTTAAAGATTTTTGGTGAAAGTTCCATATTTTTTGGATAAAAAATGAAATTTCCATGAATAAAATAAAATAAAAGGATTAAAAGAAAAATCAGAAAATAAAAAGAAAATAGAAAAAACATAGGTCATCAGATCTCCCTCATTAATTGAGGTGGCAAATCTGATGACCATAACGCGAGCTCCATCATGCACCACAATCAACGTGTGTACACGTGTGGTAATCAGAAGCGAAAGTCAGGATTAAACATTTGAACATGATCAAATGGTTGGGAAGACGCCAACGCACCACCGGAGCGCTAGCTCTGGTCTTCTTCTCCGGTGGACCTCATCGGACTGGTCCACCACCAACATCCATAAAAATGACAAATCAATACACTAATTGAAAGGAAAAATGCTCAAGAGCTCGAATCTGACCTCAACTTCTCCCAATTCCAAGTATATTAAAAGATACATGGATTTGAAATTTGAGGTGCATGATTTGAGTTGCTTCGATTTGGCCTCAAAGCAACTCAATCTTGTTTCCTATATTGGTAGGTCTTCAGACAACCAAAGAACAAGCAAAATAGTGGAGAATCTAGGGAGATTCGAAGAAGGGAAAAATCTGAAAATTCACCTTCGATTTGCTTCAATTGAGCTTGATCTTACTTCTAACTTTCCTTGGCTCGACTCTAACAACTTGCAGGAAGTGGAATGGATGATTAAAAGGCTTGGACTCTTAGAATTTCAATTCCAAAATAGAATGTGAATTGAAACTCGATTTCAAGTGAAATCTTCGAGTTTATCCTTTAGTAGATGTTAGGGAAGCGGTAGGGAAAAGCTTGGGTAAGAGGGATCCCTTTTTTGATCAACAAAGGCATGTATTTATAGTCTACACATTGCTTTCCACACCTTTGAAAATTTGGCCTAATTTGGTAACTTGTGTGCATGGGTGCATGGTCATGCATTTAAACCCAAATGATGATTGCATTGAGTCCAAATTCATGCACAAAACATGTTGAGATCATAACATGGAGCCATGCAAAAGTATTTGAAAATTGAGTTCAAAAGTTGCCAAAACAAGCCATGTAAAGTAACCATGCGCAAGTCACTCAAAAATGATCCAAATGCCATAATCTAGGATGTTTTGGAAAGTTAACATGAAGGGGAGCAACTTTGCAGTTGAAGACTTTTCCATTTGGATCTTGGATCATGATTAATTTTGAGGTGGAAGTTGGAGAAATCAAACATGGTTGAAACTTTTCTAAGTATAAAGTCTAATGACCACTTCTTCCACCTTGAATAACTTTTGCTATGAGCTTCAAATGAAAATGGTTACTTCATCAAAGTTTTATTCCTTTCACTTCTCTTAAATTTGGTCACCAATTAGACATCATTTGGATATTTCATGAGGGAGTTATGGATTTTAGAAGTTGGGGAAAATGGCTTGTTTAATGGAAATGGCCCAAAATGACCTATAACGTTTCCTCTTGGCACATGCCCTTTGAAGTATAATTTGATATTTATCAAAGAATAAAAGTTGGAGAAAACATCTTGAAATCTATCATAATACTTGTATGGCCTTCATATTATAAAAATTGAGCAAGATATGGTCCTTGGAAGTTGACCTTCCATCTAGGGCACATACAAAATGACCTATCTTTCACCATAAAAAATGACTTTCCAAGAAAAATTAGCTCTTGATGCAAACATAAAAGTTGTTTGTAATGTCATGAAGAATAATGTTGCTATTGGAATAACTTTCATATGACAAAAATTGTAGGATATAGGGTCTAGGGAACCCTAGATTTGACCAGTTGACTTTCTCTGGTCAACCTCCTTGAACCAACTTGCAAACTTGAAGTTCTTTTGATCTTTGGGGATCATGGAGGATCATATATGATTGAGATGATGTATAATGGAGTATCCCTTGATATCTTTGACCAAATGATGAAGAAAATTGTTGAGCAAGTCACACAAGATACCCAGATGAGTTGGGGCTTCCAAGGCAAACAAGCTTCAAACTCTTGATGAATTCTTGATCAAAATGATAAATAAAGAACATGGGGTCCATATATGATACTTAGAGTCATTTTGAACCTTTCCTTGACTGATCTCTTTCATTGAGGGTCTCAAACCCCAGATGTGAGCTTGATAAGGCACAAGTGGACACACACTACCTACAAAAGAAACAAAGCTACACAGACATATTTTTGGTATTTTGGTTAGTAAATAAAGAAAAAAAAAGTATAATACAATCAAAAGTGATTGGTGACCTCTCCCATACAAACCCAATGAATAAGGGGTGAGGAGGATGCCAAGGTGTGATCCCCTAAGCCAATACAAATGATGAGATAGCATGAGGGATCTTAAGGTCAAAATTGGGGTCTTATAGCTGCCCTTATTAAGGACACTCTAGCTGAGGATGTGAAGGTTAAAATCTTCGTATCAACTCATCAGAATGGACTTAAATAACAACATCTAGAAATAAATTTTGTTCCCTAAGATACCTCATGATGTATATGATATGAAATGCAAAAATATTCTTTGTGGGGAATATATTGCCACAAAGGAAAAGAACCCGGAGAGACCGAAAGTCCACAGGAGCATAATGCATTCCGTGAGGAACACTCATTGGGGAGACTGAGACTCTAGGGATGAAAGTTATGCATAGGCTAGTCTACAACTTGAAAACTGCTGGAGACACGAGGGCATTTCTCATGAAAATAAATCAGTGAAAAGACTTGATTAGGGAAAGAGGAAATCTACATATATTGGGATACCACCAATACAACAAGAAACACCCATCAGGGAAATGCGTAAATCAGAACAAAGCTGAAATACTTAAACACAAAAGGAAAATCGATTTCATGAAGAAATACGAAATCAAACTCAACTGGGGAAGAAAAACTTCAACATAGGAGTAAAAGAGATATATTATCTACTACCGGTTATTGGGTAAGAAGATAATACACTCGGGCAAAGGGACATCCTTTACCGGTTCGGGTAAAAATATCAAGGATGACTCACTGAGAAGAAAATAAGGCATATTCATTATCGGTTATTGGGTAAGAATGGCCTATTGGGAAAAAAAAGTCAAATAGGATTTACAACTACCTGTTACTGGGAAGAAGACCAAAGAGAGAGTATTTGTCACTAGTTAAAGTGAACACATCAAGGATAAACTCAAAGGAAGAATATCCGTCACCGGTTGAGATGGACATATCAAGGATAGAGTGCTGGGGGAAAATAGGATTTATAACTAGTGGTTACTGGGTAGAAGACCAAAGAGAGAGTATCCGTCACCAATTAAAGTAAACATATTAATGATAGAATCTGAGGGGAAATGGGATTTATATCTACCATTTACTGGACAGAATACCGCAAACAGGAATTACAACTACCGACTACTGGGTAGAATACCACAAAAAAGAGAAAACCGGTCACTGGTTAAAGTGAACATATCAGGGATAAACTCTTTGGGGAAATGGAAAAACGAATCTGCTGGAGAAAAATGAAGAAGTAAACTACCTTTTACCAGTTACTGGGTAAACTGACACAGGTAAAATACTCAACACCAAGAAGAATATTATCAATTACTGGGTAATAAACTCTTGGGGACCAAAATATCTATCTATGTAAGAACTATAAATAAACGATCGAACAAGGCTCAACCCAATGAGGATATAACTCAAGGGGAGTGGTTCTATCTAGATAATGAACTGAGAAGGAAACTGAAATAATAATCATCCACGAGGAAATAACTCAGTGGGGAAAAAGAAAGGATAAACTTTTTCTACTCAAAGGGGTTGACACTCTACAATTGAAGGAGGATAGACACACCAAATCTGCATGGGGAAATAATATCACCAATGCAGGGGATCAGAAGAAAGATCAATATGATAAAATGCAATATGAAATATCTGATACTGTTTTTATGCATGTGTATGCATGAATATGTATATGATTATGCTGACAAACAAGCACAAAGGATACGAACAGGAAGATCCAACCATCACAATTAAATACTCGACTAATCTCAACAAGATGGAAACATCAACTCGAGAACCTACTAGGGGTGAAAATAAATCACCGAGGATATAAATCCTAACTCAAAATAATATTCAATTCCCGGGGATGGCGCATAACCACGACTCAAGGGAGAATGAGAATACATTAATCAAAATCAAAGCTGGTTGGGGAAAGGCATGGAGAACATGCATCCAACCTAAAATGTTGCAAATCAAGAGGTTTTTACTGCGGATCCTTATAAGAGCAACAAGTCATCACTACGGGGAATTTTAAGTCAAAACCATATCAAGTGGGAGACAACCTTGCAGGGGACATCATCAATACTGCTCAGAACCAAATACTGCCTAAAGGAAGAAACCTTCTATCAGAAAATGGAATTCCGTTGGGGTCTTAAGTCACAATAAGAGGTAAAATTCTGAGTGGGAATAACCAGGTGATCTACTGGGGATTCCATCCAAAAAAACATCTCTATGGGGCTTCACTGGGGATACAACAATCTTCCAAGACATATCAAAGGCCACAGGAGGATAGAAAGATCAACAATAACTTCCCTCAAAAGGAATGTAACAGTCATCAGACTCTTCTTGGAGATTAAGAAATAAACCAATTACAATGTACAAAGATATCAATCGGATCCGCATACTCACATAGAGGGAAACTATCACGGTTGCGCAACACATAAATAAAGGTGTTAGGGATATGGAAACCAAATAAAGGTTCCAAGATAATCCAGGGTTCATTCACCAATACACAAACTATGAAGTACAAAAACATGAACACCTTAGCTAGGGAAAGATGAATTGCAAAGGGAACAACACATCAACTCTACAAGGGATGAAAACGCATCAATCATACTGGGGATGAACAACAAACTGTTGTGGAGGTAAAGTCACTAAACCACTGCTCAGGGAAAACCAACAATGCTTCACACGTCAAGACTTATCATCCTCGAGATTGATGTTGACATTCCTCTTTGAAATCAATTATTCTTAAAGTAAATGCCTTATTATTTTAAGAAAAATGATTGTTCATTGATTTGTTTATTTCAAAATTATCATCATAAAAATTCAATTTTAAAGCAGAAACAAATAAGAATAAGAAACAACTGGACAAAAGCTCAACTTTATTTAATAGAAAGGTATTTCGCAAATGACAGGACTACATGGATCTTTACAAAGTTTGAAAATGGTAATTTACATGGAAAATGGCTACATTAAATACAATGACCACTACTCTCCCTACCATCTTTGAAGTCCACTGTTCTCTTGCCTTTGGTTTAGAATGATGAATCAGAACCAAATGACTTCTCGAAACTGATTTAAAGGCCAGGACCATCCGAATCTAGTTACTTGCCATAATCCCTAATTTTTGCCTAGATTGCCCCAAGGTGGGGTACTCAATCTACCAGGATAATTTTCTTATTTTATGTCTCTAACTTTGGCCTGGATCACCCTTTCAGGTTTTCAATCCACTGAGACGCTCATTTTTGCCTAAGTCGCCCTTTTAGGTTTTCAACTTAGCGACCTGTTCTTTTTCTTTTTTAGGAGAAGTATTTCTTGACTGCATCGGCATTTACAGGACGTGTGAACTCTTCACCATCAATAGTTGTAAGAATCAAGGCACCGCCTGAAAAAGCTCTCTTAACAACATATGGGCCTTCATAATTAGGAGTCCATTTTCCCCTATCATCAAGTTTGAAAGATAGAATCTTCTTGAGCACGAGGTCACATTCTATGAACACATGAGGCATGACCTTCTTATCAAAAGCTTTCTTCATTCTCTATTGATACAACTGACCATGACACATGGCAGTCAGTCTCTTCTCTTCAATCAAATTCAGCTGGTTATATCTGGTCTGACACCATTCAACTTCAATCAATTAGATTCCCTCAAAACATGCAATGATGGGATCTCAACCTCTACGGGGATCATAACTTCCATGCCATAAACAAGAGAGAAAGGGGTTGCCCCTATTGAAGTGCGGATGGATGTACGGTACCCATGCAAAGCAAACGGGAGTATCTCATGCCATTCTTTGTATGTCACAACCATCTTTAGAATGATCTTCTTAATATTTTTGTTCGCAGCTTCAACAACCCCATTCATCTTAGGTCTGTAGAGAGAAGAATTGTGATGTAAAATCTTAAAGTCCTTGCAAATACCTTCCACCATATTACTGTTCAAGTTCGATCCATTATCAGTAATGATCTTACTTGGCACACCATAACGACGTATAATCCAATTCTTGATAAATCGAACCACAACCCGCTTGGTCACATTTGCGTACGATGTCGCATCAACCCATTTTATGAAGTAATCAATAGCCACCAAAATGAAACGATGTTCGTTTGAAGCTTTGTGCTCAATCATGCCAATCATATCAATTCCCCACATGGGTAAGGGCCATGGAGAGGAAATAACATTCAATAGTGTCGAAAGAGCATGAATCTTATCTGTATAAATTTGACACTTATGGAATTTCTTCACAAACTTGCAATAGTGAGATTCCATTGTCATCCAATAGTAACATGCTCTCAACTTTTTCTTTGCCATAGCATGTCCATTGGAATGAGTACGAAAGGAACCTTCATGGACTTTAATCATCAACAGGTCTGCTTCGTGTCTTCCACTCATCTGACCAAAACCACATTGAGTTTTCTCTTATAAAGCAATCACCATTCAGGTATAAATTATAAGCTAATCTTCTCAAAGTCTTCGTATCTTTCAAAGATGCCCCAGACGGGTGAATCTGACTTTGGAGGAAACATTTGATATCAGAATGCCATGGCTTTTCATCTTTGACTTCTTCAATAGAAAACTGGGAACTTCATTCCAAAATTTCACCATAATCATTGAAGCTAATGTTGCAAGAGCATCTGCCACCCGGTTTTCATCTCGAGGGATATGATGAAACTTAACCTTTGTAAAGAAAGTTGAAATCCTTCTCGCATAATCTCTATATGGTATAAAACCCGGTTGATTTGTCTCCCATTCACCTTAGATCTGATTCAAAACTAAATTTGAATCTTCATAGACGTCAAGATGTTTAATTCTGAGATCAATGGCTTCTTCAAGCCCCATAATTCAAGCTTCACACTCATCCATATTGTTTGTACATTTGAAGGTCAATCTAGCCGTAAATGTAAAATGAGTGTCTTGAGGAGTAATAATCACTTCCCCAATGTTATTACCATACAAATTAACAACTCCATCAAATACCATGCCCCAACGGGAACCAGGTTCTGGCCCTTCTTCTAGTAATGGTTCAGCATAATCTTTCATCTTCATTTACAAAATATCTTCGTCAGGAAAATCATACTGCACTGACTAGTAATCTCCAGTAGATTGGTGATCCAAATGGTCAGCCAATAAACTTCCTTTAATAGCTTTTTGAGATCGGTATTCAATATCATACTCTGATAACAACATCTACCAACAGGCAATCCTCCCAGTTAAAGTAGGCTTCTCAAAAATGTACTTGATTGGATCCATTTTGGATATCAACCAAGTAGTATGATTGAACATATATCGGTGCAGACGCTTAGCAGCTCAAGTCAATGCGCAACATGTCTTCTCAAGCATAAAATATCGAGTCTCACAGTCGGTGAACTTTTTATTGAGGTAGTAAATTGCATATTCTTTCTTCCCAGTTTCATCTTACTGTCCTAGAACACAGCCCATACTTTCTTCGAACACAGTCAAATACATGATCAAAGGTCTTCCCTCAATAGGCGGAGACAGAATTGGAGGCTCGAGTAGTTACTCTTTGATATTATCAAAAGCTTTCTGGAAATCCTCGGTCCAATCACAAGACTGATCTTTTTGAAGGAGCTTGAATATTGGCGCACATGTGGCAGTCATATGCGATATAAATCTTGAGATATAGTTCAAGCGGTCGAGAAAACCTTTGACTTGCTTCTCAGTTTTGGGCGTAGGTATCTCTTGTATTTCTTTGACCTTGGCAGGATCAACTTCAATACCTTTCTCGCTGACAATAAAGCCCAACAACTTACCAGAACGAACACCAAAAGTACACTTATTGGGATTCAAGCGGAGTTCATACTTCCTCAAGCGCTGGAATAACTTCAATAAATGCTCAACATGCTCTTCTTCATCACTTGATTTAGCAATCATATCATCAATATAAAATTCTATCTCTTTATGCATCATATCATGGAAAAAAGTGGTCATAGCACTCTGGTATGTTGCACCAACATTCTTTAGACCGAAAGGCATCACTCGATAACAAAATGTTCCCCATGGTGTAATGAATGTGGTTTTCTCCATATCTTCGGGTGCCATCTTGATCTGATTATAACCGGAAAATTCGTCCATAAACGAAAAGACTTTGATTTTAGTT
Source organism: Lathyrus oleraceus (assembly GCF_024323335.1). Classification (NCBI taxonomy): domain Eukaryota; kingdom Viridiplantae; phylum Streptophyta; class Magnoliopsida; order Fabales; family Fabaceae; genus Lathyrus; species Lathyrus oleraceus. The sequence continues at coordinate 180,037,518 of NC_066585.1, forward strand.
GTATTATCTACTAACATATCAATGTATGGCAGAGGAAAATCATCTTTCAGACCGACTTTATCCAAATCTCTATAATTAACACACATGCGGACTTTTTCATCCTTCTTAGGAACATGCACAATATTGGCCACCCATTGCGGAAACTCGGAGGTAACAAGGAAACCAACATCAATCTGCTTATGCACTTATTCGTTAATCTTTACTCCCTTATCAGGATGAGTTCTTCTCAACTTCTGCTTGATCGGCAGGCATTCTGGATTCAAAGGAAATCTATGCTCCACAATCTTAGAATCCAAACCAGACATATCTTGATAGGATAGGGCAAACACATCAGAATACTCTCGAAGAAGATCAACCAACCCCTTCTTAGCTTCTGGACACAGCTAAGACCCAATCTTGACTTCCTTCACATCATCATCGGAACCCAAGTTGACAAATTCAATCTGCTCTTCAAACGGTTGAATGGATTTTTCATCATGCTCAAGAAAACATGATAACTTATTAGATACTTCTTCATCATCATTCTCTTCCTCATCTTCAAACACAGGGAAATCAAAGTTTGGAGAGGGGGTAGGATTATTACATTCGATGGGTTTGAGAACCAACTTGGATAATGATTTGATATTTTGATTTTAGAGAAGTGGAGTGCGAAAAAATATTATACAAATGGAAGATTATTATTTATTTATGTTTTTTGTGATTACCATTTTCAGAAAAAAGCATAAAAGTAAAATAAACATCATAGATGTGGATGAATAAAATTGTATTTTATTGATGATAATATTGAAAGCGCTCAACAATGTTTCACTTCTTTCATAGGCATAGGAGAAGGATTTTCTTAAAATAATAAAAACAAATTACTTCGAACGGTGCATAACAACAAGAACATCAACAACAACCCAATAGTTGCAAGTCTAGCCGTGTGTTACAAAATTGGCATAAGCCTAGTCTTCATCACTATCTTCAATGATGGCAACTGAGTGTTGATCATCCTTGTGAATGAATCCTTCACTGCAGAAAACTTCTTGCATAGCCTTGACATTTGCGTTGAATGGCCCTTGTTGAAATCCCAACACTTCTCTATTCTTATTTTCAATAACTTCCACAACGCGATCCCATCAATTGATGCTACCATCCTGAACAACCTCTTTGCATCCTTCAGAGAAGACATGGGTGCCCCATCCTTCTTCAATTCATCAGCAACAGTCAAAGCTTGGAATAACGTTTGAACTTCTTCTTTAGCATCTACATAAGTAAAGGATGACAAATGGCTTACTAATAGCGCTTTTTCCCCACCAACAACGACAAGCTTGCCGTTATTCCCATATTTTAGCTTCTGGTGTAGAGTAGACGTCACGGCGCCAGCTTCATGGATCCAAGGCCTTCCCAAAAAATAACTCTAGGCTGGGTGAATATTGTAACAACCCAATTTTAGTAATTATTTCTTATGTTAGTATTAATATATTTTATTTTATTTATTTGGAGTGTTAATTAATTAATTGGTTGTTAGGTAGTATAATAATCGATTATATTAATTAATTTGGGGTGTTAATTAATTATTTAGTTGATAAGAGATATAATGAATAATGGAATTAATTAACTTGGTGTGTATATTGAGTTGGTTTGATTTATTTGAATTAAATAGAGATATTTAAATATTAGGTCTTATTGGGCCTATTAATTAAATTGGAGGTATCACTCTTTAAGCCCAAATATAATACTATATATAAGAGGTAGTAGAGTGAGAATTAGGATTCATTAGCTCATTGAAGGCAATAGAGAAAGAAAGAGGAAAAACAAGGAGAAGAGGGGAAGAACAAGAGAGAAGCTAGGGTTTCAGGAAAATTGAAGAGGTAAGAGGAGAATCCTTATTATTATGGGTTAGTATGATTGGGTAAATGGGTAGATGTATGTTTAGGTTAAAATCCCTAATTTTGTATGGTTGTTTGAAATTATTAGGTTTTGATGATTATTCTTGAATTGTGGTGATTGATTGTGTTAAAACTGCAAATTAACGTTATATATTTAGATTATTGTATGAATTATAATTTTTTTGAATATGTAGCTTTTTACGGAATCGAAATCGGAGGTCCGAAAGTCCTCCAACGATGAAAAACGCAGGAAATTCTGCATTCTGTTTTTTTGCTAACGCAGGAATAGCATTCTGTTTTGCGATAACCGGTTAACCAAAAGCGTTAACCGGTTAACACTGTTAAAAACCTGTTAGAATTATGTTCTGTCTTGCGTTAACCGGTTAACCAAATGCGTTAACCGGTTAACACTGTTGAAAATTGCCAGGAAATTGATTCTGTTTTATGTTAACCGATTAACCATATGCGTTAACCGGTTAACACTGTTTGAAAAGTGAAAATTTGATATTTAAATGTTGTATTCATTTTGGAATGAAATCTATGTGGGCGCATTTGATGCTAGCCTATATTTGTGAATGATATATTGTTATGAATGTGTATATGTACTATTGGTGGATAATTCATAGAGTTGAATTATGGTTATATGTAGAAGGATTAAGGTGGTAGTGATTATCTTAATTGCATATTATGTGAATGGTGTATTTGTTATGAATGTGTATATGTATCATTGGTGGATAATTCATAGAGTTGAATTATGGTGATGTGTGGAATGTTAAGATGGTAGAGATGATCTTAATTTCTTGTGTGTTGGTATTTGTACATTCATTCATGGCATGGACGACTTCATTGTAGAAGCGGTGAAACTGTGGGTTCACATGGTATTAGACGTTGATCCTTGAATGGAAATAGGCATAGCACACGTTGATCCTTAATTGGAAATAGGCGTGGTAGTAGACGGTGATCCTTAATTTGAAATAGACGTAGCACACGTTGATCCTTAATTGGAAATAGGCGTGGTAGTGGCTTTGATCTTGTCCGGATCGGAAGCGTGGCTTGGATTCTAGATATTAAATCGGAAAGCGGTGAAAAGTTGGGTTCACATTAAGGTACTGCATGCATAGAGTCACATGTCTTGCATTGAGTCACATTAGAGTTATGTGATGATTGAGTGTATGTATTATTGTGGTTGTGATGTGTGTATGAGACATGGTAATTGAATTTGGTGATGTTTGAGTACATGACTTGGCAACGTATGTGATTATGTGATAATTGTAGTTATGTGTATTTTGGGAATATAGTATTGGATATTAATATTGTACTCCTTGAGTTTGATGGATGTTTGAAACATGTGAAATAAATGTTGACGAATATTGTTTATATGGTTATACGAAGTGTGATGAATTCCTTTAATTGTTGATTTAATCATTGTGCCTTATTATACTCTTCATAATGATTTGAATTCTCACCCTTTCTGTTTGAATGTTACCTTTACATGGGTATCGTGCAGATACTCCAGAGTAGTATTGCTGAAGTAAGTGGACGGTAGCTCGCTCGAGATTAGTCGGAGAGTTCCCATATTTTAGTTTGAAGACTAAGTAGTGAGTCAATGCTATGGTCATGTAACATTGGGTAGATTAGTAGTATTGAACTCATATCTCATTTGGTTATGCATTATGTTATTGCTTGTTTTATTTCATCCTTAGGTGATTGTTGAGAGATGATCATGGTATGGGACATGGATCATTTTATGAAATACATGAGTATTCATTATTTTCTGCTGCGAACGCATGTGCTTAAATATTCATGATAAGTGAGATGTGTTATTTTAAATGACCATGTGTATTGGATATTGATGATGAATGATGTTTGGTTTTTGAAAGCTTTTAGTTTTTGAAAACGTCGATGTGACGCCCTTTTGTTTATATGCGTGCTTATTTACTCTGATTACTTGTTAAGTATTTTGGGGTAGAAAAAGGGGTGTTACATTAGTGGTATCAGAGCATGGTCGACCAGTTGGTCAATAGTCGTTAGGGTTTTCCATCCCGTTGTATTTGATTTGTGTATCTGACACAATCGATACTGTTTGTCTGGTTGTTCGGGCTGTTCAGGACGATGGTTGCAGGAAGGAATGACGATGCCATTGTTGAGGCACTGAGGATGTTGGCTGAATCCATGGGTCAGATCCATCAAGCGAATGCTAGTAACCGAAATGGAAATGATGATGAGTTCCGTGCTTTGGGGAGATTCCAGCGGAACAATCCTCCTATCTTTGAGGGTGAGCATGCACCTGATAAAGCTCAAGCTTGGATGAAGGCAATTGAGAAGATCTTCAGAGTCATGAACTGTACTGATGCTCAGAAGGTACAGTTTAATACTCATATGTTGGAGAAGGAAGCTGAAGATTGGTGGAATAACACTCTTCAGAGGTTTAAAGAAGACAACATTGAGGTTACTTGGGCTCTTTTCCGTGATGTCTTCTTGGAGAACTATTTTCCAGAAGATTATCGTGGGAAGAAAGAGGTGGAGTTCCTTGAATTGAAGCAAGGAAATGGTACGGTTGCTGAGTATGCTGCTAGATTTCAGGAGTTTATCAAGTATTGTCCTCATTACAATACTGTTAATGCTGAGAGATCTAAATGCTTGAAGTTTGTGAATGGCTTGAGACATGATATCAAGAAGGCCATTGGTTACCAACAGATTACTCATTTTACGGAGTTGGTTAACAAGAGTCGGATTTATGATGAGGATAGTAGGGAGAGTGCTTCTTTCTATAAGAGTTTGAGGGGGGAAACCAAGATCGTGGAAAACCGTATGATGACAAGAGGAGACAATCTGGTTTTGGCAAGAAGCCAAGTGGGGGAGGATCTTCTACTCCACTTAAGTGTTTCAATTGTGGTGTTGAAGGTCATCGTGTTGTTGATTGTAGTAAGGATGTTGTGAAGTGTTTCAAGTGTGCCAAGAGTGGTCACAGAGCAAACCAGTGTGGAGTTGGTTCGAGTGTGACTTGTTACAATTGTGGTGAGATAGGTCACATTAGTACCAAATGTGATAAGCCGAAGAAGGAGCAAGCGAAGGGAAAGGTGTTTGCATTGTCTGGTGCGGAGGCCACTACCGATGATAGGCTAATCCAAGGTACGTGCTTTATTAATGGTACACCTTTGATTGCCATTATTGATACCGGTGCAACACATTTTTTAATTTCTTTGGATTGTGCTAAGAGATTGAATCTTATATTATCTGATATATGTAGAATTATGGTTATTGATACACCTGCTATGGGTTCTGTTTCTACTTCCTATGTGTGTCTGAATTGCCCGTTGAGTATCTTTGGTAGGGATTTTGGAATTGATTTAGTTTGTCTTCCTTTAGAGCAACTTGACGTGATTTTGGGTATGAATTGGTTAGAAGTTAATCGGGTGTATATCAACTGTTTCGAGAAGACGGTTATTTTTTCTGAGGTTGGTGCTAAGGAAGATTGGTTTGTGTCTGCTAAGCAAGTTGATGAATCGGTGCAATATGGTGCCGAGTTGTTTATGTTGTTGGCAACTTTGGATATTCGTGAGGAGAGGACAATTGAAGAATTGCCAATTGTTTGTGAGTTTGCGGAGGTATTTCCGGAAGATATAAGTGATTTACCGCCGGAATGTGAGGTTGAGTTTTCGATTGATTTAGTTCCTGGAACTAGTCCTGTATCGATGGCTCCCTATAGGATGTCTGCTTCTGAGTTGAAAGAGTTGAAGAGTCAACTTGAAGACTTGCTTGACAAGATGTTTATTCGTCCTAGTGTGTCGCCGTGGGGTGCACCTGTTCTGTTGGTCAAGAAGAAAGAAGGTTCTATGAGATTATGTATTGATTATAGACAACTGAATAAAGTGACGATTAAGAACAAGTATCCATTTTTGAGGATTGATGATCTGATGGATCAACTGGTTGGAGCTTATGTGTTTAGCAAGATTGATTTGAGGTCTGGGTATCATCAGATTCGTGTAAAGGCTGAGGATATTCAAAAGACTGCTTTTCGGACAAGGTATGGTCACTACGAGTACTCCGTGATGCCTTTTGGTGTGACTAATGCACCTGGTGTATTTATGGAGTATATGAATAGAATTTTTCATGATTATCTGGATAAGTTTGTTGTTGTGTTCATCGATGATATATTGATTTATTCCAAGAGTAAAGAGGATCATGTCGAGCATTTGAAGATTGTGTTATCGGTGTTGAAAGAAAGGAAGTTGTTTGTTAAACTCTCTAAATGTGAGTTTTTGTTGAGTGAAGTAAGTTTTCTTGGACATATGATTTCGAGTGGTGGTATTTTTGTGGATCCTACTAAGATTGAAGCTGTATCTCAATGGGAAGCTCCTAAGTATGTTGCTGAGATTCGAAGTTTCCTTGGTTTGGCTGGTTATTATAGGAAGTTCATTGAAGGATTTTCTAAGTTGTCGTTACCATTGACGCAGTTGACTAGGAAAGGTCAAGCTTTCATTTGGACTTCGCACTGTGAAACGAATTTTCAAGAGCTTAAGAGGAGATAGACTACGGCTCCTATTTTGATTTTACCGGATTCGTTAGAAACTTTCGCTGTGTATTGTGATGCTTCTTTGCTGGGTTTGGGAGGTGTTTTGATGCAAAAAGAGCAAGTGGTAGCTTATGCTTCAAGGCAACTTAAAGTTCATGAGAGGAATTATCCGACGCATGATTTAGAATTGGCCGTCGTTGTGTTTGTGCTGAAGCTTTGGAGACATTATTTGTTTGGATCGTGATTTGATGTGTTTAGTGATCACAAGAGTTTGAAGTACTTGTTCGATCAGAAGGAATTGAACATGAGGCAAAGAAGATGGTTGGAATTCTTGAAAGTGATTTTGGTTTGAATTATCATCCTGGAAAGGCGAATGTGGTAGCCGATGCATTGAGTAGGAAGTCATTACACATGTCTATGTTGATGATTCGAGAGTTTGAATTGTTGGAGCAATTTAGAGATCTGAGTTTGGTTTGTGAAGCGACGTCTTCGTGTGTTAAGCTGGGTATGTTGAAGCTTACATGTGGCATTCTTGACGAAATTAGAGAAGGTCAGAAGTCAGATTTGAAATTAGTCAATGTTATGACATTGATTAATCAAGGAAAAGGTGGTGACTTTAGGATTTATGAGAATGGTATCTTGAGGTGTCGTGGTCGAGTTTGTGTTCCGGATGTTGCGGATTTGAGAAAGAGGATTCTTGAGGAAGGGCATAAAAGTGGTCTGAGTATTCATCCTGGTGCTACTAAAATGTATCAAGACTTGAGGAAGATGTTTTGGTGGCAAGGTATGAAGAAGGATGTAGCGGAATTTGTGTGTTCATGTTTGACTTGTCAAAAGTCAAAGATTAAACATCAAAAGTCGTCTGGTTTGATGCAACCGTTATCTATTCCCGAGTGGAAGTGGGATAGTATCTCTATGGATTTTGTTTCGGGTTTGCCGAGAACATTGAGTAATTGTGAGGCGATTTGGGTCGTTGTGGACAGGTTGACGAAATGTGCTCATTTTATTCCGATGAGGATGGATATTCGATGGAGAGACTTGCTAAGTTGTACATTAAGAGGATTGTGTGTTTGCATGGTATTCCGTCGAGCATTGTTTCGGATAGAGATCTGAGGTTCACTTTGAGATTTTGGGAAGGTTTGGAAAGTGCTTTGGGTACGAAGTTGCGTTTGAGTTCGGCGTATCATCCGCAAACTGATGGTCAAACGGAGAGGACTATTCAGTCACTTGAAGATCTTTTGAGGTCTTGTGTTTTGGAACAAGGAGGAAATTGGGATAGTTTCTTGCCTTTGATTGAGTTTACGTATAACAACAGTTTCCATTCGAGTATTGGAATGGCACCTTTTGAGGCTCTTTATGGTAGAAAGTGTAGAACTCCTTTGTGTTGGTACGAATCGGGAGAGAGTGTTGTGGTTGGACCCGAGTTGATTCAAGAGACTACATATAAGATTAAGATGATTCAAGAGAAGATGAAGGCTTCTTAGAGTCGTCAAAAGAGTTATCATGATAAGAGGAGGAAAGCTATTGAGTTTGATAAAGATGAGCATGTGTTTCTTCGAGTTACACCAATAACGGGTGTTGGTAGAGTTTTGAAGTCGCGTAAGTTGAAGTCGGGTTTCATTGGTCCTTATCAAATTTCCGAGAAGGTAGGTGAAGTGGCATATAGGATTGCATTACCACCATCACTTTCTAATCTTCATGATGTGTTCCATGTGTCTCAGTTGAGGAGGTACATTGCGGATCCATCGCATGTTGTTCCATTAGATGATGTTCAAGTGCGGGATAATTTGACGGTCGATACATCATCTATGCGAGTTGAAGATCGAGAAGTGGAGAAGCTTCGTGGTAAGGAGATTGCTTTGGTGAAAGTGATATGGGGCAGAGTCGTCAATGGCAATATTACTTGGGAACTCGAGGATAAGATGAAGGAATCGTATCCAGAGTTGTTCGTTTGAGGTATTTTCGAGGCCAAAAATCTTTTAAGTGGGGGAGAGTTGTAACAACCCAATTTTAGTAATTATTTTTTATGTTAGTATTAATATATTTTATTTTATTTATTTGGAGTGTTAATTAATTAATTGGTTGTTACGTAGTATAATAATCGATTATATTAATTAATTTGGGGTGTTAATTAATTATTTAGTTGATAGGAGATATAATGAATAATGGAATTAATTAACTTGGTGTGTATATTGAGTTGGTTTGATTTATTTGAATTAAATAGAGATATTTAAATATTAGGTCTTATTGGCCTATTAATTAAATTGGAGATATCACTCTTTAAGCCCAAATACAATACTATATATAAGAGGTAGTAGAGTGAGAATTAGGATTCATTAGCTCATTGAAGGCAATAGAGAAAGAAAGAGGAAAAATAAGGAGAAGAGGGGAAGAACAAGAGAGAAGCTAGGGTTTCTAGAAAATTGAAGAGGTAAGGGGAGAATCCTTATTATTATGGGTTAGTATGATTGGGTCAGTAGGTAGATGTATGTTTAGGTTAAAATCCCTAATTTTGTATGGTTGTTTGAAATTATTAGGTTTTGATGATTATTCTTGAATTTTGGTGATTGATTGTGTTAAAACTGCAAATTAACGTTATATATTTAGAGTATTGTATGAATTATAATTTTCTGAACATGTAGCTTTTTACGGAATCGAAATCGGAGGTCCGAAAGTCCTCCAACGATGAAAAACGCAGGAAATTCTGCATTCTGTTTTTTTGCTAACGCAGGAATAGCATTCTGTTTTGCGATAACCGGTTAACCAAAAGCGTTAACCGGTTAACACTGTTGAAAACCTGTTAGAATTGTGTTCTGTCTTGCGTTAACCGGTTAACCAAATGCGTTAACCGGTTAACACTATTGAAAATTGCCAGGAAATTGATTCTGTTTTATGTTAACCGATTAACCATATGCGTTAACCGGTTAACACTGTTTGAAAAGTGAAAAATTGATATTTAAATGTTGTATTCGTTTTGGAATGAAATCTATGTGGGCGCATTTGATACTAGCCTATATTTGTGAATGATATATTGTTATGAATGTGTATATGTACTATTGGTGGATAATTCATAGAGTTGAATTATGGTTATATGTAGAAGGATTAAGGTGGTAGAGATGATCTTAATTGCATATTATGTGAATGGTGTATTTGTCATGAATGTGTATATGTACCATTGGTGGATAATTCATAGAGTTGAATTATGGTGATATGTGGACTGTTAAGATGGTAGAGATGATCTTAATTGCTTGTGTGTTAGTATTTGTACATTCATTCATGGCATGGTCGGCTTCATTGTGGAAGCGGTGAAACTGTGGGTTCACATGGTATTAGACGTTGATCCTTGAGTGGAAATAGGCGTAGCACACGTTGATCCTTAATTGGAAATAGACGTGGTAGTAGACGGTGATCCTTAATTGGAAATAGACGTAGCACACGTTGATCCTTAATTGGAAATAGGCGTGGTAGTGGCTTTGATCTTGTCCGGATCAGAAGCGTGGCTTGGATTCTAGATATTGAATCGGAAAGCGGTGAAACGTTGGGTTCACATTGAGGTACCGCATGCATAGAGTCACATGTCTTGCATTGAGTCACATTAGAGTTATGTGATGATTGAGTGTATGTATTATTGTGATTGTGATGTGTGTATGAGACATGGTAATTGAATTTGGTGATGTTTGAGTACATAACTTGGCAACGTATGTGATTATGTGATAATTGTAGTTATGTGTATTTTGGGAATATAGTATTGGATGTTAATATTGTACTCCTTGAGTTTGATGGATGTTTGAAACATATGAAATAAATGTTGACGAATATTATTTATATGGTTATACGAAGTGTGATGAATACCTTTAATTGTTGATTTAATCATTGTGCCTTATTATACTCTTCATAATGATTTGAATTCTCACCCTTTCTGTTTGAATGTTACCTTTACATGGGTATCGTGCAGATACTCCAGAGTAGTATTGCTGAAGTAAGTGGACGGTAGCTCGCTCGAGTTAGCCGGAGAGTTCCCGTATTTTAGTTTGAAGACTAAGTAGTGAGTCAATGCTCTGGTCATGTAACACTGGGTAGATTAGTAGTATTGAACTCATATCTCATTTGGTTATGCCTTATGTTATTGCTTCTTTTATTTCATCCTGAGGTGATTGTTGAGAGATGATCATGGTATGGGACATGGATCATTTTATGAAATACATGAGTATTCATTATTTTCCGCTGCGAAGGCCTATGCTTAAATATTCATGATAAGTAAGATGTGTTATTTTAAATGACCAGGTGTATTGGATATTGATGATGAATGATGTTTGGTTTTTGAAAGCTTTTAGTTTTTGAAAACGTCGATGTGACGCCCTTTTGTTTATATGCGTGCTTATTTACTCTGATTATATGTTAAGTATTTTGGGATAGAAAAAGGGGTGTTACAAATATCCATCACTTGAAAAGGAATTTGAAAATCACTCAAACTTATCTTAACCGGAAGATTCACTTCTCCAATGACAACTTTTCAAGAACCATAAAACGCTTTAACCACCACGCCATTGTACCTCATCGGGGCGTCTTGATAAGAAAGTCTTTCCACAATTGACTTGGGCAACAGATTCAATGATGAACCAGTATCAACCAACACATTGGACAAAACGTCCTCCTTGCAATTCATTGAAATGTGAAGCGCCAAGTTGTAATTTCTACCTTCCTCGGAAGTTCTTTATCATAAAAGCTCAGGTTATTACAAGAAGTAATGTTGGCAACAATATGGTCAAACGGATCCACAGTAACATCGTGTTCCGCGTAGGCTTGTTCCAATACTCTCTGCAAAGCCTCCATGTGTGCCTCAAAATTCATCAATAATGACATCACATAAATTTTTTACGGAATTTAAAGCAACTGCTCCAGAATGTTAAATTCACTTCTCTTAATCAGGCGCAATACCTCATCTTCATCATTAGCCTTCAACCTACTGGATTCACCAAATTGACAAGTTGGAGCACTAATTGCATCCACTGCAGGAACTTCTGCCTTCTTACCCACTGAAAGAGCTTCTACAACCTTAGGAAATAATGGGTTGAACGCACGACCACTACGGGCCATCTTCACTATATTTGCGATACTAACCATTGAACTTGCGACTGGAAGAGGAACCTCTTGACCATTCTCAATCATGGTGGCATTATAGTTATACGAAAAAGCTGTATTGGGTGAATAGGGGACGAGGCCCGATAACCGTATAACTAACGGCGATATCAATCTGTTTTCTTTCTTGCTGCTGCTATCAAATTGAATAACTACCCACTCAGGGGTTTTGAACACTGGTACAATAAAGTTCACATCATTTCCCATATACCTCGACTGTTGAACTTGAATAATATTTTCATCCATCAACTTTTGAATATCCCTCTTAAGAATTACACACCCTCGAGGGTTAACGCTACAAATAACACAACCATCATGGTCATGTTCATAATGGCTTACCAGACACAAGTCTCTGTGAATATCCGCCAAGGACCTACGGATACAACGAACATCAAAGACTCTGAAATTCCCAGGACAGTCATCTACCATGTTCACATAAGCGTTGCCATGAGCAGGCAACAAGTTAGATTTAACATATGGCGCTCTATCCTCAAAGGATACCATACCGCTCTTGACCAGCTTTTGAACCTCGTGCTTGAAGGCATAACAGTTTTCAATATCATGACCAGGTACTCTTTGGTGAAAAGCATAATGCAAGTCAGGTTTGAACCACCATGGAAATGGTTAGGAATTTGTGGAGGATTCCTTGTATGGATAAGATTTTTGACTACCAAGGAAGGGTAAACTTTAGCATATGTCATAGGAATAGGGTCAAAAGATACCTTCTTCCTCTCAAAGTTTTGATGATGATTGTTGTCGTTGTAGTTGGTGCGTTGTTGCGGTTGTTATTGATGTTTTTATTAAATAGGAACTCATTGATTGGTTGAATTATTGGTAAAGACTGGAATTACTGATGATACTTGATGCTGATGTTGATGGGACTGAGAATTCTTCCTCACATGAGGCCTCCTCTGCCTCTTTGCTGATACTGCATTAGTTTCTCCTTCCTTCTTTTTGGAGAAGCTACCACCGTATTTCTTGCTCGCCAACGCTTCATCTTTGGATAATTGTCCCTCTCGGACTCCTTCTTCTAATCTCATCCCCATGTTCACCATTTAGGTGAAATCATTAGGGGCACTTACAATCATACGTTCATAGTAAAATGAACTCAGCCTTTTAAAGAATATCTTGGTCATTTCCTTTTCCTCCAAGTTGGGCTAATCTGAGCAGCTAACTCCCTCAATCTTTGAGCATATTCTTTGAATGTCTCTTTGTCCTTCGGAGACATTGACCGAAGTTGGTCACGATCTGGAGCCATATCAACATTGTACTTATATTGTTTGACAAAGGCCTCACCCAAGTCATTAAAAGTACGAACGATAGCACTGTCCACGCCCATGTACCACCTACGTGTAGCACCAAATAAACTATCTTGGAAGTAATGAATAAGCAGCTGATCGTTGTCGGCCTGAGTAGACATCTTTCTAGCATACATGACAAGATGACTCAGAGGACAAGTATTCCCCTTATATTTTTCAAAGTCTTGGACCTTGAACTTCACAAGAATCTTGACATTAGGCACCAAACAAAGCTCGACAACACTCTTACCGAATAAATCATTTCCTCTTAGGGTCTTCAATTCCTTGCGCAGATCAAGAAACTGATCTTTCATCTCATCCATCTTTTCATAAACATATGTACCTTCAGACAACTCAGAGTGGTAAATGATATCCTCAATACGAGGTAGAGTATGCAGAATTAGAGGAGGCACTGACAGAACCGGGCTAGATACCGACACAGAAGCAAATGTTGGCGCGTACCCTTAAGGCAAAAAAATTGGTGGCATTCACCATGGGAACCCAATAGGCATGGTAGGAACAGAGTGGCTAGCAACCACAGGCACAAATGATGAAGTAATCTCTGAAATAACAGTCCTCTAAGGAGGAGGAGTTGCAGGAGATGGAGACGGTTGGTTCTGAGCAACAATCACAAACCCATCAAGGTTGTGAGTCTAGAAATATCATGCTTAAGCTCCATGTTCTCTTGTTCAAGATGCTCCATTCTTTTCAGACGACTAGCTCGGGTGTTTAGTGATGAGTCAGCTTGTCTGATACACAAAAGAAGAACTGATAAGACATTTGGCGGAAGAAACATGTTATGAAAATGATGCATGAAATGCAATATTTTTTATTGCTTTTAATTTCAAGGAACATATGAAGTCTCATTTGCAAATATTTTCAATTAGTAATAACAATAATCAACAATAATAACAATTCAAATGACCATAAAATCTCTTTTTATTCATAAAATTTTGGAAGGATTACAATGAGTACAATTTCAGAAACCAAAATACAAATACAAGAGAAAAAGGAAACTATCATCCTAAGGATCCCTAGCACTTGCATAAGATGATTTGACCAAGGGAGCATACTTCCTTCGGATGCGTCGAATCTATGACTCAAAGGACGTCTTCATCTGAGCCTTCTCGAGGACAAGCTGGTCAATAATCTTCTTCCAAGCACCGGAAGGCTGAGGCATACTAGAGGAAACTAAACCCTCTGGTTCTCTCTGTCTCTTCACTGCATGCTCCTCAAGAATCTTAATAAGTGCATATTTATCTTTCGACTCAAGTTGCAACTCCTCATGCTTTTGGTTCAAAGCATGGAACCGCTTTTCCCACAAGTCTCTCTCTTGCTTCATCTTGGCAAGTGCGTCTTCCAACTCCTCTACATCTTGGTTAGGGAGAGTTGATGACTCATCCACAACCACGGACATAGGTCTCTCACAAGCGTACGACATATTAAGCTCCAAAGCTCTCTTCTTCACCCAAATAGTGTGAGCTTCCAAAGCTACACAGTTGCATGGACCAAGCTCGGATCTTCCTTTCCTATGCACATTGTGCCAAGCACACACCATTATACTCTTCAAAAGTTGGGGATATTTACCCTCCTGATAGAATATGCCCTCTAACTGAACGTTATTAGGCTTATCTCTCAAGGAAAGATAAGCTGACGACGGGCCAATGCTAGGTTATAGTTAATTCCTCCTTGCGTACCAATGAGAGGCGCGTTAGAGAACTCACCATAACTGTTAATGATATCCAAGCTACCCAATATCGAATCATACCAAACAATATCATCATTAGTAAGAGATATAAGTCTCTGAGACCACTGTAGACATTGCTTATTCTCCAAGAAAGCAGGCGTCTGAGGCAAGTGCGAAATAAACCACTTGTACAGAAGAGGAGCACAACACACAATAGTCCCACCACCTTTATAATTCCTTAAATGCAAAGAGAAATACATGTCAACCAACAGAGTCATAATAGGATTTCCAATCAAGAAAATTCTAATGGAGTTAACATCAACAAAACCGTCAATGTTAGAGAACAAAGTTAGACCATAGATGAGCAATATAAAAATAGCTTCAAAAGCGTCCATGCTACCAACTTGAGCAAAAACAGTACTTCTACCAATGAGAAATTCAGAAGTCAATCCTAGAACCCCTTCTTTCTTCACCAAATGAGCATCAATCTCAGATTTCTTCAAATGAAGAGCTTCGGCTATGACGTGAGATCTTGGTATCTCCTCCAATCCACTGAAAGGTACCTTGTTAGATACGGGCATACCCAAGAGATGGACATACTCCTCTAACATGGGCACAAGCTGATACTGGGGAAAAGTGAAGCATCGATAAAGAGGATCATAGAACTGAACAAAAACACTGAGAAGTCCTTCAACCACATTAGTAGATAACACAGACAAGAGCTTCCCATGATGTTGCTTAAAGTCCAATCGATCAACTACAAAGGATGATAGCTTCCTTAACTCTTTCAAGTCAGGACATTTGAAACTATACTTCTTAGTGTTACTTCGTCCACAATCCATGATCTAAAAATATTTGCAAACAAGACCTTAGTTCCCTTGAAATTGATTTTTTATGATGAATGTTATGATGCGCATTTATGCATGAATGCAATAATCACACACAAGGCAAACATAAATAAAGGTCAAGGGATGAATCAAGTCGTCATTAAGATCAATCATCCATTTTTGTGGATTATGGTTTTCACCTTATCAACACCCAAGTTCCATTGATATTGATGAGACTGATCGGATCAACAAAGAACCAAAGGGTTTGTTGTGAGTCACGAGCATAGAGTCGGATTAAGAACCATCCCAAAAGGAGTGTACTAAGGATAAAAACATGTAGTTCATATTTGTCGTACCCCAAATTTTGTCCATCCTTCATATGTTTTCTAGTGTCACTTTTAGAACTTTCCTCCTTTTTTTTATGTTTTAACTTCAATTACAATCAAATTTGTATTTTTAAATTTTTATTTAATTTTAAATATATTTTTAAATAAAATTTGCATTTTAATTTTAATTTTTCAATTTAATATATTTTTAATGTAGAAAAATAAAATTTTTGCATTAGTTATTTTAATCAAGATAAAATTACAAAAAATATATCTTTTCTTGTTATTATTCTTACCACATAGTTTTTATTATTTACCAAAATGATCAATTTTTTTATAAGTTAAAAAATCCGTTAAAAAGATTAATTTAATTTCTTTGACTGGTTTTAATTATTAGAAATTAAGTGAATGATTTTGTTTTAATTATTATGGCTATCAATAATTTATTTAAGTATTATTGATTCTTTAAATTAGTAATGATTTACTGTTATTATCAAGTATTCCTAAAAAATTAAAATACGCATCCAAGAAGGAAAAATCACAAATCTCCATTAATATAAATAATCTCGTATTCTATTTCTTCTTTTTTATCCTTGTTTTTTTATTTTATTATTTAAAATGGAAAAATTGAATTTTTTAATATTTATTATTATTTTTCATTTTTACTAATATATCTTTTAAATAATTTTTTTCATATATTTTTATCCAAAAAAATAATAATAAATAAATAAATATATTTTTAGTTAGAAATTACTTATATTAAATTTTTGTTTTTACTCTTGATTTTGGCTTTAATCCACTTTAATTACTAATTATGTTTTTATTTTCATTACAAATATGAATCATTTTCTAACATTTTTATTATTTAATATATTTACAATTTTTATCTTTAGGATAATTTATAGGATTTTAATTTTAGAATAGAATCATTATTTTTAGAATAGCTTTTATTTTAGAGTTAATTTAGAACATAAATAGAAATTGTAATTAAAATTAATTAGTATAGTTTGAAATTGTTTTAATTAGAGGATTATAATTTATTTATTTTATAAAATTTAATAAGTTGAAATTTACATTTAATTTAACTAGTATATTTTATTAGATTATGATTATAATTATATTTATTAATAAGGTTATTGCTTTTATAAAAGATTATAATTAAGTTTATTAATTATAATAGGATTATAATATATATATATATATATATATATATATATATATATATATATATATATATATAATATATATATATATATATATATATATATATAAAATTAGGATTTCTTTACAACTCATGTTCAAAATTTTCCCAAAGCAAAGACAGAAAAAATCAAATTATTATATATACGTCAATACTCCTTTCTTCATCAACTATTTTCTGCTACTAACTAACAATCCCCACTATCATTCACAAATTTTGAAGTCAATTAGATAAAATTACATAGAGTTTTGTACTAAGTCCCAAACACTCGAGTTCCCATTCCGGATTTTTTTACGTTTTTTAAAGTTCTTTTCATCTTTAAAAACAATTAACCGTCTGAAGATGATAATTTGACGGTCTTCACATTCCATTAGATTGTTCTTTTGGTTTTTTATATAATTCATCTCTAAAATTTAGTTTTTTACACTATTTCTAACTTTTATTTTTAACTAACAATAATAAATTTCAATGAAACTTTTTACACGGTAATACACAATTGACCAATAACATATAACACTCATCCCCACTTGATTCACAATTTCCAATTCTAACACCTTCTATCCTACACCAATTTTACTACATGGAAAATCTCTCAATTTACTATGAGTTTGTCAATTTTTCATTGAAATTTTATCTCAGGAATAAATTTTCTGCATGAATGCTAATCACAATTAAGAAAGAGACGAAAGGGTTTGGAGAAGATAACGTATGGGAAACAAATGGTACGTTTTAAGGGATAAAAATAAGGGATAAAATTGGGATAATGGTTATATCTAATATTCGAAAATTTATTTTCTTAAAATAAATTAAATATTATCTTCACAACACAATTATGGGATAAAATCAATCTAACACACCTCAAATCATAAGTCCTCTACCCTAGTGCATTGAGACATTTTTCTAAAATCAATTATTTCTCCGTCCCCGATGTGTGAGAACTTTTTAAGGGATAAAAACAATCAATCAACTAACATTTTTTAAGATGAACCATGAGGCTCTGATCCTTCAATAAATTTGAGGGTACGTAGGCACATAGTTGTAAGACTCTAGCGAGTATAATAATCAAAAACAATTTTTAGGGTTTCCCTTATTAAAATAATAAAACATTTTTGTAAATAAATAAATAATTAAATAATTAATAAATATCAAACAAACATCTTTAAGCACACACTAATTCTAGAAGTAAAGGAGGATCTCATTGAGTACAATGGAGGTAAGGGGTGCCTAACATCTTCTCCTTACTTAACCAACTCCCGAACCTAGAATTTTACCCTTAGTTCATAGGTTTTATCATTATTTACCTATTCCTTAGGAACGAATAGATGATGGTGGCGACTCTGTCATTTTTCCAGCCGCGGCAGCTGGCGACTCTATTAGGGAGTTCTTATATTTTTCCTAAAGAGAGTCCATCCTAACCTTTGGTTTTTAGGGTTATGTGTTTTTTATTTACTTGTTTATTTTCTGTTTATTTATTTGCTTATTCTTTTTTATATTTTCTATTTCTTCCATATATATTTTTATTGTATATTTCATTATATTGTCATCATTTGGAAGGGATTGTTATATGTGTGAAGCCAAAACCCAGACTTGAGGAAAAATATATAAGCTTAAGCAAGGGGTCGTCCTGTCTCGGCCACCGGGGTTCTCATCCCGTAGGGTCTTTGATGACGATTCCGCCCAGAATAGATCAATTCAAAAGGGTTGTCATGAGAAAACCATCACTTCTTCATGATAAAACTTTGAGTTCGGTCCATGACTCTGGGGACCTGTTCTAGAACCCTCTTAACTTAGGGTGACCTTATGTTATCAACCTGTAAAGATCGTTACTAAGGTCCCGCCTAGATGAGACTTATCCTGAAGGATTACCGTAGGAAGGCTTGCTCCTTATCATGGTAAAACAAGGGTATAATCGATGACTCTAGGACTATTATCTTACTCCAAAGTTTTATATCTTACAAGTGAGGGGATTGGGTAGTCTAAACTTAGAGTTATCCTATCATAAGGAAACTCCCTTAACTAGGTCATGCTTGCATACTACCTTACCTATCCTTAAACATGTTTGGGTTTCCCATGTCGATCATTATCCCTATCTATAAGGAGCCTTCTTAAATAAGGCATCCTTATATTTGGCATTATCCCTAAACCAGTGTGGGTTCTTCTATCTGTCACTATTCTAATGTGACACTTGCATTGCATCTAAAAAAAACTTTTAGCATACCTTCAAAATTAAAAATTAAAAAAAAAGTTAAAAAATATTTTTTGCACACACATGCATTTGCATACATACATATACATTTGCTTATCCTTTCCTCTTTCTCTCTTATCCAACTATCATACAACTAGTAGACTTCCTAATACTCATGAACAAAACTCGAAGGACGTCTCAAGAAGCTATAAAGGGATTCAAGAAGGGTAAGTACCCTTGAAGAGAGAATATAACCCTTTGCCATGCCAACCACGACCTATCCAATGCTTTAAATATAATGACCCTGGATGATGACCTTCGTAACAAGGTCTGCAACAGTATCTACTTCAACAGCAACCTCATACGTTTCATTAATCACAATAAATGAAGCTTGGAAGGAAACTGAATCCTACATCAATGTCTCATGAAATACTCAGAAGTTCCATAGTAAAGCTAATATCCCTTGTCCTTCTCCTCGTCCATATCCTCCCAGTTATGAAGAGAATGCTCGGTGTGAATACAAAGTCTAAGACCAGATCGACGACAAGCCGTTGACTCTTGAAAAAGGAGTTCCATTAGTGAACAGTCACTCCTTATCTTTATAATGGAGGAACATAAAAAAAGAATCCCATAAAGACAGTGGATCAACAATGAAGCTCATCCGTGGGATCAATACGGTTTATCAGTTCCAGTTGTAATTTCTTTTTTGCTAAGTATTTTTTGTACTAAAAGTTGTACTCTTTGGGAAATAATTTTAATAAAATGAGCATGCATGTTTTTGAAATTAATCCATTCGTTTACACTCTCTTTCTTATGCCATCATGAAAATAAAAATCAATCAAACATTTTATTCTCACTTCTCACCTATTAACAAACTTATGAGGAAAATGATGTAATAAACAATCGAATTTGTTGATGTGTGCTTTAATAGTAAGACAATATTGACGATCTAAGGAATTGTTTCATTTCCCTAAACACTGGAGAAATAAGGAGATAATCCGTAGTCAACCCCCTCGAGCCTGAAGTTTATGTTCTTTCTATTAAAAAAACCTTAATCTTAACCAGGGGCAGAGTAGTTTTTCAATCAAGTCAATGATGCATTCTTATCTCAAGAGAATTATTCCATTTAATCATAAGGATAATAAGTTAAAACACATCTTATTCCTCGCATATATCATCTAACATCGAGGAAGTTGAGAAAGTACAAAGCTTACAATAGCTAACATGGCAGTCACAACTTTTGAAATCAAAAGCAAAATCACAAGAATTGTTTAAAAAAAAGTCCGCTAAGTCAAAAAAAGGGATACAACCAGAAATTTTTTGACTTAGGCAAAAGTTAGGGCATTATTTTTCAAAAAAAAAACCCGCTAAGTCAAAAACTAAAAAGGAGTTGACTTAGACAGATATTAGGGCATCCCAATGGACCACAAAATCAAAAGAATCGAACCATGCAAAAAATAGGGATTAAAAAGGAAAAAAACAACGAAAACAAGCTTGTAAGTGAAAGTAGGTGACTGCCACCTCAAGAATCTCATCAGTGCTTGAATCATTACATCTATCTCCATCATTATCTATCAAAATTCTCTTGCAGAATAAATGCATTTGTTGAGTTAATTGAATTTAGGAATGGAGAACATCAAGGAGAAGGCGTGGGATAAAATTAAAGTTTGAGCCTTATATCTTTTGTTTCATAAACCATGAACCATACCATGTTATAACATTTAAAAGTCCTAATTGAAGCTAGGTTCACTATGAAAGCATACTCGGAAAAATTCTTGTTAAACTGACTCTGAATGTTTGTTACTAATCATCTTGTTCTATCACATCTTCATTTGTGCCAACTTCATGGCCATAAATCATCTGTATACACCATATCCATTTTCCAAAACAATTTCTGATTTCAAAAACATGCATGAGCGTGATGTTAGAATTACTTTTCAAAAAGAACATTTTTCTCATAAATCAATACTTAGCACCACAGAAATATCAACAATGGTCTAATCAGAGGAATACCACTTCGAGATGCTCATGACTAGGGGCAAGTCACCTAAGGATCCTTTCAGTTAGTAGAAAATCCTTATAATCATGGGCAGATCATTCGAAGATCCTACTAACTAGGGGCAAAGCGTCACAAGATTTGATCCATCGATGTTGAATCACTTCTATGACCCCCAATGATAAGGGGAAGACCTTGCAAAACTCAAATATCGGGGCATCCTATATCCAGTTCATATCACAACATGGCAAGATCCATGTTCTTTTTCAAGCAACACCTCTAGATCCTAATTTCCAGGGGCATACTTTGCAAGATTCAAATACTGGGGCAAGTCATATAAAGGTCACAACATCCCAGGATCCAAGTTCATTCTCAAGCATTCCAAGATTTGACACACCTATGTCAAAATACCTCCATGAACTTAATGATCAGGGGCATGCTCTTTCAAGACTCTCATATTGGGGAATACCAACTCAAGGGCACAATAAGGTCGATCACTATGAAATTCATCTAATCAGGGGCATACCTTTCAAGATTCATACACTAGGGTAGTCCATATCAAAGTCATACCATAGCATGGTGGGATCCAAGTTTATTTTCAGGCAACTCTTTTAATTAAGACCTACAATTAAGGGCAATACCCTCCAAGGCTCTATCAATCTGGGACAGACCACCACAAGGTTTGATCAAAAGAGACCACTTTAAAAGAACACTTTATTAGGGGTAAATCATTCCAAGGGTCGATTAGTCAAGGATGAATCTCTCCAAGGCTAATACTACGATAGGCCGCCTCAAGTGCATGGTATGGCTAAGCCGCTTCAAATTCATATTAAGGAGAATTTCTTAGAAGACCCAACAGGCTGGGGAAATTATAGGATACTGCAAGGACAATCCTTCTTAATACTTTTAAGATGCACATACAATCTCTTTCATACATCAATAGTCATAAAGTTCGCAATGAATATCGGGAAGTCATTCTAGCTTAATACCCCACTACCATTTTTGACAAATAGCCTTGTAATACATGTAACCTCTCTAAACCTTGACAAATCTGACTCACCACAAGGGTACTTGTTGAAACATTCAAATCATTGTCATGCATTAATCATGTCGCTACGTTCTAGCGTCAAACCATGCATATCATCTCATTCATCTAGCACATTCACATAACATGAATCTAACATCTACAAAAGCCCAACCTCACTTGGCACCTACATTCAAAAAGCCCAGTCTTACTTGGCACCTACATCCAAAAAGCCTAACCTCATTTGGAATTCACGCAAAAAGCCCAACTTTGATTGGCATCTCACAAAAGTCCAACCTTGCTTGACACTCAATACCTATAAATGGCCCAATCTTTAGAAACGTAGCCCAAGACTAATACATTGCATGCATCAATCATCACATTAATATACCATATCATACGTAGCATATCCATAAATATGGAGCATTACACCATATAAACTCTAAACATGCATACATAACATGCATAACATAACATAGGCTGAGACTTAGGACTCATCATGAGAGTCTAGATCAATCCCTAGCTAAATTGGTGATAGATCTTCGTCCAAGATTCTCCCTAGCTCTTTTCTCACTATACATACCAGTAAGTCGATCTTAAGGACAATTCCCCAACAAATATCCGTGGAACTCATTCTCCAAGTAGAAAATACTTAGCAACATTGTCCCCATTGTACCCTAATGGTATACATCTCCTTCACCAGATCCTTGCAAGGATTTCTTAAGACTTTTCCCCACACTCTCATTCCTTAGGGGATCTCGTCTGGAAGCCTATTCCCCAGTAGACAATCGTCTTACATGACACTAGTCTTCCCCAATAGAGACATCAGTTTCTTTTATCAAACTCCTTTTTTACTCATGTCTTCTTAGAGAATTCCCCAACATAAGTTCTATTATCATTGTCACTTTGGTTCTTACACCACTATTCACTTCGGTTCTTACACCATTGTCATTCAGTCACTTTGATTCTTACATTTTCGTCATACATTCACTTCGGTTCTTACACCGTTTGTTTTTCACTTCGGTTCTTACACCGCTTTTCATCTTGTTTTACGGTTCTTATACCGCTGTTATTTCCTTCATATCTTTCAGGTCTTACATCAATTTTCTTGCCAATAGTGAGTTATCGGTTCTTATACCGATGACGATCAAAGTCCAATCCCCAGCTATACCAATACAATTCCCCAAGTAGGAATGCTTATTAGTCTTCCTCAGTAAGTAACATCTTCACAAAGCCTTTTCAATAAAGGACTTCCCTAAAAAACTCACTCACCCGTGAATCGCTAAAGGAATCTATCCAGTAGTCGGTTATCCTAAATGATTGTTATCAACTATTGAGCGGGTCTTCGCCTATCACATCTCTAGCTTATTAATCAATCCCACATACGGGACACGTTCCACATACCAGGTTTGTCAAGGGGTTTTACCAAGAGATTTTATCAAAGGAGTTTTATCAAAGGGGTTCAATCAAGGGTTTTTTATCAGAGCATTATCCACATCACTAACCTTTTCAAAGTTATCTGCATCAACACATTGATGGATTATAAAAAGTGCTTTATAATCTTTCTTCTTCAATTATTTAGGTGTAACCTTTTCTTGATCTTTCGTGTCTTCTACAAGCGTTGCTACTCTTTCCTTCACAAGATCCCATAGATCTTGATAACAGAACACACTCTTTATCTGCTTGCACCAATTCTCATAATTGTTGTTCTTGAGAATCGAAAGATTTGTTGAAAAATGCGTGTTTGGATGATTCGTTGCCTTGGTGATTTTCTTCCTACGAATCGTTTAGACTGTAGCTCTTGATATCAGATGTTGGAAATTCACCAAAACCTATGGAGAATTTCAATCAATCTTGCTGAACAAGATTGTCATCACCCACACAATAACAATGAAAAGAGAAGAACAATGGAGAAAGAAACAAAGTAAAGAACGATGAAGGAGAAGAAGAATTAAATTATCCAGAGTTTCTCTCTGCCCGCAAACTGTGGAAAACTTCTTATTCACTTTGCAACTACAAAATACTGTAAATTACAATGTTATGAATACTCTGTTAACTTCATTAAAAAAAAATAAGGGTTACTTCCTTATTTATAGATTTAGGTTAACTTGGACCTCAAGCTAAAACCAAAAACTATAAAAGACGAAAATAGCTAACACTATTTAAATTGGCCTAAGTTGAAATCTTATGTGAAGCAACTTGCTTCGACACTGCGACACACTAACACACTAGGTGGTTCGACACTTCCTTATTTCTGTTGAGCAACCTATTTCGACACAAAGAATTATAATTCAATAATTTTGATCATTACTTATGCTTGACCATTTTCTTGGTGTATTCTACCGATTGTTCGTTAGGTTTGAGTTTTCATATAATTTAATCACTCAGAGGCTTGTGAAGTGCTAACGTCGGACACCATATAACTTGGCAATCCAAACCTGCAAATAACTTCCGTATAATAAAATTTCAATGCATTTTATGTTGTAATTTTTATCACCACCTCTACCTTTGTCTATTTGGTAAAATAATTTATTCCTAATATGAGGAATTTCACTTGTCCTTATTTATGAGGAATGACCTTAGGATATCAATGCCTCAAATATAGAAAAACCACATGGACTCTATTGAATGAAACACTTCGTCTTTAGTGTGATGGGTGTTTTCGTATCTTTAAAACTTATCACACCTCTTTGTATATTGCATGTTTTCATAGATCATGTTTGGCCCATAAAAACCGAATGAAGGATCTTGTCGTACATGGATCATACTCTTATGTGGCTTCCGCACATTCTTTCATGTACTTAAATGGTGGAACTTCATGATTCCTAGGGGGCTTAAGCATCCAATCATTGGTGTTGTCATTCCTCTTATGTATAATTTTCCTACAATTATAAATTATTTGGATGGTATCCATTTTTCCTTTTTTTACTTCTTCTATTGTATTCGTAAAAGCTTCTTCTTGAAGGAAACAAATGATCAAGGTCATCCCTTATTGACTACTTCAATGCAATCTACCATATGGTTGCTTTTGTGCTAGGAACATGTATGATTTCTTGGATGAGCATCTTGTTATTGATTGACTTGTTTATGATTTTAACCTTGGATATGAGATTCTCCTTGGAATTTTGGTTCATTGGGACATTGGTTTGTTTAAAGAATTTTGAAATTCTTATTTAGGATCCTTACCTTATCTAAATATTTGATCAATTGAGGTTCTTGTATGATATTATTTCACCGTCTGACTCGTCAACAACTGTGAATAACTTCTTTCTTTCAAGTATTTGACTTCCATCTCCATGGACAACTTCATTCGTACAACCAAAGTCTCATATTCTGTTCATTTTTTGATGACTTTAATCTTAAAATGGAGAAATTATTCTATCACTAAACCATTAGAGCCTTTTAGGTAGGATGTTTCGTCTATTGAAAGATCCAAAATTTTGTATCAATTGGGTCGGCATGGCCAAACGGTTCAACCATGAAGTCAACAAATATTTGTGACTTAAGACATCCTTTAGAAAGGAAGGTTATTTTTTATTCTAAATGCTTTATAGACCACATTTGTTTACTTAATGACTTACACAATAAGGGAGGGTGAATCGAATTGGTTGAAAAGCAAAGTCCAATTATTAAAAAAAATGATTTATAAAAACATTTAAATTAATTTTATAAAACAAATAAAGATTAAGCAATAGGATATTTAAATAGAATAATATCAAAGAGATGGAGAGAAAGAAATGCACCATGAAGAAATAAAGAAAGAAAATATAAAGAGATTAGGGAAGAGAGAAATGCACCAGAGATTTATATATATTTGGCCTAACCAACTACTTGGCCTACTCCTATCCCCAAGAGTTTCTTCTTGAGAGTTACACTAAAAGAGATGTGGGCTTTTCACATGTTATGCCAACAAACCTTCTTAAAAAATAAAACAAAGATTTTACCAGGTTGAGGTTAGGAACCAAATAGAGGTTTCTATAGGCTAAACTCAATAACAAAAATAGAGACTTTTACTAGGATAATCTCAAGAATCAAACTAAGATTTTCACTGGTTAAGCTCAAAAATCAAACAATAACTTCTTATAAATATTACACTCAAGAGAAGACAACCTTTTGCGTGAATTACAATATTAACACGTGCCATTATAACTAAACCCTTACATATATTCTTCACTTTCTCTTCTCTAATGCAATTTCAGTGAAAGGATATAAAATTAAAAGAAGACAATAGAAAGTGAGAAATATGAATTTCAATTTTGAAATATGGTGTAAAATGGAATTAGGAGGAGCTCTCTATTTATAGGAAAATAATTTAACTCACAGAAAATCATTGATGGAAATTTTAATATCTTAATCGATTAACCTTAGTTCTTAATCGATTAGACAATCATAATATATAAAGTTTTTTAATTACGTCATCATTAATAAATTAAAGGTTTTTCTAATATATTGGAGTTCTTACAAATGTGTTAATAAGTTAACCCTAATATGAAAATCAATTAACCAATAAAAAAAATTTCCTAATTGATTAAACAAGTCAATAATAATTTAATGATGCGTATAACAATACTTTCATGTGTTTTATCAAACAAGATAGGCTTTAACACATATTTCAGTGAGTGTGTGATATGCATTAGTATTTCTAGAGTTGTTCTTATATCTTTACATTAAACTGATTACTTTGACACATGCTAAGCACAAGATGCAAAGAGTTTTCACACTTCCTCACATTCACAACTTTGGAGCTTCAAGTTCCTTTGCTATATTTATCAATTACTTAGTAATTTATTTGGGACTTGACTTTTCTAGATGAGGTTTGAGATAACTTCTTTGATCGGATGCCACCATTAGATATTGCTGGGAAGTTGTCACCAAAGACTTCATCGAACATAGTTTGACCTTCGACATTGTCATCATTTAGGTGGCTTTACAATTGATCTCACAAAAATATCAGGACCATTTAAATGTCTTGATAGATAAAAACTTCATATATTTCCGTTTAAGATAAGGTGTTATCATCATCAAAAGCTACATAATCATCTAACGATTGCAAACAATTGTACCTGCAAGCATAAAGATCTATACTCTCCCCTTTTTTGGTGATGGGAATGCATTTCTCAAGGAGGTGGTAAAGTATAAAGATGTAGATAAAAGATTAAAGAGGTTAAACTACCCCTCACAAATAAAGACAATATACTCTAATCTCCATGAGAGTATACTTTTTCCATTTTAGCACTATAAAAAAGGCTAGTAAAAGATAGATAAAAAGTGCAAGCACATAAATTATAGATAATAATTTAAGAAATAACTTAATTTGATATTAAAAAGGTTCAAATATAATGAAGCAAAACTTGAAGAAAAGTAAACACATTTAAAAGCGGAAAATAAAGCAAGAAGCAAAACGGTTACTCGTTGTCACTATTAGCATCAACATTTGGCTTTTCTTTTCCCATTGTATGCTTCTTAAGAAAGTAAAATACCTTGAATAACCTTTCAATTGTTTAGGATTTATCTTGGAAGATTGAGATAATGGTCGTCATCATCCCTTCGAAAGTAGATCTTTAGGAGCCTCAATATCATCCTTTTAGAAGGCAGATCTTGAGGAGCCTCAATATCATTAAGATCTTAATATGACTTAGATATTTTGATTCAATCATAATGGCCAAGCTGAGTGGCTCCTCTTTCAATTAACACGTGACACATAACTCCACATACCTAGTTTGTTTGAAATGTATCAGTTAATATCCACATGATCACTACATTTTCTTTCAAGAGTTCTTCACGGTTCTCTCTATTAGAAAAAGCACACAAGTGACTAGGTGGTGCACACCATTTGCTTTCAACAATTTTGCTTTGATAATGAGACTTGAAATAGAAATAGAGAGATAAAAATTGTGGGAGGTGGTAGGAGCATCAATGGTGAAAGTTTAGGCTGGTAGATTACACAACTTTCCAAATTGTGCCATGGCTCGAAGAACTATGGTTTTCTAAACTTCTTATATGAGAGCCATATCTATGAATTTGAGAATTGTATAGAATAATTTGACAATCTTTGGATAGGTAAGTTGTTGTTCCTTGACAAATAAGTCTTTGAGCAGGGCTCATTAACCTAGGGGCAAAATTGAGCACTTTGTGGTTGAGAAAGTTCATGATGGAATTTTATTCTTGAGATTTGGAGGAAAACTCCCTTAAAGAGTGAATACTTGATGAAAAATTTCCAGCAAGGAGTTTTCTTGTTGAAGCCATGATGATGATGATAATAGTGATAAAAAGTAGGAACGTCACATAAACAAGAGAATAACTAAATTATAAGGAGAATCAAAGGAATAAGAGAGTATACATTATACTTCCTTTTTATAATAGATTTTTAATCTAATTTGGATGACAAAATTAATCGTTGATTAGAGAGGTTTGATCCAAAAATATTTGTTTTTAGAAAATTGCCAAAATAATCCTTTTGATCGATTAAACACCCTAGTTAATTGATTAAATCTTTTTGATTATTTGATTTCTTCATTGATTCTAATTGTGAATTGATTGAGAATATAGATTCTTAATCGACTGGTCCCATATTTAAAGCATCTGATTTAGAAAGGATTTAGTCTTAATCAATTAGCTTTAATGAGTTAATAGATTAAGAGGCAACTTTCAACCTCCTTTGGTCAGTTTAGGCCCGAGACTTTGGGCCTTAGTATTGATTTTTGCACCCCATTTCTTTTGGATTTGCACCATTTTGCTAAAATAAATCGTTTCTAAAAAGAAATGATTAGTGAAAAAAATCAAACGGACTAAGCATTTAAATAAGCACTTGTTAGAGGATTAACAAGAGTTTTCTGAGTTTATTATCTATCAAGTGTTTTATCTAAAAAAACTAAAAAAATCTCTTTAGGATTCCCCCTTTCAGCATCATTTGATCCATTTGGGCCTTAATAATGCTTTCCACACCCCTTTCGTTTGGCTTTGCACCCTTTTGCTAAAAAAAATCATTTCTCAAAATAATTTGTTAGTGAAAATAAATTAAATTGACTAAGAATTTAAATAAACACTTGTTAGAGTATTAACCAGATTTTTCTAAGTTAATTATCTATCAAGTGATTTATCTAAAAAAACTAAGAAATCCTTTGAGGATTCCCCCATTGAAGAGAATGAGAAACCAATCTTGAATTTATTGCATCTCTCTAAATCACCAATGATGATATAGAATATCATTCCTTCTTGAGAGAGATATCTCTTAAGGACCATTCATCAGAATACTTCCAAATAATATCTTAACCATCTAGATTATCAAGACCAACGTCTTGAACAACTTTTCTTTAATTTGTATTTTACCCTTGAAAGATGCAAAACATCCCTATAAAATAAATTATGTTATTGTTTTGGTACCCAAATTTGTTTGGGTCCTTGTGCCTTTGTAGTTTTAAGATGTCTTGAGTCATACCCCTTAGACCATCTTAAGTCATACGTTTTAGAGAAACATAAAGGTTCAAGATGATCAAACTTATGTGATAATTATATTTAAACACATACTCATTTGTCTTCTTCTTAGCATGAAAAACACTTATGAACTATTTATTAGTTTGACAACCTAATCCACTTTTATTATATGAAGCTCTTTGACTCGATAAGATTAAATCTATATTTTTTTTATCTTTGGTTGATTTACCTAGGGTTTCATGCAAGCTCTTAACTTCATTTTTCAAAGACTAACAAGTTTCACACTTGATTTTAAAGAAGGTTTTATAAGACCATACAGTCCAATATTAATCTTTTTAATATTTCTTTCAAGATAATCAATATGATCTTTATAATCTAAGATGTTTCTCTCTAACTTATCATTTTCCATACTGAGCTTAAGACTTAATTTAAATATTTTCCTATAGGAAAGGGTAGTTACCTTGTTTTCGTCTTCCTCATAAGTAGCTTTAAAGCAAACATGTTCCTCTTCATATGATTCTTTTGATCTTCTAAAATATGCTTTATGAGAATTTATTGATGAAGCTTTGAAATCTTTGTAGACATCTCTACATGACTCCTTTGTTGGTAAATTTAAAGTTTCTCCAGTTGATTCTTCATGTTGTTTCATGTGGTTCTACCAAGTTTTCATATGTTGGAATGCACTATTAATATAATGATTCTCCAAACGATCTTCTCGATGATGTTTCTTCCAAAATTCTTCTGAAGGATGATTCCTTAAAAAATCTTTCAGATGCTGATTCTTTAGAAGTTCCTTCATACTGTTAGCTAGAAAATTTCGACCCAAGAAGTACGAAGCCAGGTCGAGCAAGGGACAATCAGAAGCAGGATTGATGAAGGAGAAATCCAAGAGAGTTGGGTCGGCGAAAGAGGAAGTATGTCGAAGTCGAAGGTCAGTTCACCATGGTGGGGATGGATCGTGGGAAGTAGAGCGTGGGTAGTTACCAACAACGTGGGTGGTATGCTCCGACACGTGGCACGTTATGAATGGGTCATAACCTCCTTGTAGTTATTTTTTTACTACTATTTAAGCAGATGTGATTTTCATGTCAAAAGGGTGGCATTTTTAGCATTGCAATAGGAATACACTTGAAGTATCAAGCGTTTGAGAGAAAAAAGTTATCTTCCTGCAAAATTTAATTTTGCTTCCACCTTTACTTTCAAGTCATTTAACTTGCCAAATTACTTTTATTTGTTTCGTTCATTTACATCTATATTTTGTCTTTTATTTTGCCTTACTTTTATTGCGCTTTTAGTTTGCAAAATATTTC
Organism: Lathyrus oleraceus; assembly: GCF_024323335.1. Lineage (NCBI taxonomy): Eukaryota > Viridiplantae > Streptophyta > Magnoliopsida > Fabales > Fabaceae > Lathyrus > Lathyrus oleraceus. Next base: position 180,068,332 of record NC_066585.1, read on the forward strand.
ACTTACTGCCCAAAGTATTCCAAACACTTTACCCATTAAAACTACCGTATACTTAACACATATCAATCTAGGACTTTGTAGCCGGTTCTACAAGTAAACCCCTATAGGAAGGCTAGAGATTGTCGCGAGGAATAAATTGGCACACCTGGTGGGACACGTTGTGTTCAATATATGAAACTACGTAGTGGCAAGATGGTGTCACCACGACCACACGAAGAAATATCTTCGGCGGGAGACACAATTGAGTCACAAACAATCGGCGTTGGTTCCAGCGCTATACCTGGAAATTAGACTGCGTATAGTGGGCCAATTCTAACACCGCATTAGCCTCAAACCCCGACGCCAACAATGATGGGAACTTATGGGCAATATATGCCCAGTTTTACAGTCCTTATGCATAGAACATTGGGAATGCCAACTGAGTTTATGGCAAGTATGTATAATCTCGGTTCGACATTCGGCGAAACATCATCGTCATCATTCCTACGCTACCAAGGGTTAGGAATTTTGGCAAGCCAATTCGGTCGACCTCCAGGTTTTGGATTGTCATCTCAGTCAATCCCAACTTTTACGTCAAGTTCTGCCGCAGTCATATGACAGTAGATGGAAGAAAGTAATATGAAATGGTCCACATGCTGACTCAGCAAATAGGCACCATACTAACACCTTTGATCCAAGATTCGACCCAGAGTTACCAACATATGGAAACTCAAATAACCAGAATAGAGGATTTCCTAGGGGCACCTAGAGCACAAATTCGTTATAAACCCCCACCTTCACCTCGACCAGAAACCCCGGTCCGGCCAGAGGAAATGTGGGACGAAACAATCGAACAAGAATATCAGGAAGTCAAACAGATTCCTAGGGTGGCTCGAAGGCCTCCTATGGTTTTAGTCACTAGAAACCAGGATCCTGACCATGTGGTCAGGCAAATTCGACAAGAGGCAGCGATTGGGGAGCAGAACCTAGAGGCTATTGTCGAGCAGATCATAGTGTGATATGGAATAAACCTAGGCCTACGTAGGCCGATATACTCTTCGCTTTTACCATATTTTATCTTACAAACAGAATTTCCTAGGGGTTAAAAGTTCCGAAATTTACCAAGTTCAACGGAGATACCGAAGAATCTACCGTCGAACATGTTGCCAGGTATCATACTGAAGCTGGCGACATAGAGAATAATGAGGATTTGAAGTTGAAATACTTTCCAAGTTCTCTTACAAAAAAGGCGTTCACATGGTTTAGGATGCTACCTCCACAATCAGTCCAAACTTGGACGCAATTAAAGAGATTATTCCATGAACAGTTTTACATGGGACAGTCGAAAATCAGTCTGAAAGAACTAGCCAACGTCAAACGAAAGACCGTTGAGTCAGTTGATTAGTACTTAAACAGGTATAGACTGTTAAAGGCTAGATGATTTACTTAAGTCCCTGAGCATGAGTTGGTCGAGATAGCCGCAAGGGGGTTTGCATTATTCTATAAGGAAAAAATTGGATACTCAATATCTGAGGGATATGGCGCAATTGGATGACAGAGTTTGACACATTGAACGCCTGAAAGCTGAAAATACCAAAACTGGTCGATATCATAAGAAAGAGAAAGTATCATATATTGTAGTCGAGGGATGCTCTTCTGACGATGAAGAGTTGATCGATGAAAGTGAGGTCAACGTGGAGAAACTCAAGCCTAGACCTCCATACACATTTAAAGTTTTAAAACCATTGAATGGGAAAAACCCCACCGAAGCTAAAAAAACAGATAAATACGTTGCAATGATTTACACTTTTGATGTGTCTAAGTGCGACAAAATATTTGATCTATTGGTTAAAGATGGTCAAATCATCGTCCCTCGGGGTTTAAAGGATCCCCCTCTAGAACAAAAAAGGAAAAGGGGATTCTGTAAGTTTCATAATTTTCTTGGTCATAAAACTTATCAGTGTGTTCTTTTCAGGGACTTGGTGCAAAAGGCATAGAAAGAAGGGAGGCTTCAATTTTGCGAAAGGCCAAATATGCAAGTGGAATCTGATCCTCTGAAGGTTGAAGAAGCTTTGTATTCTATGACTCTCGAATGCATGATAGTGGAGACTACTGATGGTCTCGTGGAATCTTAGGATGTGGTGTCTTTAGCTGAGTCTTTCGAAATAATAATGGTTGAAACTACTGATAGTTTCGACAAAAAGGCTGAAAGTGGACTAGAATCAGCTATCCCCAACCAGGCGAAAACCTAGTAAATTTCCAAGAGAAATGCAAAGTAAGTGGGTCAAAGGCGATCCTATGTCCGAAGTGAAGCGCGGTGTTCAACGAGAAAGCCGTTGAAAGATTGGACTCTGGCAAAAAGAAGGCATCGAAAGAGGAGAAGCCCGTCGTCCCTAGATTCGTGTTCGACAAACATGGAGCACCATGTCGAAACAAAGAATACAGGAGTAAGTTCCAACAACCTCGACCAAGGAATTTCCTTTCGTCATTAGATGTTCCACATGATAAGTGGGTAGAATTGGTGAACCAGAATGGGGGAAAGAGACCGAAGTGGAGAGTGTTAGATTTAGAGAAAGAAACAACATTTCCAGAAAAGAAGGTCGAGACAAGGGGCTATGTTGTTTCTCCCAACTACAAAGGAAAAAACCCAATGACCAGAACACAATGGAGGCATTACCAGCGGAACAAAAAAGTTGGTAAAAAGGCTACGACTCCACATTTGAAGCCTGTCGAAACCTCTGGACAAAATAGGCAGATCCCAAAGGCACTGAGGGTAGAAAAAGGAAATATGATGGCTAATCAAACAATGACCATGACTGTTGATCCTATAGGGAAGAAAGCGGTAGTATCTTTCCAAAGTATAAAATGTTCGTCTTAGGTCGAGAAAGAAGAAGAGCCAGAGGACGTGCTTAAATCGAAAGAGTAGGAGCATGAATACTCCCCTCTGTCGGAGGAAGGGGGCCTGAATACTCTCCCCAGTCTGATGAAGAGTTCGATGAAGACATGTACGATGATACCAATGGTGATGGTTTTGTCATGAACTACAACATTGTATCAGTGTTGTCGGCTGAATACGATATGGTATCAGAAGTCTCCAAAATAGAGGAAGACTTTATGCTAGATGAAACTGTTGGAGGAAAACCATTGTGTTATTACGTTATGAATAATGGTGTGGTTGAGGAGAAAAAATCCATGTTCGAAAGACCTAGCCCAAGGATGATGTATCATCTGAAGCCTTTGTTCATAAGGGAGAAGGTTGATGGGATAACAGTAAACAGGGTATTTGTAGATGGGGGTGCAACCGTCAATTTAATGCCTTATACCCTATTCAAGAAAATGGGGAAGTGTGACGACGATCTCCGACAACACAATATGGTTCTATCAAACTACGAAGGAAAAACCAATAATATATTGGGTGTTGTCCAGGTCGATTTAGCTGTTGGCACGACCACACGCTCGATGCTTTTTATGGTAATAAATTCCAAAGTAAATCTTAACCTACTCCTAGGAAGAGAATGGATCCATGGGATAGGAGCAGTACCCTCGACTGTACATCAAAGGCTCATAATCTGGCGAAAGGATGGCATCGTAGAAAACATTGAAGCTGACCAGAGCTATTACCGGATTGATGAGGCGAAGGGTTCAAAGAAATAATTCGACCAACATTTGGCAAACATTGTGCCTTGTGATTACAAATCAGGGTCCTATACTTCAGTCAACATCGGTCGCGTGTTTAACCTTGATTCCGACCCCAAATTCATGTAGGATGCTGAAGAAGAAATGGATCTAAAGATGGTAATTCCACCTACGGGGTGGCCTGCAGTAGATAGAGATGACTACTGAGTCAAAAGTTTTGGCTCGAATTTCAGCCTATTTGGCTTAAAATAAAAGAGAGATGACCCTAGAAATGGATAGACTTCAAAACTTGGCTCTCAAAGCCAAAGAGATAGAAGATGGTCGACGAGACCAAACAATAGCTTCAGAAAGCCGAAGGCTTGATTGCATCTATGATAATGAGCCTTTGGGGTTTGAGAAAAACCCATTGAATGAGTTATAGAAAATGCAAGCACAATACCCACTTGAAGAAATTGATCTAGGAGATGGAGTCACGAGAAGACCAATGTACATAAGCACCAAAGTTGGGTCAAAGATGAAGGTTAAATTGATCAAAGTATTGACAAAATACAAAGACTATTTCACCTGGGATTATGACGAAATGCCTGGTCTAAGTCGAAGTGTGGTGGAGCATTGATTGCCTAATCAACTTGGGAAAAGTCCAGTAAAGCAGCATCCTCAATGCTTTGCTCCAGAGATCATTGTAAAGATTAAGCAGAAGATCGAAACACTTCTCAAAAGTCGGTTCATCAGAACTGTAAGGTATATCGAATGGCTAGCTAATATAGTACTTGTCATTAAGAAAAATGGAACTCTTAGAATCTGTATAGATTTTAGAGATATAAATAATCCTACTCCAAAGGATGAGTATTCAATGCTCGAGACGGAGATGTTAGTCGATTCGACTACAGGTTTTGAGTATCTGAGTATGCTTGATAGCTATTCTGGCTATAATCAAATTCTCATAGCAGAAGATGATGTCCCCAACATGGCGTTGTGATGCCTTGGAGCTTTGGGGACATATGAATGGGTTGTGTAAGACCCCAATTTTGACCCTAAGATCCCTCATGTTATCTCATCATATGCATTGGCATTGGGATCACACATTGACATCCTCCTTACCCCTTATTCATTAGATTTGCATTAGGAGAGATCACCAAGCACATTTGATTGTATCATACTTAATTTTTCTTTATTCACTAACCAAAATACCAAAATATGTCATTGTATAGTTTAACTCTTTTGTAGGTAGTGCACATGCTCACCTATGCTCTATCAAGTTCATATGTAGCGTTTAAGACCCTCATTGCAAGGGGCTCAATCAAGAATTGGTTTACTATGGTTCTAAGTATCATATATGGATCCCTGTGATCTTCACATGTTATTTTGATCAAGAAATCATCAAGAGTTTGGAGTTGGTTTGCCTTGGAAACCCTAATTCATCTAGGTATCTTGTGTAACTTCTTCAGCAAGTTTCTTCACCAATTAATCAAATATTTAAAAGGATAATTCAAATTCCATTATATTATGCATATATGATCCTTCATGAGTCCCAAAAGTCAAGAGAATTTCAAGCTAGCAAGTTTGTTCATGATGGTTGACCAGAGGAATTCAACTGATCAAAACTAGAGTTCCCTAGACCCTATCTCCTACAATTTTTGTCATATGAAAATTATTCCAAGAGAAAAGTTACTCTAAATGAAATTTCAAACAAACTTCATGTTGAGGTTAAGAGATATTTTTTCTTGGAAAGTCATTTTTTATGGTGAAAGATTATAGGTCATTTTGTCTAAACCCTAATTTGGAGGTCAACTTCCCAAGACCATAACTTGCTCAATTTTTATGATATGAAAGCTATTAAAATTGCATGATTAAATTCAAGATATCTACTTCAACTTTGATGTTTTGAGGAATAGCAAATTCAACTTTTAAATGCATGTGATATGAGGAAACATTATAGGTCATTTTGGGCCAATACCATTGAACAAGTGATTTTCCTCAACTTCTAAAATGCATAATTCCTTCATGATAAATCCAAATGAGGTCAAATTTATGACCCAATTGAAGTAATTTGAGAGAGTTACAACTTTTATGAAGGAACATTTCTCATTTGAAGCCCATAGAAAAAGTTACTCAAGGTGGAAGAAGTGAACATATGGCTTGGTACCTAGAATTTTTTTTGATATGTTTGATTTCCCAAACTTCCACCTCAAAATTCATCATGATCCAAGCTTAAAATGGAAAAGTGTCCAACATGAAAGTTGTTCCTCTTGATCGAACCTTTCCAAAAACTCCAAATTCATCGCATGTGGACAAAGTACGAGTGACTTGCGCATGGCCTAAAGTTTGATGACCATTTGGCATATTTGAACTTCCATTTTCCACACACGAATGCATGGCCTGTTAACATGACTTCAGCATTGCTTGCACATGATTTTGGACCTGAATGCATCATTACATGAGCCTATCACACGCCCATGCATCCATGTAAGGCATTTTGCTATTTTTGAAAGTTTGAAGAAGTGTGCAAATATCAAAGGCTTTGGCTATAAATAGAGGCGTCTATGATCAAAATTGAGGACCCCTGCGCGCCAGCTTTGAAGCTACAACCCTAAACCTCCATATTCAAAGGATAACCTTGAGGATTTTCATTGAAAATAGAGTTTGAATCTCCCACTATTTTGAGATTCAAAACTCCAAGAGTCCTGCTTCTTTCTTGATCCATTTCCACTCAAGCAAGCATCCAGAGCAAGGCCAAGTACAATTGAGAGCAAGATCGTGTCCATCTAAACCTGCAGTGAAGGTGAATTTCTAAATTTTTCATCTCTTTGATTCTCACTCAATTCTCCACTATTCTTGATAATTTTTTGTTGTTTGAAGTCCTACCAATATAGGCAACAAGATTGAGTTGCTTAAAGGTTAAATCGAAGAAACTCAGATCATGATCCTCAAAATTCAACTCCCTGTATCTTTCAATATACTTGGAGTTAGGTGAAATTGAGGCCAGATTCGAGCTCCTAAGCATTTTTACTTTAAATTCATGTCCTCCTTTTTTCATTTTGGTGATGGTTGAAGGTGGACCAGTCCGGTGAGGTCCACCGCAGAAGAAGACCAGAGCTCTGGCTCCGGCGATGTGTTGACATGTCTCCATACCACATGATCCTCTTATTTTGTTTTAATCTTGAGCGTCCAAACTGATTACCACGCGTGTGGCACATTGACTAGGGAACATCATGGAACGCACGCTCTGATCCACTTGATCTTCAACCTCAATTAATGAGGGAGATCAAGTGGTCCACGTATTTTTGCATTTTCTGATTTTCATTTTAATTGACTTATTTTCATTAATTCATATGAATTTTAATATTGATCCAAAAAATATGGGATTTTCACCAAAAATTCTCAAATATTTTTCTCTTTCATTTTCTGAATTAAAATTATTTTTTGAATCAATATTAATATTTTTCATGATTTGATTGTTTTTATGCATATTTTTAATTGTTTAAAAATACTTTTAAGTTTCCAAAAATAATGGATTTTTTTCTCCAAGGTCCTTTGACCTTGTTTGACCTATGATAAATATCTTTGCCATTTATTTGGTGTTTTGAAGAGGTTTTAGGATTTTGACCAACCATAACTTAATTTAATGCATTTTTTAATTGATTTTTAATTGTTTAATTACAAATAAATTGTGTTGAGCTATTTTTATTGACTTGTTGAGTTTGACTTTTGTTGTTGGGCCTTAATCAAGGTTGATTTGACTTTGTTGGATTAAAATCATTGGATTTAGGGGATTGATGAAATGTATATTTCATCTCCCAAAATGAATGAATGATTTTAATTTGGTAAAAGTCCTCCCATGACCAATTTGTGTTGATTTCATTTCCCCTCCCTCTTCATCTTAATCCCATTCTATCCCTATCCATTTTATTGACCTATGATATCTCTATATCCTAAGGCTAGTTGATTGCAAAATTAACATAAGTATGGATGAGATTAGGTCCACCCTTTTTCCATTTTTCTTTTAAGCTTGGTGTGTTTTAGGAGTATGGTTCATAATACCATATCTCTAACATGCATTAACACTAAAATTTCTATTGCCCGACCTCAAATAGTTGTGACTTCTACATAAGTCCAATTACGATTGCTTAACATAGCGCTAAATTTTGACCCAAAAGGCATAACATTCTAGTAAGTGAGATTGTAAGTCTCCCCCCTTTCATGGCATTGTATGGAAACTTGGTCTTTTTTCCTTTCTTTGGAAGATTTCTTGGTTCAAGGATTCATATTTGTGAATAAAAGGTTGAGTGTTCTCCAAAGAATGACTTAAACAATTGAAAAGCAAAAGCAATACTAACTTCTAATCAACTAACATGTGACTAACTTTTAATTTCAAGTCATTTACCTTTTTCCCTTTAAATTCAAGTCTTTATTAATTTGTCATTATTCATACCATTTAACTTGTTTACTTTAATGCCATTTTTCACTTTGCTCACTTGAGTCATATTTTGTGACTGTATATACTTGTTTGTGTATTTTGTTTGTGTTTGTGGTCTTTTGACCTTAATGTACATAGTAATAACAAAAACCCTAAAAAAGATTTGTGTGGATTGTTGGATTTGATATGAGACATTGGACTTAGGATTAGGCAACACTCCCTATTGTTGATTGTGTTTTTAAGTGTCGGGTTTTTGTTATCGTCTCCACAGGGATTGTGAGATATCGCCGCCGTTCGACAGTTGTTTCAATTCTTAACTCGTAGTAACAAGGGGGTTTTGGTTTTAGTCACGATATCTTGCATAAAAATGTGAGAAAATGCGGTAAAAGATTTGGTTTTAATATTTGAGAAATATTGCCAAAGTTAGGGTTCGACGATCACTTTGCATGTATATGTTCGATCAACAAAACTTATAAACTCCTTTAGATGATAAACTATTTCACAAAGTCCTCCCAATGTGTTTATCTCTAACACACATTGTGAGTTTTCCCATTTTGTTCCATTGTTTATCTCTAACACAATCTATCAAAATGACAACTTTTTGGTTCAACCTTATGGTGAACAAAATCATTCATTACTATCTCTAGCTAACAAACAAGATTGGATGAAAACCTAGGTAAAGAGTTGGTAAACATCTCTCGATCATAAACCAACACAAAGAGTTTTCAATAAAACAAAGTTTTCACCATATATTCATCATTAAAGAGTTTACAAATGAAGATCATCTCATATACACACAAAGCTTATGACCATCTACATCTAACCTTGACAAAATGAAGAACTTAGCTACTCATTTTCATGGTAGCTTGGTCAACAAGTTTCGGAAGAAGGTTGATCAACATCCGAGTCGAATAATCGAGATTGGATGGGAATCCACCTTCTTTTTCTGAAAGATTGTTAAGAGATGAAGAGAAATGATTTCTAGGTCACAAAGTATCTCTAGAGCAATGCTGGAAAAATATCTAAAAAGTACAAAAGTATGGAAGTGTAAGGTATGGCTCCAAAAAGTAGCCCCTGCTACTTATAGTGCTACTACTGAGCTGTCATGCTCGCTAGGCGAGCAGAATGGCTCGCCTAGCGAGCCCCAAAATAGGCACCTGAGGCACCTGCGCCCAAAGAAATATCCTTTTCCAGATTTGTATGCTCGCTAGGCGAACAAAACCTTCGCTAGGCGAAGCCCACGCTTCAACCTTCGCTCCAGCGAGCTTAGGAGGTTTTGCTACTGGAATTGCTCGTTGGGAGCTCGCTAATGGCTCGCCTAACGAGTGAGTGCTGGCTGCGCTTTTGACCAAGTCTGGACGTGTTCGCTACCACCTTCGCTGGCTGCTCGCCTAGCGAGTTTGTTGATGTTTGCTACTGTAAAATCCTGGAGCTGTTCGTTGGGTGCTCGCTGGGCGCTCGCCTAGCGAGCTCTTCGCCACAGCCCTCGCCTAGCGAGCAAGCTGATGAATGCATCCTTTTTTTGGTCCCTTTGCCAACTTTCTTGTGCCTTCATTTTCTATTATTTCATGCCTAATTCCTGCGCAATAACACACAAATCAAAGGTACCAAGATCGTTTATCATTGTATTGCAATTCATCTAAAACAAAGGTGGTTTCGAACACTTTAGCAAGGAAATGGAGTGAAAGATGCCCATATTTGATAGCTCAAATAAGCACTTTTGGGTATCTAACACCTATGCAAAAGGAGTTGGCTAATGCCAATTTTTTTGAAGTCAGTCATTGGGAATTAAACTTTCATCTGATGAAAATATTGAGATCCCATTTGAGTTCATCTACTACATGGTCTTGATGAAGTTGTTATTTTGAACCTGTGTCTAATGCATATCTCTGAGCCATTCAAGGAGTATGTCATCTGATACACGAGAGTTTATGAAGAAGATCATGGAGTTGCTAAGCTTGGATGTGGATATATTTATTTGATGCCTTGTTCTTCACCTTGTTGTTGTGTGTATTGATATTGCTTGATTCTAAAGTCCAAGGGAAATTGGGTTTCTATATGACATTCTTGTCTATTGGATTGCATCCCATTCGTCAGATCTTTTCATTTCTTAACTTTTATTTTTTGCTTAGGATTAGTATCTTCATCTCCTCCCATCTTCTTTAATTTCAAATCTCTCCTTCCTTTTAAAATATTCTTTGCTTGTGTTTTCTAAACATAGACTTTATTGCAAATAAGAGACTTTGGCCTTATGCCATTGTATTTTTAAACTCTTTTCTTAATCCAATTTGTAAATGAACTTAACTATATTTGACTTAAAATTTCAAAATACAAAAAGAAGTAACACTCATTCAAACCTTTTTAGGCCTTTTGTGCCTTTGTTAAACTTAAACTTTTGTTAAAAAAAACTCATTCACTTTGAAATTGTTACCACGAACCACGAGGTTTTGATCGCTCATTTTATGTTGGTACGTAGGCACAAGTCCGAAGGTCTTATCAAACACAAAAATATAATTAATGGATTCTTTTCTCATCCCCGCACTCTATTTATTGCAAACATCTTTTATACCAAAACACTTGTACATACAAAAAAGGGCTCCCTAGGAGTACCTAGGACACTTTGGGTGCTAACACCTTCCCTCTATGTAACCAACCCCCTTACCTGTAATCTCTGGAATTTTATTAGTTTTGATTTGAAAACTTCTTATCTTTGGGTTTTGTTCATACTTTTCCCTTTTCCCTTGGAAACAATAAAAAGCGCGGTGGCGACTCTGGTTATATTGACGTTAAGTTTATCCATAACTTAATGGTCATGAATTTACCGCTACAGGTTGTAATGTCGTTTGGTCTAAAAAATGCAGGAGCAACCTATCAAAGAGCCATTAATGCCATATTCCATGATTTCATCAAAAAATTTATGCAGGTATACATTTATGATATTATGATAAAATTGTCATCTCAAAATGATCATCTTGATCACCTTCGACGCTCGTTTGAGAGAATGAGAAGATATGGATTAAAATGAATCCATTAAAATGTGCTTTTGGTGTACATGCAGGAGACTTCTTAGGTTTCGTGGTACACAAGAAAGGCATCAAGATAAATCAAAATAATACAAAAGCAATTTTAGATCTCAAGCCTCCAATGACAAAGAAACAACTCCAGTCTTTGTTGGAGAAGATAAACTTCTTGAGAAGATCCATATCGAATCTAAGTGGCAAGACAGAGGGTTTTTTGCCACTCCTCAAGATCAAGGAAGAGAGTGATTTTCATTGGGGACAAGAGCAATAGGAGGCTTTTGACACCTTCAAAGAATACCTTACAAAGCCTCCCATTTTGTTACCGCCTAGTAGGAATAAAAATATGAGTTTGTGTATTGCTGCGTTGGATACGACCATAGGAAGTATGTTAGCTCAAGAGGATGTCAGTGGTGTCGAAAGACCCATATACTACCTCAGTCGAATTTGATAGATGTTGAAACTAGGTACATTCTGATTGAAAAACTGTGACTATGCTTGTACTTCTCATGTATGAAATTAAAGCAATATATAAAACCAGTCGATGTGTATGTTTCGTCTCATTATGATGTTATTAAACATATGTTATCTAAACCTATTCTGCATAGTCGAATTGGAAAATGGGCACTAGAATTAACAGAGTTTTCTTTAACGTATAAGCCTTTGAGGGCTATGAAGGGCCAAATAATAGCAGATTTTATAATGGATCATGCCATAGTCGAACCTTCACTAAACATGGTTAACACGAACCCTTGGAGATTATAATTCGATGGGTCAAGCCACAAAGATGGAACATGAGTTGAGGTATTAATACTATCCCCACAAGACATTCCGGCAAGGTTCAACTGTAGAGTAAACGGAAAATGTTCCAATAATGAAGCAGAATACGAGGCCCTAATAGTTGGTCTTAAAATCCTGAGAGAATTAGGGGCCAAGAAAATAGAGGTTAAGGGGGAATTTTTGTTGGTGATTAGACAAATCACACGAGAATATAAGTTCATTAAGGAAAATCTACTGATGTACTTCACAGTGGCGACACAACTATTGGAATGCTTCGAGGTTGTCAGCATTATGCACGTGCCAAGGATGGAGAACCAAGAAGCTAACGAGTTGGCCCAAATCGCCTTTGGGTGCAAGGTATCAAAATCAAGACTCAAGGATATTATTAAGATATAGGAAAAGATGGTGTTAAACGTCCCGCCGTCACCTAATATGAAAATCCCAAAAACAAGGGGAATGGGACTTTGACGGCAGCTTCAGTTGCGATGAATGTCTCAACGACGAATGTCTCGAAAATTTTGGGTTTGAAAATTTTGAAAGACATGAAGTTTTTTCCATTGAAAACTTGTCACAATTAGATTGGAGAAGACCAATCGTAGAGTACTTGGAAAATCCAGTCGGAAACACTAACAGGAAAATCAAGTACATGGCTCTAAGTTATACACGCATGGGAAATTAGTTGTTGAAGAAAACCCAAGAAGGAATGCTCAAGTGTCTTGGAAATACAGAATCCTACTTGGCCATATCTGAAGTACACAGTGGAGCTTGTGGAGCACACCAAGCAGACCATAAGATGAAATGGTTGATATTCCGACAAGGCACTTATTGTTAAAAGATTGTATCGAGTTCGCCAAAGGGTGCCAAGAATGTCAGATGCACACAAGCATCCAACACGTACCAGCAAGTGAGTTTCACGTAATTATCAAGCCTTGGCCTTTTAGGGAATGGGCATTGGATGTCATCGGTGATATTTGATCGGCTTCACCGAAACAACAAAAGTTTATCCTGGTTGGAGTAGACTACTTTACAAAATGGATAGAAGCTATCCTTTTGGTGAAAGTGGATCAGGAGGTTGTGATCGAATTCATTCAAAAACACATCATATATAGGTTTGGCATTCCGGAAACCATTACCACAAGTCAAGGTTCGGTTTTGTGGGGTAAAAGATGCAAGAATTTGCCATTGAAATAGGCTTCAAGTTGGTAACTTATACATCTTATTACGCCCAAGCAAATGGCCAAGTCGAAGCAACCAACAAAGTGATAATTAGTTTAATCAGAAAACACGTTGCCAAAAATCCAAAAAATTGGATCAAGACACTAGACCAAATTTTATGGGCTTGTCGAACATCCTCAAAAGAGGCGACGAATTCGATGCCTTTTTGTTTGACATTTGGGCACGATGTTGTGTTGCTAGTAGAGATTTGTTTACAATCAGTCATGGTGCAACTTCAAAATGATATTCAGTCAGAACAGTATTGGGAGTTGATGTTCGATGAGTTAATTGATTTAGACGAAGAGAGATTGGCCCCAATAGACATGTTGATACGACAAAAAGCGCATGTGGCCATAGTGTACATCAGAAGGGTTAAAATAAAAAACTTTGCAGTAAATGATTACGTTTGGAAACTAATTCTACCTATGGATCGAAGAGATCAAACCTTAGGAAAATGCTCTCTAAATTGGGACAGGTCGTTTTAAAAAATCTGAATGTTTACGAACAATGCTTACGAAATTCAGGAACTGGGCATGGATCGAAGGATCTTAAGGGTAAATGTGAAATATTTGAAAAAATATAATCCTATGCTACAAGAGATTCAAATACAAACATAGTGAAAGTATTCATTAAATTGTTCAAACAGCCAGGATTGCAACATAAAATGGTCAGCCGGCCTTACAAGGGCCACTACAAAAAAGAAAAGTCAAGCGGGAAATCTAGATTTAAAATCCTCTAAAAAGGTCATCTCATGACCGATTCGACTATGGAGAAAGCTTCTCCTCCATAGCTGCTTAATATTATCCTCAATCTTAAGAGCCTTTTCGCCATGTGAAACCCCTTTCAAAACTTCATGGTCGACGACGTCTTGTGTGGGAAGTGCTTCAGTCGTATCTAAAGAAGCCTTTTGCTTTTCCACTTCAACAATCTTCTTATTGAGTTCAGCTATTTGAGCTTGGTAGTCCGAAATTTGTTGATCGAAGGCTTGTTGTTGGCAGAGGAACTTCTATTTCTTGGCCTCAAAGTCATTGAGTTTCTTCTCACACGCTTTGCTAAAATTCCACTCAAGCCTCATCTCATTGATCTTGGACTTGATCTGAAAGTCAGTGCTTCGACGAAGAGCAAGGTCCTTGACCAGTTGGGTAAAGAAAGCCTCAAACTCAACTAAGTATTTGATAGTTGGGGTAAGAAGCTCATGAAGCGCAAGTTTGTCAAGGAGCTTAAAGACGTCGCAGGCCAAGCCCTCTTCTTCGTCGAGCACGATTAAGAATTCACGCTCAAATAGTAGGTCTTTCAACTGTTGAAGTTTGAGAGTGGAGGCAACATCCATCTCTGGCGAAGCTACAATAGTTGAAGAAGAAGGTTGTGCCTCAGTCAAAATTTGATGTAGTTGTTGCAGTTTCCTTAAAGCCTCTTCTGGATTACGTTGCTTTATAGCCAGGACCTCATCCGGAGTCAAGGTACTGGTAGAGACTCTTTCACAGTTGTTATCTTTTAGCAAATTAACTAATTAGATTTTTTTTATGATTTATTAATATCAAATTTAAATATTTGGAAATTTAAATTTGAATTCAAATTCAATCATATCTTGTTGTGGAGGTGTTTGAAAAAACAAATATTAACCAAATCTCCACTTTATTTATTGAACAAATCTTTTGCCCATTAGAGAAAATCCTAGTAGAGGAATTCTATTTAAATAGACTCAATTCCATCCTTGAAGAGAACGAACAAGTATTGAAGATACCTAGTGTTAGGGTTTTATTTGACAATTTGGTTTGTGTTGCTTGTACATCACACTAGTGCCCACACTCAAATCATAAGGCATAATGTTGGTTTGTTTAGTTGAGTTTTAATTTAACATTCTTTAAGTTGTTTATTGGAGGTTATCACTTGGGATTAGTGATTTAGAGAAAGTGATATGGGTTCACATATTTAGGGGGATACCTAAATAGAAAGTCACTAGGTTTAGGAAGAGGCATTGAACAACATGAGGTTTTTGTTCTTGTAAGACTAATTGTACTAATTCAAGATACTGAATTTGATTTCTTGGGTAGAGTGCCCCACCAGGCGTAGGTGTGGTTTCACCAAACTGGGATAATAATTCCTTGTGTCATTTTATTTCTTTCTACTTTAATCATCTTGTTTATCTATTTTTTGTTAATTCTGGTGTAAGATGTTAAACACCTTTGCTTAAGCCTCTAGTCCAACATTTCTCCCCTTAGGAACAAAATTTCAAAACTCATACTCCTCAGGATCTTCTTCCTCATCTTCTTTCTCTTCATCCTCTTCTTACTCCAATGTGTTTTTATTATTCCTACCATTTCCTTCTACATCATCATGCATATGCTCTGGTCCATTTCCTTTTGGATATAACAACCTATTTTCAGACCATTGAAGTTCATGGAAAAATTATCCTCGGGCTGGCATATGATCAAATTGAGAGTTTGTGTTTTGGATTCTTAGTTCTAATCTACTAATGTATTCTTGGAAATAAAGAAAACCTTTGCAGGATTCACCCCTAATATCCCACTCTTGGATAAAATAGATTTACAAGTTATGATTCACATCGTCCAAACTCAAAGTATCTTGTTGGGTTTGATATGGTGTTGGAGGTGAAATAGTTGAAAAAAATTGTATTATAATGTTTCTTAACATACAATAATGTTGAGCAAAGTCTTCATCCATTTTTATGTTAAAGCCGTGATGGTAGTAGTCATAAAGGTGTACTTCAAACATTATGTAAAGTCTTGTAATCAATCTAGAGAAGACTAAACGAGTTTTTTTACATTAAGTGTACAATTTCCCAAATTCTATCTGATATTCATTTGAATATATCTATCTTCTACTTGGTCAAAATGAACCGGATGAGTTGGGATGGATGTAGGGTTGTTGAGGTGGTGTTAAGTTTATGGGTGATGTTGGACAAGATAAAGGTCAACTACATTTAGGCTTCTATAGTGTCGTTGGTCCTTTTGAATTGTATAGGTCAATAGATCTTCTCATTTCATAGGTTTCAATCCAATATAGATATCAATGTAGATCCTATCATAATCCTAGTTTATAGGGATTGCCCTTGAGAAGAGGTCTACCTCATTTGGGTTTTCCATGAAAGCGCCTTCTCAGTATTCATGAATGGTATTCTTATACTATGAAACTTATCTACCCCTGGCCCAAGATACTCTTGATATCATAGTATCATCATCAAAAGGTTTAACATTAGCGTAAATTCTTTGATGATATCAAGATCAAGTTTTTCAGACGGGTCTGCCAATACATTCCATCCCCATTTATTAAGATCTTGTACAAAACTTGAAAATTCCACCCGGTATTCCAATTTGACCTTTCTTATAACGACTAATTGTCTTGCCCAATGGTTGTAAACCTCCTTATGACCAAGGCTCTTTAACCGATTATGACGGTACTTACGATGATTCAATCACTACTAGAATATGCCATTTTAGCCTCCTAGTTTAGAGTCAGCCACCGACACAAAAGTTATTAGTGTCGGCTAAACCTACGTTAACCGACTCTAAATTTGCTATTATATTCAAATAATATTTAATTAATTTCTTTAGAGTTGGCCTAACCGACTCTACTGAGTAACATTATTTTTTATTTACTATTTATTTACTTAGTGTCCGCTAAGTCGAGTCTACTTACTTTATTAACTTTAAATTATATTTAGTTCTATTATTTAGAGTCGGTGTGGCTGATTCTATTAAGTCACATACTTCTTTTAATTATTTAAATCAATTGACTCTATCTAATAACGTACACTTTTTTAAAATTAATTTATTTAATTAGAGTTTATATATAAATTTTTAAAATTTTTTATTTATTATCTAGAGTCTGCTTGGCCGACTTTATTTAATAACATACATTTTTATATTATTTATTTATTTAGTTAGAGTCTATATATTTTTAAATATTTCATTTACTATCTAGAGTCCGTTTGACCGACTCTAGGAAATTTGCTATTTTGAAAAAAAATTACACAACAACTTATTGTAAAAATAATAAAAATGTTGTGCCAATGGGGCAACCAAACTTAAGATTCTTAATACCCCAATACATTGCACTGACCACTACAACACAACAATGTTATTGAAATATATGGTGAATAAGTATTTACATTTAAAAATAGTTTTGTTAATATTTATTTCCCCTCATTTCACTCTTTTCTTTTCCCTACCTTTTATTTCACAATAATCGTATAGCCCTAATCTCTTTCTCCATAATCTCTCTCCTTTTTCCCTAAATCAAATCGTAAATCACTTTTTCTCTAAACCGTGAATCAAGTTGAACTGAAATCCCTAATTCGTGAATCAATTGAAGAAGTCATTTTCGTTTCAAGCTCTTTCCATGGAGTTCAAGGGTTTTTGATTCATCAAAGGTAATGCCTCTGTGTCGAAGAATTCATTTTCATTTCCATGGAGTTCTGGTTCATGTGTATGAGATAGTGATAAATTTTGATTTTTCAAGAACTCCCGACTTAGTGGATGCAGGAAGCAGCTTTTGTTTATGATGTTTTTTTTTAGTATTTTCTTGAGTAACATGAAATTGAAATTGGTTTTCAATCTTTATGTTGCAGCTACAAAGTAAGGTTTGAAGTGTTTTATTAATAACTACAATGGTTTTGATAAGCGGAAATAAAAAATGGTAAGTTTTTTGTTTTTGTTTTTGTCATGTGATTGGTTGTATAATTCTTAAATTTCAAGAAAAATTGTTATGGTTAACTCTTCAATTCAATGGGATGAAGTGTTCTTGTTGGGTTCTTTATGGTTTAGGGTTTATAAAAATGGTTATTTTGAAGGGCTTTCTTTGTTGTCACAAATTTGGTTTTTAATTAGTTGAAATTATTTGTTTTCGTGTTTTCATTTTCGGTGGTGGTCATAGCGCAGACCGTTGTTTTCTCACATATTTCAGTTTGCTTTCAGTTTTTTTTCTTGTTGTAATATTATGTACGTGTCTTAATTCTTGTTATGTAAGATATATATTAAAGAATAAAGACTAGTGAAGAAATATATCATTCGGGCTTTTGCAAAGACAACTATTTATCAAGGTTAGTCATCCCTAGTCTTGACTCTAACTATACTTTACTACTGTTGAATCCTTACAATTCATTTAAAATTTGACTGAACCGAATCAATGATTTGGTGAAATGTATGTTAATTTGGAATCGAACTGAACCGTTAGTAATTGATACAAAGATTTTTTGTTTATATTGATTTGTTAATGTTGTTGCTGAAAAATAATATGATAGATCAGAATAACAATGCATAACAGAACTCGTGTCTTTAAGTTTGAATGCCCTCCGAGAAAAGAAAAATTTGTTAACTATAATTTGTGTTCTTTATATTGTATTACCTTATATTTTCAAATGGCTAAATTTGTGTTGTTACACTCAAGTTTTGATACAACCAATCATTATATTTCTTCTAGCATATCTGCAATTGTATGATTTTGATAGTTGTTAGATTTATATTTAGTTAGCTGCAAATAGATCACAGTGCGATGATTTCATAGCTTTTTAATTTTTATACCGATTCTTTTTTTTCTTCTGTTGATTAAGTTATGCTTTTGTTTATTTGCAGTATTTTCTTTGTTTGGTGAAACTTCTTTAGAACATTGATGAAACTATGGATAACTTTATCAATAGTCTCCATAAAATGTATAGCCTACCATATATTATCAATACTATAATTGAAATACACAGACAGAGCATAGACTGTTGTGGAAATACAAAGATAACTGAAATGAGAGAGGCATTACTTCTATATACAATCCAACCTCTACTCTAGAAAATTAAAATAACAAGATCCATTTTTCAAACCAATACATGACTTCTATAAAGATTGTAATTAAAAGTGAGAATTTGCGGACGAAATGCCTTGTTAAGTTGTCAACAAGTACATAACTGTAAAGCTTGACAGAGAGGCATCAGTCGTCCATTTGGGCCATGTTAAAGTTGTATTTTCACCATATATAGCATGAATCCAAAATAAAACAAGAACCTATTGAACAAATCTAAATAAGAGTATTCAACATATATTAATTTGCAAAATTAATTTCATCCTTAAATTTAGGACAGGTCTATACAAACTATCAAAGTCTACTAATATGAACCACTTGCTCTTTCTATGTTGACTTTAGGGTTGACTTTAATGTCGGCTAGTTGACGCTATTAGAAAATGTTGACTATTGTTTGTTGACTTTAGAGTCGGCTAGGGCAACACTAAGCATAATTGTTGACTTTTCATGTTTTTGAAATAATATAGTGTTGGTGCATTTAGTGTCCTATTAGCCTCGGTTTAGCCAACACTGGTTAGCCTCAACATATCTCTAGCTGATGCTACCCAGTAGCTTCACAACTTTTATCCAAGGCCTGACACTGACGCTAAACACATAGTAGTGTCCATTTTTTCACCTTTAGCGTCTTCAAACGGTCGACGCTAATAAATATTTCTCTAGTAGTGTCGGTTAAGACATTGTGAAAATTCTTGGAGTGGTTTAGCTTCAAGTGATTATACTTCTTATGGGGGAGTATGATTGTGGGTGAAGACAATGAAAGTTGATGTATTATTTTAAATCAAGGTGGAAATTGTTGGAGTTGGTTGAAAATATATATGTTGAAGAAGTCCCACATCACTTAGTTGTGTGAATGAAGAGAGAGTCCAAGGTTATATATAGGATACAAGTTCTTTAAAGTCACACATCACTTAGTTTTGTGAAGGAAGAGGGAGTCCAATGTTATATATAGCATTCAAGTTCTCATTTCAAGATGCATCAATCAAAAACACTTTAAGCTTGTATTTGACTTTCTATGTTCTCTTATACTCTTGTATTAGAGTGTTGTGAGATGTAGTTAAATATTTCTTTTGGAGGGTGTGGGTGTACTGAGGGCATGCGTTAATTAAGGGGTATATTATATGTTCTAACAATTTTCACATATTGTTATTCTGTTATTGTTTATTGACAATGGTCGTGGTTTTTTCTCTATGCTTTGTTTGTTTTTTCCCAACAACTGATATCCGAGCTTTTGGTTCGATCCATAGATAATTGTTCTTAGTATGCTCTGTGGTTGCAGTTTTATATGATCTTCCATACCAATCAAGTACGGGGGAGTGTGGGGTGGGGTGGAATGAAATGTTGGGTGCAAGTGTGAGTGGTTAAAATCTCATATTTTCTATGAATGGTAGAATTTTGTATCTAAAAGGGAGATGATTGATTTACCTAACACCTTAAGTTTTTGGATTGATATGTGGCATCTCCCTCTCTTGTGGCCCTGAAGCATTAGTCTCATTGGTGCTCCCGACTCTCCCGGACTCTCCAACAACTATTTGATGACATGATGTCATTCCATAACATTTAGCAAAAAAAAATTGGACAAATTGAACGTAAAATGAGCAAGTTAGAAGCGAAAGTGTGGAAAAAGCATGGAAAAGTGACAAAGGGTGAAGAAAAGGACTTAGTGTGAAAATTGATGAAAAAAGAACAAAAACACACCGAAGCCACTAGAATTAACGTGTCCATGCCCATGTTGCTCCTCAGCGCGATGATGTTTGATGTTAGGACGCTTTCCTGACACGCTTTTTGGGAGTTCTAAAGTAAAACATGGAGAACAAAAATGGGATTCAATTTCTTAGAGAGAAAGTGATGGATTTGGGCGATTTTGGAGTGTGTGAAGGCCATTGGAATTTTTTTTTGGTGATTCTTCATTATCTTTAATTCTACACTTATAGTATTGATTAATTTCAACACGAGTAACTAGATATCTCTTAGGTTAGGTATTATTTGATTATGAACCTATTTGTATTTGATTATGAACCTATTTGTCTTGACTCTCTATTATTATTCAGTTATAGATTATTCCCATCGCCTATTGTTTTTATGACATTTAATTTGATTTTGATAAGTAGTAAATATTTGATTTGCTAATTGACAAGGGATTAGATAATTAAGAATTTTGACTTAGGGACTAATTCACTCAGTTACCTAGTCTGACGATACAATTGACTTGAGGGGTCAGGGAATTGACGCCTAGACTAGTGAGCTGCACAACAAGGGTTTAGGTGTAGTGGTAGAGTTAGTTCGTCGTGTGATTATGTATTCATTGCATGTCTGTTAAAGCGCGTTTCATCAATCAAGTAGAAATAGGGGATTCTGATAATAAGATCTAACTTCCTTTATCATCATTGTTATTAAAAATTATCTCTTGTGTTTTCGACTAAACAACCTGAAAAAAAATACTTGGTTACTATTTTTATTTATATCGCACAACATACCTTATTCTAAATTAGCAATCCCTGTCATCAAGTTTTTGGCGTGGTTGCCAAAAATTGCAATTTAAACAAGGAAAATTTTGTGCTAATTTTTATTTTTTTTAGGTTTAGGTTTGAATTTTCTTTGTTACTATTTTTGTGTTATTTTATCTTTAATTTTTGTTTTAGTTCTATTTTTTAGTAGGTTATTGTAAATAGTTAGCATTCTATCTTATTTTCTATTTGAGTTTGATTTTTTTATTGTTATAATTTTTATTTTTATTTTATTTATAGATGTTATTAATTATTTTTATTTTTTCTATTAAATTTGTAGTTTTATTTTACTTTTCTAAATTGTGTTCCTATTTAGTTTTTATCTAGTTCAGAGCTACTGAGGCATTTTTCTTATGATTGTGAATGCTAGGTAAAGGAAGGCATGTATAATGGAGCCGACTCTCTAGTTATTTTGTTGGCAGAATTTGAAGCGTCATCAAAGCAATTGGTACTTTTTCATTCTTCACCAATTGCATTTTTATATCATGTTTTCATTCTACTAACTTGTGTTTGTATATATGATTATTACAGATATCTGATCTCACAAGTAGCTTACAAAAGAACTTGCCCACACTTGGATGTCCAAGTGGTGTTGAAATACAATTTTGGACTCATGAATGGGAGAAACATGGAACTTGTTCTGAATCAAGCCTTAAACAACATGATTATTTTGAAATAACGGTCAACTTGAAACAAAAAGCCAATCTCATTGATGCTCTTACTAGTGAAGGTAAATATATGACTTAAGGACAAAATATTGATTTTGTGAGATGATATCTCAAGTTACTTATAAACATTGATTTTGTGTCAGGGATACAAGCTGCTGGAAATTCATACAACTTGAGCAGTATCAAAGAAGCTATAGAAAAGGGAGTTGGGTTTACTCCATTCATTGAATGCAATGTGGATTCATCTGATAACAGACAACTATACCAAGTTTATTTGTGTGTGGATACTTCCGGATCTAACTTCATTCAATGTCCTGTTTTCCTCCATGGAAAATGTGGATTTGAGATTGAGTTCTCAATTTTTTAGATATCACTTCTTACGATGATAATAATATATCTTTCCTTTGCATTTTTTGTTTTGCATTTTGTGTTGACGTTCAATTATGTGGTTCTGATCCTTTTGCTTTCTCTGAATTTGCAGAGCTGGTCCCTTTGCCAAAAAGGATTGGTATGATATCAAAGCTCCTTCAGTTTTCCAAGTGAAGAATGTTGGCAAAACCCTTGTTTCTCGTACTCAGGGAACTAAGGTATTATCCTTATAATGTTTTTTTATTTGGTTTGATATGTACATTGTTAGGTAATTAGCTAATTTTTGAATCTAATTTATTTTGTGATTGCAACTTAATAAGTGTGTTAATCGTGTAAATGCTTATGTACTAGTGAAGTGGAGGAAATGTTAATTCTTATTGTATGTTTACTTACTCTAATATAAATTGTAAGAAATGATAAAATTAAGTAGTTAAGGTATCATGTAAAATTGTAAATATATAATAATATAGGGCAGCGTAAACTATAGAAACAAATTAAAGAGGTACGTATACGTGTATAAAATTTAATGACATAATCTTGTAGTACTCCTTATGAACCCCTTTTGTTCTAATCTACTTGGTCCGTGACGAAACTGTGAACCTCCTTTTGTTTTGTTGTCCTTTACAGTGTTTAGTAGTTTTCTAGGAATAAATTAACTCTATTATCATATACCATAGTTGAATACTAAATCATTGTGGCACATTTTCTTCATAGCACATGTTTGATAAATGTAAAGTGTAAACAAATACAACATGGTTCTAAGCTGCCACTATTCTATTTTATCTTTAATGCTTTCTTTTTGCAGGATGGAGAAGCTTATGCTTACTTGATTCAAGTATCGTAGCAGAAAACAACATCAAAACTAAGTCTTCTTTTCATTATCACAAGATTATGCAGAGCCATTAATATTGATGTAACTTGTTTTTACAAAATTGTGTATATGAAAATGATTTGTCAGAAGCGTGAGTACCCCAACCTAAGGCATTTTGGAGCTTTGGGAGAATCTGCAGTTGAGTTTGGCTTCATGCGAAAGTATTTACTACTGCGGTTTTGAGCACTATATATTTGAAAAATGGATCTCCCATTCAAAACTAAGTCCCCAACAAGTTTGTGTTAATGTGAAGGAATTTGAAGGTTAATTTACATTGAAGTTGAAGTCACGTTGTTATTGACTTTTCGTGATTGACTTCGACTTTATAGTCGGCTTGGCAGATGCTAAAAGGTTTCATTGACTTTCCTCGCTTGACTGTAGAGTCGATTGGATGACACTATTTAGTTCCATTAACTTTCCTTGGTTGACTATAGAGTCGGCCAAACCAACGCTACTAGAAAATGTTGACTTTTTGTGTAGATTATAGAGTCGGCGAGCCGATTCTAAACATATTTATTGAATTTCTTTTTTGACTTTAGAGTCGGTCTATGCAACGCTAAATATTATTGATGAATTTTCTATGTTGACTTTAGGGTCAGAGAAGTCGATGCTATAGTTTTTTTTTTACTTTTGTAAGTTGACTTTAATGTCGGCTAGCTGGCGCTATTAGAAAATGTTGACTTTTGTTTGTCGATTTTAGAGTCGGCTAGCGCAACGCTAAGAATAATTGTTAACTTTTCATGTTTTTGAAATAATGTAGCGTTGGTGCATTTAATGTCCTCTTAGCCTCGGTTTAGCCGACATTGGTTAGCCTTAACATATCTCTAGCTGAAGCTACCCAGTGACTTCACAACTTTTATCCAAGGCATGACACCGGCGCTAAACCGACGCTAAACACATGGTAGTATCCGTTTTTTCACCTTTAGCGTCTTCAAACAGCCGACGCTAATAATTATTTTTCTAGTAGTGTCGGTTAAGACATTGTGAAAATTCTTGAAGTGGTGTAGCTTCAAGTGATTATACTTTTTATGGTGGAGTATGATTGTCGGTGAAGACAATGAAAGTTGATGTATTATTTTCAATCAAGGTGGAGATTATTGGAGTTGGTTGAAAATATACATGTTGAAGGAGAATCACTTTAACATGTAGATTATAGAGTCGGCGAGCCGAATCTAAACATATTTATTGACTTTCTTTGTTGAATATAGAGTTGGTCTATGCAATGCTAAATATTATTGATGAATTTTCTATGTTGAATTTAGGGTCGGAGAAGCCGATGCTATAGTGTTTTTTAGTTTTGTAAGTTGACTTTAATGTCGGCTAGCTGACGCTATTAGAAAATGTTGACTATTGTTTGTTGACTTTAGAGCCGGCTAGGGCAACGCTAAGCATAATTGTTGACTTTTCATGTTTTTGAAATAATATAGTGTTGGTGCATTTAGTGTCCTCTTAGCCTCGGTTTACCATACATTGGTTAGCCTCAACATATCTCTAGCTAACGCTACCCAGTAGCTTCACAACTTTTATCCAAGGCCTGACACTGACGCGAAACACATAGTAGTATCCATTTTTTCACCTTTAGCGTCTTCAAACGGTCGACGCTAATAAATGTTTCTCTAGTAGTGTCGGTTAAGACATTGTGAAAATTCTTGGAGTGATTTAGCTTCAAGTGATTATACTTCTTATGGTGGAGTATGATTGTCGGTGAAGACAATGAAAGTTGATGTATTATTTTCAATCAAGGTGGAGATTGTTGGAGTTGGTTGAAATATGTATGTTGAAGAAGTCCCACATCACTTAGTTGTGTGAATGAAGAGAGAGTCCAAGGTAATATATAGGATACAAGTTCTTTAAAGTTACACATCACTTAGTTTTGTGAAGGAAGAGGGAGTCCAATGTTATATATAGGATTCAAGTTCTCATTTCAAGATGCACCAAAACACCTTAAGCTTGTATTTGACTTTCTATGTTCTCTTATACTCTTGTATTAGAATGTTGTGAGATGTAGCTAAATATTTCTTTTAGAGGGTATGGGTGTACTAGGGGCATGCGTTAATTAAGGGGTATATTATATGTTGTAATAATTTTCACATATTGTTATTCTGTTATTGTTTATTGACAATGGTCGTGGTTTTTTCTCTATGCTTTGTTTGTTTTTTCCCAACAACTGATATCAGAGCTTTTGGTTCGATCCATAGATAATTGTTCTTAGTATGCTCTGTGGTTGCAGTTTTGTATGATCTTCCACATCAATCAAGTACGGGGGAGTGTGGGGTGGGGTGGACTGAAATGTTGGGTGCAAGTGTGAGTGGTTAAAATTGTAGGAGAATTGCCATCCAAGGTGCAGTGGAATTTAAAAATTTCTCCATTTAGTGATCCTTATGAATGGGCATGATCAGTGATAGAATCGTTACCTCTTGTGGCGATCACGAACGTTGAACGATGACAACGTCTCTACTCAGTCCACACGAACGGATTCCTTCAATCTCAGTGCTAGCTGGTACGAATGAAGGCTTTGAGTGAGAGAAAGAGAGATACGAAATTCCAACTCTTCAGCTGTGTTGTATTCCCATTGTTACAATGCTTCTACCCAAGGGTTCTATTTACAGAACCACTTGTGTGGGCTTCAAGCTAAAAAGCCCACTTAAGTGTATTTTGCCCATATCTCATAACATGCCAAAATCACTTAAGTATTTGGTACCTTACCATATTTTGTATTCTACTTAAGGGCACCATACATTACGGTATTCCTTAATTACTCTATCTCTCATCAATCTGTCCTTTGTGTGTGACCCTATAGGTTTTCGCGGCGTTGGCAATTATATTAAATCACGTATTTAACATAATAAACAGTGAGCAGTATCTAGCAACACATCACTGCTACCCAAGACACGAAAAGGTCATGTGATCTTACAAAACCTCCTGTGATAATAATTATGTGTATAATTACCCGTTTGCTTTTATGTCTATATTGAACACAAGGTATAGACCGTGTCATCCTTGTCCAGTTCAATATTGGTCCCATAGACATTTATCCTGTTACGCAGGATGGGCAAATTCCATCTAGGTCACTCATGTCCCTCAGCATGCTTTGTGGAGTACCCATCAACTGTCTTTATGGTCATCCAGTTACGAACAACGTTGGATCAGCAACAAAGCACTCGACTCTACATCTAGGGTCCATAGTGGTTTCAGGTCGAAGAGTGGTTTACACTATTATCACCATGAGAATAACTTATGACACTTTGCATAACTTTCTATATAGTATTCTCATAGCGGGTCAATCCGGTATAAATATTACTCTTAATATTCATACCTATGTTTAAGACTTGATAACTCTTTATCCATGATCCATGAGATGCGATCATCAGTCTACAAACATAATAGTCTCAATGCCTTAATGTTATCCCACTTCACAATAAAGCTCGACTACGGATACTTTAAGAATAGTGCCCTTATGTTTAATGTGGTCTCATGATCAAGTCACACTTGATGCATTAAACGGACTAACTATTCTAGGGACTTTATTAAACAAACGTAATAAAGAAAAAGCCTTTTATTATTAATAAATAATTCGATACAAGTACCAAAAGTATTGCCCTCTAGGGCTTACACCAACAATCTCCCACTAGCACTAGAGCCAATCAGGCATACCCCTTATGCCCATTGATCTAGTATGGCCATCATGCTTCTCCTGCGCAAGAGGCTTTGTCAGTGGGTCAACAATATTGTCAAGTGTAGGTACTTTACATATTTTCACATCTCCTCTATCTATTATCTCTCGAATGAGATGATAACGCCTAAGTATGTGTTTGGATCGTTGGTGAGATCTAGGCTCCTTAGCTTGTGTGATAGCACCATTGTTATCACAATAAAGACTAATGGGATCCACAATGCTAGGGACTATGCCAAGTTCACTAATGAACTTTTTGATCCAAACAGCTTCCTTTGCTACACTTGAGGCAACAATATACTCGGCCTCGGTTGTAGAATCAGCAATTGTATTTTGCTTTGAACTTTTCCAGCACACAGCGCCACCGTTCAAGTAAAACACATAACCAGATTGCGATCTAAAGTCATCCTTATCTGTCTGGAAGCTGACATCGGTGTAACCAATTACAGCCAACTCTTCCTGACCTTCATATATCAAGAATGATTCCTTAGTCCTTCTCAAGTACTTAAGGATATTCTTAATAGCTATCCAATGGGCATCACCAGGATCAGATTGGTACCTACTCGTTGCACTCAACGCATACGAGACATCTGGTCGAGTACATAACATGGAATACATGATAGATCCTATTGCAGATGCATATGGAATCTTATTCATGCGATCCCTTTCTTCCTTAGTTGAAGGGGATTGTGTTTTTGATAGACACAAGCCATGTTGCATAGGTATGAATCCTTTCTTGCAATCATGCATATTAAAGCGTCTCAGCACTTTGTCTATGTATGTACTCTGACTTAGGCCAAGCAGTTTTCGTGATCTATCTATATAGATTCTGATTCCTAATATATAGGCTGCTTCACCTAGGTCTTTCATAGAAAATCATTTCCCCAACCAAGACTTTACTTGTTGCAGGGTAGGGACATCGTTTCCAATGAGTAATATGTCATCTACATATAATACCAGGAAAACGATCATGCTCCCACTAACCTTCTTGTAGACACAAGGCTCATCTTCGTTCTTGATGAATCCATATTGTTTTACTGTTTCATCAAAACGAAGATTCCAGCTTCTAGAAGCTTGCTTCAATCCATAGATTGATCTTTGTAGCTTACATATCTTTTGGGCTTCTTCTGGTATGTCAAATCCTTCAGCCTGTGTTATGTACACATCCTCAAGAAGATTCCCATTAAGGAAAGCAATTTTGACATCCATCTGCCATATTTCATAATCATGATATGCAGCGATAGCAAGTAAAATCCGAACAAATTTAAGCATTGCAACTGGTGAAAAGGTTTCATCATAGTCAACCCCATGAATTTGTTTATATCCTTTTGCAACCAGTCTTGCCTTATAGGTATGTACCTTACCATCCATGTCAGTCTTCTTTTTGAAGACCCACTTGCATCCTATAGGGTTAACTCCTACAGGAGGCTCTACCAAGGTCCAAACTTAGTTTGTGTAAATGGAATCCATTTCGGATTTCATGGCTTCTAGCCACTTCTCAGACTCGGGACCAGTTATGGCCTCTTGGTAGGTCACAGGCTCATCTTGATCCATGAGTAATACATCACCTTGATCTGTTATGAGATGTCCATATCTCTCAGGTAGGTGACGTATCCTGCTTGACCTACGCTGGTCTTGTTCTACTTGAGCAGGTTGCTCTTCCACAACTACTTGTGTTTCCTGCTCTAATTCCTCCATAGGTGTATCGATGCTTTGTGATTCTTGAATTTCTTCAAGCTCTACTTTCCTCCCACTGATTCCTTTGGAAATAAAATCCTTTTCTAGGAAAACTCCAGTTCGAGCGACAAACACTTTGCCCTCAGAAGGATTGTAGAAGTAATATCCTCTTGTTTCTTTAGGGTACCCCACAAATAAGCATTTGTCAAATTTGGGCTCAAGCTTAGTTGAAACTTATCGTTTCACATAAACTTCGCAACCCCAAATCTTCATGTAAGACATATGTGGTTTCTCACCACTCCATATCTCATATGGTGTCTTCTCAACCTTTTTGGATGGAACACGGTTAATTATGTAAGCTGCTGTCAATAGCGCATGTCCCCAAAAGGAGTTTGGAAGATCGACGTGACTCATCATGGATCGGACCATGTCTAACAGGGTTCGATTTCTTCTCTCAGATACACCATTCCATTGGGGTGTTCCAGGAGGAGTAAGTTGGGATATGATCTCACACTCTTTCAGATGGTCATCAAACTCTAGGCTTAAATACTCACCACCTAGATCTGATCGAGGAGTTTTAATATTCTTACCTAGTTGGTTTTTTACTTCATTCTTGAATTCCTTGAACTTTTCAAAGGACTCTGATTTGTGTTTCATTAAATACACATAACCATATCTACTGAAATCATCAGTAAATGTGATGAAGTATTGAAAACCTCCTCTAACTGGTATGTTCAGTGGTCCACATACATCAGTATGTATGAGGGCCAAAAGATCATTAGCTCTTTCACCTTTTCCTGTGAATGGAGACTTTGTCATCTTTCCAATTAAACAAGATCTGCATGTCTCATATGATTCATAATCAAAAGAGTCCAAGAGTCCATCTTTATGGAGTTTGGAAATACGTTTCTCATTTATGTGGCCTAATCGACAATGCCAAAGGTAAGTTGGATTTAACTCATTAGGTTTAATCCTTTTAGTATTAATGTTATAAATAGGCATTTCAAGATCAAGGACATATAGTCCATTGTTCATTTGTGCAGTAGCATAGAATATATCATTCAAATAAATTGAGCAACAGTTGCTCTTTATTATAAATGAATAACCAAACTTGTCCAAACAAGAAACGAAAATAATATTCCTGCTAATTGCTGGTACATAATAACAGTTCTCTAACTGAATTATTAAACCACTAGGTAAAGTCAATTCATAAGTTCCTACGGCTAAGGCATCAACCTTTGCTCCATTACCAACTCGTAGGTCGACTTCACCTTTTGCCAAATCTCTAATTCTTTTTAGTCCATGCACATTTGTACAAATGTGAGAACCACATCCAGTATCTAATACCCATGATGCAGAAGTAGATAAATTAATTTCAATAACAAAAATACCTGAAGTTGAAGCCTCTACTCCATTCTTCTTATCTTCCAGGTACTTTGGGCAGTTCCTCTTCCAGTGTCCGGTCTTACCGCAATGGAAGCAGGTGCCTTCTTTTGATATGCCTCCACTAGGCTTCAAAGCAGCAGTGGGTCTGGGATTGGCAACTTCCTTGCCTTTCCCCTTATCACTCTGCTTGGTGGGCCTTTTGTTCTGTCTCTTTCCATTTCCGATCATCAGAATGGACTTCCCTTTTGACTTCAGATTCTGCTCAGCAGTTCTTAACATGGCTAGCAGTTCAGGAAGAGATTTGTCCATATCATTCATATTGAAATTTAGGACAAAATGACTGAACCCATCAAGCAACGATTGCAAGATCAAATCAGTCGCAAGTTCCTTTCCGAGGGGAAAACCCAATCTCTCAAGGTTTTCCATATACCCAATCATCTTGAGTACATGGGGACCTACAGGGGCTCCCTCAGCTAACTTGCCTTGAAAAAGGGCTTTTGAAACTTCAAACCTCTCATGCCTTGCTTGCTCTTGATAGAGAAACTTCAGGTGTTCGATCATATCGAACGCTGACATGTTCTCATGTTGCTTTTGCAATTCTGAGTTCATGGTAGCTAGCATGAGACAAGCAGTTTCATTGGCATCATCGACATGCTTCTTATAAGCATCTCTTTATGCCTTAGGTGTAGAACTAGGAGGTTCCTCTTCAGGAACAGGTGTCTCCAAGACATACAACTTTATATCATGTTTGAGGACAATCCTCAGGTTTCGGTGTCAATCCAAAAAAATTGTCCCAGACAATTTTTCCTTATCAAGGATTGATCGCAGGATGTTGTTAGAGGTGTTTTCTGTCATGGTGATCTACATAAGGATTAATGAAAATATATGTATCATTGGCATATTTAATTAGGCCTTTAATTAAATATGCTCCCACTATTTTACTCAAAACAAATGACCCTCATCATTTGATTCGGAAAATCGCGTTGGAAGATTTTCTAGTGGGTCGAGATCCATATTTCACTTCGTTCTAAGTCCGCGTAGGCGGATTAGACAAAACTAGGTTATTTAGGTAGGAACTCCTTCCAATTGTATCTCATACAACTCTCAAAAATTTCAGTTTGGTGAATAACTCCTTATTCCAATCCATCATATGGATCATTCCCAACTCCTGCTTCTAAACATATATAATATTATTATAATTTGTTTAGTTAAGTTTGACCCATTGTTTTAACAGTTGGATATTACAATTATCCCATCGCACCTTACTAATATAGAACATGCACCTCGCGTAGGCGAAACCTACATTATCCGATACTAGTCTTGATGAGTGTTAAAACTTGGAAAGCATAAACTTAATATTTAATTTGAGGGAATTGCAATTTTTTTTCCTGATCTCACCGGCTTGTTTATCATATAAACCGTCTCTCACATGCATCAACATACATTCACATGCATCAACATACATACATACATAATGAAACAGTTATGGCCCCTAGCGCAGTTGTTCTCCCAAGCCAATGAGAGAACCTAAGCTAACCTAACAACGGTCTAAGCTTCTCCAAGCAAGATCTTCAAGGTTGTCCTCCTTTGGCACTGACTTCTTTGCTTTCTTCATACCATTATATTACATAAAATAAACTCGTTTTACATACGAGGGAGTGAGATGAGAAAAGAAGTTACATTGAGAGATTAAAAGAGAGGCACGACACGCAGGTCGTATTTTAAAAACCCAAAACAAAATAAAGGAAAACTAAGGCCATAACCGATCACCACAAGACAATAATAACAAACACTTTATTATTATTAATTTTAATTCCTTTAATTAATAAAATCAAATTAAATCTCGACGACCGATCGCACTACGCAGAGTTAGCCAGGGGTCCGCTGCCCGGTCAGCGCCCCTTGCGGGGTTGAAGGGGCAGCGCCCCTGGCCGAAATTTTTAATGAACAATTCATTTAAAATCGATGTTGTTTTTCGCATCAACACTTGATACTTTAAAGCACTGATTTAGCCGAACGGGTGAATTTTGCCTTGCGTTAACCAGTTAACACTGTTTGAAATCTTTTCAAAAATTGTTTTCTGCCTTTCGTTAACCGGTTAACCAAATGCGTTAACCGGTTAACACTGTTTGAAAATCTGTTGGAAAACTGTTTTCCGTCTTGCGTTAACCGATTAACCAAATGCGTTAACCGGTTAACACTGTTTGGAAACCTTAAAAATTTTATTTCGTATTGCGTTAACCGGTTAACCATATGCGTTAACTGGTTAACACTGTTCAGAAAAGTGTTTAGAAAGCACAACTCTTGTGCAGTCACAACCCCAATTACATAACTCTCTGACAACACAACCCTTGTGCCGTCACTAACCCTGATGCACCAATTTCAGACCGTCAAACACATCTCGATTGTTGATTCAGTATGATTGATCAACATGTCATTGCTTCACCATACTAATGTCGGATCAAGAAGCAAATGACCATTGATCGCTCAAAGGAAAACAACCATTGAGTGTTTTGAATGAACGAAACGAGATCACTATATCATATATAATGTATTTTGCATCAGGATTACATATATCATATATATAACTTGATCGATCTCAATTTAATCTTTGATTCATTCTGTCTTTATTCATATTAATACAAAACAAAAACAGTTATCAGATTCATGGTTTCGTAAGTGGCTCTGATACCACTGTAGGAGAATTTCCATCCAAGGCGCAGCGGAATTTAAAAATTTCTCCATTTAGTGATCCTTACGAATGGGCATGATCGGTGATAGAATCGTTACCTCTTGTGGCGATCACGAACGTTGAACGATGACAACGTCTCTACTCAGTCCACACGAACGGATTCCTTCAATCTCAGTGCTAGCTGGTACGAATGAAGGCTTTGAGTGAGAGAAAGAGAGATACGAAATTCCAACTCTTCAGCTGTGTTGTATTCCCATTGTTACAATGCTTCTACCCAAGGGTTCTATTTATAGAACCACTTGTGTGGGATTCAAGCTAAAAAGCCCACTTAAGTGTATTTTGCCCATATCTCATAATATGCCAAAATCACTTAAGTATTTGGTACCTTACCATATTTCGTATTCTACTTAAGGGCACCATACATTACGGTATTCCTTAATTACTCTATCTCTCATCAATCCGCCCTTTGTGTGTGACCCTATAGGTTTTCGCAGCGTTGGCAATTATATTAAATCATGTATTTAACATAATAAATAGTGAGCGGTATCTAGCAACACATCACTGCTACCGAAGACACGAAAATGTCATGTGATCTGACAAAACCTCCTGTGATAATAATTATGTGTATAATTACCCCTTTGCTCTTATGTCTATATTGAACACAAGGTATAGACCGTGTCATCCTTGTCTAGTTCAATATTATGCCCATAGACATTTATCCTTTTACGCAAGATGGGCAAATTCCATCTAGGTCACTCATGTCCCTCAACATGCTTTATGGAGTACCCATCAACTGTCTTTATGGTCATCCAGTTATGGACAACGTTGGATCAGCAACAAAGCACTCGACTCTACATCTAGGGTCCATAGTGGTTTCAGGTCGAAGAGTGGTTTACACTATTATCACCATGAGAATAACTTATGACACTTTGCATAACTTTCTATATAGTATTCTCATAGTGGGTCAATCCGGTATAAATATTACTCTTAATATTCATACCTATGTTTAAGACTTGATAACTCTTTATCCATGATCCATGAGATGTGATCATCAGTCTACAAACATAATAGTCTCAATGCTTTAATGTTATCCCACTTCACAATAAAGCTCGACTACGGATACTTTAAGAATAGTGCCCTTATGTTTAATATGGTCTCATGATCAAGTCACACTTGATGCACTAAACGGCCTAACTATTCTATGGACTTTATTAAACAAACGTAATAAAGAAAAAGCTTTTTAATATTAATAAATAATTCGATACAAGTACCAAAAGTATTGGCCTCTAGGGCTTACACCAACAAAAATCCCATATTTTCTATGAATGGTAGAATTTTGTATCTAAAAGGGAGATGACTAATTTACCTAACATCTTAAGTTTTTGGATTGAGATGTGGCATCTCCCTCTCTTGTGGCCCTGGAGCATTAGTCCCATTGGTGCTCCCGACTCTCCCGGACTCTCCAACAACTATCTGATGACATGATGCCATTCCATAACATTTAGCAAAAAAAAGTTGAACAAATTGAATGTAAAATAAGCAAGTTAGAAGCGAAAGTGTGGAAAAAGCATGGAAAAGTGACAAAGGGTGAAGAAAAGGACTTAGTGTGAAAATTGATGAAAAAAGAACAAAAACACACCGAAGCCACTAGAATCAACGTGTCCATGCCCGTGTTGCTCCTCAGCGCGACGATGTTAGGACACTTTCCTGACACGCTTTTTGGGACTTCTAAAGGAAAACGTGGAGAACAAAAATGGGATTCAATTTCTTAGAGAGAAAGTGATGAACTTGGGCGATTTTGGAGTGTGTGAAGGCCATTGGATTTTTTTTGTGGTGATTCTTCATTATCTTTAATTCTACACTTATGGTATTGATTAATTTCAACATGAGTAACTAGATATCTCTTAGGTTAGGTATTTTTTTATTATGAACCTATTTGTATTTGATTATGAATCTATTTGTCTTGACTCTCTATTATTATTCAGTTATAGATTATTCCCATCGCCTATTGTTTTTATGACATTTAATTTGATTTTGATAAGTAGTAAATATTTGATTTGCTAATTGACAAGGGATGAGATAATTAAGAATTTTGACTTAGGGACTAACTCACTCAGTTACCTAGTCTGACGATACAATTGACTTGAGGGGCCGGGGAATTGACGCCTAGACTAGTGAGCTGCACAACAAGGGTTTAGGTGTAGTGGTAGAGTTAGTTCGTCGTGTGATTATGTATTCATTGCATGTTTGTTAAAGCGCGTTTCATCAATCAAGTAGAAATAGGGGATTCTGATAATAAGATCTAACTTCCTTTATCATCATTGTTATTAAAAATTATCTCTTGTGTTTTCGACTAAACAACCTGAAAAAAATACTTGGTTACTATTTTTATTTATATCGCACAACGTACCTTATTCTAAATTAGCAATCTCTGTCATCAAGTTTTAGGCGTGGTTGCAAAAAATTGCAATTTAAACAAGGAAAATTTTGTGCGTAATTTTTATTTTTTAAAGTTTAGGTTTGAATTTTTTTTGTTACTATTTTTGTGTTATTTTATCTTTAATTTTTGTTTTAGTTCTATTTTTTAGTAGGTTATTGTAAATAGTTAGCATTCTATCTTATTTTCTATTTGAGTTTGATTTTTTTATTGTTATAATTTTTATTTTTTCTATTAAATTTGTAGTTTTATTTTACTTTTCCAAATTGTGTTCCTATTTAGTTTTTATCTAGTTCAGAGCTACTGAGGTATTTTTCTTATGATTGTGAATGCTAGGTAAAGGAAGGCATGTATAATGGAGCCGACTCTCTAGTTATTTTGTTGGCAGAACTTATAGCGTCATCAAAGCATAAGGACTTTAACATAAAAGCGCATGGCTAAAGCGCACACATACACACACAGATGTTTTTCTAAATGTTTTTCTAAATGTTTTTACCAAAGAAAGGACCTTCAAAATATATTGTAGTTATACCAAATGAATTAGGAACTGTCAAAATAGCTATAGACGAAATTTCGACTTATCTAATCGATTGGAACATTTGTCTAATCAATTAGCTCATATGAAAATTGACTCACAAGGGATTGGGGAAACACCTTAATAATGTGCAACGACTAGATATATTTTTCTTCATTTTCTTAACTTATAATCGATTTTATTTCATACTTCTAATCGATTGTGAATATGTGTCAATCGATTAGAAAGTTGTAAAATGATTTTATTGGAATTTCCTTTTTTACCAAACCTCTGGCCTATAAATAAATGTCTCTTTTCTTATTTCATTTAATCCAAAAAACTTATTTTGACACCCCTCTCTCTCTCTCTAAAAGTTTTATTTAACTTTCTTTGACTAACATTTTATCCTAAGTTCTTTTCTGAGAAAAGTCCTTTTGCGAGTGATGATAAAATTGTAATTTTGGTAAGGGTAGAATTGTAAACTCACCAAGGAATATTTTGTATATACCTTGGTTAAATATTATCCATTTAGGGATTTTTTTGGGTTATAAGCTAAACTCGTCAAAAGCTTTGGTTTTGGGATTGTATGATTCAGTCCTTGTTTACGTTGGAGATAAGCACGTGATAAAATCTCATAGGTTCTTGGTCAGCCTGATATTAAAACCAAGATAGGTTGGAGCTCAGCCTGGTATTAAAAGCTTCATATGTTTGAGATCAACATGATGTTAAAATCTTACAGATTATTGATTATTCAGTGTAAAACCAATTTTTAAGGTTCGTCAGCTCAGCCGTATAAAGAGCATGCAGGGTTTAGGAATTTGAAGAGTAATCGCTCGAAGATCCTAGTTTGTGAATAAAGGATTGGCCGTCTGGATTCAATGTATGGAAGAGAAGAATCAAACTTCTATATCTTGAAGTCTTGTATTCTTTGGTTGAAGGTCAACCATCATTTCCTTATATAAGAGGGTTCGTGAGTCTTTCCTGCTAAAAGCCCTCAAAGTTGATTAGATACTCTCAAGATCAATTATTAGGGAGAGGAGTAAGTTGCTTTACTGTTTAAATGAACCTCTATATATTACGGTGTTCATCTCTTTCCCTTAGCTCTTTTAATTCCCGCATTTTATTTTGTGCCTTTTATTTTTCCGTTGCTAAGTTTTTCAAAAAGGTTTTTAAACTCCGATTTTATGTTCCAAAGATTTTCAAAACCATGTTTTTCCAAATGACATAATTCACCCTCACCCTTCTTGTGTGTGAAGTCTCAAGTCCAACAAGTGGAATCAGAGTCTAACTCTTGTATAATCACTAATTGTCTTAAGAGGAAGATGACTTCCGACAATAGATTTTTTCTAAACACGCCATCATCTTTTATTGATAGTAGCTTTAATATTTGACAAGCTAGGAAATGTGGGAGAATCTTGGAAGGATATATGGAGTTTCTCCAAGTATCGAACAAGAAAATATGAACACACGAGGCAAAGAATATAATAATATCCATCATGGATGCTTTTCTAAATTCATAAATATTGGCAATTTTTTGGGAACCACATAACTAACAAAAACCTATGAATTAAAGATTGGAAATTTAATCTAATCCTTAAATCAAAAGATGAGAGACTTCATGAATTTCAGGAAAAAAGAAGAAGGAATGGAATTCTAGAGAAGATGAATGAACCAGTTCAACTACTCAAAGATGAAGGATCCAAACTAAAGAATCATCATCCTAATCTTAATCCTATCATATAACTCTTGTGCAATCCTTCTAAAGAACATATTCAGTAGTTGAACGATCTTCATAAAATCCAAAATCAAATGAAGGACCCTCTAGTTCAAAGAATTACAAATAAGATGGAGAATCTTCTTCAACACTCAAACACAAAAGAGGGGGAGAAACATCAATCTCATGGAGAAATATAGAAAAGTGTTTTTCCAACGAACAAGAAGTTTGCTTAAAGGAATCATATCATACAAAGAATATACTATTTCAGTCAATCTAAGGAATGTCCCTTAAAAGCTCAATCAAGGGAAAATCATATCAAGAGTACAGTGGAACCCAACTTCCAAAAATCATTTGGTTAGAACAAAATTGTTTCGAGAAACGATTTACCAGGGTAAAAACACTACAAGATTCAGACACTTGGCTTAGACCATGTCATGATAGAATGACTCCCAAGTTTCCCTTTCGAGAAGAATTCCTTCTAATACCCAACATATTGGGGCAAGACAAATTGCAAAGGGACATGTTCCTTCCATACTTTCAAGTTGGTCAACCAGACCATGCAAGACAATAGCAACTATTGAAAGTCCAAGCTAAGAAAAACCCCTCAAGGGTCGTTCCTTCGACCACGAACCCCGCAGTTCCAGATGACCTTGATGAGGTCTTTTCCCCTCATGGTCCAGAAAGAAGTCATTCTGTTTCTCCACCGTGTGTGGCTTCTCAGGTATTTGTCTTTCTTTGCTTTTTACCAACTCATGGACTTGCTTTCCGACGTGAGTTCTAACTTTTGTATCCTAGGAACATGTGGCCGACTCGACTCTAACTGAGCTTGTGGTAGAAGCGAGGGTCGAAAATCAAACCGGTGAGGCTATCTTGAGCCCCCAAAAATAAAACAAGTTTCACAGCGTATTGTCTGAGGCTCAACAAAATCCTGTCACTCAACAAACTCAAAACCCTTCGATTGTCGTTGATCAATCTGAAACAAATCCAAAAATGCACTCCAAAAATGCGCCAATGCAGTAGCAGTAGGGGCCGGATTTCCACACCTGCTAGAACATCATGTCCCATATATGCCCTCTCTTCACAAAAATAACTTGAACATATATGCCCTCTCTTCTGAGGTTTAACAGAAGGCTCTTTGGTCGATCCCTGAGTGCGTCTAGTGCACTTTATTGCAATTTTGGGCTAGGCAAAGATTCTTGGGCTAAGTGAGAAATCCTTTCAAAAAATAAATATTCCTTAATTGATGTTCGAGGATACGCAAACCTTTTCTACAAGAGGTGGAATGCAAGGATGGTTAAAGCCTATACTTGTGAAATTTAAATTCTTTTCATGACTAATACATGTTCAATTTGATTTTTTTTGTTGAAATATTGCTTTTAAGAGCTTTGTCTACAGATAGTTCATTTGATAATTTGAAAAGTAAAAAATACATTGGAATAAAAAATGTTAGGTTAATGACAAAGGTCAAGAACAAATGAAATAAAAAGAGGTTTTATTCTTTTAAATATTTCATTAGCGATTAATGTTTTATTATCTCTGAATTATAGTATCACTATTAATTAATTTCTTATAGAAAGTTTGATTTTACTATTGTCTAGTAAAAACAAAATAATGTTAGTCAATAATCATAATCCTACCAAAGTGAGATGTCTACAACCTAATATTTTACATAAATAATGAGAGTAGACATTCATGTTTACTATGTATATTTTGCATCAATTTTTCTATCACTTGATTTATTTAAAGTCATGGATATGATCAAGGCATTGTTTGATTTTGAGTGAAAACTACTATGCCAAAAAGTCTACCTAGTGAAGGTGTGAACCTTTGACATCCTCTTTGAGACTAAAATGAACATTTTTGTTATTTCAACGTTACAATCTTTATCCAATTTTAAAATGAATAACAATATTCACCATCTTGTCTTAAGGATAGGAGTGTACTTAAAAATGAAAGGGTATTCAAAAACAAAGTTGGGGAGAAAAACAAATGTGTGAAAAAATCAAGTAGTAATGGTGAAAAGAAAAGAAAATAACATGTTTTTGAAAAAACTAAAAGGAAAAAGAAATCAAATGTCAAAGCATGCAAAATAAAATCTCCAAAAGAAAAATGTTTGAAAAAGAGTGGAATAAAAGAAAAAGACTTTTTGAAAATTAATTGATTTACCAATAAAGTGTTTCTCTTTTATCTTTAGGCTTTTTGAATCCAAAGAAAACCCAATAATTTTTGTAAGTCCTGGCATGTTACAATCAAAAGAAGGACCTTAATGATACATGACTAATAATGTATCTTGTGATATTGCTTAGATGAAATGAAAATTGTTTCTGTAGTTTGTGAATTGTCCAATTTTGAGGAAAACACTAAATAGAGATACTCAATGAGATTATGATTTTAACGAATGATTAACTATTGATCTAGACATGTTTTAAAGTATCACTTTAGTCAAGCAAACAGTTTATCTTC
Organism: Lathyrus oleraceus; assembly: GCF_024323335.1. Lineage (NCBI taxonomy): Eukaryota > Viridiplantae > Streptophyta > Magnoliopsida > Fabales > Fabaceae > Lathyrus > Lathyrus oleraceus. The sequence goes on from NC_066585.1 coordinate 180,108,158, forward strand.
ATGCTATGGTTTGTGGATATTTATGATGTTTGTATTAAAATCTTGACCTAGTCATTTAACCTCTCAAGAAATATGCATTTCAAAATTTCTGAACCATTTGAATAAATTTGATTTGAGGACAAACAAAAAGATAAGTTAGGGAGAGTGAGTAAGTGCCATAATTACATAAAATACGTAGGCACTTATTAACTTATTTTATAAGTAATCCATATACCCCCCCCCCCCCCCCCCCTATTTATCAATGAAAAATGATTAAAAAACACTTTTTTTTAATTTTTTTACTTGCACATTAACCAAAAACAGGTGAAAAGAATTGGAAAACCACCAAGCGACATGCAAATACCTTGTCAGAGACATTTTCCTACGAGTAAGACAAGCACAAGCTAGAGAAGACTTCAAGACTAAGTTACTTCATGGTGAAAGAAGGATTTATCTGCTAGTCAAAGATGGGAAGTGCACCTAGAGAGTTAGGAAGGTTAGGTCTAGTTGCATGGTGATTTGGCATTGCTTAATAGGGAATAAATTAGGCGTGCTAGGTGAAAATGGGGGGTGCATCTAGCTAGCCTACCTTCCTATAAACTGAGGTGCCAGGTTAAATTCAAAGGGATTTTTTGGTGGATTCAAGGTAGTTCAAAGAGAAAGTAAGTTCACCTTAAATCTCAACAAGAGAGAATAAGGATAAGAATATTGAAGGCGAAAATGCTACTCAAGGGATCGTTGCATATATTATTCACTATAAGAAAAAACAGCTAACGTAACATTGTATTGCCTCATTCATTAAGAAAACCATAGTACGAGCTCTTATTCAGGCGCCTGTAAATTTTTTCTTTTATTAAAAGACATTTCACTACAGTCCATAATCGTAGTGATATGTTAAGTCATACGGGCTTCGAATCCTAGCACCAGCAATTTTCCTTTTTTTGGTTAGAAAAATGGGCATGTCATTTATAATCATAATTTTTATATTTAAGCTAAAACACCTTTCACCACGGCCTATAACAGAAACCTTTGTGAAATGTGCATGCATGTCGTCATAGTCGTTTATATCAACTGTGGTGAAAAATATAAGATATATTTAAGCGAAAGTTCGCTCACTTAGGGAAGAACGCAATCGTCTGTCTCAAAACGAAACCCTAACACTCTCTCACGCCTCATCCTAACTACATGAACGATTGCATACAAATTATTCACAAAATTCCAACATATCTTCTTCGTCTCTTATGGATCAAGGAAAGATGTTACATAAAACTAATTTCTTTCACTTCCTCGTCACATTTCAGGTGCGTGAGACGTTACCATATTTTATGTTGTTGATTTTGTTTTTGTTGATATATGTTATATGTTGTTTAAGGTATGTTGTTGTTGATAAAAGTTGTATGTTGTTGATGATTTTGTTTTTCTTTATATATGTTGTATGTTGTTGTTAATATGGTTTGTTATTTGTTGGTAATAAAAGTTGTATGTTGTTGATGATTTTTTTTTATATATGTTGCATGTTATTTAAGATATGTTATTATTGACAAAAGTTGTATGTTATTGGTAATGTATGTTGTATGTTGTAGGTTGTTTAAGGTATGTTGTTACTTATTTTATGTTATTTTATATATGTTGTATGTTGTTGTTAATATATGTTGTTGTTGATAAAAATTATATGTTCTTGGTTATAAAAGTTATATGTTGTATGTTGTTTAAGGTATGTTGTTGATGATTTTGTTTTTGTTAATAAAAGATGTATGTTTTATGTTGTTTAAGGTTTGTTGTTGATGTATGTTGCTGGTAAGGTTTGTTTAATGATATACCTTCTAAATTTTAACTTCATTACGTCCAGTCAACATGTCATAGAAGATGATTTTATTATATCGTATGTGGTTTGAATGTTTTTCCAACCCCTTGTTGAATATATAACTTTTAGAATTGAATTAGAAAAATATAATATGAGATTTTAAGCTATATTAGAAAATAAATTACACTAATCAATATTATATGAGATTTCTTCAACCTATTGTCTGCATTTCACTCTTTAACAGTTGAAATTTGGTTTAATGCTTCTAGTTCTGTAATTATCCCTTCCTTCACCTCTAATTTTGTTTTCAAAGTAAATAATATTTTGCAAAATTAACTAAAGGTGAAGGAAGTGGTAGTTGAAGAACTAAAATTATTGAAACAAGATCTAACCGTTAAAGAGCGAAATGCGGATCATGGGATCTATAAAGCTTGTAAAACATTGATTATTGTAACTTGTTCTTCTAATATAACTTTATATCTCATATTATAATTTTCTAAATTAGATTGAAAGGTTATATGTTTAGTTAATAGTTGGTGAAATAAGCATTCCACATAAGTTATAATAAACTCAAGTAAACATATCACCACGGTTGTAATAAAGGACCATGGTGATATGTTGCGCACTAATTCTTTCACTATGGTTGATTTCTAGAACCATGGTGAAATGTGTTGAAATGTGGAAAAAAAATGAAGGTGCTTGGAATCGAACACCTGAACTCAACGTTTTACTATGATTCTTTTAAACAATTGTAGTGGTATGTTACGTGCTACTTTCTTTTTATGACAACTAGTAATTTATTGTTGTAAAGAGGGCACATACAACCACAAGCTACCTTACCACATATCACCTTCCATAGTAGAATCTTTCTCCTAATCGTGGTAAGATATGTATTCCGTAGTAGTGATTCAACCTCTTTCTTCTAGGTCTAACTATAAAGTCATGATGAGTACACATAGCTAATTCTCTTTTGTTTAAGTTAGGTGTAATCATCATTATACTCATGTATTAATTACAATCATGACGTTTTATGCAATTCTACTTAAGCTTTGATATTGGTGATTCTTCATTCTTAATGATTGTTTTGGATTAGCTACATAAAACATGTTCTCATGGTACGACTTGACATATGAAAGGTGTAGGTCGTTACTAGATTCAAGTCACCATATATTGGATGATAATGAGTAGAGATAGGGTTAGATTCAAGTCACCATATATTGGATGATAATGAGTAGAGATAGGGTTAGATTCAAGTCACGTATAGTTATTTCAATAAAAAATTAAATTAATTAATTTTCAAATAATTCAATAAAAAATATGAGAGTTTATTCAATTTCTAAAAAAAATTAATCAATTTTTAAATAAATCAATAAAAAAAACTAATTAATAGATCAAATACATTAGTTATTATCTATTAAATATCACAAGTTCAACTCCTTGCATAGATAAAAAAAAATACTTATTCTCTATTGGTAATAATACTTAATCCGTTAGTGACATTCTTCAAAACAAACATTTTAAAACTTATATTATTATTTTTTTCATCTTCTTTTATTATTCTAACAAAAAAAAATACATATCATTTATTTTCTTTGTTTCTCCATTCCATATATAAAGTTACATTCTAATACAAGTTGCATATCCACTTAACATCAAGACACATATTATTATAATTTAGTATAATTAATATATTAAATTCATATTAAAATTCAAACTATTAAAATTTTATTTTATTTTCTATTACGTACACTTGTTTTAATAAAAAAATAAAATTAATTAATTTTCAAATAATTCGAAAAAAAACTACGCAAGCTTATTCAATTTTTTTTTTTAAAAATAATTAATTTTAAAATAATTTGGTAAAGAAAATTATAAGAATTAATTAAATTCCTATAAAAAAAATGAAAACAAATTTTAGTCTGTTAATAAAAGTGATAACATTATCATTACTTAAATCGTTCACACAAAAAAATCAATTATATAGAAACAATTATAAAAATAAAATTTATTATATTTTTTCATATACTAATTATTATATTTAATTTTTTTTGTATCTATATTTTTTTCCTATCAATATTTTTTAATAAATAATAATATTTTTAAAATATAATTCTTAGTAATAAATGTGGTTATATGTTCGAAAATTTTAACTTCAAATATTAAATTTTCAACCCTCACTTATAATTTATTACATAATAATCTTAAATAATGTAATTTAAATTGTACATAATTGAAATTGATGGACTGATTCATTTGAGTGTGTGTAGCTTGAGTTGGAATATTTTTTAGTCACGGAACAAACATTCTTAGAAATATTGAAAAAAAAAATAGTAAAATTCTTTATATTTATTTCATACTTTAAAATCAAATTGCAATATTTTATTTACATATCTATGATTCAAACATATTTCTTTTCACTTAAATTTTTATTTTTTCTTATTATCTATTTTATTTTATCATTTTAATTACATATTTTTATTATAATAAAAAAATCAAAATCTATATTTTATAATACTACTTAAAAAAATCATATCAACCCGCACATTATACTAGTCTAATCAATTTCATATATTGAAATCCATTTTATTTATTATATCTTACAAAGATGACGATTACTTTACAATTATTAATTGCATAGTTTATCCGTGACAACATCTACAAATGCCTTTACCACATAAGAGCTTATGGTCTGGTGGGAAAGGATAACTTTTATTTACACAATCGGAATCAGAGTCACAGCCTACGATATCATCCTCACTCACTCTTCTTGTTTGTGATTCTGCACCACATCCTAAATTAATATCCACACTAACCCTTCTTGCTTGTGATTCTGTAGCAATATCTACATACACAAATAATACATAGAAATAAGAGCATTATTTTCTGGCCAATAAAAATGCCAATAAAAATGCTAATGTTAGAGAATATTTTCTGGCCGCCTCCATCGTTTTATTCAAACATGTTCGTTTGGGACTTTTGATTTTTAAGTTACACTAATATTTAGAAGTGTGTATATATAGGCCATGAGCCCAACTTAAACAATAAATTTTTTTATTTATGCAAAAATGTTAAGCATATCATTTCATGAGAAAATGGGTGATTGGGTGATACCCTATTATAGTACATTATTTTTACACCATTAATCAATGATAATTATATATTATTTTACATTACAATTATATTTTAATTTTTTTTTAATGATATGATATATTGTTTATTTTCTATTGAATGACAATTTAAAAGTGCATATTCATTAAACCCTTATTTCATTATTATTTAATTAAAATAGAGTAAATATATTTAACTACATAATAAAGAATATAAAGAATATGTTTATATATATATATATATATATATATATATATATATATATATATATATATATATATATATATATATATTTATATATATATATATATATATATATATATATAAATATATATATATATATATATATATATATATATATATATATATATATTTAATAAATTTTGTGAAATTTTTTAGATAAAAATATAAATTTAAAAATGAACAAAACATTGATTTTTGTTTTAAAAAAAAGAGAGAGTTTCAAGACAATTTAAATTTAAAATAGGTGGATTAATTTTGTGAAATGTGTAAAATAGGGAGAATAAAATTGTAATTAAATCACATACAATTATAAATAATTTAAAAATTAAATTGAGAGTTTTAAAAAATAAATATTTCTATCAATACCTCTGATGCAATTCTCTCGCATGAGATTAGACTTTTGTCTTTTGAAATTATATAATCAAATTCTTACCGTTGAATATTATCTCATTATTAAATGCATAAAAAAAGAAATCCTTCATTCTTCCACTAGAGCGATGAGTTTATACTAAAATATAAAAATATTTATATCTTTTTGTCAAGTAAAATAATCTATAAAATATTAGAGCAATGAGTTTATACTAAAATATTTTAGAGGATCCGATATCAAAAAGTTATATAAGGTGGATGGAAATGTGGGAGAGAATTGAATTATTAATTATTTGAAAAAATAATTAATTTATTATGATTATTTAATTAATTGAAGATGAGAATCGAGTGGTTTTATAAATGAAGATGTTGATTAATTATTATATATGCATAAGATTTTTTTGTCTTTCTATCTAGGGTCTTTCTATTCCTAGAGTTCAAACACACTAGAATTCTCAATTCTCTATGGCGTCAGAGGATAAAAGATTTTCAGGAATTGTTGAAGCAGTAAAGCGATAAGAAAAAATTAAGTTTGAAAGAATTTTAGATTTTATCGTCTCCATAGGGATCGGTGCAAGGGAAAGAATGTCATTCATCGGTCTCTACGTTTCTAAGCTTAATGAAGGGTTTAAAAATGTATAGATGCGAAAAGTAAAAAATATGCACGAGTAATTAAAGTAACTAAGAGAACTCATCAGAAATGAATTTCATCCACCTATCTAATACGTAAATTTATCAATCAGTTGTACACAATCTAAAACACTTATCAATATCATCACGTATCGCTCACATCAGTGTTCATGTCTGCAACGGTGACGAGAATTCTACTTTATTGTTTAATCGACGATCTCTCAGCCTATCAAACAATACGGAGCATTAAGAATCAATACTCACGTGAATGTTAGATCTAAATCTATGTCTAGATTTTAGCGTCTAACAGATGATTATCCTAGATCTAGATTCGAAGAATATTTCTCAAGAACGGTTCAAATCAATAGATAAACAAGTAAACAAGGATAACATCAATATAGATTCATAAAATAGATCGTATACAACACAACGATTAATAAACATACATACTATAAAAGTGAACTTACATACAAAATCCCAACAAGAAAGGTACAAAGAGAAGAATGAAGATGAACGAGAATCTCTCCATTTGTCAAGCAAATTGATGCAAATCCCACTCTGAATCTTCAAGATTGCAACCCCTAATGTTGTTTCTAAGCCTATCTACTCAAAAAAATATTGGTGATGAAGTGGGAGTAAAAAATATCCAAACGATGACCCTAGAAATGAAAAAACGTGAAAATATAGTGTGTTGGAAGGTGAAATCGCGCTTAGCGGTAGCAGATCCCGCTAAGCGCGCTCTGCTGCAATGCGAAAAATCAGAATCTTATTTTTGCCATAACTTGAGAACCGTAACTCCGATTTATGTACGGTCAGAAGTGATGGAAATCTTATTTAATACTCTATATTACAATGACTAAATATCATTTCTTTAATACCTACAAAAATGAGATAAAAATAATCAAACTCAATGATAATGACATAATAACGCAATATTTACACTAGTACGTACACTATTCACAATGTACACAAAACTGAGGATTATTAATGAAAAACAAATGAATTAAGTCGATGAGTGCTAATTATTTCAAACTTAAAAAAATATCAACAATTTAGCACTCATCAAACTCTCCTCAATTTAGACTTGTTTGTCCTCAAACAAGAATCAACGAACTCAAAGAAACAAAAGTAATTATCAGGAAATAATGTTCAACAAGTCTTTACAAATGGAAAACAAATGTATGATACATAATCAAAAGTACACGCAAGACAATGCTTACCACTAAACTACAATGACACAATGACTATGAAACAAATTCTAAATACAAAATACATGTCAAATACCCAAAAATAATACATGTTCAAGAATGAATCTCACCTAACACACAACTTCATCAAGGGATGAAAAACAAATATGAGGGACAAACTCACATAACAATTTTGCTAACATAATATTCAAATTCTGCATTCATCTAAAAAACTCATATTGAAAGTATAAAAGCAAAAATCACAAGGGCTTTAAAGGATTGTAATGTGGCTTGGGTAGCAAATAATTATTTTTCTCAAGGTAAATGAAACAAAAACTTTGCATAATCCAATGAGAATGATCACTTCTCATTTTCTCAAGCATTCACAAATTTTCTTCACCCTTTTCTCTTTTTCAAATTGCTACACCAATCCACACAACTTATTAGCAAAATGTTATTCTATTTTTTTCTTTTTCAAGTCTTTTTCCTTTTTTCTTTTCTTTTTCATTTATTTCTTTCTTTTTCAATCTTTTTCTTTTTCTCAACCTCTTAGCAACCAACTTTTCTTCTCCGCAACTTAAATATAATCAATCATGTAATGTGAATGCTCACAACTTTAAGGCAAGAGTCAAAATTCAACCACAAATCATGGTTATGGTTCAAGAAAAATATTATAATCCATACAAAAACGAGTTTAACACTAACATAGATTCTAACATAAGGCTCAAAGGGGTGAACAAATGCTCGATCACTCACAAGGTAGATTGACTATTTGGTCAAGTGATTGTGCTGAAAATCAACAAAATATCTCGATCATTTTAGTGTTATCATATAGAAAATTTTATTGTTAAAAAATACCATAGTTAGAGTCAAACATTAAAGAACACAAATCTCCATAAGAAAGAGATGGATAGTCCACCCCAAAATGATCATAGCCACTCAAAGTTGTTATGACTCATAATGAAGGTATGATTCTCCAACCAAGAAGAAAAATGAAAATAGAAATTTGAAGGCTTTTTCATATCATTGTCACGCCAAAGTGATGCTCATGACTCTAAGTCCTTCACGTTAACAACTTTACCTAAAAAAACTAAGTCATTTTGAGATTTTTAGATAACTCAGACTACAACAAGACATACCATTAGAAGACTCCATTTCATATTAACCAACACTCCTAAATTACCGAAAGACTCAAAAAGGGGAAAAATATCCTTACTGCTAAAAATTGACAAACAAATGAGAACCAAATAATGAGGTATCCCATAAAGACCACAACACAACCCTACAATATATAAGAGATCCCCATATTTTCCAAATTTTCTATAAATGAGAATTTATTCAGAAGCAACAGCCAAGAGTAGACAAGTCTTAGAATGAGCCCAATTAACCCGAATAGAATAGAAGGTGGGTGGGGCTTAGTTTGTCCTCCTGTTTATGGGGAGATTATGACATATTTTATCCTCAATGAGGGAACTATATGCAGATTGAGGTGGAGATTATGGAGAATTTTATCCTAGTGCTCTCGATCTTTCCTTAATTATTACCATCAAAATTCTCTATCAAACAAATGAGTGATTCCTTGTAGAATATGGAAAAAGTTATCTATTAAATCCTGCTCCCACACATGGGTTTTCAAAAGCCTAAGCCACACCTTGGTTTAAACAGACCATATTATATACCCCTATTAGTAGGTCTAACATATCCCCACAATTATATATGATAAATCTTTGTTACGATTTTCTTTTATATTTAGTTGTGAGAATTTTTTTGTCCGACATTTTTTATATATTTTATCAATAACAAATATTTGTCTCGCACTTTTTCTATCTATCTGTGACAAATATTTGTTTCATATATAATTTAGTGACAAATATTTGTTTCGAGTGTAATATGTTCCCGACTTAAAAAAAATTTAACTAATTTATTAGTGAAAAATATTTGTTCACCGTATATATTTTAATGACTTATTTCTAAAATAATAATGTGTAAAAATATATTTAGTGAATTTTATGAATTATAAATTCATATATAATTATTATCATTTTTTTTATTTAGAACATATTAAAATTTATGGAATTAATTGAAATACACTGAAAATTTTTTATTTTGATATACTTTTGCATTCTCCAATGATTTCTTTTAATATATCATTTTCGAAAAAATAACATGTAAAAGTTATAGGGAATATATTTTAAGTATTTTTATTTTTAAGTTAATTATATTAAAAAATACATTAATAATAATTGGAAAATATTTGTCATATTAATTTTTTATAAGTTATTATTTAATTTAAAATATGTTACAACAATATATATATATATATATATATATATATATATATATATATATATATATATACATATATATATATACATATATATATATATATATATACATATATATATATATATACATATATATATATATATATATATTATATATATATATATATATATATATATATATATATATATATATATATATATATATATATATATATATATATATATATATATAAGAAGTAAACAAATTAAAAGTAATATATAAAGAAGAAATAAAGTTATATAAAAAATAAGAAAATTTAATATTTTTCTTTTTGGCAAAAAAAAGTAACGTTCAACTAAAGAAAATTAAAATTGAAAAGACTTTTAATATTATAAAAAAAGTAATTCATAAATAAGTCTATATTTAACCTAAAAAAGGAACAGGTGTTTTTAAAAGAAGAAAGTTATAAAAAGGTTGATTTTGTATTTATGGTAGTAGTTGATTCTCTTAGGTTATAAAGTGATTGAAAGTCCTAATATAATGTATCAAAATTTTAAGGGTCTTATAATTTCAAGAATATTTTTAAAATAATTTTTTTAATGAATCAATACATAATTACAATTACTCTAGTGACTGTGACAATCGACAAAAACAAAGGTCGGAGAGGTATTTCGTATTTTACTATTTTGATATTTTTTTGTTAATTATTAATTAAATTATTTCATTATTAATATTATATTGATCATTCAATTAACTATTTTTCTTTATCAAAGAATATTAATTTCTCTTCTAATAACATTCTATTCATTGTTCAATGAATTATTTTTCTTTACCAAATAATATTAATTTTTCTTATAACAGAGAAACTTTACATAAAGAAAAGATACAAAAATCATATTTGATTGAATTATATTTTATTTGAAATATTCATACATAATATATTAGTTCTCAAATTTTTATCATTATTTATAATTTTAATAAAATATGTTTTTTTAATCTCTTTATTTCTTTTTATTAAAACCAATTTTTAAATTCGGAAGGAAAGAGAGCCTCCATAATGTCTAAGACAACAATGTTTGGTGCATCAATAAAATTATATTTGATTTTAAGGTGGTGACCAATTTAATATATATATATATATATATATATATATATATATATATATATATATTATATAATATATATATATATATATATATATATATATATATATATATATATAAAAGTATATTTATTCAAAATTATATTTTTAAATTGAATTATATTGCATTATAAAAAAACTGCACCACTTAAATAGTTAATAAATTGAATTATTTAAATTAAATAATTTTAATTCAATTTAAATCGATTCATAAACAATTTACTTTTATAAACTGATTTATTAATATAAATAATTTTTTTATAAAAAGAAGAAGAAAGATTATTGAGAGAGAAATTAAAAAATATTTTTTATAATGAATGTTTTATAAATATTTCTTATGAAAATAAAAAATATGTTATTCACGAAATATTTATAATTATATTTAATTTAATTATAATTATAACTTTCATATTTTACTTTCTTCACGAAATTAGTCCACATCTTTTTAATTTAAACTGTTTTGGAACCGTCTCACTTTTTTTGTAATGATAATCAATGTTATGTTCATTTCTTAATTTATATTTTTATCTATTAAATTTCATAAAATATTTTTATACGAAATTTCACAAGTAACATGTTATACAAAAATTAATACATCACCATTTTAAAATTATAATTAAGCCATTATATTTTATGTTATATTAATTATAACATTATCATGCTTATATGTGGCCAGGGCCAGTTTTGTAAAAAATATGTATATTAATTAAAACACTTCGTTATTACATAAGAAAGCACTTCATTATTAACCTTTCATTGATATTCAACGAACTATGTTTTTTACCAAATAATACTAATTTCTTTTATAAGGTGAACTTGTGGCCTATATAAACAAACTCCTCCTAAACAACTTGGTAACTCAAAAACCAAAATTCTCAAAAGAATACATTTTAATAAAACGATGGAGGCGGCAAGAAAATATTCTGTAACAGTGGGCTTTTTGTTGGCTTTTTTTATCATTGCATCATGTATGAAAGTAATTAGTAATTTGATAGTTTTTTTATTTATGAATTGTAATTTAACTTTCATATACAATAGTGATCTTATTTTCATGTATTATTTGTGTATGCAGATATGGCTATAGAATCAGAAGGAAGAGGAGTGAGTGAGAGGATTCTCCAAGTCTGTGTCACTACTACTGATTGTTTCAGTAAACATTTTCCTTGCCCACCCGACATGGTTCCCTTCTGTATTGATGGTTCGTGTAAATGTTTTCACGAATGAATTGTAAAATAATCGTCATGTTTAGACGACAATAATCAATAAAATGATTTCAACATATGAAATAATATGGTTCTATATTCAAATTGATATATCGAAAATCAATGTTTATTTACTTGTTTATTTTGGTATTAGATTATATTGCTTTCAGAATAAAATTTAAACAAAAATTTAGACCGCCTACTTTAAGCTACATGTATTAACTACCACTGAATATACTTCTTAGTCATGTTTACATACTTTAAAACTTCAAAAATAAATTTTTTATTAAAATATTCAGAAATAATATTATTGCAATGACAAGATTCTACAATATAAATGTTTATATTAAATTAATATTTTGCAATCGCATAAACAAAACTAAAAACATTAGTATTTAAAAAAACATCATTATCGTTGAGTAACAGTTTAGATTAAAATCTCTTAACATTTTCTCTCTAACTCTATTGTATATTTGATTCTTTACCAAAAACAAAAACATATTTTGAATTAAAAAAACAATTATTTGTATTTTTGTGGGAGAAGCATCCTCAAATCATGTGGATTAATTTCTGAGTTTATTAACTCTTTAAAAAATTAATACATAAATACTTGTGTTATCACTTATATGTGTATAAAAAAATTCATATCTCATAAATATTTTAGGAATTAACATACAAATATGACACTTCATATAATTTAATTAGATGCATGTGTAAAAAATATTGTACACTCTCATGCATGTGTAAAGAAGAACATTCTTACACTAAAAGAAAACCCAAAGAATTGAAAATAGAACGCTCTCCTAAGCTCAAACAATTTTTACAGTGTAACATAAAACATACAGCTTCTCATTCAACGCAAGTCCACGCTACTCCGTTGGTATTTCTCATTCCCCGAAGGAATGATCTTGAAGAATTTTTCAGCTACTTCCGTTACATTGCAGAATTTGATTCATTTTCTTTTCTTTTTCCCTTGGGTTTTTTTATCTTGATAAATTATAATTCAGTTGATAATATAATGAATCAACCCATGACCAAAAGGAGAAGAAGGAATGATCTTGAGAAGAGTGAAGACAAACTGAGTGACTTGCCTGATTCAATTCTCATTCACGTTTTGTCATTTTTGAACACCAAAGATTCTGTTCAAACTTGCATTTTATCTAAAAGATGGAACCATGTTTGGAAATATATTCCCATTCTTACATTGCATTGCTCACTTTTTTCTAATTTGAAGAAATTCCATATACTCGTCTCTAGAATTTTGTCTCTTCGCGATAACTCAATTGTACTGCATGCCCTTGATTTTGTCCGTAATGGTCGCATCCAGTCTCGCCTACTTAGAAGGGTTGCACACTATGTTTTATCTCATAATGTCAAGCTTCTTCGATTACGAATTGATGTCAAATGTGATATTGCTCACATCCTGCCTTGCGTTTCTTCGTGTCATACTTTAACATCTCTTAAGCTCTCGGTTTCACCTAAAGGTTGTCATGATTATGGGAGGACATTGTTTCCTAAATCTCTGAATTTACCTGCGTTAACGAGTTTGCATCTAGGAAATTTTGCATTTTGTGCTAGTGATGATGGCCGGATTGATCCTTTTTCAGTTTTTAGCAAGTTGAACGGTTTGATCATTGATAATTGTATGGTGAAGGATTCCGAAATCTTGTGCATATCAAGTGAGACGCTAGTCAGTTTAACTATGCGTACTCATTCTTTCAACTATTACCTAATCAATCTATCTGCTCCAAGTCTTTCTTCATTCGCTTTTACGGGTACTCCTTATCAGATGTTCTGTGGAAGCGGTCTTTCTTCTATTAAACAAGTAAACATTGATGCCGAAATGTTGGCAAATTATTGGAAGCCTCCTTTTATTTTACTTAGCTGGCTGCTAGAACTCGCTAATATCAAATCATTGACGGTCTCTGCAAGTACTCTTCAGGTACCTTAATTCGGCATTCCTCTGATGCCTAATTTTTATTTGCTTTTCAAGATACTTTTTTTGCTAACTTATATCAAAAATCAACTGAGTTTCATCATTGCATTAAACTAATTCTAATCCACAGTTATCCCTTACTGCATAGGTTCTCTCCTTTATTCCTGATTTTTTGAAGCTTAAGATATCTTCCCTGCATAGCTTGAAGTCGGTGAAAATAAAGCTGAAACCACTTTCATATGGATTATCCTTGGCATTGAAAATTTTTAATTTAGAAAAATCATTAAAAGCAGGATTTGAACTATCTTCACCCATTCTTGATGGAGTACTGAACCTTTTGCTCCAGAACTCACCGCCGGCAGATGTTGACATCATACACTGCTCAAGGTAAAACACACATTCATATTTTTAAAGAGAGGTTCTTAAAGTTAATTTGGTTTTTGCTTCTTTTTCTGTTTCATTTCTGCGGGCCTCTTTATAACTAATAATCAGCAGATAAACTACAAGTCCCTTGGGTAGAGAAACAAAATATTGCACATGCACAAAAACATTTTATATAAACAGGAAAAAATTAAGTCGATGTTTTGAGGCAGTGATAGGATTGCTTATACTAATTGACAAAATTTAATGGTGGTTTGATATAAAACTTTAGTTTGAGGTCAATGAAGGTTGATGAAAGAAAAGAAGAAATAATTAATTCTTGTATGTCGAAGAAATGCAAAAGCTGGAATCTCTGAATAATGGAATCGATACTCCTTGAAGTTGCAGTTACTTGTGGTTTGAAAAAAAAATCTTTGTTTTGAGGTTGATGAGGTTTAAGGAAGCAGACACTAATTCTTTGATGTTGAAGAAGAAAGGAATAAAGAATTAGTTCTTAGGTGTTGAATTAGATGTGATACTAGTTTGAATTAGCTTCTAGCTCATACGAGTTTTGCAACTGAGATTAGTACTAGCTTTGAACTTAAACAAGTTTGTGTGTGCCCTAAATTTGAATTAGTGTTGGTTCATAGGAGCTTTGCAGCTAAGATAATTATTTGTTATTGATGTTGTGAGGATTCAAGAACAATACTATGAACCAACAATGGCTTCGTGTGATCGCATGGTAGTTGCATTCTCTTGATAGAACAACTTATTATACAACTTGAGTTATTTTGTTGATTGGAAGTATTTACTATTTGATAATAGGATGCAATGAATTTGAAAATTAGCCTAGGTGGTTTTGATATTATTCTTCCACTTTGTTTTATAGACGAGTTTCTATTGTGGTTTTTGATATTTTCATATTCTTCCACTTTGTTTTCAATAGAGTTTTGATATTAAAATTTGCTTTCTTTCAGTTGCAAAATAAGGTTTTTTAATTGATGTTTTATTGCTTGGATAATCCTTTCAAGTTTTTAATAGTTTTTCAGATTGGTGTTACAGTAAGTAATGGTTGCCAACTGCCATACTTTATACTAATCAGGAATATGTATTTATGTTCTATGCATCTAGGTTTGACGACTCCTTCGACCATCTACCTCCGTTCTCGTCTTCGCTTTTTACTCAATTCTTTGATGTTATAATGACAAGAGGAAGGAAACCATCGGTCATCATTTGTGTGTGTATTTTTTGAAGCTCACATTTTGATATGTTCAATACTTAAATTCTTTTAATCTTATTCATCCAATAATGAAAAATAAACTCGTGCATAGTGTAATATCATCCTATTTATGCATCCTAAAGTTAGCTTTATTCAATGAGTAGTATATACTTTATAAATATCTCTGATATTAAAGAACCGCTAAGGCAGCTAAAAACATACGAGAGTGAAAAAATAAAATAAAATAAAACACACGAGAGGGAGAAGTTGAAGAAGGCCTAGTGGAAGTAATAATGGCATAACAATATACAAGAGAAATACAAGTCAATAAGAGCTCGTTGGATGCGTATCATCTATCTTTGTATCTAATAACTTCTCTTAATTTTAAGTATTTTTTATGACTGAAAAGTGTGAAAAAGATGAGAAAGAGAAGGAAACAAGATGAGAGAGATGAGATTTTGTTATTAGAAAGAGATATCAAAGAAAATTAGGGTGTGTGCACATTCCGCAATAGAGTTAAGAATACAAACTGAATTAAATTGAATAGTTCAGTTGAATAAATTGATCTTTATAATAAAATTATATAGTTATTAAATTGGCTGAACTAAATCACTCTATCTCTAAAAAAAATCATGACACCTAGATTTTTTTAAAATTTTAAAATATCTTAATTTCACAAATTCATTCTTTAAATTCAAATTGTAAACATATTCATTGTTAGTTGTAATTAAAATTAAATTTCATTTGCTTTTAAATTTGGTTTGCATTTGAATTGCATTTAGCTTGGACTTGTGTATATAAGCTAAAGCTTGGTCTATTTAGACTGAGAATTCATTGTAACTGTTTTTTCATTTGAGAGTAAAAGTTAGTTACATAATTTTCGCTCTCTTCCATCATCTTCATCTTCTTCATTTTTGTGCACCAACAATTAGTATCTAAACTTTCGATTCTGATTCAGGAACGAGGAAACACGAGTGTACATGAGATCTATGATTGATTTCATTTCTGAAATTCACAGTGAATTGAAGATCAAAATCAAACAGAATCACATTTTTTTATTATGTGGGATTGAGAAACACGAGTGTTGGTGAGATTTGAGTGAATTTGCACAAGAACGAAGATGAACGGAGGAAACAGTAGCTTGAACACAAAGCTTCCAATATTTGATGGAAAGAATTAGAATTTATGGATGATTTAGATTTGTCTGTTGTTTGGCGCTCAAGATATTCTCGATCTCGTCAATGACGCTTACACGGACGTTGCAGCAGATGCAACATAAGTGCAGAGAAACGCGCAAGAGAAACGAGAAAGAAGGATGAAAATGTGTTGTTTTGTATTCATTATTGTGTGGATACGAATATGTTTGAGAAGATAGTTGATTCAACGACGGCAAAGGCTACGTGGGAAACACTGGTACGATGTTACGACGATGACGCATCAGTGAAGAAGGTGAAGCTTTAGTCTCTATGTAAACAGTTTGAGAATTTCAACATGAAAATAATAAGAAGGTACCTGATTACATCTCCAGAGTGATTTTGATCACAAATGAGATGAAATCTTGTGGAAAAATTCTCTCTGAACAAGTAATCATTGAAAATATATTGAGATCACTTACTCCTCAGTTCGATTACATTGTTGTAGCAATTGAACACTCTGAGGACCTTAACACCATAAATATTGAAGAGTTGCAAAGTAGTCTAGAGGCACAAAAGTTGCGTTTGATTGAGAGAAACTATGAAAGAGAGGTAGAGCAGGCTCTAAAAGCGTCTTCTGGTAAGAAGAATCTAAAGCAGTCTTGGTCAGAGGTTAAGAGGAGACATGGTGGTGGTTATCAAGAGTTAAAAGCCTCAAACTTTGATGATAAGAAACATCATAAGGAAAAAAGGGAAGTTTGACAATGAGAAGGTTCAATGCTACTGTTGTAAGAAGTTTGACCACTTTGTTGCTGACTATAAGCTAAATAAGGAAAGAAAACGTAAAGAAGTCAATGTGGCCAGAGGAGATTCTGATGATGAACTGTGTTATTAATGACATTTGAGAATGAAGGTGAAAAGATGACAGACTGGTGATATTTGGATACTGGCTACTCAAATCACCTAACTGAAAATAAGAAATGGCTGGTTGATTTTGACTCTGGAAAAAGGACCAAGATCAGATGTGCAAATGATAAGTATCTAAATGCTGAATGAATGGGAAATGTTAGAGTGACTCTGAAGAATGGTAAAACTGCATGTGTGGTATGTTTCTGACATGAAGAGCAATCTGATGAGTGTTGGTCAGCTGATTGAAAAAGGGTTTTCAATAACCATGAAGGACAATCTCTTGAAGTTGTATGACTGTAATCAAAAGCTGATTATGAAGTCTGAAAAGGGAAGGAATATGATATTCAAATTTCAAATGGATAAGAACAAGGCATTAAAGGACAAAAACTCTACACCATAGTACACCCACTACAATTCCTTGTTCGTCTGCCTACTGTAAAGGAGAACATCGCCCCCTGATTCCCTGCACCATTAGCCTTCCACATTACACCTTATCCTCCACATACTGAACGTACTTGATTCTGTAACGGTACAAAATGGAAGAATTGGAGTGAATTATGTTGATTCTTTTGGTACAAAATTCAAGAAATCACACAAAGCCCATGATCAAGGATAAGTCAGAACCCTAGTGGGATGTGACTATTAAAGGACCTCTTAGAGGAAATGAAAGAAGGTTCAACATTTTGAGAGAAAGAAACACATAGAGAAATTCATTGAAGAGAGTGAGTTGACCAAGGTCGAGATCCTTTTCTTCTCATCATTTCAAATGTATGCTACTAATATATGGCATGACAAAATCTGTGTCTTGGTGATTAACAATTGCAAGAAGACGAAGAAGTTACTCTTAGATTTTCATTTCTTTTCACTGTGTGTTTAAGAATGTTTAGCTTATGAACTAATATTGATGTATGTACTAAGCTCGTTATGAGCTAAAATATTTTATGTTGTGGAATGTGAACTTAATATAAATTACTCGTTTGTGTTAAATGATGTGTTGTTAATGCTTTGTTTCATCATCTATTAAACTTTTATAAATTTGTCTCTTTGACTTATCAACTTATGAAAATATGCCAACTTGTTGCGAGAGATCCACCAACAAGTGGATTTCATGATAAAAGTCATTGAAAATAGTAGGATAGAATTCAGTTCGCCAATATGCGATGAGGTCATTCCCACGTGGACATTATTAGTGGATGATGCCTCTAACTTAAAAGGAAGTGGTATTGGGATAGTATTGGAAGGAGTAGATAACCTGTTAATTGAGCATTCGTTGAAGTTTGAGTTCAAAAATAGCAACAACCAGGTCGGGTAAGAAACCCTCATCGTCGGCATGGTCCTCACCCTTGAAATAAGAGCATCAAATATATAGGCCAAAAGTGACTTCTAATTGGTAGAAAGTCAAGTCTCTAGGGAATATCAAGCGAGTAAGCTCCAACTCATCAAATATCTAAAAAAGATACGTGACTTATCAGAAACTTTCAAAAAATTTGAGATAATATATGTGACCAGAGAACAAAATTCCAGCGCGTACCTTCTTTTCAAAGCTCGTCAATAGGAAAAGATCGGGGTCTAATCATACTTTAATTCAAGAGACTCTCGTCACCCTCAATATGGAGGCAATGAGACTAGTGCTCTTAACTTGTACCGTGTCAAACCTTTCTTTATCGTTGAATGTTTCCCTCAAAAAGAAAAACTTGTCCTCTGATCTTGACGATGATGAGTTTTAAGACAAGAAGTTTCTGATGTGGAATAACAACGGTTAGTTAATATATGGTCATTTATCTATTACTATCTATAAAGGGGTAGGGGATTTTGGAATAGCTTATTTTTCTTCCAAGTTTGCCCTTTAAATAATTTATATTTATTAAAAAACCACAACAACAATAACTACCCACACTTTAGAATTAGGATGAGAAGAAACCGTTACAGCAATAATGGAACCATATTATTATGTCTCGGTAGTAACAATTTTCTTATATTTTAAATAATTTATATTTACTAATCTATAATCTATAACTATATATATCTATTACTATCTATAAAGGGGATATGGGATTTTGGAATGGCTTATTTTTCTTCCAAGTTTGCCCTTTAAATAATTTATATTTATTAAAAAACCACAACAATAATAACTACCCACACTTTAGAATTAGGATGAGAAGAAACAGTTACAGCAATAATGGAACCATATTATTATGTCTCGGTAGTAACAATTTCCTTATACTTTAAATAATTTATATTTACTAATCTATAATCTATAACTATATATATATATATATATATATATATATATATATATATATATATATATATATATATATATATATATATATATATATATATATATATATATATATATATATATATATATATATATATAAAGGGATTCCAACTTTTTGATTCCTATTATACCCTCTATCTTTTAGGTAATTACAATAAATAAATAATTATTTGATATACTTTTTAATAAATAAAAAATAATCCAATAACTGCACAAAAAAACTGCTTCAAGTTATGGGTGGTTTTTTTTCATCGCATTTATAGCAAAACAAAATTGCCATGAATTCGTATAATTACTAGGGGTGGCAAACGGGCATGCCCGCCCCGTTTAGGTCTGCCCCGCAAAAGCCCGCAAAAAAACGGGGCGGGGCAGGGTGGTCATAGTTGAGGATGTGGACCTAAAACTTAGACCCGCGTCCGTAAGAAAGTGAGGGCAGGGCGGGGAAAGTCCGCGGGCACTGCACTCTTTAAGCCTAAAAATGCAAAAATTTATGTAAATACTCATTTATATTTTGACGCGTGTGCACACTAAAAAATATGGACAAACGGGCACGTAGTGTTATATAAAAACAATAGGTTATCTATACCTATCGATAAAGGGGATACATCCTTTTGGCATGACCTATTTATTTTCCCTATTTACCCTTGAGGCAAATTGTTTTTATCTCACACATAAATATAGCAGTTTTAACTCAGTTACAATATAATTGGTAGCCGCTGTTAACTAACTCCTAAGGGTGTGTTTGTTTCAAGTTTAGAAGTAACATTCCTTGAAATCTTATTCCCGTCATTATTATTACTTAGAATAGTATTCCTATCCAAGTGTTTGGTAAAAACTAAATTTTCTAGGAATGTTTATAATATTTATTTAATTTAAAAATTATAAAAAATAAAATAAATAAATGTGAGTAGTAGTGGGGAGTTGTAGTTAGTTGAATTTTATTCCCATGAGAATGTTGGATTCCCACCCTTTAAACCTTGGAATAAAAATAAAAGAACCATTTGAAAATAAAGTTCCTGGGAATAAAATATACCTTGGAATAATTTTTAAAAAATTGAATCAAACATGGGAATGTTGCATTCCCATGACAATATTCCCAGGAATATTTTTTAAAACCTTGAAACAAACACACCCTAAGCATACCACGTTTCGGTTCTTTGCATACACTTGAGATAATCAGTTTCTGTTCATTTCCAATTGAGATTATTTGACGACTCGCTACCAGGATACCCAAGGATAACCACTAAACACACTTTAATCCAAGTATACACTAATCATGCCATCTATATTTGAAATATAATTCATCATTAATTTTATTTGAAAAGTACACTTAGTATACTCATTAGAAATCCTTTGTTTTACTCATTCAACAATTAATAAAGGCAATATACCACTATGAAGGCAAGCCCTTAAACTTCCTCTCTTTTTCATGTCTTTCAAATATTATTTTTGTTATCTCTTTTACTTAGAAAAATATATTTCAAATGAATAACAACCCCGAACTCTCTTATAATTCTTCTCCTTTCTGTTCAATTTGTTTTTATTTGTTTTGAAAAATGGTCATTTTCATTTTGAATCATTTCGATTTTGAATTTGGTTAAGTTTGATTTACAAAAGTAAAAAGATCTTGCAAATCTCATTAGAGTTGTTGCCGCAATAATTTGGAATGAAGCACCAATGACAAACAAAAATTGTTTGGAAGCCTTAGATCTATCATTACAAGACATTTGTAGCAACAATGCTCCATTTGGTGGAAAAGTTCTGATCATGGGGGGAGATTTTTGTCAAGTTCTTCCTGTTGTAAGAAAAGGTACTAAGGCACAAATGATTTCAGCGTGTATTGTTCAGTCTCATTTATGGGATCATACCAAGATTTTGCGTTTGTATCAAAATATGCGATCCTTGCATGATCAAGAGTTTGCAGAATTTTTTATTCGCATTGGTGATGGTGTTGAACCTACCAAAGCAGATGATATGGTGAGATTACATTCACAGATTGCAATCCCATGGGACAGTGAACATTCCATACAAGTACTTATCCAACATCTTTTTCCTAATTTAGAATTGCATGGTTGGCATGCCCCATATATGGTACAAAGAGCTATTTTGACACCAACAAATGATGATGTCCAAAAATTGAATGATATGATTATCGACAAGTTTCCAGGAGAAGAACATATTCTAAAGATGTGATAATCATAATTTATACCAGCAAGAATTCTTAAACTCAATTACACAAGGTAGTTTTCCACCACATATTCTAAAGATGAAAAAGGGTGCACCATTGATGTTGTTACAGAATCTAGATCCTAGATATGGATTGTGTAATCAGACGCGGTTATTATGTCGTGGTTTATTTATGAATATGTTGGATGTGGAAATCCTGGCAGGAAACAATGCAGGAAAATGAGCTTTTTTGCCCAAAATTAAAATAAAAACATCTGCAAGTGATGGGTTGTCTTTTGTCCTTAGTAGAAAGCAGTTTCCTGTGGGACTAAGTTTTGTTATTACAATAAGTAAATTACAAGGACGAACCATTCCAAATGTTGGAATATATCTTCCACGACATGTTTTTAGTCATGAACAGTTGTATGTGATTTTATCTAGGGGTGTTTCACAGACTACGACAAGAGTTTTAACTAGGGAAGAAAAATTGAACGGAGAAGATGGTGACTACACAAAAAATATAGTCTTCAAACAAATTCTTTTATCGCACTCGAAGTTATTTATTAAGTACATTAAAAAAATTGCTCACACGTTGATTCTCATTTTAGTTACACGACATACCAAGATTATATTGTATTCTTTATATCATAACTAAATATAATTTTATTTTGCTTTAATATACAGGCAAACTAGAACACAGGCAAACTAGAACACAGTGAAATTTTTCAATTATGTAAGGAGTTGAGTAGAAAGAATATTGAAACTTGCTTTGACATAAAAGTAAGTTATACTTAATAATTTATTTTATGTTTTTATGTTAGATATCAATTGGGTCATACTTATTATCACTATTCCTATTCAATACATTTTAGATAGGAGACTTTGAAGATAAATTGAACACATGCAAGGATGAACAAACAATTTCATTCATCGGCAAACTCGACAATAAGGTGTATTTACTTTTTCCGCAATACGTATAAAAAATTGTTTCTTGCATTTTCACCACTCTTTCACTAACATTTTTATCATCCTTATTGAAACATGTCAAACATCTAAAAATTTACTCTGTTGGTTGGAGTTCCACAGTGATAACAGATAAAACACAACTTTGGAAAATGGTGAAAAGAGAAATAATATCTCAAAGGATGGACATGTTTTTATTTAATTAATTTAAGAATACTTTTACTCTAGAATATTTTTGAATGCATGAATTTAACTTTTATTTGTGGTTTATGTAAATAAAACCATATATATTTACTAAGTCCATTGCTTTCCTTTTTTACCAGAAACTCGGGTAATTCAGAAACAAGTCATAATTGTTGTTCTACCAAATCTAGACTAAAACAAAGTATCTCCATTCTCCATGTATTATTTGTGTCACAATAAATCATATTATATTCAAACGAGTCAAATGTTTTTAATGTATTTCTTTGATGATATGATATTTCGTCATGTATTTGTAGTTTTTTAAATCTCAAGAGCGCATTGATAAATGGATGTACGAAAAATTGATTTGAATCTTTATAAGGTTAAAAAAAAATATATTACACTACTTGCTATTAATTTTACTATGTTTTTCTCTAAAAAAATCTAATTTAAAAGTCTTACATTTTTTCTTTATTGCGTAAAACAATTGTAGAAAAAAAGAAAATAATTCGAATAAAGATTTCATGTTCGACATTCCTCTTAAAGAACGTCGTTGATTACACAATATATATATTACTTTGCATGTTTTGATATAATTTATCATATCTTTGTTTATCATTTTTAAAGTGTAATAATATTATTTTTAATGCGACGTACAATAGAAACCTAATAAAAAGAAAAACATAGATTTATTTTTCTCTGCTGTGCGCATTAATATTATAATATAAATGATTAAATTAAGTAATTACTTAAATATTCTAATAATTTTATATTTGAACAATATATCTTGATAATTATATATTATTTAGATGTGAATTTAAATGTTATATATCTTTATATTTTTATATTGCAATATCCTTTTACCTCACAAATCAATAATGAGACCACCACAAATATCGACACTTGCGTATAATGTGAGTAAACCTTGACGATCACTACATTAATGTATTTGATGCTATAGACCAACATGGACGAGTAACATGAAAATTTCATAAATTGTGATCTCTAAATCATGCTTATTTCCAACTGATGTCATTCAAACATTTATTAGATCAAACTAAATTTTAAAATTTAATTTTTGCAAAAAGGATCCTTGAATTTGAAGGTGAGTGGGACAGGAATAATGTTAGAAGAACAAGGCAACATAGTGATTAAGTAATCATTATGATTCAGTTTCAAAGTTAACAATAATTAGGCTGAATACGAAGCACTAATCACATGGATAAAATTTGAGAGAGAAATAGAGGCAATCAACCTCTGGGCAAGAAGTAACTCCCAAATTATAGTTAACCAGATTAAAGTCGAGTACCAAATAAAAGAATTAACTAAAAGTGAATCGTCAATTTTTAACAACATAACTTTATCTATCTATGATATAGAAATGACTTCTCCATAGTAACCCTCTCAGATTGGCCTTCATCTAAGAGGGTAAAATTCTGAGTATCGGTTTCATTGATCATAAAAGAAAATTCATGTTAAAAGAATATATTCGAATGTTGTTCTATTATCCATATATACCACTCTCCCTTTCAATTTTCGTTCCAAGATCCATATATTCGAAGTACAATCATTTTCCGAATCGATCATGCCCGAAAGCCAATCTCTCACTATAGATTCCATTTTAAAAGTGAATCGTCATTTTCCGAATCGATCAAGAGTTTTAACTAGGGAAGGAAAATTGAAAGGAGAAGATGGTAGATACACAAAAATTGTAGTCTACAAACAAATTCTTTTATCGCACTCGCAGATATTTATTAAGTACATTAAAAAAATTATCACACATTGATTCTCATTTTGGTTACACGACATACCAAGCTCATATTGTATTCTTTATATCATAACTAAATATAATTTTTGTTTGCTTCAATATACAGTCAAACTAGAACACGGTAAAATCTTTCAATATTAAAAAAAAAACATATATTTATTTTTCTCTGCTGTGCGCATTAAAAAAAGCGGATAGACGGGCATACGATAACTCCCACCAACTCCATGTGTACTACTGACAATGAATTCAGAAATGGATACGGTATAAAGTGGTTTTTTTTTTATAAAGTCTTAAATGCAACCAAGACGACCAAAAATTTGGAGGAATCTTCTTTGTTTGTTGATTTGACTTTACACTTTGTTTGTTGATTTGACTTTACACTTTGTTTGAGAGTGCTATATAGAGGTAAAATGTTGGATGATGTGCAAATCCTTTAGTAACCCCTATAAACTTTTGTCTTTGAACTACGTTCCATTGTCAGTTACTACGATAGGGGGATGCCGAATCTAATGAGGATGTTTCTTTTAAAGAAATGCTAGATGTTGTGACCCATAATATTTGCCAATAGTCCTGCTTCAACCCCTTGGTAAAATAATCAATAGTGACGATCAATTATTTCCATTCTCCACCAGGAAAACAACGAAGATGATAATAGAGCGGTGATCCCTACTAGGGGAGCAATGTGTATGTCACCATGCATTTAGCATTTTTGACATTTCTGGCTGTAAGTGTATTCGTTCATCTTCGACCAATAATAGCCGACACTTAGAGTTTTCTTGGCTAGTGCTCTCCGTCCCTCGTAGCCTTCGTGAATTTCCTCCGAGACCTTAATTCCGTTCTAATTTGTCAAAAACTTCGATAAAGAATTTATGATGCCTCACCTATAGAGTCAACCTTCGATAAGTGAGTATGAACAAACATTTCTTTTGAAACGTCTCTTTTATTTTTTCTAGTAATGTACCACCATGATGTATTCGGAAGTAAGTGTTCCTTAGTCTTTCGGGTTTGATTTTTATATGTGCTGATATTTTTTTTATAAAAATTTGATTTTCTAATATTTTAATTATAGTATTTATATTAAGATATTTATGTTAATTATTATTTTTTATTTGAATAAATTAAATCAACACTAATGCGGTCAACCAATGATCCATCGGTATAATCAGTAACCTTATAGCAATGCATCTGAACATTTTCTTAAATTTCACAAAAAAATAAATTAAAAACAATATAATCACAAAATATAAACAAACTAATATTTCTAGTTTACCCCTTTCTCTTTTATTTAAATAAGACATACAATTTAAATGAAAGATTAAATTTAATATAAATCTTGTTACAAGGGAAAACCAAATCCATATTTAAGATGTATTTATCAAAAAGATTGAGATCCGTGTGGCTCTTTCTAAAACGAACAGAGCGGAACGGAGTGAAATGGTACGGAGTGAGTGAAATGGTACGGAGTGAAATTGAATAAATATGTCATTTTATTGTTTGGGTATTTTATAACGGAATAGAGCAATTTTCTCATTCATTTGTTTGGGTATAAAAAGTGATGGAAAGAGATGGAATTGGATGGAATGCATTCCATCATGTTCCGCTCCATTCCATCAATTTTTAGTTAAACCAAACAATGGAATATAAGTTTATCCGTCATATTCCACCAATCCAAACATAATCTAAAGAAATAGTAGTTCACACCAATTTTTCCCTCCACTACGTCAAAAACTGGAATAGACAGCGCACCTTAGAGGGCGCTTTCTTAAAGAAGCGCACTCTAAATTAAAGAGAAAAATAAGGAGGAATAGACAGCGCACTTTAAAGGGCGCTTTTGTAACAAAGCGCCCTCTAAAGTGAAGCGAAAAAATAATGAGGAAATGGAGGGACACCAATAGAGGGCGCGTTTATGAAAGCGTCCTCTAAAGGTACCCTTAGAGGGCGCTTCTAAAAAAGCACTCTCTAAGTCCATGTACATTTCCAGTTTATAAAGCGCTTTTGGAAAGCCTTAGAGAACGCTTTTTTAAAGAAGCGCACTCTAAAGTGAAGAGAAAAATAAGGAGGAGTAGACAGCGCACTTTAAAGGGCGCTTTTGTAACAAAGCGCCCTCTAAAGTGAAGCGAAAAAATAATGAGGAAATGGAGGGACACCAATAGAGGGCGCGTTTATGAAAGCGCCCTCTAAGGGTACCCTTAGAGGGCGCTTTTAAAAAAGCGCTCTCTAAGTCCATGTACATTTCCAGTTTATAAAGCGCTTTTGGAAAACCTTAGAGAGCGCTTTTAGAAGCGCCCTCTTAGGCCCCCTTTAGAGGGCGCTTTTTTTACACAAGCGCCCTCTAAGGTCCCCTTTATTAAACATTAAAATTATAACATATATACTGCATGTCTCTTTATTTTCCCTCTCTATATGCTATTTCGTTTACGTAACTGGGTTTTCTCTCTACTGCGATTACTCTCTACTGCGATTACTCTCGTCCTCCGTTCGTTCTCCCTCCCTCACCGTCGTCGTCGCCGTCGCCTTTTTCTGCTGCTGCGTTCACGTTCACTGAGTTATCTGCGTCCACCGTCGCTGTTCACTTTCTTCTCCATTGTTACCGTCACCTTGAAGGTATTTCTCTTCTCCATCGTTACCGTTCACTTTCTTCAGGTGTTTGATTAGGGCATTTTCTAAACTGAGTTTTACATTTTGTGCATTATGTTTATTAATGTTGTTTAGGGCAAACGAGCACTATATGGTGTTCATGAGCACCTTGTTGTAAGGTTTTTTATTTCTGATTGAAAACTAATGTCATTTGGAGTGTGTTTGAGCTTGTGCTTGGAAGTTTGATGATTATGGATGCAAGTTTGTTCATGTTCCAAACACCATAAGTTTGCATTGGTCTTTTGTATGCAGTAGGTGTGTGTGAGTTTGTATTCAATAATGATGAAAAAAAGAGAGAGTTTAGATTGTTGTAACATGAGAGAAATGGAAAGTATATGAATGTGTTTTTTGTGTAGCTTCACGAATATGGTCATTGTCTTACTTGGGTCTTATTGAATCATTTTTATATTACAGATAAAATGGCTAACCAAGACGATACCCATGACGCGAGTGGATCACGTAACAATGTTGAAAAAGAAAACAAACGAGGATTGACTGTTATGAAGTCAATCATTCGTGCAAGAGACAAGGGTGAAAAATTCGAAGTACATTGGAGTGCTGAAGACCAACTAATTGAGCCTAACGGTTCAATGTTGGCAAGTTACATTGGTTCCCTTGTTCGACAACATATTCCGATTACATGTGATAATTGGAGAAGTCCGGAATTGAAGGTTGGCAAAGAAAAAATATGGTCCGAGATACAGGTACTTACCATATATTATTATATGTTTTTTTGTTGACTATTTGTTGACCATATATTATTATAATATTACTTATAATAACACACTCCATTTGTATGTTTTTTAGAGATCCTTTCACATCGATGAAAGCCGGCAAAAATATTGTATTCAATTGGCCGGAAAAAGACTCCGAGGATTTCGATCCTTTTTGTCCAACAAATTTCTCAAGGATGAGGAAGGAAACTTTGTTGAAGCAGAACGGCCAATGAAGTATGCGGAGATTATTTCAGCCGAAGAATGGGATAACTTTGTCGCCAAACGAAGAAACGAAAAATTCCATGTAATGTCTATTAATTATGGTATTATACAATTGTTAAGTTACTTGGTTCTAATATGCCTTAAACTTTTTTATCCAGGAAGTAAGCGATAAAAATCGGAAAAGGGAATCAAAACCCGCGTATCCGTACAAAAAAGGGCGTACGGGATATGCACGGTTACAACAAAGAATTGTGAGTATATTCAAATTCTATGAGCTTATACATTGTCACAATATGTTATAATTGATGATCTTATAATCTGATTCAATTTGTAGCTAGCCGAGGAGAAAAGTGACGCAACATCTCTTCCGGAGCACGTATTGTGGAAGGCTGCTCGGGTTGGGAAGGATGAGGTTGTCGTTGAAGCGGTTCAAA
This sequence comes from Lathyrus oleraceus, assembly GCF_024323335.1. Lineage (NCBI taxonomy): Eukaryota > Viridiplantae > Streptophyta > Magnoliopsida > Fabales > Fabaceae > Lathyrus > Lathyrus oleraceus. The sequence continues at coordinate 180,137,013 of NC_066585.1, forward strand.
ATGTTTATGACGAATGTGTAAGTATATGAAACATTATTTCTTTAATTATATAGAAAATTTTGTTAGACATATAATTCATTTTTAATCTCCTCTAATAATATTTCAGGAGACTTTATCCCAAACCTTACCTTCAACCGAGGTCCAGGATTGCAGGAGCGTACTTAGTCGAGTACTAAATGTTCCTGAGTATTCCGGTCGTGTGAGGGGTAAGGGTTTTGGTGTGACTCCGTCGGCATTTTATAAAAAACCAAAAACAAAAAATCCTACCAACAAAGAGGTGATGGAGACCTTGGCGGAGTTAAGGGCACAAGTACTCGAACTGCAAAAGGAGAATGCAAGATATAGAGAGGAAAGGTGCGGTTCCGAGGCAAAAGATACTAGTGACCGAGCTAGTATCAATTGTCAACCGAAATTTCCCGAGGTAATTATATATGTTATTCTGAAATTAGAATAGCACTTTTTTACTTGACACATATACACGTTAACAATAACATTTATTATTGGTTTAGGGCATTACACCTTGTCAGCTGTATCTATCGTCACCAACTTATCGCATGGTTGGTAAGGGAAAAGTGCACAACACTTCGGGTGAATTACTTCACCATAATCCCCTCCCGGTGGGATATATGAAAGTTTCGGTTGACCTTGTATTAGATACCGACGCGCTTCTACCATTACCTGACGTTGTTTCAGAGACAACGTTGATGCGAGATGCAGTCGGATCCTTTGTTGGATGGCCGTCAGATCTAATTTTCCCAGATGCCGAGGTATATATGTTCTAAATGATTATGAATATTTAGTATTCACATTTCAATTCAGCTACAATTATGATATTTAATCAATCCTTATTACATGGTAATGTTAGACTCCTACAAGACCCACACATAAAGCTGGTAAAGGGATTTCAAGACGCATCGAGTCGGTTGCATCTCAAAAAGAGGTACAAATATATATACCCATTGAATTATATACGCAACGATTCTGTTGCATCACAAAAAGTCATGATTTAATTTATTTGAATTTTTAGGTTCCCGGTCGAAAGTTGAAAAAAGCTGGTAAGGATATTCCAACGACGTCCGGAACAAAATCTCAAATTATGATGCGTCTTGAGAAAATGGTGGAAGAGTCCGATATTATGCACGGCGCCATCCGTAGTGTAGATTTTGATGAAGGTGTTTTCGGAATTGCTCATTCCGAAATAATTGCAAAGGAGGACATGCAACAACTTTTTGAACACGAAGAATTGGGCATCGCTGTCATTCATACATACATATGGTACTCCGATCAATCTATTATTTACTTAGTTGAACAATTTATTTACACATTTCAATGAGTAGTTTAATGTTTATTATGTTTCTATTTAAGGTATATGTATGTAACATTGATGCGGGGAACTGAATTGTGTAACCGATTCAATTTTATTGCTGCTTCCCGTATCAACACAACGTTTATAAGGAAAAATCCAACATCCGTAAAGAATGAACTAGTCGATAGATTCATGGCGGCCGGCGATAATACTACACCCAGTTTGTATTTTTTACCGTTTAATTCTGGCAACGGGTTAGATTTTCTTTCTAATAATTTCATTCTAATCTATGTATATCTTTTACGTAGAAAATTTTCATGCATCTAAATTTTTGTTTTATTGTACAGTGGTCACTGGGTGTTGGTTGCTATGGATCTTTCGAGACTAATGGTGTATTATCTCGATTCGTTATCGGGTGATTGGAGTAAATATCCGAGTATGAAGAAGACGGTTGACGCGTGTCATACGGTGAACTGACTTTTTGTGTTTTTTTAATCGCAATGTCGCGGTTAGCAAGAGTCGCCACCGACTTTTCTTTTATCCAATAAGGAAAGGTGGAAAAGAACAGGAAAGACCTTAATTTAGATTCTTAGGTTCGGGAGGTACATTATACAAAGGGAAGGTGTTAGCACCCTTTGTATCCATGGTTATCCATGGGCTCTTAATTGCTCAATCATTTATGTTTTGCTAGTTTGAAAAAGGTGGTTGAGAAATGTGTAGGAAATGTTTTGAAAAGGAGAATTTAACTTTGTAATGATTCTTGCATGAATGTATACAAAGTGGTTATCTCATTTAGTTTTGAAAATAGTTTAGAAAAATAGTTTGGAAATGTGTGAGGTGTGAAAAGTATTTTAGGTTATGAATGAGCAATTAAGGGTTATACCTGTCCGAGGTCTTTCCGGGCATTTCCTATCCTTATGAGGGTAAAACTGTCCTTACTATTGAGAGGTAAGTAGTTTTATCCTTTGGATGTAAAGGGACATCGTAGGGTCATCGATTGGTCATCGAAGGCAACAGTTGTGAGGATACCTTAGCATTCGAAGGGACTATCATCATTTAACCGTAGGCTACACCGAAGGGACATCGAGGGACAAAATCGTATTTTCGAAGGCAACATCCGAGGGACTATGATTTATTTTATGATGATTTAATCGAAGGGTCTTTGCTAAGGGTATCCCCATATTCGCGGGACATGACCATAATACCGTAATCGTAGGGTAACAAAGAGAGGTCCAAGATCACATGTTTAAAGGTCGTATTTTAAAGTCAATTAGGTGATTAGGATGAATCTCCACATTAAAATCAATACATTAAAATTAATACATTAAAATTAATTAAGCAATTTAGGGTGGATCTTCATAAGGGTATCCCACAAATAAAGTGGAAGGCCTAAACAACACTCTTTTCCTGGGATATGTGAACCTTTACAAAATTCAGCAAACGGGTTAGAATACCAATCAGGGTGCAATCGAGGATTACACCGCAAAAGAAAACACAGCAGCATGAATGTCAGGCAAAACAGTGCATAATTAACATAGAATAGATCAGGTTACGCATAGGACATAACAAATATCAACGGCTGTCCCGTTCGTCTCTGCCTCGCCTAGCGAGGGTACATGCTCGCTTAGCGATGTGCTAGCGAGCGGCCACGGGTTTGGAGTTTGACAGCAGCACGACCTCCGAAAACCTGAACTTTTATGGCATTTGATTACGATTAAAAGCATAAAACAATAGTGATGCGCAAACCTGCTTGCAACTAAGCTGCTATGTTGAAGAGACTGATCGCTTTTGGTATCGGATGGAGTTGGGCGGCGGTAGCTTCGGAGCGGAGGAGCGGCCTTCAGGGTTTCTTCACTCGGAACTCTCTAAAGTAGCCTCCAGGGTTTTTGTGCCAGGGTTTTCGTTCGTCTTCTTCTGTTTTTCGTCCTCCCCTTTTCATTACTGAAGTGCTGGTATTTATAATGCTCTTTTTTGTGACCTAATGGGCTCAGAATGAAGCCCGAAATTTTCTGTTGTCTGTCAGCTTCGCTAGGCGAGCTGGTAGCGAACGTGTAGCGAACGTTCGCTAGGCGAGCGTGTAGCGAACGTTCGCTAGGCGAGCGTGTAGCGAACGCGTAGCGAACAGGCCAGTTTTGGGCCATTTTCTGGATTGGGCCATTCGTGAGCTGGGCCTCCGTTCCTTTGAGATCAGTGTCATAAAAATGAGTCGGAGTGCCCTGAAAATGTCTTGAAATAGTAATGGGCAAATTTTGGGGTATGACAGCTGCCCCTGTTCAATATTCTTGAACCGAGAGAGTAGAATGGTATGTGCATCATTCGTGGTCTGGAGATGGAAGATTATTGAACACTAAAATGCCCAAAAATTTGCGCTTGTCAATCAGGAGCTAGTCTTGATGGAGATGGGCTTAAATATGCCATCCAGGGAATTTGATGATGAGAACTTCAGGGTGCGTCGTTCATTAGACGATATTTAAAGACATGGATGTCGTACCGAGTCAGAATGTGTTATACGCTGCTGGGGATAAGGGATCAGAATGGGTCATACACTAGATCGCCTCTGAATACCAGAGTGAGTTGTTCATTGGGCGGATGACTTCGCTGAGGATGAAAAATCAGAATGGATCGTACGCTAGATCGTCTCTGAGTTGCAGAACGACACCTCCATTAAGCGGGTGATTTCATCGGGGATAGAAGATCAGACCGGATCGTATGCTAGATCGTATCTGAGTTGAAGATCCAAATGGGTCTTATGCTAGACCGTATTGGAGTCGCAGGATGAGTCGTCCGGTAGTCGTACGCTAGACTACACTTCAGAAATATATCGTACACTAGGTAGCATCTGAGCAGATGAAGGTCTAACTGGGTCGTACATCAAACCGTATCTGAGCAGAATGAGCCGTCCATTAGGCTGAATCTGCTTATAAAAGGGGTAGTCGTACACTAGACTACACTTCAGAGCGGTACCTGTCACTAGGTAGCATCTGAGGAGATGAAGGTCTAACTGGATCGTACATTAAACCGCATCTGAGCAGAATGAGCCGTCCATTAGGCTGAATCTGCTTATAAAGGGGGTAGTCGTACACTAGACTACACTTCAGAGCTGTACCTGTCACTAGGTAGCATCTGAGCAGATGAAGGTCTAACTTGGTCGTACATTAAACCGTATCTGAGCAGCATCTGGTCTAACTTGGTCGTACATTAGACGGTATTTGAGCGGCATCTGGTCTAACTTGGTCGTACATTAGACTGTATTTGAGCCGTTGAAGGTCTAACTTGGTCGTACATTAGACGGTATTTGAGCAGCATCTGGTCTAACTTGGTCGTACATTAGACTGTATTTGAGCCGCATCTGGTCTAACTTGGTCGTACATTAGACTGTATTTGCAGAATCTGACTTGAAGGTCTAACTTGGTCGTACATTAGACTGTCACTGAGAAGAATCTGAGGGCTTGAAGGTCTAACTTGGTCGTACATTAGACTGTCACTGAGTAGAATTTGAAGACTTGAAGGTCTAACTTGGTCGTACATTAGACTGTGTTTGCAGAATCTGACTTGAAGGTCTAACTTGGTCGTACATTAGACTGTATTTGAGCAGAATCTGACTTGAAGGTCTAACTCGGTCGTACATTAGACTGTCACTGAGCAGAATCTGAGGGCTTGAAGGTCTAACTTGGTCGTACATTAGACTGTCACTGAGTAGAATTTGAAGACTTGAAGGTCTAACTTGGTCGTACATTAGACTGTGTTTGAGTTATGGAAGGTCAGAATGGATCGTACGCTAGATCGTATCTGAGTTGAAGGAGTCATATGTTGAGATGAATCAGGATGGACCGTATGCTAGGCAGTACCTGAGAAGTGAAGGTCCAACTGGGTCGTACATTAGACCGTGTTGGGAGTAGTTGAAGATCAGAATGGATCGTCCGTTAGATCGTATCTGAGTGGAAGGAGTTATATGTTGGGCTGAATCAGAATGACCCGTACGCTAGGCTATATCTGATAGTATTTGTGTACGCTGTATTTGCGATAAATGTCTGGGATGTACTTATAGATGCCACCGTTAGGAAGATGTCAGAATGAATGTTGAAACGGAGTATATCTGAAAGATGTATCTGAAGAAGAAAGTAGTCGTACGCTAGACTGCACCTCGAAATATACCGTACGCTAGGCAGTATCTGAGGGATATAGTTAAATCTTGAATGTAATTGATAAAGATGTCCGTCTGAATGGACCTTTGTTTTGACTGTGTCAGGAGGATGATTAACCTGAAAAATAAAGTTAGCTTCATGCCATGTCATGATGCATGAGATGCAAATGTTGTATGTATGCGGGTGCTGTGAAATGATGTAATGAGTGAATTATGCGTCTGGAATAAATGAGAGCATTGTATGATGTAATGCATATGATGCGGAATGAAAATTGTATGTAGGTATGTGATGTGAAATGATGTAATGAATGCACTATGCGTCTGAAATAAATGCGAACATTATATGCATGTATGTGCTGTGAAATGATGTAATGAATGCACTATGTGTCTGAAACGTTCTTCCAGGGGACTATACTGGGGAATAAATCTCAGTCTTCTGGTCGGAGATGTTTGTATTGATGACTCTTTCTTAGCTGAGGATACTTGATTTCTGTCTGATGGTGGAAATATCCAACAGAGCCTGGCTGGGGGTGGAAGAGATGACCCATTTGTCTAGTAATGCCAATTTCTTCTGGGGGAATAACTGGCGTTGCCGGGGAATCAAATTAGCAACGGATTCATTGGGAAGCATGGTTAGACCTTCTCCTCGATCCTGAAGTCGTGTAGTAATTGCTATTACCATTCTAGGCATGCATTTTTGGTAAACATTGATCGTATTCAAATGCATAAATCAATTCAAGTTAAATCAATGGACGTTTACGCAAACAAAACAGAGAAAGTAAGACAAAAGCATCTTTTTGGAAATGAAATTGTATTGATTTTGAAAGAGGGCCCATGAACAGGCAAATCGTGTACAAGGAGACAGAAATCCTAGTAAGAGGAAATTGCCGAGAAAACAAAGAAAAAGCTATACAGGAAAAGTCCTATTGATTTTAAATCCACTACTGTCATTATGTCTTCAAGCATCTCATCTCCTGTTGTCGGATAGAAGTGATTGGCTTGTTCGGTCCCTTGAAACTTGGGTGAAGCTGACAGAGAACGGGACATAGTCATACGCTTTAATCCCTAATTTTTGCCTGGACCGCCTTTTCAGGTTTTCAGTCCACCAGGATACCCTTTTTTGCCCAAGCCGCCTTTTCAGGTTTTCGACTTGCCGGGTGTACGTCTTTATATGTTTATCCCTAATTTTGCCCGAACCCTTTTGGTTCGCCGGGATGCCCTTACTTTTGCCTAGGTACGTCGACCTAGCGGGTCTCTCTTATGCGTAGTATTTTTTAACTATGTCAGCGTTCACAGGATGCGGGAAGTCTTCGCCATCCATTGTAGCAAGTATCATGGCTCCACCAGAGACTATCTTTTTAACCATAAATGGCCCTTCGTATGTGGGAGTCCGTTTACCTCTGGGATCATCTTGTGGTAGAATGATACACTTTATTACCAAGTCGCCAATTCGATACACCTGTCTCTTGACTCTTTTGTTAAATGCCTGGGTCATGCGTTTCTGATATATCTGCCTATGACAAACAGCCGCGAGTCTCTTCAATCAAACTTATCTGATCGAGTCGAGTTTGAATCCGTTCATCTTCATCTAAGCCCGCCTCTTTCATGATTCCTAGAGAGGGAATCTGAACTTCCACTGGTAAGATGGCTTCCATTCTATAGACTAAAGAGAACGGAGTTGCCCCTGTCGAAGTGCACACTGAAGTGCGATAACCGTGGAGAGCGAATGGTAACATCTCATGCCAGTCTTTGTACGTTACTGTCATCTTTTGTATGATCTTCTTGATACTCTTATTAGCAGCCTCCACGGTGTCATTCATCTTTGGCCGGTACGGAGAAGAGTTATGGTGTTTTATTTTGAACTGCGTACAAAGTTCGGTAATCATCTTGTTGTTCAAATCAGTACCATTGTCAGTGATAACTCTTTCAGGAGACAGCAGGTTTCTCGAATGTATATTTGATAAGATCCATCTTAGAAATCAATAAAGTGGTATGATTCAACATATACTGTCTTAGTCGGCGAGCAGCCCAAGCCAAAGCGCAGCAAGCTTTCTCGAGCTGTGAGTATCTTGTTTCACAGTCGGTACCTTTTGCTAAGGCTGTATATGGCATGCTCTTTTCGACCAGACTCGTCATGTTGCCCCAACACACACCTCATTGAATTTTCTAACACGGTCAAATACATGATGAGAGGTCTTTCTTCAACTGGTGGTATCAGAATTGGAGGTTCTCGGAGATACTTCTTGATTTTGTCAAAAGCTTCTTGGCATTCATCATTCCATACCATCCCTTGATTTTTTCTCAGTAATTTGAAGATGGGTTTGCAGATAGCAGTCAAGTGTGGAGTGAATCGGGCAATGTAATTCGAGTGCCCCAAGAAACCTCTGACTTCTTTCTTGTTTATTTCAGTACCCAGATTTACAATTTCAATTGATTCCTCATGCGGCTGTATAGTCTTTTCTTCTTGCAGTAGTCGGGCAAGTTCTCCAGGGACTTCACAATCTTCCTCGCTTCCATCCTCGGCTTGGTAGATCGGATTTTCAAAGTCATAATGAACAGTAGCAGAGTCATTACCAACAGGATCCAGAGTGGATATGGATCGGCAAATTGTTACGTGAGTGTGCGCAAGAAAACATAACTTGTTTGAAAAATGACAGGAAAGATAAAGAGCGCAATATTTGAATGCAAAAAGTCCATTGATTTATTGAATATGAATATGCTTATGAAAATGACAAACCCTTAAAATTAGCTATTATGCCCCGGGTATAGACACAATGCTTTTGAAATACTAAAATATCAATAACAATTACTCCCGACTAAAGGAAATCGGGATAGTGTCTTCTGCTTTCCAATTATCGAGTTTGTCACCAATGGTTGGGTAGACCCAGCTATCCAGGTCGCAATCGCTGTCAGCATCCTCTATAGCATTAAGAGTTTTGTCATGATTAGGCAGAGGAGCAGTGATGACCTTAGGAGTCTCAGGCGGATCCAATTCAAATTCTCCGGCGTCGATCATATCCTGAATTTTATTCTTCAACGACCAACAATCGTTCGTATTATGCCCGGGACTATCGGAGTGATATGCACACCTGGCGTCGGGATTATAACTAGGAGAAGTAGTGTTGGGTTTTGCAGGAGGATCTCTGAGGGTAATCAAATTTGCCTTTAGCATACCCTGCAGTGCCTGTGTTAAAGTCATATTGATCTTCGTAAACTGCCTTCTTCCCGGGTTAATGTGCCTCACAGATTTCTTGTCTTTTTTCTTCTCGAGCAAGAGAGCCTTCAGTTCTTCCTGCCCCCTGGATAAGTTCAAGATCATCTCCTGGAGTTGAGCATTCTGAGCATGGAGATCTTTGACAGTCTGTTCGAGGTCCATTTTTCTGCTTGCATGAAAACCGTGAGAACATTGATCCCTTCAGAACACCTGTTATGCAATGTTATGCTATGCAATGTATGAAATGTTTTCAAGGACTTTTGGAATTTAACTTTGCATAAACTACCAAAAAAGGAAACTTTTTTTTTTTTTTTTTTTTTTTTTTTTACAAAATAGAGCAAAGTTAAATCCCTAAATCCTCGAAATGGTTAGTTCAATGCCATGATGTTATGATGATGTTATGATGTTATGATGTTAAGTAAATAACAAGCACAAGCAAGTCACACAACCATCATTCCTAAGTTTTAAGGCTTGCATGAGTTCCATAGGTAAGTACCCTCCCCACTGAAGTTTGGTTGGTTCAACCTGTCCTAGAATAGTAACCGGGTTCTAGAAGGATCTCAGATCATCGACCTTTCTTTAAGTCCACTTCAGTGAAACGCCAAGTGGTTGACCAAAGCTTCCCTAAAGTCCAATCTCAAAGAGTGTAGTATCGAGTCTCAACCAACCCCAGTCGGAACCGAAGTCAGTTATCTCACTACTTTCTAATGGCTAGGATGAGTCAATTAGGGTTCTAAAGGTCTGGTTAATGCTTTGATGACACCACGCGAATGCCAAATTTTTCCTCAAGTAAACATGAGGAACATCAGGACATCCAAAGTGTCACATTAACCGTAGCCATCATTTTAACCATTCCAGTATACGCCGGATAGTCGCGATGATCTATTGCTACTTACCTAAGGCACACTAGATCCGGGTGTAGGATCTTTCACTCAACAATACCCTTAAAAGAAGGAACAGTTTAAAACATAAATGATTTTTAAGGTGACCTCTCTTTGTAAGTCCCCAGCAGAGTCGCCAGTTCTGTCATACGGTGAACTGACTTTTTGTGTTTTTTTAATCGCAATGTCGCGGTTAGCAAGAGTCGCCACCGACTTTTCTTTTATCCAATAAGGAAAGGTGGAAAAGAACAGGAAAGACCTTAATTTAGATTCTTAGGTTCGGGAGGTACATTATACAAAGGGAAGGTGTTAGCACCCTTTGTATCCATGGTTATCCATGGGCTCTTAATTGCTCAATCATTTATGTTTTGCTAGTTTGAAAAAGGTGGTTGAGAAATGTGTAGGAAATGTTTTGAAAAGGAGAATTTAACTTTGTAATGATTCTTGCATGAATGTATACAAAGTGGTTATCTCATTTAGTTTTGAAAATAGTTTAGAAAAATAGTTTGGAAATGTGTGAGGTGTGAAAAGTATTTTAGGTTATGAATGAGCAATTAAGGGTTATACCTGTCCGAGGTCTTTCCGGGCATTTCCTATCCTTATGGGGGTAAAACTGTCCTTACTATTGAGAGGTAAGTAGTTTTATCCTTTGGATGTAAAGGGACATCGTAGGGTCATCGATTGGTCATCGAAGGCAACAGTTGTGAGGATACCTTAGCATTCGAAGGGACTATCATCATTTAACCGTAGGCTACACCGAAGGGACATCGAGGGACAAAATCGTATTTTTGAAGACAACATCCGAGGGACTATGATTTATTTTATGATGATTTAATCGAAGGGTCTTTGCTAAGGGTATCCCCATATTCGCGGGACATGACCATAATACCGTAATCGTAGGGTAACAAAGAGAGGTCCAAGATCACATGTTTAAAGGTCGTATTTTAAAGTCAATTAGGTGATTAGGATGAATCTCCACATTAAAATCAATACATTAAAATTAATACATTAAAATTAATACATTAAAATTAATTAAGCAATTTAGGGTGGATCTTCATAAGGGTATCCCACAAATAAAGTGGAAGGCCTAAACAACACTCTTTTCCTGGGATATGTGAACCTTTACAAAATTCAGCAAACGGGTTAGAATACCAATCAGGGTGCAATCGAGGATTACACCGCAAAAGAAAACACAGCAGCATGAATGTCAGGCAAAACAGTGCATAATTAACATAGAATAGATCAGGTTACGCATAGGACATAACAAATATCAACGGCTGTCCCGTTCGCCTCTGCCTCGCCTAGCGAGGGTACATGCTCGCTTAGCGATGTGCTAGCGAGCGGCCACGGGTTTGGAGTTTGACAGCAGCACGACCTCCGAAAACCTGAACTTTTATGGCATTTGATTACGATTAAAAGCATAAAACAATAGTGATGCGCAAACCTGCTTGCAACTAAGCTGCTATGTTGAAGAGACTGATCGCTTTTGGTATCGGATGGAGTTGGGCGGCGGTAGCTTCGGAGCGGAGGAGCGGCCTTCAGGGTTTCTTCACTCGGAACTCTCTAAAGTAGCCTCCAGGGTTTTTGTGCCAGGGTTTTCGTTCGTCTTCTTCTGTTTTTCGTCCTCCCCTTTTCATTACTGAAGTGCTGGTATTTATAATGCTCTTTTTTGTGACCTAATGGGCTCAGAATGAAGCCCGAAATTTTCTGTTGTCTGTCAGCTTCGCTAGGCGAGCTGGTAGCGAACGTGTAGCGAACGTTCGCTAGGCGAGCGTGTAGCGAACGTTTGCTAGGCGAGCGTGTAGCGAACGCGTAGCGAACAGGCCAGTTTTGGGCCATTTTCTGGATTGGGCCATTCGTGAGCTGGGCCTCCGTTCCTTTGAGATCAGTGTCATAAAAATGAGTCGGAGTGCCCTGAAAATGTCTTGAAATATTAATGGGCAAATTTTGGGGTATGACAACGCGTAAGTGAAATTCCCCTAAATATTCGTGTGTATTTGTATATTTAATTATGTCTGTCAGATTGATCTCAATATACGTTTTTATTTTGTTAGGGCAATACTAAAATTTAGATCGAAAAAGAATTATCGTAATAGGAAGGACATTACCTGGGTCAGAGTTCAGGTATATATTAAGTATCTTATTTTTGCTTATAATAGTGTTTGTTTTTTTGCTTATAATAGTGTTTGTAAGAAATTAACTATATATATATTGTTTGTTTTTCTGTGTAGTGTCCTCAGCAAAACAATTCGGTCGATTGCGGATTTTTTGTATTGAGATTTATGAGAGATATCATTGCGTTGAATCGTATAGACATCCCAAAAATGGTATGGAATAATAACTTAGGGTTTATTTTAATATTATCGGATATTTCATCTAATTTGTTACTAAATCATGAATATGTTTTATTCTCTTAATTGTAGTACTTTGAGGAATACAAATCTTACTCAAGAGCTCATTTGGATGAAATGAAGGATGAATTGTGTCAATTCATTGTTGATCAAAGAATCATATAGCTAGGTTGTATATTGTTGTACATATATGTATGGAATGTTGTTGTTGTATGCTGTTGTTGTATATATGTTGTATATTGTTGTTGTACTTTTACTAAATCATGAATATGTTGTTGTATATTGTTGATCAAAGAATCATATATTAATGTTGTATATATGGAGGATTAATGTTGTATATAAATGGATTCATGTTGTATATATCAATGGATTAATGGTGTATAACATTGGATTAAAGGATGAAATCAATATGAATTTTACACTTTTGCAGCATGCGAACAGGTTCCCAATTAAATATCCACTGTTTTTCAAACAAATTGTTTTAAAATAACTAACACTTTAGAGGGCGCTTTCTGTAGGAAGCACCCTCTAAACACTTTATATTGACAACTTTAGAGGGCGCTTTGTCCAGAAAGCGCCCTCTAAACACTTTACATTGACAACTTTAGAGGGCGCTTTGTCCAGAAAGCGCCCTCTAAGGTGGCCCTTTATGGACCACTCCAGAGGGCGCTTTTTTCTGAAAGCGCACTATAATGTGGCCCTTAAAGGGCCACTTTAGACAGCGCTTTCTCCAGGAAAACAAAGCGCTGTCTTTACCTATGTCAGCGTCACTTTAGAGGGCGCTTAAAAGCGCTGTTATAGGCCAAAATAAGCGCCCTCTTTTCCCTTATTTGGCGTAGTGCTCCCTTAAAATTAAAATATGAAACCCTAGAAAACCTAACGTGGATTTAGTTTCAATCCACTTCCTGTGAGTCCTTGCCACAGCGTTCCAATCGATCGGAGAAGTCGCAATTTTACAGTTAATTTCTATTATTCAATATTTAAAATTAGTAGTAAAATTGTACCCGTTTATAGCAATAGTACTTTGTTGTGTATATAAAAATATTTGAATCAAATAATTTTTTTTCGTATATAAATATTATTTTTATTTTGACATTATTTATAAAATTATTTTAATCAATAGTGATGTTGTTCTTGTATATAAATGTATTGAATCAACAATGTATATATATATATATATATATATATATATATATATATATATATATATATATATATATATATATATATATATATATATATATATATATATATATATATATATATAGATAGATAGATAGATTTAATTGAAATACACTGACAGTGTAAAAAGATTTTACACCGTCAGTTAATCCTATACGTTTGATATTGAAATAAGTTTGACTTTTATTTTAAAAACCTATAAAGTAATACAAACGGGTGATGGTGATGAATCGACAGTGTAAATCTTTTTACATTGACAGTGCATAGTAATTAATCTCTCTCTCTCAATCTATCTATCTATATATCTATCTATCTATCTATCTATCTATCTATATATATATATATATATATATATATATATATATATATATATATATATATATATATATATATATATATATATATATATATATATATATATATATATATATATATATATATATATATATATATATATATATATTATTGTTGTTTTAATAAAATTTATAAAAAATGTTTGAATCAATAGTAAAATTGTCCCGTATATAAAATATTTAAATCAATACTAAAGTTATTCCCGTATATAAATATTTGAATTATATTTTTTATTTACTAAAAGTAACATTTCTAATTAATGGATGTCTTTTTCAATTAAACTACTTATCAATTATAATAATTCAATATATTTGACAAGAGTTTAATAGTTACTCATATTCTATTTTCTCATTTGAAAAATTGAAATATATTTTATGGTATTTTTGTGGTAGACACTGTAATTTCAATTTTTCATTTCTTTAGACACCAATTTTTTTTGTCTAGTTAAAGATAATTTACTTTTTGTATAATATAACATTTACTTTTGTATAATATATATATATATATATATATATATATATATATATATATATATATATATATATATATATATATATATTAATTTGCTAATGTAAATCCACTTATTTTTATGAAGGTCTATTTTAGTAAATACATCTTAGATGTATTTAAATATTTTTTAGTTAAAGTTTGTTAAAACACATCTTCATAAAAATAAATGAATGTATTATAGTAAATTTGATGTGGAGTTTGTTATAATAGACCCATTTATTTTTATAAAGGTGTGTTTTAACAACATACACCTTAAGGTGTATTTAAAGAGTTTTTAGTTAAAACATTTTTAAATAGACCTTTATAAAAATAAGTGGGTCTACCTTAACGAACCTTTTATACGAAGGTGTTGGACGAAGGTCCCCAGCTCATCCTAAAGAATTTTCGGATCCGTGAAATTCCGTGAAAGGGATCAGTGACCTTCTTTGATGGAGTGAAGGTCTCACAAAAGGTCGAAGAAGCGAAAGTTGTTGCCCTTGGTGAATCTTTCGCAGAGATCGTCCATAGATCGAACGCTGAATCGAAACTGATAGTACTTTGAACGATGTGTGGTGAAAGAAAGTGATTGATACATGAGAGTACCATGTTGTTAGCCGGTTCCCATAGCTCAAAATCTTGGTGAGACTGAAGCGGCTTCGAGAGCGTTCAATTGATCAAACCAGGCTTGTTCTTGAATGTGAGAGCGCGGTGCAAGGATTTGCTCTAGTTGTGATAGTTATTATCATTAAACGATGGGGCCACAAGAATGACACCAGGGTTTTCATCGGGAGGCAGGTAAAGGGGGTTTTAGGAATTCAAGATGGGATCTTGAGAATCGTCTTTGTTATTGGATATTGTGGTGGAATATTTGTTGGTGGGATCCTCATGGTCAGAATTGTCGTTGAAAGCCTTGAGAATCGAAAAGAAAATTGGGAACGAGGATGAATGAAGGAAACGCTAGATCTCTAGCGAATGGGAAAGAGGAAAGGAAATGAAAGGCTAAATTGTTTTACACCTGATACCATAGTACCAGAAGGATTAGTAAATGGTCCATTGGGCCAAAATAGATCTTATTATGGAAAATTTTACTCTGTACCCCTACGTTTAGCCTCATACCCCTACAATTCTTCAAAAATTCCAATTCTATCCTTAACTGGTTTTAACCAATTTACCATTTCATTTTTATCATTCAGTTGAAACTTTCAAATTTTACACGTTTCACCCTCGCACCGGAACTCCTGGAAAAAGACTTCCGGTATGTATTTTTTTCAAACCGGAAGACTTCATAAAAGACATCTGGAACACACAAAGTAATGAACCGGAAGTCTTCACGAAAGAGTTCCGGTTCTTTAAGAAAAAAGTCACGTTCCAGAACACTTTTTAAAAGAGTTCCGATAAACAAAGTGACACATACCGGAACTCTTTGAAGAAGTCTTCCGGTTTGTGTATTATGTGTTCTGGAATTCTTTCAAGAAGTGTTCCGATTTGCTTTTTTTCTTTTCTTTTTTTAAAATTTTTTTTAAAAAAAATTTATTGTGCAGGAATGGAAAATCTTCCCCAAATATGTGTAGATACTTTTAATGCATTTATAACGACTGAAAGATTTGGTACACGAGAAGAGGTGATCAGATGGATTAAAGAGGTTGGAATCGATAATAAAGTAACTGTTATTATCAGTCGTTCAGATACTGAAACAGGGAAGAGAGGGAGAAGTAACAAATTAATATTTGGTTGTGATAAAGGTATGAAACACAAGAGTACTGATAGTGGTACACAAATTATAATTTTTTATGTGTTATTTTTATATGTGATATTTTTTCTATGTATTTTTTATGTGTTATTTTCAATATTTTTAGGGTTGAATTTGCTCATTGGAAGTTAAAGCAGATGTTAGGAAACAATATAGGTGACATGGTCAAATGTTGGGAAGCTATGAATAACAACTTGAGGTTACAACTGGGAAACATTAGAGCTTCTTTTCAAAAGAGTTTTTACGAAGTTGAGCACGCGCACATAAGTCCCTTTTATGGTTATTTGTGTGGTTCCGTATCTCGAGCTGCTTTGAGACGTATTGCTGAAGAGTTATTGAGAGTTGATTATGTTGGAACTAACAGGCAAATATGTGGTTGTACTCTTAGAACATCTTATGGGTTACCTTGTGCTTGTGAGTTAGGAAGATACGCACTAGGTGGTATACCGATACCCATAGATGATGTTCACGTTCATTGGAGGAAACTAACTATGGAAGTTGAGTTAGAGGTAGGTGCAGATGATGGATCAGAGGTGGATATGACTTGTGCAATGGATGAATTGTGGAAATGATTTAGGTCATTAGATGTTATTGGGAAAAGGGAATTAAAGAGTAAGGTATGTGAACTATCATACCCAACAATGACTCCATTGTGTCCACCACCCAAGAAACTAAACACCAAAGGAGGAGTGAAGAAGAAAGGGAAAAAACCAACAGAATATGATGTTTATAGGGACCCTTCGTATCATGAGTATGTTGATAAGGCATCTCAATCTTCACAAATGCAATCTCAACCATCACAGACTTCGAAGAAGTTAAAATTATCAAAGAAGCAACCACAATTCACTCTTCAATTTCCTAATCATATTAGGTCATACATTGAAGATGTAGTTAATGTTGAATCAGATGGTAATTGTGGATTTAGAGTCATTGCATCATTGCATGGATATGGTGAGGATGGTTGGCCAATGATTCGCAGAGAGTTGGGGTTGGAAATAATAGACAAGGATAGGTCAACTTTGTATGACAAGTTATTTTCTAATCGGTTGTCAGAAGTGAGAGAATCTTTGATGATAGAATCCTTTGGTTCACAGCCACCTGAAAAATGGTTGACTCTACTAGATATGGTTACTTGATAGCGAATCGTTATAATGTTATACTTGTCTATTTAGGCAATCCGTGCATGACTTTCTTTCCGATGACAAGTTCACATTCACCAAATGTCTCTATTTATTGCATTGGTTTTGTTAACCAAAATCATTGGGTTCAGGTACGTATTTTGTATGACAAGTTATTTTATATGATTTAATATTTTAATTATTTCACTTAATATTTTATATGACTTAATATTTTAATTATTTCACTTTATCAGGTTAACATGAAAGAGGGGTTTTCGTTGCCACCGGTCACATTAGATTGGAGGAAATTTCGTTCTCATACAGCAACGTCTTGGATGTTAGGATTTGTAGGACGTATACAACATTGACAATTACTTACACCTATATTAGCATGAATATGTAATCAAAACATGAATTTTATATTATGTCTATTATATTCAGTGGGGAGGTACCAACCGTGGATGCGAAACACAATAATACCACTCCAGATAACCATCTTCTACATCAGATGGAGTGGTGGCTAGGGTAGTTGAACGGATCACAGCGATAACGCTCTGATGGTAACCAATCCAATCAACATCAATATTTGTCGCCATCATGCAATCAAGAGGTGGGGATGGAACATATTGCCTGTACTCGAACTGACGCAAACATCTGTCAGGCAAGTATGGAACAACTGTGTCACCCCACTTCAAACACCCCCTGTAGAGACATATCTCATCAAACTAACGTCATGCTCTATGATCCTCAAATGGACGCCATATGACATCGGCAGGTGTCAACTCATCCAAAATAGGTCGTAAATCATCAACCTTTAGGACTCCTTGCCTATACGACCATCTCATCGCTCAAGGAAGACCATAATTATCAGTTGGTTTCCAATTCTCCCCTCTTTTTCCAACAATTGGAAAGTACTCGTGAATCCAGCACTGTTACAAAATACAAACATAATAAATAAAATAAATTAAGTTAACATATTTTATAAAATGAATCCAACACTTAATAAACAAAATTAAATTATATACCTGTAAGAGAGTAGGATATCCACCGAGCTGTTTGCAATTGAACATGGACGCATCTCCAAGATATCAGTATAGGGTAACTAGTGCAGTTGCTCCCCAACTATATCTTGGACATCTATCTAAGTCCGTAAACAGTATGAGGTATCGTGCCTCTACAAGTGTAAAGGTCTTATCGGCAAAAATGATGGAACCCACCAACATCAACAGATACGCTCTGATCGCATATGCCCAGCTGGAAGCAACTCTATGTTGTACGAATAAATCGTATAACCACTCCAACTTATAATACGAACCTCTACAGCTACGAACATGTGATTGTGCCTCACCCTGTGACACTACTAAGTAGTCAACAACAAGTTCAACAACTACCTCTTTTGTGACATCCTAAGGACTCCAGAAGATAACCTTGATGGACAAGTGAAGCAGACATGAGACATCATCCAAAGTAATGCTCATTTCACCAAACGGCATGTGAATTGAAGATGTCTCTATATGCCATCTTTCCGCAAATGCAGAGACAAGATTTGGGTCTATCTTGTTCAGACTAGTTCTCTGAAGTGAAGATAAACCAGATCTAGATACCCAACTCTCCATCTGTGGTGGAAGAGCCAATGGAACCCTAGATGTCAGCTTCAGTCCATGTCCAGTAACCTTCAACTCTTTCTTTGGACCTCTTTCTTAAAAACAATTAAAACACATATTAGAAAACACAATATAAAATATTCAACTATTATTCATTTTCCCGTTTATTTACCTCACCAAATCATAAATGTCGAGCAACATGATGCTCGTACTTCACAAAAAGAGACGTATCGTACGACCCTCCTGGATATCCAGCCGACTCAGCTGCAGATGAAGATGCGCCCCGACCTAAAGTGCGGTCTGGAATCCTACCATCTGTACCTCGTTTTCGAACCACTACAAAAAAATATTATAAAAAATTATTAAAAATTAAAAAAAAAACGCACCGAAACACTTCAAAGAAGAGTTCCGGTGTGGAAAAATAAAAGGTTGACTACCGGAACACTTCTTAAAAGAGTTCCGATTTAGTTCATCCAAACCGGAGGTCTTTAAGAAAGAGTTCCGGTATACAACCAACCAAACCGGAAGACTTTCTAAAAGACTTCCGGTTCAATGCCCCCAAAAGGCAACAAACCGGAAGACTTTAGATAAGTGTTCCGGTATACATTATGTGAACCGGAAGACTTACTCTTAGTGTTCCGGTTTACAATGCCAAAAAATGCAAAAATTTGTGTTCCGAAAGTCTTCAAGCGCAAATGGGAAAAAATTTCATTTATGAAAAATATACCCTATTTATATGAGGATATTTTGGTCAACAAAAATTATTTGTAGGGGTCTGGGTACAATTGTAGGGGTACGAGGTAAAGTTTTCCTTATTATGTTGCTAGTTAGGAATAAAAAGATAGCCAAGTGTCTTATATAGACACTTGGGCCTAGAAGAAAATACTCGATAACTTCCTTACCCAGGCCCAATAAAGAAATCAGCCTATGTATATAATATCATCCGACAATGATAATTCTAAAATAAGAGTTATGTAATAGGGTGCATATTTATTTATAAAATAAAAAATATAGTAAATATTAAATCGGGATATATAAACAATTTAATATTATCTGGATTATTTGACAATATCTTTTGTTCATAAAGAATTACATTTGATAAGTATCTCCAAATATTACGCCATACATGATCAGGTCGATTCATTGAAGCTGAAAACAACATTGTAATAAAACATTTTCACAAACATACACCAGAATCCAAATTATATGTCTCTTTTATTACCTCAATAAATTTTTTGTCGTTTTGTAGAAACCCCATTGCAAAGCATGTTTCTCTAAAACTGTTATGTTTAAACCCCTCAACTGTCTTGAGATCATCATAACTCATAGGATCTTTCTTCGCAGTCAACAACATCCTCATATAATACAATTCTCTGGTTGTTGGAGAGACCCAAATTATGCGACCAATTTTGTAACCTTTTTTCCTTGATTTCCAACTTTTTTTTTTCTTCGCATAAACAAACTTTGACACAAATTACCCATATGTGAATAACTTGGCTTCTCAATTTGCCACAACCTAAGAAATAAACAATGATTCAATTTCACTCACCTTAAAAAGTACATTTTCAATTTGTTCAAAAATTTTGTAGTACACCAAGTTCTCTCCTTCCATGGAAAAAAATAAACAATTATGAGATTCAATACTGATATCACAAACAAAGTTGTCAAACATAAAAGAGAAATAAACAAACATATGGGATTCAAATCCGCAATCATTTCATCTTAATGATAATAATAATAATCAAGTACTAAACTAGTTTACCAACTTGTCTCATTTGTGATCCATTAATTATATTGACCAAATTCATAAAAAACACTCTTTTAGAAATGTATTTTAAAAATATCTACAACAATACATTACCATAGGAATTAAAACCATACAAGAGAACTTCAACTTAAAATCAACTTTGATGCCAGAATCAATTTCTAGTCTAAAAAAGACAAACACCTTACATTTTTACATCTTGTTAAACTATATTTGACTCTTTAAACAGAAGTTAAAGAGAAGTTAAAGGATAAAAAATAGAAGAAAAAAAATTAAAGGATCAAAAGTTAGAGGATATGCTTGGTCCAATTGACTTATATTTCTCTTGTATACTCTCTATGTCATTGTTACTTCCACTAGGCCTTCTTCAACTTCTCCCTTGTGTGTTTTTAGCTGCCTTAGTGGTTCTATAATATCAGAACTACTCATAAAGTTATACTAACTGAATAAGGCTAATTTTACGATGCATAAATAAGATGCTATTACACTATGGATTATGTTATTTTCCATTATTGAATGAATAAGACCAAAAGAATTTAAGTATAGTACATACCAAAATGTGTGTGAGCATCAAAAAATATACACACACAAACTATGACTAATGGGAGGTATCAAACTGTCACGATAACATCACTGACACGTGTCGGACACCGCAACACACCTACTCCTAAACTCCTAAAGATGTACATGCTTCATAGGTCTCGACACTATAGTAGCCTC
Source organism: Lathyrus oleraceus (assembly GCF_024323335.1). Taxonomy (NCBI): domain Eukaryota; kingdom Viridiplantae; phylum Streptophyta; class Magnoliopsida; order Fabales; family Fabaceae; genus Lathyrus; species Lathyrus oleraceus. The sequence goes on from NC_066585.1 coordinate 180,157,891, forward strand.
ATGGCCTCATTCCTCTGTTGCTCTATGGCGTCCATGGTCTTTGACAACATCATTGTATGATCTTTGAGGGCCAACATCTCATCCCTGTCCTTAATCTCTGCTAGATGAAGATACCTTTTTGTCTGCTGTACCACTTTCTGTAGATATTGGATCCGTTGGTGAAGATCATCCATAGCATTCTGGGAGATACAAGAAGTTTTTGTTCAATTATTTAACAATAATAATTTAACCATTATAAAGCATATTAACATATAACAGATTAAACATACAGATCATACAATTGAACATTCACAGAAGTATAACTAATAAACCATAAAAGTTGAACAGAATACACAATGTGAGGATACCTCTTGCGAAGAAGGCTGAAGGAATTGAGTAAAAAGTGAAGATGAGATCGGAGGTAGATGGTCGAAGAAGTCGTCAAACCTAGATGCATAGAACATAAATACATATTCCTAATTAGTATAAAGTATGGCACTTGACAACCATTACTCATTGTACCACCAACCTGAAACACTACTAAAAATATGAAAGGATTATCCAAGCATTAAAACATCAACTCAAATTGCTTATTTTGCATCTAAAAGAAAGCAAATTTTAATATCAAAAGCACAATAGAAACTCATCAATCAAACAAAGTGGAAGAATATGCAAATATCAAAACCACATAGGCTAATTTTCAAATGCATTGGATCCTATTATCAAATAGTAAATACTTCCAATCAACAAAGTTGTATAATAAGTTGTTAATCATTCAAGCACTGCCATCATTAGGAAACCCTCTCACTAATTACACTTTCTAGTGTTCAACATTGAACATCCCCTATCAAGAGGATGCAACTACCATGCGATCACACGAAGCCGTTGATGGTTCATAATATTGTTCCTGAATCCTCACAACATCAATAACAAATAGTTATTTAGCTGTATGAACTAACACTAATTCAAACCGGTCCTATACATGTCATTCAAATTAAGGGCACACAAACTTTTTATGCTCTTTATCCCAGTTGTGAAATGATAGAAACAGGTTCTTTTTCAAAATAAAATTGGGACAATTTCTGATATTTATTGGTACAAAACAAAAATATCACAAACAAAATGACAGGGACCAGTCTTGGATCTCTCCCTTCCCAAATGTTTGAGAGTTGGGTCTCTCCAATAACCGCTCATTAATTCCCCCTAACCCACTATGCTTTGCTATCTTTCTATTTATTGAGCATAACAGCCTATAGAACTTACACACATTAATTAACTAATTAATAAAATGTAACTGACAGAAAGATAAAACAGTACCGGCTAATAAAACAACTGCATGGCAGAATAGAAATAGTTCCTAGTAATTCTGAAGGTCTAACATGAAACTCCTGTGAGCTAGACGCTAATTCAAACTAGTACCACATTTAATTCAACACCTAAGAATTAATTCTTATTCCTTTCTTCTTCAACATCAAAGAATTAGTGTCTGCTTCCTTAAACCTCATCAACCTCAAAACACAGTTTTTCTTTTTCAAACAGCAAATAACTGCAATTTCAAGGAGTATCGATTCCATTATTCACAAAGATTCTAGCTTTTGCATCTCTTCAACATACAAGAATTAGTTATTTCTTCTTTTCTTTCATCAACCTTCATTGACCTCAAACTAAAGTTTTATATCAAACCACCATTAAATTTTGTCAATTAGTACAAGCAATCCTATCGTTGCCTCAAAACATCGACTTAATTTTATTCTGTTATATAATAATGTTATTGTGCATGTGAAATTTGATTCTCTACCCAAGGGACTAGTAATTTATCTGCTGATTATTATTATAAGCAAAGAGACCTATAGAAATGGAAATTGAAAAAGAAGCAAAAACCAAACCACTTTATTAATGTATCTTTAAAAAAATGAATGAGTTTCACCTTGAGCAGTCTATGATGTCAACATCTGCCGAGGGCGAGTTCTGGAGCAAAAAGTTCAGTACTCCAACAGGAATGGGTGAAGATGGTTCAAATCCTGCTTTTAATGATTTTTCTAACTTAAAAATTTTCAATGCCAAGGATAATCCATATGAAAGTGGTTTCAGCTTTATTTTCACCGACTTCAAGCTATGCAGGGAAGATATCTTAAGCTTCAAAAAATCAGGAATAAAGGAGAGAACCTATGCAGTAAGGGATAACTGTGGATTAGAATTAGTTTAATGCAATCATGAAACTCAGTTGATTTTTGATATAAGTTAGCAAAAAAAGTATCTTGAAAAGCAAATAAAAATTAGGCCTCAGAGGAATGCCGAATTAAGGTACCTGAAGAGTACTTGCAGAGACCGTCAATGATTTGATATTAGCGAGTTCTAGCAGCCAGCTAAGTAAAATAAAAGGAGGCTTCCAATAATTTGCCAACATTTCGGCATCAATGTTTACTTGTTTAATAGAAGAAAGACCGCTTCCACAGAACATCTGATAAGGAGTACCCGTAAAAGCGAATGAAGAAAGACTTGGAGCAGATAGCTTGATTAGGTAATAGTTGAAAGAATGAGTACGCATAGTTAAACTGACTAGCGTCTCACTTGATATGCACAAGATTTCGGAATCCTTCACCATACAATTATCAATGATCAAACCGTTCAACTTGCTAAAAACTGAAAAAGGATCAATCCGGCCATCATCACTAGCACAAAATGCAAAATTTCCTAGATGCAAACTCGTTAACGCAGGTAAATTCAGAGATTTAGGAAACAATGTCCTCCCATAATTATGACAACCTTTAGGTGAAACCGAGAGCTTAAGAGATGTTAAAGTATGACACGAAGAAACGCAAGGCAGGATGTGAGCAATATCACATTTGACATCAATTCGTAATCGAAGAAGCTTGACATTATGAGATAAAACATAGTGTGCAACCCTTCTAAGTAGGCGAGACTGGATGCGACCATTACGGACAAAATCAAGAGCATGCAGTACAATTGAGTTATCACGAAGAGACAAAATTCTAGAGACGAATATATCGAATTTCTTCAAATTAGAAAAATGTGAGCAATGCAATGTAAGAATGGGAATATATTTCCAAACATGGTTCCATCTTTTAGATAAAATGCAAGTTTGAACAGAATCTTTGGTGTTCAAAAATGACAAAACGTGAATGAGAATTGAATCAGACAAATCACTCAGTTTGTCTTCACTCTTTTCAAGATCATTCCTTCTTCTCCTTTTGGTCATGGGTTGATTCATTATATTATCAACTGAATTATAATTTATCAAGATAAAAACCTAAGGGAAAAAGAAAAGAAAATTAAATTAAATTCTGCAATGTAACGGAACAAGAAGTAGCTGAAAAACTCTACACTCAGCAAAGTTGTTTTGAATTTCAACGAAAATAAAATAGTAACAGAAAAAAAGAATCAGTCGGGGAATAAGAAATACCAAGGGAGTAGTTTGGACGTTGGTAGAATCAAAAGTTGTATCTTTTATTCTTCACTGTAAAAATTGTTGAGCAAGGAAGAGAGCCACGAGCATTCTATCTATGAAAAAGTTTAAGGTAAATTTAGGGTTAAATAAGTTTTTAGTCTTCTTTGGACTTATTAGAGTTACTAAAAGTCTTAAAGGCTTTATTTGATTACGATTAGGGTAGGGTATGTAAAAGTATAGTTGATAGAAGTATATCTCCAAACTAAATAGTACTAAAAAAAACTGAATTATTTAAGTAATCATATTTAAGTTAAAATTAAGCTTAAACTATTTAACTAATTTGTTTTTACAATGTTTTTTATTTTTGTAAATAAAAGTATATAATTTTAAAAAAAAGACAATTCAGTAAAACTTTTTAATAAAAGAATATTTTAATATCATTTTTGGTAACATAGATTAATCTTGAAGTTCATTTTGCTCTTATCATTTTTAAATAAATAAAAAATCGAATTTGTCCATTAACTCTTCAAAACATATTAGGAACCATAGATTTTTCTTTTTAAAAGTTAAATAACTAAAATAAACCTCAAGGTTAATATACGAAATCAAAATAGATGTTAAGTCTAAAAAAATCTTATAAAAAAATACTTTTTCTGAAAATCACTTTGAAAATAATTATTTTCCAAAACATATAATTTTCTAAAAATAAAAAAAGTTGAAAACAATATATTTTTAAAAAAATTATTCTTTCAGGAAAATATAAAAAAAATGAAAAAACTTATTTTTCCCAAAATACAATTTTCAAAAAAAATTATTAATTTTTTTTGTGATAATAAAAAAATGATTTTTTTTCTCTCTCTTGAAAATAAATTTCTTCAGATAGGTTGGGGATCTCCATCAAACATTGCTTTCGTGTGGATCTCATCAATGACAGTGAATAGAGGTAGTGCAAGATCGAATAATTCAACAGAGTTCTTTGATGTGACCCAAGAGGTTATCCCCTCCATGTTATGATAGTTATGATAGAGATCTGACTTTGGATCAAGAATGATACATTCGTGGAGTTTGATTGTGGAATTTCATGGGAATTTGATGTCGTTTTCCATAGACTGTGCCACTATTTTGTATTTGAACTAGAATTGGTGTCGATTAGTTACGTAGGACTCTGGAATCAACGATGTTGATCTTTGGTATGGTGGCACGGGTCGACCTGCAAGCTTAACACTGAAGGTGGCAACAAACACAAGAAAAGTGGTTTGATTTGGGTTTCTTAAAATGAAAGCTTTTTGAAAACCAACACGATACAACAGTAACACGAACAAGAAAAATAATAAGGTTATTTTTATATTGGTTTGCTAATAAATAAGCTACCTCCAGTCCATCCTACCAAGGTGATTTTGCCTTCTCAATAAGGACTTAATCCACTATAACCAAAAATGATTACAGACACCACAAAGACAACCCGCTTTTATCTTCTTAAATCTATCTGGCTAAAACCTAGTCACTCAAGGAATACACTCAAACAAATGAGATTTACAAGAATGTGTTTAAAAGATTGCTTATAAGAAAGTAGATCAACACAAGTTAAATACAATGAAGTTCTCACACAATAACGAACAAAAGCTCTATATGTGTTTACAAAAACTATACAAAAATAATATCAAGCTCAACAAAAGTGTTATGTATGAGTGTAGTATATCACAATTAATTAGCAAAGAAAATGAGCAACTTGTCCAATCTTCAAAGTCTCCTTTATATAGGCAGTGGAAAGATCCATTGGAGGGTAGATGTGAATATCAAGAATGCACTTGTCTCTTTGTATAACAGTTTGCGTATATGAGGCAAAATGATACAATAGTATTGTCTTTAGCCCACAAAATCAGCGTAGTGGAGGGAAGGATGATCTTGTATTGTGTGTTATTTTCCTGACGCAAAACCTTTTGATATCTTCTAATATTGCAGAGGTTTCTTAATAAATTTTGTTGAAGCATGCTTAGAACGATCAAGAGACTAGTTGAGAGAATCTTCAGAACCTCGGTCTTCAGAATATTGACACAATTCCTCAAAACCTGGTCTTTAGAGTCTTCAGATTTTGTTCTTCAGAGTCTTCAGAACTTGAGAGTGCAGAATCTTAAAGGCTTGACAATCCTTCAGAGGCTCTTCAATCAGAATCACGGTCATAAACTTTAGCACAAACGTTCATCAGAAACGTTGTCTAAGAGATTTCTAGTTTTTGACAGCATCTTGTAAATCACTTTATATCTCTTCAAAGTCAGAGTGTGTTGAGTCCAAAATCTAATGGTGTCACACGTCAATTCTTCAGAGTCAGAACCTGTTAGCAAAAGCTACACACTAGACAAAAATCATTAGTGTACAAAATTATTCTCTAAGAAACAATGCATTGTTATCATCAAAACTAAAGGCCAAATGCAGAACCAAATCTTGTTCTTACAATCTCCACCTTTTTTATGATGATGATAAAACCATGTATTTTAATGAACAATTTTTACTTGGTTTAATCACATTAAAAACATCAGAGTGATATTTGTAAGCTTCCCCTGAATTGTATACTGTTATAAATTATTTTTCAGCTTAGAATATTAGAGTTAGGTTTGCAAGCTCCCTCTGAATTTAAGACTTAAAATAATCTTAACACATATAAAAAATCTCAATCATCATGAAAGAAATAACTTTCCATAAGGAAGAAGTCTGGTTACTATGAACGTAGTAAGTTCCCAGAATGCAAAAGCTTGGGTACATAAGTATTTCATTTCAGAAATGACTTTGCTTTAGTGTTAGAAAGTATGGTCATCAGCCCCATCATAGAGCATGATTTGTCAGAGTTTTCATATTCCTGGTTGTATGCGTGTCTGGTTGTTATCAGAACTTGTATACTCCTGGTTCAGAACTTCATCTAATTCTGAACTTGTATACGCTTGCTTTAATACACACCTGCCTCACTTGAACTGAATTCAGAACATGAATATGCCTGGTTAACTACAAACTTCCTAGTTAACTATTAAGAACATGTGCCTAGTTCTCTTGAACTCAATTTAGCTTGGTTAATGCCTTAAAACCTGAAATACTTGGTTAACATGATGAACTTATTCAAAGTTCTCAGAAAAGTTACCAATGTCAGAGATAATGTTAAAGACATGTTTAGGTTTCAGAATTGGATTTAGGTATATCAAAATCAATCATTCTTCTCCCTCTTTATCATCAATAAAAAATTAATAAAGACAAAGTAAACAAAAAAAATCATTTCATAAAATGTAATCCAAGTACAAAAATGAAAAAGACAAAAAAACAAGAAAACACGAAGTTTTAAAACAAGGGTTTAAGGAGGGGGTGACAATCTTGATAAGATAGCTTCAAGCATCCCTTCAATCCTTGTTGTCTTCTCATCTTGACGCTTGAACATTTCATCCTTTTTGTCTAGCTTTTCTCTAACAATAGAATTCTCATCCTTCAGGTCTTCCAAAGTCTTCAGAATGATTTCCTCAGAAATCAAAGTCTTCTTTACCCCAGAGACACTTGCAACTTCAAGAGTCGTATAAAAAGTAGCCAAAGTAATTTGTTATTGTGAAGAAGGAAGGATCACTTATAGAGCAGGAAGAAGAATCATTGAAGGAACCTTCTAAAGAATAGGTTCAACTATACCAGAGAGTCTGGCGTGGAAGTTCCTTTTAGCTTCCTTCAGGCACATGAACTCCAACTCTTCATAGCTGACATTTATCCAACTTCTGAAGTTGTTGGTCAGAGCACACACTTCAGAAAAGTTTATGTTAGAAGTGAAAACTTCAGTGAGAATGTTTAGTCTGGCAACAACCTTACCTTCAAACTGCTGAAACAATTCATCCAAAGGTGTAGGGTGAATGTTAGTTTGAAAGGGTGTTTGGTCAGAGTAGGGTTGAGGATTTCTATTTGGGAGGGAAATGAGCTCAACATCTGACATAGTATTAGAATCAATGTCTGATTCTACAATAGGAATGTTAGAGTGAGTGGGGAATGATGGTTGATAGGTTTCAGGAAGAGTTTGTGAGGGAGGGTTTTCTGGTTGAATGGGTTAGGATAAGAGGGAAAGTGGAAATAGTGGTTAGGGTGTTGGAATGATAATGGAAGTCAGGATTTCATAATGTGATGGTGAAGGTGGTGGAATGGTGACATTTGGATTTGTAGTTTGGGGAGCAGAACTAGTGTGAAAGTGAACTTGTCCAGAAGTATATGGTGAGAAGTGAATTGGTTCAGAAATATGTGGGATGGCGGTAGATGAATTGAATGTGGTTGATGTGATGTATGAACTGTTATCAACAGAAAGTAAGTGAGATTCAAAAGGAATAAACTTACTAGAATTCGTTCCAGCAGAAGTAGCTCCAATAGCTTTGGGTTCTTCAATAGAAGTATCCAGAGTCTCCCTAGCAGCCTTAAACTTCTTGGCCATCCTCTCAGAGTGATTCTTATCAATATTCCTCTTCTTCTTAGAATTGGTTTCAGAGGCTGCAAGAATAGTACTTGCATGTCAGTTTTCCAGAAATCCTATCACAACATCCAGAGGATCTGGCTTTGAGAAGATTGGAAAGTCTTCCAAAGGGATCCTATTGCTGTAGATGTCTTCCTTGGGAATTTCAGCAGGAGGACTTATCACTTCAGGAATAATGCCCATATTCTTCAGTCCTTTGGAATTAAACATCTTTCCAACCAGAGGTTGCATCCCTTTGGTGAACTTATCTTCTATTAGAGATTCTATCAGCTTACTCTCCATTACAATATATCTAATCAACCTACCAAAAGGAATCCACTTCTTCATCTTTCTCCTACCTTCTCTGGTTCACTTTCTTTTCAGTCTCAATGTAATAAAGGACATATTATTGGTCAATGTTGATGTAGTCAGAAGAATTTGTTGCCTTTCTGTGATGAACACATCTCAGAAGAATTCTTGGCTAAACCCTCAACTTAGGGTGAAAATCCTTGATCTTGATAAAGTGTTTTCCAGAAACAAAAATCACTTTAGAGATCTCAGTCAAGCTCGATTCCTTTTCCACCATTTGTTCACATTTGATTCTAGACCCATCATGAGCAATGAGTTTGACGATGAATTTCTCATAAATAAGAATCTTCTTTCCAAACACGAAAGAAGTAACCTAGAAAAGTGTAGACCTGACATGAATCTAGAATTCTCTAACAAGATGATAGAAGAATGGACCTTGAAGACGGTTGAAGAAACTTTCCCAACCTTGAAATTTGACAGCAGATAAAAGATCAATGCCATTGTCTTTCATGTTGTCAAACTCAACCAAGAGTTCACAAAGAACTTCCAGTTTCTTTGCATGAGTAATCAAAGTAATTTCAGGAGTATCATAAGCATCTTCAGTGTGCACAAGTTGACCTGAAGAAGATCTTGATGAACTGACTTGAAGGAGATGCGGGATTTGTGGTTATTGTTGCAATGATGAAAAAGAACCACGAGCAGTTCGTTGAGTAGTTGTAATGCTTTGTTGTTGAGCTTGTTCTTCTTGAGAAGATTGTAATGAAGCCATTTTTGATGAAGAAGAAAGGGTTTTATGGCTGCTTTAAGTTTTGAGCTCAAAGAGAGAAAGTGTATGTTGTGGATGTAGCGTAAGTGTGTAAAGTGAGTGAAGCGGGTTTAAATAGAGGTTTTGCAATCATGAAAAATCCTAAAGAGTGCAAAAATATGACAAGGGGGTAAAGCATGGAATTTTACCTAATCCTAAGGTTTATTCACCCAACGTATCACATCAACAGATCATAAAAGATTTAGTTATCTAAGACAGCTATCTTAAAACTGTTCCACTAGTCGAGACTGATTGACAACTATTAAATGCAAAAATCATTCAGTGTCCAGAAAAACAGATTTGTTTAACCAAACAAGTTCTGACTAGATACTTTTGAACTTATGAAACCTTCTCACTACATAAAACTCACACGTTCAAAACCAATAACAAATTTCAGAGTCTCATTTGACCATTCTGAGAGATTAACATTATGAGAAAAACATCTTTTTCATTTTGGACATAAGTCCATTTTCAAAGGCAGTTCAACATCAATATAAGGTTATGCATCATCAGTAGGGAAAGGTATTAAGTTATGGATATAATTATAGTAAACTAAAAAAACAATAATGGAATTAGTCCATGATAAAACAAAAGGAATATTATGTTGAAAAGATACATCACAAACCCATGAAAATAAATAGTTGTGTATGATACATGAGGTTGGTTTGTTTGAATCATCATGATGTTGTTTGGAGTTCGCATGGTTTTGCCAACTGAATCAGCATGACGTTGTTTGCAATTCGCATGATTTTACAAATAAAAAATAGTTCACAAACCCATGACATACTCTCCTAACTATATGTTGTTTCGAAAATGTATTTCCAGAGACATTCAGAAAATACATTTCCGGAATAATTTAAGTCATTAAAATGGGTGTGGCTAAAAAACAAATGAGTTGTGTTGCATGAGGTGCGTCCGAAGATGTATCTCCGAAATTTAAAGGATATTTTCGGAATTTTACGCGATGCCTAAGTAATACATAAGATTCCCTTATATAATTGTATCTAGCAAGTGTCTCTTCTTTAATTAAAATTATTATATAAAAAAATTAGAGTTATTGCATTTTTTTCATAAACAAAAAAAATCCAAATACCATAAATTATATCTTGCTTAAATGTCGTTTAGTCTGAGAAATAAAACAAACCGATCAAATTGATTCGTCGGTTTTTATTGATTTTGGCTGGTTCTAATCGGTTTTTATTAGTTCAATAGTTTATTTGATCCAACAATTAGATCAAATTGATAACATCTTTGATTCCTTTTTCGATCAATTCGATCCGATTTTTAAAACATTAATTCTAAGATATATTTTGGAGATTTCAAACTTTTTTATTACTTAATCAAATCTTTAAATTATAAATAAATATTTTTAGAAAAATATTTCAAACTATTTTTAAGAAAAGATAATAGTTAAAAATAAAATCATATAATTATCCATGTGCGTTGTATGGAACGACGTTTAAGTAAGATATAATTTATGGTAATCGGATATTTTTTATTTTAGGGGAAAAAATACAATAACTTTAATTTTTTTCTATAATAATTTTAATTAAAGAAGAGACACGATAATTAGATAAATAGTAGTATAAATTATAATTCAAATCAGCCAAAATTCAAATCATGACTAATGTGGAAAAGATATAAAGATTTGAATTAATCACAATTATTTTCTTACTTATTCTTATTTATAATTAATAAAAAGGTATGACTGAGTACTATTAAGAATTTAAAATTAAAAGATATGGTTTATAAGAATTTTTTACTCAAATAATCTAATTTTTCAAAAAATAAATAAATTAAAATAACCCACATTCCCAAACTACCACCTTCTAAAAAGAACGGCAACACATAGGTGTCAGATGAATTGACGCCTACCATTAAATTTAAAGAGGATGCGCCAATTGAATTGACTACTGCACATGATGTTGTTGATCAGATTGTCGCATGTGTGTAGAGAATGACAGGAGACGTCAATTGATCTGGCTCCTGTGTGTATTGCGTAATTTTTTTTGTATAAATAGAGATGTTGTGTGATTCATTTTTTCACATCTCTTTTCATTATAGTGCAAATATGGTTCGTCTTCGTCGCCGCTATGGCAAAGTGATTTATTTGAGAGACAAGCCTCCGATGGAGATGCTCTTCTGAAACATATGTCGTTTCAAGCAACTACAAAGGGAGTTAGTTAGTTGGTTAGACGAAAACATACCAAAAGGCAAAAAAAATTAGAAGTATTGAGAGACACGATGTCGTACGTGGGTGGGTGAGAGTTAAAAATGATAAGGATGCGAGGGAAATAATGTTAGGACTAAATGATATCAGTTTGATTGTTGTAATCAGTTAAAAATGTTATTTTTAAATGTTGTGGTTAAGTATTTTTATCTATTTTGATATTTGCTGTTTGTGTTGTTTATTCAACCATGTTCATTTTTAAGTGTGTTTAAGTTGGGGTGATGTTTGTTGTTAATATTGTTGTGACAAAAAGTTATTAATATATCAAAAGCAAAGGTTACAAAAATTGAAAGCAGGTATTAAATTATGATGCAAAGGTTTCTTCGAGATTGAGACCTTTTTTTCTTATTGTGTCCGGGTTGACGATATATACTACATAATCTTATCATTTTATCAGTTGTATCCATTTCTATTTTATGATGCACTGTTTTGCTCCAAACATGGGACTGATCCAAGCTACCTTCCCTAGCGCCCGTCAACCACAACTCGTTCTTATTCTTGTACGCACAAAAGTAAGTTCTTAACAATTAACGATATTTACTTACTTTATCGATTATTATCTCTAAATAATATATTTACTTTTTTGGTGCAGATGGTCGGCTCGTGGTATGAGTTACAACAAATTTCCTAGACATTGTATTACCCAATATCGCAATCTCTTGGATCACCTTCAACCAACAAATGTATTATCATTAACTGAATTAATTCGTAATAATTTGTTTATAATATGACCCATTTTATAATCTAACATATTTTCACATTTCGGTTCATTTGGCGTCCATATCTAAACTGAGATCATGACCATGAAATCAACGAATAAGATGAAGCCATTTGGACTGCATGCACACCGATCATAAGGTTCACCACTTTGGAGATGCATCATAGTGACCCATGTTAAATTGCAGTTCAGTATGCTTCAACAGATCCCAGATCCGCCGACAAATCTCGTAGAATGGAATCTACAAAAAGTTAACGACCAATGGAACTTTAACCCTTGGCAAAGCTTCGCTAGATTTGAGTGTCAAAAATGGAAGCACCGACAAGACCATGTTTTAACTGACGATGTGATGCCAAACGAAGAAAAACCAACTCGTAATTATATGGCTTGGTACATATCAGTTGGATTTGAGTTCCTCACCGAGGATATGTACCTATACGACCCACGCCAGGTAACTTACATACGAGAAGGTTCAACATCTAACCCCACACAACATTTCCAGACTGGTTACTCATAACCCCTGACCCATCAAAATTATTGGCCCATATTCAGACAAATCTACGACTTTAACGTGCCAAACACCCAACCACAATACCAAGAGCATACTCTGTACCACCACCAACAAGAAGATCATCATCAAGACACCCAACATCGTTATGCACCCAACACATCACCCTACCATAGTCACCTTTGCCAAAACACTCAGCGATCATGTAACACCAACCATCCCTCCTCCTACTATAGTCAAGAAGCCCAAACATCACAAAACCAAAACATGCAACAACCATATGGCTACCAAACACCACAACAGCCATTTCAACCTTTCCTCGACGCATCATTCACACTAATATCGCCATTCAATCGTCCCAATCTCCCTCCAATAACTCAAACACAACCCAACTTCTAGCATGAGTCACGAACTCAGTTATGGCGGTAGTGCTTCATTGCATACACATGACTATGCAGATTTGTCTGAATATCTTAGGGAATCTCCTACAGGTGGTGGTGATGTTCCTAGGCCCTCAAATCCTCAAGCACCTGGGGTGAATAATCAACATGGGTTAGGGCCACGCTTTCGGGTAGCTAGGGGATGTGATCACGAAGGTCAGTTAGGTCATCCCGGTCAACGACATTAGTCTTTTTTGTATTCGTATGTAAACAGATATTAATATAAATACCAATTGATCCTATTTCGACTTTTATAAAAAATGTACATTGTTTTTCAAAAAAAAAACACACAACACACATAGTTGTCAAACCAATTGGCGCCTCCTCTTAAACCTAACACATAGACGCCAATTAGATTGACAACACTACATAAGACAATCCAATTGGCGCCACCTCTTTAACTTAGAGATCAGATGTCAATTCATTTGGCACCAGTTCTTCAAAGTGGTTTATTTTGGGAAATTATCTGAAATGTGAGTTATTTTGGGGAAAAAATTAAAAACTGAATTATTTGAGTAAAAAATTCGCAGTATAATGCCAGTGGTGCCTCCCTTGAGCTAACAAAACATGTGCTAAGGGTAAAAATACCTTAGTTTTAAAATATCTAACTAAAATTATATAGTCAATAAATCATATATATTTATATGTTTTTTAATTTTTTTTAAAAAAAAAACATTTGTCTCATTTATTTCACTCCCATAAAAATAGGTAAATGGTCAATAATAGAAGAAAATTTTGTAAAAAAACAACAACTAGAATCTGGAGAAAGGAAAAGCTAGCAAAGAACAATGTTGACTTCAGATAATATTAAAATTACCCTAAAACCCATGGTAAACGACGCGGTTGGTTGGAGCAAATAATTAGTTTCTTCACAGACCCCGCAAGGGCATTTCAGGAATTAACAAAAAAAGAATACTATATTTTAATATTCTTTGTGTTTGAATTGAATGAATATAAAAGGTAGGCTTCATAAAAACAAACACAAAAGCCGAACTCAAACTGCTTCTTCTCTCAGTTCTCTCTGACACATTTGTCGTTGTTTTGCTTATCATCTCTATCATAGCAGGATCTGAACAAGTATGGGGAGAAGAAAAGTTGATGGGGATCAGTACAAAGACAGACTAAGTGACTTACCAGAATGTATTATCCTTCATATTTTTTCATTTTTAAACACAAAATATGCCGTTTGAACTTGTGTTTTGTCCACTAGATGGAAACATCTCTGGAAACGTATTCCAACTCTTATGTTGCATTCTTCAAGATTTATCACTAACCATCATTTTAATGTGTTTGTATCTAAGATTTTGTGTCTTTGTGATAGATCAACTGCACTTCATGCTCTCGATCTTCACTATATTGATTGTCGACTTCTTAAAAGGATTTTAAATTATGTTTTCTCCCATAACACACATCTCCAAGAATTAGGAATCTCTTTCGTTGGTGATAGTGGTCTCATTTTCAATTGTGTTTCTTCTTGTCAGGATCTTACATCTCTTAAGCTCAAAGTTTTCCCTATAAATTATAAATATATAGAAACATCTTTTCCAAAATATTTGAATTTTCCAGCATTGACCAGGTTAGATCTAACAAATTTTGCTTATTATGCCGGTGAAAACGGTTGTGATGTGCTCTTTTTGGCCTTTACCAAATTGAATAATTTGATCCTTCGTGGTTCTAAGGTAATGGATGCACAAATCTTCAGCACTTGTCAATTTATCTATGCAATATAATTCATTTATCCTTGCCAAAATTGATCTAAATACTCTAAGTCGTTGTACCTTTAATTATTCCAATGACCACCTAATTCAAAAAATATGTGGAAACAGACTTTCTTCGATTAAAAAAGTGAATATCAATTTGCGAAAATTTTCAATATCAAAGGAGGATGCTTTGCTCTATTTAGTTGGCTGTTAGACTTTGCCAATATAGCATCATTGATCGTCACTTCAACAATTCTTAGTTCCCTATTATGTTTCAGACTTTATTTTTACTTTCTTCTTAGGAGGATTTTTTAAATTTTGTTAAAATTCAAATGAATTGCATAAAGCAAATCTTATTTATTCTCATTTCTTAGATTCTCTCTTTAGTTCTTGATTTGTGATTGAATGTTAACTTATGTTATTTATTTTCTTCGAGTTACTAAAAGAGAATAATAAAAATAAAAGGGTCGCAAAAATATTTTTTTATTAATGTGTCTGACAAGATTGTGAATACAGACTGAAGGATTTAGTAAACTGTATTATGCTTCACATTTTGTCATATTTGAACTTAAAGCATGTTTTTCAAACTTGTGTTTTGTCCACCATATGGAAACATCTCTTGAAATATATTTCAAGTCTTATGTTGCATTCTTCAAGTTTTATCACTAAAAATCATTTTGATGTGTCTGTATCTAAGATTTTGTGTCTTCGTGATGGATCAACTACACTTCATGCTCTCTAAAGCTATGCGAAATATACCTGAGTGCATCACACGCTCAAAGATATAACAGAGTTGCCATTGAACTTTATTTATTCCTGAAGGAAAGAGAAAACATCGATAAAACCCGAGGAAGAGAAAACATGGTAAGGAAGTCGGTTATGCAAGGAGAAGGTATTAGCATCCCTCACATTTGTTGTACTCAATAGGAACCGTCTTGATTGTTCTATTCACGAACGTGTGTTATTATCTAAAGATTCACGAAAAGGGAAAAAAAGTTTGAAATAAATAGAGTGAAAAAGAAAACAATAATTAGTGTGCTCTCCAAGGATTCGACCCCTTGTACCTACGTATCCTTATCATGCAATAAGGAAGTCAGTGCTTCGTAATTCGTGGTAGAAAATACGGATGTGTTGGTTGTTTTTAATGAACAGTGTTAACATTCACATTCTAACAGTCAACGTTACTAGTATGCTCGCGCATGAGAGGCTTAAACATTTATTTGTTTGCGGTAGAATGGATGCACTTGGATCGCACTCTAGTAGTTAAACATTACTTGTGTGCTCGCGCATGGGAGGCTTAAGTGTTGTTCACGGTAGATCAAAGCCAAGCAACAATCAAGAACCTCAAACCAAGTGAGCAGCCAACATAAGTAGTGCACCAATGTCATGAACTACAATTAGGGTTTCCACCACCTCAGAGTAAACCACGAGGTTCACAAACCTCTTAGATCAAGAATTAGGATTTGGTATGGATGAAACACCAAGATGTAATCTCCAAGGCCTAAAGCACCTACAATTAAGGTTTTGTACCTTGATCACCATGATTGATTCTCCATATTGACTGAAGCATTATAACTCATATGGCTTGATACTCAAGCAAACCCTAGCTCTTTGTTATGTATAAACAGTCTCAAACCTTTGAATCTATGATGATGTTAGTACACTAGATGATATGGATGCACATGAATGCAAATGAATATCAAACATAAAGATTAAATGAAAAGGGGAGGGAAAATTTAGGGGTATGACAGTTGCCCCTATTTAATCTTCTCGGATCTGAAGGTGTGAATAGCAATGACTTTCAAACATTCAAGGTATGAGAGGATTAAATACCAAAATAACCAATAAATTATCTCGCAGGGAATGAATGAAATGAATGAAATGTGAGGTGAGGGTATTAATGGGAAACAATTTAATGGATGGCATGTAAGTCTTTTGTATAAGGTCATCTATTAGGGATTAGGTGAAATGTCTGTGAGGAGAATGGATAAGCTGTAAAGAGAGATGTTGGACATGCCTGGCGTATGTAATAGGCCATGTATGATTGATTTTTCTCTCTCTTTCTTTTTTCCTTTTTTTTTCTTTGCCTCCACTAACAAGTTTTGGCATGTATTGGTGTTAGAAATACTCTCGCAAGATTCCATGAAGGTAAGAAGATCATGTATTTGCAAAAGACAAGTAACAGAGGATACAAAGGTAAACTATAATCCTCTACAAAAGGAAGAGAGATGTCTGGCAAAAGTACGTTGACAAGAGGGACTAAAAGTGTGGACAAAAAATATTAGGAGGACCATTCTTTGAAGAAAATATTTTTAGATATTAAAAATGTAATTTGGAATATTTAGAGAGACCACAAACATATTTAACCCTAAAAAAACTACAATCTAGAAAAAAATCTCAAGTGAAAGGCTAGCAAAGAACAACAATGACATCAAATAATACCAAAACTACCCTAAAACTCATCGTAAACGACTTCGTTGGTTGGTTGGAACAAATAACTAGTTTCTTCATAGACCTTGCAAGAGCATTTTAGGAATTAACAAAAAAAGAATACACTTTAATTGCGTTTCAAGAATTTGTTTAAACAAGCAACATTTTCAATTTAAATACTCAAATAATCAATATTTATCATTATTAACCAAAATATCCATGTTTAAAAAAAAAATCATAGCTAAGAGGAGGTGTCACTAATATTAACGCATACATGGGAAAATCCACATAGACGTCATACCCTCATGCGCATGTAATACCCTTGCACCATTATCCCTAACGCATGCGTTATTGGTCTAAGGAGAGGCATCACTCCCCTTGGTGCTATAGTGGAAGCCATACCTTTTTAATAACTATAAGTAATGATAAGTAAGAAGGCTCATTAATTCAAATGTTTTGATCTTTTCTACATCAATGATGATTTGAATTCTAATTTATACTATTTATCTAAGAATTTTTTTAATACATATTATATATTACTTAGGCATCACGTAAAAATTTGAAAATATCTCTCAAATTTCAAAGATGCATCTACGGACGCATCTCATACAATATAACTCATTCGTTTTTAAACTACATCCCATTTTAATGATTTAAATTATTTCAAAAATGCATTTCCAAAATATCTCCGAAAATACATTTTAATATTTTATGTGATGCTCTAGCTCTTCGTATGTATCCACCAGTACACAATACACTTTAGACAAGTTCTTAAACATCTCTAAGACATGTTTCCTTAAAATGTATATTGATTAAAAGGATGTATAATACTTGGGATTTCATTGTATTTAAGGACTACAGACAATTCAACATCAATATAAGGCTTTGCATTAGTATGTGATAGGTATTAAGTTATGGATATAATTTTAGTAAACTGAAAAAACAAAAATGGAATTAGTCCATGATTAAAAAAAAGGAATATTATGTTGAAAAGTTACGTCACAAACCCATGGAAAAAAATAGTTGTGTATGATAAATGAGATTGGTTTGTTTGAATCAACATGATGTTGTTTGCAGTTTGAATGATTTTGTCAGCTGAATCAGTATGAAATTGTTTGCGGTTAGCATGATTTTACAAATAAAGAATAGTTGACAAACCCATGTGACACACTCTCCTAATTACAAAGTTTATGTGAGTTCCTAAAGTATATTTTTAGAGACATTTTGAAAATGTACTTTTGAAATAATTTAAATCATAAAATAAGATGTATCTCCAAAAATTAAAAAGATATTTTTGGAATTTCACGTGGTACCTAAATAATACATATGATTCCCTTATTTAATTCTATCTCACCGTGTCTCTTCTTTAGTTAAAATTATTATATATAAAAAAGAAAATCCGATCAAATTGATTCGTCAGATTTTTATTGATTTTGGCCGATTTTAATCGACTTTTACTAATTCAATAGCTTATTCGATCTAGTAATTAGATCAAATTGATGACATCTTTGATTCTCCGTTCAACGAATTGAGTGTGATTTTTAAAACATTGATTTAAATATATATTATAGAGATCTCAAACTTTTTTGATTACTTAGTCAAATCTTTAAATTATAAATAAACATTTTTAGAAAAATATTTCAAACTATTTTTTAAATGAATAATAATTAATAATAAAATCATACAATTGTGTGCATTGTATGGAACAACTAATTTGTGGTAATTGAATTTTTCTTATTTAGAAAAAAAAAAGAAAATGTAATAGCTTTAGTTTTTTTCCTAATAATTTTAATTAAAGAAAAGACACGATAATTAGATAAATAGTAGTATAAATTAAAATTACGTCGAAAAGATATAAAGATTTTGATTAATCACAATTGGTTGTTTACTTATTCTTATCTATAATTAATAAAAAAAAGTATGGCTTAATACTATTAAAAATTTAAAATTAAAAGATATGGCTTGCAGTATAATGCCAGTGGTGCTTCCCCTTAAGTTAATTTTAAAATATCTAACAAAAATTATATAGTCAATAAATCATATATATTTATATGTTTTTTATTTAAAAAAAGTCAAAAGAAAAAAAAGCATTTGTCTCATTTATTTAAAGGAAAGCTAGCAAAGAACAATGCTGACATCAGATAATAATAAAAATGACCCAAAAACCCATAGTAAATGACAGCAGTTGGTTGGAACAAACAGCTAGTTTTTTACTTCACAGACCTCGCAAGGCCATTTCAGGAATTAACAAAAAATGCATAGAGTTTAATTGTGTTTGAATTGAATGAACATAAAAGGTTCGCTCCGTAAAACAAAAACGCAAAAGCCGAACTCAAACTGCTTCTTCTCTCCGTTCTCTCTCTCTCTCTCTGATACATTCTTCCTCGCTTCTCTTATGTACGTACACTTCTTCAACTATTCATTCTTATATAGTTTTTTAGCTCTTTTACTTGGTTATATATACTCTTTTATGCTGCAATTCATTCAGTTGTGATATAGTTCTATTTTTTTTTTATCTGTTGACGACCTCAATGATGATGACACTGTTTTTTGGTTGGAGAATTCTGATACTGTCAAGATGAACTTTTAAATTCTTGATCATGACACTGTTAATCCCTAATAAATATGAATATTGATGTTGAATCTCAATTGTTCTTTTCATGATTCATTATGAATTTTGTACTTTAGGTGTGATGTCAGTACTAACCGAATTTAATTGTCACTGTATGCTGCAGCGTATCGTTCCGTCGACGATCGATCATGGCATGGTATTTTATTTATACTCTCTAACTGAATTTCATTTTATTATCAAAATACTTTCTTCTAAATACTATGGTCATTTGCTGATCATCTCTATCATAGCAGGATCCGAACAAGTATGGGGAGAATAAGATTCGATGGGAATGAAGACAGACTCAGTGACTTACCAGAATGTATTATCCTTCACATTTTGTCTTTTTTGACCATACAGCATGCCGTTCAAACTTGTGTTTTGTCCACCAGATGGAAACATCTCTGGAAACGTATGCCAACTCTTAATTTGAATTCACATGAATTTATGACTCTCAAGATTTTCTCTGTATTCGTCTCTAAGATTTTGTCTCTCCGTGATACCTCTACTGCACTACATGCAGTTAATCTTATACGTGGTCGTACTATTGAGCCTCGACTCCTTAAAAGGTTTTTAAACTATGTTATTTCCCATAACACCCATCTCCAACAGTTAGGAATCTCTGTATGTGGTGATATTGGTCTCGTTTTCAACTGTGTTTCTTCATGCCGGGCTCTTACATCTCTTACGCTTTCAGTTCGCCCTAAATGGAGCGATTCTACAGCAACATTATTTCCAAAATCTTTGAATTTGCCTTTACTGACCAGCTTGGATCTAACAAATTTTGCCTTTTGCGGGGATGAAAATGGTTGTGCTGAGCCCTTTTTGGCCTTTACCAAGTTGAATAGTTTGGTCATTTTTGATTGTAAGGTAAGGGATGCACAAATCCTCAGCATATCAAACAACACACTTGTCAATTTAGCTATGCATTATAATTCATCTCTCCATGCCAAAATCAAGCTAAATGCTCCAAGTCTGTGTACCTTTAATTATACCGGTAGTTACCATATTCATGAAATATGTGGGAGTGGACTTTCTTCTGTTAAAAAATTGAATATCAAATCAGCACATTTTTCAGCTTCGAAGTATGCTTTGGTTCTATTTAGCTGGCTGATAAACTTTGCCAATATAGAGTCATTAACCGTCACTTCAACTGTTCTCCAGGTACCAATTATGTTTTTGGACATGATTTTTACTTTCTTAGGATGATTTTTTGTGTTCAATTTTTGTTAAAATTCAAATGATTTGCCTAAAACTGATCTTAATTCACCCTCATTTCTTAGATTCTCTCCTTAGTTCCTGATGTATTGAAGGTTAAGCTCCGTTGTTTCCATAACTTGAAGTCATTGAAAGTAGAACTCATACAAATTCGGGCAGGATCTTTATTACTATTAATTCAAGAGGCCATGATAGAGAAAGCAGCTGCCAAGTCACCTAAAGAAGTTGTGAAGTTAAGAAAGGCATTTGAAACAAGTTTTGAACCACCTGCCATACCGGATGGAATAGTTGACTTCTTGCGTCAAAACTCGCCGTCGGCTGAAGTTAACATCTCAACAGAGGATCCGTGTTCTTTTAATCTAAAGCAGGTAATTATTTTAGAACTTTGAGTGAGCTGAGTGTGGTAATTTTTTCTGAGAATCTAACATTAGATAGTTTTAAATGAAACAACCATAAAAGAGTTTGTGATTGGTTGTTACTAAACAGATTGAAGAATCTATAAAAGGTGTGAATATTAACAATTATCGCTCGCGATTCTCTATGCGTTCCTCCGCCCGTCTTCCGAGACTCTCTGTGCGTTCCTCCTCTTCTGTCGCACCTGGTTTGGCTGCCAAGTCTGCTTCTGCCGCCGAGCCTGCTTCTGATGCTGCTCCTGCTTCTGCCGCTGAGCCTGCCAAGTCTGCTTCTGCCGCCGAGCCTGCTTCTGGTGCTGCTCCTGCTTCTGCTGCCGAGCCTGCTTCTGATGCTGCTTATGCTTCTGCCGCTGAGCCTGCCACTGCTGCATCTCCCAATCTTCATATCTGTCTCGGCGAAAAGGTAAGATTCCTTACATGCATTTTTGGGGCCATTAGTTGTTTTCATGTGGACATATCCATCTTCATAATGAGATAGCGCGTAGGCAATTGATTGTGTTACTTTTTGTGACCCTAGGATGATGATAAATGATCGAATAAAGATGAGGAGGAGGAGAAGCACCAATAAAGATAATGATGATAAATCATGGAATAAAGATGAGGAGGAGAAGCACCAATGAAGATAATGGGCAGTGAAGACTTCTCATATTGTAAGATGTTAGATAAGTGACTGAAAATATCAGTTTGACTGTCTTTACTCAAATGTTATAATGCCTACTCTGTGAACCTTTATTGTTAGATTTGGTAAATGTACTTTCTCTGTGAATTCTTAATATTTGAAGCCATATTATATTGTATTGTATGAAAACCATATTGTATTGCTTCTGGATCCTCACAACTTTCAATATTTTGCTATAAATTTGTTCTGATCCTACCACTTCTACACTGATGGTCAATAGGAGTAATTGACTTCTCGTACCAAGTTCTCAAAAAACAAACAAACTGCAGTTCCACTACATGCGGAACATTTTAACATGATTGTTTGCACAATCATGCAACCAATATTTGTATTGTATGAAAACCATATTGTACTTTCTATGAATCATTTTAATATTTGCTATAAATTTGTTCTGATCCTGACAATTCAATGGTTTTCTTTAATATAAATTTGTTTTTGATTTTAATATAACTTGTAGCAAAATCTGAACTCATACAATTATCATACCAAGTTCTCAAAAAACAAACAAACTGCAGTTCCACTACACGCGGAACATTTTAACATGATTGTTTGCATTAAGGAAGTTATTAAATATCTTGTGTTTATTCATTGATTCCTTTATTTTGATCCTACAATTTCAATATGAATTGAAGGCAAAAATAATATCATATAATATCTTGATTGATTTAAATTTAGATATTTATATTATTGTAATCTTTTCTCCTACATTAATAACAAGTAAATGGATTATGGACCTCTCTATTGAGAGATTCCAAACTAATTTTCACATTGTGAGAATCAGACATACCAATGTCATTAAAGCAGTGTGGCGGATGCAGCTACTTCACTGCCGGTAAATCTATTCTTTTTTATCGTCTTTGATTTTCATCATGGAAAGATTTTGTTGTTAAATCTATTATTCATTCTTGTTTTCAATTTCCATCCAGAAATGATTTTGTTCCATCTCCGTCTCGATTGATCTTTATGATTCTCATATAGATTCATAAATATACAAAATATAAAATAGATCTATTATTTTTAATGAAAATATTATTAGTACAATTTTCCACTCATCAATTTTTTAACTTTCTCTCTTTTTTTTTCATAAATATTTTAGCAACGTAAAATATATATTGATGATGGAAGGCTGTAAATCTTTTTCTTTAAGAATACATTTAACACCTCTACAAAGAATATCTAAAAATACAACCATGTGCAAAGAAGATGTGATATGAAAGTTACATAGTAGGTAGGTTTCAAATTTTATGCCTAACAGGCAAAATGGTTACAATTATCACAAATCAAAGGAAGGAGGATCTGCATAAGTTTTAAGGGTAGCCTTTGAAAAATCTGATAGAGAATAGATCATGGGTTATGGGTGTTCCTTCCATATGACACCAAATAAATCCTAGTTTGAGAAGCTCACTTATCTACCGGGAGGGCCAATGTTACTTAGAAATAATAAATCATATAAGATTCAAGGTATTGGATTAATAAGGTTCAAATTGGATTGTAGGATTGAAAAAGATTATCCATGAGGTGATACTTGTTCATGACTTAAGATAAATATAATTTCTCTTGTTTCCTGATAAATAGATGTCCGTCTACAACCATAAACAGGAAAACACTAGAAGAAGTCTGATCTGGTTATTCTGCTACCTTTGACACACTCGATTTTTTGTCACAACGAAAGAAAAAATAAGTTTGTTTACTAAGTTTCTTTACCGTCCATAAACAAATATTTTTCGTTCATTTATTTAGTATCAATGATCAAGACACTGCTAACACATTAATCCATAATAAATATTAGTTATCCGCATGAAACCATCACGACATCCATTCAGAATGCTAATGCCATACTATATATTTGAATGACAAGCATTCTAAATATCAAATATTTATAATAAAAATATTTGGATTGAAAAAAGTGAAATTTAAAAGAAAGTGGAAACGGTCTTTGTAGGGGATTGTAAGAGCAAAAAATACTATTGATCGAAGGTTTGTGTTCTTTACATAATCTTTTGTCTTTATAAATGATAAATTATTTTTCTTATCTAACCTTTGTTAATTTAATTTCAAAAGCAAATGAATGAGAAATGTGGAATAAGACGTAGAATGTCGTCCAAAGGAAAATATCACCTCGCCCCTTAGTTTTTCTATCGGAATGATGTGAGAAATGTGAGATAAAACATTTCTTCGGCAAACAGAAAGTTAAGGTCATTAACTAATTCACGTCTCTCTTGGTTTCTCTTGAAAATATGGATTCAACAATTTATCATGGATGGAGTGTGCGTGATCATTTTCAAGAAAATCCTGGATTTTGGGTGAAAAATCATCTCACGCATGACATAAAGATAAAAAATCTAAATGAAATTTGAGACTCAATGATAAGAAACCAGATTGAAACACAAGGTATACAAATAAATTTTATATTAAATTTTACAAATAAGAAAGAAAAACAGATCGTCTTTCCATAGCAGTAGCAGATCCAACCAAATTTTCCCATGCACAAAATAAATAAATAAAAACTACCCATAAAAAACATGGATTTGCATGTTTCAATCCATTTTTGTGACTCTCAATCAATTTTTGTGACCCTGTTTTGAAGCATTCCAAACCATCGTAGGTCACAACTCTGACGACGGCGACGGTGAGATATTTTATTTACGAAATTTCATTTTCCCTCTAAACTATTATTCGGGTTATGACTCCAAAATCCTTTCTAGGCTTTCTCTAGAAAATGGAGGTGTAGTCCGATCATCTCCAAGAAAGCAGGATTCGAGCAAGGATGAAGAAAATAACACGTTTGATTACTTTAACTTTGGAGTTTATAAGATATGAGTTTCCAAATGGATTATGGATTTTAAAATTAGGGATAGCAAACGGGCATGCCCACTCCGTTTAGACATATTCCGCAAAAGTCGGTAAAAAAACGGGGCGGAGTAGGGCGGGTATAGTTGAAAATGCGGGCCTGAAATATACACCCACCCTGCAAAAAGTGAGGGCGGGACGGGGAAAATCTGCGGACACTACATCTTCTAAGCCTAAAAATGCAAAAAAAACATATGTAAATACTTGTGCCTGCAAAAACCCGCGAAAAAAACGGGACGGGACGGAGCAACCACATTAAAGGGTGAGGACCTAAACCCTTGACCCGTCCCGGACTAAAGTGCGGGCAAAACGGGCATGCCCAACGGGTCGAACCCATTTTGTCACCCCTATTAAAAACGTTCTAACTCTGCTCAAGTATCCTTAGTGTTTACCGGAATGATGTCAACATCATATTATGAACACTTGTGCATTCAACAATTCTCAGAGTCTCTTTCTTCAGAGTCTGACAGGCAGTCCTTCAACTCTGCAAATTTTTCAACTTTGTTTGACTTTTCAGTTCCAAGCTTATCATCAAAACTAAACATGAATTGAGTCATTTTCAATATTGGTTTTAGAGTTAGATGCTTTATAGCCATTTGACCATTCAAAGTATCTTAACATGATACACTCTTGAGAATCAAACTTGTTTAATTTCTTTAGAATGAAAACAGTGAAAAACATGTTGATCTATATGATACAAAAATTGGGTTTTCGATTTTTAAAAATGCCCTTTTTCATTTCAACAAGCTTAAAGAATCATAGAAGTTACTATGCTTATACTAACCTCTTAGTTGAGATTATTGAAAAGATGTGTAGTGTTTCATCAACACACACTCGGAGTCCATGAGTGCTTTTTAAAAGAGTCTCTTTCTCTAGATTATTATTATAGCTTTTGAGAGCATAAATAATTTTGATCTTAATAAACTAGAGTTTCATTTTATGGACTCACAATAGTCTTTAGACAAAGCTATATGAATCTATCTTAGTTTCAATAGAATTTTCTGAAGTTTCTAATTCTTTTCAAGAATTTCAACTAATAAAGAATAAAGAGTCAAGTGAGAGTATATTTTTTAGCACTAAGTTTGATTTCAAGGCTTCAATGCTTTTTTGCTTCTTCTTCGGAGGAGTTGGATGCTTATGTGCTTAGCTTCATGTTGCCTTGCTCTTTGAAAGTTTCCCTCTATATCTATCAAAGCTTTCTTCTTGTCCTTGATGAGTTCCTTCTATGGATTTGCTTTGTTGAACAAAGAACACTTCCATTTTAATTGACATGGCTCCTTGTGAGAAGGTGTTGTTACCAAGGTAACGAAACCGAGAACTGACTAAATTAGAATCAAAAGAGTCTCCACCAAATTTAATTTATTCCAAAAGAGGGAAAGGGGAAATAGTCGATCAAACCCTCGAGGAAATGAAATTCACACAGGAAGTGCAATTTAGGATATGGATTAGTCTCATAACCAATATTGAATTCGGAAGTTGATTACACAAGGGGAAGATATTAACACCTTTCACGTCCATAATACTCCATGAGAACCATTTAAATTATCTGCGTGTGTGGGTATTTATCTATTTATTGATTTATTTTCAAAAGGGTGTGAAAGAATGAGATTTTGTTTTTTTTTATTATTGTGCTCACCAAGGATTGGGGCCCTTGAGCCTACATATCATCCATCAGGTGATGAAGAATCAGAGCTCCGTAGTTCAGAGTAGAAAATGTTTGTTTGTTGGTTGATTTTATCTTTGAGAAAAGGGTTTTTGGAGTTGTGCCCTAAGACACAAAAAGGAATTTGATGGGTTGATGTTGATTTTACCATAAAAAAAGGGTTTATGAAGAGATTGTTTGTGATTAGATTGCACTAAAGTCTATGGATGGAAGTGAATATTCTAGACAAACAAGCCAAGCGTCTTATGTCCAAAATAATCAAAGTAAGGATATGAAAACTCCATCCTTACTCATTCCCCACTTAAAACTCGTGGCACACAATACTAATCGTAGTTTTATTATTTTTTTAGTTTTATTTTGAAAATGTTGCTTGATGTTAGATCAAGGGTTTATTAATTTGATTATGAAATTGATGACTTACAATGAATATACAAAGTAACCAAGCAAGAAAAATAAAGGGTCTCATTGTAAGATAGCCCAAGAGAAAACCTTGTGTGTGCAAAAGTGACTAAGCTAACAAAGAATAATGGTATTACAATCATGTCTTCCTAGGGTAGTGTCATGATGCCATTCATATAACATGTATGTAAGTTACAAATGAAATCCAAAGTTAAGGCAAAGGGTCAAAAATTTAAGGACAAGGTCTCCAAGCAAGGGTACTAAGTGAAATCCTCTAAGTCCAAGTTGAATACAAGTGGAATTCATCTTTTTGGTCTTATAACTTTATCATATTTTTGTTGTTTTCAATTGTATGATGACAATGAGTAAATAACAATGATAAAATATGCATGAGGAGTATATACGATGATGATGATAATGGTGCTTTAATGTAAATGACAATGCAATATGGTTGACATAAAGTAAGTAACAAGGAAATAATAACAATATCACAATAACAATGGTTAGTAATGAACAAAGTTAGTGATGTATAGTTAGTGATTAGAGAAATGTACAAAGGTCAACGTTTGAGAATTATCCATCCATAGGTCAAAGGAATCAAAATATGTCGCATCAAGGGATAACTTATCACTAATGCAAAGTATTGAAGATGATCTTTGTCCATCTAACAATAGATTTTAAACAATAAAAGTTATACAACCCCAAGACCATTTATCAATGATTTGACAAATAGAAGGTTGTATCACTCAATATTTACAAGCTAACAGTTGATTAATGGTTAAGTTATATACAAGTTAAACAATGGAAGCACAAATGTTATAGGGTTAGTAATCAATGGAAATAAGATAATTTAAATGGATCCACAAGTTAATATCATAAGCATGACTTCATCTATGCATCAAATGACTTGAATATGGATAAATAGAGGCAACATATCAATGCCTCAAAGTATCATGAATGATCCATTGAATATTCATTGATAGATTTGAAACATTGAAAATTTTATCAATCCTAAAAAATCCAAAGTCATGACCAAAATAGACCTCATTAGCCATCATGAACCAAGACATAAAAAATCAACAAATTAAGTCCAAGTAAAATAAACCAAGGGTGAAAAAAATAAAAGGGAGAAAAATAAGTCAAGTGTGTGTTGAGAATATTTTGATCAGAATTAAAATAAGTGGTGAAATAATTAAAATCAAAGTAAAATAAAATAGGTAAAAAAAAGAAAAAAAAAGGAAAAAAAGTGAAAAAGGGATAAAAAATAACATGGGCACGATGGGGTTTAAACCCATTACCTTGGAGTCATGGGTTCAACCCCCATCCACTTGGACAAGCGCCCTTTGGTGTTAGAAACATGCTTCAAATAATAAAATAATAAAATAAATAAAACGCAACACTAAATGAACCCGCACACGAATAAACCAATTAGAACACAACATCAAATATTTTCAAATTCAAACGCGCAAAGGGAACGTCGTCTTCAACCTCAGAACATCAAAATCAAACTCCTGATTCTTGTGTTTTTAGATGGAATCACTCATGGATTCAACCTCCCCACACTTCATCGCTACCATCTCCACACTCATGAGCCATTGATTGGTTCTGAGTGTGGAGAATTTCTCAAGAACAAGGAAACATTATTTAACCTAAAAATTAAATTAAATGGTTGATACAAAATAATCAAGGTTTAGACCATAGGGTTAAGCATCAGTGAGTAAATTCAAGCAAGATGGTAACTTGTTTGAGTGAATGAGATGATTGAAACTACCTGGTCGAAATCAAACTCAGATGACAACTCCGATGACTATGGACATCTCATGGGAGATGTTTGCAATGATGTTGTCATGTTATATTGTTGTGTATGATCTTTAGCTATTGATGTTATTAGCTCTTGTGTTGACTTGATGCCTTACAATGTATGCACTGCCCTGGTTGGATGTATGCTAATGGTTATGGACTTCTATTGGTGCAGGACTTTGCTTGATCTATGTAAATTTGAATGAGTTGTTGTTTGTGATGTAATGAATGGTAAGATTGCCTTGGTTGCTATGTTTGCCTTGCTATGTCATGTTTAGCTTTGCTAGTTTGCTTACTATTATGGCCATGAGGTTGTAATACGAAGTTGTATTTGGTGTGGCTGTTTGGAAATGTTATCATTATGATGATACATGGTGAATTGTATTGCATAATGGCATGGTTGTTTTGGAGTGTATTGCTTTTGTTTTGTTTTGATGTATGAACTTGATGGTCATGAATGTTTTGGATGTTATGTAGTTGTTTAGGTCATGAATGATGTGTATGTAATGGCAATGAATGGAAATGCTTGAAATATGGTGAAATGTTATGTTTGAAATGTCATATGTCATGAATGTTGTAATGTATGGTTGTCATGCTATGGATTGAGATGTTTGTAAATAACATATAGTTTTGGTCTTTGTTTTGTAGGAAATGCAAGGATGGTATGATCTTGAAGAACAAGGAAATTGGGTTTTAGGGATTGTAGAAATGGTGAGTTGATTTTGGTTAACTGGTTGACCAAAAAGTCAACAATTGACCAATAGTTAACTTATGCCAAAAATGTACCTTTTCTTGTAATTTTTTCTCATAAATATGTATGGACTATGTACAAGTGATTCTTATGAATGAAATGTATCTTCTTTGGTAAAAAATGTTCTAATGAAACAATGAAAAATATTTGAAGTCAAATGATCACTTTCTTTCAAGTTCACTATGAAACAAATGCCTTAGATGAATTCTAAAACAAATTTGAATGAGGGAATGAAATTACAACTAATGGAACAATGGAATTCCTTGACCAAATAGACAATGAACTTGAATCAATTGGGACTTTGAATGAATGAATCCTGACACATTAATGAGACCATGAAAACCAATGGATGAAATGTGACTTGGATCAAATGGACCATGAGAACATGCAATCAATGAATGAAATGTGAATGAATGCAAGCATACCTTAGACCAATCATATAACACCGTGAACTAGGGTTTTAACTAGGTCAAAGATCAAAGTCAAGCAACAATCAAGAACCTCAAACCAAGTGAGCCGCTAACACAAATAGTGCACCAATGCCATGAACTACAATTAGGGTTTCCACCACCTTAGAGTAAACCACGGGGTTCACATACCTCTAAGATCAAGAATTAGGGTTTGGTATGGATGAAACACCAAGATGTAATCTCCAAGGCCTTAAGCACCTACAATTAGGGTTTTGCACCTTGATCACCATGATGGACTCTCCATATTGACTGAAGCATTGCAACTCTTATGGCTTGATACTCAAGCAAACCCTAGCTCTTTGTTAGGTATAAACAGTCTCAAACATAAAGATTAAATGAAAAGGGGAGGAAAATTTTTGGGGTATGACAGTTGCCCCTATTTAATCTTCTCGGACCTGAAGGTGTGAATAACAACGACTTTCAAACATTCAAGGTAGGAGAGGATTAAATACCAAAATAACTAATAAATTTTCTCGCAGAGAATTAATGAAATGAATGAAATGTGAGGTGAGGGTTTTAATGGGAAACAATTTAATGGATGACATGTAAGTCTTTTGTATAAGGTCATCTATTAGGGATTAGCTGAAATGTCTATGGGGAGAATGAATAAGCTGTAAAGAGAGATGTTGGACATGCCCGACGTATGTAATAGGCCATGTATGATTGATTTCTCTCTCTCTCTCTCTCTCTCTCTCTCTCTCTCTCTCTCTCTCTCTTCCTTCTTATTTTTGCTCTGCCTCCACTAACAAGTTTTGGCATGTACTGGTGTTAGAAATACTCCTGCAAGATTCCACGAAGGTAAGAAGATCATGTATTTGCAAAAGGCAAGTAACAGAGGATACAAAGGTAAACTATAATCCTCTATAAAAGGCAGAGAGATGTCTTGCAAAAGAATGTTGACAAGAGGGACTAAAAGTGTGAATGAAACATATTAGAAGGACCATTCTTTGAAGAAAATATTTTTAGATATTAAAAATATAACTTGGAATATTTAGAGAGACCACAAACATATTTAACCAAAAAATCTAGAATCTAGAAAAAAATCTCAAGTGAAAGGCTAGCAAAGAAAAGTGATGACATCAAATAATACCAAAATTACCCTAAAACTCATCGTAAACGACTCTGTTGGTTGGTTGGAACAAATAACTAGTTTCTTCATAGACCTTGCAAGAGCATTTTAGGAATTAACAAAAAAAGAATACAGTTTAATTGCGTTTCATGAATTTTTTTAAACAAGCAACATTTTCAATTTTAATACCCAAATAATCGATATTCATCATTATTAACCAAAATATCCATGTTTCAAATTAAAAAAATCATAGTTAAGAGGAGACGTCATTAATATTGGCGCATGCACGGAAAAATCTACATAGGCGTCATATCCTCATGCATATGTAATACCCTTGCACCATTACCCCTAGCGCATGCGTTATTGGTCTAAGGAGAGACATCACTCCCCTTGGTGCTATAGTGGAAGCCATACCTTTTGATTTTAAAATTTTAATAGTAGCAAACCATACCTTTTTAATAACTATAAGTAATGATAAGTCAGAAGGCTCATTAATTCAAATGTTTTGATCTTTTCTACATCAGTGATGATTTGAATTCTAATTTATACTATTCATCTAAGAATTTTTTTAATGCATCTTATATATTACTTAAACACCACGTAAAAATCTAAAAATACCTCTCAAATTTCGGAGATGCATCTACAGACGCATCTCATGCAACATAATTCATTCGTTTTTGAACTACATCTCATTTTAATGACTTAAATTATTTTAAAAGTGTATTTTCGGAATGTCTCCGAAAATACATTTCCGGAAACTCACAAAAACACTAGTACCAATAGTTCTTATGGTTGTGATTGGTTTTTTGGAAATATAATATTTTATATCATGCTCTAGCTCTTCATATGTATCCACCAGTAAACAATACACTTTAGACAAGTTCTTAAACATCTCTAAGACATGTTTCCTTAAAATGTATATTGATTAAAAGGATGTATAATACTTGGGATTTCATTGTATTTAAGGACTACAAAAGACAATTCAACATCAATATAAGGTTTTGCATCCGTATGTGATAGTTCTTCATTGTATTTAAAGACTACAAAAGACAATTCAACATCAATATAAGGTTTTGCATCCGTATGTGATAGTTCTTAAGTTATGGAGATAATTTTAGTAAACTGAAAAAAACAACAATGGAATTAGTCTATGATTAAATAGAAGGAATATTATGTTGAAAAGTTACATCATAAACCCATGGGAAAAAATAGTTGTGTATGATAAATGAGATTGGTTTGTTTGAATCAATATGAAGTTTTTTGCCGTTCATATGGTTTTACAAA
The DNA here is from genome assembly GCF_024323335.1 of Lathyrus oleraceus. Classification (NCBI taxonomy): domain Eukaryota; kingdom Viridiplantae; phylum Streptophyta; class Magnoliopsida; order Fabales; family Fabaceae; genus Lathyrus; species Lathyrus oleraceus. Next base: position 180,190,085 of record NC_066585.1, read on the forward strand.
TAAAGAATAGTTCACAAACCCATGACACACTCTCCTAACTATTAGAAGTAATTCATATTTATTAGTTGTACTATTTTCTTAGCCCCTAAGTTTGTTAGAGGGTATTTTAGTATTTTATCCTATTCTAGTAACCCTAGTTTTAGCTTATAAATAAGGTGGCAATCATTGTAACTTTTATCATGTTTTGTAGCCGTCATTCTCTTAATAGAATATTTCCGTTCATAATTTATTCTACCTTTGCACCAACAATTGGTATCTAGAGCCCCGGTTCGGATTTATTGGGAAACACGGGAAACACGAGTGAACGTGAGGTCTTGTGCGTTTGATTTTGATTCTTAGATTCGTGTTGAATCTTGAACAAAATCTGATCAGAATTTTAATTCTGTGGGTTGGGAAACACTGTGAGAAATCTGAGTGTACTGTGCAAGGTAGAAAGATGAACGGAAACGGCAACATGAACACCAAACTTCCAGTATTTGACGGTAAAAACTGGAATCGTTGGATGATCCAAATGCGTGTACTGTTCGGTGCTCAAGATGTTCTAGATCTTGTCACTGATGGTTATGTTCTGGTAGCAGTAGATGCGACGGATGAACAGAAAAACACGCAGAAGGAAGTAAGGAAGAAGGATCAGAAAGTATTGTTCTTCATTCATCAATGTGTTGATGTAAATGTGTTTGAGAAGATTGCAGATTCAACGATAACAAAGGCTGCGTGGGACACACTGGTTAGATGTTATGGTGGTGACGCATCAGTGAAGAAGGTGAAGCTTCGGTCCTTGAGAAAGCAATATGAGAATCTCAACATGAAGAATAATGAGAAAGTTTCTGAATACATCTCCAGAGTGATTCTGATCACTAATGAGATGAAAGCGTGTGGAGAAACTCTTTCTGAAGAAACAATCATGGAGAAGGTATTGAGATCCCTTACCTGTCAATTTGATTACATTATGGTAGCAATAGAACATTCCAAAGATCTGAGCACCATGAGAATTGAAGAGCTGCAGAGCAGTCTAGAAGCGCAAGAGTTGCGTTTGACTGAGAGAACTTCTAAAAGGGAAGTAGAGCAGCAGGCTCTGAAAGCAACTTCTGATAGGAGGTATCAGAAGCAGTCAGAAGCCAGGAGAAGATCTGATGGTGGTCAAAAGTCATAAAGCTCAACCTCTGATAGACAAAAGAATGCTCAGAAGGGAAAAGAGAAGTATGACAAGAAGAAGATCCAATGTTACTGTTGTAAGAAGTTTGGTCACTTTGCTAGAGACTGTTGGTCAAACAAGGAGAGAAAATCAGAAGAAGCAAATATAGCAAGAAGTTCTGATGACGAATTTGTGCTATTGATGGCCTCTGAATCTGATGACATGGATCTGATAGACTGGTGGTATATGGACACTGGCTATTCAAATCATCTTACTGGAAACAAGAAATGGCTGGTTGACTTTGACTCTGAAAAGAGGACAAAGATCAGATGTGCTGATGACAAATATCTTAATGCAGAAGGTATGGGAAATGTCAGTGTGATTCTGAACAATGGGAAAACAACATTGATTCAGAACGTGTGGTATGTACCTGGCATCAGAAGCAATCTGATGAGTGTGGGATAATTAATTGAGAAAGGTTTTTCAGTTACCATGAAGGACAATCTTCTGAAGCTGTATGACTGCAATCAGAAGTTGATTATGGAGTCAGAACAGGGAAGGAATAGAACATTCAAGGTGAATGTCAGAACTACAGACTCAGAATGTCTTAGTGCAATAAGTGCTGAGAAGGAGAGTGAGTTGTGGCACAGAAGATTTGGTCATTTGAATTTCAGAAGCTTAAAACATCTGAATTCAAAGAAGTTGGTACATGGAATTCCTGCAATTAAGAATCCTGAAAAGTCATGCAAAGTTTGCATGGAAGGAAAACAACCACGATTGCCATTTGCGTCAGAAACTGCTCCAAGAGCAAAACATGCCTTGGGAGTTGTACATTTTGATGTGTGTGGTCCATTTCCAATAGCATCGATTGGAGGGAATAAATACTTTGTGTTATTTGTTGATGAATTCACAAGAATGACATGGGTATCCCTTATTAAGTTTAAACACGAGATGTTTGATGAATTCAAGAAGTTCAGAATGAAGGCTGAGAATCAGAGTGGTCAGAAGTTGAAGATTCTTAGAACTGACGGTGGAGGTGAGTATAACTCCAAAGAGTTCCAGAAGTTCTGTGAGGAGAATGGAATTGAGCATGAGGTTACTGCTCCTTATACCCCTCAACACAATGGTCTTGCTGAAAGAAGAAACCGCACTTTACTTGATATGGTGAGAAACATGCTAAAGGAGAAGAAACTTCCTCAGAAGCTCTGGGGAGAAGCTGTTGCCACTGCAACGTATGTACTCAACCGATGTCCTACGAAGAAGTTGAAGGAAATAGTTCCAATACAGAAGTGGACTGGAGATAAGTAAAGTGTTAGTCATCTGAAGGTGTTTGGTTCTGTTTGCTATAAACATGTTCCAGAAGCCAGAAGACAGAAGATGGATGATAGAAGCAAAGTGATGATTCTGATAGGGTACCACAGTACAGGTGCATACAAGCTCTATTGTCCAGAAACCAACAAAATTGAATTCAGCAGAGATGTGATTGTGAAGGAATCAGAATTTTGGAATTGGGATAAGTCTCAATCTGATTCTGATGTTAGAACTTCTGAAGAAAGGTCAGAGTTAAGAATTTCTGAAGTTGGAGTAAAATCTGACGTTGATTCTGATTCTGATAGTGATTCTGACTCTGGAGAAGACTCAGAAGATGAAGGTGTCTCTGATGATCTAGACTCTGATGACCCAGACTCTGATGGTAATCCAGATTCTGGTGGCAACTCAGACTCTGGAAATATGCCAGCCCCTGAAGATGGTCAAAGCTCTGGAGGAAGTCAACCATCTGAAGCTAGAAACTCTGAAGCTCAAGACTCTGAACAAGTTCAGAGACCACAAAGAATCAGAAACATCCCCAGAAGATATGCAGAATTTGACATGCTGCAAGACACTGAAGTAGACTCTGAAGGAGAAGTTATTCAGTGTGCCATGTTAGTAGACTCTGAACCCATAAGTACAGAAGAGGCTCTTAAGCAGAAGCTCTGGCTGAAGGCCATGAAAGAAAAACTTGATGCTATAAAGAGAAACAAGACTTGGAAGCTGACAGAACTTCCAAAAGACAAGAAAGCCATCAGCGTCAGATGGATTTTCAAGCAGAAGTTAAAGCCAGATGGTTCAATTGGCAAACATAAAGCAAGGTTGGTAGCCAGAGGATTTCCACAGAAACCTGGGCTGGATTACTCTGAAGTGTTTGCACCTGTAGCAAGACATGAAACAATCATAATGGTGATTGCAATAGCTGCTAACAGGAATTGGCTTCTGATGCATTTAGATGTAAAATTTGCATTTCTGAACGGTCCATTAGAAGAAGAAGTTTACGTGTCACAACCTCCTGGATTTGTGAAAAAGAATCAGGAAGGGATGGTGTACAGATTATTCAAAGCTCTATATGGATTGAAACAAGCGCCCAGAGCTTGGAATCAGAAGATTGATTCATTTTTCAAGAAGCAAGGCTTTCAGAAATGTGAGATGGAGTACGGTGTCTATGTTCAACATACTTCTGAAGGAAATATGACTCTGGTATGTTTATATGTTGATGATATATTGCTGACTGGAAGTTTTGAACAGGAGATAGCCAAGTTCAAGAAAGTTCTGATGAATGAATTCGAAATGACTGATCTAGGCAAAATGACATACTTTCTAGGGATGGAATTCAGATACTCTGAGAAAGGTATTATTTTGCATCAGCTCAAGTATGAATTAGAAATTCTAAAGAGATTTAATCTGAAGAATTGTAAGATTGCTGTCACACCTTCTGATACAAATCAGAAACTGGATTCTGACTCTGATGGAAAGGATGTGAACGCTACAACCTTCAAACAATTGGTTGGTTCTCTGAGGTATTTGTGCAATACCAGACCTGATATTTGCTATTCAGTTGGGATGACTAGTAGGTTCATGAGTAAACCTAAGTGCTCCCATTACCAAGCTGCTGTCAGGATTCTGAGGTATATCAAGGGAACTCTGAAGTATGGAGTATTATTTCCTTCTAGAAGAAAGGATGAGTCAGAACTTCTGAGTTATTCAGATTTTGATTGGTGTGGAGACAGAGTTGACAGAAGAAGTACGTTTGGGTACTTATTCAAATTTCTGGGAGGTCCAATTTCTTGGTGTTCCAAGAAGCAATCTGTTGTGGCGTTGTCAACTTGTGAAGCTGAATACACTGCAGATGCTGTTACTGCATGCCAAGCTGTGTGGATTCTGAATCTATTGCAGGATCTGAAGATTAAAATAAACAAACCTCTGAAGCTGATGATTGACAACAAGTCTGCAATCTATCTTGCCAGAAACCCAGTGTTGCATGGGAGAAGCAAGCACATTGAGACCAAGTATCATTTTCTGAGACATCAAGTTCAGAGGGGAGTGTTAGAAGTTGTACACTGCAGCACTCAGAAACAGTTGGCAGATGTTTTGACGAAAGCTATCAAGACTGATCAATTTCTCAGATTAAGGGATGGAATTGGTGTTACAAGTTTTGATGGAATATGAATTAAGGGATGGTATTAGAAGTAATTCATATTTATTAGTTGTACTATTTTCTTAGCCCCTAAGTTTGTTAGAGGGTATTTTAGTATTTTATCCTATTCTAGTAACCCTAGTTTTAGCTTATAAATAGGGTGACAATCATTGTAACTTTTATCATGTTTTGTAGCCGTCATTCTCTTAATAGAATATTTCCGTTCATCATTTATTCTACCTTTGCACCAACACTAACTACAAAGTTTATGTGAGTTCAAAAAATGTATTTTTGAAATAATTTAAGTCATTAAAATGAGTGTCACTCAAAAACGAATAAGTTGCGTTGCATTAAATATACTCGAAGACGTATCTCCAAAATTTGAGAGGCATTTTTGAAATTTCACGTGGTACCCAAATAATACATAGGATTCCCTTATTTAATTCTATCTGACTGTGTCTCTTATTTAGTTAAAATTCTTGTATATAAAAAAAACTTAAAGTTATTGTAGTTTTTTTTTCATAAAAAAAAAATCCAAATACAATATATTATGTCTAACTTAATTGTCATTTAGTCTGGAAAAGAACCCAATAAAATTGATTCGTCGATTTTTATTGGTTTTGGTCGATTTTAATCAATTTTTACTAATTTAATAGCTTATTCGATCCAACGATTAGATTAAGTTCATGACATCTTTGATTCTCCGTTCAACCAATTGGGTGTGATTTTTAAAACTTGATTCAAATATATATTATTAGAGATCTCAAACTTTTTTGATTACTTAATCAAATCTTTAGAGGATTTAATTGAAATACATCGATAATGTAAAAAGATTTTACACCGTCAGTTAATCTTATACGTTCGATATTGAAATATGTTTGACTTTTATTTTAAAAATCTATAAAGTAATGCAAACCGGTGATGGTGATTAATTGACAGTGTAAATCTTTTTACACTGATCGTGGATACTAATTAATCCCATCTTTAAATTATAAATAAATATTATTAGAAAAATATTTCAAACAATTTTTTTAAAAAGAATAATAGTTAATAATAAAATCATATAATTGTGTGCATTGTATGAAACAACTAATTCATGGTAATTGGATTTTTCTTATTTAGAAAAAAAAAGGGAAATTTAATAGCTTTAGTTTTTTTCCTAATAATTTTAATTAAAGAAAAGACGCGATAATTAGATAAATAGTAGTATAAATTAAAATTACGTAAAAAAGATATAAAAATTTGGATTAATCACAATTGGTTTTTTTAATTATTCTTATCTATAATCAATAAAAAAGTATGGCTTAATACTATTAAGAATTTAAAATTAAAAGATATGGCTTGCAGTATAATGCCAGTGGTGCCTCCCCTTAAGTTAATTTTAAAATATCTAACAAAAATTATATAGTCAATAAATCATATATATTTATATGTTTTTTATTTAAAAAAAGTCAAAAGAAAAAAAGGCATTTGTCTCATTTATTTAAAGAAAAGCTAGGAAAGAACAATGCTGACATCAGATAATAATAAAAATGACCCTAAAACCCATAGTAAATGACAGCAGTTGGTTGGAACAAACAGCTAGTTTTTTCCTTCACAGACCTTGCAAGGGCATTTCAGGAATTAACAAAAAATGCATAGAGTTTAATTGTGTTTGAATTGAATGAACATAAAAGGTTCGCTCCGTAAAACACAAACGCAAAAGCCGAACTCAAACTGCTTCTTCTCTCAGTTCTCTCTCTCTGACACATTCTTCATTGCTTCTCTAATGTACGTACACTTCTTCAACTCTTCATTCTTCATTTTTTATTTCCTATTTTCTTATTAATTTTTTAGCTCTTTTACTTGGTTATATATACTCTTTTATGCTGCAATTCATTCAGCTTTACTTTTCGTTCTTCATTGTCATATAGTTCTATTTTTTTTGTTTATCTATTGACGACCTCAATGATGATGACACTGTGTTTTGGTTGGAGAATTCTTGATCATGATGAACTTTTAAATTCTTTATCATGACAATGTTAATCCCTAATAAATATGAATATTGATGTTGCATCTCAATTGTTCTTTTCATGATTCATTATGAATTTTGTACTTTAGGTGTGATGTCAGTACTAACCGAATTTAATTGTCACTGTATGCTGCAGCGTATCGTTCCGTCGACGATCGATCATGGCATGGTATTTTATTTATACTCTCTAACTGAATTTCATTTTATTATCAAAATACTTTCTTCTAAATACTATGGTCATTTGCTGATCATCTCTATCATAGCAGGATCCGAACAAGTATGGGAAGAATAAGATTCGATGGAAATGAAGACAGACTCAGTGACTTACCAGAATGTATTATCCTTCACATTTTGTCTTTTTTGACCATACAGCATGCCGTTCAAACTTGTGTTTTGTCCACCAGATGGAAACATCTCTGGAAACGTATGCCAACTCTTAATTTGAATTCACATGAATTTATGACTCTCAAGATTTTCTCTGTATTCGTCTCTAAGATTTTGTCTCTCCGTGATACCTCTACTGCACTACATGCAGTTAATCTTATACGTGGTCGTACTATTGAGCCTCGACTCCTTAAAAGGTTTTTAAACTATGTTATTTCCCATAACACCCATCTCCAACGGTTAGGAATCTCTGTATGTGGTGATATTGGTCTCGTTTTCAACTGTGTTTCTTCATGCCGGGCTCTTACATCTCTTACGCTTTCAGTTCGCCCTAAATGGAGCGATTCTACAGCAACATTATTTCCAAAATCTTTGAATTTGCCTTTACTGACCAGCTTGGATCTAACAAATTTTGCCTTTTGCGGGGATGAAAATGGTTGTGCTGAGCCCTTTTTGGCCTTTACCAAGTTGAATAGTTTGGTCATTTTTGATTGTAAGGTAAGGGATGCACAAATCCTCAGCATATCAAACAACACACTTGTCAATTTAGCTATGCATTATAATTCATCTCTCCATGCCAAAATCAAGCTAAATGCTCCAAGTCTGTGTACCTTTAATTATACCGGTAGTTACCATATTCATGAAATATGTGGGAGTGGACTTTCTTCTGTTAAAAAATTGAATATCAAATCAGCACATTTTTCAGCTTCGAAGTATGCTTTGGTTCTATTTAGCTGGCTGATAAACTTTGCCAATATAGAGTCATTAACCGTCACTTCAACTGTTCTCCAGGTACCAATTATGTTTTTGGACATGATTTTTACTTTCTTAGGATGATTTTTTGTGTTCAATTTTTGTTAAAATTCAAATGATTTGCCTAAAACTGATCTTAATTCACCCTCATTTCTTAGATTCTCTCCTTAGTTCCTGATGTATTGAAGGTTAAGCTCCGTTGTTTCCATAACTTGAAGTCATTGAAAGTAGAACTCATACAAATTCGGGCAGGATCTTTATTACTATTAATTCAAGAGGCCATGATAGAGAAAGCAGCTGCCAAGTCACCTAAAGAAGTTGTGAAGTTAAGAAAGGCATTTGAAACAAGTTTTGAACCACCTGCCATACCGGATGGAATAGTTGACTTCTTGCGTCAAAACTCGCCGTCGGCTGAAGTTAACATCTCAACAGAGGATCCGTGTTCTTTTAATCTAAAGCAGGTAATTATTTTAGAACTTTGAGTGAGCTGAGTGTGGTAATTTTTTCTGAGAATCTAACATTAGATAGTTTTAAATGAAACAACCATAAAAGAGTTTGTGATTGGTTGTTACTAAACAGATTGAAGAATCTATAAAAGGTGTGAATATTAACAATTATCGCTCGCGATTCTCTATGCGTTCCTCCGCCCGTCTTCCGAGACTCTCTGTGCGTTCCTCCTCTTCTGTCGCACCTGGTTTGGCTGCCAAGTCTGCTTCTGCCGCCGAGCCTGCTTCTGATGCTGCTCCTGCTTCTGCCGCTGAGCCTGCCAAGTCTGCTTCTGCCGCCGAGCCTGCTTCTGGTGCTGCTCCTGCTTCTGCTGCCGAGCCTGCTTCTGATGCTGCTTATGCTTCTGCCGCTGAGCCTGCCACTGCTGCATCTCCCAATCTTCATATCTGTCTCGGCGAAAAGGTAAGATTCCTTACATGCATTTTTGGGGCCATTAGTTGTTTTCATGTGGACATATCCATCTTCATAATGAGATAGCGCGTAGGCAATTGATTGTGTTACTTTTTGTGACCCTAGGATGATGATAAATGATCGAATAAAGATGAGGAGGAGGAGAAGCACCAATAAAGATAATGATGATAAATCATGGAATAAAGATGAGGAGGAGAAGCACCAATGAAGATAATGGGCAGTGAAGACTTCTCATATTGTAAGATGTTAGATAAGTGACTGAAAATATCAGTTTGACTGTCTTTACTCAAATGTTATAATGCCTACTCTGTGAACCTTTATTGTTAGATTTGGTAAATGTACTTTCTCTGTGAATTCTTAATATTTGAAGCCATATTATATTGTATTGTATGAAAACCATATTGTATTGCTTCTGGATCCTCACAACTTTCAATATTTTGCTATAAATTTGTTCTGATCCTGCCACTTCTACACTGATGGTCAATAGGAGTAATTGACTTCTCGTACCAAGTTCTCAAAAAACAAACAAACTGCAGTTCCACTACATGCGGAACATTTTAACATGATTGTTTGCACAATCATGCAACCAATATTTGCATTAAGGAAGTTATAAAGATGTTGTGTTTATTCATTGACTTCAAACTAATTTTCACTAGCAAACTTTGTATTGTCCTTTAGTTGCCACATTATGAGAATCGAGTAGTGTTGCAGATGCGGCTCCTTCACTGCCGGTAAATCTATTCTTTTTTTTATCGCAGCTCCTTCACTGCTGGTAAATCTATTTTTTATAGTCTTTGATTTTCATCATGGAGGGATTTTGCTGCTAAATCTTTTCTTCATTCTTGTCTTCGATTTCCATCATGGAAGAATTTTGTTCCATCTCTGTCTCTATCGATCTTTACAATTCTCACATAGATTCATAAATATAAAAAATATAAAATAGATCTATTATTTTTAATCAAAATATTTAATAAATCTTTAAATTCCGAAAGGGACAATCTTAACAGACATCTGCACTGATGGATGCAAAATAACTTATCATTCAGAATAGTTTTACCTATTAAATAATTTTAAAAGTAGAATTACTAAATTCTTCATTTGAATCTTTAAGATCCAATAAATCAAATTGTTCAATTAACTTTTGAACATAGAAGTGTATCATCATGAAAAGTGAAAAGTGCAAGAAGATTTATTGCATCCGTTTTGTAAATTTTCCACTCATCAATTTTTTAACTTTCTCTTTTTTTTTTTCATAAATATTTTAGCAACGTAAAATATATATTGATGATGGAAGGTTGTAAATCTTTTTCTTTAAGAATACATTTAACACCTCTACAAAGAATATCTAAAAATCCAATTTTCTTTTTTTAGATGTGATACGAAAGTTACATAGTAGGTAGGTTTTTCAAAAATAATGTTCTGATTTTGTCTGTACTGATACGCTGGCCAAATTGATGACAGAAAGTGAAGAGAACTCTGATCAATATGGATTCTATACTATTGTTATCTTTCTCCCTATGGAAGAAATTGGTTTTATGTGAAGCTTATACACTTATGTGTATCATCATTTGCAGAACAAAAAATATGTATAAGTAAGTATAACTCAAATAAGTAGAATGACCCCTCTGATTAATATTAATTCTAGTTATAACATATCATAATTCCATAATAAAATTTTACAAATAAGATATTCAATGATGTGAAATAAAAGGATTAATAACATCACTATAAAAATCAAAATATCACATAGAAACACACTCATTTTCTGTATAGGTATTTGGTGCGTCTTGGGTAGATAAATGATGAAGTATTTCACTTTCATTATTTTTTATCCAACATCTTATAATGACTGCACCTGCACCCTTTCTCTTGAAACCGAGATCCTATAGCATATGCCTAAAATAATATAAATATATTGTCAATACATTAATAATATTGAAGAATAAAATTAAGGTAAGACTAATAACAAAATCTATAGAAATTAAACCATATACCTTGACATGATTTTGCCAGACCTCTTCATATCCTATATAATTTATTTTACAAATATCACAAAAATGGAAATCTTTGCATGAAAACAGCAAATAGCACCAAAGTTTCAGTAACATGAATAATACCTTTTTAGCATGACATAGATGAAAATTGGGAAGTGCATGCTGCAGTGGCAGGAGCAGCGGCAGAAACAACTCTAGTACTATGTTGTGATGATAACTTGTGCCGACGGAGAGTTTTGTCGCAAGAAGTCAACTATTCCATCAGGTATAGAAGGTAGTTTCAAACCTGCTTTAAATGCCTTTCTTAATTTAGCAACTTCTTCAAATGACTTGGGAATAGCTTTCTTTAACATATCATCTTTCATTAATACTATTAATAGTTCATTATAATGAGGTATCAGTTCTACCTCCAATGACTTCAAGTTACACAAAGAAGGGAGCTTAACTTTCAATAAATCAGGGACTAAGGAGAGAATCTAAGCAATGAAAAATAAAGTTGAATTAAGATCAGTTTTATGCAAATCAATTAATTTTAACAAAATTTAAAATTAATAAATCAACATCAGAAGAAGAAGAAGGTAAAGTAAACCCGAAAAATACGACTAGGTACCTGGAGAGTAATTGAAGTTAGTTTCAATGATTCTACACTGGCAAGGTCCCGCAGCCAGCCTAATAGAACAAACCGATGCTTCATCAAATATGAATTCTGTGGTGCATCGATATTTACGTGTTTAACACAAGAAAGACCAGTTCCACATATTTTCTGATCAAGACTATCAGGAAAAGTAAACCTACAAAGACTTGGAGTAGATAGCTGGATTTCGACAAAGTTGAATGAATTATAACGCATAGCTAAATCAACAAGTGTCTCATTGGATATGTGGAGGATATGTGCCTTCTTTATCTTAGAATGACGAATGACCAAACTATTCAACTTGGTAAAGGGAGAAAACGGTTCGACACAACCGTTTTCAAATCCGCAAAAAGTGAAATTTACTAGATATAAGCTAGTCAATAGAGGCAAATTCAAAGATTTTGGAAATAACGTTTCTGAATAATTCTTATTACCTATATTGTAAAGTGAGAGCTTAAGAGATGTAAGAGCTTTACACGAAGAAACACAACTCAGAATGGGATAACTCTGAGAAATGGCACTGATTTCTAATTGGCGGATGTGGGCATTATGGGAATAAACACAGTTTAAAATCTTTTCGAGGAGCTGAGGCTCAATAAGGCCGCGATCAAGATCCAGAGCCTGCAGAGCAATTGAGTTATCACGAAGTGCCAACATGTTAGAAAGGAATATGTCAAATCGCTTCACAGTGGGAGAATTTCTTGAGTAATGCAATTTAACCGTAGGAATATATTTCCAAAGATGCTTCCATCTTGTGGATAAAATGCATGTTTGAACAGCTTGTATGGAATTCAAATATGACAAAATGTGAAGTAGAACACAGTCAGATAAGTCATTCAATCTGACCCTATTTTCTTGACTATCATGCATTTCTCTCTTGTTGTTAGATGGAATCAGTATCTCATGCCCTAAATTAGACATTTGGATCGAGATAACAAATACAATATTGAACTATATTCCGCAAATACAAGGGAACAAGAAGCAACTCAGAAATTCTACACTGGCTTTCAAGTCAAGGGCAAATTAGAGAATGAAATATAGTGCAATATTGATATTAGAAATACCTTAAGTTTGAGTTTTCGTTGTGATTATTAGAAAATTAGCGTGAAAGCCCTATTTGAAGGTGAAGATGAATAACTATAATCCATATTTTACTAGGGTTAGTTGTGCTTTAATTTTGTGAGAGGAAAGAGAGTTAAGATAGTAACTTATCTTATACTACATTGATTAACCAATCAATTAATCTAATGATATTTTTTATATTTTATGTAACTTAAAGTTTAAAAATTAGTGATGTTACCTAAACTTTTAGTCATTGGTTAGACAATAGTTTGAAGATATTCCTTTCTAAAAATTTGTAAATCAACCAACATACACTTGTTCTACCGATTTTTAATACTAACAATTAAAGAGAATGTCAACCAAGATTATGATATAAGGATTATGCCCAATAAATTTACTATCAACAAATATCATAATAAAAACATGAAACTAATTGTCTGTTTGTTTTATTTTTCTAAAAATAATTTTACAGTGTTTATTTATATTAAAAAATATTTTACAAATTATTTTTAATATAAAATTAAAATCTAAAGTTAATTTAAATATTTTTTCACAAAAAATTTATTTTAGATATTTAACTTATTATTATAACTCTTTTTTAATATTAAAATTTCAAAAAAAAAGCTTGATATAAATTTCTTTTTAAAAAAATTATTTTTTCAAAGATAAAACAAGCGGAATTTAAGTTATCACGTATATGTGATAAATATTTGTCAAGATTCTATACTCTAAAAGAGTGTTTCGTGTGGTCTCATCTATAAATAAAAATTACTAATTTCATAACTATTAAGAAAAATAGTTATATTAATTTAATATTTTAAAAATGTAATTATGTTTTTTAAATTAGATTTTTTTTAAATAATCATATTTTTCAAAATAATTTCTAAAATAATCAATATTTCAAAAAAATTACCGGAATAACCACCTTCCAAAACAGATGCACCATATCAACTGGCGCATCCATTTAAAGGCAAGAGGAGACGCCAACACCATTGGTTCATGCTTTAAAACAATGCATGGAGGCACCAAGGTTGCTGGCGCATGCATGTGCTTGCGCTCATGCTTCTGGCGCATGCATGCGACCACATGTGTGATGTAACACCCTTCTAAAATACCCCAAATATTTAATTAAAATAACAATAACAATTATATATATCAGAGTAATTATGCACCAAGGGTGTCACACAACACTTCACACATTTCACCATAAAAATTCAGTCATGCTCATTATTTAATTCAAAATAACATTTTTTGCATAATTCGCAGCGGATAGAAATCAACCAACCATTCAAAACATATAACAGATTACATGTAAATTATTCAACAATTAAAAACATCCCGTCCCGATGTTACATCTATCAGAGCATGACCCACTACGGAGACTACACTAGACTCCAAGCACTAGCTTCTACTCAATCACTGCTCGTTACCTGAAAAATAGTTGAAAGGGTGAGTTCTTCAATCGATATAACAAGCATTATAAATCATCATGTAATGCTAAGTAATTTAACACGTTTCATCATCCAAATCAGATTACACATTCAGTAACAGCACATCAACTCCAATATCATACTCAATAACAACATGAAATGCAACTCAAATGAGACTCGACTCGTCATGCATGTGGTACCAATCGGAGTAAAACTCCCAACTTAAAATCATTGCCATTTTATTGGGCATCAAGGCATAAGCCTTCAACTTTCAACTTAAAATTTGCCAATCCAGGCCAACGTGGTGTGAGCAAAGCTCCGACTTAATGCATATGAATGTACATGGCATACACGACTTTAAACTGTCGACAACATAATAAGAATAGCAATACAACAATGTTTTCAACAAAATCAACTTATAATCAACTTATAATCAACTTTGGCTCACCAAGCCTACAACTCAGTATTTTCAACAACTTTAACACCACTTATCAACATATTTGTATCAACATTTCATAACATAAACTCAACAAAGTTACTCGTCAAAATTAACGATAATAGGCCAATAGCCAATTATGTTCACAACATCAAAATATCAATTTTTCAAATTTCCAACAGTGTTAACCGGTTAACGCCCTGGGTTAACCGATTAACGCAGGACAAAACACACTTTCTGGCAAAACGCAACAGTGTTAACCGGTTAACGCCCTGGGTTAACCGGTTAACGCAGGCAAAACAGCACATTTCCACAAAATATAACAGTGTTAACCGGTTAACGCCCTGGGTTAACCGGTTAACGCAGACAAAACAGCAGTTCCTGCGCTAACACAAGGCAGAATGCAGAGTTCTCCGCATTTTCCGCCGTTGGAGGACTTCCGGACCTCCGATTCAATTTCCGTAAAAAGCTATACGTTCGGGGGAACACGACTCACACAACTACGGATTCAATTACAACTTTAATACAACTTATTCATCACAATATTTCAGCATTCAACATCCCAATTAGGGTCAATTCCACGGTTTATCACTACCCATGACATGTTAATCTATAATACCCATTAAACGACGATAAACCCCCCTTACCTGAGATAATCCGACAAATCTTTGAGCTTCAAGCTTTTCCGTTCTTCAACCTTTGCTCTCTAGCTCTTCCTCTTTGCCCTTTCTCCACTTTTCACCTTTTCAGTCGCTTCTCTGTTTCACGTGAAAACTCTTTACCAATACTGAAACCCTTTTTCCTTATTCCAACTTATATATTTCCCAATAATTACTATTCCAAATAATAATAATAATAATAATCCAATAATTCGATTTATTTAATTAAATTAATAAATATATTATTAACTTAATTTAAATAATTCTCTTATTTTATTCGGGGTGTTACAACTCTCCCCCACTAAAAGAGTTTTCGTCCTCGAAAACATACCTCAAGCGAACAACTCTGGGTAAGACTCCTTCATCTTACTCTCCAGTTCCCAAGTCACATTGCCACCTGCTGGTCCTCCCCAAGCTACTTTCACTAAGGCAATCTCTTTACCCCGCAACTGCTTCAACTCTCGATCCTCGATCCTCATAGGTGATGTTTCAACAGTCAGGTTATCTCTCACCTGTACATCATCTACTTGGACTACATGCGACGGATCATGAATGTACCTCCTCAACTGAGACACATGAAAAACCTCATGCAAATTCGCAAGTGACGGCGGTAAAGCGATACGATAGGCTACCTCTCCTATCCTCTCCAAAATCTGATAAGGACCAATAAATCGAGGTGTCAACTTCTTTGACTTCAAAGCTCGACCAACCCCAGTTATCGGAGTAACACGAAGAAACACGTGATCTCCCTCTCGGAACTCAAGTGATTTCCTCCTCTTGTCATGATAACTCTTCTGACGACTCTGAGCAATTCTCATCTTCTCCTGAATCATCTTAATCTTTTCTGTAGTCTGTTGAACAATCTCCGGTCCAACCACAGCACTCTCACCGGACTCATACCAACATAACGGTGTCCGACATCTCCTACCATACAAAGCTTCAAACGGCGCCATACCAATGCTCGAATGAAAACTATTGTTGTAGGTAAACTCAATCAAAGGTAAATAACAATCCCAAGCGCCTCCCTTTTCCAAAACACAAGCCCTCAACAGATCCTCCAATGACTGAATCGTCCTCTCAGTCTGACCATCAGTCTGCGGGTGATATGCAGAGCTCAATCTCAGTTTAGTTCCCAAGGCCTTCTGCAAACCTTCCCAGAATTTCGATGTAAATCTAGGATCTCTGTCCGAAACAATACTCGACGGAATACCATGCAAACTTACAATCTTCTCAATATACAACTCAGCTAATTTCTCTAACGGGTAGTCCATTCTGATCGGAATGAAATGAGCCGACTTTGTCAATCTGTCAACAATCACCCAAATAGCTTCAAAATTCTTACTTGTCCTCGGTAAACCAGAAACAAAATCCATACTGATACTATCCCACTTCCACTCTGGAATAGCCAACGGTTGCATTAGCCCAGACGGCTTCTGATGCTCAATCTTTGACTTCTGACAACTCAAACAGGAATAAACAAAACTCGCAATTTCTCTTTTCATTCCCGGCCACCAAAATAACTTTTTCAAATCATGATACATCTTTGTAGCTCCAGGATGAATACTCAGGCCACTACGATGTCCTTCTTCAAGAATACTCTTCTTAAGTTCGGTAACATCCGGAATACACACCCGATTACCAAATTTCAAAACATCATTCTCATCAACTCTGAATTCGCCACCTTGACCTTGATTCACTAGAGTCAACTTATCAACCAAAAGCACATCGGATTTCTGACCCTCTCTGATCTCATCCAGAATACCACTTGTTAACTTCAACATTCCCAATTTAACACTATTGTGAGTACTCTCACACACCAAACTCAAGTCTCTAAACTGCTCAATTAAATCCAATTCCTTAACCATTAGCATAGACATATGTAATGATTTCCGACTCAATGCATCAGCCACTACGTTTGCTTTACCCGGATGGTAATTCAAACCAAAGTCATAATCCTTCAGAAACTCTAACCATCTTCTCTGTCTCATATTCAGCTCTTTCTGATCAAACAAATACTTTAAACTCTTATGGTCACTGAAAACCTCAAATCTTGACCCGTACAAGTAATGCCTCCATAACTTCAGAACAAATACCACAGCTGCCAACTCTAAATCGTGTGTCGGATAGTTCCTCTCATGAACCCTCAGTTGTCTCGAAGCATAAGCTATAACCTGCTTATTCTGCATCAACACACCACCCAAACCCAACAATGAAGCATCACAGTAAACTTCAAATGGTTCCGACGGACTCGGTAATATCAGAATAGGAGCAGTAGTCAACCTTCTCTTTAACTCTTGGAAACCTTCTTCACATTTTGAGTTCCAAACAAACGCTTGCCCCTTCCTAGTCAACATCGTCAATGGTAACGCCAACTTAGAAAATCCCTCAATGAACTTCCTATAATAACCAGCCAAACCAAGGAAACTTCGAATCTCAGCAACAGACTTCGGAGCTTCCCACTTAGATACCGCTTCTATCTTAGAAGGATCAACAACAACACCACTTCTTGAAATCACATGACCAAGAAAACTAACCTCTTCTAACCAAAATTCACACTTTGACAGTTTAGCAAATAACTTCTTTTCTCGGAGGACTTCTAAAACCACTCTCAAATGCTCAACATGCTCTTCTTCGGATTTCGAATACACCAAAATGTCATCAATAAACACCACAACAAACTTATCTAGGAACGGATGGAAAATCCTATTCATATACTCCATAAATACTCCAGGCGCATTAGTCACACCAAAAGGCATTACAGAATACTCATAATGTCCATACCTTGTTCTGAAAGCAGTCTTCTGAATATCCTCGGTTTTCACACGGATCTGATGATACCCAGATCTCAAATCTATTTTGCTGAACACACTTGCACCAACCAACTGATCCATCAAATCATCAATCCTCGGTAAAGGATACCGATTCTTGATCGTCACTTTATTCAGTTGCCTGTAGTCCACACACAACCTCATAGTACCTTCTTTCTTCTTAACCAATAGCACTGGTGCACCCCACGGTGACACACTCGGACGAATAAATTTCTTATCCAACAGATCTTCCAACTGACTCTTCAATTCAGTTAACTCAATAACAGACATACGGTACGGAGCCATCGATATCGGCCTAGTACCAGGTACCAAATCAATCGAGAACTCCACTTCGCGCTCTGGCGGTAATTCATTCACCTCTTCCGGAAACACATCAGGAAAATCACACACCACGGCTAGATCGCCAACCACCAGTTTATCTTTAGCCTCCAAAGTCGCTAACAACATAAACAACTCTGCCCCATCAGCTACTTCTTCATTCACTTGCCTTGCTGATAGAAATAAACTCTTTCCCTCCTCAATCTCAGGAAAGACCACCGTCTTATCAAAACAATTGATAGAAACTCGGTTAAACACCAACCAGTTCATACCCAGAATAACATCAATTTGCACTAGTGGAAGACACACTAGGTCCATCCCAAAGTCTCTACCAAAAATACTCAAAGGACAATTTAAACAAACCGAAGTAGTAGTCACTGAACCCTTCGCAGGAGTATCAATTACCATACTACCAAACATCTCAGATATCTCTAACTTAAGTTTCACAGCACAATCCAAAGATATAAAGGAATGAGTCGCACCTGTGTCAATAATAGCTACAAGAGGAAAGCCATTAATATAACACGTACCTCGGATAAGTCTGTCCTCACTGGAACTTTGAGTTCCGGTCAATGCGAACACCTTCCCAGTTTGAGATTTCTTTGGCTTCTGACACTGACTTCCAATATGCCCTTCTTCGCCACAATTAAAACAAATCATTTCCCTGTGCTTGCAATCAGCTATTGCATGACCAGTCTTACCACAACGAAAACATCTCTTTACTTCAGCAGTGCATACATTACTCTTATGACCAGCCTGACCACATTTGAAGCAAACTATACCAGCAGGAGCACCTCCCCTACTAGTCCTCTGAGCCGGAGCAACTCCTTGTTTCCCTTTTCCCACTGGGGCATCATACGGCTTGCCACGGTTTTGATGTTGCTTGCCCCTGCGGTCACTGACAATCTTGTAATGAGCATTATTGTCTTCTTCAAATATCCTGCAGCTATCAACCAATTCAGTAAAAATGCGTATCTTCTGATACCCAACAGCCTTCTTAATTTCAGAGCGCAGTCCATTTTCAAACTTGATGCACTTTGAAAATTCAGCACCAGCACCAGTGTAATGAGGATAAAATTTGGACAGCTCCACAAATTTCGCAGCATAATCAGTGACAGACATGTTTCCTTGCTTCAGCTCAAGGAACTCAATTTCCTTCTTACCACGGACATCTTCCGGATAATACTTTCTCATGAATTCCCTACGGAATACATCCCAAGTAATGACTTCACCTGCCACGGTCAACCTCTCGTGAGTCTCTAGCCACCAGTCATCAGCTTCGACTGCTAGCATGTGAGTACCATACCGAACCTTCTGAGCTGGAGTGCAATCCATAACACGGAAGATTCTCTCAATCTCTTTCAACCATCCCAAGGCTGCATCTGGATCATGCTTCCCTTTAAACACCGGCGGATTCTCTCTTTGAAAAGTCGCCAAGCTACGTGATCCAGCATCACCACCAGCATTTGGCAAGTTCTGCACAGCTTGTGCCATCGCTTGCATTGCGGCAGCCATTGCAGCGTCGTTCCTTCCAGCCATTTCAACTTATCACTACAACACAACTTAAAGTTAGACCAGTAACAATTACACAATTGTTAGGCAGTAACGACACGACAACTGGCCGGACAGACCGACCTGCTCTGATACCACTAATGTAACACCCTTCTAAAATACCCCAAATATTTAATTAAAATAACAATAACAATTATATATATCAGAGTAATTATGCACCAAGGGTGTCACACAACACTTCACACATTTCACCATAAAAATTCAGTCATGCTCATTATTTAATTCAAAATAACATTTTTTGCATAATTCGCAGCGGATAGAAATCAACCAACCATTCAAAACATATAACAGATTACATGTAAATTATTCAACAATTAAAAACATCCCGTCCCGATGTTACATCTATCAGAGCATGACCCACTACGGAGACTACACTAGACTCCAAGCACTAGCTTCTACTCAATCACTGCTCGTTACCTGAAAAATAGTTGAAAGGGTGAGTTCTTCAATCGATATAACAAGCATTATAAATCATCATGTAATGCTAAGTAATTTAACACGTTTCATCATCCAAATCAGATTACACATTCAGTAACAGCACATCAACTCCAATATCATACTCAATAACAACATGAAATGCAACTCAAATGAGACTCGACTCGTCATGCATGTGGTACCAATCGGAGTAAAACTCCCAACTTAAAATCATTGCCATTTTATTGGGCATCAAGGCATAAGCCTTCAACTTTCAACTTAAAATTTGCCAATCCAGGCCAACGTGGTGTGAGCAAAGCTCCGACTTAATGCATATGAATGTACATGGCATACACGACTTTAAACTGTCGACAACATAATAAGAATAGCAATACAACAATGTTTTCAACAAAATCAACTTATAATCAACTTATAATCAACTTTGGCTCACCAAGCCTACAACTCAGTATTTTCAACAACTTTAACACCACTTATCAACATATTTGTATCAACATTTCATAACATAAACTCAACAAAGTTACTCGTCAAAATTAACGATAATAGGCCAATAGCCAATTATGTTCACAACATCAAAATATCAATTTTTCAAATTTCCAACAGTGTTAACCGGTTAACGCCCTGGGTTAACCGATTAACGCAGGACAAAACACACTTTCTGGCAAAACGCAACAGTGTTAACCGGTTAACGCCCTGGGTTAACCGGTTAACGCAGGCAAAACAGCACATTTCCACAAAATATAACAGTGTTAACCGGTTAACGCCCTGGGTTAACCGGTTAACGCAGACAAAACAGCAGTTCCTGCGCTAACACAAGGCAGAATGCAGAGTTCTCCGCATTTTCCGCCGTTGGAGGACTTCCGGACCTCCGATTCAATTTCCGTAAAAAGCTATACGTTCGGGGGAACACGACTCACACAACTACGGATTCAATTACAACTTTAATACAACTTATTCATCACAATATTTCAGCATTCAACATCCCAATTAGGGTCAATTCCACGGTTTATCACTACCCATGACATGTTAATCTATAATACCCATTAAACGACGATAAACCCCCCTTACCTGAGATAATCCGGCAAATCTTTGAGCTTCAAGCTTTTCCGTTCTTCAACCTTTGCTCTCTAGCTCTTCCTCTTTGCCCTTTCTCCACTTTTCACCTTTTCAGTCGCTTCTCTGTTTCACGTGAAAACTCTTTACCAATACTGAAACCCTTTTTCCTTATTCCAACTTATATATTTCCCAATAATTACTATTCCAAATAATAATAATAATAATAATCCAATAATTCGATTTATTTAATTAAATTAATAAATATATTATTAACTTAATTTAAATAATTCTCTTATTTTATTCGGGGTGTTACATGTGACGCCTAACCCTTTGACGCATGCATTTTGATACTTCTTCTATAAATAACTCGCATTTCACCCATATTTTTCACACAACTTTTACCCTACAACCACATTTTCTTTCATTCAACTTCAATCTCCTTCAAGTTTTTGAGTTTTAACCATGTCTGAATACATTCACAAGCGAAATACCGATTTAATATTTCCCGTCGTAGCGTCTCCGATAAAGATTCCACTTTGGAATATAGATTCGTTTGAACGTCTTAATCAGACGTTGAACAATTGGTTAGATGGAGAAATTGGAGATGGTGAAAGGATTAGAAAAATCCAATGGCTTGTGTCCACGTTCAACCAAAATGGAGAAGTGCGTGAATGAGTGGATATTAAGACTGACAGAGACGTTCATAGAATGATGCATTATATGTTCAAAATTGTTTTAATGGTTGTAATCACTTAGTTATTATAATGGTATTTTAATTGTTTTAGTTGTTTGCGTTGTTGTTTATGTAATGGTATTTCCTCACAAACTTATAATATGAAATAAATTGTATTTTTTATATATTGCAAAAGAGGTACATGTGAATTTATCTTGTTATGCTCGTTCCAACACTAGGACAGTTACTACAATTGTGACTTGGCTGACGGCATGAACTACATAATCTAACCATTTTGTTCATCGTATCCATTTCGGTTCGAATACGGGTGCTATTTGGGCGACCCTTTTTCTTCTTTTGCATAACTTCGTTGTGCCGGACAATGTCCCCTTGATATTCTGGCCAGTAATCCTCTTTTGCCACTACTGAAAAACTAATTTTGTAAACATTTGATAGACTTATGACTTTGTAAACGTCAGATAATAAGTAGGATGAATCCCTTCGAACCTTTAAACATGTCACAATAACATGGGAGCAGGGCGTACGAAAGGCTTGGAACTTTCTGCAGTCGCACCAACCTCTATCTAGTTCCACTCTGTATTGTCCCATCGGCATGCCCTCATTGTGATCCATGGACTCAGCAACACTATACCAACCATTAGTACGACCAGACACCGTGACCACGTGTGTGTTTGCTTTGGCAGCTTCGTGTCTATGAATTTCATTGAAGCATCATTGAACAACTGCCTAGATTGCAACACTGAACTCCATTTGGAACGTCTGGTCTCAAACAGCGCCCCTAGCCTGGAATATGTTTTCTGCACCAAAGCGATTATAGGTAGGTTTCAGATGCCTTTGAAGACAGAGTTCATTGATTCCACAAGATTTATTGTCATGTGACCCCAACATTGACCGTTGTCGTATGCCCTAGTCCACTTCTACAATGGAATACTGTCGATCTACCGTATTGCATCTGCATTTAAAAATCTTATTTCTTTGCGGTAGTGTTTGAAAGAAGGTTCTGCTAATGCATAACCTGCTTTGACAACCTTCTTCTGCAACATTTTATCTTTGATCTCCCACATAAAATTCTGAGCAATATGTCTAATGCAGAAGACATGCGTCAAAGGAGGATCCTGCCAGCCATTATCAATGCTTTTATATGCACTGATGATTGAAGGGTGTCGGTCGAAGATCAAACATAAGTTAGGTTGAGGTGCAACATGCAATCATAGATTTCTTAGGAAAAAACACCATCCCTCAGCAGTCTCCCCTTCAACAAGGGCAAAGGCGATTGGAAAAATGTTGTTGTTGCCATCTTGTGCCACTACCATTAGCAACGTTCCTTTATATTTCCCGCACAACCATGTACCATTAATTTATATAATAGGTTTGCAGAAAGAAAAAACTTTGATGCATGGTTGATACGTCTAGAAGAGACGGTGGAATATTCTATTTTCAATAGCACACGTCACGTCTGGTGTATACGCGGGTTAACGTTTCCAACTTGACAATAGTCCCTAGAGCATACTGTTTAAGAGCCAACATATATTTTGGAAGTTGTTTGTAAGACTCCTCCTAATTGCCATACACTTCCTATATGATGGAGTGTAGTGGTATTGTGCTATAATATGCGAGATTATTGTACTCACCTTTAACGATGGATTGCCGCTAATGATAGACAAAATTTCATCTCATATTAACTGAGAGCTAAGTTTCTTATGGTCTTGCATTGGTTTTATGAGCATTCATGTGTGAACTGGACCCATGGATCCAATCTCCTAAGAATCACTCCTCTTCCGGTACGAAGCTGACAACCTGAAAAGACATTGCTCATTTGGACAATAAATTTTGTACCTTAATGCATTAGTTCTATCAACTCTAAAATCAGCTAATAGTTCCACATGAAACTTTTTAATGGCTTTTACACAATCTTCTTTTGTACGAAATGTGTCTCCTTGTTTCAAAGATCCTTGCATTTGCACATAAGGATTGTACCATATATCTGATGAGGGTTCATCGGAACCCAAATTCAAGCTTGTCATATACCTGAACCAAACTCAACTGGGGAAAAATGCACTTCCACACAGGAGTAACGAAATTATATTACCTATTACCGGTTACTGGGTAGGAAGATAATGTAATCTAACAAAGAGACATTTGTTACCCGGTTAGGGTAAACATATCAAGATGACTCGCTGAGGAAAAAGAGGTGTGTTTGTTACCGGTTACTGGGTAAGAACAACCTGTTGGGGAAACATATCAAATAGGATTTACAACTACCGGTTATTGGGCAGAAGACCAAAGAAAGAGAATATTCGTCATTGGTTAAAGTGAACATATCAAGGATAGACTCGAAGGAAGAATATCCGTCATCGATTATGATGAACATATCAAGGATAGACTACCGGGGAAAAGTAGGAATTATATCTATCAGTTACTGGATAGAATACCGAAGAGAGAATATCTGTCACCGGTCAGGATGAATATATCAAGGATAGACTCAGAGGGAAAAATAGGATTTACAACTACCGATTACTGGGCAGAAGACCGTAAAGAGAAGAAAACCTGTCATCGATTAGGATGAACATATCAAGGATTAACTCTCTGGAGAATGAAATAGGGATTACGACTATCTTTTTACTGGGTAGAAAACCACAAAGAGGAGAATATATGTCATCGGTTAAGATGAACATATCAAGGATAGACTCAAAAGGGAAGAATATTCTTCATCGATTACGATGAACATATCAATGATAAACTACCTGGGGAAACGTAAAATGAATCCATTGGGGTAAGGTACTCGCAAAAAGAATATTACCAGTTACTGGGTAATAAACTTTTGGGGGACCAAAAGCATATATCTTGGTAAGAGCTAGAAAGAAACGATCAAACAAAGACTCGACCCGATGAGGATATAACTCAGTGGGAATGGTTGCATCCAGACAATTAACTGGGGAGGAAGATGAAATAATAATCCACGAGGAAATAACTCGGTGGGGAATGAGAAAGTTTAAACTCTTTATGCTTAAGGGGATGGCACTCTATAATTGAGGGAGGATGGACGCACCAAATCTGTATGGAGAAATAATATCACCATAGCAGAGGATCAGAAAATAAGGAATCAAATGCAATAACAATGCATAATGAAATATTTGATGTATGAGTGTATATGTATATATGATTGATGATTATGATGACAAAACAATCACAAAGGATACAAATGTCGCTGATCTGAATCATTGTTACAACACTCGGTTAATCTCTACAGGATGGAAGCACCAACTGGAGAAAAAACTGGGGATGAATATAAATCATCCATCTCTGAATATCTCAAACCCTTGCTGAGGAAGGAGAAAAGATATGTTGAGGACCTGAATTATCAACTCTGCGGGGAATTTTAGGTCAACACCATACCAAATGGGAGACAACCTTGAAGAGGACCATAAATACTGCTCAAACATTAATGCTGGCGAGAATCAAGAGTGGACTCCACTGTGGAATTGCGGGAAACAAAACTCTGTGTTGGATCTATGCAAACTGTTGAGAATGCGAGCCTACAACTCAACTTGGAGGTAATTACAAACTCATCTGGGGAAACTGATTTGCCGTTGGGGAGGAAAAAATGACCAAACCAACTGCTTAGAAAAGACCAACAATGCTCCGTACTTTGGGACTCACCTGTTCTCAGACTGCTGTTGATATTTCTTACCGAACTTGATTACTTTTTAAAGTAATTGCTTTTATTATTTTAAGAAAAATGATTTTTATTTTATTATTTCAAAATTATCATCATAAAATTCAATTCTATTTTTTTAACTGAAAAATAAATAAGAGTAGAAATAATTGGATAAAAAGCTTAACTTTATTTAATAGAATGGTAGTCTGTAAATGACAAGACTACACAGATCTTTTACAAAAGTTCAAAAATGGTAATTTACATGCAAAAGGGCTACATTGAATACAATGTTCACTAATCCTTTTACCAACTTCATTATCCACTGTGCTCTTGACTTCGGTTGAGAATGATGAATCAGAATTGACTGACTTGCTCAAAACTGCCTCAAGACTGGATATCAACCGAATGTAGTTACTTGCCATGATCCCTAATTTTTGCATAGATTGCTCCAAGATGGGGTACTCAACCTATCGGGATACATTTTCTATTTTATGTCTCTAATTTTTGCTTGGATCGCCCTTTCGGGTTTTCAATCCACCAAGACGCTCATTTTTTTCCTAAGTCGCCCTTTCGAGTTTTCAACTTAGCGAGTTGTTCTTTTCTTTTTAGGAAAAGTATTTCTTGACTGCATTGGCATTCACAGGACAAGTGAACTCTTCACCATCCATAGTTGTAAGAATCAAAGCACCACCTGAAAAGGCTCTCTTCACAACATATATGCCTTCATAATTATGGGTCCACTTGCCCCTAGCGTCAGGTTTAAAAGATATAATCTTCTTGAGCACAAGGTCACCTTCTATGAATACACGAGGCCTGACCTTCTTATCAAATGTTTTCTTCATTCTCTGCTGGTACAACTGACCATGACACATGGTAGTCAACCTATTCTCTTTAATCAAATTCAACTGATCATATCTAGTTTTGCACCATTCAGTTTCAGTCAACTTGGCTTCCATCAAAACACGTAAAGATGGGATCTCAACCTCTACTAGAAGCACAACTTCCATGCCATAAACAAGTGGAAAAGGGGTTTCCCTGTTGAAGCGAGGATGGATGTATGATACCCGTGCAAAGCAAATGGGAGCATCTCATGCCAATCCTTGTAGGTCACAACCATTTTCTGAATGATCTTCTTGATGTTCTTATTTGTAGCTTCAACAATCTCATTCATCTTAGGTCTGTAGGGAGAAGAATTATGATGTGTTATCTTGAAGGCTTTACAAAGAGCTTATACCATATTATTATTCAAGTTCGATCCATTGTCAGTGATAATCTTGCTTAGCACACCATACTGGCATATAATATGATTCTTGATAAACCTCACATTAACTTGCTTGGTTACATTCGCATACGATGCCGCTTCAACCCACTTTGTGAAGTAGTCAATAACCACTAGAATGAAATGATGTCTGTTTGAAGCTTTAGGTTCAATCATGTCAATCATATCAATTACCCACATGGAGAAGGGAAATGGATAGGAAATGACATTTAACAGTGTTGGAGGAACATGAATCTTATCTGCATATTATAGCGGTAAATTCATGACCATTAAGCTATGGATAAATTTAACTTCAATAAAACCAGAGTCGCCGCCGTGCTTTTATTGTTTCCAAAGAAAAGGGGAAACCACGAACAAAACCTAAAGATAAGAAGTTTTCAAATCAAAACTAATAAAATGCCAGAGATTACAAGTAAGGGGGTTGGTTGTACAGAGGGAAGGTGTTAGCACCCAAAGTGTCCTAGGTACTCCTAGGGATCCCTTTTTTATGTGTGTATGTGTTTTGGTATAAAATAAGTGTGGGGATGAGAAAAGAATTCATTGATTATATTTTTGTGTTTGACAAGACCTTCGGACTTGTGCCTACGTACCAACATAAAATGAGGGATCAAAACCTCGTAATTCGTGGTATCCATTTCAAAATGAGTGGATTGCTTTTAACAAAAATTTAAATTTTAAAGAGGCACAAAGGGCCTAAAAGAGTTTGCATGAGTGTTAGTTCTTTTTGTCTTTTGAAATTTTAAGTCAATATGGTTAAGTTCATTTATAAGTTTGATTAAGAAAAAGAGTTCAAAAATACAATGGCATAAGGCCAAAGTTTCTAGTTTGCAATAAAGTCTAAGTTTAGAAATCATAAGCAAAGAAGATTTTGAAAAGGGGAAGAGATTTGAAATTTAAGAAATGGGAGGAGATGAAGAGACTAATTCTAAGCAAAAAATTAAAAGTTAAGAGTTGAAAAGATCTGACCAATGGGATGCAATCCAATAGACAAGAATGTCATATAGAAACCCATTTTTACTTTGGACTTTAAATCAAGCAATATCAATAATCCAGCAAGATGAAGAACAAGGCATCAAATAAAGATAGCCACATCCAAGCTAGCAACTTCATAGTCTTCTTCATAATCTTCCCCATGTATCAGTTACATACTCCTTGAATGGCTCAGAGTAAGGCATTAGACACATGTTCAAAGTAATATTTACATCAAGACCATGTAGCAGATGAACTCAAGAGGATCTCAATACTTGCATCAGATAAAAGCTCAATTCTCAATGACTTGGTCTCAGAAATATTGGCATTGGCCAAGTCCTTTTGAATAGGGAATGTTGCCTAATTCTAAGTCCAAAGCTCAGATCAAATCCAACAGTCCACACAAACATTTTTTAGGGTTTTGTTGTTTATTAAGTATTTTAAGGTCCACACAAACACAAACAAGGTACACAAACAAGTATATACAATCACAATATATGGCTCAAGTGAGCAAAGTGAAAATGACATTAAAATAAACAAGTTAAATGATATGTAAAATGACAAATGATAAATGGCTTGAATTTAAATTGCATAAAGTAAATGACTTGAAATTTAAAGCAATTATAATATAAGTTAGTCAAAGGTTAGTTGATTAGATGTTAGTGAAGTTTTGCTTTTCAATTATTTAAGTCATTCTTTGGAGAACATTCAACCCTCTATTCACAAGCATGGATCCTTAAACCAATACATCTTCCAAAGGAAGGAAAAAAAGCCAAGTTTCCACACAATACCATGAAAGGGGGGAGACTTAAAATATCACTTACTATAATGCTATGCCTTTTGGGTCAAAAGTTAGCGATATGTTAAGCAATCGTAATTGGACTTATGCAGAAGTCACAACTATATGAGGTCGGGCAATAGAAATTTTGGTGTTAATGCATGTTAGAAATATGGTATAATGAACCATACTCCTAAAACATACCACACTAAAAAGAAAAATGATCAAGGGATTTACCTAATCTCATCCATACTTGTATTGGTTCATCTAACACAAAGTTATTGATGAATCAATTAGACTTAGGATATTGAGATGTCATTGGTCAATAAAAGGGATGGGATAGAATGGGTTTGAAGATGAAGAGGGAGGGGAAATGAGACAAACACAAATTGGTCATGGGAGGTATTTTATCAAATTAAAATCATTCGTTCATTTTGGGAGATGAAATGTACATTTCATCATTCCCCTAAATTCAATGATTTTAATCCAACAAAAGTCAAATCAACCTTGACCAATGCCCAAGCACATAGTCAAATTTCACAAGTCAATCAAAATGGCTCAACATAATTTCTACACAATTAAAAAATTAAAAATCAAATTGAAATGCATTTAAATTAAATTATGTTTGATCAAAAACCTAAAACCTCTTCAAAACACCAAATAAATAGCCAAGAGATTTATCATAGATCAAACAAGGTCAAAGGACCTTGGAGAAAAAAATTTCATTATTTTTGAAAAGTCAGAAGTATTTTTAAATAATTAAAAATATGCATAAAATCAATTAAATCATGAAAAATATCAACATTGATCCAAAAAATAATTTTAATTCAGAAAATGAAAGAGAAAAATATTTAATTTTTTTTGGTGAAAGTCCCATATTTTTTGGATCAATAATGAAATTAATATGAATTAATGAAAAATAAGCAATTAAATGGAAAATTCAGAAATTTAAAAAAATGTGAGCCATCTGATCTGCCTCATTAATTGAGGTGGAAGATCAAATGGATAAAAACGTGCGTTCCATTTGTACATGAGTCAACTGTCCCACACGCGTGGTAATTACTTTGGATGGATGAGATTAGAAGTTGTGGATCAGATCAAAGGGTTCTAGACAAGCCAGCACACCACCGGAGCCCTAGCTCCGATCAACTTCTCCGGTGAGGACCACCGGACTGGTCCAAGCTCAACTCAAAGAAAAATGGAAAATGAGTACACTATTATGAAGGAAAAATGCCCAGGAGCACGAATCTTACCTCAATTTTGTCCAATTCCAAGTATATAAAAAGATACAAGGATTTGAATTTTGAGGATCATGAACTGGGTTGCTTCGATTTGACCTCAAAGCAACTCAATCTTATTGCCTACATTGGTAGGACTTCAGACAACCAAAAATCAACAAGAATAATGGAGAATTGAGGGAGAATCGAAGAGATGAAAAATATGAAAATTCACCTTCAATGGAGCTTCAGATTGACACGATCTTGCTTCCAATTATGCTTGGCCTTGCTTCAGATGCTTGATGAAAGAGAAATAGATCAAGAGGGATGGACTCTTGGAGTTTCAATCTCAAAACAGATGGAGAATTGAAACTCGATTTTCAAAAAAAATTCTCAAGTTTATCCTTCAATGGTGAGGGTTTGTGGTTGCAGGTTCAAAGCTTGGGCATGAGGTCCTTAATTCTGATCAATGAGGGTCTTATTTATAGGCCATGAGATTTATTTTCACACACTTCTAATTTTGGAAAAATTTGAAATTCCCTCTTGCATGAATGCATGGGCGTGCACTAGGCCCATGAGGTGATGTATTTTGATCCATAATCCAATGTTCATCATGCTGAAATCATGTTGGAAGCTCATGCAAGTGTGTGTGGAAAATGGAACTTGAAATTATCCAAATGGTGCTTCAAATTACACCCATGCACAAGGCCTTCAATTTTGATCCAAATGAGATGGTCTTGGATGTTTTGGAAAGGTGAGATCAAGGGGAAACGGGTAAATCAGGACAAAACTAAAATACTCGATCCAAACAGGGGATGGCGATTTTACTGAGAAAATACACACTCAAACTCAATTGGGGAAGAAGTGAACTTCAACGTAGGAGTAACAGAAGTATATTATCCACTACCGGCTACTGGGTAAGGAGATAACAAAATCTGTCAGAGAGGACATCCGTTACCGGTTAGGGTAAACATATTAAGGATGACTTGCTGAGGGCAACCAGGAGGTGTATTCATTACCAGTTACTGGGTAAGAATAAACTGCTGGGGAAAAGCCAAATAGGGTTTACAACTACCGGTTACTGGGCAGAAGACCAAAGAAAGAGAATATATGTCACTAGTTAAAGTGAACATATCAAGGATAGACTCAAAGGGAAGGATATCTGTCATCGGTTAAGATGAACATATCAAGGATAAACTACCGAAAAAAGTAGGAATTACATCTATCAGTTACTGGATAGAATACCGGAGAAAGAGAATACCCGTCACTGGTTAAAGTGAATGTATCGAGGATAAACTCCAAGGGGAGGAATAGGAATTATATCTATCAGTTACTGGATAGAATACCAAAGAAGAGAATATCCGTCACCGATTAAGATGAACATATCAAGGATAGAATCCGCAAGGGGAAACAAGATTTACAACTACCGGCTAATGGCCAGAAGACCAAAAAGAGGAGGAAACCTGTCATCGGTTAGGATGAACATATCAAGGATGAACTCTCTGGGGAATGAAATAGGGATTACAACTACCTTTTGCTGGGTAGAATAATAAAAGAGAGAATATATGTCACCGGTTAGGATGAACATATCAAGGATAGACTCAAATCAGGGAAGAAAATATCCATCATCGGTTAGGATGAACATATCAAGGATAGACTTCCCGGGGAAACGTGAAAACGAATTCGCTGGGGAGAAAAAGCAAAATAGATTACTTTTACCGGGTGTTGGGCAAAAGTAAAATACTCACAAATTAAGAAGAATATTACCAGTTACTGGGCAACAGGCTCTCACGAGATCAAGGTATCTATTTAGGCAAGATCTAGAAAGAAAAAGTCAATCAAAGACTCAACCCAATTGTAAGAACGAAGTGTGCCTAAGAGGGGGGTGAATTAGGTTCTTTAAAATTTTATCCGGTTTTATGATATGAAGTTGATAATATTTCTGGTTTGGAAATTTATGAAAGATGTAAAGGCGGAAAGATAAATGACACAAGGATATATCCTGGTTCCCCTCACAATCCGAGAGTACTCCAGTCCCCTTACGCAGTAAGATATTTTCACTATGTTTGGTAACTTGCACAAGAAATAACCAAAAACCAAGAACAATCCTCTTGGACCAAGAATAATCCTCTTGGATTTTCACTAAGTCACCCTATGAGAACAATCCTCTCAATGTGACTAATATTGCTTCCTAACAATCCTAGAAAGCAATGATACAACAAGTATAATTTTTGTATAATAGTTTGAATAGATGAAATATATCAATCACTTGATTTATCTTCTCTTTCAAGTAAAACAAATCACAAGGATAATATTAGTGCTCAATGTGTATGAATATATGAAAGTATTTTTCTGAAATATGTATGTAACAATGTGGGGAAAATATCTCAATGAAAGTTGATGTATTTATGAACACTTTGGTTAAAAGTTGGTATATTTGAAGTTTTTAATTTGTATGAAAGAGGTGAGTGATAAAATCTGAAAAGTATAGTATATATAGGAGACTCTATACCCTTTAGAAAGGTTGCATATAAGTGGAACAATGCAATGGTCAAGGGCAAGAGATATGAATTCGTATGACATTGATTAACAATGAAGAAGTGCCACTGGTTTAGGTGTAACCGGTTACCTGAAGGATGTAACTAGTTACATGGTTACGTTATGGCCCAGGAATTCAAAAACTTGATCATGTAACCGGTTACTTAAATGATGTAACCGGTTACATCATTTTGAAAATGATCAAATATAAAGATTTTTTGCTACTGCCAGGGATGTAACCAGTTACATGATATTGGTAACGGGTTACATGACCTGAAAAGACCAAAAAAGTGTTTTGTAAAAGGGTAAGTGTTTATGGTATGTATTTGATGTTTTGGTAATGCATTTGACTAAATGTTTTGAGCACTAACAAATATCAATGCAAAGAGTTTTAGCTTGTACCCATATAAGTTGAAGATCAATAACTTTGAGTCTTTAATCTTCATGAAATTTGTAAGCAAGCTTTGATCCTTATGCAATTTGTCTTGGCTCATCCTTTTTTATATTCTTGAAATATGTTGTCTTCATCAAAACAAAGTCTTTAAGCAATTTTGGAGAAGCTTGAAAATACATTCTCCCCCTTTTTGATGATGACAACCAATGAACCTTTGAGCTTTGTTATTTTTGTCCAATAGTATATGCTCCCCCTATCTTGATAGCCTTTCTTTACTTATATATGGACTGCATAAAAGTTGGACAAAAAGCAACATACAAGCAATATACATACCAACCAAGCTCTTCTCCCCCTTTGGAATTATCAAAAAGGATGGGGAAAAGAAGATATAACAATTTTTACCAAATAATATAGAGGCATATATAAAACAACATTTATGGCAAAAACGTAGTGATGTAACCGGTTACTTACTTCATGTAACTGGTTACATGGTGTGAAAAAAAGAAAAACAAAATCAAATAAAATATAAGTTACAGTGATGTAACCGGTTACCTACTTCATGTAACCGGTTACATGGTACAGAAATGACCAAACAGAGGCAAAAATACACATATACACAGTAATGTAACCAATGCAAATTAAAAACAATAAAAACATATTTTTGCACATGTAACACATATAGAACCTTTACAAGTGAAATTTGTAAGAACAAAAATTGTTCTACAACAGATTCCTTGATTTTGATGATAACAAAGGATGAAACCAAAAATGGCACCCTAACGAAAAGTTTCTAAGTGTGCAGGGTTCTAAAGAAAGAAGTAAGAAATCTGATGATGTCATCAGATAGAGTATCAGATCAGAAGCATATTATCAAATGATCAGAAGCTCTGAAGTAGAAACAAGCTCAAGAAAGACTAACTCTGGACTAAACAACAAGTATCAGAAGCATCTGAACAAGAAGTAAGTCCTAGAACCTCTGACTCTGAACAACGCTATCTGAAGAATCTATTTATATCAACATCAGAAGCAAGATTCCAAGGTTCTCCAGAAACACAAATACTCTGATTATGGATTTGCTAATCATGAAAGAGTAACGTTGAAGACAAGTAAAGATTTTCAAATGGATTTCCTAATTGAGAAAGAGACGTTAATCTCCAATCTCAATAAAGAAAATACTACTTGTGGTAAGTAGTCATTTCAAGAAGAAAAAGTCATCCTGCATTAGCTAATTATGTGATGGCGTAACTTCATCTTAATATCCACCAGTTTCAACTACTACTTCAACTGATCTATATAAAGGATTGCAAATCAATTTTCAGCAACACACAAGCTAAGAAATCAGTAAGCCAACAAGCCAAAATTATACTGAAACACCAAGTCAAGAAAAACACTCTTTCTCTCTAAGATCTTCACGAAGCTTTTGCTTATAACGTGAAAAACTCTTGTTCTTAATATTGTAATACTTGCTTTCTTAGAAGCACTCTAGATTACATAAATCTTTCATTTATTGTTTGTTGATTTCCTCAAGTGACTTAGTGTAGTCTGTAAACTTGAGAGGACTAAGGGATTTTTCTCTTAGGCGTTGTTTGTAATCTTTCAAGATTAGTGGATTAAGTCCTTGTTGAAGGCGAAATCACCTTGGCCGGGTGGACTGGAGTAGCTTTGTGTTATAAGCGAACCAGTATAAAATCCTTGTGTGATTTTCATTTTGAAAAGCGCTTATTTTTCCAAACAATTCAAACCCCCCCTTTTCTTGTTTTTCTCACCTTCAATTGGTATCAGAGCGCAGGCTCTGTTATTGATTTTCTAATCAAACACTTAACCGTGTAGAGAGATCCAGTACGAGAAAAACAATGGCCCACTCAAATGAAAGAGATTCTTACAATGCCAAGCCTCCTGTTTTTGATGGAGAAAAATTTGATTACTGGAAAGATAGAATCGAAAGTTTCTTTCTGGGTTATGATGCTGACCTCTGGGACATTGTCACAGATGGATACACACCTCCAGTCTTAAATGGAGCTGAAGTTCCCAGAAGTAAGATGTCAGAAGATCAGAAACGTGTCTTCAAAAATCACCACAAGGCCAGAACAATACTTCTAAATGCTATATCATACAACGAATATGAAAAGATCACCAACAGAGAGACAGCTAAAGATATACTTGACTCTCTGAAGATGACCCATGAAGGAAACTCCCAAGTCAAGGAGACGAAGGCTCTGGCGCTTATCCAGAAATATGAAGCCTTCAAAATGGAAGATGATGAAGCTATAGAGGCTATGTTTTCCAGATTTCAAACTCTTATTGCAGGTCTTAAAGTGCTAGACAAAGGATACACAACTGCAGATCATGTTAAGAAGATAGTCAGAAGTCTGCCAAAGAAATGGAGACCTATGGTTACTGCTCTGAAGCTGTCAAAGGATCTGAACAATATCAGCCTTGAAGAACTTGTTAGTTCTCTCAGAAGTCATGAGATAGAACTAGAGGAGGATGAACCTCAGAAAAGGAACAAGTCCGTAGCGCTAAAGTCCAGACCTGAAAGACGGAAACCTGACAGAACCAAAGCTCTCCAGGCAGAAACTGAAGATACTGACGACTCTGAACCTGAAGACTCTGATGACGAAGAAGAGTTGTCCCTACTAACCAGAAGAGTCAAGCAACTCTGGAAAAAGAGGAACAACAACTTCAGAAGACCAAGACCCAGAGGGGATCGATCAGAGTCAACTTCAAAAGGTAAAGCTAACAAAGATATTACCTGTTATGAATGTAAAGAAACAGGTCATTACAGAAATGAATGCCCCAAGTTGAAGAAAGACAACCCTAGAAAAGAAAGCTTCAAGAAAAACACCTTCAGAACAAAGAAAGGACTGATGGCTACCTGGGATGATAATGAATCTGGATCATCAGAATCTGACTCTGATGAACAGGCCAACGTAGCACTTATGGCTACCACATCCAGCAGCTCAGATGAAGAATCTGAAGAGATATCCTATGCAACAAAGTTCAGACACCAGTCATGGTACCTGGACTCTGGATGCTCGCGACACATGACGGGAAGAAAGTCTATGTTCCAAAGTCTGGAACTTAAAGACGCTGGATTTGTAGGCTTCGGAGGAGATCAGAAAGGAAGGATCAGAGGCTCCGGAACTATTGGTAATGGTACTCTTCCCTCTATATCTGATGTTCTTTATGTAGAAGGATTAATGCATAACTTGTTATCCATAAGTCAATTAAGTGATAACGGTTATGATGTAATCTTCAATAAAAAAACATGTAAAGCCATTAATCAGAACGATGGCTCTGTCCTTTTCACAGGCAAGAGGAAAAACAACATTTACAAAATAAATCTTTCTGATTTAAAAGATCAAAATGTTAAATGTCTAATGTCAGTTCACGAAGAGCAATGGGTATGGCATAGACGCTTGGGCCACATTAGCATGAGGAAACTTTCTCAGCTAACTAAACTCGAGTTAGTCAGAGGCCTACCTAAACTGAAGTTTTCTTCAGATGCTCTGTGTGAAGCTTGTCAGAAAGGAAAATTTTCAAAAACATCTTTTAAAAAGAAAAATGTTGTTTCTACCTCTAAGCCTCTGGAACTTCTTCACATTGACTTATTTGGTCCTGTGAAAACAGCATCAGTTAATGGAAAGAAGTATGGACTAGTCATTGTTGATGATTACAGTCGCTGGACATGGGTAAAATTCCTAAAGCACAAGAGTGAGTCTCACTCTGTATTCACCAGTTTCTGTTCCAAAGTGCAAAAAGAATTTGACTCTAAAATTATTAGAGTCAGAAGTGATCATGGTGGAGAATTTGAAAATAAAGATTTTGAAGAATTATTTGATTCTAATGGAATATCCCATGATTTCTCCTGCCCTAGAACTCCACAACAAAATGGAGTTGTAGAGAGGAAGAATAGGACACTCCAAGAGATGGCCAGAACCATGATCAATGAAACTAATGTAGCTAAGCACTTTTGGGCAGAAGCTGTAAATACAGCGTGTTACATTCAGAATAGAATCTCTATAAGACCTATTCTAGAAAAGACTCCCTATGAATTGTGAAAAGGAAGAAAACCCAACATCTCATATTTTCATCCTTTTGGATGCTCTTGCTTTATATTAAATACTAAAGAACATCTGAACAAGTTTGATTCCAAAGCACAGAAAGGTATTATGTTAGGATACTCAGAACGCTCTAAAGGCTACAGAGTATACAACACAGAAACCAAAATTGTGGAAGAATCAATTCATGTCAGATTTGATGATAAGCTTGACCCTGAAAAGTCAAAGCTAGTTGAAAAGTTTGCAGATTTGGAAATCACTCTTGTAGAGTCTGATAAAACTCCAGAAGCAACTGTCACTCAGAACTCTGAAGAAATAAAATCTCCAGAAATCCCAAAGAAAGTCAAAAGTCGTATTAATGTATCTGAAGATTTGATTCTGGGAAACAAGGACGAACCTGTCAGAACCAGATCTACCTTCAGAACTGCTGAAGATATTCCTCTGGGACTAGTGTCTCTGATTGAGCCTACGTCTTGTGATGAAGCACTTCAGGATAACGACTGGGTGGAAGCTATGCAAGAAGAATTGGATCAATTCTCAAAGAATGATGTCTGGGATCTCGTTCCTAAACCCAGAGGCACTCATGTCATTGGAACCAGATGGGTTTTCAGAAACAAGCTGAACGAGAAAGGAGAAGTTGTCAGAAACAAAGCTCGACTGGTAGCTCAAGGTTATAGTCAACAAGAAGGTATTGACTATAATGAAACCTTTGCTCCAGTCGCGAGGTTAGAATCTATTCGTCTTCTTGTATCTTTTGCTATTAATCATTCTATTAAATTATATCAAATGGATGTCAAGAGTGCATTCCTTAATGGTTATATTTCAGAAGAAGTGTATGTCAATCAACCTCCAGGCTTTGAAAATTCAAATTTTCCAGAACATGTTTTTAAACTTAAAAAATCCTTATATGGACTTAAACAAGCTCCCAGAGCTTGGTATGAACGATTAAGCAATTTTCTTCTGGAACAAAATTTTATCAGAGGGAAAGTTGATTCTACACTCTTCTGTAAAAACCTTAATAATGATCTCATGATATGCCAGATTTATGTTGATGATATTATTTTTGGTTCTGCTAATATCTCTGTTTGCCAAGAATTTTCTAAGTTAATGCAGGCAGAATTTGAGATGAGTTTAATGCAAGAACTAAAGTTCTTTCTGGGAATTCAAATTAATCAAACTCCAGAAGTCACGTACGTCCATCAAAGTAAATATATTAAAGACGTTCTGAAGAAGTTTGACATGACTGAATGCAACTCTGCAAAAACTCCCATGCACCCAACTTGCATTCTGGAAAAGGAAGAGGTAAGCAACAAGGTTTGTCAGAAGCTCTATCGAGGTATGATAGGCTCTCTTCTCTATCTGACTGCTACTCGTCCTGATATTCTCTTTAGTGTCTGTCTTTGTGCCAGATTCCAATCAGATCCTAGAGAATCTCATTTAACAGCAGTTAAGAGAATTCTTAAGTATCTGAAAGGAACTCCTAACCTGGGCCTGATGTATGAGAAAACATCAGAGTATAGACTCTCGGGTTATTGTGATGCAGATTATGCAGGAGATAGAATAGAACGAAAAAGCACATCTGGGAATTGCCAGCTTCTGGGAAACAATCTAATCTCCTGGGCTAGCAAAAGACAGTCAACTATTGCTCTATCAACTGCAGAAGCAGAATACATCTCAGCATCACTGTGCACAACTCAGATGCTCTGGATGAAGCATCAGCTAGAAGATCTACAAATCTTTGAGAGTAACATTCCTATCTTTTGTGATAATACTGCTGCTATTTGTTTAAGTAAGAATCCCATTCTACATTCCAGAGCCAAACACATAGAAATAAAACATCATTTTATCAGAGACTATGTTCAGAAAGGGATAGTAACATTGAAGTTCATTGATACAGAACATCAATGGGCAGATATTTTTACTAAGCCTCTAGCTGAAGATAGATTTCTTTTTATCTTAGAACATCTGAACATTAAAAATTGTCCTGAATGAAGTATGACTCTGAAAATGTAAAATGTGACTCTGATGTAAACAAATGTACTTCTGCCTCTGACTCTGATACTTCTACCAAGTTAAGAAGATATCTGAGTTAGAAATCTTCAGAAACCAATCCTTTGGTATTCCTGAAGATCAGATACATCAACACGTGGAGTACCAAGCGTCTAACCCTAGAACTTCTAGACAGCTGTCAAAAAGAAATCAAAGGTCAGAACGTTTGAAATCTCCTAGAGCAGTGTGCGTACTGTTGGGATTAGACATTCATTTATTAGCTGTAATCATTTTTCCC
Source organism: Lathyrus oleraceus (assembly GCF_024323335.1). Lineage (NCBI taxonomy): Eukaryota > Viridiplantae > Streptophyta > Magnoliopsida > Fabales > Fabaceae > Lathyrus > Lathyrus oleraceus. Next base: position 180,229,030 of record NC_066585.1, read on the forward strand.
CCCAAATGTGCTATTTTGATTTTTGTGCTAACGCTGGAATGTGTGTCGTTTTGCATGTTTTTACTTAGAGTATATAAACACTTTCTCTCACTTTTCACACTTATCACTCTCACTCACTCTAAAACCCTAAACCCTCTTTCGAAGCATTCTCTGCAAGTTCTTCATCAATCTTCTTCTTCTTCTTCATGGATGCTCAACAACAAGAAGTTTTTAACTTCTCCCAACAGATGGAATCAAGTTCTAATCCCCAAACCTCAAACACTCAAACTCCAACCGTTACCGGCGTCACCGTCACCCCTGTCTACAAAGAACCTCACGTTCTTGACCGTGAGCGCCATATCAACCTTTCAACTCCTTTTGAAGGTTTGGACGTGTTGTGTGAATCGTTGGTTGATTTCGACAATCTAAGAAGAAATGGCGTTGATCTAACTGGAGAACTTCGTCAACAAGGGTGGGAAAATTATTTCCAAAGGCTTTATGGTCCTATTTACCCTCTTCTGGTCAAAGAGTTCTGGAGACATGCAGATGCAGATGACAACTTCATCGTCTCATTTGTTCTGGGAGTGAAGATTGTTATTACTGAAGCGTCTATTGCTTCCTTGTTGAACATGGAGCAAAGTGGAGGAAAAAGGATTTACAACATTCCTCCTAGGTCAAAGCGCATCACTGAAGTCATCAACCCAACAATCTTCAAACCCAACGTTGAAGGAAACCCCTTTAAGAACAAAGAGCTACACCAGAACCTCAGAGTGTGGCTGAAGATTATTCTGGGAACAATTCACCATCGTCCAGCCTCTAACTCTTCTGATTACATCAATGCAGACCAGAAATGCATTCTGTACTGCATTCAGAAGGGTATAAAGATCTGTCTCCCTGCTCTCCTCTTCAGATATCTGAGAGATTCAGTCAGAGAAACCAGAAACAACATGAAGCCCAGATCCTACATTCCTCTGGGAAGATTGCTATCTGACGTCTTCATTGAGCATGGACTGGTAGACGAGCTGGAAAAGACAAAACTGATGGATGATCTGGCAATTGATGTGGGGAAGCCTCTGAATGCCAGAAACCTCAAGAGTATGGGGATTATCAAGAAAATTCAAGTCAGGCCAACTCTGGAAACAACCTGGGATAGTTTAAAAGATCAGAGGAAGATGCCTCATGGCCTTGCCAGATTCTTCAAGAATGAACCCAGAGACGCTGTAGCTATCTATCTTCATCGTCTGCTGGAAGAAGGTGTTGACGTCTCTGAATTCAGCCTCGATGACTGTCTGGACTCTGAAGAAGACTTCGTCAGATACAAGAGAGGTCTTTCTGAAAAGAAGATAGCATCTCAGGCAAAGAAGGCCAGACTCGGAGAAACTTCTGGAAGCAAATCTTCAGCGCCTCTGAATATCTCAATTGGTAAGTCTGTTCCTCCTGTTACCTCTGAATTTATGATGGCTTCCTCTAACCCTCTCTCCTCTCAACCCATTTATACCACCTCTGATATTTCACCCTCAATCACCAGAACCTCCCAACCTACACCAGTTCTAAATATAGCCCGTACATTCATACCTCCCTCTGAACCTAAACAAACCCACCAAAGCACTTCATCTTCATCATCCTCAGCACCAGAATCACCCCCATATGTTTCCCTCTCATCTGACCCTGAATTTTCTGACCCTGAATCCCCAACCATAGCCACAATTTATGCACATAGACTTGCTTCACAACAAACACAAACACAATCTGAAGCAACTTCACCTCCACTACAACAAACAACCACCATACCTTCTGAAAACCAACCCTCTGACCATCCCACTTCTGTTATCAACCCACCAATTATCTCCGCTGAACCAGAACCAGAATCCGAACCTTTAGATTTAAACCCACTTTATGCTTCATCCCAAACATCTGAACCTTCACCAGAAGCAGAATCTGAACCCCAACCTGAGTCAGAATCTGAACCTCAAACCTTGAATCTCAGCCCTCCACCTCATACCTCTGAACCAGAACCTGAACCTGAACTTTCTAAACCTACCCTTAAGGAAGCCATCATGATGATTGCAGAGGCTTCAGTTCAAAAGGTCGATTCTCTGGTCACTAACTCTGAAATCAGTGATGATCCTAATTCCGTAAGGACACACTGGAACAGAGTCATTGGCTGGATGACATCTGAGTCTTTTAGGCTGAAGAGTATCTCTGAACAAGTCAGAAATGACTACATCAGAGATGCTGAGGCAAGACTCCAGGAGAGACTTGCCAGAGAAGCTGAAGCCAGAAGGCTAGAAGAAGAGAGGTTGGCCAAGGAAGCTGAAGAAGAAGCAAAAAGGCTAGAAGAAGAAATACTTGCTAAGGAAGCTGAACTCCTAAGGCAAAAGGAAGATGAAGCCAAGGCTCTGGCAGATGCAGAAGCACAAGCTGCTGCAGAAGGTGAAGCTCAGCAGGCTCTGACTCTGGGGGAGTCCTCTTCTGTGATTCCTACGGTTCTTCAGACTCTAAAAGAACTCAAGCAAGATCAGAATGAACTCCGGGCCAGAATGGACAAGCAAGATACTGTCAACGAAAACATCCAGAACATGCTTGCTATGCTGCTTCAGAGAATGCCTCCGCCTCCGAACCCTTAGGCACTTAGGATTTATTTTTTTGCTTGCCTATTTCTTGCTTCTGTCTTCTTTTGGATCTGATGTTTTTCTTGTTCCTTTTGAATCTGATGTTTTGTTTGTTGCCTTTGTGCTTCTATCTATGAATTTCAAGTTTTTCTCTTTATTTATTTTCTCTTTACTTTTTTACTATGTCTTTTTGATTCTGACAAAAAGGGGGAGAAGTAATTATTAGCTCTGATGAAAATATTGTCTAAAACCTTAAGCATTCTGCAACATATTTTTCATATAAATAAAATTATCTAACTTGGACTTAAGAAATTGCAGAGAACTTCAGAAACCTCTTTACTTAAGAAACTCTGGTAAGAACTTCTGAACTCCCTAGCATTATCTCAGGGGGAGCTTCTGTCTATCTGATCTAATTTTATTCATGTTTCATCTGCTAATTTAAGTTGTTTTGTCATCATCAAAAAGGGGGAGATTGTAAGAACAAAAATTGTTCTACAACAGATTCCTTGATTTTGATGATAACAAAGGATGAAACCAAAAATGGCACCCTAACGAAAAGTTTCTAAGTGTGCAGGGTTCTAAAGAAAGAAGTAAGAAATCTGATGATGTCATCAGATAGAGTATCAGATCAGAAGCATATTATCAAATGATCAGAAGCTCTGAAGTAGAAACAAGCTCAAGAAAGACTAACTCTGGACTAAACAACAAGTATCAGAAGCATCTGAACAAGAAGTAAGTCCTAGAACCTCTGACTCTGAACAACACTATCTGAAGAATCTATTTATATCAACATCAGAAGCAAGATTCCAAGGTTCTCCAGAAACACAAATACTCTGATTATGGATTTGCTAATCATGAAAGAGTAACGTTGAAGACAAGTAAAGATTTTCAAATGGATTTCCTAATTGAGAAAGAGACGTTAATCTCCAATCTCAATAAAGAAAATACTACTTGTGGTAAGTAGTCATTTCAAGAAGAAAAAGTCATCCTGCATTAGCTAATTATGTGATGGCGTAACTTCATCTCAATATCCACCAGTTTCAACTACTACTTCAACTGATCTATATAAAGGATTGCAAATCAATTTTCAGCAACACACAAGCTAAGAAATCAGTAAGCCAACAAGCCAAAATTATACTGAAACACCAAGTCAAGAAAAACACTCTTTCTCTCTAAGATCTTCACGAAGCTTTTGCTTATAACGTGAAAAACTCTTGTTCTTAATATTGTAATACTTGCTTTCTTAGAAGCACTCTAGATTACATAAATCTTTCATTTATTGTTTGTTGATTTCCTCAAGTGACTTAGTGTAGTCTGTAAACTTGAGAGGACTAAGGGATTTTTCTCTTAGGCGTTGTTTGTAATCTTTCAAGATTAGTGGATTAAGTCCTTGTTGAAGGCGAAATCACCTTGGCCGGGTGGACTGGAGTAGCTTTGTGTTATAAGCGAACCAGTATAAAATCCTTGTGTGATTTTCATTTTGAAAAGCGCTTATTTTTCCAAACAATTCAAACCCCCCCTTTCTTGTTTTTCTCACCTTCAAAATTGTGAAGATTTATTAAAGTAGAGGAATAAATAGCATGCACCTTAAGTGATGAATATGCGTGTCATACGTCATGTTCATCCAAAATCCCAAGTTCTCTCCGAATCTTGAAGATTTAGTCTTGTTGTAACGCCTTGACTAATGTCACCAATAACTTTATCAATTGGATGATCTCTATGAGTTCTCCATTCTTTCGATAGATCGTTGACATTTGTATTGGGTTGTGAAACTTCTTCTTGTTGTTCCGATGGATCTTTGTTGGTATCTTTGGAAGAAATTTCTTGAGGGATTTCTATTATATCATCATCATCATCACATATAATAATATCCTCCTTGGAGGGGTTAGATTCATCAAAATATACATGCATTGATTCTTCAATTTTTAAAGTTCTTTTGTTATAAATCCTATAAGCTTTACTAGAGAGAGAATAACCAAGAAAAATACCTTCATTGGATTTTTCGTCAAACTTACCAAGATTATCTTTGTCATTGTTAAGGACAAAGCATTTGCATCCGAAGATATGAAAGTAGGCTATGTTTGGTTTTCTTCCCTTGAAAAGTTCATAAGGAGTTTTCTTCAAGATAGGTCTAATATTGACTCGATTACTTACAAAGCATGTCGTGCTTACCGCATCCGCCCAAAAATATTTTGGAAGATTGGAGTCGCTAAGCATTGTTCTTGCAAGCTCAATGAGAGACCTATTCTTTCTCTCCACCACTCCATTTTGTTGAGGAGTCCTTGGTGCCGAGAAGTTGTGAGAGATTCCATTTTCATCGCAAAAATCTTCAAAGGAAGCATTTTGGAATTCTCCACCATGGTCGCTTCTTATGGAGGCAATGGTTAGTGACTTCTCATTTTGGATTTGCTTTGCATACTTCTCAAATGCTTTGAATGCGTCATTTTTCTGCAATAAAAAGAAAGTCCAAGTGTATCTAGAGAAATCATCAACAATGACTAAGGCATAAATATTACCTCCGAAGCTCTTTGTTCTTGATGGATTGAATAAGTCCATGTACAGCAGTTGTAATGGCCTTGAAGTGGTCACTACATTTTTGGATTTGAAAGTTGATTTATGTTGTTTTCCCTTTTGGCACGCATCACAAAGTCTATCTTTGATAAACTTCATCTTGGGCAAACCAATGACGAGGTCATGCTTGATCAACTTATTCAAATGTTCCATGTGAATATGTGCGAATCTTTTGTGCCAAAGCCATGAATCGTTGTTGTTTGCCATGAGACACTTTACCTTCAAAGACAAGTCATTAAGGGAAATCATAAAATATGTTAAGGCGTTTACCTTTTAGTTTAACCTCATGTGTGACTTCGTCTTCTATCAAGCACTCATCTTTAGTGAACTTGATCTAGAAGCTCTTGTCACATAGTTGGCTAATACTAAGAAGATTGTGCTTTAGTCCTTCGACATAAAGAACATCTTTAATGGATGTGAAAGGTGGTGCACCAACAATGCCTTTGCCAAGAATCTTTCCTTTGTTGTTATCTCCATATGTAACAAAACCCTTGGCTTTAAGCTTTAGATTTGAAAATTTGTTGATGTCTCTCGTCATATGCTTGGAACACCCACTATCGAGATACCATAAGTTTGATGTGGATTCCAAGCAAGCCTACAAAACAAATTAAGTTTTGTTAGGTACCCAAATTGCTTTGGGTGCTTCATAATTAGTGCCTTTTTTACCCATACGTAATGCCCATTAGCAACACTAAAGTTTCTAATATAGCAAGCATTAGGTGTATGACCTTTAATACCACAATAAAAGCATGTTGGTTCAAAATTACTTCTATACCTAGAAGGATAAGACTTCTTCTTAACAAGGTTTTTCTTTTTAGGATAATAATGAATTGTTTTAGGTTTGTTCACTTTCTCTTGGATTGGTTGGTCACTTGCCTTAACAAAGATTGTCTTGTTTGAGCTTGGTTTTGAAAACTTTGAGTAACCAAGCCCACTTTTATCATTTGAATATCTTTGTTGGCTAAGTACACCCTCCAATCCAATTTGTCCTTTTTCGTATCTTTCAAGAACTCTTTTTAGTTGGACAATTTGAAAAGAAAGTGACTTACATTTATTGCATACAAAATTTTGTTTTTGATCACTAATCATCTTTTCTTTTTCAACTTCAAAACCTTTTTCCATTTTCTCAATTTTCTCTTCTAAAACTGAGATTTGTTTCTTTTGAGATGATATAGTTTTATACAAAATTTTGCATTCATTTAATAATTCATCTATGGCACCTTTCACATCATTATCAAAAAGCGAAAAATCATTACTAACCTCATTTACTTCATCATCGGAATAGTGTGAGGCCATTAATGCTAGGTTTGCACTTTCATCACTATCCGAGTCGGATGACGAGCTTATTTCGTTATCTTCCCATGCGACATAAGCCTTTTTGTACTTGTTCTCCTTCTTGATTTTGAATCCACTTTTCTTATATAGTTGAGGACAATCTAGTTTTATGTGGCCTTGCTTACCCCATTCATAACATGTTACCTCTTGCATTGAAGTGGAAGCTTCCCTTTTCTTGAAGTGTTTCTTTCTTTTCGCATAGAAGGAAGGTTTGTCATTCTTACTAAAAAATTTGCCTAGCCTTTTAACAAGTAACAAGAAGTTCTCATCCTCCTCCGAATTCTCTTCTTTCTCAACATATTTGGAGTCAACTTTCAGAGCGATGCTTTTGGACTTCTTATCTTGATTCTCATGTTTTTCAAGTCTTCCAAGTTCCGTCTCATATTCTTGAAGTTTTCCAAACAATGCAGCGGAAGTCATTGTGGATAGACTTTTCTTTTCTGATATTGCCGTCACTTTTGGTTGCCATTCCCTGGTTAAAGATCTAAGCACTTTAAGATTCAATTCATCATTACTTAAGGTCTTACCTAGAGCTTTTAGATGATTTGTCAAGTGCACAAATCTTTTCTGCAAGTCAAGGATGGATTCTCCGGGCTGCATTCTGAGCAACTCGTATTCTTGACTCAAGGTATTTAATCTTGATCTTTTAACTTCGGCAGTTCCTTCATGAGTTTCTACCAAGGTATCCCATATTTGTTTTGCCGTTGTGCATGCCGAAATGCGAAAGAATTCATCCATCCTGAGTGCACTTTGAAGAAGATTTATTGCCTTTTTATCATAGAGGACCTTTTTCTTATCATCATCATCCCATGAAGTTTTAGGCTTTGATGAATCGACGCCGTTAACAACCGTTGTAGGAACAAAAGGACCATTTTGGACAACATCCCATATTTCTTCTCCTTGTGCTTCTAAATGAGCCTTCATCCGAATTTTCTAGAAGTCAAAGTATTCACCACATAATAGTGGAGGCTTGTTATTGCTACCACCATCTATGAAGACTAGATTATTATTTGCGAAAGCCATTTTAGATCGTCTAGGAACAGGCTACCTATAACCTGCTCTGGTACCAATTGTAAGAACGAAGTGCGCCTAAGAGGGGGGGTGAATTAGGTTCTTTAAAATTTTATCCGGTTTTATGATATGAAGTTGATAATATTTCTGGTTTGGAAATTTATGAAAGATGTAAAGGCGGAAAGATAAATGACACAAGGATATATCCTGGTTCCCCTTACAATCCGAGAGTACTCCAGTCCCCTTACGCAGTAAGAGATTTTCACTATGTTTGGTAACTTGCACAAGAAATAACCAAAAACCAAGAACAATCCTCTTGGACCAAGAACAATCCTCTTGGATTTTCACTAAGTCAACCTATGAGAACAATCCTCTCAATGTGACTAATATTTCTTCCTAACAATCCTAGAAAGCAATGATACAACAAGTATAATTTTTGTATAAGAGTTTGAATAGATGAAATATATCGATCACTTGATTGATCTTCTCTTTCAAGTAAAACAAATCACAAGGATAGTATTAGTGCTCAATATGTATGAATATATGAGAGTGTTTTTCTGAAATATGTATGTAACAATGTTGGAAAAACATCTCAATGAAAGTTGATGTATATATGAACATTTTGGTTAAAAGTTGGTATATTTGAAGTTTGTAATTTGTATGAAAGAGGTGAGTGATAAAATCTGAAAAGTATAGTATATATAGGAGACTCTATACCCTTTAGAAAGGTTGCATATAAGTGGAACAATGCAATGGTCAAGGGAAAAAGATATGAATTCGTATGGCATTGATTAACAATGAAGAAGTGCCACTGGTTCAGGTGTAACCGGTTACCTGAAGGATGTAACTAGTTACATGGTTACGTTATGGCCCAGGAATTCAAAAACTTGATCATGTAACCGGTTACTTAAATGATGTAACCGGTTACATCATTTTGAAAATGATCAAATATAAAGGTTTTTTGCTACTGCCAGGGATGTAACCGGTTACATGATATTGGTAACGGGTTACATGACCTGAAAAGACCAAAAGAGTGTTTTGTAAAAGGGTAAGTGTTTATGGTATGTATTTGATGTTTTGGTAATGCATTTGACTAAATGTTTTGAGCACTAACAAATATCAATGCAAAGAGTTTTAGCTTGTACCCATATAAGTTGAAGATCAATAACTTTGAGTCTTTAATCTTCATGAAATTTGTAAGCAAGCTTTGATCCTTATGCAATTTGTCTTGGCTCATCCTTTTTGATATTCTTGAAATATGTTGTCTTCATCAAAATAAAGTCTTTAAGCAATTTTGGAGAAGCTTGAAAATACACCAATGAGGATATAACTCAGGGGAGTGGTTGCATCCAGATGATCAACTAGGGAGGACGCTGAAATAATAATCATCCACGAGGAAATAACTCAGTGGGGAATGAGAAAGGTTAAATTCTTTCTGCTTAAGGGGCTGACATTCTACAATCGAAAGAGGACAGACACACTGAAACTGCACGGGAGGAAAGATTCCACCATAGCAGAGGATCAGAGAAATAATGAATAACAAAGTGCAATAATGTAATAATGAAATCTATGAATGTATATGTATATGTATATGAATATATGATGATTATCCTGACTAAACGATCACAAAGGATACAAACGTCACCAATCTGAATCATAAATGCAACACTCGGCCAATCTCAACAGGAGGGAATCAACTGGAGAAAGAGAGGTAAGGGACGAACGCGAATTATCCACCTCAATGGCTCAATCCTGGCTGGGGAAAAGGAAAAGATTTGTCGAGGATCTATACCATCAACTCTGCGGGGAATTTTAGGTCAACACCATATCGAATAGGAGACAACCTTGCAGAGGACCCAGAATACTGCTCAAGAATCAGTATTGAATGAAATCCGCTGGCGACTTGAGGGGAAACAGAATCTTATGCTGGATCTATGCAAACCGCTAAGAAAATGCACCATCAAAACAAAGGAAGCAACTACAAACTCAGCAGGGGAAAACCAACAACACTCGGCTGGAGATGCTGAAATGTTATTGGCGAGGAAACAGAGATCACACCAACTGCTTGGGGAAAACCAACAATGCCTCACATTTTAGGGCTCATCTGTTCTCAGACCGCTGTTGATATTCTTGAAATTGATTGCTTTTTAAAGTAACTGCTTTTATTATTTTAAGAAAACATGATTTTGATTTAAAAATTCAATTTCAAAATGATCATCATAAAATTTAATTCTATTTGGCTGAAAGATAAATAAGAGTAGAAACAATTGGATAAAAAGCTCAACTTTATTTAATTGAATGGTAGTCTGTAAATGACAAGACTCCATAGATCTTTACAAAAGTTGAAAAATAGTAATTTACATGGAAAAGGGATACATTGAATACAATGATCACCAATCCTTCTACTGACTTTAATATCCACTGTGCTCCAGGCTTCGGTTGAAGATGAATAAGAACCAAACGTTATGCTCAAGAATGTCTTCAAGACTGAAGATCAACAGGATGCAGTTACTTTCTATAATCCCTATTTTTTTTGCATAAATTGCCCCAAGGTGGGGTACTCAATTTATCGAGATAATATCCTATTGTATGTCTCTAACTTTTTCCTGGATCGCCCTTTCGGGTTTTCAATCCACCGAGACGCTCATTTTTACCTAAGCCGCCATTTCGGGTTTTCAACTTAGCGAGCTATTCTTTTTTTAGGCGAAGTATTTCTTGACTGCATCAGAATTCACAGGACGAGTGAACTCTTCACCATCCATAGTTGTAAGAATCAAAGCAGCGTCTGAAAATTCTCTCTTAACAACTTATGGGCCTTCATAATTAGGAGTCCATTTGCCCCTAGCATCTGGTTTGAAAGATAAAATCTTCTTGAGCACAAGGTCACCTTCTCTAAACACACGAGGCTTGACCTTCTTATCAAACGCTTTCTTCATTCTCTACTGATATAACTGACCATGACACATGGCAGTTAACCTCTTCTCTTCAATCAAATTCAGCTGGTCATACCTGGTCTGACACCATTCAACTTTTGTCAACTTGGCTTCCATCAAGACACACAATGATGGGATCTCAACCTCTACTAGGAGCATAGTTTCCATGCCATAAATAAGTGAGAAAGGGGTTGTCGCTGCTGAAGTGCGGATGGACGTACGATACTCGTGCAAAGCAAATGGGAGCGTCTCATGCAATCTTTGTACGTCACAACCATTCTCTGAATGATCTTCTTGATATTATTGTTTGCACCTTTAACACTCTCATTCATCTTAGGTCTGTAGGGAGAAGAATTATGATGTGCAATCTTGAAGTCCTTGCAAAGAGCTTCCACCATATTATTGTTCAAGTTCAACCCATTATCAGTAATGATCTTACTTGGCATACCATACCAGCATATAATCTGATTCTTGGTAAACCTCACAATAACTTGCTTGGTTACATTTGCATACGATGCCGTATCAACCTAATTTGTGAAGTAATCAATAGCCACCAGAATGAAACGATGTCTGATTGAAGCTTTGTGCTCAGTCATGCCAATCATGTCAATTCCCCACATGGAGAATGGCCATGGGGAGGAAATGAAATTTAACAGTGTCGGTGGAACATGAATCGTATCTGCATAAATTTGACATTTATGGCATTTATTCACAAACTTGCAACAGTCAGATTCCATTGTCAGCCAATAGTAACCTGCTATCAACATCTTCTTAGCCATAACATGCCCATTGGAATGAGTACCAAAGGAACCTTCATGGACTTCTGTCATCAACAGGCTTGCTTCGTGTCTATCCACGCGTCTGAGAAGAACCATATCGAAATTTCTCTTGTAAAGCACATCACCATTCAGGTAGAAGTTTCCAGCTAATCTTCTCAAAGTCTTCTTATCTTTCAAAGATGCCCCAGACGGGTAAATCTGACTTTGAAGGAAACATTTGATATCAAAATACCACAACTTTTCATCTTTGATCTCTTCAACAACAAACACATGAGCTGGCCTATCAAGACGCATCACAGTCAAATTGGGAACTTCATTCCAAAATTTTACCACAATCATAGAAGCTAACATTGCAAGAGCATCTGCCATCCGATTTTCATCTCGAGGGATATGATGAAACTCAACCTTTGTAAAGAAAGTTAAAATCCTCCTCGCATAATCTCTATATGGTATCAAACCGGGTTGATTCGTCTCCCATTCACCTTTGATCTGATTCACAACCAAAGTCGAATCTCCATAGACGTCCAAATACTTGATTATGATATCAATGGCCTCTTCAAGCCCCATAATACAAGCTTCATACTCAGCCATATTGTGTGTACACTTGAAAGTAAATCTAGCTGTAAATGGAAAATGAGTGCCTTGAGAAGTAATAATCACTGCCCCAATGCTATTACCATGCTGATTAACAGCTCCATCAAATATCATGCCCCAACGGGAACCAGGTTCTGGCCTTTCTTTAAGCAACAGTTCATCATAATCTTTCATCTTCAAGTACAAGATCTCTTCGTCAAGAAAATCATACTGCACTGAATGATAATCTTCAATTGGTTGGTGAGCAAAATGGTCAGCCAAGACACTACCTTTGATTGCTTTCGGAGATCAGTATTCAATATCATACTCTGATGACAGCATCCGCCAATGGGAAATCCTCCCAGTTAAAGTAGGCTACTAAAAAATGTACTTGATTGAATCCATTTTGGATATCAACCAAGTGGTATGATTCATTATATACTGGTACAGACGCTTAGCAGCCAAGCCAATGCACAACAAGTCTTTTCTAGCATAGAATACAGAGTCTCACATTCAGTGAATTTCTTACTGAGGTAGTAAATTGCATATTCTTTCTTTCCAGTTTCGTCTTGCTGACCTAGAACACAACCCATATTTTCTTCAAGCACAGTCAAATACATGATCAATGGTCTTCCTTCAACAGGTGGAGACAGAATCGGAGGCTCAAGCAGATATTCTTTGATACTGTCAAAAGCTTTATGGTAATCCTCGGTCCAATCACAAGAATGATCTTTATGAAGAAGCTTGAGTATAGGCGCACATGTGGCAGTCATATGCAATATGAATCTTGAGATATAATTCAAGCGGCCGAGAAAACCTCTAACTTGCTTCTCAGTTTTAGGCGCGGGCATCTCTTGTATTGCTTTGACCTTGGCAAGATCAACCTCAATACCCTTCTCACTGAAAATAAAGCCCAATAACTTACTAGAACGAACACGAAATGTACACTTATTGGGATTCAAGCAGAGTTTATACTTTCTCAAATGCTGGAATAGCTTCAACAAATGCTCGACATGCTCTTCTTCATCACTGGATTTATCAATCAGGTCATCAACATAGACTTCAATCTCTTTATGCATCATATCATGAAAAAGAATGGTCATTACGCTCTAGTACGTTGCACCAGCATTCTTTAGACCGAAAGGTATCACTCTATAATAGATTGTTCCCCAGGGTGTAATGAATATGGTCTTTTCCGTATCCTCGGGTGCCATCTTGATCTGATTATAACCGGAAAATCCGTCCATAAACGAAAAGACTTTGAATTTAGTTGTATTGTCTACCAACATGTCAATGTGTGGCAGAGGGAAATCATCTTTCAGACTAGCCTTGTTCAAATCTCTACAGTCAACACACATACAAACTTTTCCATCCTTCTCCGGAACAGGCACAATATTGGCCACCCACTGGGGATACTCAGCAGTAACAAGGAAACCGACATCAATCTGCTTTTGCACTTCTTCTTTGATCTTCACTGCCATATCAGGATGGGTTCTTCTCAGCTTCTGCTTGACCGGGGGGCATTCTAGCTTCAATGACAATCTATGCTCCACAGTCTCAGAATCCACACTGATCGGTCACCATTTCCATTGAATTCCCACCATTAATCTGACGTATTTTCATCACTTTGGTAAGATTTGTGTTTGTTTATAGTTGTTTCAGAGTCATTTATCATATTTTGTTAGTTTGGTATCGCATTTAATTTTATTACATGTTTATGTCAAAAAGGTCTCTTTTACGCTTCGTTTTGGTAGTGTTATTGTTACAGGCCGTTGCACAGGTTTAAAAGCACTAATAGTGGAGTTGGGGATACTCAGAAAGGTAAAAATATGAAAATACAGCAGTTCAACAGGGGCACCCGTGTGCCACAACACTGCCCGTGTTGTTGGTCAGGCAAAGCAAGCTTGGAGAGGAAAAAAACAGAGAGTTAACACGGGCACCCGTGTGTAGGAACACGGGCCGTGTTGATGCCCCTGTAACTTAATCTGAAAATAATCATGTTGGAAAGCACACACGGGCACCCGTGTGTACACACACGGCCTGTGTTGATGGGCGCGGCTTAGAAACTTCAATTTTTGCCATGTGAATCTATTTTGCTCATTAAGGGTAGTTTGGACTTTTTGCTTTGGGAAAATCCATCTGAAACTATTAGAAGGCTTGGGAGAGAAAGGGGAAGACACTTTTTGACGTACGAAGAAAAACACTGCATTGAGAAGATTGCTACTGCGGAGGATTCGAAGACGGCAAGATTCAAGGGCTTCGACCATTGAAGATCAAAATCTCCTAGTTCTTTGTAATGTTTAATCTCAATACTATGCTTTCTTTGAACACTATGAGAGGCTAAATCCCCCTATGTTAGGGGGTGGTCCTGATTTGATCGTATGTTATGAATTTGAGCAAATGATTTCTTTATTACTATGTTACTTATTTCAATTCAACTGTGTGATGTTCTTATGCTTTTGTATCGGACAAATACAAATTGATCTATGACTATCAATAACAGGATTGTGATTGTTAGGGTTTTCACACAATTGGGTTTATGATTGCATCATCTAGGACTAGTAACTTTCATAAACCACCGCAAACCTTGATATTGTTTATGATTAAAACCAATGATTAATTGAATGGACATTTGAGTAAGAATTGGTAGTTTAATAGTTTCTTCCTTAAGGACTTAAGGAAGAACATTCTGAGGTTAGGTAATTGAATGTTTCATATGTATTAAGGAAATCTTGACTGAATTCATAACTGGTTAAATCAACCACTTCCCCTAGCATATTTTATATTAATCAATTATATTTTACTATCTGTTGTGTTTATTGTTAAATTTCCAAAACAACCAAACCATTATCTTTTTGTTCTGATAGAATCAAAGTAAAATAAGTATTTCCTACGCAATCCCTGAGATCGATACTTGGAAATAAAACTCCTTATTACTAAATCGGTAAAAATAGTACACTTGCTATTTTTCCGATCAAGTTTTTGGCGCCGTTACCGGGGATTGCCAAAATACCTATTTTAATTTTTATTCTATTGAAATTTTGTTGCTCGTCAACCAAAATTTTATCTGTGACAATCTTGTTATTCAATTCTAATATTTGTCTAACTTGTTTATGCGAGGTAAGGCCTCAGCGGATTTTTCTTTTGACGCAGATCCAGAAAGAACTCTTCGCGCTAGACTGAGACAAGCTAAGCAAGAAAAACTGGAATTAGCAGAGAAAGTAGAGGAGGAAGTTGTTTCAGTGCACTCAGAGAATTCAGATTCAGACGCGGAAACAGTTCCTGAAATCATGGCTGCAAATCCACCACCACCACCACCACCAGAGAGACTTCTCGGTGACTATGGTGGAACCAACACTCCGGGTGGTCGGATGACAATTGTTAACCAACCGGTTAATGTAGAACAATTTCAGCTGCATCCCAGTATAATTAATCAACTCGAAAGGCGGTCCTTTTCTGGAAGAGTGAATGAAGATGCCAACAAGCATCTGCAAAGGTTTTTAACTATGAGCACAACACTGAAAATGCCTGGACATAACGAAGAAGCAATAAGACTTCGTATGTTCCCAATCATTTTAGCAGATGAAGCCGAAGAGTGGTTCTATTCCTTACCTGCTGGTAGTATCACTACATGGGAGCAGATGGAAACAACATTCTTGCAAGAATATTTTCCCGCATCTGTGTCACTGAGAAAAAGATACGAGATCCTTAACTTCAAGCAGAAGGAGGGTGAGTCACTAGGAGATTCCTATAAAAGATTCAAGAGAATCCTAGTGGCTTGTCCTACTCACAACATGGATGAAACTGAGCAGATGCAAATGTTTGTTAATGGCCTTCGAATTCAAACGAGACAAATCCTTGATTCAGCAGCTGGTGGCTCAGCTAACTTTGCAACAGCCACCGACATGAAGAAGATAATTGAAGCAATTGCCTCGAATGAGCATTTGGAGTTATATGATAGGGTTTCAAGAAAATCTGCAGTTATTGACTTGAAGCTTGAAACAAACAAACAGGTGAAAATTGAAGAAGCAGTGGCTGCAGAGGTAGAGAAAAGGTTGAAAGCACTAAACATAGGTGCTCAGAAGGTGGCTCAAGTGTAACAGGCACCAAACGATGTGTGTGGCATTTGTAATGGACCATATAATACTGTTTATTGTTTTGCAACACCACAACAAATAGAAGATATCAAGTTTTTAAAGCAAAACAATCCCTACTCCAACACATACAACCCGGGGTGGAAGAATCATCCCAACTTTGCATGGAAGGATCAGAAAGGGAATGTGCAATAGCAGGTACAAGGTCAATATCAAAACCAATATCAGCAATAACAACAACAAGTCCCAAAGAAGGCAGATTGGGAGATTGCAATTGAAAAGATGGCAGCTCAAAATGAGCAATTTGAAGAAGAGACTAGAAACAATCAGAAACACACCGCCGCATCCCTAAAGAATCTCGAAGTTCAGCTGGGGCAGATAGCCCAGCAACTGGCAAGTTCTCGAACACCAGGTTCCCTACCAAGTGAAACAGTTCAAAATCCGAAAGGTCAGGAGAATGTTAATACTGTCACGACGACAGAGAAAAAGGCGGCTAAAAAGAAAAAAATTACATCACTGAGCGAGCCGACTAAAGAAGAAACTACCAAAGGAACTAAACCGGTGATTAAGTTGCCCTATCCTTAGAGAATGACAAAGAAGGAACCTAGTGAGTCAGACTTGGAGAAATTCATGACAATGTTTAAAAGGATTGAGGGTCATATGGCTTTGTTTGAAGCACTTGAAAGGATGCCCATGTACAAGAAATTCGTGGAAGAGGTAATGGCTGAAAAGAAACCAACCACTGAAGAACAGGTATCCGGTAAGGAACAATATAATGCAAACTCCCTGGAGCAGAACATTCCTAACAAACAAAAGGATCCAGGAACCGTCACAGTACCATGCACAATCAAAGAAAAAACCTTCAAAAAGGTACTAATAGATTCGAGAGCTAGTGTGAATCTGATGCCACTATCGATCTATCATTGGTTGGGTATTAATAATATCAGTGATATAAAGACCAATCTGAAGTTTGCGGATCACTCAAGAAAAGATGCATATGGTATAGCTGAAGATGTGCTGGTAACAATAGCGGACTTGACTTTTCCAGTAGATTTTGTAATCCTAGACATACCTGAAGACAATGAGGCACCCATCATTCTGGGTCGACCTTTAATGAAGACGAGTCGATGCAAGCTCGACATGGATGAGTGCACGTTAACCTTGAAAGTTCACAACAAGGAAATAACATTGAATGCTATTGAAGACCAGGAGATGGAGGAAGACACAGAATCTCAGTATCAAGTAGGCTTAATCAGGACATGAATACTATCAAAATCTCACCACTGCCAGTAGCCACCCTAAACGGAAAGATTCCTAACACCGAAAGGAAGGTTAAAAAGGAGTCGTGGCACAAAGGAGTCCACACTGATAAAAGAGACAACGTCCGAGTTATATACAAGAGGTGCAACAAGGTTTTGAACCTGAAATACCCCCCATGATAAGGGAAATGAACCGTCGAGCCATGTGACGTTAAACGAAGCGCTTCGTGGGAGGCAACTCACGTGTTTGATTTCTAATTTATGTCATTTTTCTTTTTCTTTGTGTGTGCTAAAATTTTGTTGTAGGGGAGGAGGAGAATTAGAAAGGCAAAGTCACAAACACCTCAAAATGGAAGGAAACCACACAAGTGCAATAAAACAATAGTAGTCGCTGTGAGTCCCCTTTGTATCTGGATTTAAACATTGAGGTCAATGTTTAGTTCAGGTGTGGGGGGGTTTTTCCTTTCATGTTTTATTTCGTTTTCATTTTGTTCATGTTTTCCTTCATCGTTTTTGGCTTTCGTTTTTGCTTCTGTTGTCGTAGTATTTTGTTTTTTTTACCTGTGTGTACAGAGTGATGAGAAATTGTTGGATGAATCCGGGATCGATTATAGTGGATGAAAGACACTTCTCTAACTTGTTCTATTAAGGTACCCCAGAAGTTGATGCAACCATGAAAAGTAAAAGTCAGACACAATTTGGTGACACTGGACCAAGAGAGCGGTATGGTAGAACCGAATCAGAAAAGAAACCACATGACACGAGGAGGCTTCAGAGCTTGTAAGGCTAACCAACATGGTGAGAATACAAAAGCCAAACACTAAACATCAGCATGAGAGTTCAGCCAGGTATGACTCTACCGCTCTGATTTTGCGTATGTCCTTTTGACACTTCACAGCATGACAACACACACTGAGGCAAGTTGTTTGCTTAGCCAGGGCCTTTATAGCCATCCCTATCTGTATGTTTTCCCTTCGTGAACCCCGTTGAGCCTTAGCCATTTTATTCATAATAAACCCCATGTTAACCACTAATCATTCATTTCTTCCATCACTCGGCATGATTGTTGTGAGTTACAAGATGTGCATAAAGCTAAGTTTGGGGTGGTAATCTTGAAAGATAGGGCAAGTGCATAATAAGAGATCATACAAAAAGAAGAGATTTGTGTATGTCCAAAAAGAAAAAGAAAAAAAAGAAACAAAAGAGAAAAAATGCACTTGCCGAGACTTAAGACTCTAACACCTATAAAACGCTCGCAAAGAATTGAGTGGAAAGAGACTCAAAAGAGTGAAATTAACACCCAGAGTTTAAGTGATGCACGGAAAAAAAAGAGAAAGAAAAATCACACAACATGAATGCCGAGTTCTAAACCATTTGTTATCCATTTTTGTGTTTATCCCACCGTACCCAAGCCCCGTTACAACCTAAAAGACCTCGTAGAGTGTGTGAAATCTGTTGTTGTCATGAAATTAGAATGTATTCAAATTTAAGAGTTTGGTATTGCATACTGTGCTGAGAGTGTACACACCCTAACCATGAGAGATGTTGTGAGTGTGTGAAAAAGCTTGCAGGTAACGAGGCTTCTGATGTGGAAATATGGCGAATTGTCTAAGTCGGAGATACCGGAAACTTGATTGGAAAGGAAGAACACAAATTGTGAAGGACAAGGTAGCATTATGGGAAATGAATTCGTGGGTGACCTTTGTTTGGACTCAATACATCACTTGAGGACAAGCAATGAGACAAGTTTGGGGTTGTGACCGGTCACCATTTCCATTGAATTCCCACCATTAATCCGATGTATTTTCATCACTTTGGTAAGATTTGTGTTTGTTTATAGTTGTTTCAGAGTCATTTATCATATTTTGTTAGTTTGGTATCGCATTTCATTTTATTACATGTTTATGTCAAAAAGGTCTCTTTTATGCTTCGTTTTGGTAGTGTTATTGTTACAGGCCGTTGCACAGGTTTAAAAGCACTAATAGTGGAGTTGGGGATACTCAGAAAGGCAAAAATATGAAAATACAGCAGTTCAACAGGGGCACCCGTGTGCCACAACACTGCCCGTGTTGTTGGTCAGGCAAAGCAAGCTTGGAGAGGAAAAAAACAGAGAGTTAACACGAGCACCCGTGTGTAGGAACACGGGCCGTGTTGATGCCCCTGTAACTTAATCTGAAAATAATCATGTTGGAAAGCACACACGGGCACCCGTGTGTACACACACGGCCCGTGTTGATGGGCGCGGCTTAGAAACTTCAATTTTTGCCATGTGAATCTATTTTGCTCATTAAGGGTAGTTTGGACTTTTTGCTTTGGGAAAATCCATCTGAAACTTTTAGAAGGCTTGAGAGAGAAAGGGGAAGACACTTTTTGACGTACGAAGAAAAACACTGCATTGAGAAGATTGCTACTGCGGAGGATTCGAAGACAGCGAGATTCAAGGGCTTCGACCATTGAAGATCAAAATCTCCTAGTTCTTTGTAATGTTTAATCTCAATACTATGCTTTCTTTGAATACTATGAGAGGCTAAACCCCCCTATGTTAGGGGGGAGGTCCTGATTTGATCGTATGTTATGAATTTGAGCAAATGATTTCTTTATTACTATGTTACTTATTTCAATTCAATTGTATGATGTTCTTATGCTTTTGTATCGGACAAATACAAATTGATCTATGACTATCAATAACAGGATTGTGATTGTTAGGGTTTTCACACAATTGGGTTTATGATTGTATCATCTAGGACTAGTAACTTTCATAAACCACCGCAAACCTTGATATTGTTTATGATTAAAACCAATGATTAATTGAATGGACATTTGAGTAAGAATTGGTAGTTTAATAGTTTCTTCCTTGAGGACTTAAGGAAGAACATTATGAGGTTAGGTAATTGAATGTTTCATATGTATTAAGGAAATCTTGACTGAATTCATAACTGGTTAAATCAACCACTTCCCCTAGCATATTTTATATTAATCAATTATATTTTACTGTCTGTTGTGTTTATTGTTAAAATTCCAAAACAACCAAACCATTATCTTTTTGTTCTGATAGAATCAAAGTAAAATAAGTATTTCCTACGCAATCCCTGAGATCGATACTTGGAAATAAAACTCCTTATTACTACATCGGTAAAAATAGTACACTTGCTATTTTTCCGATCACACACCAAGCATGTCTTGATAGGACCAAGCAAACACATCTGAATACTCTGGGAGAAGATCGATCAACCCCTTTTTAACCTTTGGACACAATTGAGACCCAATCTTGACTTCCTTCACATCATCTTCGGAACCCAATTTGACTAACTCAATCTGTTCTTCGAATGGCTGAATGGCTTTTTCCTGCAATGGGTTTAGAAACCAACCTGCATAATGATTTGATATTTTGATTTTAGATAAGTGAATTGTGACCAAATATTATGCATATGGACAATTATTATTTATTCAATCATGTTTTATGTGATTACCATTTTCAGGAAAGCAAAAAGTAAAAATAAAACATCATAGATGTGGGTGAATAGAATTTCATTTTATTGATGATTAATTTGAAAAAATGCCCAACAATATTCACTCCTCCCTTAGGCATAGGAGAAGGATTTTTTCTAAAAATGATAAAAAAAATTACTTAGAGTGATGGACACTAATAGGAACATCAACAGCAATCCAATTGTTGCAAGCCTTTCCATGCGTCACAAAATTGGTGCAGTCTTCCTCTTCATCACCCTCGATTATGGCAGCTGAGTGTTTTCATTACCATGAATGAACCCTCCGCTACGGAAACTCGGCTGCATATCTTCAGCTTTGAGATAAGACAACCCTCGCTGAAATCCCAATCCGACTCGATTCTTATTCTCGGCGACCTCTACCATGCGGCCCCACTGATTTGAACTTCCATCTTCTATAATTTTCTGAGCGTATTTAAAAGAGGACATGGGTGCCCCAGTTTTTTTCACTTCAGCAATAGATAGAGCTTGGAGCGGAGTTCCAACCTCATCCTTAGCTTCCACATACGAAAAAGACGACATGTGACTTACCAACAACGCCTTCTCTCCACCAACAAGGAGAAGCTTTCCATTCCTCACAAATTTTAACATATGGTGCAGAGTGGATATCACAGCTCCAGCCTCATGTATCCATGGCCTTCCCAATAAGCAAATGTAGGTTGGGTGGATATCCATCACTTAAAAAATAATTTGGAAATCACTCAGACCTATCTTCATTGGAAGATCCACTTTACCAATAACAGTCTTGCGAGAACCATCAAATGCTTTGACGATCACGCCACTATACCTCATAGGGGCGCCTTGATACGTTAACCTTGACATAGTTAACTTGGGGAGTACATTCAAAGAAGAATTGGTATCAACTAGCACATTTGACAACGTATCTTCCTTGCAATTCATTGATATGTGTAGCGCTGGGTTATGATTTCTGCCTTCCTTGAGAAGTTCTTCATCACAAAAGCTCAAGTTGTTGTAGGAAGTGATGTTAGCCACAATGTGGTCAAACTGATCCATAGTTACATCATGCTCTACGTAAGCTTGCTCCAACATTTTTTACAATGCTTCTCTGTGCGCTTTAGAATTCATGAGCAGAGACAACACTGAAATCTTTGACGGAGTCTGGAGCAACTGCTCCACCATATTAAATTCACTTTTCTTGATTAATCTCAATACCTCATCATCATCACTAGGCTTCAAATTGCTGGATTCACGAGACTGACACTTTGGAGCACTAACCGGATTCACTGTGGGTACATCAACCTTCTCACCAACAGACACATATTCTATCACCTCTTTTAGAAAGAGAGGTCCAAAAACACGACCACTACGGGTCACCTTTGTTATATCGACACTGTTCACAACAGAATTGGTCATAGGCAACGGAACCTCTTGACTATTCTCCAACATAGTGGCATTATACTGATACGGAACAACTCTATTGTATGCATACGGGACAGGGCCCGCTAACCGTATTACTAATGGTGATGCCGATCTATTGACGTTTTTACTGCTACTGCTGTCAAACTGAATCACTACCCTCTCAAGGGTTTTAAACATTGGAACAATAACATTCACATCATCCATATCCCTCGCCTGTTGAATCTGGTTTTCATTCTCATCCATCAACTTTTGGATATCTCTCTTGACGATTAAACACCCAGGGGGGGTTACACTACAAATCGCACAACCCTCATGGTCATGTTCACAATCACTGATGGTACACAGGGACTTATGCATCTCTACCAAGGACCGGCGAATACGTTGCACATCGAACACTCGGAAACTTCCTGGACAACCATCTACCATATTAATAGAGGAATTACCATGAGCAGGAAATGGATTAGCTTTCACATTCGGCGCGCGGTCCTCAAAGGACACCATCCCATTCTTCACTGGCTTTTGAACCTCATACTTCAAAGGGTAGCAATTTTCAATATCATGGCCAGGAGCTCCTTGATGAAAGGCACAATGGAGTTCTGGCTTATACCACCATGGAAGTGGTTCTGGAATTTGTGGCAGATTTCTTGGTTGAAGTAGGTTCTTGAGAACCAAAGACAGGTATAGTTCAGCGTATGACATAGGAATAGGGTCAAAAGAGACCTTCTTCCTTTTGAAACTTTGTTGTTGTTGATTATTGTTGTTGGTTCTTTGTTGTGGTTGTTGTTGACGTTGTTGTTAAATTGGTGTTGATTGATTGTTTGGAAATACTAGAATAACGAATGAAACTTGATGATGATGTTGATGTGGTTGTAGATTTCTTTTGACATGAGTCCTCCTCTGCCTATCCATGGATACTGCATTGGTTTCACCTTCCTTCTTTCTGGAGAAACTGCTCACATACTTCTTGCTTGATGATACCTCTTCCTTAGACAATCGTTCCTCACAGACACCTTCTTCTAACCTCATCCCCATGTTTACCATTTCGGTAAAATCACTAGGGGAACTAGCAATCATTCGTTCGTAATAAAACAAACTTAGGGTCTTAAGGAAAATCTTGGTTATCTCTTTTTCTTCCAATGAAGGATTGATTTGAGCAACAAGCTCTCTCCACCTATAGGCATACTCTTTGAATGTCTCTTTATCCTTCTGAGACATAGACCTCAGCTGGTCTCTATCAGGCGACATGTCCACATTGTACTTATACTGCTTCATAAAAGCTTCACCCAAATCATTGAATGTGCGAACACTTGCACTATCTAGCCCCATGTACAACCTCAAAGTGGCACCAGTCGGACTGTCTTAGAAGTAGTGAATCAATAGCTGATCATTATCAGTTTGCATTGAAATTTTCCTGGCATACATGACAAGATGGCTGAGTGGATAGGTATTTCCCTTATACTTTTCAAAGTCAGGGACTTTGAAATTCATCGGGATCTTGACATTGGGAACCAAACAAAGTTCAGCGGCACTCTTACTGAACAAGTCCTTTCTTCTAAACGTCTTCAATTCCTTTCGCAGCTCAAGGAACTGATCTTTCATCTCGTCCATCTTCTCATAAACATCAGGGCCATCAGACGACTCAAAATTGTAGATGGTGTCTTCGACACGAGGCAAAGTGTGAACAATTGGAGGCGGAACGGTCATGACCGGGCTAGGTGCCGGCATAGAAGCAAAAGTAGGCGCAAACCCTTCAGGCAAAAAGTTCAGTGGCATCCCCCACAGGAATCGGCAAGCATAGTTGCAGCAAATTGAGTGGCAGGCACAGTTGAGGTAGCAACCTCGGAGATGACAGTCCTCTGAGGAGGAGGAGTTGCAGGCGTTAGAGAAGACTGATTCTGAGCAGCTAAAACAGACTACATCATGGCAGTCAAATGAGCAATCTCATTCTTCAACTGTCGGTTCTCTTATTCTAAATGTTCCATGATTCTCGGTTGATTGGCACGAGTGTTGTATCAGTGAGTCAACTTGGCTGAAGCACAGAAGAATAACCGATAAGATATCTGGTAGAAGAAACCTGTTATGCAAATGATGCATGAAATGCAATGTTTTGATTGTTTTTATTTTCAAGGAACATACTATTTTATTTTCAAATATATAATAACAACAATTTGATGGATCATAAAATCTTTTTTATTCATATAATTTTGGAAGGATTACACTAAGTACAATGTCAGAAACCAAAATACAAATACAAGAGAAAAGGAAACTAAACATCCTAAGGATCCCCTAACAACAATGTCAGATGATCTAGCCACAGGCGCGTACTTCCTTCGGATGCGTCGAATCTCAGACTCAAAAGAAGTCTTTATCTGAGCCTTCTCGAGGACAAGCTGATCAATAATCTTCTTTCAAGCACCGGAAGGCTGAGGCATACTAGAGGAAGATGAACCCTATGGCTCTCTCTGTCTCTTCACTGCTCGGTCTTCAAGAAGTTCAATAAGTGTGTCTTTGTCCTTAGACTCAAACTGCAACTCCTCATGCTTTCGGCCCAAAGCGTGGAACCGCTCTTCCCACATATCCTTCTCTTGCTTCATCTTGGCAAGTGCGTCTTCCAACTCCTCTACATCTTGGCTAGGGAGAGTTAAAGGATCAACCACAACCATAGACATAAGTCTCTCACAAGCATACGACATCTTCAACTCCAAAGCTCTTTTCTTCACCCAAGTAGTGTAAGCTTCCAAAGCTACACAATTGCCCGGACCAAGCTCGGATCTTCCTTTCCTATGCATATTATGCCAAGCATGTACCATCTTCTGCTTCAAATTTTTGGGATCTTTACCCTCTTGATAGAAAATACCTTCTAACTGAGTGTTATTAGGTTTATCTCTCAAGGGGAACCCAAGTTGACGACGAGCCAAAGCAAGGTTGTAGTTGATTCCTCCTTGTGTACCAATGAGAGGCACATTAGAGAATTCACCACAACTATCAATAATATCCAAGCTACTCAATGAAGAATCATACCAAACTATATCATCATTAGTGAGATACGTAAGTCTCTGAGACCACCGTAGACATTGTTTATTTTCCACAAAAGCAGGCGTATGAGGAAAGTGTGAAATAAATCACTTGTATAGACGAGGAACACAACACACAATAGTTCCACCACCTTTAGAATTCCTCAAATGAAAAGAGAAGTACATATCACCCAACAGAGTAAGCAGATGATTCCCAACCAAGAAGATTCTAATTGCGTTAACATCAACAAAACCGTCAATGTTAGGGAACAAATCCAAACCATAGATGAGCAACACAAAGATAGCTTCAAAAGCATCCACACTTTCGGCTTGAGCAAAAGTAGTAGCTTTCCCTATAAGAAACTCAGAAGTCAACCCAAGCATTCCTCCTTGCTTCACCCAATAAGCCTCAATCTCAGACTTCTTCAGATGAAGAGCTTCAGCTATAATATGAGATCTGGGAATCTCTTCCAATCCACTAAACGGAACTTTGTTAGAAATAGGTATTCCTAACAGATGGGCATACTCCTCCAACGCAGGCATAAGATGATAATCAGGAAAAGTGAAGCAACGGTAGAGAGGGTCATAAAACTGAACCAACACACTCAAGAGTCCTTCCACCACATCAGCAGACAATACAGACAAAAGCTTCCCATGACGTTTCTTGAAGTCCAAGGGATCTAATACAAAAGATGATAGCTTCCTTGGCACTTTCAAATTGGGACATCTGAAACTGTACTTCTTAGTACTCCTTCGTCCATAATCCATGGTCTGAAAATATTTACAAATAAAACCTCAGTTCCTTGAAGTTATATTTCGTGTGATGAATGTCATGAAGTGCATGAATGCATGAATGTAACAATCACAAATAAGGGATCACACACAAGGCAAACAAACAAAGGTCAAGGGTTGAATCAAGTCATTCTTAAGATCAATCATCCATTTTGGTGGATTATGGTTTTCACCTTATCAACACCCAAGTTCCATTGATATTGACAAGACTTAATTGGATCAACCAAGAATCAAGTGTTTGTTGTGAATCACAAGCATGGAGTCAAGTTAAGGGCCATCCCAAAGGAGTGTACTATGGATAAAAACCTATAGATCATGTTCTAAAAAGTTCCTAGAGTCTTAATTCCATCTATCGGATATTATAGGTTTGGATGACTGACTCATCAACCCATAATATTCTCAAGAGAAACTCGTCTGAATGTAGTATCGTGTACAACTGTAATCAAGTCTACATCTGAACAGTCTCCACACTACGTCCTAAATAGGCCAAGTTGGGTTAAATTTTCTATGATCCTCGGCTTCTCGGACCCCAAATCAGAGAAAATAATGCCTAACCACAAATAACTTGTGTGACATCAATAGCTCCAAAAGGGTCTCCACTGAGTAGATGGGTCTCAAGCCAACTTGTTAAGGACTACTCCACATAAGTCGAACATGACTATGCCATCCTCATATCTTAATTTCACTCAAGTTCGGGTTAGAACTTATCTCACCACTCAGAGATCACCAAGCAAAACAAGCAGATTATATCACACAAAACAAATATACAAACATCAAATATACAATTATATACACATAAAAAGTAGGCTAAACCCACTGAGAACTACTCCTCAGCAGAGTCGCCACTTAATTTCTGTAGCGGTAAATTCATGACCATTAAGCTATAGATAAACTTAATGTCAATAAAACCAGAGTTGCCACCGCGCTTTTATTGTTTCCAATGGAAAAGGGAAAAGTAAGGACAACAACCAAAGATAAGAAGTTTTCAAATCAAAACTAATAAAATGTCAGAGATTACAGGTAAGGGGGTTGGTTACACAGAGGGGAGATGTTAGCATCCAAAGTGTCTTAGGTACTCCTAGGGAGCCCTTTTTTATGTGTGTATGTGTTTTGGTATAAAATGATGTTTGAGAAAAATAGAGTGTGGGGATGAGAAAATAATTCATTGATTATATTTTTGTGTTTGACAAGACCTTCGGACTTGTGCCTACGTACCAACATAAAATGAGGGATCAAAACCTCGTAGTTTGTGGTATCAATTTCAAAATGAGTGGATTGCTTTTAACAAAAATTTAAATTTTAAAGAGGCACAAAGGGCCTAAAATATTTTGCATGAGTGTTAGTTCTTTTTGTCTTTTAAAATTTTAAGTCAATATGGTTAAGTTAATTTACAAGTTTGATTAAGAAAAAGAGTTCAAAAATACAATGGCATAAGGCCAAAGTTTCTAGTTTGCAATAAAGTCTAAGTTTAGAAATCATAAGCAAATAATATGTTGAAAAGGGGAAGAGATTTGAAACTTAAGAAATGTGAGGAGATGAACCTAAGCAAAAAATTAAAAGTTAATAGTTGAAAATATCTAACCAATGGGATGCAATCCAATATACAAGAATGTCATATAGAAACCTACTTTTCCTTTGGACTTTAAATCAAGCAATATCAATAAGCAAGCAAGATGAAGAACAAGACATCAAAAAAAGATAGCCACATCCAAGCTAGCAACTTCATAGTCTTCTTTATAATCTTCCCCATGTATCAGATGACATACTCCTTGAATGGCTCAGAATAAGGCATTAGACACATGTTCAAAGTAATATTTGCATCAAGACCATGTAGCATATGAACTCAAGAGGATCTCAATACTTGCATCAAGACACATGTTCAATGACTTAGTCTTGGAAATATTGGCATTGGCCAAGTCCTTTTGAATAGGGAGTGTTGCCTAATTCTAAGTCCAAAGCTCCGATCAAATCCAATAGTCCACACAAACATTTTTTAGGGTTTTGTTGTTCATTAAGTATTTTAAGGTCCTAAGGCCACAAACACAGACAAGGTACACAAACAAGTATATACAATCACAATATATGGCTCAAGTGAGCAAAGTGAAAATGACATTAAAATAAACAAGTTAAATGATATGTAAAATGACAAATGATAAATGGCTTGAATTTAAATTGTATAAAGTAAATGACTTGAAATTTAAAGCAATTATAATAGAAGATAGTCAAAGGTTAGTTGATTAGATGTTAGTGAAGTTTTGCTTTTCAATTGTTTAAGTCATTCTTTGGAGAACACTCAACCCTCTACTCACAAGCATGGATCCTTAAACCAAGACATCTTCCAAAGGAAGAAAAAGGCCAAGTTTCACACAATACTATGAAGGGGGGGACTTACAATCTCACTTACTATAATGATATGCCTTTTGGATCAAAATTTAGCGCTATGTTAAGCAATCATAATTGGACTTATGTAGAAGTCACAACTATCTGAGATCGGGCAATAGAAATTTTGGTGTTAATGCATGTTAGAGATATGGTATAATGAACCATACTCCTAAAACATACCACACTCAAAAAAAGAAAATGATCAAAGGATTGACCTAATCCCATCCATACTTGTATTGGTTCATCTAACACCAAGTTATTGATGAACCAATTAGCCTTAGGATATTGAGATGTCATTGGTCAATAAAAGGGATGGGATAGAATAGGATTGAAGATGAAGAGGGAGGGAAAATGAGACAAACACAAATTGGTCATGGAAGGAATGTTATCAATTACATTTCATCAATCTCCTAAATCCAATGATTTTAATCCAACAAAAGTCAAATCAACCTTGACCAAGGCCCAAGCACATAGTCAAACTTCACAAGTAAATCAAAATGGCTCAACATAATTTCTACACAATTAAACAATTAAAAATCAAATTAAAATGCATTTAAATTAAATTATGTTTGATCAAAAACCTAAAACCTCTTCAAAACACCAAATAAATGGCCAAGAGATTTATTATAGATCAAACAAGGTCAAAGGACCTTAGAGAAAAAAATTCATTATTTTTGAAAAGTCAGAAGTATATTTAAACAATTAAGAATATGCACAAAATTAATTAAATCATTAAAAATATCAATATTGAGCCAAAAAATAATTTTAATTCAGAAAATGAAAGAGAAAAATATTTGAAAACTTTTGGTGAAAGTCCCATATTTTTTGGATCAATAATGAAATTAATATGAATTAATGAAAAATAAGCAATTAAATGGAAAATTAAAAAATTCAAAGAAACGTGGGTCATCTGATCCCCCTCATTAAATGCGCGTTCCATGTGTACATGAGTAAACTGTCCACACACGTGGTAATTACTTTGGATGGATGAGATTAGAAGCTGTGGATCACATCAAAGGGTTCTAGACAAGCCAACACACCACCGGAGCCTTAGCTCCGGTCATCTTCTCCGGTGAGGACCACCGGACTGGTCCAAGCTCAACACAAAGAAAAATGGAAAATGAGTACACTATTTTGAAGGAAAAATGATCAAGAGCACGAATTTGGCCTCAATTTTGTCCAATTCCAAGTATATAAAAAGATATAGGGATTTGAATTTTGAGTATCATGAACTGAGTTGCTTCGATTTGGCCTCAAAGCAACTCAACCTTCTTGCCTATATTGGTAGGACTTCAGACATCCAAAAATCAACAAGAATAATGGAGAATTGAAGGAGAATCGAAGAGATGAAAAATATGAAAATTCACCTTCAATGGAACTTCAGATTGACACGATCTTGCTTCCAATTATGCTTGGCCTTCAGATGCTTGATGGAAGAGAAATAGATCAAGGAAAGGGATGGACTCTTGGAATTTCAATCTCAAAACAGATGGAGAATTAAAACTCGGTTTTCAAAGAAAATCCTCAAGTTTATTCTTCAATGGTGAGGGTTTGTGGTTGCAGGATCAAAGCTTGGGCATGAGGTCCTTAATTCTGAGCAATGAGGGTCTTACTTATAAGCCATGAGATTGATTTTCACACACTTCCAATTTTGGCAAAATTTGAAACTCCTTCTTGCCTGGATGCATGGGCGTGCACTAGGCCCATGAGATGATGTATTCTGATCCATAATCCAATGTTTATCATTCTGAAATCATGTTGGAAGCTCATGCAAGTGTGTGTGGAAAATGGAACTTGAAATTATCCAAATGGTGCTTCAACTTACACCCATGCGCAAGTCCGTCAGTTTTGATCCAAATGAGATGATCTTGGATGTTTTGGAAAGGAGAGATCAAGGGGAATAACTTTCATGTTGAAAACATTTTCATTTTAAGCTTTGATCATGATTACATTTAAGGTGGAAGTTTGGAAAATCAAACATATTTTAAAAATTTCTAAGTCCCAAGTCAAATGTTCACTTCTTCCATCTTGAATAACTTTTTCTATGGACTTCAAATAAGAAGTGTTCCTTCATCAAAGTTGTATCTCTTTCAAAACTATTCAATTTGGTCATAAATTTTATCCCATTTAGATTTGTTATGGAGGAGTTATATGTTTTAGAAGTTGAGGAAAATCACTTGTTCAATGGTATTGGCCCAAAATGACCTATAATTTTTCCTCTTGACGCATGCATTTGCAAGTTGAATTTGCACTTCCTTAAAACATAAAATTTTAAGTAGACGTATTGAATTTGATCATTCAATTTTAATGTCTTTCATATCATAAAAATTGAGCAAGTTATGGTCTTGGGAAGTTGACCTCAAAACTAGAGTTCAGACAAAATGACCTTTAATCTTTCACCATAACAAATGACTTTACGAGGAAAACTAGCTCTTAAATTAAACATGAAAGTTGTTTAGAATGTCATTTTGAGTAACTTTTATCTTGGAATCATTTTCCTATGACAAAAGTTGTAGGATATAGGGTCTAGGGAACCCCAGTTTTGACTAGTTGACTTTCTCTGGTCAACCACCATGAACCGACTTGCTAGCTTGACATTCTCTTGAGTTTTGAGACTCATGGAGGATCATATATGTATAATATGATGTAATGTGAATTATCCCTTGAAATATTTGATCAATTTTTAAATAAACTTGTTGAAGAAGTCACACAAGATACCCAGATGAATTAGGGTTTCCAAGGCAAACAAACTCCAAACTCTTAATGATTTCTTGATCAAAATAATATGTGAAGATCATAGAGATTAATATATGATGTCTATAGCCATTTTGAACCATTTCTTGATTGAGCTCCTTGTATTGAGGGTCTCAAACCCTAGATATGAGCTTGATAGAGCATGGGTGAGCATACACACTACCTACAAAAGAGTTAAACTATACAATGACATATTTTTGGTATTTTGGTTAGTAAATAAAGAAAAAAAAAGTATGATACAATCAATAGTGCTTGGTGACCTCTCCAAATGTAAACCCAATGAATGAGGGGTAAGGAGGATGTCAAGGTGTGATCCCAAAACTAATGCATATGATGAGATATCATGAGGGATCTTAGGGTCAAAATTGGGGTCTTACACATATATTTGACACTTGTGGCATTTCTTCACAAACTTGCAATAGTCAGATTTCATTGTCAGCCAATAGTAATTTGCTCTCAACATCTTCTTAGCCATAGCATATCCATTGGACTGAGTACCAAAGGAACCTTCATGGACTTCAGTCATCAATAAGTCTACTTCGTGTCTATCCATGCATTTGAGAAGAACCATATCGAAGTTTCTCTTGTAAAGCACATCATCATTCAAGTAGAAGTTGCCGGCTAATCTTCTCAAAGTCTTCTTATCTTTCAAAGATGCGCCAGACACGTAAATCTTACTTTAAAGAAAGCACTTGATATCAAAATACCATGGCTTTTCATCCTTGACTTCTTCAACAGCAAACACGTGAGTTGGTCTATCAAGACGCATCACAATTAAATTGGGAACTTCATTCCAAAATTTTACCACAATCATAGAAGTCAACGTTGCAAGAGCACCTGCCATCCGGTTTTCATCTCGAGGGATATGATGAAACTCAACCTTTGTAAAGAAAGTTGAAATCCTCCTTGCATAATCTTTATACGGTATCAAACCGGGTTGATTCGTCTCCCATTCACCTTTGATCTAATTCACAACGAAAGTTGAATCTCCACAAACGTCAAGATACTTGATTCTGAGATCGATGGTCACTTCAAGCCCCATAATGTAAGCTTCATACTCAACCATGTTGTTCGTACACTTGAAAGTCAATCTAGCTATAAACGGAAAATGAGTTCCTTGAGGAGTAATAATCACTTCCCCAATGCCATTATCATATTCATTAGCAGCTCCATCAAATACCATGCCCCAACGGGAACCAGGTTCTAGCCCTTCTTCAAGCAATGGTTCATCACAATCTTTCATTTTTAAGTATAAAATTTCTTCATCAGGAAAATCATACTGCACTGACTAGTAGTCTTAAATCAGTTGGTGGGCCAAATGGTCAGCCAAGACACTACCCTTAATAGCTTTTTGAGATCGGTATTCAATATCATACTCAGATAACAACATCTGCCAACGAGCAATTCTCCCAATTAAAGTAGGCTTCTCAAAAATGTACTTGATCAAATCCATTTTGGATATCAACCAAGTAATATGATTCAACATATACTAACACAGACGCTTAGCAGCCCAAGCCAATGCGCAACAAGTTCTTTTAAGCATAGAATATTGAGTCTCATAGTCGGTGAATTTCTTACTGAGGTAGTAAACAGCATATTCTTTCTTTCTAGTTTCATCTTACTGACCTAGAACACAGCCTATACTTTCTTCAAGCACAGTCAAATACATGATCAAAGGTCTTCCTTCAACAGGCGAAGACAGAATCGGAGGCTCAAGCAGATACTCTTTGATACTGTCAAAAGCTTTATGGCAATCTTCGGTCCAATCACAAGACTGATCTTTCCGAAGAAGCTTGAATATAGGCACACATGTGGCAGTCATATGCAATATGAATCTTGAGATATAATTCAAGCGGCCGAGAAAACCTCTGACTTGCTTCTCTGTTTTGGGCGCATGCATTTCTTGTATTGCTTTGACCTTGGCAGGATCAACTTCAATACCCTTCTCACTGACAATAAAGCCTAACAACTTACCATAACAAACACCAAACATGCACTTATTGGGATTCAAGCGGAGTTTATACTTCCTCAAACGCTGGAATAACTTCAATAAATGCTCAACATGTTCTTCTTTATCACTTGATTTGGAGATCATATCATCAACATAGACTCCGATCTCTTTATGCATCATATCATGAAAAAGAGTGGTCGTGGCTCTCTGGTATGTTGCACCAACATTCTTTAAATCGAAAGGCATCACTCTATAACAGAATGTTCCTCGAGGCGTAATGAATATGGTCTTCTCCATATCTTCGGGTGCCATCTTGATTTGATTATAACCGGAAAATCCATCCATAAACGAAAAGACTTTGAATTTAGTTGTATTGTCTACCAACATATCAATGTGTGGCAGAAGAAAATCATCTTTCGGACTAGCTTTGTTCAAATCTCTATAATCAACACACATACGGACTTTTCCATCCTTCTTCAGAACAGGCATAATATTGGCCACCCACTACGGATACTCAGCGGTAACAAGAAAACCAACATCAACTTTTTATGTACCTCTTCTTTGATCTTCACTACCATATCGGGATGAGTTCTCTTCAACTTCTGCTTGACCGGCGGGCATTCTGGCTTCAACGGAAATCTATGCTCCACAATTTCAGAATCTAAACTAGGCATGTCTTAATAGGACCAAGCAAAATCATCTGAATATTCTCGAAGAAGGTCAATCAACCCCTTCTTAGCCTCTGGACGCAGTTGAGACCCAATCTTAACTTTCTTCACATCATCTTCGGAACCCAAGTTGACTAGCTCAATCTATTCTTCGAACGGCTAAATGGTTTTTTCTTCATGCTCAAGTAGACGAGATAATTCATCAGATACTTCTTCATCAACAGTCTCTTCCTCAGCCTCAAACACAGGAAAATCAAAGTTTGGAGAGGGAGTAGGATCATTGTATTCAATGGGTTTGGGAACCAACCTGCATAATGATTTGATATTTTGATTTTTGAGAAATGAATTGTGACCAAATATTACGCAGATGGATAATTATTATTTATTTATTTATGTTTTTTGTGATTACCATTTTCAGAAAAGCAAAAAGTAAAAATAAAACATCATAGATGTGGATGAGTAAAATTGCATTTTATTGATGATAATTGAAATGCCTAACAATGTTCACTTCTCATTTAGGCATAGGAGAAGGATTTTCTTTAAAATGAAAACAAATTACTTAGAGCGGTGAAGAATAACAGGAATATCAACAGCAACCCAATTGTTGCAAGTCTTGCCATGCATCACAAAATTGGCGCAATCCTCGTCTTCATCGTTACCATTCTTGATCACAACAGCTGAGTGTTAATCATTACCATGAATGAACCCTCCACTGCGGAAACTCGGTTGTACTTTTTCAGCTTTGATGTTGAACGGCCCTGGTTGAAATCCTAATCCGGCCCTATTCTTGTTCTAAGCAATCTCTACCATACGGCCCCACTGATCAGTGCAACTAGCCTAAATAGCTTTCTGAGCATCCTTGAAAGAAGACATGGGTGTCCCAACATTCTTCACTTCGGCGGTAATAAACAAGGCTTGAAACGGAGTTCCAACCTCCTTCTCAGCTTCAATGTAAGAAAAGGACGACACATGGCTTACTAAAAGCGCCTTCTCTCCACCAACAATGACAAGCTTGCCGCTTTTCACAAATTTCAACTTTTGGTGCAGAGTGGATGTCACAGCTCCAGCCTCATGAATCCATGGCCTTCCCAATAAACAACTATAGGTCGGGTGAATATCCATCACTTGAAAAGTAATCTGAAAATCACTCGGACCTATCTTGACTGGAAGGTCCACTTCACCAATGACGGTTTTACGAGAATCTTTGAACGCTTTGACAATCATGCCATTATACCTCATAGGGGCGCCTTGATAAGAGAGTCTGGAGAGATTTAACTTCGGGAGTACATTCAAAGAATAACCGATATCAACCAACACATTGGACAACGCATCCTCCTTGCAGTTCATAAAAATGTGTAGTGCCAGATTGTGATTTCTACCTTCCTCAGGAAGCTCTTCATCACAAAAACTTAAATTATTGCAAGAAGTAATGTTAGCAACAATGTGGTCAAATTGATCCACCGTCACATCGTGCTCAACATAAGATTGATCTAGTACTTTTTGCAATGCTTCTCTGTGTGCTTCAGAATTCATTAACAGAGACAACACTGAAATCTTTGACGGAGCTGCTCCAGCATATTAAACTCACTCTTCTTAATAAATCTCAATACCTCATCATCATCATTAGTCTCCAGTTTGCTGGATCCACCAGATTGATATACTAGAGCACTAACTAGATTCATCGCAGGCATATCCACCTTCCTACTGGCCGAAATATCCTCCACCTCCTTTGGAAAGACTGGACCAAACACACGACCACTACGAGTCACCTTTGCAATATCAGCTATACTCACCACAGAATTTGCCACAGGCAACAGAACCTCTTGACCATTCTCCACCATGGTGGCATTATACTGATAAGGCACAGCTTTATCGGATGCATACAGGATAGGGCCCACTAACCATATAACCAATAGCGATATTGATCTATTGACGGTGTTGTTGTTGCTGCTGCTGTCAAATTGAATTACTACCCGCTCAGGGGTCTTGATCACAGGAATAATTACATTGACATCATCTATATCCCTCGACTGACAAATTTGGATAATCCATTTATCCATCACCCTCTAAATATCCCTCTTGACAATGACACATCTTCGAGGGTTCACATTACATATCACACAACCATCATGGTCATGTTAACAATCACTGGCCAAACAGATGCCTCTATGAATTGCAACCAAAGACTGTCTGATATGGCGAACATTATAAACCTTATACTTTCCAGGACAACCATCTACCATGTTGACTAAAGCATTACCATGAGCGGGAAATAGATTGGTTTTCACATTCGGTGCACGGTTCTCAAAGGAGACCATCACACTCTTTACAAGCTTTTGTACTTTATACTTCAACAGCTAGCAGTTCTCAATGTCATGGGGAGTTCAGGATTGAACCGCCATGGAAGCGGCTCGGGAATTTGAGGTGGATTTCTTGGTTGGAGTAGGTTCTTGAGAACCAAAGATGGATACAGTTCAACATATGAAATAGGAATAGGGCCAAAAGACACCTTTTTCCTCTCGAAGTTCTGTTGTTGATTATTATTGTTGTTGTTGTTGTTGTTGTAGTTGGCTCTTTGTTGTGGTTGTTGCTGACATTGTTGTTGCTGAATAGGAACTGATTGATTGTTGGAATTGTTGGAAAACACTGGAATTACTGATGAAACTTGACGTTGATGCTGACGCGGTTGAGAACTTCTTCTGACATGAGGCCTCCTCTGCCTCCCCACAGATACTGAATTGGCTTCCCCTTCCTTCCTTTTAGCAAAACCACTCCCATATTTCTTACTGGATGACGCTTCTTCCGTAGACAGATGTCCTTCACGGAATCCCTCTTCTAACCTCATCCCCATGTTTACCATTTCGATAAATTCACTAGGGGCACTGGCAATCATACGTTTGTAATAAAATGAACTCAGGGTCTTCAGGAAAATCTTCGTCATCTCCTTCTCTTCTAATGGAGGATTAATCTGAGCAGAAAGTTCCCTTCATCTTTGGCATACTCTTTAAATGTCTCCTTATCCTTCTGAGACATAGACCTCAACTGGTCTCTATCAGACGCCATATCCACATTATACTTGTACTTCTTCACAAAAGCTTCACCCAAATTGTTGAAAGTACGAACACTTGCACTGCCTAACCCCATATACCATCTCAGAGCAGCACCAGTCAAATTGTCTTGAAAGTAGTGAATTAATAACTAATCATTATCAGTTTGAGTTGACATTTTTTGGGCGTACATAACAAGGTGGCTAAGTGGACAAGTATTTCCATTATACTTTTCAAAGTCAGGGACTTTGAACTTCATTGAGATCTTCACATTTGGCACTAAGCAAAGTTCAGCAACACTTTTACCAAAGAGGTATTTTCCTCTCAATGTTTTCAACTCCTTTCGCAGCTCAAGGAACTGATCCTTCATTTCATCCATCTTTTCATAAACATCTGGGTCCTCAGACGGCTCAGAATGGTAGATGGTGTCCTCAACACGAGGCAAGGTATGAACAACTAGAGGTGGCACAGACATGACCGGGCTAATGCCGACATAGAAGCAAAGGTAGGTGCAAGCCCTTCAGGCATGAAATTTGGTGGCATCCCCCACGGGAATCCAGTAGGCATAGACGGGCCGGATTGAGTAGTAGCAACAGGAATGGTCGAGGTAGCAACCTCAGAGATAACAGTCCTCTGTGGAGGAGTTGCAGGAGTTGGTGAAGACTGATTCTATGCAGCAAGAACAAACTCCATCATGGCAGTCATCCGGGCAATCTCGTCCATCAACTCTCTGCTCTCTTGTTCCAAATGCTTCATAATTTTGGATTGATTGGCACGAGTGTTGTATCAGTGAGTCAGCTTGGCTGAAGCACAGAAGAATAACCGATAAGACATCTGACAGAAGAAAACCTGCTATGCAAATGATGCATGAAATGCAATGTTTTTTATTGTTTTAATTTCAAGGAACATATTGTTTCATTTGAAAATGTATATAATAACAATTTGATTGACCATAAATCTCTTTTATTCATAAAATTTGGAAGGATTAGACTGAGTACAATTTTAGAAACCAAAGTACAAATACAAGAGAAAAGGAAACTAATCATCATAAGGATCCCCTAACAACAATGTCAGATGATCTGGCTGCTGGCGCGTACTTCCTTCAGATGCGTCGGATCTCAGTCTCAAAAGATGTCTTCATCTGAGCCTTCTCAAGGACAAGTTGATCAACAATCTTCTTCCAAGCACCGGATGGCTGAGGCATACTAGAGGAAGGTGGATCCTCTAGCTCTCTTTCTCTCTTCACTGCTCGGTCTTCAAGAAGTTCAATAAGCGCATCTTTGTCCTTAGACTCAAGCTGCAACTCCTCATGCTTTCGGCTTAAAGCATGGAATCGCTATTCCCACATATCTTTCTCTTGCTTCATCTTGGCGAGTGCGTATTCCAACTCCTCTATATCTTGGTTAGGGAAAGTTGATGGCTCAGCCACAACCAAAGATATGGGTCTTTCACAAGCATACAACATCTTCAACTCCAAAGCTCTCTTCTTCAACCAAGTAGTGTAAGCTTCTAAAGCTACACAATTGCACGGACCAAGCTCGGATCTTCCTTTCCTATGCACATTATGCCAAACATGTATCATATTCTGCTTCAAATGCTGGGGATCTTTACCCTCTTGATAGAAAAGATCTTCTAACTGAGTGTTATTAGGTTTGTCTCTCAAGGGGAACCCAAGTTGACGACGAGCAAAGCAGGATTGTAGTTGATTCCTCCTTGTGTACCAATGAGGGGCACATTAGAGAATTCACCACAACTATCAATAATATCCAAGCTACTCAATGTAAAATCATACCAAACAATATCATCATTAGTGAGAGACATAA
This sequence comes from Lathyrus oleraceus, assembly GCF_024323335.1. Classification (NCBI taxonomy): domain Eukaryota; kingdom Viridiplantae; phylum Streptophyta; class Magnoliopsida; order Fabales; family Fabaceae; genus Lathyrus; species Lathyrus oleraceus. Next base: position 180,267,493 of record NC_066585.1, read on the forward strand.
GTCTCTGAGACCATCGTAGATATTGCTTGTTCTCCAAAAAAGCAAGCGTCTGAGGCAAGTGCAAAATAAACCACTTATACATAAGAGGAACACAACACACAATAGTCCCACCACCTTTAGAATTCCTCAAATGCAAAGAGAAATACATATCACCCAACAGAGTAAGAACAAGATTCCCAATCAAGAAGATTCTAATGGCGTTAACATCAACAAATCCGTCAATGATAGGGAACAAGCTAAACCATAGATGAGCAATACAAAGATGGCTTCAAAAGCATCCATGCTATCGGGTTGAGCAAAAACAGTAGCCCTACCAATGAGAAACTCAGAAGTCAACCCCATAATTCCTCCTTTCTTCACCCAATGAGCATCAATCTCAGATTTCTTCAAATGAAGAGTTTCGACTATGATATGAGATATGGGAATCTCCTCCAATCCACTAAAAGGTACATTTTCAGAAACGGGTATTCCCAAGAGATGGGCATACTCCTATAACATAGGCACGAGCTGATAATCGGGAAAAGTGAAGCATCGGTAGAGAGAGTCATAAAACTGAACCAAAACACTCAGAAGTCCTTCAACTATATCAGTAGATAGCACAGACAAAAGCTTCTCATGATGTTGCTTGAAGTCCAAGGGATCTAATACAAAGGATGATAACTTCGTTAGCTCTTTCAAATTAGGACATCTGAAATTGTACTTCTTAGTGTTCCTTCGTCCATAATCCATGGTCTAAAAATATTTGCAAGTAAGACCTTAGTTCCTTGAAATTATTTTTGTGTGATAAATGTCATGATGCGCATAAATGCGTGAATGCAACAATCACAAACAAGGGATCACACACAAGGCAAACACAAACAAAGGTCAAGGGATGAATCAAGTCATTGTCAAGATCAATCATCCATTTTGATGGATTATGGTTTTCACCTTATCAATACCCAAGTTCCATTGATATTGACAAGACTTAATTGGATCAACCAAGAATCAAAGGGTTTGTTGCGAGTCACGAGCATGGAGTCAGGTTAAGAACCATCCCAAAGGAGTGTACTAAGGATAAAAACATGTAGATCATGTTTTAAAAAGTTCCCAGAGTCTTAACTTCATCTATCGGATATTATAGGTTAGGATGACTGACTCATCAACCCATAATATTCTCAAGAGAAACTCGTCTGAGTGTAGTATCACGTAACAACTATTATCAGATCTACACATGAACAGTCTCCGCACTACGTCCTAAATAGGCCAAGTTGGGTTAAATGTTCTACGGTCCTCAGCTTCTCGGACCCCAAATCAGAGAAAGTAATGCCTAACCACAAATGACTTGTGTGACATCAATAGCTCCAAAAAGGTCTCCACTGAGTAGATGGGTCTCAAGCCAACTTGTTGAGGACTACTCCACACAAGTTGAACATGACTATACCATCCTCGTATCTTAATTGTACTCAAGTTCGGGTTAGAACTTATCTCACCACTCAGAGATCACCAAGCACAACAAGCAGATTATATCACACAAGACAAGTATGCAAACAATCAAATATACAATTATATACACATGAAAAAGTAGGCTACTGTAATACCCTAAAATTTACCCTTCATTTTTCCTGGAAGCATGGGATTATGTTTTACACTTCATTAGCATCATATTAGGTCATACTCATTGCATACTGCATTAGTGACATGGAGATCAAGTTTTGATCGATCACTCCTTAACAGAAGGAGCCCACACAAAGCAAGATTGAGAATTGGACTTCATTTTCTAAGTATACAAGTCTCAAGGGTCTCAGGGGGGTCCAAGTATCTTATTATGGTCCTTAGTTCACCAGTGAAGGATTCAAAGTAATCAGAGTGTTCATCTGGATTTAATCAGAAATTAGGGTTTCATGGCTACCTGCAACAGGCAATGTTTTGTTGGAAGTAGAGGAGCTCATCCATGTCATGATTAGAGAGGCATCTTGGCCTAGGAAGATTCACAATTATCTCAGAAAGATCCATTGGAAATCAGTGCAATCAGTTCCTGATCATTTTGCCCTAAAACTAGGGTTTGGTATAAAATCAGTTTATTTCTGATTCTTGGGGTGAAACTCTTTTCCATGGCCCTCCATATGTCCACAAGGGTCTACATACAAAAAATCAGCTCTTTATTTGAGCTAAAAGTGCTTCAATTGATCAATGGAATCGGGAATCAGACAGTTTGGGAAAAGTCAACTGTGGGGCTAGAAAAGTCAACTCCTGACATTTTGATAGTGGAATCTCAAAATCCATGCCTAGGGGATCATACATATGAAATTTTATCAAGGTTGGATCATGGATTCATCATTTAATCAGGAATTGGAAAAGTTACTTAATTTGGAAATGGTTGACTTTCCATTTAGGGCAAGTTTTCATGATCGTTGCACTCACTTTAAGCCCATTTTTCATCAAGATAAAAACTCCATTTGAACATTTATCCAACATGAAAGTTGTTTCTCTTGTTCCAAGCTTTCTAGAGATATAACGTTTGCTCGATTTGGATTAGAATTGAGAAAGTTATGCTTAGTCAAAGTGAGACATTTTTTTAGGACACTTGCCATGTCCTCTTTCACATCCTTTTGGAATCATCTCATTTGGATCCATGGTTTGAGAGATACATTCATTTAAAGTGGGCACCATGACTTGATTTTCTAGGCAGATTTTGGGCCTGACTGGCCCAATCAGATTTTCTAAGCATGCTGCACAAACCAGTCACATTTTTTTTACCTCTTTTGGCCATGCATTGGACATCCATTCACTTAAGTTTGGCCCAAAATAACAACATTTTACACCTTACTTCACACTTTTATTCTTATGGATAAATCACTTATTAAAAAGTCCACGAGAACACCTAATCCACCCTATTTAAGAAGCTGAAACCTAACCCTAAAGGAGCATTGGAATTTCGTGGCAAGGAGGCAAAGCTTCATCACATATCAGATTCCATTCCACTTCTATTTTCCATTAGGTAATCATCTCTTCCATGACCATGTTTTGATATATCTACGCTTGCTTACCATGTTCATCACCATTAATCCTTCCATTTTCATATTTCTTTTTCTTATTTAAAATATTTTCTTCGTCCATAAAATTACCCAAAAATATTTTTCACTTTTCTTAACATTTTATTTAATTTTATATAATTTTTATTTTCGTATTTTTTTAATATTAATATTTTATTTTAATTATTTATTCTAAATGGTCCATTTTAACACACTTTTCTTTATTGATTTTATTTTTATGACTTAAAATTATTGTTAGAATTAAATTTTTGGGATGAAGGTTGACCACTGTCTCATGGTCAAACTGACCTTTTCTTGGAATTTTATTTCACATTTTCAATTTATTTTGGATTTATTTATGACCTAGTCTTATTAATTGACTTTAGGTTTGACCTTTGTTTTATTTTAATTAATTTATGTACCAATTTTCATTATTTTTAAAATATTTTTAGGGGATGATAATGTCCTGACCCCACCTTATTTAGTTTAATTTTTCATAATTTTCTTGATTAATGTACTATTTATTCTTGATTTATTTCTAACCTAGTCTTATTAATTGACTTTTGGTTTGACCTCTGTTTTATTTTAATTAATTTATGCACCAATTTTCGTTATTTTTAAAATCTTTTTGGGGCATGATGATGTCCTGACCCCACCTTATTTATTTTAATTTTTCATAATTTTCTTGATTAATTTACTATTTATTTCTAACCTAGTCTTATTAATTGAATTTTTGTTTGACCTCTATTTTATTTTAATTAATTTATATACCAATTTTCGTTATTTTTAAAATCTTTTTGGGGGATGATGATTTCCTGACCCCACCTTATTTATTTTAATTTTGCATAATTTTCTTGATTAATTTACTATTTATTCTTGATTTATTTCTAACCTAGTCTTATTAATTGACTTTTGGTTTGACCTCTGTTTTATTTTAATTAATTTATGTACCAATTTTCGTTATTTTTAAAAACGTTTTGGAGTATGATGATGTCCTGACCCCACTTTATTTAGTTTAATTTTTCATAATTTTCTTGATTAATTTACTATTTATTCTTGATTTATTTCTAACCTAATCTTATTAATTGACTTTTGGATTGACCTCTGTTTTATTTTAATTAATTTATGTACCAATTTTCGTTATTTTTAAAATATTTTTGTGGGATGATGATGTAATGACCCCACCTAATTTAGTTTAATTTTTCATAATTTTCTTGATTAATTTGCTATTTATTTGTTATTTTTTAAGTTGACTTGAATTTTCAGTTGACTTCTTTATGGTCGATGTTTGACTTAGGGATTGCTTATGGCAATTGAAGAGATCTATTGATCCTCCCTTGTTCATATCATATGCCATGCATTATAGGTATTTTAACTTGATTTTATTTGGTCCTTACCTCATTTCCTGATTAAATTATTCAGTGGACCATTCGTGTGTATATTTTCATCTGTTTGATTAATCTGTTATCTTTTATACTTGTTTCTCTCATTCATGCTTTCTATTGCTTGATTATTTAACATGTTCATATTCCCATGCATTGTTTAAATGCTCCATTATTTGATTCTTTGGTTTGATTATATATTGTTTATTTATCCGATCTGATTGATAACTGTTGCCTACTTGTATGATGTATAAGGCATATATTCTTATTGTTTGTTTGCCATGAACAATCCCCATTCATAACAAATGTACCCCTCTCCCATAAAATGTATAATATTTATTTCTTTATTTCTTTAGTCACCTGTTAATAAAAGAATTAAAACGAACATCCGATAACCATTTCAAAATAAGATCAAAAGCTCGATCCAACGTCGAGTAATCATTTTCAAAACATAACAGAACCAACACGCATTCATCCATCCTCTTGTAAGTCGATTGCCTCAGGCATCGCCATCTACCTGTAAGTCGATTACCTCCGGCATCACCATCTATCCTTATCCGTAACTCCTCTCCGCGCTCCATTCGTCGACTCTTGTTCCGTTTAGGTAGCACCCATTAGGTAGAACCCTTTGTATGATAACATAGGTAGAATTCCCTTATTCTTTGCATGCTAACATTAGGTAGATGTTCCCCTTTGTAAATCATAACACATAGGTCCATATTGCATGACAACTCTAGAATAGAGCTTCCCCACTTTTAGACCTTCCGTGCGTCTCCGATCTTGTGGCATGTCAGTCCGTTCTATTGCAAAGAGGTAACTGCCTAAGACTCGATTCAGCGAGCTGCGACACCTACTGATAGGACGTTGAACACACTGCCCATCCTCCTTTGACACAGCTGGTGTCCTCTTTTGTAAGTCCATGTTCAGATGGCGATCCTTAACCCCTAGTTAGCCAAACTATGTTTTGCTCTGATTCTCATTCCAGATGAGATACGTAGGCATAAGACGCGACGTCTTACCGAGCACACTTCTCTTTAACCCATAGGTAGCCAAGCTACGAAGACTCTGATTCTCATACTCAAATGAGATACGTAGGCAGTGGATGCGACATCCTTGCAGTCATTTTCTTTTAACCTTCCTTTTAGTAAATAGTACTTTAGATATACCTACACCCTTTAGACTAGAACAACACTTATGAAAAGGGCTCCTTAGGAGTACCTAGGATGTTTTGGGTGCTTAAAACCTTCCCATTGCATAACTAACCCCCTTACCCAGATCTCTGACATTTTTACTAGTTTTTGATTCAATAAAACTTTTAGGTTTTTGTTCGCTTTCTAACCATTCCTTTGGATAAATAGAAGTGCGGTGGCGACTCGACTTGTATGGTTTACCTTGTATTTAGTCAATATCTCTAATGGTAACGAATACCCCACTACAGAAAAGTGGCGACTCTGCTGGGGACTATCACTTGCCTAGTGGATTTTGCCTACTTTTCATATTTGTTGTATTGTATGGTATATTGCTTTGTGACATATTTTTGTGCAATTTGGGATTACTGTATTGTATGTAATGATTGAATTGTTTGAATATTAATTCCTTGTATGCTTGGTGATCTTCGTGAGATGAGTTCTATACCCGAACTCGAGTGCACTTAGGATAGAAGAATGGCATAGTCTTGTTGACTTGTGTGGAGTTATTCCTTAGCAAGTTGACTTGCAAGCCCATTCACTTGGTGGAGGTTACGTTGGGATCAATAATGTCACACGAGTAGTCGTGGTTAGGCATTACTCTTTCCAATATATGCCTTAGAAGCCAAGGACCTTAGTTTACCACACCCATCTTGGCCTATTTTTAGGACGTAGTGCGAAGATCGTTCAAGTTTAAGATTTGATACGATTGTTACGCGATATTACACTCATAAGAGTCTCTCTTGAGAATATTTTTGGAATACGAGTAGTCGTTTATCCGATAATATCTGAAAGATGGGATGATGACTATGGGAACCTCTTGTAGAACATGATTGTCAGGTTTAACCATAGTACACTCCCTTTAGGTGGTTCTTAACCAAGACTCCATGCTCGCGACTCACAACAAACCCTTGATTCGTGGTTGATTCGTTCTTGTGTATCCTTAATATCAACGGAACTTGGGTGTTGATAAGGTGTAAACCATAATCCACCAAAATGGGTGATTGATATTAAGGATGACTTGATTCATCCCATGACCTTTGTGTGGTGTGATTTGCTTGATCCTTGAGTGTGATTATTGCATCCATGCATTCATGCATTCATACACATCCATATCATCAACAATGAGAAAACTTTCAAGGAACTTAAGAGGTCTATTTGCAAATTTTCAGACATGGATAAGCAAAGAAGGAATACGAAGAAGTACAGTTTCAGACAACCCGACTTGAAAGAGTTAAGGAGTTTGACATCTTATGTATTAGATCCCTTGGAATTCAAGGCTCGTCATGGGAAGCTTCTGTCTATTCTGGCTAATCAAGTGGATGAAGGTCTAATGAGTGTGTTGGTGCAGTTCTATGATCCCTTGTACCGTTGCTTCACTTTTCCGGATTTCCAGCTTTTGCCCACGCTTGAGGAGTATGCCTATCTTGTGGGCATACCTATCCTAAACCAGTTTCCGTTCAGTGGCTTGGATAGAGTTCCTTCTTCCCAAGAGATTGCTGATCTGTTGCGTATAGATGAATCTATTATTGGTGCTCATATGACTACCAAAGATGGAATTCAAGGTCTCCCGTCTGATTTCCTCATTGATCAAGCTACTATGTTTGGGAAGGCCATGAGTCAGGACGCCTTTAAGGCCATATTTGTACTTCTCATCTATGGGCTAGTGTTATTCCCCAACATCGACAGGTTTGTGGATGTGAACGCCATTAGGATTTTCTCTACTCTTAATCCCGTTCCTACTCTGTTGGGTGACACTTATTTCTCTTTGCATATGAGGAATGCAAAGGGCGGTGGTACCATTGTGTGCTGTTTGCCTCTATTGTACAAGTGGTTTATTTCGCACTTGCCTCAGACGCTCGCCTTCAAGGAGAACAAAGGATGTATACGGTGGTTCACGAGACTTATGTCTCTCACTAATGATGATATCTTTTGGTACAACCATGTATATGATGGTGTGCAGATTATCGACTCTTGTGGTGAATTCTCCAATGTACCTCTTCTTGGTACATGCGGTGGAATTAACTACAACCCTATTTTGGCACGTCGTCAGCTTGGGTTCCCCCTAAAGGATAAACCAAATAACATTCTGTTAGAGGGTGTGTTCTTTCAGGAGGGTAAAGATCCCCAAGGCTTGAAGGGCAGGATGGTCCGTGCTTGGCGCAAGATCCATAATAAAGGAAGGAAGGAGATATGACCGAAGAACTGTATCGCTTTGGAACCCTATACCTCTTGTGTTAGGAGGAGAGCTTCCGAGTACCTCATGCCTTATGAGTATCCAAGACCCACACCTTTGGTTGTGGATGGGCCTTCAACCCTCCCTAGCCAAGGAGTAGAGGAGTTGAGAGACGAAGACCGTTCGCGTGCTTGGATCCGTGAACGAGAGGAGTTGCTTCAGCAGATCAGAGAGAAGGATGCTTTGATAGAGTTCCTTGAGCACCAGGTTATTGATGATCCTGATGACGCATTGACTTCTCTACTTCCTCAGTCCTCCAAGTTTTGGAAGAGGAAGTATGATCGACTCGCCAAAGAGAAGGCAGATATGGAGGTAGCCTATGAGAGGGAGGTGAAGAGGCTTCGTGCAACTTATCTTCCGGTCTCGAGGGCTTTGGACGATTTCTTCTAGGGATCCACATGATGTTCATTTTCCTTCTCTCTTGTATTGTATTTGTTTACCAAGATTGTACTTCTTTGGTGTAAAAACATTTCCAAATATTAATTGACGTGATATTTCCGTATGTGATAAACGTTTAATATTTCCAAAATTTGCAAATAAGAGTCTAAAGTTCCTCTGATATAAAAATTAAATCATAAGCATTGCATGCATCATGTTTATCTATTCCTAGGGGTTTATATCTTCTTCTTGATTCTAGTCGGGGTTTTCTTACACTGTTTATCTAATGTGAGACTGGAATCAAGGGGTAGAATACCCTTTGGAATTGATAAACATGTCATTGCATTTGCATATTCATTAGCATGTCTTGCATAACAGGTAATGCCGCAGTGTTCTCATCTTGTTTGGTATTCCATTATTAGGATAGCTGACTTAGGCATTCACCGATACGGTACCTGAAGGAATCAACAGAGACCAATGGAAGGTTTACAAGCAGAGCTCGTTGAGATGAGGATTCGCATGAATTAGTTCATGGAAGTGGTCCAAGGAGTGGCTCAGGGACAACAGGAGATTAGATTGTTGGTACAGAGGAATCCCCCTACTACTCAACCGGAGGTTAGGGCTGATCCTCCCGCTGGAGAGGCTAATGGACCCAATGGATCGGGGCCTATCCTAATCCCACATGGAAACCTTGGTCAACAACCCATCCATGATGATCAGGAGGATCAATTCCCCCTGCTTCAGGAGGACTTTGGCATGGGCCATGGTATGGACCCTATGTTTCGGAGACTGGAAGAGAGGTTGAAAGTTGTGGAAGGGCAGAATGCTCTTGGTGTGGATGTTGCTGACTTGGGGCTGGTCCCAGGCGTGGGAGTTCCGCCAAAATTCAAAGTCCCCGTGTTTGATAAGTACAATGGCAACTCTTGCCCGAAGACTCATGTATAACCTTACTTCCGCAAGATGATCGCGTATTCTGATGATGAGAAGCTTCTCATGTAATTCTTCCAGGACAACCTAGCTGGGGCATTCTTGGAGTGGTATATGAGGCTGGACAAAGCCCATATTCGCTGCTGGAGAGACTTGACTGAGGCCTTTGTGAAGCAATATCAGTACAATGCGGATATGGCACCTGACAGGACTCAGCTCCAGGATCTGTCTCTCAAGAGCAACGAGTGCTTCAAAGAGTATGCTCAACACTGGAGAGATATGGCTTCCCGTGTTCAGCCTCCGATGTTGGAAAAAGAGATGGCTAACATGTTTATGAACACACTGCCGAGATCTTATTTGGAGCGTCTGGTGGGTTGCAACGCCTCGAATTTTGCTGATGTGGTCTCTACCGGTGAGAGGATGGAGAACTACTTGAAGACATGTAAGATCCAAAATGGGGTTGGATCATCTTCGGGGTCAAAGAAGCCGTTCTTAGGAGGACAGAAGAGGAGAGAAGGGGATGCAAATGCCGTATCTTCTTATCAGAACAGGGGTAACCGGAGGAATAACTTTCAGAATTACCATCAACAACCTTATGTTGCAGCAGTGACCATTCCGGCTGCAACACCAGTGCAACAATAACAACCTCAACGTCAACAAAATCAATACCAACAACAACAGGGTAACATACCTGCTTATCAACAGAGACAGGGGATGATGGATAGGCGTTTCAACACTCTTCCGATGTCGTATGCCCAGTTGCTTCCCAACCTTCAACATTTGCAACTTGTGCAGTTATGCATTTTGGCTCCTCCCGTTGGCAGGCTTCCAGTGGGTTATGACGCCAATGCTAGGTGTAATTTCCACTCTGGGGCACCTGGCCATACTATCGAGAACTGCAAAGCTTTTAAGCACGTAGTTCAGGACCTTATTGATTCAAAGGCCATCAACTTTGCGCCGGCTCCTAATGTTGTCAACAATCCCATGCCGCATCATGGTGGAGCAAATGTTAACATGGTTGAAGGAGAAGCCAAACTAGTCAAGGAGGTGTTGAAGCTGAAGACTCCGCTGTTAGAAATCAAAGAATACTTGCTAAAGGCAGATGTTTTCCCCGGCTGTGGGAGAGGTTGTTTGGGGTGTGTTGTACAAAGTGGGGGTTGTGTGAAGCTGCAGCAGGGTATCCAGGCCTTGCTTGACACTGGTATCCTCCAAGATGAAGACTTATCTGCCCAAAGGTCTGTTAAAGGGGTTATTGAAGGGGTTGTTGAGAATGAAGATGTTGATCCTCTCTTTCCTGAAGATGCTGAAGAATTTACAAATGTTGTTCCAGCTGATTTTGTAATTCCCAACGATGTAATTAATTTTTTTGATGTTGTTGCTGATATTCCAAACATGGTGTTTGATTCTGATGTACTTGCTAAACTTGATTCCGATGTTTCGGATGTTTGTACTTCAATAAATAAGATTTCTGAGTATGACTGTGACGTTGCCACTATCACAATTTTCTATCGGACCGCTCAGATCAGTGCGCCAGTAGCGCAACCGGTACCACCAGTGTGACCGCATCAATCCACTATGACCATCATGACCCCTGGTCCTTTACCTTTCACCAACAAAAGGGCCATTCCTTGGCATTACGGGGGGAGTGTGTACACGCATGATCCTAGAGTGGAACAACCACTGAAAGTAGAAGAGGTGCAGGATCAGAAGTCTGAACCTGGAATTGAGATAAAAGATCCCGCAGTGGACAATGTTGGTGGAATCGGGCGATTCACCAGAAGTGGTAGACTATTCTCACCATCGGTTACCCAACCTGATAGTGCTGACGCCGCAGCGAAGGCCAAAGGCAAGCAAGTTGTGAATGAGGGTACCTCTGCAATACAGGCTGGCTTTGAGCCTGCTTTTATGAAGGATGTGGACAAACTTTTGAGAATTATAAAGAAAAGCGAATACAAGGTAGTCGATCAGTTGATTCAGACGCCATCCGAGATATCTATTCTCTCACTCCTACTGTGTTCGAAGGCACACAGGGAGGCACTCCTGAAGGTCCTTAATGCTGCATATGTGCCTCAGGAGATCTCAGTGAACCAACTAGAAGGGATCGTTGCAAATGTTCATACAAGCAACGGGTTGGGTTTTACTGATTCTGACTTGACGCCAGTTGGACGCGATCATAACAAGGCTTTGCACATCTCGATGGAGTGTAAAGACATTGTGCTATCCCATGTTCTGGTGGATACAAGTTCCTCTCTCAATGTGCTACCCAAGAGAGCCCTGTCAAGGTTAGATGTAGAAGGTTTGATCTTGAAGCCTTCCGATCTTGTGGTAAGAGCCTTCGATGGTTCTAAGAGGTCGGTGTTCAGAGAGGTAGAATTGCCAATTCAGATTGGATCACAAACCTTCAACACCGTCTTCTATGTGATGGATATCAGTCCTTCGTATAGCTGCTTGTTGGGTCGTCCTTGGATCCGTAATGCTAGGGCAGTCTCCTCGACCTTGCATCAGAAGATCAAGTTCCTGGTCAATGGAAGAATTATCACTGTCTGTGGTGAGGAGGATATTCTGGTCAGTCACCTGTCTACATTCAAGTATGTAGAGGTAGAAGGTGAGATTCATGAGACCCTGTGTCAGGCCTTTGAGGAAGTTCAAGTCAAGGATGCAGCTTCAGTGGAAGAGGTTGAAGCAGGTGCCTCTTTGTCGTCCTTCAAGCAGGCACATGCCTTGGTAAATTCAGGCGTTGCTCCCGGTTGGGGACGTCTAGTGGATTTACCTGTAAAGGAAGACAAGTTTGGGATTGGGTATCAGCCGACATTGACTTCTACAACTTCAACGCCTCAGACTCGTCAGGGGCCGATTACTTTCTCCAGTGCTGGCATCATTCAGTATGGCTAGGTCTCTGCAATCAACAAAGAAGATGGGGATAGTGATTGCGACATTGACAACTGGGTGCGTCCAAGGGTCCCGGGTGAAGTTCTCCGCAACTGTTCTTCTGAAGAGATTATCCAAGTCACTCTTCTTAAAGAGTAATTTTCTTTGTTTATTCATGCATATCCAAGTCTTACGTTCCTCCCAGGGCGTAATGACTCATTGTAGGGCTCATCTATGTGGATACCTGCATTTTTTATCATAAATAAAGGATGTCTTTTTGCATTCAAATATTTTATTCAGTGTCTTTCTATTTTTGCAGTTTTCAAAAATCAAAAAATAAATAAATATATATATATATATATATATATATATATATATATATATATATATATATATATATATATATACATTTGGCAATGTTTTGTTTAGTTTCCTCTTCTTGTTCACACTCATAAGCACATACCATCACTCATGCAGATGCACGTCACCGGATCTTATTGATATTCGTTCTGCTATGGCTCGCTTCGACTTTGAAAATCCAATCTTTCAAGCTGAAGAAGAGGGTGATGAAGACTGTGAACTCCCTGAAGAACTTGCCAGGTTGTTAAAACAAGGGGAAAGGCTCATTCAACCGCATCAACAGTCTATTTAAGTGATTAATCTCAGCACCGAGGACGTCAAGAGAGAAATAAAGATAGGGGCTTCTTTGGAAGATAATGTGAAGAAGGGGCTAATTAAATTGGTGCAAGAGTATGTTGACATCTTCGCTTGGTCTTATCAGGACATGCCAGGGCTTGACACAGACATTGTGGTACACCGTTTGCCTCTCAAAGAGGATTGTCCTCCGGTCAAGCAGAAGCTCAGAAGAACAAGACCAGAGATGGCTGTCAAGATAAAGGAAGAAGTGCAAAAACAGTTGGATGCAGGGTTTCTAGCAGTTACAAATTATCCGTCATGGGTTGCAAATATCGTTCCAGTACCTAAGAAAGATGGAAAGGTACGAATGTGTGTTGACTACCGGGATCTGAACAGAGCTAGTCCTAAAGATGATTTCCCATTACCTCACATCGACGTTTTGGTGGATAACACGGCTCAGTTCTCGGTATTCTCCTTCATGGGTGGCTTTTCTGGCTATAATCAAATTAAGATGGCACCAGAAGACATGGAGAAGACAACTTTCATAACCCCATGGGGCACCTTCTGCTACAAGGTGATGCCCTTTGATCTGAAAAATGTTGGGGCAACATATCAACGAGCTATGGTAACTCTTTTCCATGATGTGATTCATCATGAATTCGAGGTTTATGTTGATGATATGATTTCCAAATCTCAGACGGAAGAAGAACATCTGGTGAATTTGCAGAAACTGTTTGAGCGTTTGAGGAAATTCAAGATGAGGCTTAATCCGAACAAGTGTACTTTCGGGGTGAGTTCTGGAAAACTGCTGGGTTTTATTGTTAGTGAAAAAGGGATTGAGGTGGATCTGGCCAAAGTGAAAGCGATACAAGAAATGCTTGAGCCAAGAACAGAAAAACAAGTCTGTGGTTTCTTAGGAAGGTTGAACTACATTGCAAGGTTCATCTCTCACCTAACAGCCACGTGTGAGCCAATATTCAAATTGTTGAGAAAATATCAGGCCATCAGGTGGAATGATGATTGCCAAAGGGCTTTCGAGAAGATAAAAGAGTATTTGCAGAATCCTCCAATCCTTATGCCTCCAGTCCCAGGGAGACCGCTGATTATGTATTTGATAGTACTTGATAATTCCATGGGTTGTGTTCTCGGTCAACACGACGAGACAGGTAGGAAAGAGCATGCCATCTGTCGCATCGCGCGAAAAACCGGCGGGAAAAGAAAGAACAACAGAGCCGCCACCGTGCGTTATTTATCCCAAAAGAGGGAAAGGAAACGCTCGAAGTAAACCTGGGAAAGAACATGGTCTCGCGACCAAAGAGGATGGGTTCGGGAGTCGGTTATGCGAAGGGAAGGTATTAGCACCCCTACGCATCCGTAGTACTCTACGGGATCCACGCACACTAGAAAGGAAAATTGGTTGCTAAACACTGCTCAAACACACGCACACTGGCTGAAAGAAACAAGAGAGACTGACTGAAACTGACTCGGCAAGATGTCGCATCCTGGGCCTACTTAGTCTATCAGGCATAGACATCAGAGTCGAAGTAGTTCGGACTGGGGAAAACACATGCTCGCTAGGATATCGCATCCTATGCATACGTATCTTCTCGGACGAGAGAAGAATCAGAGCATTCGTAGCTCGGCTGACACGCACACAAACAAACAAAGGCAAAGGCAAACGTGGAGCCCGACTGCCAATCACTGGACTTATGTCAGCATCCGAACCTAAACAACACAACAGATAGATAGGGAGTCGGGGACTCAGCCTATAACTGTCAAACGCACACAAACAGACAGACAACAAATGCTAAGGAGTCACAGACTCGAGCCTAGCAAAGGTCAGACAACACACACAACAGAAAGAAAAAGGGCGACAAATTGCTAAGGAGTCAGGCACTCGAGCCTAGCAACTGTCAAACAACACACGCAAAAAAGAAAAAGGGCGCCCGGAGAGATCAGCTCAATCTCCTGCCTACATACTTCATCTGGTGTGAAGATCAGGGCGATGTAGTTCCCCTACGCAGGGATAAAGGACTAGCCTAACCAGATAACAGAGGGAGACACAACTCTAGGGAGACTACGACTCGAGCCTAGATGTTGTCATGCAAAATCAACCCTAAGTTATGGTTTCTAGCTAAATGGCACAAGGGCCAACCTATCCTAAGTATGGCTCACACAGGAAGCAAGCCACACACACTTAACTTGCACAGGAAGCAAACCAAGCAAAACCTAACTTGCACAGGAAGCAAGTCAAACCATCCTAACTTGCACAGGAAGCAAGTCAAACTATCCTAACTTGCACAGGAAGCAAGTCAAACTATCCTAACTTGCACAGGAAGCAAGTCAAACTATCCTAACTTGCACAGGAAGCAAGTCAAACTATCCTAACTTGCACAGGAAGCAAGTCAAACAATCCTACAAGCACAGATAGCACACGCTATACACAAACAAGTGGCTCAAACAAGGGTTAGGTTTTAGTCAAGGGGTCATATCAACCTTAACAAACAAACCTCTGGAACTGGGTGAATGTTGCTCTTAACCTCGCCATTGAGGGGCTAAGGTGAAGCAGATGAAAGGATGAAGTGAGGATGAGACCTCACAGCTCTTATCCCTGGCCTGGGAGAGCTCAAGACAAGAATGTGTGGGTTCAGAAAGTGGGAACCCTTCTACACATTTGATACTGACTCAACTGTGCAATTGCACAAGATCTTGGGTTTGTATCTGCAATGCATCAACACAGTGGTGTGAGCAAAGCGGATGACACACTGAATAGTGGGGGATAGATTGCATATCCCTACCTTCCACCAATTGCCTCTTCACTTAGGAGGACTTTGACTCTATGCAAGGACAAAAGTAAACAATCACAAACATTGCCTCTTAAGGAGGACTTCAGACAGTTGCCTGGCCAAGTAACAGGCCAGGTCTTCCAGACTACATGAAGTAAAAGAGACATACCTCAATGCAAATTGCTTATACAAGCAAAGCAAAGCAAAAAGTTCACAAGGAACTAAGCAACTAAAGCACCTGAAACAGTCAAGCAGATGTTAGTATGCAACCTCAAACAAAACAAACAGAAACAGACAACAACTGTCCATTCGAGGCACATGGATGTGCCAGGCACAAGGCTTAGGGCATGTGAGCCAAGCCACCTACAAAACAAAGAGGTTAGACAATGATATTTGAGCAAGCTCAATCAAAAGAATTGGTCTCAATGGCCATTTGATGGTCAACCTGAAACCACAAACTCAAAGGTGAGTAGCAGGACCACTAGGGCAAGCCTAGGGTCAAAAGTGAATGAGAAAGTCAAGACAGCAAGGGTCAAGTATCCAAAATCATGTTCAAACAATTAGGAAACACAATCAATTGGATTCACACTCATATCAATCACTATCATCATTTCATGAACAGTTTAGGTCAAAACATGGCAAACAGAAGCTCATATAAGTCAACAGCAAGACTTAACTCAAAAGCAATCTAAACATTTTCCAAAAATCATCAAATAAATCATGATCAAACCTAACACATGGCATGGTAAGCATGTCAAATTTCATCCCATTTAGACAAGTGGAAGATAGTCAATGAAAATCAGAAAGTCAAAGCAAATTTGAACATGCTCAATGAAGTCAACCAATCATGCATCAACTTAGAAAAATCATAAGTCAGGAATGGTGTATGATAAATGAATGGGATCAAAACCATGGCAAAGAGGAGGATGTCTAGTTATCTCATGCAAAATTTCATGTTCATCCAATAAAGTATGAGAATTTCACAAATGAAATGGGAACATGTGTCACACAAGGGCAACATTTGTCTAAGCAAGGAAGAAAAATCTCAAACAAATGGAAAATAGCTCAAATAAATCCAAGAAAATTCACATGTAAACTAGACATACAAGAGTAGGTTCATGCAAAATTTGGGGTCATTTGGATGTAAGGAAGCATGGTAATGAAAATCATAAAGTTGGACATCAATGGTGTGACACAAATTGTCACACCCTAATTCAAAAAATCATAACTCACAAACCACAAATGATAAATGCACAAACTCTACACCAAAATCACCATGAGTGTGTCTATTTTAAGCACAAAAAATTTGGGAGCCATTGGATACATTCTCATCATTTCACAAATGATTTGGCAAAGTGTACAAAATTTGGTCACATGTCTCAAACCCTAAGGCCATTTAAAAACCATTCATCCAAAAAATTCTGGAAAAATAATGATAAAAAAGTAGAGATCATGATGAACACAACACAAAAAATCCCATTCAATTTGGATCAAAAATGAGCAAGTTGTGAATTTTGGAAGATTGGTAATTAAAATGTGAAATTAATTGAATTAATATTTGGGAAAATGGCATTTTGGTAATATCTTGACCCACTAATCAAAACACGGTCGTTTTGGGCCAGGATTTAAAATGTTTTGATTGGCTGGAGGGAGAAAAAGCCATGCACACGAAAATGGACAAAAATCTGGGCAAATTGGGATTTAGGGTTTATGCTCAAGAATCATGATTTCTCAATTCTTCCCAAAAATCAAAATTGCATATATCATTGTAATCATCAAACAACATACAACAACAATCCAAACCCTATTTTTATTAATTTGAACTACACAGCAAGAAATCAAGGGAAACATTTTCAAGCACCAAACTTCATCTCATCATATCTTCATGAATACACCACTATTTTCAAAAAAAGGAAAGCATCATGATGCTCAGCATTGAAAGACCTCTCCAAAGTATATGTCAATTTGAGAAAATGGGAGGGTCGAATCCATACCTTTTTTGCAGGGCAGTTTGTGTTCTTGATGTTGTTTGATATTGTTGAAGTGCAACAGTTGTTCTTTAGGGTCCTAGATGATGAATGATGAAAGTTGTTTGACTTGAACTTGTGTAGATTGATGAAATGGTCTCAAACTTGGATGTTATGAACCAATCTGCTCATTCCCATTGCTTATGCAAGGCAGGGTTGGAATGAATGCAATGAGATTGGTTTAGAGTTTGTTGGTTATGCTGCTGTCACTGGTATAGCAGGGTTACAAGACTTGTTTTTGTTCTTTTGTTATGACAGCCAATTTGACAAGGCAAGGAGGTGAGTTTGGATGAGTGGAAGATTGTATGTTTCTATCTGCTGTGCTGCTGCTATATGTCTTCTCATGACAGGAAAAAAAAAAGGGTGCTTCAATTTGCTGTCCTATGTTGGCAAGGCATGGTTTGGACTGTCAAAATGCAAGGCTCGAGTTTGGTTTTTTTCAGTTTTGACAGGTTTTTTTGGTAAAATGCAAGTGAGGTGAGTTTTGATGTGAAGTCAAGCAAGGTTAAGTTATGTTTGGTTCATGGTGAGTCTTGCAAGTGGGAGAGGTTTTTTCTTGGTCTGCTATATGATGTTTGAAACCATTGTGTTTTGGACATGGGAGATCAAATGCAAAACAGCAGGGTTGCTGTTGAATGGATCATGCCAAAGTGAGTGAGTTTTTGTGAATGAGGTTTGCCCTATCCATTTGCCTTGGCCAGAAATCTTGTCATGCCCTTGCTGTTACTTCTGCTGTTGGCTATTAGCAGGGTTCAGTTTTGGAAGTTTTGACAGCCAGTTTGAAAGTTAAGTAAGGTCAGAAATGAGGGAGTAAGTGAAGGGGGTTGGAATGTGTGAGGTTTGTTGGTTGCAAAGCAAGGTTGGATGGATGCTTGTTCTGCTGTGTTGATGACAGAAAAAAAATGCAAATGGCCAAGTGAGTTGATGCAGTCTTAGGGTGAGGGAGTGTATGCATTTGGTTGCATTGGCAAGGCTAGGTCAAGTTGGTTGGGGTAGGCTGCCATGACAGAAAATGTTGGAGGGTATGGTTTGAGCATTGGCCAAGGGTTGTTCTTGCTGCAGTATTATGTTGTGACAGGTTTTTGATATGCAAAGCCAATAGCTAGGCTAATTTTTGAGAGAAGGTGTTGGTTTGCTGTAGCAGGGTTTTTTTGTTTTGAGCAATTGCCAAAGTCCTTCTCTTTTCTGCTGCAGTATTGTGACAAACCCTTTTTTAGAGGAATGGCCAAGGGTGTTTGTGGTCTTGTTGTGTTAGATGCTACTTGCTAGGGGTTTGTGGTGTGGCAGAAAAATGATGCAGTATGTTCAAGCCAGCCTTAGTTTGTTGGTTCAGGACTTGACAGGTTTTGTAGGATGCAGGGCAAAGGTTTTGGTATGGTCTGCTACTGTTTGTTCATGGCAGAAAAATAGTGATGCAAAACAAGGGTTGTCACTTGGATGCTTTTTTGACAGAGAAAATCCAAAGCCAATAGCAGGGTCAGAGTTAGGTCTTTTGTGTGTTCATGAGGCTGCTATGATGGTTTGTTCACTTTGTGCTTGGACAGAAAATTGCAAATGGCAAGGCAAGTTAGGTTTAGCTGCTGCTACTAGTTTATCATGGTTTGACAGAAAAATGAAATAAAGTTTGCTAGGTTGGATGGTGGAATGCAAGGCCAGGCAAGTTTAGATCATGTTGCTGCAGGATTTTTGGAAACACAATGCAAGGTGAGTGAAGTTAGGATCAGTCATGAATGGTTCTATGACAGGAAAATATGATGGAGGGCATTGTTGGTTTTGAGCAACTGCCAAGGTTTTTTTTTTCTTTTTGCTGCAGTATGGTGACAGGTTTTTTAGAAGAGAAATGCTAAGGGTCTGTGGTTGCTAGTTTCAAAATGCTGAGTAGAATCTGAAAAAATAGTTGGTGTTGTTGGCTAGTTCATGTTATGTTGGTTGTGGCAAGGCCAATGTGATTAAAAAAATGACAGCAGGACCATGTACAAGGTCTGCTCTTTGATCTTTCCCATGCTTCTCTCTTGACAGCTTTTTGGCAATGACAAAAGTAAGGTGAATCACCTATTGGATGAGTGATTTCCTATGTGTTTTGGTCCTGTCCAGAATGTCTTTTTGTCCAAGACAGAAAAAATGATGGTGAAAATACTGTCATGGTTACTTTTTGCACAAGGCAATGACTTGCAACCTTGGAAATTTGGACAGTTCCCTCCAACAGTGCCAAGGTGTGATTTTTGCAGCCTGAAACTCTGTGGTATTGTGTAGCCTTTAGTGTATCCCAAAAGATGACAGCAAAAATGCTGCACCATTGCTGCTATGTTGCTGTTGGACAGTTCAAATCATGGCATGGAGGTATGGAGGACATGGTCACATTTGTCCTTTTGTTCCAAAAATCAAGCAAGTAGTGAATGGCCCTTTGTACTACTGGTTTTTTGCTGCAAACATGTGTTCAAAATGACAGCCAATAGCCTCTAAAAACTCTGTTTTGATGAGTACAAGGCATGGCTCAAATGCAAGTATGGATGGCATGGTGAAATTGTACTTTTATCCAAATTTCAAACAAGTTGAAGAATGGTTTCATGTACTGCATAATTGAGCTTGCAAACACCTTTTAAATGACATTTATGAGCTGTTACAATTGGCCAAATGTTGAAAAAATGTTTAAATCAAAAAGTCAACTCTTGGTCAAACTTGCATTTAAATGAAAAAGGTCAAAATATGCCATTTTGATTGGTGAAGTTTTGGCTCATGAAATTTATATTTTTGGAAAGAGGGGATCAAATGTGACTTGTAGGAAAAAACCCCACCAAAATTGGCCAAACGGTTTGAGAGATATGGCCCTTTGAAGTTCAAGATTTTCTGAAATCGATTCGATCATAACTTGCCAACCACACACGGGAATTGAGAGTTCTAGGACTTTTTGGAAATGGGAGAACAAGATCTTCAACTTTCATGTTGGGCAAAAATTCATTTGAGGCTTGTATCAAAATGTAGGTTTGAGGATCAAGACTTTCCATTTATGGCAGGTTTCAGTTACAGGCCCAGTTTCTTCTTTTGGAAATTTTTGATCTGGCTTCAAATTCTTCCATGATGGTGTTTGGCATGATATATGATGACTATTTGGACATGAATGAACTCTCACAAACCAATTCCAATCATCCAATCACTGATTAAATGGACAGTTGACCAACAGTTGACTTTTAGGGTTTCTGCCTGATTGTGCATTGACTGATGACTTCCAAACCCTAATTCCTTGAGAACTTGACTTCAAATGATGTCCCAAGTTGTATGAACTCTTGATTATTGACCATGGTGCCCAAATTCCACAAGAATGACCACCATCCACTGCTTTGACTGACAGTTGACTTTCTTTGACTTTTGACTGTCTGTGTATGAACTGCTGACCTCTGAGCCTTCATCCCTTGACTTGAACACTTCAAATAGACCTCCAAGCCATGTGAACTTGTTGGACAAACCCTAAGGCCTTGATTCAATGAGAAATTCCTTTGCTTGCT
Organism: Lathyrus oleraceus; assembly: GCF_024323335.1. Classification (NCBI taxonomy): domain Eukaryota; kingdom Viridiplantae; phylum Streptophyta; class Magnoliopsida; order Fabales; family Fabaceae; genus Lathyrus; species Lathyrus oleraceus. Next base: position 180,288,434 of record NC_066585.1, read on the forward strand.
TGGTTGACTGATCAGGAGATTAGTTTGACCTAATTCTTGATTGCTTGCTCTTGAGACAACTGTGAACAATGAAAATGCTATGCAATGGACCATGATATGCTATGACCTAATATGAAAATGTATGTACAATGATAGGTGCAAATTTGAGGTGCTACACCATCTACTACCTAAGTAAAAAATTGACAGATTGCGAGTCGAGATACTCAATGCTTGAAAAGACATGTTGTGCACTTGCATGGGCTGCTAAGCGATTGAGACAATACATGCTGACTCACACAACCTTACTGATCTCCAAAATGGATCCAGTCAAGTATATATTTGAGAAGCCAACTCTCACCGGAAGGGTTGCTCATTGGCAAATGGTACTGACAGAGTACGACATCCAGTATACATCCCAGAAAGCCATCAAAGGGAGTATTTTGTCAGACTATCTTGCTCGGCAGCCGATTGATGATTATGAGCCGATGAAGTTTGATTTTCCGGATGAAGACATCATGTTCCTCAAGATGAAAGACTGTGAAGAGCCAGTTGTTGAGGAGGGACCTGATCCAGATGAAAAGTGGACTTTAATGTTTGATGGGGCCGTCAATGCCAAAGGAAGTGGAATTGGTGCTGTCATTACCACTCCGAAAGGTGCCCACATGCCTTTCACCGCTCGCTTGACTTTCGAGTGCACCAATAATGAAGCTGAGTATGAGGCCTGTATCTTGGGTATTGAGCAAGCCATTGATTTGAGAATCAAGACTCTGGACATCTTCGGAGATTCAGCTCTAGTGATCAATCAAGTGAATGGTGATTGGAATACTCTTCAGCCTAATCTGGTCCCCTACAGAGATTACACGAGAAGACTGTTGACTTTCTTCACAACAGTAAAGCTGTATCATATACCTCATGATGAGAACCAGATGGAAGATGCTCTTGCTACTCTGTCCTCCACGATCAAGGTGATTCGGTGGAACTATGCTCCCAGGATCCATGTTATACGCCTTGATAGGGCCGCGTATGTGTTTGCTGCTGAAGTGGTAGTTGATGACAAGCCATGGTATCACGACATCAAGTGCTTTCTGAAGAATCAAGAGTACCATGCAGGGGCATCCAACAATGATAGAAAGACTTTGAGAAGATTGGCAGGAAGTTTCTTCTTGAACAAAGACGATGTGCTGTATAAGAGGAACTTCGACATGGTTTTGCTCAGATGCGTGGATAGACACAAAGCAGACATGTTAATGCAGGAAGTTCATGAAGGCTCCTTCGGTACTCATGCCGACGGACATGCAATGGCTAAGAAATTGTTGAGAGAGGGTTATTACTGGTTGACCATTGAATCTGATTGTTTCAAATATGCTCGGAAGTGTCATAAATGCCAGATTTATGCTGATAAGGTGCATGTGCCGCCAAATCCTCTGAATGTGATGTCTTCGCTGTGGTCGTTTGCTATGTAGGGCATTGATATGATTGGAAAGATTGAGCTGACGGCTTCCAATGGGCATCACTTCATCCTTGTTGCCATCGACTATTTCACCAAGTGGGTCGAAGCAGGGTCATTTGCGAAGGTCACCAGACATGTGGTTGCCCGATTCATCAAGAAAGAAATCATTTATCATTATGGGATTCCCGAAAGAATCATTACTGATAATGGTTCTAACCTCAATAACAAAATGATGAAAGAGTTGTGCAAGAACTTCAACATTCAACATCACAACTCTTCCCCTTATCGTCCTAAGATGAACGATGTTGTCGAGGAAACAAATAAGAACATAAAGATTGTGCAGAAGATGGTCGTTACGTACAGAGATTGGCATGAGATGCTACCCCTCGCCTTGCATGGGTACCATACTTCAGTACGTACATCGACCGGGGCAACCCCTTATTCCCTTATGTATGGTATGGAAGCAGTTCTACCTGTTGAAGTGGAGATTCCTTCTCTAAGAGTCATGTTGGATGTCAAGTTAGACGAAGTTGAATGGATTCAGACAAGGTTCAATGAGTTGAGTCTTATCAAAGAGAAGCGAATGGCAGCCATTTGTCATGGGAAATTGTATTAGAGTCGGATGAAGAGAGCCTTTGATCAGAAAGTGCATCCTCGATGCTTCCAAGTCGGAGATTTGGTGTTGAAAAGGATCCTTCCTCCTCAGACAGATCATAGGGGCAAGGGGACTCCTAACTATGATGGACCGTATATTGTCACCAAGGTTTTTGATGGTGGAGCCTTAATGCTTGCAACTATGGATGGTGAAAACTTCACTTCCCCTGTGAACTCAGACGCAGTTAAAAAATACTTCGCATAAAATAGACCCGCTGGACGATAAAAAGAATAGTCCAGGCAAAAAATGGGCATCCCGGCGAACCAAGAAAATGAAAAAGATTTGGGCAAAAGTTAGGGATTAAAAAATGAAAAGATTGTACACCCGGTAAGTTGAAAACCTGAAAGGGCAACTTAGGCAAAAATGGGTATCCCGGTGGATTGAAAACCCGAAAAGGCGATCCAGGCAAAAGTTAGGGATTAAGCGAATGGCTGCGTTCTGAGTAGTTCTGAATATCATCTCGTGTCGATAACCGAAAACTTCTGAAGGATAGGAAACAGTCCAATCACCTTTTTTGGAAAGCTGATCATCTGGAGGATCTTGAAGACGAGCGAATCATAGCAGAATTGGAACTCGATAGAAATCCATTTCACATTGCCATTAGATTAATTTCTGTTTTTATCTGTTGTGCAATTACCTCTTTCCAGAGATTGCTTCCTAATATAAATGCCTATTCAGAGGCCATTCAATCAATAAAATCATGTTATTCAGTATATCTCTATTTTTATTTCATTTTACTATTTTGTTTACAAAAATGACGTCCGAATTTTTGATAAACATTGCATCATGAAACATAAGAGCTTTATAGGTACATGCTTAATAAACATTTAAAATTGCTGTAAATTTTAAGTGCTTTGGATCGTCTATTCAGAACAGGTACACTCGGGGCATTTCCTTAAGGTCCCCATCAAATGATCACGGATGTTTTTCCTCAACAGTTGGAATTAGGTATCTTATCCCTGCAGAGCTGGTCCGAGCATTGGATTCTTCAATCCCCATCAGGCTCTCACTGTTGTACTTCCCCAAGCATTTGTTTTAGATTATACATTCACCAGTAGAGTCGACAGTGTCTGACTGTATATCCTCAGTGGAGTTGACAGTGTCTGACTGTATATCCCCAGCGGAGTTGACAGTGCCAGACTATATCTTCCCATCAGAAGCAGTTGCTCCTCAGAGTTCGATGACAGATCGATGATCTCGACGCTAGACCCATTGTCTCTTTCCTTGAAGCAGAATCTCGGTACCGTATCGGTGTTTGCTTCCCCTGCTGAGTCGTCTCTCTCGCAGATTATGGTTGCCAGAACCACTACAACAAAAATGGGTTTAGGCAACAACGAAAAACTGCCCCTTAAAGGTATAAAACCGTTGCTTAATGCTTTAGGGGACGATTTATCAAGCGTGGAATAAACAGCCGTTGCTTATTCCATTAGAGCGCGGTTTTTTGATTTCTACCCACGGATTATGAACACCATCGCCTAAAATATCAAAGTCCAAGGTTTTAGGTGAACTTTTAAGCTGCGGTTTTCAAGTAGCAACGTAAAATAATTGTCCCCAAAACATGTGAAAAGGCAACGGTTATTAATAACCAACAGATGTAAACCGTAGCTTAATCTATAATTTCATTTACACAACACACATAACCGCGCCTAAAACAAAGGAATATACTACTGTTTTTGATAAGCAACGCATAAAAAGCGTTGTCTATAGATTGAAAAACAAATCACATTTATATATAACGTTAGACTTTAAAAGATATACTTAGTATAGAATTTCCCTGTTGTGCACTTTAGACTTTGAAAGATATAATTAGTATAGAATTTTTCTGTTCATTTATATGGTGATACATTTGTGATCATATACCTTCACATTATTCTAATACATTATTTTTCAATATTATTAGAAGAAGCACATTTATAAATTGAAAACATATATAAATATGAAGTATTAATAAGATGAAGTGTAATCAACTCTTTGAAATGCAAAAAATGCAAATATTTTCAAAATAAATCCAAGCAATATAAGTTATAGCTAGTTGGCTTATGTAACTCCATAAAACAAAACATAATCGTCAATATTTAAATCAACGGCGGTCTTTATCATATTCATTGTGTTGAGGTTCATGAGAATCATCATCTTGAATATTATCATATTGAAGATCATTATCATCTTGATCATATTGAAGATCATCATCATCTTGATCATATTGAAGATCATCATCATCTTGATCATATTGAAGATCATCATCTTGTTCATCTTGAGGATCATCTTTGTTTCTAACCTATAAATATGAAGAATTTCTTTTATATATTATTCAAAAACAAAGTTACAATAATCAAAGCGGCATATGCAAGGCCTCAAATGACTCAACATCCATGCAATAACGATTCAATTCAAACACTTGATAGTTATATATTACTCACTAACGAAGTTTGCACGCTTAGAATTCAAAAGTCGAATCTATGAAATTTATACATGAATCTTACCATCTAAACCAATATACAATGATAATTTTTAAAAAACATAATGAAAATGTGCATGGTAACATATGTTCACAATGTTCAACCTAGCTAGCATGAATACATACTAACTTAATGAGTAACTTATAAAACTAACACCGCATATTTAAAAAATTAAACAACTATAAAATAACAACTCAACACTTAATAAAATAAATGTTGATTTTTATTAATGTCAAGTATAGTACCTTTTGATGAGTAGGCATATGTTGATGTCGATGAGCGTGGTGTTGGAATATTATCATTGTGCAAAGCTTCTCTCATCTTATCATCTACTTCCTCTTCACTTAAATGTGGATTTTGTTGCATATACATGCTTTTCAAAAGTGCCTCAATTGCTCCCATCTTTTGCGCCATGTCAGAAATCTTACCATCATATTGCATTTTCATTAAAGAAATTTCTTCATTTTTTTCAACAATGATGGTGTGACAGTTCTTCCATAACATCTCACTCTACCGGGCTTTTTAATTCCAAACAATTACTGAAATGCTTGTGTTCCAGCTTCAACTGAGTTTTCAATAGATTCTTGAAGTTTATCCTAATATTTTAAATTATTAGTTTTGAACAAAATTAAAAACCACATGTGTATTTATAATGAATATTATAATTTAACTTACAATAGCAAATTGGGTTTCCCCATCCACTTGTTTTCCCTTGCGACTTTTTCGAGTTTCAATAAACATTTCAGCTTGAGTGACTTCTTCTCTATCCTTTTTTGCTCGCTACATGATTATTCATATATTAAAAAAAATACTACTTAATAAGAGATTGAAAAAACAATTTATTCTATTGATAATCACACACAAATATCATACCAATTTTGCACAGATTCTAGCAAAATTTGTTGGTCCTACACGTTGCATAAACTTTTGCTTGCTCCTATTACCTGCATTCTTTTTACTAATATCCTACAATATATAAAATAGTTCATTGAGTAGAATCAATGTTACATGCAAAGAAATTGAATTAGTTCATTGAGTAGTAAGTATTTAATAAAGATAGTATGAAAATATGCACAATAATGTCTAAGCAGAAATTATGCTAATATGGGGCTGCAATTGTGTTTCATTATGTCTATATTGTCTTTACTACTAAACATAATTAGAAATTGTCTAACTAGAAAGTATGTTAAATATGCAAAGAAATTTAACTGTGTTTCATACTGTTCGAAACTATGCACATAAGAAAAAGCCATGCATCTTATTCCATATTAGTTGAAATAAAGCAAAACTTTATCCAACAAGTATATACACACACATAGATATTAATCAACACATTAATGTTAATTATAGATAGTGTATGATTTTCAAATCATTTTGCTTAAAAAGAAGAAAATAATGGAGCAACAACCAACCAAAAGATGAAAATTGATATGTTATGATATTGTATAACTATGGTGCATCTTTGATTTACCCCTTTTGTTTTTCCATTCTAATATTTTAATTGAACATTTTTCTTACTATATTGAATGCAAAATAAATAACTTACCTGAACATGATTATCTTTCCAATACACTAATAATTTCTTGAAATGATATTCAGATATACTTTTTGGACGGTTCTTTAATCTTTCCTTCATACTAGAGTACTTTAGGAAATGATCTCTCTTGATAGAGTATTTGTGCCGTCTCCAAGCATCATTTATTCGAGAAAATACTGCTTTTTTTCCTCTCTCAGGAATGTTGAGCTTCGTCTGCAAAAATAAAATAATATTTGTCATCAATTGTAGATAAATATTTGATCATTTAAAAAATATGAAATTTTACTTTTCATACATTAATATATTTCCAAATACAATCATTATGACACTTAGGATCTGCTTCATCTTTAAGCAATTCTTTGAAATTTGTATAGATCAATGGACAAAAATCTGCATTCTTCGCTATAGTTCCAAGGAAATAGCCTAAGTCAAAAACAGTTTGGTCATCAGGTCATCACGTGATTTTCCATGTTTGGTCTTTCTTTCCTCCAGTTTGATATTGAAATTCCTTGCCAATTCAAAGCTTGATTTGACTTGCGGTAGCTCAAAACTAGAAGCACCCATTTGACCCTTCACATGACATTTCATATTTTTCTTGTTGTTTTCTTCCTTTCTCATTTGTTCTGCAAAATATTTAAACACAATTTTTTTAGAGAAACAAAGAAATAAATAAGAATGCTCATCAAACTATAAAAAGGTATCGATGGAGAAAATGTGAAAATTAAGAAACAAATCAAGAAATAATAAGGTTAGATCATAAAATAGAAATTTACTATCATAACACAGTATTGTCAAAATCAAAATCATCTTCATAATTTGGACAATAGATTTACCACTGTTGGCCATGGCGCCTATCATCCCCTTATAATAGATCTACCATTATTTGCTAATAATAATAATATGTTTACATCTTTTGTGAGGTTATTTGCTAATAGTAATAAAATGTAATATGATATATTTCCTCCTGGACTTTCTCCTCGAGTTCCAAATTCCTCTCATATCTTAACACATATTTGACATGAATAAATAATTCTTGTTTACTATTAAAATAATGAAAAAAATTATTACTCTCAAGAGTAGTGCAACATGTCTGATCAATTCATTAGTACAGTAGATGTTATTTAATTAGTACAGTAGATGTTTGTTTCATGAATTACTCTCCACAGTTTTCAATTCATTAAGTTAAATGGTTGTTATCAATAATCAAGGACATATACTCTAATAATTGGTTACTAACTAATTTTATGTGAGGTCATTTTGGTTTTATGAAATTAAACCAGGATTAAAATAACTGTATATTTTTGGTTGATTAGATATAACAGTGTGCAATAATATTATATTCTTCCTAGTTTCTTCTATTTTGAAAAGTATGTCCCTCTGTTAAGTTATTCTTGTACCAAAAGGTTACTATAATATGAGTTACTAAAAACGAAAAACTTAAAGCAATTGATGTTATAATTTGAAACAACTTTCACGCTAAGCCTATGAAAGCAAATACAATTTCACTAAAGTATTATAACGCCCTTATATAATAAACCCTAATAACCATATGACATCCTTATAGAATAACTTTTGTAACAAAATATATTTAAAGTAATATTTTTCAATTCAGATTTGGAGAAATACGAAGGTTAGAGTTTTAGGATAATTTAAGTATTTGAGTAATTTTAGGAAGAATGAGACTCACCCTTGGAGACAAATATGGCAGATAATTTGAGGCGGTGGTCCAGCTCGAGCAATTTCTAATTTCATAAACAGAAAGAAAAAAAACGAAGGTATTCAAAACAGAGAAGTAAATGAAAAAGGTGAACAACAAAAGATTTTGGTGGTAAGAGGTATTTATGAGAAATAGAATGAGAATGAGAAACTTACTCTTGAGAAGTGTTTGTAACAAATGATGCAACAATACAGCGAAGGTGAGTTGCAGCAGAAAACGTGCGGTGGCCGGCGTGAGAGTATGTGAGTTGTAGAGAAAATCTTTCTTTGAGTAGAAAGAAAGAAGAAAAGACAGAAGGTTTTGTAGAGAGAAAGAAGAAACGGCAAAAAGTTATGTAGAGAGAAAGAAGAAAATATAATTTAGGGTTCAATTGTAGTGAATCAGCTTTTAGGAAATTATAAGAAAAAAATACGAACATTAAATTATAAATATATTTTCAAAGAAAAATGTTCAAATGAAATGAAAGTGGCCTAGTGGTAATACATGTTTTCTTTGAAAGTAAGGATCTAAGTTCAACTCCTTGATTGCTATGTTTTAATAAATTTACCTTTTTCCATTTAAATATAACATAATAAATTAATATAAGTCTAATTTAAAAATCTTTTAAGGATCAAAATATGTTGATTAAATGTCAGTAATCCAGTGGTAATGATCTTTAACCATTTTAGTTGCACACTTCGGTTTGAAACTTTTGTTTCATTTTTAAAAAAATATTGTTTTTATTTTATTTTTATATTTTAAGAAAAGTAACTGAAGTTCAAAATAATAATAAAAACGTAGCCTTTTAACAATAGGCCATGCTTTTTAGTTGTTGTTTTTAAATAAGAAACAACCACATATCTTAACCGTGGCATAAAAGGAATAAACTACGGTTATGTTATATCTACGATTTCATAAGCGTCGCTTATAGTAAATAGAGGACGTTTATGTTATGCCCGCATTTTACGAACCGTAGCATAAAGTAAATAAGGGACGGTTTTTCACGCTTTGCCAAGAAACTCGTCCACGCATAAAAAAGTGCGGTCTATAACACCTTTAGGTGACGGTTTTTCAATCGTTGCCTATTCTTCCGTTGCCTAAAGTATAAAATGTTGTAGTGAACCACTATCGCTTTCCTCAGCAGCAAGTTTTCAGTGCATTCTCTCCCCAGTCAGAGCCTCGGTATTTTGTTATTTGCCAGAACACCGTGTGGCGGGTCATTTCCCCACAGAGTTCTTTGTGCTGTGCATCTCCAACAGCCTTGCCAGGGTCTAGAAGATGGTGATCATTTCCCCAACAGAATTCCTTGCCTCAGCTTGGCATTCTCTCTGATCAAGCATTTCGCATCCCTGCATGTAGAATCATATTGCATTGCATCCTCCCAAATTGCGTAGCATTTCCATTTTCATGGAGCATTACGCCATTGAAAAATTCAAACATACGCATGTAAAGCATAAGGCATTCTCGGTATCCCAAGTGATAAGCCAAAAGTTGTTTCCAGTACTCAGACTTAAGATTGTTCATGACTTATCTTTATTATTCCCAACAGGGGTCGTTGGCCCACGCGCCGCCTCAATTATCATTTTCCCTATTTCTGTCGATGCTGACAGGCATGAAAGTTTCCGGTATTTAGACCGAAGTGGCATTCAGGCCAGTTTTCCGATGTTCAGATCGAAGAATTTTCCGACGTTCAGGTCGATGCAACTTGTGGCATTCATGCCAAGTTTCTGGTATTCAGACCGAAGTGGCATTCAGGCCAGTTTTCCGATGTTCAAATCGAGAAGTTTTCGACATTCAGGTCGATGCAACTTGTGGCATTCAAGCCAGTTTTCCGGTATTCAGACCGAAGTGGCATTCAGGCCAGTTTTCCGATGTTCAGATCGAAGAAGTTTCCGACATTCAGGTCAATGCAACTTGTGGCATTCAGACCAGTTTTCCGGTATTCAGATCGAAGTGGCATTCAAGCCAGTTTTTCGATGTTCAGATCGAAGAAGTTCCCGACATTCAGGTCGATGCAACTTGTGGCATTCAAACCAGTTTTCCGGTATTCAGATCGAAGTGGCATTCAAGCCAGTTTTCCGATATTCAAATCGAAGAAGTTCCCGACATTCAGGTCGATGCAACTTGTGGCATTCAGGCCAGTTTTCCGGTATTCAGACCGAAGTGGCACTCAGGCCAGTTTCCCGGTGTTCAGACCGATGTTTGATAATCTAATATCTTCCGATGTTCAGATCGAAGAAGTTTCCGACATTCAGGTCGATGCAACTCGTGGCATTCAGGCCAGTTTTTCGGTATTCAGACCGAAGTGGCATTCAGGCCAGTTTCCCGGTGTTCAGACTGATGTTTGATAATCAAGTATCGTCCGATGCTCAGATCGAAGTCATTTCCAGTATTCAGATTGATGAGCGGCATTCAGGCCATGGTTATTTATGTGTTACCATTTATTTTGGTATTCAGGCTAACATTCCTTGTTTCGGTGTTCAGATCGACTCTCACCGTACCAGACAGATTCTTTTTCAAGACCACCTCTTGGCCGATTCTGACGGGCATTGTTACTTCATTTTTTCACTTCAGTGTAAATTTTCGGGCTTTTATCGTATTCAATCACTTGATACCTCGAAAGTGCGAAAGGCGTTGCTATCTTCCTTTCGGGTTTCCAATTGATTGAATAGAGGCAGCTGTAATACCCCAAAATTTACCCTTCATTTTTCCTGGAAGCATGGATTATGTTTTACACTTCATTAGCATCATATTAGGTCATACTCATTGCATACTACATTAGTGACATGGAGATCAGGTTTTGATCGATCACTCCTTAACAGAAGGAGCCCACACAAAGCAAGATTGAGAATTGGACTTAATTTTCTAAGTATACATGTCTCAAGGGTCTCAGGGGGGTCCAGGTATCTTATTATGGTCCTCAGTTCATCAGTGAAGGATTCAAAGCTATTAGAGTGTTCATCTGGATTTAATCAGAAATTAGGGTGTCATGGCTACCTGCAACAGGAAATGTTTGGTTGGAAGTAGAGGAGCTCATCCATGTCATGATTACATAGGCATCTTGGCCTAGGAAGATTCACAATTATCTCAGAAAGATCCATTGGCAATCAGTGCAATCAGTTCCTGATCATTTTGCCCTAAAACTAGGGTTTGGTATAAAATCAGTTTATTTCTGATTCTTTGGGTGAAACTCTTTTCCATGGCCCTCCATATGTCCACAAGGGTCTACATACAAAAAATCAGCTCTTTATTTGAGCTAAAAGTGCTTCAATTAATCAATGGAATCGGGAATCAGACAGCTTGGGAAAAGTCAACTGTGGGACTAGAAAAGTCAACTCCTGACATTTTGAGAGTGGAATCTCAAAATCCATGCCTAGGGGATCTTACATGTGAAATTTGATCAAGGTTGGATCATGGATTCATCATTTAATCAGGAATTGGAAAAGTTACTTAGTTTGGAAATGGTTGACTTTCCATTTAGGGCAAATTTTCATGATCGTTGCACTCACTTTAAGCCCATTGATCCATTTGAAAATTTATCCAACATGAAAGTTGTTCCTCTTGTTCCAAGCTTTCTAGAGATATAAAGTTTTCTCCATTTGGATTAGAATTTAGAAAGTTATGCTTAGTCAAAGTGAGACATTTCTTTAGGACACTTAGAAAAATTTCTAAGTCCAAAATCTTCAAAATTTGTCAAGACTTCTTGGCCAGTTTTCTTGCACTTCAAGGCATTATTTGAAAATATTTTCTTCACAACAACTGTACCTTGCCATGTCCTCTTTCACATACTTTTTGAATCATCTCATTTGGATCCATGGTTTGAGAGACACATTCATTTAAAGTGGGCACCATGACTTGATTTTCTAGGCAGATTTTGGGTCTGGCTGGCCCAATCAGATTTTCTAAGCATGCTGCACAAACCAGTCACGTTTTTTTACCTCTTTTGGCCATGCATTGGACATCCATTCACTTAAGTTTGGCCCAAAATAAAAACATTTTACACCTTACTTCACACTTTTATTCTTATGGATAAATCACTTATTAAAAAGCCCATGAGAACACCTAATCCACCCTATTTAAGAAGCTGAAACCCTAACCCTAAAGGAGCATTGGAATTTCGTGGCAAGGAGGCAAAGCTTCATCACATATCATATTCCATTCCACTTCTATTTTCCATTAGATAATCATCTCTTCCATGGCCATGTTTTGATATATCTACGCTTGCTTACCATTTCATCACCATTAATCCTTCCATTTTCATATTTCTTTTTCTTATTTAAAATATTTTCTTCGTCAATAAAATTACCCAAAAATATTTTCACTTTTCTTAACGTTTTATTTAATTTTATATAATTTTTACTTTCGTATTTTTTTAATATTAATATTTTATTTTAATTATTTATTCTAAATGGTCCATTTTAACACACTTTTCTTTATTGATTTTATTTTTCTGACTTAAAATTAGTTTTAGTATTTGATTTTTGGGATGAAGGTTAAACACTGTCTCATGGTCAACCTGACCTTTTCTTGGAATTTTATTTCACATTTTCAGTTTATTTTGGATTTATTTTTGACCTAGTCTTATTAATTGACTTTTGGTTTGACCTCTGTTTTATTTTAATTAATTTACGTAGCAATTTTCATTATTTTTAAAATCTTTTTAGGGTAGATGATGTCCTGACCCCATCTTATTTAGTTTAATATTTCATAATTTTTTTGATTAATTTACTATTTATTATTGATTTATTTCTAACCTAGTCTTATTAATTGACTTTTAGTTTGACCTCTGTTTTATTTTAATTCATTTATGTACCAATTTTCGTTATTTTTAAAATCTTTTTTGAGGATGATGATGTCCTGACACCACATTATTTATTTTAATTTTTCATAATTTTCTTAATTAATATACTATTTATTCTTGATTTATTTCTAACCTAGTCTTATTAATTGACTTTTGGTTTGACCTCTGTTTTATTTTAATCAATTTATGTACCAATTTTCGTTATTTTCAAAATAGTTTTGGGGGATGATGATGTCCTGACCTCACCTTATTTAGTTTAATTTTTCATAATTTTCTTGATTAATTTACTATTTATTCTTGATTTATTTCTAACCTAGTCTTATTAATTGACTTTTGGTTTGACCTCTATTTTATTTTAATAAATTTATGTACCAATTTTCGTTATTTTTAAAATATTTTTGGGGGATGATGATGTCCTGACCCCACCTCATTTAGTTTAATTTTTCATAATTTTCTTGGTTAAATTTCTATTTATTTGTTATTTTTTAAGTTGACTTGAATTTTCAGTTGACTTCTTTATGATCGATGTTTGACTTAGGGATTGCTTATGGAAATTGAAGAGATCTTTTGATCCTCCCTTGTTCATCTCATATGTCATGTATTATAGGCCTTTTACCTTGTTTTTCTTTGGTCCTTACCTCATTTCCTGATTAAATTATTCAGTGGACCCTTCGTGTGTATATTTTCATCTGTTTGATTCATCTGTTATCTTTTATACTTGTTTCTCTCATTCATGCTTTCTATTGCTTGATTATTTAACATGTTCATACTCCCATGCATTGTTTAAATGCTCCATTATTTGATTCTTTGGTTTGATTATATATTGTTTATTTATCCGATCTGATTGATAACTGTTGCCTACTTGTATGATGTATGAGGCATATATTCTTATTGTTTGTTTGCCATGAACAATCCCCATTCATAAAAAATGTACCCCTCTCCCATAAAGTGTATAATATTTATTTCTTTATTTCTTTAGTCACCTATTAATACAAGAATTAAAACGAAAATCCGATAACCATTTCAAAATAAGATCAAAAGCTCGATCCAACGTCGAGTAATCATTTTCAAAACTTAACAGAACCAGCACGCATTCATCCATCCTCTTGTAAGTCGATTGCCCCAGGCATCGCCATCTACCTGTAAGTCAATTGCCTCCGACATCTCCATCTACCTTTATTTGTAACTCCTCTCCGCGCTCCATCCGTCGACTCTTGTTCCGTTTAGGTAGCACCCATTAGGTAAAACCCTTTGTATGATAACATAGGTAGAATTCCCTTATTCTTTGCATGCTAACATTAGGTAGATGTTCCCCTTTGTAAATCCTAACACATAGGTCCATATTGCATGACAACTCTAGAGCAGAGCTTCCCCACTTTTAGACCTTCCGTGCGTCTCCGATCTTGTGGCATGTCAGTCTGTTCTATTGCAAAGAGGTAACTGCCTAAAACTCGATTCAGCGAGCTGCGACACCTACTGCTAGGATGTTGAACACACTGCCCACCCTCCTTTGACACAGCTGGTGTCCTCTTTTGTAAGTCCATGTTCAGATGGCAATCCTTAACCCCTAGTTAGCCGAACTACGTTTTGCTCTGATTCTCATTCCATATGAGATACATAGGCATAAGACGCGACGTCTTACCGAGCACACTTCTCTTTAATCCATAGGTAGCCGAGCTACGAAGACTCTGATTCTCATACTCAGATGAGATACGTAGGCAGTGGATGCGACATCCTTGCGAGTCATTTTCTTTTAACCTTCCTTTTAGTAAATAGTACTTTAGATATACCTACACCCTTTAGACTAGAACAACACTTATGAAAAGGGCTCCCTAGGAGTACCTAGGATGTTTTGCGTGCTTAAAACCTTCCCATTGCATAACTAACCCCCTTACCCAAATCTCTGACATTTTTACTAGTTTTTGATTCGATAAAACTTTTAGGTTTTTGTTTGCTTTCTAACCATTCCTTTGGATAAATAGAAGTGCGGTGGCGACTCGACTTGTATGGTTTACCTTGTATTTAGTCAATATCTCTAATGGTAACGAATACCCCTCTACAACTACACCCACTGAGGACTAGTCCCCAACAGAGTCTCCACTTAATTTATGTAGCGGTAAATTCATGACCATCAAACTATGGATAAGTTTAACATCAATAAAACCAGAGTCGCCACCGCGCTTTTTTTGTTTTCCAAAGGAAAGGAAAAAGTAATAACAAAACCCAAATATAAGAAGTTTCCAAATCAAAACTAATAAAATACCAGAGATTACATGTAAGGGGGTTGGTTACACAGAGGTAAGGTGTTAGCACATAAAGTTTCCTAGGTACTCCTAGGGAACCCTTTTTTATGTGTGAATGTGTTTTGGTATAAAAAGATGTTTGCAACAAATAGAGTGTGGGGATCAGAAAATAATTCATTAATTATATTTTTGTGTTTGACAAGACCTCCGGACTTGTGCCTACGTATCAACATAAAAATGAGGGATCAAAACCTCGTAGTTCGTGGTATCAATTTCAAAATGAGTGGATTGCTTTTATTCAAAAGTTAAGTTTAAAAGAAGCACAAAAGGCCTAAAAGTTTGAATGAGTGTTAGTTCTTTTTGTCTTTTGAAATTTTAAGTTAATATGATTAGATTCATTTACAAGTTTGATTTTATAAAAGAGTTTAAAAATTCAATGGCATAAGGCCAAAGTTTCTAATTTGCAATAAGAGTCTAAATTTTGAAATCACAAGCAAAGAAAGTTTTTGAAAAGGGGGAGAGATTTTGAAATTTAAGAAGTGGGGGGAGATGAAGCGACTAATCCTAAGCATAAAATTAAAAGTTAAGAGTTGAAAAGATCTGACCAATGGGATGCAATCCAACAAACAAGAATGTCATATAGAAAACCCATTTTCCCTTTGGACTTTGAATCAAGCAATAATCAGCAAGCAATTAGAAATATGAAGAGCAAAGCATAAAATAAAGATGGCCACATCCAGGCAAGCAAATCTATAGCTAACAGTCTTCTTTGTCTTCTCATGTATCAGATGAAATACTCCTTGACTTTGCTCAGAGTAAGGCATTAGACACAAGATCAAAATAACAATTGCATCAAGACCAATGTAGCAGATGAATTCCAGTGGGTCTCAATACTTGCATCAGATGAAAACCCAAATCACAATAACTTGGTGTCAAAAATGTTGGCATTGGCCAAGTCCCTTTTGCATATGGAATATTGCCTAATTCTAAGTCCAAAAGTTCAAATCAAACCTAACAGTCCACACAAACATTTTTTTTAGGGTTTTTGTTGTTTATTAAGTATTTTAAGGTCCTAAGACCACAGACACAAATAATATACACAAATAAATATATATAATCATAATATATGGCTCAAACGAGCAAAGTGAATGACATAAACATAAACAAGTTAAATGCTATGTAAATGACAATGAATGATAATGACTTGAAATTAAATTACATAAAGTAAATGACTTAAAAATAAAAACAATATTAATACAAGTTAGTCAAATGTTAGTTGATTAGATGTTAGTGATGTTTTGCTTTTCAATTGATTAAGTCATTCTTTGGAGAACACTTAACCATCTACTCACAAGCATGGATCCTTGAACCCAGACATCTTCCAAAGGAAGGAAAAAAGGCCAAGTTTCCACACAATACCATGAAAGAGGGGAGACTTACAATCTCACTTACTAGAATGCTATGCCTTTAGGGTCAAATTTAGCTTTATGTTAAGCAATCGTAATTGGACTTATGTAGAAGTCATAACTATCTGAGGTCGGGCAATAAAAGTTTAGGTGCTAATGCATGTTAGAGATTTGGTATAATGGACCAAACTCCTAAAACATACCACACACTTAAAGAAAAAGATCAAAGGATGGACCTATCTCATCCATACTTGTATTGGTTCATCTAACACAAGGTTATTGATGAACTAATTAGCCTTAGGATGTTGAGATTTCATTGGTCAATGAAAGGGATGGGAAAGAATGGGATTGAAGATGAAGAGGGAATGGAGATGAGAGAAAAACAAATTGGTCATGGGAGGAATTTTATCAAATTAAAATCATTCATTCATTTTGGGAGATGAAATATACATTTCATCAATCCCCTAAATCCAATGATTTTAACTCAACAAAAGTCAAATCAACCTTGACCAAGGCCCAAACACATAGTCAAACATCACAAGTCAAACAAAATGGCTCAACATAATTTCTATACAATTAATCAATTAAAAATCAAATTAAAAATACATTTAAATTAAATTTAGTTTGGTTAAAATCTAAAACCTCTTCAAAACACCAAATAAATGGCCAAGATATTTATCCTAGGTCAAAAAAGGTCAAAGGACCTTAGACAAAAATTTCATGATTTTTGAAAAGTCAGAAGAATTTTTAAACAATTTAAAATATGCAAAAAAAAAAACTAATTCATGAAAAATATCAAAATTAATCCAAAAAATAATTTTAATTCATAAAATGAAAGCGGAAAATATTAAAGATTTCTTATGAAAGTCCCATATTTTTTGGA
The DNA here is from genome assembly GCF_024323335.1 of Lathyrus oleraceus. NCBI lineage: Eukaryota > Viridiplantae > Streptophyta > Magnoliopsida > Fabales > Fabaceae > Lathyrus > Lathyrus oleraceus. The sequence continues at coordinate 180,305,543 of NC_066585.1, forward strand.
TCAATAATGAAATTAATATGAATTAATCAAAATAAGTGGATTAAATGAAAAATCAGAAATAAAAATAAAATTCAAAAAAACAAGGGTCATCAGATCTCCCTCATTAATTGAGGTGGCAGATCTGATGGTCACACGTGCGCATTCCACCATACTCCTTGGTGAATACGTTGTACGCGTGGTAATCGCAATGAACGCTTGAGATTAAAACATTTGAATCAGATTAGATGGCTTGGACTTTGCCACCGCACCACCGGAGCCCTAGCTACGGTCATCTTCTCCGGTGATCACCGCCGGTCTGGTTCAAGCTTAACTTCATGAAAAATGAAAAGTGAATACACTATTTAGAATGAAAAATGCTCAGGAACACGAATCTGGCCTCAATTCTCTCCAATTCCAAGTATATAAAAAGATACAGGGATTTGAATTTTGAGGATCATGATTTGAGTTGCTTTGATTTGACCTCAAAGCAACTCAATCTTCTTGCCTACATTGGCAGGACTTCAGCCAACAAAAAATCACAAAGAATAGTTAAGAATTGAGGGAGAAACGAAGAGATGAAAATTCTGAAAAATTATCTTCGAGGGAGCTTCAACCTTGCTTGATCTTGATTCCAATTGTGCTTGGCTTTGTTTCAGAAGCTTGTAGGAAGTGATTAGGATCAAAAAATGGCCTGGACTCTTGGAGTTTCAATCTCAAAATAGAATAAGATTTGATGCTCTATTTTTAAATGAAAACCTTCAATATTATCCTTTAATGGTGAGGGTTTGGATTGTAGGTTCAAAGCTTGGGCATTAGGTCCTTAATTCTAAGCAATGAGGGTTGTATTTATAGCCAAAGAGATTCATTTCCACACACCTCCAAAAATTGCCAATTTTAGTAATTCTCCTTGCATGCTTGCATGGGCGTGTGATAGGCCCATCAAGTGATGTATTCAGGTCCAAAAATGAGTGAGAATCATGCTAAAATTATGTCATGTGGTCATGCACTTGTGTTTGAAATGTGGAAGTGAAAATCATCCAAATGGTACTTCATATTGCACCCACGCGTAAGTCCTTCATTTCATGGCCAAATGAGGTGATCTTGGACTTTTTGGAAAGGTGAGATCAAGAGGAACAACTTTCATGTTGAACACTTTTACATTTGAAGCTTGGATCATGATGAACTGAGGTGGAAGTTTGGGAAATCAAACATATTTGAAAATTTTCTAAGTCCCAAGTCAAATGTTCACTTCTTCTACCTTGAATAACTTTTTCTATGGACTTTAAATGAAAAAATTTCCTTAATAAAAGTTGTATCTCTTTCAAACATCTTCAATTTGGTAACAAAATTGAGGAAAATCACTTGCTCAATGGTAATGGTCCAAAATGACCTATAATATTTCCTCTTGGCACATGCATTTGCAAGTTGAATTTGAACTTCCTCCAAACATTAAAGTTTAAGTAGACATATTGAATTTGATCATGGAATTTGAATGGATTTCATCTCATAATGATTGAGAAAGTTATGGTCTTGGGAAGTTGATCTCTAAACTAGGGTTCATACAAAATGACCTATAATCTTTCACCATAAAAAATGACTTTCCAAGAACAATTAGTTCTTGACTTAAACATGAAAGTTGTTTGGAATGTCATTTTGAGTGACTTTGCTATTGGAATCATTTTCATATGACAAAAATTGTAAGAGATAGGGTCTAGGGAATCCCAGTTTTGACTAGTTAACTTTCTCTGGTCAACCACCATGAACCATCTTGCTAGCTTGATATTCTCTTGACTTTTGGGCCTCATGGAGGATCATATATGCATAATATGATGTAATATGAAGTATTCCTTGAAATATTTGATTAATTGATGAAGAAACTTGCTGAAGAAGTCACATAAGATACCCAGATGAATTAGGGTTTCCAAGGCAAACAAGCTTCAAACTCTTGATGATTTCTTGATCAAAATGACATGTGAAGATCATGGGGATACATATATGATGTCTAGAACTAATGTGAACCATTTCTTGACTGAACTCCTTGCATTGAGGGTTTCAAACCCTAGATATGAGCTTGATAGAGCATGGCTGAGCATACACACTACCTACAAAAGAGTTAAACTATACATTGACATATTTTTGGTATTTTGGTTAGTAAATAACAAAGTATGATACAATAAAAATTGCTTGGTGACCTCTCCCAATGCAAACCCTATGAATGGGGGGTAAGGAGGATGCCAAGGTGTGATCCCAAAACCAATGCATATGATGAGGTAGCATGAGGGATCTTAGAGACAAAATTGGGGTCTTACACCCAGTAACCGGTGGTTGTAAATCCCATTTTCCTCTGCAGAGTTAATCCTTGATATGTTCATTCTAATCAATGACGGATTCTCTCTATTTTTTATGGTCTTCTGCCCAGTAACCGGTGGTTGTAAATCCCATTTTCCTCTGCTGAGTTTATCCTTGATATATTCACTTTAACTAGTGACAGATACTCTCTCTTTGGTCTTCTACCCAGTAACAGGTAGTTGTAATTCTTATTGCTGCTCGACAGTTTTTCCTTGATATGCTTACCCTAACAAGTAACGGATAGTCTTCCTCTTGCCCCAGGTGGTCTATCCTTGATATGTCCATCCTAACCGACGACGGATATTCTTCCTTTGAGCAGGGTCGTCCCAATCAATTTGGAGGCCCTGTTCTATTTTAAAATTAAATATTTAATAGATGAAAACACAATAAATTAAAAAAAATTATTTAATTGTAAATAAAATTAAATATATAGAGACAAAGATAATAAAAAATACTATATAGAAATTTGATTTATCGAAGTTTAGTTATTCGCGGTTTTCTTCTCTTACCATCTTCGATTTATAAAAAAAAATCATACCATTTAATAAAAGAAAAAAATTCTTTGAACAATTTCCACAATATTAATAATGAAGTGTTTTATTTAATAAACAATCAACAATGTAAAATTATAAATTTTTAAAGTCTCACAACTACTATTTGAAATTTATTAATGTAGCGATTCACAATGATACAAAAATATAAATATTTCCAAATTTACATCTCAAAAAATTTCATAGATCTATAAAATATATTAATAAAAGAAAAAAATTGATTAGGTTAATTGCGATATTAAATTTTAAATAAATTTAAATATAATTTATTTAGATTATAAGTTGATGGGTAGGATATGCTTCAATATATTAATAAGAGAAAATATTTATTAAATTAATTGCAACATTAAATTAAATTTAAAAACAATGTGGTGGCTTTTTTTTATAAAAGTAAAAGTATACATAAAATGTAAGAACAAGGAATCGAACCCAGGTTGTATTAGTACCAAAATAAAACAACCACCGCTCGGATACACTACAATAATAAATTAAAATGGAATTAGTGATATATATTCGTTAGTGTTATATTTATATTGGCCCTATCTATCGAATTCGAGGCCCTAAAAAGTCGGAGGCCCTGTGCGGTAGCACTCCTCGCACCCCCACAGGGTCGGCCCTGCCGTTGAGTTTATCTTTGATATGTTCACTTTTTTAAACCAGTGACGGATATTCTCTCTTTGGTCTTCTGCCCAGCAACAGGTAGTTGTAAATCCTATTTGATCTTCCCTCCCTAGTAGGTCATTCTTACCCAGTAACCGGTAATGAATATGCCTCATTTTTCCTCAGCGAATCATCCTTGATATATTTACCCTAATCGGTAACGGATGTCCCTTTCTCCGAGTATATTGATCTTCTTACCTAGTAACCGGTAGTAGATAATACATCTTTTTTACTCCTGTTGTAAGACCCCAATTTTGACCCTAAGATCCCTCATGCAATTTCATCTTAAGCATTAGCATTGGGATCACACCTTGGCATCCTCCTTACCCCCCCTTCATTGGGTTTGTTTTGGGAGAGATCACCAAGCACTTTGTGATTGTATCATACTTGTATTTTATCATTTTACTAACCAAAATACCAAAAATATGTCTTTGCATTTGCCTAACTCTTTTGTAGTCAGGGCATGATCCCATTGATCTATCAAGTTCACATCTAGGGTTTGAGACCCTCATGAACAAAGAACATAACCATGAATTGATACAAGAATGGTTATGAGCATCATATATGAGTCTCAATGGTTTATACATGTTATATTTATCAAGTTTTCTCCAAGAGTTTGAGGGTAATTTGCCTTGGAAACCCTATTTTGACTGGGTATTTTGAGTAACTTCTCCAACAAGCTATCTCACCAATTGATCAAATTTCTCAAGGGACACTTCAAAATTCATTATAATTTGCATATATGATCTACCATGAGCCTATAAAGTCAAGATAATTGAAGGTTAGCAAGTTGGTTGATGGTGGTTGGCCAGATGATTTCATCTGATCAAAACTGGGTCTCCCTAGACCCTATATCCTACAATTTTCACCATATGAAAATGATTCCAAGAGAAAACTTACTCTAAATGATATTCCAAACAAATTTCATGTTGAGACCTAGAGATAGTTTTTCTTGGAAAATCATTTTCTATGTTGAAACATTATAGGTCATTTTGTCTAAACCCTAATTTGAAAGTCAACTTCCCAAGGCCATAACTTGCTCAATTTTTATGAGATGAAAGATTTCCAAGTTGCACAATCAAATTCAAGATGTATACTTCAACTTTTATGTTTGGAGTGAGAAATAGTTCAACTTTTATGAGCATGTGATATGAGGCTACATTATGGGTCACTTTTGACCTATACCAATGAACAAGTGATTTTTCCAAACATCAGAAATGCATAACTCTATCATTCCAAATCCAAATGACATGAAATTGGTGACCATTTTGAAGGTATTTGAAAGAGCTACAACTTTTATGAATACACTTTTCTAATTTTAAGCTCACATTAAAAGTTAAGCAAGGTGGAATATTGAGATATATGGCTTGACACTTAGAAAAAATTTCAACATGTTGAAAATTTCAAACTTCCACCTCAAAATTATCCATGTTCCAAGCTCCAAATGAAAAAGTGTTGAACATCAAACTTTTTCCCCTTGACCCAAGCTTTCCAAAGAACCCAAGTTCATGCATTTTGGATGAGGTTTTCTATGTCTGCACATGGCTTTAACGGAGCCGCATCTTTGGCAAGAATCAAACTTCAAAACTTCAGTTCACTTTACCTTGCCAATCAAGCTTCCATTCAGACTTCATATGGATTGATTTTGGACTTTTTTGCATTGCATCATGGGCCTACACATGCCCATGCACTCGTGCCATCAACATTGCTAAATTTTGACAAAATTTAAAGTGTGCAAATATCATTCAATCATGTTATAAATACATGCTCTCTGTGCTCATTTGAAACACACCTTGCGCACCAGCTTTGCCCCTCATTGAAACCCTCTCATTCCAAAGGAAAACCTGATAAATTTCAACTTGAAATTTGAGTTTGAATCTCAACTGTTGGAGATTCAAAACCTCCAGGACCCAAAGCCTTGCAACCTCATCAATCACTTCCTTCTAGCTTCTCAAGTGTGATCAGATCGTGTTTGGAGCAAGCAACATCAAGAATTTTACTGCATTGAAGGTAATTTTCAGAAAACTTCATCTCTTTGATTCTCTCTAAATCTTGCTCAATTCTCTTGATTCTTTGGTTGTCTGAAGTCCTACCAATGTAGGCAAGAAGATTGAGTTGCTTAGAGGTCAAATCGAAGCGACTCAGTTGACATACCTCAAATTTCAACTCCCCATATCTTTCTATATGTGAGGAGTTAGTTAAAATTGAGGTGATATTCGTGATCTACACCATTTTTCTTTTTAGATCATGCCCTCCTTTTTTATTTTGGTGATGGTTGAAGGTGGACCAGTCCGGTGAGGTCCAACGGAGAAGAAGACCGGAGCTACAGCTCCGACCGTGTGTTGGCACATCTCCAACCATAGGATCCATTTAAATTGTTTTAATCCTGGGCGTTGTTTCTAATTACCGCGCGTACTGCTCAATTGACTAGAGACCACATGGAACACGCGCTGGTGACCACTTGATCTGCCACCTCAATTAATGAGGGAGATCAAGTGGTCCACGTTTTTCTGATTATTTGAGTTTCATTTTTAATTGCTTTATTTTCATTAATTCATATTAATTTTAATATTGATCCAAAAAATATGAGAGTTTCACCAAAAAATTTCAAATATTTTCCTCTTTCATATTCTGAATTAAAATTATTTTTTGGATCATTATTAATATTTTTCATGATTTAATTGATTTTTCATTTGTTTTTAATTGTTTAAAAATGCTTTTAAGTCTTCTAAAAATCTGAAAAATTTTCTCCAAGATCCTTTGACCTTGTTTGACCTATAATAAATCTCATGGGCATTAATTTGGTGTTTTGATGAGGTTTTAGGAATTTTACAAACCATATTTAATTTAAATGCATTATTTTAGTATTTTTAATTGGAATAAATGCCAAATAAATTTGTTGACCAATTGTGATGACTATTGTTGTTGGGCCTTGATCAAGGTTGATTTGACTTTGTCAAATTAATATCATTGGATTTTGGGAATTGACGGAATGTACATTCCATCTCCCAAAATGAATGAATGATATTAATTTGGTAAAAGTCCTCCTTTGATCAATTTGAGTTTTCATCTATTCACTCCCCCCCTCTTCATCTCATTCCTCTTCTTTATGCATTCATCTCATTTGGCCTATGATATCTCAAAGTCCTAAAGCTAGTTGATTGAAAAATTAACATGAGTATGGATGAGATTAGGCCACACCTTTTGCATATTCTTTTTGTGTGTGGTATGTTTCATGAGCATAGTTCATAATATTATGTCTCTAACATGCATTAACACCAAAATTCTATTGCCCGACCTCAAATAGTTGTGACTTCTACATAAGTCCAATTACGATTGGTTAACATAGCGCTAAATTTGTGAGATAAAAGGCATAGCATTCTAGTTAGTGAGATTGTAAGTTTCCCCTCTTTCATGGTATTGTGTGAAAACTTGGCATTTTTTCCTTCCTTTGGAAGATGTCTTGGTTCAAGGATCCATGCTTCTGATAAGTGGGTTGAGTGTTCTCCAAAGAATGTCTAAAAAATGAAAAGCAAAAAAAAAAACAATACTAACTTCTAACCTATTAACTACTAAATTTTAATTTCAAGCCCTTTACTTTAATGCCATTTAATTCTAGCTTTTATACATTTGCCATTGTTCATATCATTCTAATTGTTTATGTTAATACAATTTTCACTTTGTCCACTTGGACCATATTGTGTGATATATATATTTTTTGTATATTGCTTTGTTCATTTGTGTGGTCTTTGACCATTAATGTACATAATAACAACAAAAACCCTAAAAAAAAATTGTGTGGATTGTTGGCTTGATCTTGGACAAATGGACTTAGAATTTAGGCAACATTCCTATGCTAAAGGACTTGGCCAATTCCAACTTATTGAGAAACCAAGTGCTTGCAATTTGAAACTTCATCTGATACATCATTCAAGACCCCTCTGAGTTCATCTGCAACATGATCATTGTGAAGATGTTATTTTGAACCTGTGACTTGTGGAATTCATCTGTTACATGGGCTATTTTGAAGAAGATCATGGAATGGATAAGCTTGGATGTGGCCATCTTTATTTGATGCCTTGCTCTTCAAGATAATATAATTGTGCATTTGTGTGTTGCTTGATTCTAAAAAGTCCAAGGAAATTATGGATTTCTATTGACATTCTTGTCTATTGGATTTCTACCCATTTGGTCAGATCTTTTCAACTCTAAACTTTTAATTTTGTACATAGGATAGTCTCTTCATCTTCTCCCCATTTATTTAATTTCAAAATATCTCCCTCCTTTTTCAAAACCTTCTTTGGTTGAACTTATTTTGTTTTAAACTTTGACCACTTTTGCAAAAAGGATAGAAACTTTGGCCTTATGCCATTGCATTTTCAAATTTCTTTTCTTAAATCAAACTTATAAATAAACTTAACTATACTTGACTTAAACTTTCAAAAAGAAAAAAAGAACTAACTCATCCAAACCATTTTTATGCCTTTGTGCCTTTCAAACTTAAATTTTGTTAAAAGCAATGCATTCACTTTGAAACTTGTATCACGAACTACGAGGTTTTGATCCCTCATTTTTATATTGGTACGTAGGCACAAGACCGAAGATCTTGTCAAACACAAAAATATAATTAATGAATTCTTTTCCATCCCCCCATTCTATTTGTTTGTAAACATCACTTTGTACCAAATACATATGCACACAAAAAGGGCTCCCTAAGAGTACCTAGGACACTTTGGGTGCTAACACCTTCCCTCTGTGTAACCAACCCCCTTACCTGTAATCTCTGACATTTTATTAGTTTTGATTTGAAAACTTCTTACTTTTGGGTTTTGTTCGTACTTTTTTCCCTTTTCCCTTGGAAATAATAAAAGCGCGGTGGCGACTCTTGTTATTTGATCTCTAGCTTATCCATATCTTGATGATCATGAATTTACCGCTACAAAAATTAAGTGGTGACTCTGCTGGGGAGTAGTCTCCAGTGGGTTTAGCCTACTTTTTGTGTGTATATATTTGTATATATGTGATGTGTGTATATATGTATGTGTGATATAATCTTCTTGTTGTGCTTGGTGATCTCTAAGTGGTGAGATAAGTTCTAACCCGAACTTAAGTGCAATTAATATAGGAAGATGGTATAGTCATGTTCGACTTGTGTGGAGTAGTCTTTAACAAGTTGGCTTGAGATTCATCTGCTCAGTGGAGACTCTTTTGGATTTGGAAATGTCACATAAGTATTTGTGGTTAGGCATTACTATCTCTAATTTGGGTCTGAGAAGCTGAGGACCGTATAACATTTACCCCCTCTTGGCCTATTTAGGACGTAGTGCGAAAACTGTTTAAGTGTAGACTTGATAACAGTTGTTACGTGATACTACACTCAGACGAGTTTCTCTTGAGAATATTATGGGTCGATGAGTCAGTCATCTTAACCTGTAATATTCGATAGATGGAATTAAGACTGTGGGAACTTTTTAGAACATGATCTACAGGTTTTTATCCTTAGTTCACTCCTTTGGGATGGTTCTTACCCAGACTCCATGCTTGTGACTTACAACAAACCCTTGATTCTCGGTTGATCCAATCAAGTCTTGTCAATATCAATGGAACTTGGATGTTGATAAGGTGAAAACCATAATCCACCAAAATGGATGATTGATCTTGACAATGACTTGATTCATCCCTTGACCTTTGTTTGCCTTGTGTGTGATCCCTTATTTGTGATTGTTGCATTCATGCATTCATGTGCATCATAACATTCATCACACGAAAATTTCAAGGAACTAGGGTATTATTTGCAAATATTTTCAGACCATGGACTATGGACGAAGGAACACTAAGAAGTACAGTTTCAAATGTCCTGACTTGAAAGAGTTAAGGAAGCTAGCATCTTTTGTATTAGGTCCCTTGGACTTCAAACAACGTCATGGAAAGCTTTTGTCTATCTTGTCTGCTGATGTGGTTGAAGTACTTTTGAGTGTATTGGTGCAGTTCTATGATCCTCTCTACCGTTGTTTCACTTTCCCAGATTTTTAGCTTGTGCCTACCTTGGAGGAGTATTCTCATCTTTTGGGGTTACCTGTTTCAGTAGAGTGCCTTTTAGTGGATTGAAGGAGAATCCCCGATCTAGTATTATTGATGAAGCTCTTCACTTGAAGAAGTCTGAGATAGAGGCTCATTGGGTGAAGAAAGGAGGATTGTTTGGGTTGCCATCTGATTTCCTCATCAAGGAAGCTACTATTTTTGCTCAAGCCGGTAGTGTGGACGCTTTTGAAGCTATCTTTGTGTTGCTCATCTATGGATTATCTTTGTTCCCTAACATTGACGGTTTTGTTGATGTTAACACCATTAGACTTTTCTTGATTGGGAATCATGTGCCTACTTTATTGGGTGATATGTATTTCTCTTTGCATCTCAGGAATTCTAAGGGTGGTGGAACTATTGTCTGTTGCATTCCTCTTCTGTACAAGTGGTTTATTTTGCACTTGCCTCAGACACCTGCTCTTGTGGAGAACAAACAATGTCTAAGGTGGTCTTAGAGACTTATGTCTCTAACTGATGATGATATAGTTTGGTATGATCCGTCTTTGAGCAGTTTGGAGATTATTGATAGTTGTGGTGAATTCTCTAATGCGTCTTTCATTTGTACACTAGGAGGAATTAACTACAACCCTTCTTTGGCTCATCGTCAACTTGGGTTCCCCTTGAGAGACAAGCCTAATAACACTTTGTTAGAAGGTCTTTTCTATCAAGAGGGTAAAGATCCCCAACATTTGAAGCAGGATATTATGCATGCTTGGCATAATGTGGATAGGAAAGGAAGATCCGAGCTTGGTCTGCACAATTGTGTAGCTTTGGAAGCTTGCACTCTTTGGGTGAAGAAGAGAGCTTTGGAGTTGAAGATGCCTTATCCTTGTGAAAGACCTATGTCTATGGTTGTGGTTGAGCCATTAACTCTCCCTAATCAAGATATAGAGGAGATGGAAGACGCGTTCGTCAAGATGAAGCAAGAGAAGGATATGTGGGAAGAGCGTTTCCATGCTTTGAGCAAGAAGCATGAAGAGTTGCAGTTGGAGTCTAAGGACAAAGATGCACTTTTTGAGCTACTTGAAGATCGAGTGACGAAGAGACAGAGAGAGCCAAAGATTTCATCTTCTAGCATACCTCAGCCTTCTGTTGCTTGGAAGAAGATCGTTGACCAACTTGTCCTCGAGAAGACTCAGATGAAGGCTTTTGTAACGGGAAATTCATGATCATCAAGCTATGGATAAGCTAGAGATCAAATAACAAGAGTCACCGCCGCGTTTTTATTGTTTCCAAGGGAAAAAAGAAAAAGTATGAACAAAACCCAACAGTAAGAAGTTTTCAAATCAAAACTAATAAAAAGTCAAAGATCACAGGTAATGGGGTTGGTTACACAGAGGGAAGGTGTTAGCACCCAAAGTGTCCTAGGTACTCCTAGGGAGCCCTTTTTGTATGCATATGTATTTTGTACAAAGCGATGTTTAAAAACAAATAGAATGGAGGGATGAGAAAATAATTCGTTAATTATATTTTTGTGTTTGACAAGACCTTCGGTCTTGTGCCTATGTACCAACATAAAAATGAGGGATCAAAACCTCGTAGTTCATGATACAAATTTCAAAGTGGATACATTGCTTTTAACAAAATTAAGTTTGAAAGGCACAAAGGCCTAAAATGGTTTGAATGAGTTAGTTATTTTTGGCTTTTTGAAAGTTTAGGTCAAGTATAGTTAAGTTTATTTACAAGTTTGATTTAAGAAAAGAAGTTTGAAAATGCAATGGCATAAGGCCAAAGTTTCTATCTTTTTGCAAAAGTGGTCAAAGTTTAGAAAAAAAGTAGTTCACACAAAGAAGATTTTGAAAAATGGAGGGAGAGATTTTGAAATTAAAGAAATGGGGAGGAGAGGAAGAGACTATCCTATGTACAAAAATTAAAAGTTTAGAGTTGAAAAGATTTGACCAAGTGGGTAGCAATCCAATAGAAAAGAATGTCAATAGAAACCCAGAATTCCCCTGGACTTTTAGAATCAAGCAACACATAAATGCACATTTATATTATCTTGAAGAGAAAGGCATCAAATAAAGATGGCCTCATCCAAGCTTATCCATTCCATGATCTTCTCCAAAATAGCCCATGCAACAGATGAATTCCACAAGTCACAGGTTCAAAATAACAGCTTTATAATGATCATGTTGCAGATGAACTTAGAGGTGTCTTCAAAGATGTATCAGATGAATTTCAAATTGCAAGCACTTGGTTCTCAACAAGTTGGCATTGGCCAAGTCCTTTAGCTTAGGAAGGTTGCCTAGATTCTAAATCCATTGTCCAAGATCAAGCCAACAGTCAACTCAAAAGTTTTTTTAGGGTTTTTGTTATTATTATGTACATTAATGGTCAAAGACCACATAAACAAGCAAAGTATACACAAACAATATATATCACACAATATGGTTCAAATGGACAAAGTGAAAATTGCATTAACATAAACAATTAGAATGATATGAACAATGGCAAATGAAATAGAGTGCTAAAAATAAATTGCATTAAAGTAAAGGCTTGAAATTAAAAGTTAGTAGTTAGTAGGTTAGAAGTTAGTATTATTTTGCTTTTGCTTTTCCTTTCAAGACATTCTTTGGAGAACACTCAACCCACTTATCACAAGCATGAATCCTTGAGCCAAAACATTTTCCAAAGGAAGGAAAGAAGGCCAAGTTTCCACACAATACCATGAAAGAGGGGAGACTTACAATCTCACTAACTAGAATGCTTATGCCTTTTATGTCACAAATTTAGCGCTATGTTAAGCAATCATAATTGGAATTATGTAGAAGTCACATCTATTTGAGGCCGGGCAATAGAATTTTGGTGTTAATGCATGTTAGAGACATAGTATAATGGACTATACTCATGAAACATACCACACACAAAAAGAATATGCAAAAGGTGTGGCCTAATCTCATCCATACTCATGTCAATTTTTCAATCAACTAGCATTAGGACTTTGAGATGTCATAGGCCAAATGGAATGAATGAATGAAGAAAGGGAATAAGATGAAGTGGGAGGGGAATGAATGAAATCATAAATTGGTCAAATGAGGACTTTTACCAAATTAATGTCATCCATTCATTTTTTGGGAGATGGAATGTACATTCCATCAATCCCCTAAATCCAATGATATTAATTTGACAAAGTCAAATCAACCTTGACCAAGGCCCAACAACAAGAGTTAAACATAAACAAGTCATCACAATTGGTCAACAAATTTATTTGGCATTTATTCAAATTAAAAATACCAAAATAATACATTTAAATTAGATATGGTTTATCCAATTCCTAAAACCTCATCAAAACACCAAATAAATGGCCATGAGATTTATCATAGGTCAAACAAGGTCAAATGATCTTGGAGAAAAAAAATCATAATTTTTGGATATTTAAAAATATTTTTAAACAATTAAAAACAAATGTAAAATCAATTAATTCATGAAAAATATTAATAATGATCCAAAAAATAATTTTAATTTAGAATATGAAAGAGAAAAATATTTTAAATTTTTTGGTGAAAGTCCCATATTTTTTGGATTAATATTGAATTTAATATGAATTATTAAAAATAAAGCAAATAAAATGAAAATTAAAATATCAGAAAAAACGTGGACCACTTGATCTCCCTCATTAATTGAGGTGGCAGATCAAGTGGCCAGGAACGCGCTATCCACGCTGCTCACTAGTCAGCCCGTGGCAACATTGGTAATTCAAATGCACGCTCCAAATTAAAACAATTCAAATCAATCCAAAGGCTCAGAACCAAGCCAGCACATCACCGACGTCCAAAGACCAGTCGTCTTCTCCGACGACCCTGGCAGGACTGGTTCACTCATCACCATTAAAAAAATGAAAAAGGAGGACATGATCTGAAAGAAAAAATGGCGTAGAGCACGAATCTGACCGCAGTTCATCCTAACTCCAAGTATATTGAGAGATACATTGAGTTGAAATTTGAGGTACATGAACTCAGTTGCTTCGATTTAGCCTCAAAGCAACTCAATCTTCTTGCCTACATTGGTAGGACTTCAGACGACCAAAGAATCAATAGAATTGAGCAAGAATTTGAGAGAATCGAAGAGTTCAAAATTTCTGGAAAATACCTTCAATGAAGGTCTGGATTCAACTGATCTTGATCTTGCTTGTGCTTGGTCTCACTCCACTTGCTTACAGAAGAAGGATTGGATGCTTACAAGGCTGTGGATTCCTGGAGATTTGAATTTCACAACAGTGGAAATTCAACCTCAAATTCAAAAGAATTTCTCAGGTTTATCCTTTGAAAAGTGAGGGTTTGAGATGGGGGATCAAAGCTGGCGTGAATGTGTGTGAAATTCTGAGCAATTGGAGCTCTATTTATAGCTGAAATCTTGGATTTCTGCACACTTGAAATCACTTTCTAAATTTGGCAAAATGGTGATACATGGGTGCATGGGCGTGTATAGGTCCATGAGATCATTGCAATAAGTCCACAAATGAATGTTATATAGTCTGAATTGAGCTTGGATTGCAAGTCAAGTGTGCATTTGAATTTGAAGTTTGATTCTTGCCAAGTGATGTCACCATATTCATGCCATGCGCATTCAATGCATTCCTTGTCCAAAATGAATGAATTTGAGCTCTTTGGAAAGGTGAGATCAAGAGGAACAACTTTCATGTTCAACACTTTTTCATTTGGAGCTTGGAACTTGGAGAAATTTGAGGTGGAAGTTTGGAAATTTTGGACATATCAAAAAAATTCTAAGTGTCAAGCCATATGTCTCAATATTCCACCTTGCTTAACTTTTTATATGAGCTTCAAATGAGAAACGTTTCTTCATTAAAGTTGTATCTATCTCAAAGACCTTCAAAATGGTCACCAATTTCATGTAATTTAGATTTAAAATGATAGAGTTATGCATTTTTGAAGTTTGGAAAAATCATTTGAGCAATGGTATAGGTCAAAAGTGACCTATAATGTAACCGCATATCACATGCTCAAAAAAGTTGAATTAGCTCCCACTCCAAACATAAAAGTTGAAGTAGACACATTGAATTTGATTGTGAAACTTTGAAATCTTTCTTCTCATAAAAATTGAGAACGTTATGGCTTTAGGAAGTTGACTTTCAAATTAGGGTTTAGGCAAAATGACCTATAATGTTTCAACATAGAAAATGATTTTACAAGAAAAACTAGTTCTAGGTCTCAACATGAAAGTTGTTTGGAATGTCATTTAGAGTAAGTTTTCTCTTGGAATCATTTTCATATCGTGAAAAGTGTAGGATATAGGGTCTAGGGAGACCCAGTTTTGATTAGATGAATCCATCTGGCCAACCACCATCAACCAACTTGCTAACTTCCAATTCTCTTGACTTTTTTAGCTCATGGTAGATTAGATATGCGTAAGATGATGAATTTTGAAGTGTCCCTTGAGAAATTTGATCAATTGGTTAGATAGCTTATTGGAGAAGTTACTCAAGATTCCCAGTCAAACTAGGGTTTCCAAGGCAAATCACCCTCAAACTCTTGAAGAAAACTTGATCAATAAAACATGTAGAGAACATTGGGACTCATATATGATGTTCATAACCATTCTTGAATCAATTATTGGTTGTGATCTTTTTTCATGAGGGTCTCAAACCCTAGATGTTAACTTGATGAATCAATGGAATCATGCCCTTCCTACAAAAGAGTTAGACAAATGCAAAGACATACTTTTGGTATTTTGGTTAGTGAAATAATAAAATACAAGTACGATATAATCACAAAGTGCTTGGTGATCTCTCCCAAAACAAACCCAATGAAAGAGGGGTAAGGAGGATGCCAAGGTATGATCCTAATGCTAATGCTTATGATGAAATTGCATGAGGGATCTTAGGGTCAAATTGGGGTCTTACAGCTGCCCCTATTTAAGGACATTCTAACTTAGGAGGTGAAGGTTAAAATCTTCATGTCGACTCAGTAGAATGGGCTTAAAAAACAACATAGAGAAACAAATTTTGGTCCCTAAGAGACCTCATGATGCATATGATATGAATGTAGAAGTTAATGCTCTGTGGGGAAATATTGCCACAAAGGAAAAAGAAATCAGAGAGACCGAAAATCCGTAGGAGCACAATGTATTCCGTAAGGAAAACTCACTGGGGAGACAGAGACTCTGGGGGAAAAGGAGTTATGCGTAGGTCAGGCTACGACTTAAAACTGCCGGGGGACTAGAGGAATTCCATACAGACTCAACCAGGGAAACAACAACATCTGCAGGGGATACGAGTAAGTCAGGATAAAACTGAAATACTCGACTCATGCAAGAAAAGCGATTTCACTAAGGAAATACGCACTCAACTCAACTGGGGAAGAAATAAACTTCAACACAGGAGGAGTAGAAATTTATTATCTACTACCTATTACTGGGTAAGGAGATAATAAAGATCTAACAGAGAGAACATTTGTCATCGGTTGGGATGAACATATCAAGGATGACTCACTGGGAACCGCCAAGATAGCAAATTCATTACCGGTTACTGGGTAAGAATAGCCTTACTGGGAAAAACTGCAGAAAAGATAGGATTTACAACTACCAGTTACTGGGCAGAAGACCAAGGGTTAGAGTATCTGTCATCGGTTAGGATGAACATATCAAGGATAAACTCAACAGGGAAGAAAATCCGTCATCGGTTAGGATAAACATATAAAGGATAGAGTTGTCTGGTGTAAGACCCTAATTTTGGCCCTAAGATCCCTCATGGCATCATAACATTGCATTTGCATAGCCTCAAGGATCATAAGCATCTCGGTTCCCTTTGCCTTTGGGTGGGATCCCTTGTGAGTGGTTTGAGATCAACAAGCATGCTTGAATTGTATATTATTGCTTTTCTCATTTTATTTACTAACCAAAAGCACAAAAATATGTCACTAACATTTCTTGTTTGTAGCTTGAGCAATCACAAGATCCAAAGCTTATAGGAGATCCTTTGTACAATGATATGGTCAAGAGAAGATGAAAGAAAGCATGGTAATGGTTCCCAAAGCTGTCATCCATCAAATATGCCTCCCAAGTATCTCAATTCATCATTTTGATCAAAGCAAGTCAAGGGGTTT
Organism: Lathyrus oleraceus; assembly: GCF_024323335.1. NCBI lineage: Eukaryota > Viridiplantae > Streptophyta > Magnoliopsida > Fabales > Fabaceae > Lathyrus > Lathyrus oleraceus. Next base: position 180,322,224 of record NC_066585.1, read on the forward strand.
GAGGTTTGTTTCCCAAGGAAACCCTAATTCATCTGATCATCAACAATGCCTTGCTCATGAAGCAACCTCAGCCCATGGTCAAATAAAATCAAGGGAAGTTCTTTAATTAATCATATCATGCATATTTGAACTCATTTGAGTGTCCTCAATCATCAATTCATCAAGATATGAGTTGTGGACTTGAGAAGTTGATCAGTCAATTCATCTGACTATTTTGAAATGCACTGAGACCTAACTTTTTATGTGTTGGTTAAATGGAGATGACCCCAAGAGCAAAAATGTTCTTAAGAACAATATGAACAACTTTCATGTTCATTAAAATTTTATTTGAATCTTGGAAGGTCATTATCCATTCCAAGACATTATAGGTCATTTTGATTGAAACCCTAATTTTGGGTCAACATCCCAAGAATATAACTCATTCATTTTTAATGATTTTGAGGTGAGGTTTAATGCATTGGAAAGATTATTGTGTCTACTTCAAATGTTATGTTGATAAAAATTGCAAAATATCAAAATAAATACATGTGATAATGCAAAACATTATAGGTCATTTTGGGCCAAATGCATTGAAATGTGAAAAAGTCCAACTTCAAGTGCCCATAACTTCTTCACTAATAATCCAAATGATGCAAAATTTAAGTACAAATTTATTGTCTTGAAAAGATATACAACTTTCATGTTGAAGATTTTATCATTTGGATCTTGAATCATTGAAACAGAAGGGCTTGAACATTGGCCAAATTTGGAAACTTCACAAATGAATGTTTTGCACCCTACACTTCAAGCTCAAATTTCATCAATTTCCAAGGCCCAATTGGAGTTTTGATCAACATAGCATTTGTTCCTTATGCAGCAAGCTTTATAACCATTACTCATAAGGTTGCATTTGGAGTTTGGAAGTATCATTTTCGAAGACATGAAGAATTAAGTGCATTTTGTGAAATTCATTTCAAACACATTGCATGAGCTGTTAACATCTAATCTGCACGTCCATTTCTCATTTGGTGATGTATAACAATCCATTCCAATCAGAATTGGACCCTCCATGCGCCTGTACAGGCCCATGCATGGAGGCCCTCTTCTCCCATGCACACTTTGTTCATTGCATTTCAGATGGTTTTGGCTATAAATACAAGTGCTATGCTCTTCAATTCTTCAACCTAATGGCGCCTAAATCCCTGCTGAATTGAATCCCCACCCATACCAAAGGAACAAACTTCATTTTTCTCTAAAAATTTAAGATCTGAAATTCAATTGCATTGATTGATTTTTAAGATCTAAAGTTCCTAGACCTTCTTCATTTGATCCATTGAAGCTTCTGTTTGCAAAAGGAACCAAAGAGAGTGACTCAATTCTTCACAATCCAAAGGTTTTGCTCAACTGAATTTTGCTTCGAATCTCATCATACATTGCTCCATTTGCCTTGATCATGTGTTGTCTGAAGTCCTCTCTATAGAGGCATCATTATTGTGTGCTTAATTGTTGAAATCGAGCAAGTTCAGTTGAACACCACCAAAGTTCCATCTCTGATTTCTCTCTTAATAGGAATCTAGAGTGGAATTGAGTGGCATAGGAGTGATGTACATCACTTCACCTTTCTAATGGTGCTTGGATCGTGCATATTGATGCACATTTGAACCTATGTGATTTTTGATCTTCATCGGAGCTTGCCGGAGAAGACGGTGGCGCTGGCCACCGTCTGGTCTCCAGATCAGATCTGGACCGTCCCTTTCCATTTCCAGATCTAATCTCAATAGTCCATTGTTATGACTTTCTTTTATTCTTTATGCTTCTCATTGACTGAGGTTCATGGTGCGCGCGCTTGCCAATGCCATTGGATCCTCCACGTCATTTAATGAGATACAATCCAACGCGTGTGGATTTTCATATTTTCCATTTCTGATTTTATTTTCCATTTCATTTTTTAATTCCATTTCATTTTCTAAAATTCATATCTCTTTTATTCTTGGTCCAAAAATTATGGGACCAATTGCATTATTTCTCTTTTAACTTCTAGTTTCTAAAAATGATTTTTAATATTTTTTATGTTATCATTTGCTATTTTTTAGTAATTTTCTCTTTTCTGGTTATTTTTAATTCATTTTCAATAGTTTTTTATATTCAAAAAATACAAAAATATTTTTCCAAGCTCTTTGAATGATGATAGATCTATGAAAAATATTCTCATCAATTTATTAATTGATTTGAGATTTATTTGAGATTTTAGTTCAATTAGGTTATTTTTATTCATTTTTAATTGATTAAAAATAGTTTCTGACTTTTAAAAATGCTGAAATTTTTTGTCAAACTTTGTTTGACCTTGTTGAACTTGGGATAATTCACTTGGACTTTTCAAAGTTGATTTGAAGTGAGTTTGAAGTTTGACCTTTCTTTAATATTTTAATTCAAGTTTTATTTTAAATATTAAAAATGCCAAAAATATTTTGTTTATTTCTTGACTTCCAATCTTTATCTTGCTTCTGTTTTCTATTGTTTGACCTTGATCTTCCCTATCTTTGATCAACATTTGTTGATTGGTACATTCCATTTCATTTAATGCACTTTAATTCTTCATTTATATTCTTTATCTTCTTCTTCTTCACCTTCTTTTCTTTTTGATCAATGAGTTAAAGGTTGATGGTTAGCATTGATTAGGGAGGTTTAATCTTCCTTGATTCAAATATAATTCATCTTGATCAAATGATCAAGTGAATGGCTTTGCATTAAGGATATATTGCCTTTTAAATCATGCAAAGGACTTAAACCAATACAAGATCATTTCTCATCTTCTTTTTGGCATGGCAAGTTGTTGGAGTTTGATTCTCTAATCAAGCCCTCTAACTTGTGTTGTTGCCTATATTATATTGACCGGCCTCAGATAGTTGTGACTTCTACATAAGTCCAATTACGATTGCTTAACATAGCGCTAAATTTGCCTTATGACACACTAACTATTAACACTAACCACTAACCATTAACATTTAATTCTTGCTCTTTACATTTATGCAATTTACTATTCTTGTACATATTATTCATTTGCTTTTCCCCTTTGCTCATTTGAGCACATGTTTATGTTAATGCAATTTGCCTTTTGCTCATTTGAGCACATAATTGTGTATATATCATTGTGCTTGTGTTTTGTTTTGATTGTTGTGGACCAATTGCAAAGAAATGGACAAATGGACTTAGACTTTAGGACTTTCCCTTATGCAAATTTGGAGTCAAAGAACAACTAGGCATTGGGCCTTTAGAGTTCTATAAAAGTCAAAGAGAAACTAGGCATTGGGCCTTTAGAATGCCATAAGTGCTAAAGAAAACTATGGGAGGACCAATTTCTAAACTCTTGCGTGTTCATTCTTGATTTGTTTGATAGAACTTTTTAATGTGTGTGTTCTTGTGCTAGGGATTCCAACATTGAGCCTAAGTGAGGAACCATTGCCATGAACTTCTAAGAGAGAGAGATCAAAGAGCCATTGAGGAATTTTCCAAGAGCTTAATTGATTATTGATTGCTTGAGCTTACTATTATTTTGCTTGCATATTCCAAAGGATGGGAGCTACTTGGATCATCAATATGATCTCAAGAGAGGAACTCCATTTGTGGTCTTGTTTCTTATCCCTTATCTCTTGTATGATTAGGACTTTAGCCATTCTTCTTCTTCCCTCCACTCTAACCCAAGCCAAAACTTTTGTGCAAACATTTAACACTTCTTTTCTAACATTAGAAACCTAAGCCTTATGCTTTTGATTTTCAAACTTTCTTTTCATAACATTATTTTGAATTGAAATTTAAATCAACTTTGACCATATTTTGTAAATACTCTTCATTGGTAAATACCACTCATCAAAATACCTTTTGTGGTTTCAATGGCCACTTCCTTAATCAAATTTTTCATAACCTTTAGCTATTAGGTTTGAGTTATCCTTGAGGTAGATGTAATACTCACCTATATCCTTAGTGATGGACAACGAGTCTTCCATGCTTATTATAGGGTTAACCCCTCAATAGCATGTTGAAGTTATCCTCACATGGTGGATTTGTGGTTTTAGGTTGAGTTTTCTCCCTTGGATAACAAAAGACCTTAAGGCTTTTGGACCAATCAATTCACCAACTCATTTTGAGATTTTTACCCCGAACTACGAGGTTTTGATCCTAATCTTTCTTTTTTAAGATGGTACGTAGGCAATGGGTTTATCCATCCAAACACAAAATATAAATAACTTGTATATTCTCTTCTCATCTCTTCAATCATGTTTGCACAAATAATTTTTCACAAAATACCAACCTTACAACAAGTATGAAAAGGGCTCCCTAGGAGTACCTAGGATGTTTTGGGTGCTTAAAACCTTCTCATTGCATAACCAACCCCCTTACCCCGATCTCTGACATTTTTACTAGTTTTTGATTCGATAAAACTTTTAGGTTTTTGTTCGCTTTCTAACCATTCCTTTGGATAAATAGAAGTGCGGTGGCGACTCGACTTGTATGGTTTACCTTGGATTTAGTCAATATCTCTAATGGTAACGAATACCCCGCTACAGAAAAGTGGCGACTCTGTTGGGGAAATTATGCCTAGTGGGTTTTGCCTACTTTTCATATTGTGTTGTATTGTATTGTATATTGTTTTGTGATATATTTTTGTGCAATTTGGGATTACTGTATTGTATGTAATGGTTGAATTGCTTGAATATTAATTCCTTGTATGCTTGGTGATCTTTGTGAGATGAGTTCTATACCCGAACTCGAGTGCACTTAGGATAGGAGAATGGTATAGTCTTGTTGACTTGTGTGGAGTTATTCCTTAGCAAGCTAACTTGCAAGCCCATTCACTTGGTGGAGGTCATGTTGGGATCAATAATGTCACACAAGTAGTTGTGGTTAGACATTACTCTTTCCAATATAGACCTTAGAAGCCAAGGACCTTAGTTTACCAAGCCCATCTTGGCCTTTTCATAGGATGTAGTGCGGAAGTCGTTCAAGTGTAAGATTTGATACGATTGTTACGTGATACTACACTCATAAGAGTCTCTCTTGAGAATATTTTTGGAATACGAGTAGTCGTTTCTCCGATAATATCCGAAAGATGAGATAATGATTGTGGGAACCTCTTGTAGAACATGTTTGGCAAGTTTAAACCTTAGTACACTCCTTTTGGGTGGTTCTTAACCGAGACTCCATGCTCGTGACTTGCAACAAACCCTTGATTCATGGTTGATTCGTTCTTGTATCCTTAATAACAATGGAACTTGGATGTTGATAAGGTGTAAACCATAATCCACCAAAATGGATGATTGATATTAAGGATGACATGATCTATCCCATGACCTTTGTTTGGTGTGCTTTGCTTGATCCTTGAGTGTGATTGTTGCATTCATGCATTCATGCACCCATTTGCATCCATATCATCAATAATAAGGAAATTTTCAAGGAACTTAAGAGGTTTATTTGCAAATTTTCAGACATGGAAAGACAAAGAAGGAATACGAAGAAGTACAGTTTTAGACAACCCGACTTGAAAGAGCTAAGGAACTTGACATCCTATGTATTAGATCCCTTGGGTTTCAAGGCTCGTTTTAGGAAGCTCCTATCTATTCTGACTACTCAAGTGGACGAAGGATTGATGAGTGTATTGGTGCAGTTTTATGATCCCTTGTATCGTTGCTTCACATTTCTTGATTTTCAGCTTTTGCCCACACTTGAGGAGTATGCCTACCTTGTGGGTATACCTATTCTAGACCAGTTGTCGTTCAGTGGCTTAGAGAGTATTCCTACTTCTCAAGAGATAGCTAACATGTTGCATATAGATGAATCTCAGGTTGGTGCGCATATGACTACCAAAGGTGGAATTCAAGGTCTTCCTTCGGAGTTCCTCATTGCTCAAGCTACAATGTATGGGAAGGCCATGAGTGAGGAGGCCTTTGAGGCCATATTCGTACTTCTCATATATGGGCTAGTGTTATTCCCCAATGTCATACCCCGATTTTGGCCCTGAAATTTTTTTTCCCATCAATCGGTCATTTGCATTTCTCTTCATGACCATTTCACGTTTAAACTCTTCACTTCATATTGAAAGATCTTTTATTCATGTTACAATCATTTCATTCATGCATGATTAAAATAATTTTCCACATGTCTTCTGTCCAACTACGCCTTTGATGGCCTTAGAGCAACGTCGGGAAGTGCAACATCTAAGACATGAGAAATTTTACCAACTAGTGGTCTCAAGGACGGTGAAAGAAGCACGCGAGCTTAATATGACTAGGAATGATGATTTTGTTGGGCTGGAAGAAAATGGACAATTTGGATATACATCAATTCATGGAGAGTTACCCAAGTTTGATTTAAAAAGGAATAAAACTTCATCGGTTTACTTAGCCGCATCAAATAGGCCTTGGGAAACCATATTTAGTGGGTCATCACATGTCTAAACTCTACATTCTAGCTGCTGCATGTGGGCATGGCACTTAATGGTAATTGTTTGTATGCTTATAGCTTAAGCAACACGAGAATGGACAACCAATGTACCGGAGAGGACTCCACGCTCTAAATTTTTGTTTTGCCAGTTGCTTAAAGTTATATATGTTTCTTTGGTATCTCTTGGATGAAAATGTTTACCATAACAAATGTGGTTGACGTGAGGTTTTTAAAAAAGGGGTAAGCTTGCATTGTAACAATTTTGGTAGGATTGTGATACTGTGAATGAGTCCAGATAAGTTTATTTGGAAATAGCTATGCATATGGACATGGAAATGAAGAACTTAATTCATGTGTCACAAGTTTCAACACCAACATGTTATATTTCTCTAACAGTAATAATACAAATTTGAGATATCCACCACCGGATCTATTTGCAACAACACTGCATCTGGTGGGGCAAATGAAAAAAAGAGAGAAGAGCTAGAGTTCATCAAGCTACAACCTAATCAACTTCAAAGAAGGGGTGTCGACTTTAACATATACTCAGGCACGTCCATGGCATGCCCTCATGTCAGTGGGATAGCAGCTTTAATCATGTCCATCCATCCAGATTGGAGCCCAACTGCAATTCGTTCTGCGCTGATAACAACTGCTTATCCGACTTACAATGATAACAAAAAGCTTGCGACACCCTTTGATTTTGGGGCTGAACACAGGAAGCCTGCAAGAAAAACCAAAACAGCAACACAATGTCTAAACCAACAGCATCATAAGATCAAATTCATGTCATAACCATTATATTGCAGCATGTACATCCATAACAGAGGGAACTAATGGTTGAAATTAAAAAGAGTGAAATGCAGCTTTTACAAACAACACGTAATGCTCAACCGGATGCAAGAACTTCAAAGGCAACGTTCGTGGAGAGAAGCAGATGTTACAAGAACAATACAAGCATACATCAAGGGACCGGTTGCACGGTACAGGTTCTAAGGATGTAGCTCCCAAGAATATGTCATACTCAAAATCCTGCATAAAACCGATTACAACAGTTCTACATAAGTTCACCAATCTGTAACACACACGAAAGGCTTGAGCCAAGATCAAGAAGCTCACCATTCTGTTAAACTCCGGGGGGTTCTGAAGAATCTTGCATTAACCAGTTGTATATCCGCAAATTCTTCTGTGGTCGCCTCCATTTTTATTGCTTCTCGTCTTCCATCAAGACTACATGTGTTTGCCATCATGTTATTCTCGCTACAGGAGTACAGGTTTGAGATCAATGGACCTTGGGACGAGGCTAAGCTTTGTTTTGACCCTACAGACTGAAATTAGAACATGATTATTTTGTTAAGAACACAAAGCATGTTATTCAATGTTGTTACATTCAAATCAACTAGCTTTGGTTTTATTGAAGCCTATAACAGTTGAAGGATACAATTGAAGGATGAGGCTAAGTTTGGTTTTATTCAAATCAGAACATGGTTATTTTACCTTAATTCATCTGCAATGTTACAAGTTGTTATTGGATCATCCGTGGCCATTGGATCAGTTATCCAACATGTCAGATAGAGAGAAGATCTAGCTTTGCACAGTCAGGTTGCAAGGGCCTGTACCTGTAAACATTTCACATAATTTAGCCAGGTTAGGATTAGGTGGAAATTCTTTGACAGGAGAGATTCTTTCGAGTACCTGCAATGAAGCCGGACATAATTTGACGTACATAGAGCTGGATAATAATCAGATGACAGGTTTGATACCTCCCGAATCAGGTTCTTGTAAGAAAGTGGCCTTGATGAGTTTAGCTGAGAATCAATTGACTGGTGCATTGCCACCAGAATTTGGAAATCTTATCAGTCTTCAAGTCTTGATGAACAAGCTTAATGGTACTATTCCGATTCAAATTTCACAATTGCAAAAAGTTGTCTACATTGAATTTGAGCCAGAATTCTCTGGATGGACCGATCCCGTCTGAAATGACAACAAACCTTCATGCACTGCAAACCTATAATGTTAGAAAATCGGTTAATAATTCACGTAACAACGAAAATTCTGAAAGCCATGAGATACGTGGAAGAAGTGTGTTAAAGCTAAAATTGATACAACCGATATGAAAACTGGTTCAACCCGTGTTGTTTCTCAGCCTACCAAGCCAACACCATCAGATGCTTCTCACTCTGGAAGACAAAAAAAAGAGAACTAAAGGATCCTCTGAGAATGTTGCGAGAAGCTCTGTTATCCAACCTTCGACATCCGAAGAATTCCCAATGTAAACTTAATTCCGGATAAGCAGTATCAATGTTCTCGTTCTCCCCAAAACAACTCATCAAGTTTGCCATTCACAATGCTACCATCCACCAGACCATTGAATTTGAATCAACCTGCAACAAATTCCCAATGAAGTCGCACCAACAAGGCCGTGCGAAAACCGAAACCGCTCTTGAGTTTTCACTAATCTTTTCACTGCAGTAAAACACAAAGCAGTTAGCAAAGGCAGTTAAAATTCAAAAAGTTATCCCAAATTGGTATTAAGACAAAACAGGGGGAGAAAACACATGCTCAGATTACCGTTCCAAGAACAAGCATCAAACAGGACAATCCGATTCTGAGCACATCAAAAGTAGTTTGCAGAGATACTCTTTTGGACTCTACCATACCAAATCAAAAACCCTAATTTGTGAAACATAAATAGAGAAAGCGAATCAGTGAGAGGGACGACGAAAATTGGAGAGGCGAACGAAATATCACAAAAAGCCTAATTCCAAAATCAAAGCAAAATCGGTATTTGAAGAGGCGAGGGAAGAAGATTCGAACATCACCTGAGTCGTCGTCGCCGAAGGTGAGCTTCTTTCTTTTTGTTTCTCCTTAAAACCATGGATCCTTGCATTTTAGATTGAGAGAGCAGCTGAGAGATGAATGATTGAGGGTGAGAGAAACGTGAGAGAGAGAAACGTGAGATTGAGAAAAGCGCGATTGAGAGAGAGAATCGTGGAGAATGGGTTTTGACGAGAGAGACATGAGGCTGAGAGGTTGATTTTTGTGAAAGTGAGATTGGGAGAGAACGAAGATGGAAGCATCTGTTACGCTATTTCAATTTTCTTCTTTAATTTATTTTTAAACAAAATAAATTTTGGAAACCATTAAAAGCTTCGTTTAAACTTCCTAAGTTTTAGTTAATAAATGTTTTCTTATTCTCCATTCATTAGCTCTGATTCTCATCCCAGATGAGATACGTAGGCATAGGATGCGATATCCTAGCGAGCCCCTTTCCTCTCTTCTCCCACCTGTGTTGTTTCTAGTGTGTGTGTGATGTTTGTGAGCAGTTTTAGCAACCTTTTTCTTTCCTTCTGAGCGTGGATCCCGTCGAGTACGACGGATGCGTAGGGGTGCTAATACCTTCCCTTCGCATAACCGACTCCCGATCCCATCTCTTTGATCGCGAGACCATGTCTTTTCCAGGTTTACTTCGAGCGTTTCCTTTCCCTCTTTTAGGATAAATAACGCACGGTGACGGCTCTGTTTGTTTTGTTTTAGCCCGCCGGTTGTTTTTTGCGGATGCGACAGCTGGCGACTCTGCTGGGGACTAGAGAAGTTGACCTATTGCTGGTCCATCTTCCCTAAGCGAGTCTCTCCTAGCGATCTCTAGGATAGTTTAGGTTGCTTGTGCTGCTCTATTTATTGCATTTATTATTATACTGTGCATATGTATATTTGCATAAATATTTGCATGCATCATACTATCATTTTGCTGTCCTCTGTACAGGTGGGTCCTGTGATTTGGGGTGGGTGTTCTGAGTGGGGCTAAAACCCAGGCCCGAGTATACACCTAGGATTAGTGTGGTCTCACGTTCCTCACATGCTGGTTGGGCATGTTGTTGCGACGTGACATACCACAAGTCGGACGAGGTTCATCCGAGAGAGCTCTTCCATTGTGAAGTATTCCACTTTGGTCTAGTTACCTCTTTTGAGCTATTGACTTCGGTGACCGATCATTCCCGGATCTTTGGTTTAGACGATCTTAAGAGAGCTGCAACGGCACACCCGAAAGGGCAAACCCGTTGAGTATCTTTGCCCGATTGTCGAGACTATTATCCGCCTTAGGATGACCTGATTAGAATTCACCTGTGAGGGGAGGGTTGATTCTTACAGATGCAGGTTCTGATGGTGACTAATGGTTCCGTTGATCAGAGTCCTATTTATAAGTCGGATTTATGGACATTTATTTCAGAGACGCCGGAGTTCTGTCCGTATTATTTATCAGTGGGGATCCGTTTATTTCAGGATTCCCCGGGCTGGTTCAGAGGGTCTTATGGTTATCTGTTCAGAGAATCTCTGGTGATGATGGTGATGTATCTTTTAGTTCCGTTTATTTCGGAACCCTTGGGTCGGATTTGTGATTGCTCAGTACCGCAGATGGTTGTGATCAGTTCAGAGATCAGGCTTCAGTGCAACAGATGTTCAGATGACTTGGAGGATGGCACAATGCATTGCATTCATTCATCAGCATCATTCACATTTTGCATTTATCCGCATCTAACTCATGTTTATCCATATGCAGGGACATTTTAGATTGAGATCCTGGTTGAGAGACTTCTCTGCTCAGATATGAGGCCCGGTTTGAAGGACGATGTTGTCTACAGTTTCTTTGATCCAGAGATCAGTATGCTGAAGGATATGATAGCATTGATTACGCCCGACCATGTGGGGATGTTTCGTGAGATGTATGGGGGTATTCTAAAGATGGTTTTCAGGCTCACTGACAGGGATAGGAGTGCCATCCATACTCTTCTCCAGTTTTATGACCCTGGTTTGAGGTGTTTCATCTTCCCGGATTACTTATTGGGGCCTTTGATGGAGGACTATGCTGGTATCTTGGGCATTCAGATCAGAAATCAGGTTCCTTTCTATGCTACTAAGGAAGAACCTGATATTGGTGGGATCTCCCGTGCTCTTTATTTGAGTCCGGAGATGATTAAGGGGAGTCTGAAAGAGAAGGGGAAGTTGCCTGGTTTTCATCTGAGCTTCCTAGAGGTAAAGGCCAAGGAGCATGCTGAGTTGGGTAACTGGGAAGCTGTCTGTGCCTTGATTGCTGTGAGCATTTATGGGACTATTCTGTTTCCTAATCAGAAGAGCTTCGTGGATATTAATGCCATCCGCTTGTTGGTTCAGAGGAATCCCATCCCTACCTTGATTGGAGATGTCTATTACTCGGTCCATAACAGGAATGAGAAGCGGCATGGGGGATTGATCCGATGTTGCACTCAGATACTATACAAATGGTTCATGGGATATTTGCTTTCCAGGGGTGCTTTTGTTCTTCTTGACCAAACTGTCAATTGGGCGACCAAGTTAATGGGTTTGCGGGCCAAAGACATAGCTTGGATTCACAATAGCGGGGTTGGACAGGACTTTATTTGCAGTTGTGGGAGTTTTCCCAATGTGCCTCTTATAGGGGTTCAGGGTTTCATTAATTATAACCCGACGCTTCTTAAGAGACAAATGGGATTCGCTATGGAGGTTCCTCCTCTCAAGAGTGAGATTCAGGAAACTTTGTACTTCCCGGTTGAGGGCAATCATGCCAGGTTGAAGCAGGTATCTGATGCATGGCGCAACATTCAAAGGAAAGGCAAGTTTTCTTGGGGAAGAGCTAATAACAAGTCTTTCCCTCCGTTTGATGACTGGCTTAGCAAGAGAGTGGAGCTTACTTGTCTACCATTTCCTATGGTTGATCCTTGGTATCCGTTGATTGAGGAATCTCCTTATTTCGTCAGTATGGAAGAGTTCCTAGAGATGAAGCGGGAGAGGGATCAGTTGCTTGCAGAGAAAATGGAATTGGAGATGAGTTTTGCTCGAGTTCAGATGACTAATCAGGAGATCAGAGGGAGGATGGAAGATCAGGATAAGAGACATGCTCTTGTGGAGAAGCGCTTTGAGATGGATACCGCTTACTATGGCAAGGTCAGGCAAGCATTGGAGTCGTCTACAAGGGAGCACGACATTACCAAGGAGAAGCTAGCCAGAGGTTCAAAGGTCATTGAAGATGAGAAGAGGAGGCAAATCCTCGTGAGGGATCAGAGGGAAGACAGAGTCAGAGTCCTTATCGCTGAGTGGGAGGCAAAGCTGAAGATTAAGGAAACAGAGAATGTGAAGACTATTGCTGAGAGAGATCATTATATCGCCGAGAGAGATCACTACATTGCTGAGAGAGATCATTACTTCAGGCAGATGAAAATTCACCAGAAGGAGGTGGGGAGATTGCAGCAGGAGAACACCGAGCTCAGGTTCGCCGCAGAGTTTGCTAGGATGGTTGATGATGTAGGGCTTTCTGTGGGACCTTCGTCGGGCTAGACCTTTCTCATTTGTGTGGATTACCGTCAGGCTTGTCGACGGAATTCACTTGCTTGTATTTCCTTTCTGATTCTGGAGAATTGTATTTGATTTGTCTCAGACTTGATGTATGACTATGGCACTTATTATGCATTTTTGATATGCGATGGTTATTTTCATTCAGTGATTGCTCTTAAAGCTTTATTTGCTTTCCCGTATGCACTCACACCGCACACACATGGTTGGGTGGTATTTTGCTAAATCATATATCTCTGATTTGTATGACGAATCATGATGAATGTCAAAGTATTGCTGCCGGATTATTATCTGTCTCGATGAAGCCAGGATCGAAAGATAGAGTGTTCCTCATGTGGATAGACATTGCATTCATGCACAAATCACAATAACTTGTTTTCTATTTTGCAGGTATCAATTCTAACGTGCTTGATTGTTTCAGGAATCATTGCTCGTGCTCGTAGAGTTGTACCTTTGCACTCAACACGTCCTCACAGATATTTTACCAGACGCAACACACCCAGGCTGATGGATCTACCTAATACAGATGTTCTCGAGCTGAAAGAGAAGATGAATGAGCTGATTAACATCATGCTGGGGTTTGCCGTAGGGCAGAAGGCACTAGCTGATAAAGTAGAGAAGCTCGAGCGGGCTTCAACTGCTAACAGTGGTATCAACCTGGAGAGTGTCTCTAACCATGGTCTTGGTGGTTCTAGGGACGGTGGAAAGAGGACAACTGTGGGTGTAGTGAATAATAATGCTGGTGGATTTGATGCTGCCACAGGTGGTGGACTCGGTCCGATGGGTAATAATATGAAGGATAGTTTGTTCCCTCCTTTCTTTGGGGCTGAGGATGATAGGGAGGAAGACGTAGAAGTTGATCAATTCTCCATGCATAATGAGCCGTTTGGTCAATATGGTGTCCAGCCACCGAACAAAGAGATTCAGTTGTTGGCAGAGAAGATCAGGGCTCTCGAAAGCTATGCCACTCCAGGGGTTGTGAATATGTCAAATATGGGGCTGGTTGAGGGGATCGTGATCCCACAGAAGTTCAAGGCGCCCGCATTTGATAAATATAATGGGAGTTCCTGCCCGGAGACTCACCTTCAAGCTTTCGTCCGCAAGATTTCTGCATACACAATGGATCAGAAGCTGTGGATGTACTTCTTCCAGGACAGTCTGTCCGGAGGGTCCTTGGAGTGGTACACCAAGCTGAAGTCTTCTGATATTAAGAGCTGGCAGGATCTTGGCGACGCATTCTTTAAACAGTACCAGTTCAACGCTGATATGGCTCCTAGTCGTACCCAGCTGCAGGGTATGTCTCAGAAGCCTAACGAGGGTTTTAAAGAGTATGCGCAAAGATGGAGGGAGTTGGCTGCCAAAGTTCAACCTCCATTGGTAGACATGGAGATGTCTGACTTGTTTATGGGTACCCTTCAGGGGACATTTGCTGAGAGGATGGTCGGATGCCCGGTTACCAATTTTGCAGATATTGTGGTGGCTGGCAAGAGGATAGAGAGTTGGTTGAAGCTGGGTAAAATCCAGGGTGGTAATGCTTCGTCATCAGGATCGAAGAAGCCCTTCGGAAATGGCCAGAGAAAGAAGGAGGGTGATACCGGTGCTGTATATACCCAGAGAGGACCGAGTAGGGATCGTTACTACCAGCACACTCCTGCGGTAACTATTCCTGCTGATAATTAGCCTGCACAACAGCAACAGCAACAACCACAACAACAGCATCAGCCGTTTCAGCAGAGGCCACAAAGGGCTGGGTATCAAGTCAGGGGGAGAATGAATGATCGTCAATTCGATAGGCCACCTGTGACCTATTCTTTCTTGTTGAAGAAGCTGAAAGATCTGGGGTTGGTACAACTGAGAACTTTGGCTCCTTTGAGACCTGATCAGAGGCCAGCCAGTTTTGATGAGAATGCAAAATGTGAATTTCACTCAGGTGCTCCTGGGCATAACGTAGAAGATTGCAAAGCTTTTAAGCATGTGGTTCAGGACTTGGTGGATTCAAAAGCTATCAACTTTGCTCCATCTCCCAACGTGAATGCTAATCCCATGCCCGCGCATGGTCAAATGGGGGTGAATGCCATTTCTGAGGAGGGCAGAATTGGGCTGTTGTCTGTAGATCAGCTGAAGACTCCCTTGGCCGAGGTCAAGAGGCAATTGTTGAAGAATGGGGTCTTTCCAGCCTGTGGTGATTGTTGTGCTGCGTGCATTGTTACTTCTGATGGGTGTATATTGCTGAGGAAGGCTGTCTAGAGGCTGATGGACGAAGGAAGTCTCAGGTTTGAGAAGATGGATTTGGGGAAGGAAGATGTCTCCACCATAACCATCTACTTCGACCCGGTTGATTTGTCAACGCTGGCTGATGCGGCTCCAGTTACTATCACGGTACCTGGGCCAATTCCTTACGACAAAGATGATGTCGTGCCGTGGCATTATGGTGGGGAAGTATATTGTAATGGAGAGAAGGTGGAGGATCAAACTACAAGTGAAACCACCGTTTCCAAGGTGGATAATTCCGGACCCAGTGGTTTCACTCGTAGTGGAAGGTTGTTTGCTCCTGATACCTTGAGAGGTGGGGAGGGAGAAAAAGAAAAGAAAGAAAAGGCCGAGGCTTTAGCCAGGGCAAAAGGAAAACAATCAGTAATCAATGAAGGTACTCCTGTGGTGACACCGGCGCCTGGTGGGCCGGAGAGAGAACTTGATAATGAAGCGGAGGAATTTTTAAGAATCATCAAGAAGTATGAGTACAAGCTTGTTGACCATCTGCAGCAGACTCCATCCAAGATCTCGATCTTGTCGCTATTGCTGAGCTCTGAGGGGCATAGAGAGGCTTTGCTGAAAATTCTAAAAAGAGCCTATGTTCCTCAGGAGATAACGATTAATCAGTTGGAGACGGTGGTGTCTAATGTTCATGCCAGCCATGGGCTGGGTTTCACCGATATGGATCTGACTGTGGATGGGAGGAATCATAATCGGGCTTTACACATTACGATGGAACGTAAAGGGGCCGTGCTTTCGCACGTGTTGGTTGATACCGACTCCTCATTAAATATGTTGCCGAAGAAGGCCTTGGCGAAGCTGAATTGTGAAGGGTTGATCCTGACGCCCACTGACCTGATAGTAAGGGCTTTCGATGGTTCAAAATGGGCGGTGTTTGGAGAGGTTGAGCTCCCGGTGAAGATTGGCCCTGAGGTGTTTAAGTTAGTATTCTATGTCATGGATATTCAGCCGGCATACAGTTGCCTGTTGGGTCGCCCGTGGATTCATGCTGCTGGGGCAGTGACTTCGACTTTGCACCAGAAACTCAAGTATATCTGGGATGGGCAGGTCGTCACCGTCTGTGGAGAGGAGGATATCTTCGTCAGCCACCTGTCATCGTTCAAATACGTGGAAATGGACGGTGAAATATGGGAGACCCCGAGTCAAGCATTCGAAACCGTCAAGGTAGAGAATGCTCTTTTTGCCAAGGAAGAGGAGAAACCGTCCATTTCTTCATATAAGCAGGCCGCTGAGGTGGTGAAGAGTAGGGAAGCTCCGGGTTGGGGGAAGATGATGGACATCTCCGCCAAGAAAGACCGCTTTGGAGTGGGTTATCAGCCGAGCCGAGGCTCGTCTGGACAAGGCAGAGGACGCCGTACGTTGTTCACATTCACCAGTGCTGGAATGATGGATCCAGATCACATCTGTATGATGGGTGAAGAAGCTGACAATGACTGTGAGATTGATCGGTGGATAAAGCCGTGCGCACCAGGGATGGAAGTCCAGAACTGGAAGGCTGAAAAGATCATCACTGTCACTCTACTTGAAGAGTAATAATTTCTGTTTTCAATTTTATGTGCATGAAAGCCATACGTGTTGCCCGACACGTAATGGTTCATTGTAAGGGCCACCTCATGTTTCATTTTGCAACTTTTTGCATCATAAATAAATGGATGTTTTTCAGTTAAAAGCGGTGTTCCCTGTTTTTCATTTATTTTTGCAGTTTAATAAAAACAAAAATAAAAATGGCAATGTTTTCATTTTCCTTTTCAATTTGTCTCGCTCCGGTTCTAAAGCAATGCATGAATCAACATTCATGCAGATGCGATCATTCTCCGGATCTCATTGATAACAATCCTGTTACACCCTCATATGACTTCGACAATCCGATCTATCATGCTGAAGAAGAAGGCGAAGAAGATTGTGAACTGCCGGAGGAATTAGCCAGGCTGTTAAAACAAGAGGAGAAGGTGATTCAGCCGCACGAGGAGCAAGTTGAGGTTGTGAACCTGGGTACCGAAGAGGTCAGAAAAGAGGTGAAAGTTGGGGCTGCTTTGGAGGCGAGTGTCAAGAGCAGAATGGTAGCATTGTTGAAAGAGTATGTCGACATCTTTGCCTGGTCTTATCAAGATATGCCAGGGTTGGATACTGATATCGTTATGCACAAGCTACCGTTGAGAGCAGATTGTCCTCCAGTGAAGCAGAAGTTGCGCAGAACTCGACCTGACATGGCGATGAAAATTAAAGAGGAAGTGCAGAAGCAATGGGATGCTGGTTTCCTCGCTGTCACTAATTATCCGCCTTGGGTCGCGAACATTGTGCCGGTGCCGAAGAAAGATGGGAAGGTAAGAATGTGTGTGGACTACCGGGATCTGAACAGAGCTAGTCCGAAGGATGATTTTCCGTTACCTCACATTGATGTGTTGGTAGATAATACAGCTCAATTCTCGGTGTTTTCCTTCATGGATGGCTTTTCTGGCTATAATCAAATCAAAATGTCGCCAGATGATATGGAGAAAACAACGTTCATCACACCGTGGGGCACTTTTTGTTATAAGGTGATGCCATTTGGTCTCAAGAACGCCGGTGCTACTTATCAGAGGGCCATGGTGACTTTGTTTCATGATATGATTCATCATGAAATTGAATGCTATGTTGATGACATGATAGCAAAGTCCCAAACAGAAGAGGGGCATTTGGTAGATCTGGCCAAGTTGTTCGACCGGCTGAGACAGTTCAGACTGAGGTTGAATCCGAACAAGTGCACTTTCGGAGTGCGGTCCGGTAAATTGCTGGGGTTCATTGTAAGCGAAAAAGGAATCGAGGTTGATCCTGCTAAAGTAAAAGCAATAAGAGAAATGCCTGAACCGAGAACGGAGAAAGAGGTTCGTGGTTTCTTAGGTAGATTGAACTACATTTCACGGTTCATATCTCATCTAACAGCCACGTGTGAACCAATATTCAAATTATTGAGAAAAGATCAAACGGTCAGGTGGAATAATGATTACCAAGTGGCATTTGAAAAAATAAAAGAGTATTTGCAGGAGCCTCCGATTCTGATGCCTCCTGTGGAGGGAAGACCGTTAATTCTGTACTTGACGGTCCTCGAGGGGTCTATGGGGTGTGTACTGGGGCAGCATGACGAGTCTAGTCGAAAAGAGCATGCCATATACTACCTTAGCAAAAAGTTTACCGACTGTGAAACAAGATATTTACTGCTCGAGAAAGCTTGTTGTGCTTTGGTCTGGGCTGCTCGCCGACTGAGACAGTATATGCTGGTTCATACCACTTTATTGATTTCCAAGATGGATCCAATCAAGTACATTTTTGAGAAGCCAGCATTGACCGGACGGGTTGCGAGGTGGCAAATGATTTTGACAGAATATGATATACAGTATACCTCTCAGAAAGCGATCAAGGGGAGTGTATTGTCTGATTACCTTGCTCAGCAGCCCATTGAGGATTATCAACCGATGAAGTTTGAGTTCCCTGATGAGGACATCATGTTTCTCAAATCGAAAGATTGTGAGGAACCAATCCCGGAGGAGGGGCCTGACCCTGAATCCGAATGGATTCTGATGTTTGATGGGGCCGTTAACGTGAATGGTAGCGGAGTTGGTGATGTTTTGGTTACGCCGAAAGGATCCCACATTCCTTTTGCAGCCCGACTAACATTTGAGTGCACCAACAACGTGGCTGAATACGAAGCTTGTATATTGGGGATTGAAGAGGCGATTGATTTGCGGATCAAGAACCTTGTTATATATGGAGATTCAGCTCTGGTTGTGAATCAGGTTAACGGAAAATGGTATACGCATCAATCTCATTTAGTTCCATACCGGGATTATACGAGGAGATTGCTGACGTTTTTCACCAAGGTGAAAATGTATCATGTGCCTAGAGAGGAGAATCCGTTGGCAGATGCTTTGGCTACTCTGGCTGCCTTGATTAAGGTGCAGTGGTGGAATCAGTTCCCCAGTGTTGAGGTGGGACGTCTGGATAGACCGGCTTATGTGTTTGCTGTTGACACCGCGCCTGACGATGAGAAGCCGTGGTATTACGATATCAAGCGCTATCTGGAGACCCAGGAGTATCCTGAGGGAGCATCTAAGAAGGACCAAAAGACTCTGCGGAGGTTGGCTATGGTGTTCTATTTGAATAAGGATGGGGTTTTGTACAAGCGGAATTTCGATTGGGTCTTGCTCAGATGTGTTGATGATAAAGAAGCAAGCCAGTTGATGAAAGAGGTTCACGAAGGGTCGTTCGGTACCCATGCCAGTGGGAATGCAATGGTGAAGAAGCTGCTGAGGGCAGGTTATTATTGGATGACAATGGAGGCCCAATGTTTTAACTTCGTGCGGAAGTGTCATAAATGCCAGATTTATGCTGACAAGGTGCACGTGTCTCCAAATCCGTTGAGTTTGATGTCGTCTCCGTGGCCGTTTGCTATGTGGAGCATTGATATGATTGGAAAGATTGAGCCTACGGCTTCGAATGGGCACCGGTTCATATTAGTGGCTATTGATTACTTCACCAAGTGGGTGGAAGCAGCCTCTTATACGAACGTGACAAAGCAGGTCGTTGCCAGATTTCTCAAGAGAGACATCATTTGCAGATATGGGGTTCCCGAGAGAATCATTACGGATAATGGTTCTAATTTGAACAACAAGATGATGGCAGAACTGTGCCGGGAATTCAAGATCGAGCATCACAATTCTTCTCCTTATCGTCCGAAGATGAATGGGGCGGTTGAAGCAGCCAATAAGAATATTAAGAAGATTGTGCAGAAGATGGTCGTGACCTACAAAGACTGGCATGAGATGTTTCCGTTTGCATTACATGGGTATCGAACTTTGGTGCGTACATCTATTGGGGCAACGCCTTTCTCTTTGGTGTATGGAATGGAAGCCGTGCTACCGGTTGAGGTTCAAATTCCCTCTTTGAGAGTCCTGATGGACGTGAAGTTGCAAGAGGCTGAATGGGTAAGGACCTGGTACGAAGAGTTAAGCCTGATTGAGGAAAAGAGGCTGGCGGCCATCTGTCATGGGCAGTTATACCAGCAGCGGATGAAGCGTGCTTTTGACCGAAAGGTACGACCTCGTGTGTATCACGTGGGTGATATGGTGCTGAAGAGGATCCTTCCTCCTCAAAACGATCGAAGGGGCAAGTGGACACCCAATTATGAAGGTCCATTCTTGGTCAAGAAGGTTTTCTCTGGCGGAGCCTTGTTGCTAACGACCATGGATGGCGAAGATTTTCCATCCCCTGTGAATGCTGATGCAGTTAAAAAATACTTCGTATAAAGAGACCCGTTGGACGAAAAGAATAAAATAGTCCAGGCAAAAATGGGCATCCCGGCGAACCAAAAAAATGATGAAAAGGTTCGGGCAAAAGTTAAGGATAAAAAGAAAAATTGTACACCTGGCAAGTCGAAAACCTGAAAAGGCGGCTTGGGCAAAAAAGGGTATCCCGGTGGACTGAAAACCCGAAAGGGCGGTCCAGGCAAAAGAGGGATTGAAACGAACAACTGCGTCTAGCATGATCGTTTGCTTTGGATATGACATGGATAATCCCTGGTAGGGATCAATCGGAAGCGTCTTGTTCAGAAGGCAGAAAAGCACGGAGAGTCTAAGGACATATGGGGTGTAACCGAGTTGGAACTTGATGAGATCACGGTTTCACATTGCCATTAGGATAGATTTTTCCTTTTGTGCGCAATTACCTCTTTTCAGGAATTGCTTCCTTTGTATTGCTCAGTTTGAGCCACACTTTTTCAATCAATAAAATGCATATTCAGTCAAATAATTTTGTTTTTGTTTTTCATTACCGCTTTGATTGCAAAAACATCCAATTGCTTGTGATAAAGAATCTTGCATTTTAAGACATACAGGTCCCTTCCAATGCATGTTTATAAGATTGAAAACTTGAAATCTGATTCGGAAGGTTGAGTGACTCAAGTGTTGAAATCTTGACACTCCTGGGGCATGGTTTTATCTAACGATCTCTTTTGCAGGTGCTGTTAGATATTTTCACTCACTTGCAGGTTGTGATGTGAAGCTTTTGACAAAGATCCCCAAGGAGTCCGATCAGGGACGAATGAATGGAAGAATGGCGAAAAGACGACGATAGACGTACGACGATCCTAGATATTAATCAAGAAGACTCTTCAAAGTCTGAAGATTAGAAAGTGTGTGTCAGTCCAAGGAGTTCGCTCTTCGTAGAAGACGAAGGAGTCGGGAATACAAGGTGATGAATCAGAAAAGTCCAGACGAGTCTGGGAGTTCTCAAAATTGGAAAGTTGACAGTGGATTTGGATGGTGAATGCCATGGTTCGACGAGTCGACGGGTGTTCAGTACCAGATTTTCCTCATCTCCCCAAGCAGAGTCGAGAGGGCTAATTCCTCAGCAGATTCAAGGTATGTGGCTTCCCTAGCAGGGTCAGGATGGTTATCTCCCCAGCAGGTTTGGGATCGATGTTTCCTCAGCAGCCAGGCCCGAAGGTTGCTGTTTCCCAGCGGAGGTATTTGTGGGTGGTGGTTTCTCCAAGAAGAGTCAGGATTGTTGTATCCCCAGCAAGTCAGAGACCGTTGTTTCCCCACAGAGTGCGTTGGTGGTTCTTACCCAGCGATGTCCCCAAGCGGATCGGGTGCAAAGGAGGTTATCCCTGGCAAGGTTGCCATTCCCCAGCAGCAGTGCTTTTCCCCAGTAGGGTGGAGATAGGAGTGTTGGCGAGTTCCTCAGCAGAGTATCTCGAGCTCCCCAGAAGAGTCCCTTGAGGGGGATACTTTTTTTTATGCATTCATCATGTAGATAAGCATAGCATATTGCATAATAAATCGCGTAGCATTTCCATGATTATGGAGCATTACGCTGAAAAAAGGGGTCATGCATCATTATCGCAGGCATAAGCTAGTCTCAAGCCGTGGTTATTGTTTGAGAGGTGGTTTCGCCAAAAGGTGAAGATGTTACTCCGAGGAGTTTGGCACCGTATTTTTAGTACTTCCCCAGTAGTGCGATATTGGAGGAAGGGTTTCTGTCGAGAAGAAATGGGAATGTTAATCAAAGAAGTTCCGGGGTTCAAAAAAGGGTAAAGTAAAAAAGGAGAATAATCCCCAGCTAAGCGCAAAGTGTTCGTTGGCTAGGGTTGAATAGAGAAGAGTCGGTTCATGGTTTGTTATCCCCAGCATGGGTCGTTGGCACGCGTGCCGACTCACTTATCACTGTTTTGTTATCTTTGCCGATGCTGATAGGCATGAAGAGTTTTCCGGTGTTCAGACCGAGGCCGGTGTTCAGACCGAGATGGGTATTCAGACCAAGTTTCCGATTTTCAGATCGAAGAAGTTTCCGACGATCAGGTCGAAGAACTTGTGGCATTCAGGCCAGTTCCGATTTTCAGATCGAAGAAGTTTCCAACAATCAGGTTGAAGTACTTGCGGCATCCAGGCCAATCTTCCGGTATTCAGACCGAGGCGGGTATTCAGACCGATGCGACACTCAGGCCAATTTTCCGATACTCAGGTCGAAGAAGCTTCCGAAGTTCAGATCGATGCAGCTTGCGGCATTCAGGCCAATTCCCCGGTATCCAGACCGAAATGGTATCCAGACCGAAGTGGCGTTCAGGCCAGTTTTTTGGCAGCAGTCAGGCCAATCTCCCGGTGTTCAGACCGACATCAACACTTTCATATTATGATGTTCAGTATTCAGACTGATGAGCGGTATTCAGGCCGACTTTTCTCTATGCCAGACGGATTCTTCTTTTGAGATTGTTTCTTTGCCGATTCGGACAGGCATTGGTAATTATTTCCCATCAGAGTGCAAATTGTTCGTCTGTTCTTGGTATTCAATCACTCTTCACCCTGATCATCTGAAAGCCGAGGCTATTCATATCGACAGGTTCACAGTGGATTGAATAGGGGCAGCTGTAACACCTCGAAATTTGCCCTCCTCTCTTGGGACTAGCTTAGCATATTGCATTTCATCTTTTAGGACATTAGTCATTGCATCTTTGCATATCATGTGGAAACATTGATCAAGTCATCCTCCTAAGTCTTTCTCAGAAGATAAAGAGGTTAAAAGATTCAAGCCTGATGGTCTTGTTGAATTGATCACTAATCATCTGAGGGTTTGTGATTCAATAAGGGTTTATTGGTTCTTCAAGGAGATTGGTTATTATCTTGGTTGAAAGTGTACATCACCATCATCATCATGGTCTCATCATCACCAAGAGGTTTATTGTGCCTGATCAGTTCCTTGGGATTAGGGTTTTGACCTCTGGTCAACCCTAATCAGTTGATTTGTGCCAATCAGGGTTTGTCAAGGAGAGGAGGTC
The DNA here is from genome assembly GCF_024323335.1 of Lathyrus oleraceus. Classification (NCBI taxonomy): domain Eukaryota; kingdom Viridiplantae; phylum Streptophyta; class Magnoliopsida; order Fabales; family Fabaceae; genus Lathyrus; species Lathyrus oleraceus. The sequence goes on from NC_066585.1 coordinate 180,345,589, forward strand.
TTTAATAAGGTGGGGATCATCATATGCTTTTATTGAGCTTGTGAAAGCTAGGGTTTCATTTTGGAGCCATTTCATCAGGAGATTGAGACTCAAATTCATCTGTGCATAGCCAAGTCATCTATCAACTAAAAGAAGTCAACCAAAAGTCAACTGATGGATTTGGAGGTGGGAGAGGGTTAGAACTACTTCATTCATGTTCAAACAAGTCTCATTTTACATTTCAAACATCAACATTGAAGAAAATAAAGTCAGGACAAAACTTTCCAAAAATAGAAAGTGACTTGTAATTCAAAATTGCCAAAAATGGAAAGGTTTTCTCCTCAAGATTACATCATCAAAAATGCTTCAAATGAAATTTTGTCCAACATGAAAGTTGTATATCTTGTTCTCCCATTTCCAAAAAGTCCAAGAACATGAATTTCTCATGTATGGTTGAAAAGATATGGTCAATCATGGTCAAGATAATTTGAACTTCACAAGTGCATAACTTTTGAACCATAAGGCCAATTGAAGTGGTCCTTTTTGCAACATTCCTCTCTTGTCATGTGCTATCCAAAACATGCATCACATATCATGCATTTACCTTACAAAATTTTTGGCATTTGAATTTGAATTTTGGAGGGAAAATCCAAATTCAAAAATGGTGCATTGCTTTCACTTCCAATCATGTGCATTTGGTTCAAAACAGGTTTTGCAAGTGAATTAACACATAAATTGTGCACTGTTCCATCCATTCCATGCATAGAGGTGAATTGGACGATTTGGCATAACACTTGGGTTTTTACTTAATTCACTTGCATTTGCTTAATTGTGATTAGCAACATCATTAGGAAACCATATATAAACATAATCATAACAGAAAATTGGATTAACATTTCATTTTGCTCAGATCTAGATCTAGTTCACCAATCTCTTCAAACTTCTTCTCTCACTTTTCTGCAAATTTCTTCAAATTCATTGCCTTGTTCTTGGTTGAATCATCATTCACGAGCATAGTTGAACAAGATTGAAGCAAGGTTTCAAGGATTTCGAGCTGAATTGAGGACTGTTGAAGCAAGCATCCATTCATGGCAGTTGAGGATTTGAGCAAGATCCAGTGCAATTGAGCTATCAACATTCATCCATTCAATCATATATGCCTTGAGGAGCATCTGTTTCTACCTTACAAAGCCTAAATCCATCAAATCCGGTTTTGCATTCTCTTGAAGGTCAGATTTCGAATTCCATGATTCATGAAACTATTGTACGCTTCTGGTAGATCTTTCATCCCTGAGTGCACTGAGCTTTGAATCGTTGAATTTCATTAAGAAATGAACAAGTTATGTTAGATCTAAGATTGATGTATGAAACTTCCATGGCTCGAAACTTTGAACATAAGTAGAATTAGAGCAATCCAAGCCTCGATCCATGTTGTATGTTGAAAGATGAAGCTAATGGTGTATTCATTTTGCATTTCTGGTACAATTGTTCTTGACCTGGAAAAATTATGATGAACATGATGAACACCTAGGGTTTTCGTTTTCCAGAAGATGTTTGATCCATCCAGCGCCATTCTGCATGTGTTTTGTGTTTTTCTTCATGCATTGGTCCAGCTGTACTCTGCGTGGCAAAATGATTGGTTGTGAGCGCTTGCCCGTGCCACATGTACTTAGTGAAACGGTGCGTTTCACATGAAGCACGCCTCATTTGAATTCCTCCTCACTTCGAATCCGGGCGAGGACATTTCACATTAGGCCTTTTGCATTTTTATTCCTTTTCTTATCCATGTTCATCCATTGCTTGTACATGATTTTTTAATTTTTTCTCCACTTCTAAAAACCATAACTCAATGAATAATTGTCCAAATAATGTGTGGTTTTTTTCATTGTTTTCCTCATCATGTCTAGTTTTGTTTGAGTATTTTTACACAATTTGTGCGTGGATGGATTTTATTTTTGCCTAGGGTTTGTTCACATGTATCTAATTTGTACCAACTTTGCCATTTGCTTTGTGAAATAATGAGGTTTCATCCAATGCTCTTGAAACTTTGCATGCTTAAACTAGACATCTTAATGGACATTTTGGTATAGAGTTTGCATTTTTCTCATTTCTGGTTGTTGAGTTATGATAGGGTTAATGTAGGTGTGACAATGTGCGTCACACCTTTGCTTGCTTGACTTGCTGATTTTCTTTGCCATGCCAAATAAATGCCAGTTGATGTGATTTTTTGCATGATGATACTTGTGGATGTTAGGAATGATCATGAATTTTTGTTGAATTTTTGGATGCATGTTTGATTTGTTTGGGATTTTCTTTGCTGGTTAGTCATTTGTGGACTTTTGGATAGTCATGAACTTAGATGATTTGTGAAATGCTTGATGTTTATCATATGAACTTGAAATTTTGTACATTGACTCTAGACACTTTGAAGTTTATTTTGGATTTGATTTGAGGAATTTATAATTTGTAAATTCTGTTTTAGGCTTGTGTTAAGTTGATGTATGAAATTGTGCCTCAATTGAGCTTGTTTGTGCTTACCTTGCCTTATGGAATTTATTTCCCATGCTTAGACTTGTCCAAATGCCTTGATTTTTGGTATGTTGATCATGTGATGTGTGCTATTTAGCCATGAGTTTTCTTGAGATTTATTGAGTCATTTTGGAATTAATATGGATTTGTTCCTTCTGTTGCTTCAATGAGGTTTCAACTTGCATGCTTTGCCTTATTTGACTTGTGAAATGATTTTGGTGCATGATATGGATGTGGAACCTTTTGGATGATGTTCTTATTGGATTAAAGTTGATTCTTGTCAATTTTTATGTTCTGTTTTGAATTATTTCTCCCTCTTTGACCCTAGGCCTTGTCCTAGTGGTTGGTGCTTATGTTTGAGCTTTGTTTTCAGGATAAGAAGCATATGGCCATGAGGATTGATTCACATTGCTTGAGTTGGATTATTTGAGCTTTGTTGACTAATCTTGATTTGTTTTGTAGGTTGCTTTTAGCTCATTTGAGTTGAGCTTGTGCCTTGCACATTGTAGCTTGCACTTGTTGTTTGTTTGACTTTGTACAGTTAACTGTTGACTATTGGATTGTCTGTTTGACTTTTTGACTTGTGTACTGACTGAGTTAGATTATTTTCAGGTACATTAGTTGCTTAAGTTCTTTTGAACTTGCTTTTGCTGTTGCTTGGTTGCTTAACCAATTGAGGTATAATTCACTGACTTCATGTAGTCTGGAAGACCTGTCCTGTTACTTGGGCAGGCACTTGTCTGAAGTCCTCCTTAAGAGGCAATGCTTGTGATTGTTTATATTTGTGCCAAGCAGGAAAAGACCTCTAAGATGCAATTGGCAGATAAAAGAGATGTGCAATCCATCTCCTGCTATTCAGTTGAGTCATCCCTTTGCTCACACACCTTGTGTTGATGCATTGTGGATATTAACCCAAGATCTATGTTGAGTCAGTCATATGTGGATAGAAGAGTTCCTGCTTTCTGAACTCCCACACCTTCTATTTGAGTCAAGCTCTCCCAGGCCAAGGATAAGAGCTGTGAGGCACACCCCTCACTTCCCATTTCATCTGCTTCACCCTAACTCTCAATGTTAGGGTTAATAGCTAACATCACCCGATTCCAGTTGGCTTGTGTTTCACAGCCTAACCTTGTGTGAGCCCACTTTGTTTGTATATAGTGTGCGCTAAATTGTGTGCATGTTTGCTTTGCTGTGCTTGTGCTGTTTAGGATAGCTTGCTGCCTGTGCAAGTTAGATAGAAAACTCAACCTAGGACCATTGTGGAATGCATGATAACTATTAGGCTAGAGTCAGTCTCCCTTCTAGTTGGTCATTTCCCAGTCTCTGGTTAGGAGAAAGTTTCTCCCCTGTTAAGGGGAACTACGTTGCCCTGATCCTCATACCAGATGAGGTACGTAGGCAGGAGATCGTACGAGATCTCTCCGGGCACCCTTTTTCTTTTTGCGTGTGTTTTGCTTGACAGTTACAAGGCTCGAGTGCCAGACTCCTTAGTAACCTGTTGTTTGTTGATCCTTCTTGTGTGTGTTAGAAGATGGATATAAGACCAGCGATTGGCATTCCATATCCTATTGTTGTGTGCTTGGAGTCCGATATAAGTCCAGCAATTGGCGTTTGGTTTCCAGTGTGTGTTTGTTTGGTTCGGAGTCTGATGTAAGTCCAACGATTGGCATTCAGTTTCCATGTTTGCCTGTTTGTGTGTGTTTTGTTTGGCGTGTGTGAGCCGAACTACGGTAGCTCTGATTCTCATTCCAGATGAGATACGTAGGCATAGGATGCGATATCCTAGCGAGCCCCTTTCCTCTCTTCTCCCACCTGTGTTGTTTCCAATGTGTGTGTGTGATGTTTGTGAGCAATTTTAGCAACCTTTTTCTTTCCTTCTGAGCGTGGATCCCGTCGAGTACGACGGATGCGTAGGGGTGCTAATACCTTCCCTTCGCATAACCGACTCCCGATCCCATCTCTTTGGTCGCGAGACCATGTCTTTTTCAGGTTTACTTCGAGCGTTTCCTTTCCCTCTTTTGGGATAAATAACGCACGGTGGCGGCTCTGTTTGTTTTGTTTTAGCCCGCCGGTTGTTTTTCGCGGATGCGACACCCACTCCCCCGATGTGTAGTAATTTTGTATTGTTTTATTTCTTTATTCGCTTGAGTGTTTAGTTAGCTATTAACACAAGAATAAAACCAACCATTTCCAAAAAATACAAAAATAAGGACTCGATCCAACGTCGAGTATTTTCTCAATAACCAAATCAAGTCATTTCTCCCTCCTATTCCATTCCAGTTCTTTCAAACTTTCATCAAACGCTTGATTCAATGTCAAGCCATTTTTTCTAATAAAACTCAAAAAATATTAATTCATAATTAAGACCTTTTCAATAAAGATGGAAGTGGAACTTGGTGTATACCACGCACTCCTGAGACTAGGATTTGAGATGTATATCTCGCCAATCCTAGCTCTAGCCATCATCTAAATTTATCCACTTTGCTCTCTCAAACACCCATTCAAATTTCTCTTAAACGTCCATCAATACTTGATCTAGTGTCAAGTCATTTTCACAACAAAACTCAAAATACTTAATTCTTATTTAACACTTTCTCAATAAAGGTGGAAATGGAACATGGTGTATACCATGCACTCCTGAGATTAAGATTCGAGACGTATGCCTCGCCTATCTAAGCTCTCGCCATCGTCTAAAATTGTCAATGCGGTTTCTCCAAACCCTTTCTCAATCAAATTCCAAAAATACTTAATTCCTATCTTAACTTCTTTCAATAAAGATGGAAATGGAACAGGGTGTATACCGTGCACTCCTGAGACTAGGATTCAAGATGTATATCTCGCTCATCCAAGTTCTCGCCATCACTCAAAATACATCCAACCAATCAAACTCTTTTCTCGCCGCCGTGCGATTAGTCAAAAACATTTTTCATAAATGGAAGATATATTGTCTTAAGTGATACAAAACAATGTTTCGGCCACGATTATTGAGTAGAGATAAATGACGCTTTTCCGAATGTAGATTTATAAATCCGTTCGATATGTGGTATGCGTCGACTCCTCATCTGTTTTGGGTAAAACAATGTTTTCGTCGGTTAATATAATATAGCTTTCGCTAAATTCGACCAACAAACAAACATTTTTCTACCCAGAACTACGTGAGCCTTGATTTACGTAGGAGCAGGATTTTTAAATCTTGTCAGGCCCACTAATAAAAAAACTTAGGTTTAGTCCTTCGTCAAAAAATCAAAAAACATTTCTTCTCTCTTCTATTCTTTCTTTCCCACCTAATAATTCGAAAAGCCTAATATTTCAACTAACACTAATGCACACAACTGACCTAATGGTTCCCGTTGAGTACAACGGACGTGAGGGGTGCTAATACCTTCCCCTCACGTAATCGACTCCCGAACCCTAATTTGGTTGCGACGACCAATAATCATTGTCGTTTTGTCTTGGGTTTTATCGATATTTCCCCTTTCCTTTTTAGGAATAAATAAAGTTCGGTGGCGACTCTGTTCAGTCCATCATTGCGAGCGTGCGATCGCGCTTCGCTTTGAAGTCGTATCCCCATTTTTTTTCGAGGTGCGACAGATGGCGACTCTGCTGGGGATAATGATCATGCTCTAAGTGAGTCAAGCCTAGTTAGGACGTTTGTGTGCCTTTGTTTGTTTAATTTTATGGCTTTTCCTTTATTTATTGCTTTTTAATATCTTTATTGTTATATTGATATTTGTTGTATATTGGTTCCACCGTGTTGGGTACTTGGGTTTTGATTGCAAACCATGTGGGAAAGACTCTATACCCGAGTCTAGAGTAAAAAAAAACATAAGATAGGACGATGGTTGAGTAGTACGGACTCCCGAAGTGAATACTTCGTAAGGGTCGGTTCGAGAACCTCACTTAGAGTAGATCCTTTTGCAAATATTGTCGCCCGAGGTGTATACCTCGTAAGCTTCGATGTTTCAAAGGGGTCCGTGACTCTAAGGACCTTTTAGAACATTGAACCTTTGGCCAACTAGAAATGATGGTTGCGTAGTATGGATTCCCGAGGTGGATACTTCGTAAGGATCGATACGAGAACCTCGCTCAGAATAGATTCTCTAGATGGAGTTGACGATCGGAAAGTATTTTCCGTAAGCGTCAAACAGTCTTTTGAATCCATGACTCTGAGTACCCTGTCTAGAACCCAGTCGATGGTTGCGTAGTATGGACTCCCGAGGTGAATACTTCGTAAGAGTTGGTACGAGAACCTCACCCAGAATAGATTCCCTTGATGGAGTTGACGACCGGAAAGTATTTCCCGTAAGCGTAAAACATTCTTGTGAATCAATGACTCTGGGGATCCTTTGTAACAAAGCCTTAGATCATACCCGGTGAGAACCCCGTTTTGGAAAAGCAATCAAAGTTATCCATACCCCGGACCTTTGAACCTATCCAAAGGAAAAATAAAAAACATTGCATCCATCCATTCATTGCATACGCATAAAAAGCAAAACTCTTAGTTTGTTTCGCATTATTTCAGGAATCCAAGACTTGTTAGCAAGATGAATCCTGAGAGAAAAGGCACTTTTCAGTTCAAATACAAGAATGTGGACCTTACCAGCCTACAGAAGTTGAGTGCCAAAGTAACACCCCTCAAACTCAACAACTTTGTACAAAACTATGGAAGAATTCTGGACATCCTAAATGAGAAGATGGACATGATGACCGCAGTGACTATTGCTCAGATCTATGACCCACCTCTACATTGTTTCACGTTCTCTGACTTCCAGTTGGCTCCTATCTTGGAGGAGGTGGAGAGGATCATAGGCCGGAATTTGAAGGATCATAATCCATTTCTTAAGCTCGATGAAGATATTCCTCCCAAGAGGATAGCTTCAGCTTTAGGCCTGAAAGTTTCTGAAGTCGTGGACAATTGGGATGTGAAAGGACCTTTCAGTGGTTTTTCTAGGAAGTTCTTGGAAGATCAGGCCAAGAAGATGGAAAAAGAAGGGAATTAGGAAGCCTTTTATGTTGTGTTAGCCGTGTTGATATATGGGATAGTTCTCTTCCCAAATATTGACCATTTTGTGGACCACCTGGCGGTGAGAATTTTCCTCTCTGGTAACCCTGTACCGTTCCTCTTGGCGGATCTCTACTACACTCTCCATGATCGTCATGAGAAGAAGGGAGGAATCGTCTTATGTTGTGCGCAGTTGTTGCATGTCTGGTTTAGATCCCATATGCCCTTCTAGAAGTTAGCTTCCCTCACCTCCAGTCATGTTAAGTGGTATATCAGGGATTGGGAAACCGAGAATGTGATTGTCAGCATTGGAGACTTCCCCAATGTGCCTTTGATAGGAACCAAGGGTTGCATCAACTATAACCCTGTGTTATCTATGAGACAACATGGGTACCCTATGAATGACCCTCCAAAAGCTGAAGCTCTAGAGCCTTTCATCTTACATAGTGTTGAAGCGGATCATCCCATGGTGAAAAAGATCAAGAGGTCTTGGCAAGCAGTTATCAGAAAAGGTAAGGAGTTGGGTAAGAGAAATGTCATTGCCCAAGAGCCTTACACTTTTTGGGTTAGAGAGAGGGTTCAGATGATTAAACTCCCTTATCCATTTGATCCTTCTATCTATCCATTGGTTCCTGAGCCAGAGCCCATATTACCTGAAGATGTAGAGAAGCTCAATGCCCGTATCAAGGAGTTAGAGTTGGAAAATGCTGATTTGAGAATCAGGCTTGGCCGATTCTCGATAAAGAATGGGAACTTGAAAGAAGATCAATGAAAGAAAGACAAAGAGCTTGAAATCTCCAACAAAAGAGCTAGAGAGTCTGAAGCAAGGAGAGAAAAGTTTGGACAAGCACTCTATAGCACTAAATCTGTGTTCAAATCAAAGGAAGAGGAGTTGGATAGAGCTCTACTCCGGATTCAAAAACTCAACAAGACTCTAGAACTGACCCTTGAAATGAAAAGGGAAGCACGACTGATTTCTGAGATTCGTACTCGTGAACTGGAGAATACCATTCAAAAATACAAGGATACTCTGGAACGCGAGAAGCTGAAGACTGAAGAGTCAGAAAGAGTTTGCACACGGCTGAAATATCATTTGGATCGAGCCGATGCTAGAATCCAGGCACTTGAAGGTGGGGATCAGGATGCTGCCTATATGGTGTTGCTAGGTGAATGCAGATATTGGAGAAACCTCTATAGGGACATAGAGGTGACCAAGGCTGAAGACGTGCGCATTATCCAAGATCTCCAAGGGCTTTACACTGAGTGGAAGGGAAATTTTTTGAAGTTGTCCGGATTTGCGAGTTCCATCATGCAAGAGCTACCTGAGAAGCTGCAAGAAGTTGATTGGTGCATGTGTCCAGAGAACACCCCGCATCAAGTCTTTAATTTCATTAAGTTTTGTAAGGCAATGTTAGAAGGGTTAACTACCGACCTTGCTACGGTTCGGAAAGCCCATAAGCCATGAGCACGTTGTTTGTATTTGAACTTTGATATGAGATTAATGAAAAATCGCTTTTGAGATTCATTTTATTGTGTTTCATTTCCTTATTATTTTAAATATTTGCGAACAAGTGTTGTGACATTTTTGAAATGAATGATTGAAACTAACCAAGAGTTTTGCAAACAAAATGCATCCATACATGCATTCATGCATTTTCAAAACCAGAGTCTCATTCTGTCCTTTCCTCCTCCAGTTTCACGCTGAATTTTCAACACCAGTATAATACTCGTGCCAGAGCTCGTCAAAGAATGGCAAATCAAGAGCATGAATTGGAGCGAGTGAGCTCAGAGCTCGAAAACCTACGAGGGAACATGGGGCAGGTCATGGAGATATTACAGGTCATCAGGGAAAAGTTAGACACCCGAACGACGGTTGTTTCAGAAATCGCCGGTCCATCGATTGAACCCCAACCTGCAAGGACAGTACTAACAACCTGGCCAACCTATGGTTTACCTCCCGGTTTCACACCTCCAGTTGAAGGCGCCCCTGGTTTTGCACAATCCGCTCAGCAGACAGCTCCTCTACCGACCATCAATGAAAATCATCCAGTGGTCCACACGTTCGCACCTCCTCTCATTCGTGCACATGTGCAACCTTACTTTGAGGATCAACAACATGCTCCGGACTTTTTAGACGAAGATGAGGAAAGGCAGGAAGACATAAGAGGGATGAAGGAGAATTACCAGATGCTTGAGAAAAGATTGAGGGCTATGGAAGGTGACCAAGTTTTTGGTGCTACCGCTAGGGAGATGTGCTTAGTATCAAGTCTTGTGATCCCTGCAAAGTTCAGGACCCCAAATTTCGATAGGTATGAGGGCCACTCATGTCCTAAGAGTCACCTTATTATGTACTATCGAAAAATGGCTGCGCATGTGGAGAATGATAAACTTATGATACATTGCTTCCAAGACAGCTTGAGGGGTGCTCCCTCCAAGTGGTACTTAAGCCTTGATCAAAGTAGGATTCGTTGTTTCCAAGACTTATCTGGTGCCTTCATCCAACATTACAAGTATAACATGGATATGGCCCCAGATAGGAGGCAACTTCTCAGCATGTCCCAGAAAGATAAGGAGTCTTTTAAGGAATATGCACAGCGATGGAGGGAAGTGGCCTCGCAAGTCGAACCACCTCTGGCTGAGAAGGAGTTAGCGGATTGGTTCATGGACACAGTCAAACCTATGTTCTATGAAAGAATGGTGAGTAGTGTATCTGCGAGCTTCTCTGACCTGGTCGCAGTGGGCATAAAGGTCGAGTTGGGATTGAAGAATGGAAAGATGATGACTACCTCTGAAACATCTGGTAGTAATGCTAAAAAATTTCCTGGAGGGTTTCAAAGAAAGAAGGAGGGTGATACAAATGCAGTGTCGACCAGTCAAAGGAGGAGTCATTCATGGAAGAAACAACACCAATTTTCTCAACAACAACCGATTTATCCAGTACAATATATTCAACAACCGTATGTGGCAGCAGTCACGCCAAATTTCAACCAATCACAAGCTTCTGTTTATCAACCCACTCAACAAGCGCCGATATACCAGCAAGCGCCCGCGCCACCTGCTTATCAACAGCCGAGGGCACAGGCTCCTCGTCCATAAAATCCTCCAAATCAAAATAGGGTACAGAGAGGTAGACTTCCGTTTGCTTCAATCCCTATGACATACACTGAATTGTACCCATCGTTACTACAGAAAGGGTTAGTGACGCCCAGATCTTTGGGTCCTCCACCAAATCCTTTACCTCTGTGGTACAATCCAGATGCCCATTGTCCTTTCCATAGGGGTGCCCCTGGACATGATTTAGAAGGATGTTATGCTTTAAAGCATATTGTGCGAGACCTGGTTGAGAAGAAGATTCTGTCATTTCGAGACGTCGGACCCAATGTCAAAAGTAACCCTTTGCCAGCGCACGGTGATGTTAATGCCGTCGAGGATGCTTCTGATGTGTGTATAATCAAAAACGTGGAAGATGTTAAAACTTTGTTGCTAGCGCTTCATGCAAGATTGGTGGAGGCTAGATTGATTGATACATGTCACGACAACTGTGAGGAATGTGTCGTTCATCCAAGAGGATGTAAAGTGGTACGAATTGACATTCAAAACTTGATGGATCAAGGTGTTTTACAAATTTGTGGTCCAACAACAAATGAAGAAGTTTCAGTCATTGAACCCGTTTTTAATATACCAGAACCGTTTGAGGTAACTTATCACAGAAAAGATGTTGTTCATCCATCACCCGTGGTAGTTTGCATGCCTACCCCATTTCCTTTTGAAAGCACCAAGGCGGTACCCTGGAAGTACGACATAACAGTGGTAGATGGAGTGGTAGATGGAAAACCCAAAGTTGCTGAAAGTAAGAAAGATTTGGAGAATGTTAACACCGACATCACTAACATCGCAGGGACAAGCAGGATGACCCGCAGTGGTCGGATTTATACTCCCAATTTTAATGTGAACCCTCAAGAGCCAACAAGGGGAGCTGCAAATGTAAATCCTACCCCAGAACATGGAGGGGCACAGCCGGCTGTGCAAGCAGATGAAGCAAGTGAGTTCCTAAGGATAATAAAGAAGTCTGACTACAAGATAGTTGATCAATTACATCAAACACCATCAAAAATATCCATCTTGTCTTTGCTTCTGAATTCCGAAGCTCATAGGGAGGCTCTACTGAAAGTGCTTGCTCAGGCTCATGTTACCCAAGATATAACGGTCGACCAATTCGATGTAGTGGTCGTCAATATCATAACCTGCAACACTCTAAGCTTCAGCAATGAAGAGCTGCCCAAAGAGGGGAAGAATCACAACCGCGCTTTGCATGTATCCATAAAGTGCCAAGAAGATGCTCTGGCCAGAGTTTTAGTTGACACTGGATCATCCCTCAATGTTCTACCAAAGAGGGCACTCGCTAAATTGTCTTACCAAGGTTCGGAGTTGAAACCTAGTGCGCTTGTGGTGAAAGCATTTGATGGTTCGCGAAGGACAGTAGTTGGGGAGGTAGAGTTACCAATACAGATCGGACCGCATGTATTCCCCATCAATTTCCAAGTCATGGACATAAATCCAACTTATAGCCGCCTTTTGGGACGCCCATGGATACATGCTGCTGGGGCAGTGACTTCTACTCTGCATCAAAAGATGAAGTTCGTTGTCGATAACAAGCTCGTCATTGTCTCGGGTGAAGAAGATTTTATCATCAGTCAACTCTCCTTTTTCCGTTATATTGAAGCCGATGAGGATGCCTTAGAAACCTCTTTTCAAGCACTTGAAATATCCAATGCCACACTTGAAGAAGTTAAGGATCCTGTTGAGAAAACCAGTTTGTCATTCGCCTCTTTGAAGAGTGCAAGATCGGCAGTTGAAGGTGGAGGCCCTGCAGGTTGGGGGCAAGTCATCAACGTCAATGAGAAAAATGACCGTTTTGGTTTGGGGTACAAGCCTTCTGCTAATGGAGGAGCCCTGGTCCCTGCAAAGGACCGTGTGCGGAGTATACAAGAAGTTTTTCTGAGCAAAGGATTTATCCATGGAGATCAAGTTGGTGCAGTGGAAGATGACACTGAAGATGGAGAAACATCAAACCTGATATACCGGTATGAAGCAGCCCTAACAAATAGGGAAGCAATTGAGATTCCAGAAGTTTTTCCTGTGTCAAAGTAATTTTTGTTTTCCTTTGTGTTTTTGAAAATCCTTAGCTCTGCCCAAGGCTAATGGATCATTTGTAGGGCCCCTTTTGAATTTCTAAAAAAATCATTATGACAAATAAAGAGCATTTTGTTCAAATTCTTGTCGTTCATTATCTGTTGTTTTTCTTAAAATGGCAATCCTTTCAAAAACTACAAAAATATTTTTTACTTCTTTTGCATTTTATTTCCATTTTTCTAAAAAAAACCATCATTAAAAAACATGCAGAATAATCAATAAACCAGTTGAATTCGATGACCCCACTACTTCCTATAATTTTGAACTCCCCATCTACCAAGCGGAAGAGGAGAGTGAGAAAGATTGTGATTTCCCTGAAGAACTGGAAAGGATGCTCGAGCACGAGTCAAAGGCCCTTCAGCCACATCAAGAACCAGTGGAAACGATCAACCTTGGCACCGAGGAAGACAAGAAAGAGGTCAAAGTTGGGACTACACTTGAGGCAAGCATCAAAGAAAGATTGATCAAGTTGCTACATGAATATGTAGATGTATTTGCTTGGTCGTATCAGGATATGCCAGGTTTAGATACTGATATTGTGGTCCACAAGCTACCACTACAACCAGATTGTCCGCCAGTGAAGCAGAAGCTCCGAAGAGCAAGACCCGACATGGCTCTAAAGATTTGCGATGAGGTGAAACGTCAATTTGATGCCGGTTTTCTAGCAGTTGCAAAGTACCCTCAATGGGTAGCCAACATTGTGGCAGTACCCAAAAAGGATGGCAAGGTCAGGATGTGTGTTGATTATAGGGATTTAAACAAAGCTAGTCCGAAGGACGATTTCCCCTGCCACATATTGACACTCTGGTAGACAACACTGCTAAGTTCGCAGTCTTCTCCTTTATGGACGGATTCTCGGGTTACAATCAAATTAAGATAGATCCAGAAGACATGGAAAAGACCACATTCATCACCCCTTGGGGAACATTTTGCTACAAGGTAATGCCATTCGGTCTCAAAAATGCTGGGGCAACTTACCAAAGAGCAATGGTCACTCTTTTCCATGACATGATGCACAAGGAAATTGAGGTTTATGTGGACGATATGATCGCAAAATCTCAAAGTGAAGAGGATCACATAGACCACTTGCAAAAGCTATTTGAGCGTCTTCGGAAATTTCGACTACGGCTGAATCCTACTAAATGCACCTTCGGTGTCCGATCCGGAAAGTTGCTTGGTTTCATCGTCAGTCAACGAGGAATTGAGGTAGATCCAGACAAGGTTAGGGCAATACAAGAGATGCCTGATCCACGTACAGAGAAAGAAGTTAGAGGATTCCTGGGACGTTTGAACTACATCTCTAGGTTTATATCTCATATGACTGCTACGTGTGAACCTATATTCAAGTTGCTCAGAAAAGATCAAGCAGTTGAATGGAATTCTGACTGCCAAATGGCTTTTGAGAAGATCAGACAATACCTGCAAGAGCCCCCTATTCTAATTCCACCTGTTCAGGGGAAACCACTCTTTATGTACTTAACTGTGCTTGAAAAGTCAATGGGATGTGTGCTGGGACAACATGACGAAACCGGTCGAAAGGAACATGCCATCTATTATCTGAGTAAGAGATTTACCGATTGTGAATCCTGATATTCGCTCTTGGAGAAAACTTGTTGTGCTTTAGCATGGGCCGCTCGTCGTCTAAGACAATACATGATTTGCCACACTACTTTGTTGATCTCAAAAATGGATCCAATAAAGTACATCTTTGAAAATCCTGCTTTGACTGGAAGACTCGCCCGTTGGAAGATGTTACTATCTGAGTATGACATCCAATATGTGTCTTAGAAAGCCATTAAAGGGAGTTTGTTGTCTGATTACCTGGCAAGCCAGCCCGTTGAAGAGTACCAGTCGTTGAAGTTTGACTTCCCTGATGAAGACATTATCGTAGTAAAAGATTGTGAAATCCCAGGACTTGATGAAGGACCTGAACCCAGATCTCGGTGGAAGCTCATGTTCGATGGTTCCTCCAATTACATGGGGCATGGCGTAGGAGCTGTCCTGTTGAATCCAAGTGGTGGATACCCTCCTTTCACAGCAAGGTTGTGTTTTGATTGCACGAACAATATAGCAGAATATGAGGCGTGCATCCTAGGCATTGAAGCAGCAATTGATCTCCGAATCAAAATCCTCGAAGTATGTGGAGACTCAGCCTTGGTGATATACCAAGTCAAGGGAGAATGGGAAACCCGTGATACCAAGTTGATCCCATATCGTGCCTATGTCATGGAATTAATAAAATACTTTGACGAAATCACTTTCCGTCATATCCCGAGAACTAAGAATCAAATTGTTGATGCTTTGGCTATGTTGGTTTCAATGTATCAAGTTAGATTCCATAATGAAGCACCTCTCATTCAGATCGAGCGGAAAGTTGAGCCTGCCTACTGTCAGTCAGTTGAAGAGGAAGCCGATGGTAAACCCTGGTTTCACGACATCAATTGCTTTTTGCAAAATCAAGAATATCCAACAGATGCAACAACCCTTGACAAGAAAACATTGAGGAAGTTAGCATCCAAATTCTTCTTAAGCAATGGTGTGTTGTACAAGAGAAATCACGACATGATTCTGCTCAGATGCGTGGATGGACGTGAAGCGGACCTGTTGATCAAGGAGATTCATGAAGGATCCTTTGGAACTCATGCCAATGGGCATGCCATGGCCAAGAAGATTTTGAGAGCTGGTTATTACTGGTTGACCATGGAATCCGACTGCTTCAATTATGCTAGAAAATTTCATAAATGCCAAATATATGCCGACAAGTTACACGTGCCTCCGACCCTACTAAATGTTATGACGTCACCTTGGCCTTTCTCAATCTGGGGCATCGACATGATTGGCGCCATCGAGCCTAAAGCTTCCAATGGTCACCGCTTCATCCTGGGTGCCATTGATTACTTTACCAAATGGGTAGAAGCCGCCTCTTACGCTAATGTGACAAAACAAGTGGTTGCACGATTCCTCAAGAAAGAGATCATTTGCCGTTATGGAATCCCAAGCCGAATCATCACAGATAATGGGACGAATCTGAACAATAAGACCATGAAAGAATTATGCGAGATCTTCAAGATTGAGCACCATAACTCTTCACCATATCGTCCAAAGATGAATGGCGCTGTTGAAGCCGCTAATAAAAACATCAAGAAAATCCTGCAGAAAATGGTAAAAACCTATAAGGATTGGCACGAAATGCTACCCTTTGCACTGCATGGATACCGTACTTCCGTCCGCACTTCAACAGGGGCAACTCCGTTCTCTTTGGTATATGGGATGGAGGCAGTTCTCCCAATTGAAGTAGAGATACCTTCAATGAGGATCCTGATGGAAACCAAGCTAGAAGAGGCTGAGTGGATTCAAAATAGATTTGATCAGTTAAACCTCATAGATGAGAAGCGAATGACTTCTTTGTGCCATGGACAATTATACCAGAAACGGCTTAAAAGGGCTTTTGACAAGAAAGTACGTGTTCGGGAATTCAGAGAAGGAGACCTCGTGCTTAAGAAGATCTTGTCAATACACAAGGACTCACGCGGGAAGTGGACTCCCAATTATGAAGGCCCATATGTTGTGAAGAAAGCTTTCTCCGGAGGTGCCTTGATTCTCACAACTATGGATGATGAAGAGCTCTCACACCCCGTGAACTCTAATGCAGTTAAAAAATACTATGCCTAATAAAAACCCGCTAAATTGAAAACCTGAAAGGGGAGATTTAGGCAAAAAAGGGTATCCCAGTGAACTGAAAACCCGGAAGGGCGGTCCAGGAAAAAGTTAGGGATGAATAAAAATGGTAGCTCGCTAAGTTGAAAACCTGAAAAGGAAACTTAGGCAAAAAGGAGCGTCCCGGTGGATTGAAAACCCGAAAGGGCGATCCAGGCAAAAGTTAGGGGCAAAAGGCATAAACTGCATCAGTTGTTACTGATTAACACTGAAGAATTTGAGGTGGAAGATTAATCCAGTCACTCCCCTTATGAGCAAGGTTTTGGGGGAATCATATCTATTAAGGATGTTAGTGGTCACTGAATTCAATGTAAACCTTTCCTTATTGCCATTTTCCAAAAATTGTAACACTCTATGGAGCTACGCCATTTGTGTGCTACCATTCTTGAATAAAATACAAGTTTTCCCAACCATTGTTAGTTATGTTCATCTACGTTTTTCTTTGTTATGCAAAATGTCATTTATTTGTTAATAATGAAATTTTGAAACTTGAAAAAGAATTTGAAATTTAGTGAAAAAACAAAATTACTTTGATATATGTGAAAATCAAAGGAAAATCAGTTGTTTCCCCGAAAGCCTTAAGGTTGCATAAATATTCCTGGAGCACCAACAAAAGTCCCCATGGAATATAACTCATTAATCCTCTAGAAGGATGGACCTTTGGTTATTTATAACTGTCAATCATGATAGATCCTCCTCTGGATGCGCTTGTTAATTGTACGGGTATGAGTTATTGGTGTTAAGGAATCAGAATCTCTGTCCCTACAAACTCCCAGTCTGCCAAGTGTCAGCATTCTCATAATCATGATCATTCATATATCATTCATTCAAATCATGCATAGCCGAAATGTACTTCGTGCTCATTATGCATTGACCTAGGTCTTGTTGCCGATCCTATATCCTTTGACCTTTGTTCCAGTGTCAGGTCATATATGAACCTGTTCTGAAGAGTTTTTTACCTGTTGTTCAATACTATTCAGGTCATATGTGAACCTGTTGTTGATCTTTATTCCAGTGTCAGGTCATATTTGAACCTGTTCTGAAGAGTTTTTCCCTGTTATTCAATACTATACAGGTCATATATGAACCTGTTGTTGAGCTTTATTCCGGTGTCAGGTCATGTATGAACCTGTTCTGAAGATTTTTTCCCTATGTTTGTTCAATACTATTCAGGTCATATATGAACCTGTTGTTGAGCTTTATTCCGGTGTCAGGTCATATATGAACCTGTTCTGAAGATTTTTTCTTTGTTTGTTCAATACTATTCAGGTCATATATGAACCTGTTGTTGAGCTTTATTCCGGTGTCAGGTCATATATGAACCTGTTCTGAAGATTCTTTCTCTGTTTGTTCAATACTATTCAGGTCATATATGAACCTGTTGTTGAGCCTTTATTCCATTGTCAGGTCATATATGAACCTGTTGTTCAATACTATTCAGGTCATATATGAACCTGTTGTTGAACCTTATTCCAGTGTCAGGTCATATATGAACCTGTTCTGAAGTTTTTTCCCTTTTGTTCAATACTATTCAGGTCATATATGAACCTGTTGTTGAGCTTTATTCCGGTGTCAGGTCATATATGAACCTGTTCTGAAGTTTTTTCCCTTTTGTTCAATACTATTCAGGTCATATATGAACCTGTTGTTGAGCTTCTTAATCCATTGTTAGGTCAGATATGAACCTGTTGTTGAGCTTTATTCTAGTATCAGGTCAGATTTGAACCTGTTCTGAAGAGTCTTTCTCTATGATTGTTTCAGTGTTGTCAGGTCATATATAAACCTGTTGTTGAACTTTCATTCCAGTATTGTCAGGTCATATATGAACATGTTGATACTCTCTTCTTGATTTTTTTCTTTCTGAGATTGTTAGGTCATATCTGAACCTGCTGTCAGAACTTCTTGATATTCCCCAGCATTGTCGGGTCATATATGAACCTGTTGTTGTGTTCTATTCCAGTATTGCCAGGTCATATATGAACCTGTTGTAGCATTTTTTTCTTATTCGGGTCTGGTAAGTCATATGTGAACTTACTACCGAAATCTCTTGTACTCTGAATGTTGTTTATCAACTTTCACTTCGATTATTCCCCAGTGTGTGTCTGCTTCTCCAACAGGATTTGTCTTCTCCAACAAGTTTGTTTTCTACCATTTGTCTGTCTCCCTGTGGACCACCAGCATTCCCCACAGTTTGGTTTGCCTAGTAGCATCTCCTGTTAAGGGTTCACTATATCCCTAGCAGATAAAAAGTAAAAAAAATAATCATGCATCCATGCATATCATATCATATCATATCATATCATATCATATCATATCATATCATATCATATCATATCATATCATATCATATCATATCATATCATATCATATCATATCATATCATATCATATCATATCATATCACATCACGTCATAGGGATTCAGGATCAAAATTCGGGTCTTCTTAGTATTTAACCATCTCCCACTATGATCATATAAAGAGTGTCTTGCTTCATATTCTCTAGTTGAAGACACTTAAATAGGGGCAACTGTCATACCCCGATTTTGGCCCTGCAATTTTTTTCCCATCAATTCACCAACTCATTTTGAGATTTTTACCCCGAACTACGAGGTTTTGATCCTAATCTTTCTTTTTTAAGATGGTACGTAGGCAATGGGTTTATCCATCCAAACACAAAATATAAATAACTTGTATATTCTCTTCTCATCTCTTCAATCATGTTTGCACAAATAATTTTTCACAAAATACCAACCTTACAACAAGTATGAAAAGGGCTCCCTAGGAGTACCTAGGATGTTTTGGGTGCTTAAAACCTTCCCATTGCATAACCAACCCCCTTACCCCGATCTTTGACATTTTTACTAGTTTTTGATTCTATAAAACTTTTAGGTTTTTGTTCGATTTCTAACCATTCCTTTGGATAAATAGAAGTGCGGTGGCGACTCTGTTGGGGAAATTATGCCTAGTGGGTTTTGCCTACTTTTCATATTGTGTTGTATTGTATTGTATATTGTTTTGTGATATATTTTTGTGCAATTTGGGATTACTGTATTGTATGTAATGGTTGAATTGCTTGAATATTAATTCCTTGTATGCTTGGTGATCTTTGTGAGATGAGTTCTATACCCGAACTCGAGTGCACTTAGGATAGGAGAATGGTATAGTCTTGTTGACTTGTGTGGAGTTATTCCTTAGCAAGTTAACTTGCAAGCCCATTCACTTGGTGGAGGTCATGTTGGGATCAATAATGTCACACAAGTAGTTGTGGTTAGACATTACTCTTTCCAATATAGACCTTAGAAGCCAAGGACCTTAGTTTACCAAGCCCATCTTGGCCTTTTCATAGGATGTAGTGCGAAAGTCGTTCAAGTGTAAGATTTGATACGATTGTTACGTGATACTACACTCATAAGAGTCTCTCTTGAGAATATTTTTGGAATATGAGTAGTCGTTTCTCCGATAATATCCGAAAGATGAGATAATGACTGTGGGAACCTCTTGTAGAACATGTTTGGCAAGTTTAAACCTTAGTACACTCCTTTTGGGTGGTTCTTAACCGAGACTCCATGCTCGTGACTTGCAATAACAAACCCTTGATTCATGGTTGATCCGTTCTTGTATCCTTAATAACAATGGAACTTGGATGTTGATAAGGTGTAAACCATAATCCACCAAAATGGATGATTGATATTAAGGATGACATGATATATCCCATGACCTTTGTTTGGTGTGCTTTGCTTGATCCTTGAGTGTGATTGTTGCATTCATGCATTCATGCACCCATTTGCATCCATATCATCAATAATAAGGAAATTTTCAAGGAACTTAAGAGGTTTATTTGCAAATTTTCAGACATGGAAAGACAAAGAAGGAATACGAAGAAGTACAGTTTTAGACAACCCGACTTGAAAGAGCTAAGGAACTTGACATCCTATGTATTAGATCCCTTGGGTTTCAAGGCTCGTTTTGGGAAGCTCCTATCTATTCTGACTACTCAAGTGGACGAAGGATTGATGAGTGTATTGGTGCAGTTTTATGATCCCTTGTATCGTTGCTTCACATTTCTGGATTTTCAGCTTTTGCCCATACTTGAGGAGTATGCCTACCTTGTGGGTATACCTATTCTAGACCAGTTGTCGTTCAGTGGCTTAGAGAGTATTCCTACTTCTCAAGAGATAGCTAACATGTTGCATATAGATGAATCTGAGGTTGGTGCGCATATGACTACCAAAGGTGGAATTCAAGGTCTTCCTTCGGAGTTCCTCATTTCTCAAGCTACAATGTATGGGAAGGCCATGAGTGAGGACGCCTTTGAGGCCATATTCGTACTTCTCATCTATGGGCTAGTGTTATTCCCCAATGTCATACCCCGATTTTGGCCCTGAAATTTTTTTTCCCATCAATTGGTCATTTGCATTTCTCTTCATGACCATTTCACGTTTAAACTCTTCACTTCATATTGAAAGATCTTTTATTCATGTTACAATCATTTCATTCATGCATGATTAAAATAATTTTCCACATGTCTTCTGTCCAACTACGCCTTTGATGGCCTTAGAGCAACGTCGGGAAGTGCAACATCTAAGACATGAGAAATTTTACCAACTAGTGGTCTCAAGGACGGTGAAAGAAGCACGCGAGCTTAATATGACTAGGAATGATGATTTTGTTGGGCTGGAAGAAAATGGACAATTTGGATATACATCAATTCATGGAGAGTTACCCAAGTTTGATTTAAAAAGGAATAAAACTTCATCGATTTACTTAGCCGCATCAAATAGGCCTTGGGAAACCATATTTAGTGGGTCATCACATGTCTAAACTCTACATTCTAGCTGTTGCATGTGGGCATGGAACTTAATGGTAACTGTTTGTATGCTTATAGCTTAAGCAACACGAGAATGGACAACCAATGTACCGGAGAGGACTCTACGCTCTAAATTTTTGTTTTGCCAGTTGCTTAAAGTTATATATGTTTCTTTGGTATCTCTTGGATGAAAATGTTGACCATAACAAATGTGGTTGACGTGAGGTTTTTAAAAAAGGGGTAAGCTTGCATTGTAACAATTTTGGTAGGATTGTGATACTGTGAATGAGTCCAGATAAGTTTATTTGGAAATAGCTATGCATATGCACATGGAAATGAAGAACTTAATTCATGTGTCACAAGTTTGAACACCAACATGTTATATTTCTCTAACAGTAATAATACAAATTTGAGATATCCACCACCGGATCTATTTGCAACAACACTGCATCTGGTAGGGCAAATAAAAAAAAGAGAGAAGAGCTAGAGTTCATCAAGCTACAACCTAATCAACTTCAAAGAAGGGGTGTCGACTTTAACATATACTCAGCCACGTCCATGGCATGCCCTCATGTCAGTGGGATAGCAGCTTTAATCATGTCCATCCATCCAGATTAGAGCCCAACTGCAATTCGTTCTGCGCTGATAACAACAGCTTATCTGACTTACAATGATAACAAAAAGCTTGCGACACCCTTTGATTTTGGGGCTGAACACAGGAAGCCTGCAAGAAAAACCAAAACAGCAACACAATGTCTAAACCAACAGCATCATAAGATCAAATTCATGTCATAACCATTATATTGCAGCATGTACATCCATAAAAGAGGGAACTAATGGTTGAAATTAAAAAGAGTGAAATGCAGCTTTTACAAACAACACGTAATGCTCAACCGGATGCAAGAACTTCAAAGGCAACGTTCGTGGAGAGAAGCAGATGTTGCAAGAACAATACAAGCATACATCAAGGGACCGGTTGCACGGTACAGGTTCTAAGGATGTAGCTCCCAAGAATATGTCATACTCAAAATCCTGCATAAAACCGATTACAACAGTTCTACATAAGTTCACCAATCTGTAACACACACGAAAGGCTTGAGCCAAGATCAAGAAGCTCACCATTCTGTTAAACTCCGGGGGGTTCTGAAGAATCTTGCATTAACCAGTTGTATATCCGCAAATGCTTCTGTGGTCGCCTCCATTTTTATTGCTTCTCGTCTTCCATCAAGACTACATGTGTTTGCCATCATGTTATTCTCGCTATAGGAGTACAGGTTTGAGATCAATGGACCTTGGGACGAGGCTAAGCTTTGTTTTGACCCTACAGACTGAAATTAGAACATGATTATTTTGTTGAGAACACAGAGCATGCTATTCAATGCTGTTACATTCAAATCAACTAGCTTTGGTTTTATTGAAGCCTATAACAGTTGAAGGATACAATTGAAGGATGAGGCTAAGTTTGGTTTTATTCAAATCAGAACATGGTTATTTTACCTGAATTCATATGTAATGTTACAAGTTGTTATTGGATCATCCGTGGCCATTGGATCAGTTATCCAACATGTCAGATAGAGAGAAGATCTAGCTTTGCACAGTCAGGTTGCAAGGGCCTGTACCTGTAAACATTTCACATAATTTAGCCAGGTTAGGATTAGGTGGAAATTCTTTGACAGGAGAGATTCTTTCGAGTACCTGCAATGAAGCCGGACATAATTTGACGTCCATAGAGCTGGATAATAATCAGATGACAGGTTTGATACCTCCCGAATCAGGTTCTTGTAAGAAAGTGGCCTTGATGAGTTTGGCTGAGAATCAATTGACTGGTGCATTGCCACCAGAATTTGGAAATCTTATCAGTCTTCAAGTCTTGATGAACAAGCTTAATGGTACTATTCCGATTCAAATTTCACAATTGCAAAAAGTTGTCTACATTGAATTTGAGCCAGAATTCTCTGGATGGACCGATCTCGTCTGAAATGACAACAAACCTTCATGCACTGCAAACCTGTAATGTTAGAAAATCGGTTAATAATTCACGTAACAACGAAAATTCTGAAAGCCAGGAGATACGTGGAAGAAGTGTGTTAAAGCTAAAATTGATACAACCGATACGAAAACTGGTTCAACCTGTGTTGTTTCTCAGCCTACCAAGCCAACACCATCAGATGCTTCTCACTCTGGAAGACAAAAAAAAAGAGAACTAAAGGATCCTCTGAGAATGTTGCGAGAAGCTCTGTTATCCAACCTTCGACATCCGAAGAATTCCCAATGTAAACTTAATTCCGGATAAGCAGTATCAATGTTCTCGTTCTCCCCAAAACAACTCATCAAGTTTTCCATCCACAATGCTACCATCCACCAGACCATTGAATTTGAATCAACCTGCAACAAATTCCCAATGAAGTCGCACCAACAAGGCCGTGCGAAAACCGAAACCGCTCTTGAGTTTTCACTAATCTTTTCACTGCAGTAAAACACAAAGCAGTTAGCAAAGGCAGTTAAAATTCAAAAAGTTATCCCAAATTGGTATTAAGACAAAACAGGGGGAGAAAACACATGCTCAGATTACCGTTCCAAGAACAAGCATCAAACAGGACAATCCGATTCTGAGCACATCAAAAGTAGTTTGCAGAGATACTCTTTTGGACTCCACCATACCAAATCAAAAACCCTAATTTGTGAAACATAAATAGAGAAAGCGAATCAGTGAGAGGGACGACGAAAATTGGAGAGGAGGAGGAAATATCACAAAAAACCTAATTCCAAAATCAAAGGAAAATCGGTATTTGAAGAGGCGAGGGAAGAAGATTCGAACATCACCTGAGTCGTCGTCGCCGAAGGTGAGCTTCTTTCTTTTTGTTTCTCCTTAAAACCATGGATCCTTGCATTTTAGATTGAGAGAGTAGCTGATAGATGAATGATTGAGGGTGAGAGAAACGTGAGAGAGAGAAACGTGAGATTGAGAGAAGCGCGATTGAGAGAGAGATTCGTGGAGAATGGGTTTTGACGAGAGAGACATGAGGCTGAGAGGTTGATTTTTGTGAAAGTGAGATTGGGAGAGAACGAAGATGGAAGCATCTGTTACGCTATTTCAATTTTCTTCTTTAATTTATTTTTAAACAAAATAAATTTTGGAAACCATTAAAAGCTTCGTTTAAACTTCCTAAGTTTTAGTTAATAAATGTTTTCTTATTCTCCATTCATTAGTCCATTGAAAAACCCAACAGCCAGGCGACTAGGGTATCTTTTCTTGGTTTCTCCCATTTGGTAGTCCAACAGACTACTTCATTTTAGTTTCTATTTTCTTTTCTTTTAAAAACTTTTATTCCAATTTGTTCTGGTTTATATACCCAAGTGTTTGTTGTAAATAGTAACTAATCATAAATGGCCTAGTGGAGAGAGGGTAGTTTCATAGTCTTTAGTGGAGTGGGTTTGATACCTATATGTAGCATTTTATTTCTTTTAGCATTCATTTTTTTTATGTTTATGTTTTATTATAATTTCTCCTATACTCATAGTTTCATTATTGTTTAATAACACAAATTTGATTTCTTTTAATTTCATCATCCATTCAAAACCGCTTTAAACTATTAAAATCACACTTTTCTCGATTCAATGTCGAGCCCATTTCCATACCCTTGTAAGTCGATTGCTTTTAAGCATCGCCATCAACCTCACATAGCTTACTCTTGGGCTTTCTTACAATGAGCCGGTTCTCTTGAACTTACACTCATACATTGCATTATTTGTTGTTTGGGCCCGATTTAATTATTTCATGATTTTGAATCCCCATTGGACAAAATGTACCCCACTCCCCCGATGTGTAGTAAATTTGTACTGTTTTATTTCTTTATTCGCTTGACTGTTTAGTTAGCTATTAACACAAGAATAAAACCAACCATTTCCAAAAAAATACAAAAATAAGGACTCGATCCAACGTCGAGTATTTTCTCAATAAACAAATCAAGTCATTTCTCCCTCCTATTCCATTCCAGTTCTTTCAAACTTTCATCAAACGCTTGACTCAATGTCAAGCCATTTTTTCTAATAAAACTCAAAAAATATTAATTCATAATTAAGACCTTTTCAATAAAGATGGAAGTGGAACGTGGTGTATACCACGCACTCCTGAGACTAGGATTCGAGATGTATATCTCGCCAATCCTAGCTCTCGCCATCCTCTAAATTTATCCAGTTTGCTCTCTCAAACACCCATTCAAATTTCTCTTAAATGTCCATCAATACTTGATCTAGTGTCAAGTCATTTTCACAACAAAACTTAAAATACTTAATTCTTATTTAACACTTTCTCAATAAAGGTGGAAATGGAACATGGTGTATACCATGCACTCCTGAGATTAAGATTCGAGACGTATGCCTCGCCTATCTAAGCTCTCGCCATCGTCTAAAATTGTCAATGCGGTTTCTCCAAACCCTTTCTCAATCAAATTCCAAAAATACTTAATTCCTATCTTAACTTCTTTCAATAAAGATGGAAATGGAACATGGTGTATACCGTGCACTCCTGAGACTAGGATTCGAGATGTATATCTCGCTCATCCAAGTTCTCGTCATCACTCAAAATACATCCAACCAATCAAACTCTTTTCTCGCCGCCGTGCGATTAATCAAAAACCTTTTTCATAAATGGAAGATATATTGTCTTAAGTGATACAAAACAATGTTTCGGCCACGATTGTTGAGTAGAGATAAATGACGCTTTTCCGAATGTAGATTTATAAATCCGTTCGGTGTGTGGTATGCGTCCACTCCTCATCTGTTTTGGGTAAAACAATGTTTTTGTCGATTAATACAATATAGCTTTAGCTAAAATCGACCAACAAACAAACATTTTTCTACCCAGAACTACGTAAGCCTTGATTTCTCTTTTGAGATACGTAGGAGCAGGATTTTTAAATCTTGTCAGGCCCACTAATAAAAAAACTTAGGTTTAGTCCTTCGTCAAAAAATCAAAAAACATTTCTTCTCTCTTCTATTCTTTCTTTCCCACCTAATAATTCGAAAAGCCTAATATTTCAACTAACACTAATGCACACAACTGACCTAATGGTTCCCGTTGAGTACAACGGACGTGAGGGGTGCTAATACCTTCCCCTCACGTAATCGACTCCCGAACCCTAATTTGGTTGCGACGACCAATAATCATTGTCGTTTTGTCTTGGGTTTTATCGATATTTCCCCTTTCCTTTTTAGGAATAAATAAAGTTCGGTGGCGACTCTGTTCAGTCCATCATTGCGAGCGTGCGATCGCGCTTCGCTTTGAAGTCGTATCCCCATTTTTTTTCGAGGTGCGACACCCAACATCGACAAGTTTGTGGATGTGAACGTTATTAGGATTTTCTCTACTCTTAATCACGTTCCGAATTTGTTGGGTGACACTTACTTTTCTTTGCATATGAGGAATGTAAAGGGTGGTGGTACCATTGTGTGCTGTTTGCCTCTGCTGTACAAGTGGTTTATTTTGCACTTGCCACAGACGGTCGCCTTCAAGGAGAACAAAGGATGTCTACGGTGGTCCACGAGACTTATGTCTCTCACCAATGATGATATCTCTTGGTATAATCGTGTGTATGATGGTGTGCAGATTATCGACTCTTGTGGTGAATTCTCCAATGTACCTCTTCTTGGTACATTTGGTGGGATTAACTACAACCTCTATTTTGGCACGTCGTCAGCTTGGGTTCCCCCTAAAGGATAAACCTAATAACATTATGTTAGAGGGTGTGTTCTTTCAGGAGGGTAAAGATCCCCAGGGCAGGATGGTCCACGCTTGGCGCAAGATCCATAGGAAGGGAAGGAAGGAGCTAGGTCCGAAGAATTGTATCACTTTGGAGCCTTATACTTCTTGGGTGAGGAGGAGAGCTTTCGAGTACCTCATGCCTTACGAGTATCCAAGACCTACACCTTTGGTTGTGGTTGGGCCTTCAACCCTCCCTGACCAAGGAGTAGAGGAGTTGAGAGACGAAGACCGTTCACGTGCTTGGATCCGTGAACAGGAGGAGTTGCTTCAGCAGATCAAGGAGAAGGATGCTTTGATAGAGTTCCTCGAGCATCAGGTTATTGATGATCCTGATGATGCATGGACTTCTCTACTTCCTCAGTCTTCCAAGTTTTGGAAAAGGAAGTATGATCGACTTGCCAAAGAGAAGGCAGATATGGAGGCAGCCTACGAGAGGGAGGTGAAGAGGCTTCGTGCATCTTATCTTCTTGTGTCCAGAGCTTTGGATGATTGCTTCTAGGGATCCATAGGATGTTCATTTTCCTTCTCTCTTGTATTGTATTTGGTTACCAAGACTGTACTTCTTTGGTGTAAAAAATATTGATGAGATATTTCCGTATGTGATAAATGTTTAATATTTCCAATATTTGCAAATAGAACTCTAAAAGTTCCTCTGATATAAAAATTAAATCATATGCATTACATGCATCATGTGCATAAGTAGGTTTTGCTCCAGGCTTCTTGTTCTATGGTCTAACTCTGTGTTCTTCATTTATTTTGAAGACAAGCTGACTCACCGGTACTACACCAGAGCCAACATTTCAAGACTGATGGATCATTTGGAACAAGAGAACCGCGGGCTAAAGGAAGAAGTGGCCAGATTGACTGCCCTGATGGAGTCATTCATGGCTGCCCAGAGCCAGTCGTCTCCGACACCTTCAACACCTCCCCAGAGGATAGTCATTTCTGAGATCATCTCTTCAACTGTGCCTGTGGCCAGCGTACACTTTGCTCCGACAGCCATGTCAACCGGGTTTCTGTGGGGGATGCCTCCTAATTTCATGCCCGAGGGCCCTGCACCCACTTTTGCTTCTCTGTTGGCATCTAGCTCGGTCCTTGTTGTTCCTCCTCCTGTCGTGCATATTATGCCCAGAGTAAATGACACCATCTATCATTCTGAGTCGTCTGAGGGCCCAGATGTCTATGAAAAGATGGACGCTATGAACGATCAATTTCTTGAGCTCCGCAAGGAATTGAAAACTCTCCGAGGAAAGGATCTTTTCGGCAAGTCTGCTGCCGAACTCTGCCTAGTTCCGAATGTGAAGATCCCTGTGAAGTTCAAGGTCCCTGACTTTGAAAAATACAAGGGAAATACTTGCCCTCTCAGCCACCTGGTCATGTATGCCAGGAAATGTCGACTCAGACCGATAACGACCAGTTTCTCATCCACTACTTTCAAGACAGTTTGTCCGGTGCCGCCCTACGTTGGTATATGGGCTTGGACAGTGCGAACATCCGATCCTTCAACGACCTTGAAGAGGCCTTCGTCAAGCAATACAAATATAACATGGATATGGCTCCCGATAGGGATCAATTGAGGGCCATGTCCCGGAAGGACAAGGAAACATTCAAAGAGTACGCCCAGAGGTGGCGAGAGGTGGCAGCACAGATCGTGCCCCCGCTAGAAGAGAAAGAGATGACCAAGATCTTTTTGAAGACCTGGAGTTCTTTTTACTATGAGTGGATGATTGACAGTGCTCCTTCTGACTTCACCGAGATGGTGAACATGGGGATACGACTGGAAGAAGGGGTCAGGGAAGGGCGCCTGACCAGAGAAGAAGGCTCTTCTGCCAAACATTATGGGGCGTTTGCAAAGAAGAAAGATGGTGAGGCACATGTTGTGACCTCCCCTATGAAACCAAGAAGACCCTCTGTGAGGAGGAAGACCGTGCGTCCCGCCGGTAACCAGCACCAAGTGGCTCATATAGCACCTGTCATCAGAGATAATCAGCAATATCTACAACACAACAATAATCAGCAACAACCACATCCGCAATATCAACAACAACAACAACACTGTCCGCAACAGCAGGCCTACCAACCTCGAAATAGTAATCAAACCAGCACCAGTTACGAGAGGAAAAGGGTCACCTTCGATCCTATTCCGATGACATATGCAGAGTTATATCCCTCTTTGATAGAGAGGAAATTGATTACGCCACGAGACCCACCGGCTATACCTACTAACCCCCAGTGGTGGTATAAGCCCGAATTACATTGTGTTTATCATTCTGGTGCTCCCGGCCACGACGTAGAAAATTGCTACCCTTTGAAAACCAAGGTTCAAGACCTTGTAAGATATGGCATTCTGTGTTTCAAGGACGTAGGTCCTAACGTGAAGAAAAACCCATTGCCCGAGCATGGGAAATCTGTCAATATGGTTCAGGGTTGCCCTAGCAAGTACAAGGTCAAATACGTCAGTCATATTCGACAATCTCTGGTCGAGATGCATCGCTTGCTGTGTGATTATAGTCATTACGAGCACGACCACGATAGGTGTCGAGTCTGTTCTGTTAACCAAAGAGGTTGTCACTAGGTACGTAAGGATGTTCAAGAAATGCTGGATGAGGGAGTCATTGAGATCCTTCAAAACAGAAATGTTGACGAAGATGCTGATGAAGTCAACGTAATTTCTCCAGTATTCCGGATCCCTGAGCCTGTTATCATCAAGTATGATGGTAGCAAGCAGAAGGTTTCTCCTGCTTTGACCATTAAGTCAGCCGGCCCTGTACCTTATTCTTCTGAGAAGGCGGTCCCCTATCGCTATAATGTTGTAGCATCGTAGAATGGGAAAGAGGCGCCCTTGCCCTCTTCATCTGTTGTTAATATTGCCGACGTCAGCGGCCTGACCCGCAGCGGTCGTGTTTTCTCGACTCCGCCAAAGCCGCTAGCTGATGCTCGAAGGAATGATAATGTTGATTATGCTGAACGCACGATTGGGAATGCTATGAATGCTCCGAATAAGGTACTTGTTGCTAAACCTGCCTCTACGTTGAGAACTTCTGTCTCTGTTGGCCCGAGTGGCAATACGAAAGAAGACTCTGATGAGATGTTGAGGCTCATCAAGAGAAGTGAGTACAACGTGGTAGATCAGCTTCTACAAACGCCATCCAAAATCTCTGTATTATCCTTGCTGATGAATTCAGAACCACACCGAGAAGCTCTGCAGAAGGTGTTGGATGTGGCGTATGTGGATCACGACGTCACAATTGAACAATTCGATAGTATTGTTGCAAACATTACCGTTTGTAACAATTTAAGTTTTTGTGATGTTGATCTCCCCGAGGTGGGAAGAGACCACAACCTGGCATTACACATATCTATGAGGTGCAAAGATGACGCCATGTCCAATATGTTAGTGGACACTAGGTCATCATTGAATGTATTGCCAAAGACCACTCTTGCAAAATTATCATATCAAGGGCTTCCCATGAGGCAGAGTGGAGTAGTTGTGAAGGCTTTCGATGGGTCTCGCAAAACTGTGATTGGAGAGGTTGATCTCCCAGTCAAAATCGGGCCAAGTTATTTCCAGATTACCTTCCAGGTTATGGACATCCACCCATCATATAGTTGTCTCTTAGGCAGACCATGGATTCACGAGGCAGGCGCCGTGACATCCACCCTACACCAGAAACTGAAGTTTGTGAAAAATAAGAAGCTGGTGGTGGTAGGGGGAGAACAGACTCTCCTGGTTAGCCATTTGTCTTCCTTCTCTTATATAGATGTTGAGGATGAAGTTGGAACGCCGTTCCAAGCTTTATCTATTGTTGAACCTGTTGAGAAGAGAACTTCTTCATTTACTTCCTATAAAGATGCAAAGTTGGCCATTAAGCATGGTGCAACTGCTGGATTGGGGCAAATGATTAAGTTAGAAGACAACAAATCCCGAGCTGGCATAGGCTATTCTTCTGGGGTCTTCAACAAGCAAGGGATATTCAAGAGTAGTGGATTCATCCACACCGGTCAAGATGAAGAGGTTGCTACCATTCTGGAAGAAGACGAAGAGGATTCTGGCAATTTCATCATCCCTGGAGGGATCTGCAATAATTGGGTCACTGTTGATATTCCAACAGTTATCCATAAGTCAAAGTAATGTTCATTGTGTTTAAAAACCCTTCTCCCATGCCAAAAGGAGAAGTGATGACATTGTTGGCGCGTAAATACAATGATATTTTCATTCAATAAATTCATGTTAAATGTTTATTTTTCCAATTATTTTCCCTTTTCGCTTTTGCATGAAATTGGTGATCACATAAAACCCTAAAAATAGAATAAAATCAATCTTTTCATCTGCATAATGATTTGCCTTGCTTGAATTCTAAAATCTTTTATATCCAAAATAATTATGCATGTTGATCAAACCCATTGAACATAATGATCCAACACCATCTCCCAACTTTGAATTCCCTGTATTTGAGGCGGAAGAAGATGATGTTGAAGGGATTCTGATAACACTGAAATTTACCCTATTTTCGACTCCGATTTCACATGCATTCTAGTTGTTTTATTGTTATTTTGTTGTGTTATTGCTATGTTTTCCTTTGATTTCAAGTTTTTACTTTAATCGGAGCCCCGATCGAGAAAAGGAGTGAAAAAGAGCTAAAAACCCTAAAATTCAGCATTTTGTACTTGTGGCCTACCCCATGGCTGGCGCCATAGACCCTTCCATGACGTGTCCAAGCTCAACTTCCCTCAACTGCCACGTTTCCCACTACTTCCACTAAGGTGCCTCAGATTGGCCTTGTGGCGGGCGCCATGGCCTTGTGGCGGGCGCCACAAGAGGAAAAGTTTTCCCTCCCATTTTCAAGTTGAAGGGTGTCATACCCCAATTTTGACCCTGAATCGCTGATTTAACACATTAATCATAGCTATTGCATGTCTACATATCATACCATGCATTACATACCGCATAGTGCCTAAAATATCAGTCGAAATAATTTTTTCGGATCTACAGACAAACCAGTTGAATTAATCAACGGATGTGCGTCAAATCAGTGGACGAGAAATTTCAAAATCAAGCTTCTAGACATCAATTTTATTAATCTACGTTTCGCGTAGTTTATTCTGGTGCGCTCGATTTATTTTTTAACTAATTTTTCGGCCACTTTTTGATCAGCTCGAGCCTGTTTAACCGGTCAAAATTTATTTCAAAATTAAAAGAAACGTTGTATTTTTTCGATAAGTTTATTTCACACTGATCATTTTGGTGCATTCATTTTAATTTTTCGAGCACTTTTGCGCCCGACCTTTACTCATTTTGAGACATTTTATTTTTATCTCTTTGTCAAAATATTCGAAATAAATAAATAGAATTTTCTATTTTTTTGTTTCGAATTAATTTTGATTATTTAAACTAATATGATTTTATTTAATTTAACTTATTTCAAATTTATTTTACACTTTAAGAATATCAAAAAGGCATTGTTGGCATTTTAAAAATTAGAAAAACCCTACTAGTCACCATATATATAACTACACTTGGCATTGGAGAGGAACCTAGACCAATTGCTCACCAAGAAGCGGCGCCTCTACTACTTATACCTTTTGACTCTCATTTCAAAGTTTCAGCAAAAAAAATATATAATTGAAAAAAATGATACACGTTGAGGTTCTCCTATTTTTTCACTGAACAACCATTTTCTTCATTTGAAGCTCTCTTCATATCTACAAATCCATCTCCAAATCTCTTTATAGCTACAAACTTACATCCATCTCCAAATCCCTTTCATTATTCCTCATACACTAACACCTTCATCTTTTTCTACACAAACCACATTTCATTCTATATCTCTACTGCTACTACACACAAAACCCTCTCTTTTATCTACCACTTCATATCTCTCACATTGCCATCAACAATATATCCTTCTCTCCATACACAAAACATGACTCACTTTTTCTCCACATAATCATCATTTCACTCACTAAACTTCTTCTCCTTCACACCATACAACACTCTCCACAACAACCATACATCACACTTACCATTAACCTTTCTCACCACAACAACCTTCAACCACCATGTAAAAAACTCTCTCCATAATCATTTTCTTTTATTCATTATATATTTATTATTATTATTACTATTATTATATATTATTATTATTATTATTATTATTATTATTATTATTATTTATTTTGTTATTGTTGTTTTTGGTTTTTATTAATAGAATTAATGTTTTCATTGTAGTTTTGTTTTTTATTATAAAAAATATATGAATTTGGATGAAAGAAAAGTGGAGCTTTAAGAGTACATGAGAGAGAGCTTGAGTTAAAAAAAAATGTTTGTTTCTGTTACAATTTAAAGTGCCTAAGTGAGGAAAAAGTTGGAGGTCTTCTTTTATTTATCATTATCTTTATGCCACATGTTGATGTATAGGTGAGTGTTTTTTTTATTTTTAAAAAAATGATGCAAGAGAGTGAATCAAGAAAGGTTGTCATATAGTATCACTCATTTTCTTTGTTTTATTTTTTAAAAAAAAGGCCATGCCAAGTGTAAGTTGTTTAGTGGATAACTCTAATTTTTAGACAAGATGATGTATTACCACATGGGTGCTGCCACCTCTCTCACGAGAATTTTTTGATTTTATTATTTATTTATTTATGTTGTTATTTTTCGTTTGTTTTCATTTGTCATTAGGGTTTGGTTTTGGGCTTTAGGCCCATTTTGCTCATATTCAATAGAACCTCAATATATGTATGTACTCCCTAGTTTTATTTAGTTTTTTTAGTGATAATTTCTAATTATTAATTATTTATTTAATTAATTTTTTTGTTTAATTAGTTGGTTAATTATTTAATTGTTTTTTAGTAGATATTTGATTTTTTTTATAT
Organism: Lathyrus oleraceus; assembly: GCF_024323335.1. Classification (NCBI taxonomy): domain Eukaryota; kingdom Viridiplantae; phylum Streptophyta; class Magnoliopsida; order Fabales; family Fabaceae; genus Lathyrus; species Lathyrus oleraceus. The sequence goes on from NC_066585.1 coordinate 180,379,453, forward strand.
GTTTAGTCATTTTAATTAGGTAATCTATATCCATGTTCAGATCATGTTGTAAATAATTTCGTTAAATTTTGTAAATAGTTTGTGGTTGTGTTGCCAATTTTTTTATTTCGATTTTTTTAAGCTTTGATTTATAAATGAATTGTATGTGTGTGGCGATGTTGCATTTTTCTTTTCTTTCCATTGTGTTGCGATTTTGAAGCTTAAATCCTATTTAGCTTTTAGAAATCATCTTAGACGCACATATTTGGTTGCTCGGCTTCTTATAGAGTGATTCCTACATGAATCCACTCTAAGTGAGTTTATAGCTAAATTCGGTTGGCTTTCGATTTTGGTCGGTTTCCGGTCCTATGGCTTACTCTTGGGCCTTCTTACAATGAGCTCTTAAGCAACATCAACTTAACTTTCAATAATTTCAAACCTCGGTACTTTAATTGTTTTAATTTAATATTCAAATCATTTTCTAAATAAAAGTTGGAAGAAAAAGGTTACCTGGATGGAATGTCCAGTCGTAATCCCGAATATTAGGCTCAAGCTGTAAGAGCTTGCAAGCCGTTAATATTCGTCTTCTCTTTAATACTCCAATACTCAAAATCATTTTCTAAATAAAAGTTGGAAGAAAAAGGTTACCTGGATGGAATGTCCAGTCGTAATCCCGAATATTAGGCTCAAGCTGTAAGAGCTTGCAAGCCGTTAATATTCGTCTTCTCTTTAATACTCCAATACTCAAAATCATTTTCTAAATAAAAGTTGGAAGAAAAAGGTTACCTGGATGGAATGTCCAGTCGTAATCCCAAATATTAGGCTCAAGCTGTAAGAGCTTGCAAGCCATAAATATTCGTCTTCCCTCCAAAACATTCATAAATATCCGAATCATTTTCTTAGCAATATTGGAAAGAAACAGACTGCCTGGGTGGAATGTCCAGACGTAGTCCCGAGTATTAGACCCAAGCTGTAAGAGCTTGTAAGTCACAAGTACTCGTCTTTCAAACTTCAAAATACCTAATTCCTACCTTAATACTTTTTCAATAAAGATGGAAATGGAACATGGTGTATACCGTGCACTCCTGAGGCTAGGATTCGAGATGTATATCTCGATCATCCAAGTTCTCGCCATCACTCAAAATACATCCAACCAATCAAACTCTTTTCTCGCCGCCGTGCGACTAATCAAAAACCTTTTTCATAAATGGAAAATATATTGTCTTAAGTGATACAAAACAATGTTTCGGCCACGATTGTTGAGTAGAGATAAATGACGCTTTTCCGAATGTAGATTTATAAATCCGTTCGATGTGTGGTATGCGTCCACTCCTCATCTGTTTTGGGTAAAACAATGTTTTCGTCGATTAATACAGTATAGCTTTCGCTAAAATCGACCAACAAACAAACATTTTTCTACCCAGAACTACGTAAGCCTTGATTTCTCTTTTGAGATACGTAGGAGCAGGATTTATAAATCTTGTCAGGCCCACTAGTAAAAAACTTAGGTTTAGTCCTTCGTCAAAGAAATCCAAAAACATTTCTTCTCTCTTCTACTCTTTCTTTTCCCACCTAATAAACTGAAAAGCCTAACATTTCAAACTAATATTAATGCACACAACTGACCTAATGGTTCCCGTTGAGTACAACGGACGTGAGGGGTGCTAATACCTTCCCCTTGCGTAATCGACTCCCGAACCCTGATTTGGTTGCGACGACCAATAATCATTGTCGTTTTGTTTCTTGGGTTTTATCGATAATTCCCCTTTCCTTTTTAGGAATAAATAAAGTTCGGTGGCGACTCTGTTCAGTCCATCATTGCGAGCGTGCGATCGCGCTTCGCTTTGAAGTCGTATCCCCACATTTTTTCGAGGTGCGACAGATGGCGACTCTGCTGGGGAAATACCTGATCCCTAAGTGAGTCAAGCCTAGTTAGGTCGTTTGTGTGCCTTTGTTTGTTTACCTATGTGGCTTTTCTTTATTGTTTTTACTATCTCTATTGTCATATTGATATGAATCTGTTGTATTGGTTCGATTATGGTTTGGTACTTGGATACTCTGATTGCAAACCTTGTGGGAAAGACTTTTTACCCGAGTCTCGAGTAAAAACATAAGATAGGACGAGGTTGAGTAGTGCGGGTCCGCGAGATGTATTTCTCGTTGGGTCGGTACGAGAACCTTACTTAGAGTAGATTCTTGAGAGGATGTTGTCGCTCGGCAAGTAAGTTGCCGTAAGCTTCGATATTTTCTTTAGGATCCATGACTCTGAGAACCATTTGTAGAACCTTAGTTCTTTGTCCAACTAGGAAAGATGGTTGCGTAGTGTGGGTCTGCGAGATGTATTTATCGTTGGATCGATGCCAGAACCTCACTTAGAGTAGATTCTTTGGATGGAGTTGATGCCCGGCAAGTAAGTTGTCGCAGGTAGCAAACATTCTAATGGATTCATGACTCTAGGAACCTTTGTAACCCTAGATCATACCCGGTGAGAACCTATTCTTGGAGAGAAATCTGATTCATCAGTACCTCAGACTTTCGAACCCGTGTATGAAAAAAACAAATGTGCATGGCTTGCATTGCATTCATTCGCATTCCATTGCATTTGCATCGCATCATAATGCATGTCATTTTCCAGACAAAATACCAAAAAAAACTCATCCATCTTTTGTCTGTGAAGCAAAGTGATTCTCAACACGCGTTTAGAACAAAGAACCATGTCTCAGGAGATGATGGACGAGCTAAGAAATAGCCAAGAAGCACCGAAGGAGGAACTTAATCTTTTGAAGAGCCAAATGAGATGGGTCTTAGAAACCCTGCAAATCTTGTTGAGAAAAGAGGGTCATCCAATATACACTGCTGCAACAAAGAGAGCTACTACTCCACATCCATCTAGTGTTACCTCAAGTCAAAAGAAATTCCATGTCGAAGCTCCTCATCTACCGGCATATGGACCTCCCTCAAGACGCCATCATCAACGTCCTCTGGCTATTCCTCCTCAAAATCACCAAAGTCAGGTTCAGAACAAAAATCAGAATCAGAACAAGAGGAACAAAAATCACAATGACCTACTTCCGGTTCCATATAGCAAGCTCTACCCACAACTAATCCAGAATGCTTTGGTGACCCCTCGAGCTCTCACACCTGTGTCACCATACCTGTCATGGTACAATCCAAATGCAACATGTGAATTCCATAAAGGGGCATTGGGACATGACTTGGATTCTTGCTTAGCGCTGAAAGCCTTGGTACGAGAACTGATTAACAAAAAGAGCTTAATCTTTGAAGAAGATCACCCGAAGGTCAAGTGTGAATACCATACTGGAACAATGGGGCACTCCATCGAGGAATGCAAGAGTTTCAAGCTCAGGCTGCAAAGATTGATTGACATAAGATCACCAACACTCAAGGAGGAAGGCTCAGGCACATATACCTTGGTTTCTGGGCCAGGTAATGAGAAAGGGAAAAGACCCTTGAAACCCCTCAAGATTTTGTTCCACAAGGAAGATGTCAGGGATGTGGCTAATGAGCTATTATTGTTTCCTGGTAAGAGCATTGAGATACCGCATTGGATTTCCAATGTCACGACCCATACCAATGAAAGAAAAGCAGAAGTCAGTAGTGGATCCAAGAGGGTTGCGTTCAACGATGAGATTGAAGGAAAGGAATTTGAAGATCATCATGCCAATGTCAAAAAGTTTGTTGATCCCAACCTTCAAGTTTGAAGAAGTCAATTCTCTAAAGTTGGCAATCATTTGGTTGTTTCAACACTTCTTTTGTAGTTTCTTTGCATGTTGATTATTAATTGCTTTTAAGCATTGTTGTTTTCTTTGAATTGGTAAGATTAATGAAAAGTTTATGCATCTTTTGAATTAATCCATTCGTATTCACTCGTTTTTCATTTATGTTAAAAAACAAAAATACTCCTCTCATTCACTTTTGCTTATCAAACTGTTGTGTTAACAAAGATTGGGAGGAGGATGATGAAAATAAAACACCTGAAATTATTGTGGTATGCTTTTGAGTAAACCTTGTCGATGATGTAAGGCATTGTTTAAAATCCCCAAACACTGGAGTGATAAGGAGTTAATCCCTAGACAACCACTTTGAGCCTAGAAGTTGGTGTTTATTTCGGATCTAAAACCCTTAATCTTAACCTGGGGCAGGGTAGTTGTGTTCAGATAGTTTGATCATGCATTCGATCTTTCAAAAAATCGTCCATACGAACACCCTCCAATTAGGTTCAACCACATGTTATCCTTCGCGCACATGTTGGAGTGTCGAAGAAGTTAAGAAAAGCTAAAATTAGTGTTGGTTGATCCTTATCCACCAATAATGTGGCAGTCAATACCCTTAAAAAATAAAATAAAAAGCCCGCTAAATCAAATACCACGAAGTGACTTAGGCAAAAGTTAGGGCATCCCCATGGACCGAAAGCTTCAAAAAAAGCGGTCCAGGCAAAATTAGGGATAAAATAAATCAATCAAAAGAGGTCATAAAATCCTCGACAAAAACAAAATAAGGTGACTGCCATTTCAAGAAAACTCGTCTTGAACCCTCATCACACCTTCGAACCATCTTGGAAGTCGGATGCGTGTATCGAAATAACTGAACGTAGGAACTGGAGATCATCAAGAAGAAGGGGTGGGTAAAAATAAATTTTGAGCCTTATGTCCTTTTGTTTCAAAAAAAAAAACGTGAACCAGACCACGTTACAACCCTTAAATGACCTAATTGAGGCAGGGTTTATTTTGAAAGCATACTATAACAAGGTTACGTTAACCTGACTCCAAACGATTTTTGTTAATCATGTGATGGCACCAACTTGCATACTGTGAACGACTTGATCACCATTATGTTCTTATCAATGACTCGTTCACTGTATTTCACCCATTCATATCAATAAACTTTGAGTTCAAATTTTTGCATAAGCATTGCATTAAAATTACCATTTTTTGAATGCACAATCTTATTTGCGAGTCAACACTTAGCGTCAAAGAAATTCCAACAATATGCAGTTGGGGAAATTGATAAAGTGAAAGAAGTCCAAACAGGGGAAATCACTTTGAGCATCAGTTAATTCGAGCTAATCACCCTAAGGGTCATCTCGCCAAGAGTAATTTGCTTCAAGACTCAGACTGGGGCAAGCCACCTCAGAGCTCAATGAGTCCAACTATCCAAAGGAAAGTCAACCAAGAGTCTACCATTCCAACATTTGGTTAGTCAAGTTCAGACCATTACAAGTTTCAAACACTTGGGGCAAGCCATCTCGAGGTAGTCTCATGGCAAGTTGTTTTCAAACTCACTTTCAAGGTGAACATTTCCAAAGTTCCAACAGACAGGGGAAAGATGAGCCACGGAGGGGCAGAACCTCTTTCTTCGTGCTTCCAAACTGCTCAAACAAATTCTGCCATACGTCAACAACTATTGAGTTTAAGACGAGTGCCCGAAAATTATGCTAGCACGATTCATTAATCCTCCAAAAGGATCCCATTGGCTAAGTTGTGGCTGTCAAGCTTGATAAAATTCTCCTTTGATAACACCTATCATAAAATATTTGGTTGAGTTCTCGGTGTCAAGGAATCATGATCTCCATAAAAAAAAAACCTCTACAAACTCCCAATCTGCCTATTGTCAGCATTCTCATATCATGATCATTCATATATCATGCATAAAAGAATTCAAATCATGCATGGTCGAAATGTACTTCGTGCTCATTTTGCATTGACCCAGGTCTTGTTGTTGATCCTATATCCTTTGACCTCTAATTCCAGTTTGTCTTTGGTGCCCTTAAACCATCATCCGGTTTTTGCAGTCATTTTCAAATCCAACCCAGTTGGCACCTATTAGAAAATTTTCCATTAAGGTTCATTTTCTTTTTGGATTATCCGATGAACTTCCGGGTTACTCCTTGGTTTATTGATGTATTTCCACAACTTGTCTGATGTATTTCCAGATGTTTCCCCATCTATCTGAGGTGTTCTCTGATGTGTCTGTATTCTGATGTATTTCCAGAATTTCCTTGATGTATTACCAGATGTGTCTGTATTCTGTTGTATTTCCGGAATATCACTTGTAATTCTGATGCATTTCCAGAATTTGTTTCTTTTACTCTCTGATGAATTCCCAGACATGTCACTTTTGTTCTGACGAACTTCCAGAACCCCTATGCCATTCCCTGGAATTATTTCAAGACTCATTGGTGTCTCCTAAAAATCAGTTGTTACTAGGCATTATTCCAAGCTCAGTTGTTACTAGAACTCATGTCAAAGTCCAATTGTTGTTGGCACCAATCTGTTAAAAGCCAGTTGTAATCCATTGCTTACAGTCAAAGTCCAATTGTTGTTGGCACGTACAGAGAGTTTAATTACCCTGTCTTTCCTGATGGTTCCGTGAGAGTCATGTATGACTCATCATTTTTGAGGAATTCCCAGAAGCTTGGAGGTTTTTTTGTTAGAAAACTCCAATGATGTTGCTTTGTATGTTTTCCAATATCAGCAGGTCATGTATGAATCTGTTGTTGAGGTTTTCTTTGGGTTTCTTCCAATATTCTCAAGTCATGTATGAACCTATTGGTAAAACTCCCTTTTATTTTTTCCCAAGTGATGTCAGGTCATGTATGAACCCATTAATGGAACTTGCTTTGTATGTTTTCCAATATTTCTCAGGTCATGTATGAACCTATTGGTAAAACTCCCTTTGATTTTTTCCCAAGTGATGTCAGGTCATGTATGAACCCATTAATGAAACATGCTTTGTATGTTTTCCAATATTTCTCAGGTCATGTATGAACCTATTGGTAAAACTCCCTTTGATTTTTTCCCAAGTGATGTCAGGTCATGTATGAACCCATTAATGAAACTTGCTTTGTATGTTTTCCAATATTTCTCAGGTCATGTATGAACCTATTGGTAAAACTCCCTTTGATTTTTTCCCAAGTGATGTCAGGTCATGTATGAACCCATTAATGAAACTTGCTTTGTATGTTTTCCAATATTTCTCAGGTCATGTATGAACCTATTGGTAAAACTCCCTTTGATTTTTTCCCAAGTGATGCCAGGTCATGTATGAACCCATTAATGAAACTTGCTTTGTATGTTTTCCAATATTTCTCAGGTCATGTATGAACCTATTGGTAAAACTCCCTTTGATTTTTTCCCAAGTGATGTCAGGTCATGTATGAACCTGTTGTTGAGCTTTTATTCCGGTGTCAGGTCATATATGAACCTGTTCTGAAGAGTTTTTTCCCTTTTTGTTCAATAATATTCAGGTCATATATGAACCTATTGCTGAACCTTATTCCAGTGTCAGGTCATATATGAACCTGTTCTGAAGAGTTTTTCCCTTTTTGTTCAATAATATTCAGGTCATGTATGAACCTATTGTTGAACCTTATTCCAGTGTCAGGTCATATATGAACCTGTTCTGAAGAGTTTTTCCCTTTTGTTCAATACTATTCAGGTCATATATGAACCTATTGTTGAACCTTATTCCAGTGTCAGGTCATATATGAACCTGTTCTGAAGAGTTTTTCCCTTTTTGTTCAATAATATTCAGGTCATATATGAACCTGTTGTTGAACCTTATTCCAGTGTCAGGTCATATATGAACCTGTTCTGAAGAGTTTTTCCCTTTTGTTCAATACTATTCAGGTCATGTATGAACCTGTTGTTGAGCTTTTATTCCAGTGTCAGGTCATATATGAACCTGTTCTAAAGAGTTTTTCCCTATTGTTCAATACTATTCAAGTCATGTATGAACCTGTTTTTGAGCTTTTATTCCAGTGTCAGGTCATACATGAACCTGTTCTGAAGATTTTTTTCTCTGTTTGTTCAATACTATTCAGGTCATATATGAACCTGTTGTAGAGCTTTATTCCAGTGTCAGGTCATACATGAACCTGTTCTGAAGATTTTTTTCTCTGTTTGTTCAATACTATTCAGGTCATATATGAACCTGTTGTTGAGCTTTATTCCAGTGTCAGGTCATACATGAACCTGTTCTGAAGATTTTTTCTCTGTTTGTTCAATACTATTCAGGTCATATGTGAACCTGTTGTTGAGCTTTATTCCGGTGTCAGGTCATATATGAACTTGTTCTGAAGATCTTTTCTATGTTTGTTCAATACCATTCAGGTCATATATGAACCTGTTGTTGAACCCTTGTTCCAGTGTCAGGTCATATATGAACCTATTCTGAAGAGTCTTTCTCTATGATTGTTTCAGTGTTGTCAAGTCATATATGAACCTGCTGATGAGCTTTCATTCCAGTATTACCAGATCATATATGAACCTATTGATACACTCTTCTTGTTTTTTTCTGAGTTTGTTAGGTCATATCTGAACCTACTGTCAGAACTTCTTGATATTCCCCAGCATTGTCAGGTCATATATGAACCTGTTGTTGTGTTTTATTCCAGTATTTCCAGGTCATATCTGAACCTGTTGTGACATTTTCTTTCTTATTCGGGTCTAGTAAGTCATATGTGAACTTACTACCGAAATCTCTTGTACTCTGAATGTTGTTTATCAAATTTCACTTTGAGTACTCCCCAGTGTGTGTCTGATTCTCCAGCAGGTTTGTTTTCCCCAGCAAAGTTGTTTTTTTACCATTTGTCTGTCTTCCTGTGGGTCATCAGCATTCCCCACAGATTGGTCTGTCTAGTGGCATCTCCTGTTAAGGGTCCACCATATCCCTAGCAAATCAAATAAAAAGAGTCATCCATTTAGGCATTCATCTTATATCATATCCTATCATTTGTATTTCAGGATCAAAATCCAGGTCTTCTTAGTATTTAACTATCTCCCACTATGATCATATGAAGAGTGTCCTGCTTCATATTCTCTAGTTGAAGATACTTAAATAGGGGCAACTGTCATACCCCAATTTTGACCCTGAATCGCTGATTCAACACATTAATCATAGCTATTGCATGTCTACATATCATACCATGCATTACATACCGCATAGTGCCTAAAATATCAGTCGAAATAATTTTTTCGGATCTACAGACAAACCGGTTGAATTAATCAACGGATGTGCGTCAAATCAGTGGACGAGAAATTTCAAAATCAAGCTTCTAGACATCAATTTTATTAATCTACGTTTCGCGTAGATTATTCTGGTGCGCTCGATTTATTTTTTAACTAATTTTTCGGCCACTTTTTGATCAGCTCGAGCCTGTTTAACCGGTCAAAATTTATTTCAAAATTAAAAGAAACGCTGTATTTTTTCGATAAGTTTATTTCGCACTGATCATTTTGGTGCATTCATTTTAATTTTTCGAGCACTTTTGCGCCCGACCTTTACTCATTTTGAGACATTTTATTTTTATCTCTTTGTCAAAATATTCGAAATAAATAAATAGAATTTTCTATTTTTTTGTTTCGAATTAATTTTGATTATTTAAACTAATATGATTTTATTTAATTTAACTTATTTCAAATTTATTTTACACTTTAAGAACATCAAAAGGGCATTGTTGGCATTTTAAAAATTAGAAAAACCCTACTAGTCACCATATATATAGCTACACTTGGCATTGGAGAGGAACCTAGACCAATTGCTCACCAAGAAGCGGCGCCTCTACTACTTATACCTTTTGACTCTGATTTCAAAGTTTCAGCAAAAAAAATATAAAATTGAAAAAAATGATACACGTTGAGGTTCTCCTATTTTTTCACTGAACAACCATTTTCTTCATTTGAAGCTCTCTTCATATCTACAAATCCATCTCCAAATCTCTTTATAGCTACAAACTTACATCCATCTCCAAATCCCTTTCATTATTCCTCATACACTAACACCTTCATCTTTTTCTACACAAACCACATTTCATTCTATATCTCTACTGCTACTACACACAAAACCCTCTCTTTTATCTACCACTTCATATCTCTCACATTGCCATCAACAATATATCCTTCTCTCCATACACAAATAATGACTCACTTTTTCTCCACATAATCATCATTTCACTCACTAGACTTCTTCTCCTTCACACCATACAACACTCTCCACAACAACCATACATCACACTTACCATTAACCTTTCTCACCACAACAACCTTCAACCACCATGTAAAAAACTCTCTCCATAATCATTTTCTTTTATTCATTATATATTTATTATTATTATTACTATTATTATATATTATTATTATTATTATTATTATTATTATTATTATTATTATTATTATTATTATTATTTATTTTGTTATTGTTGTTTTTGGTTTTTATTAATAGAATTAATGTTTTCATTGTAGTTTTGTTTTATATTATAAAAAATATATGAATTTGGATGAAAGAAAAGTGGAGCTTTAAGAGTACATGAGAGAGAGCTTGAGTTAAAAAAAAATGTTTGTTTCTGTTACAATTTAAAGTGCCTAAGTGAGGAAAGAGTTGGAGGTCTTCTTTTATTTATCATTATCTTTATGCCACATGTTGATGTATAGGTGAGTGTTTTTTTTATTTTTAAAAAAATGATGCAAGAGAGTGAATCAAGAAAGGTTGTCATACAGTATCACTCATTTTCTTTGTTTTATTTTTAAAAAAAAAGGCCATGCTAAGTGTAAGTTGTTTAGTGGATAATTCTAATTTTTAGACAAGATGATGTATTACCACATGGGTGCTGCCACCTCTCTCACGAGAATTTTTTGATTCTATTATTTATTTATTTATGTTGTTATTTTTCGTTTGTTTTCATTTGTCATTAGGGTTTGGTTTTGGGCTTTAGGCCCATTTTGCTCATATTCAATAGAACCTCAATATATGTATGTACTCCCTAGTTTTATTTAGTTTTTTTAGCGATAATTTCTAATTATTAATTATTTATTTAATTGATTTTTTTGTTTAATTAGTTGGTTAATTATTTAATTGTTTTTTAGTAGATATTTGATTTTTTTTATATGTTTAGTCATTTTAATTAGGTAATCTATATCCATGTTCAGATCATGTTGTAAATAATTTCGTTAAATTTTGTAAATAGTTTGTGGTTGTGTTGCCAATTTTTTTATTTCGATTTTTTTAAGCTTTGATTTATAAATGAATTGTATGTGTGTGGTGATGTTGCATTTTTCTTTTCTTTCCATTGCGTTGCGATTTTGAAGCTTAAATCCTATTTAGCTTTTAGAAATCATCTTAGACGCACATATTTGGTTGCTCGGCTTCTTATAGAGTGATTCCTACATGAATCCACTCTAAGTGAGTTTATAGCTAAATTCGGTTGGCTTTCGATTTTGGTCGGTTTCCGGTCCTATGGCTTACTCTTGGGCCTTCTTACAATGAGCTCTTAAGCAACATCAACTTAACTTTCAATAATTTCAAACCTCGGTACTTTAATTGTTTTAATTTAATATTCAAATCATTTTCTAAATAAAAGTTGGAAGAAAAAGGTTACCTGGATGGAATGCCCAGTCGTAATCCCGAATATTAGGCTCAAGCTGTAAGAGCTTGCAAGCCGTTAATATTCGTCTTCTCTTTAATACTCCAATATTCAAAATCATTTTCTAAATAAAAGTTGGAAGAAAAAGGTTACCTGGATGGAATGTCCAGTCGTAATCCCGAATATTAGGCTCAAGCTGTAAGAGCTTGCAAGCCGTTAATATTCGTCTACTCTTTAATACTCCAATACTCAAAATCATTTTCTAAATAAAAGTTGGAAGAAAAAGGTTACCTGGATGGAATGTCCAGTCGTAATCCCGAATATTAGGCTCAAGCTGTAAGAGCTTGCAAGCCATAAATATTCGTCTTCCCTCCAAAACATTCATAAATATCCGAATCATTTTCTTAGCAATATTGGAAAGAAACAGACTGCCTGGGTGGAATGTCCAGACGTAGTCCCGAGTATTAGACCCAAGCTGTAAGAGCTTTTAAGTCACAAGTACTCGTCTTTCAAACTTCAAAATACCTAATTCCTACCTTAATACTTTTTCAATAAAGATGGAAATGGAACATGGTGTATACCGTGCACTCCTGAGGCTAGGATTCGAGATGTATATCTCGATCATCCAAGTTCTCGCCATCACTCAAAATACATCCAACCAATCAAACTCTTTTCTCGCCGCCGTGCGACTAATCAAAAACCTTTTTCATAAATGGAAAATATATTGTCTTAAGTGATACAAAACAATGTTTCGGCCACGATTGTTGAGTAGAGATAAATGACGTTTTTCCGAATGTAGATTTATAAATCCGTTCGATGTGTGGTATGCGTCCACTCCTCATCTGTTTTGGGTAAAACAATGTTTTCGTCGATTAATACAGTATAGCTTTCGCTAAAATCGACCAACAAACAAACATTTTTCTACCCAGAACTACGTAACCCTTGATTTCTCTTTTGAGATACGTAGGAGCAGGATTTATAAATCTTGTCAGGCCCACTAGTAAAAAACTTAGGTTTAGTCCTACGTCAAAGAAATCCAAAAACATTTCTTCTCTCTTCTACTCTTTCTTTTCCCACCTAATAAACTGAAAAGCCTAACATTTCAAACTAATATTAATGCACACAACTGACCTAATGGTTCCCGTTGAGTACAACGGACGTGAGGGGTGCTAATACCTTCCCCTTGCGTAATCGACTCCCGAACCCTGATTTGGTTGCGACGACCAATAATCATTGTCGTTTTGTTTCTTGGGTTTTATCGATATTTCCCCTTTCCTTTTTAGGAATAAATAAAGTTCGGTGGCGACTCTGTTCAGTCCATCATTGCGAGCGTGCGACCGCGCTTCGCTTTGAAGTCGTATCCCCACATTTTTTCGAGGTGCGACAAAGGGCATCCTTGTCATTTCCATCTTTTTACTTGCTTATAAATAGAAACTCGAAATCACTTTTACAATCACCCAAACTTAGAGCAGAGGCAAACTCAGAGCAACTTTGTTTCACTTAGGCATATATTCAGTATTTTAACGTGGTAATCGCTTCGCATTGGAGTGTTACCACAATTGTGTAATCGAGTCTGTGATAGAGTCTGTAATCGAGTTTGGAGTACTTCGGAAGGAAGTTAATCCTGCCGCCATTTTCATTTCCGCTTTGCAATTTACTCAACCCTCCGATTGGAACAGGTTTTTATTACTTGTCTTTATCTTATTTATTTTCCCGCACTCGCTTTACTTTATTTATTTCCCGCACTCGCTTTACTTTATTTATTTTCCCGCACTCGCTTTAAATTATTTATTTCCTCGCACTCGCTTTAAATTATTTGTTTCCTCGCACTCGCTTTAAATTATTTATTTCCTCGCACTCGCACTACTTTTATTTATTTTCCGCACTCACACTACTTTTATTTAAATTAATGCACTTTTACTTTACCATGTCTGAACCGATAATCCGTACAATTGTTTGTAGAAACACTTAAGGGCTATTTTAACTTTCAACTTAAGTTTTCCCGCACTTCAATTCCGTTGGGTAAGATCGAAAGCCGTCCAACGTCTATCTAAACTTAATTGTTTTTAACTATTTCAAAAACAGCGAAAGCACTTTGTTTAGTTCACTAGGAGTCTTAATTTAAGAAGAAAAGAGATTTTAAAACTATTTTCGGACGCGTTTATAAGTATAGAGTCTGGTTCGTGAGAACCTTTTTTGGTTAAGAAATCCAGGTTAAAATACTTTTCAACTTAGTCAAGATACAATATTTCTTAAAAATAGGTTTACTACTCTAACGCAATGCACGCCTTTTTATAAGTGACAATAAGAGGGTTTGATTAGGGAGTACAACTCGGTTCTGAATATGCGAAAGCGACAGTTCCCGTTAAATTGGTTCTTTTCAAAGTAGGAAACACTGCCCATAAGTAGCTCTATTAGCAAGTACATGGATTATTAATTGATTACGTGAATTACATTTGACCCTGTCTTTATTAATTAAATACGTTACTTTTCATTGCACACTCCAAAAACACCTATTTCGATTGCCTTTGGTAAACACCATAACAATAGATAACGATAGATTGACACTTGGTCTCTGTGGATTCGACAATCTTTTATATTACTCTGACGCGTTCGTATACTTGCGAAACACCGCATCAAGTTTTTGGCGCCGTTGCCGGGGACCAATTTCGTCAAATTTCATTTCCCTGTTGTTATATCATTTAGACTTAGGTTATTTCCCGCCGGTCAATGCAAAGAACTCGCAGCACCGGAAGTTTAAGCTTAGTATATCCTCTGGCGCAACCTGAACGTTACGCTCGCGCACGTTTATTCTTTCATAGAATTAAGTGAGCTATGGCCGAAGATCAAAACCAAAGACCTCTTATAGATTTCGCTCAACCATCAAATGAAGAACCTAGTTCTAGTATAGTAAACCCAACCATCCCAGCTAATAATTTCGAACTTAAACCATCCTTGTTGCAACTAGTGCAACAGAGACAATTCGCAGGTCTCGCTACTGAGAACCCAAACCAACATTTAAAAATATTTCTTCAATTAGCAGACACTTTTAAAACCAATGGAGCTTCTCCTGCGGTAATACGTTTAAGATTATTCCCTTTTTCCCTCAGAGATAAAGCCCTATCATGCTTAGATTCCCTTCCACCCAATTCCATTACGACTTGGGATAACCTTAGAAGAGTTTTTCTTGCTAGATATTTCCCCCCGAGTAAAATCGCCATTCTTCGAAACCATATAACTAGATTTACCCAAAACCAAGGAGAATCACTGTTCGAAGCTTGGGAGAGATATAAAGAGTTGTTACGAGCATGCCCACATCATGGTTTAGAAATTTGGTTAATCATTCAAACCTTCTATAATGGACTTCATTATAACACTAAGATGACCATCGACGCTGCCGCAGGCGGTGCTCTGATGAACAAACCTTATCCTGAAGCTAGTGCCCTCATCGAAGATATGGCTCAAAACCATCAATCATGGGGAGTCGAACGAGCGACAGTAGAGAAGAAGGAAGCCCAAGGAGGAGTGCATGAACTAAGCTCTATAGACATGATGCAAGCTAAAATGGACGCATTAGCCCTTAAGGTCGAGCATATGTGCATAAACCCGAATATTGTAGCCGCATTTTTGTCGGATTGTGAGATATGTGGAACCAAAGGACACCAATCCGCAGAATGCAATCTATTAAACGAAACCCACTCTGAGCAAGTGAACTACACCCAAGGGAACCCATATTCGAATACCTATAACCGTGGATGGAGGAATCATCCGAACTTCTCCTATAAAAACAATAACCCTATCCAAAATAATGCACCTCCGATACCTAGTTATCAAGCCCCTAGATCAAATCAACCTATGCAACCTGTACCACCAAAGCCGAACCTTCAGAAAATTATGGAAAATTTTATCACCGCTTAAACCCAACAAAACAAGGAGTTCATGAACCAAAACATTCATGTTAACGAATTGATTACTCAGTTAGGAACCAAGGTTGACCAAATAGTTACTCATACTAAGATGCTTGAAACCCAGATCTCTCAGGTAGCTTTAAACCAAGCCCCTCAGACTACACCTGGAGGACAATTCCCTGGACAACCTCAAGAAAATCCGAGAGGACAAGCCAATGCCATTACCCTACGAAGTGGGAACGCTTATGATGAGCCACCAAACCCTAGATTGAGTGAACCCAAAACTTCTAAGGAATGTACCAAACCCACGGACGAAGAAAAGGAACCAGAGGAACCTGAAAACCAGGAAGGCCGAGAAAAAGGAGAGGAACCTAAAGATAAAACTTACATACCATCCCCGCCATATAAACCACATATACCATACCCGTAAAGACTCAAACAAACCCAGATCAATAAACAATATCAAAAATTTATTAAAGTTATAGAAAAACTTCATGTAGAAATCCCTTTCACAGAAGCCATCACCCAAATACCCTCTTATGCAAAGTTTCTCAAAGACATCCTTACCAACAAACGTAGACTTGACGATCCGAAGCCTTTGGAATGTAATGCTATTTCCGAGGACAAATGAGCAAAGAAAGATAAAGATCCTGGAAATTTCTCCATTCCTTGCCTTTTGGGTAATCATGTCATCGAAAAAGCTTTTCTAGACTTAGGAGCTAGTGTGAGCCTAATGCCTTTAGCAGTTTGTGAGAGGTTAAACTTAGGAGAATTACAGCCCACTAAGATGTCACTTCAGTTAGCCGATAGATCTGTTAAATATCCGATAGGCATTTTAGAAGATGTCCCTGTTAGGATAGGTCAGTTATTTATCCCTACTGATTTTGTTGTCATGGACATCAAAGAGGACAATGATATACCAATCCTTCTAGGTAGACCATTCTTATCGACTGCAGGAGCCATAATAGATGTCAAGAAAGGAAAGTTGACATTTGAGGTAGGTGACGAGAAAATAGAATTTATACTTTCGAAATTTCTTATGGCACCTGTGATGGGAGACTCGTGTTATGCCTTAGATATCATTGATGAATGTGTTAGAGAATTAGAACAAAAAGAAATTATAAAAATAATTAAGTTACCATCAACTCTCATAAGGGAAGATGATGACTTTAAGAAACCCTACATCGATGATAATCTTTACGAATGTTTATCCCTTACTCCAGATCCTATGCCATGCCCTAAGAAACCAACCTTAGAACTTAAGAAACTGCCTAAGAACCTGAGATATGAGTTCCTCAATGAAAAGATGAACCGTCCAGTTATAGCTAGTGCTACCTTGAGCCAAGAGGAAACGAACAAACTTTTAGACGTTTTACGAAGATATCCCTCAGCCTTAGGATATAATATCTCTTACCTGAAAGGTATAAGCCCATCCGTATGCATGCATCAGATTTCGCTCGAAGAAGATCCAAAACCCTCCAGGGAACATCAGAGAAGAATAAACCCTATAATGAGTGATGTTGTTAAAAAGGAAGTTCTTAAGTTACTTGAGGCAGGTATAATCTACCAGATCTCTGATAGTAAGTGGGTAAGCCCTGTGCATGTAGTACCTAAAAAGGGAGGCATCATAGTCGTGCAAAACGATAAAGGCGAACATGTAGCAAAACGTTTAGAAGGAGGATGGCGGATGTGTATAGATTATAGAAAATTAAATAAAGCAACTAGGAAGGATCATTTCCCTTTACCATTTATAGACCAGATGTTGGAGCGTCTAGCCAGACACTCTTACTTCTGCTATCTAGATGGATACTCTGGATTCTTCCAAATACATATCCACCCCGAAGATCAAGAAAAAACTACCTTTACATGCCCTTATGGAACTTTTGCCTACAGACGAATGCCATTCGGCCTCTGTAATGCCCCAGCTACTTTCCAACGTTGCATGATGTCAATCTTTGCAGATTACATAGATGGTATCATGGAAGTGTTTATGGACGATTTCTCGGTTTGCGGATTTGATTTCCACAATTGTCTTGCTAACCTTGAGAAAATCCTAGAGAGATGCGTGGAGGTGAACCTCGTGCTAAACTGGGAAAAGTGTCATTTCATGGTGACCGAAGGAATAGTTTTAGGACATATAGTTTCTGAAAAAGGTATAGAGGTAGATAGAGCTAAAATAGAAGTTATAGAAAACGTGAAACCACCAAAAACCATCAAGGAAGTCCGAAGCTTTCTTGGACACGCTGGATTCTACCAGCGTTTTATTAAGGACTTCTCCAAAATAACCAAACCTTTAACTGGACTTTTAATGAAAGATGCTGAATTCATTTTCGATGAAAAATGTAATGACGCATTTAATCTTTTAAAGTAAGCATTGATCTCAGCACCCATTATGAAACCGCCTGATTGGTCAGAACCTTTTGAGATAATGTGTGATGCTAGTGATTATGCAGTTGGAGCCGTTCTAGGACAAAGGAAAGATAAAAAATTACATGCCATTTATTATGCCAGTAGAACCCTAGACGCTGCCCAACTTAACTATGCAACAACTGAAAAAGAATTACTCGCTGTAGTTTTCGCTATAGACAAATTTAGATCTTATCTAGTAGGAGCAAAAATTATAGTTTACACCGATCATGCTGCCATTCTTACCTATTAAATAAAAAATATGCCAATCCCAGGTTATCCGATGGATTCTATTACTACAAGAGTTTGATTTAGATATAAGAGATAAAAAAGGCACTGAAAATATAGTAGCCGATCACCTTTCTAGGCTAGAACATCTAAAACCTGAACTAGTACCCATAAATGATGATTTCGCCTATGATAGACTGATAGCTAGAGTAGAAACCCTTGAAGATAATAACCTAAGCCCTCATGAGCATCCCCAAAATTCCTTAGCAATAAGTAACGTACCCTGGTATGCAGACTTCGTTAATTACCTAGCTGCTGATATAGTACCCCCGGATCTTGACTACCACCGCAAGAAGAAATTCTTCCACGATGTGAGAAACTTCTATTGGGACGAACCACTCCTTTTCAAAAGGGGTAAAGATGGCATTTTTCGCCGTTGCGTTCCGGAAGAAGAGGTAAATAGTATTATCAAGCATTGTCATTCTGCACCTTATGGTGGACATGCGAGCACCTCTAAGACATACGCCAAGATTCTTCAAGCTGGCCTATTCTGGCCTACCATGTGGCGTGATGTCTATGCTTGCATTGTCAAATGTGATAGATGCCAACGCACTGGAAACATTTCAAAGCGCGATGAAATTCCTCTAAGAAACATTCAGGAAGTAGAACTCTTTGACGTATGGGGTATAGATTTCATGGGACCTTTCCCACCATCCTTAGGAAACAGGTATATCTTAGTAGTTGTAGACTATGTGTCTAAGTGGATTGAAGTTATAGATGCACCCACAGACGACACTAGGGTAGTAATCAAACTATTTAAAAACTATATATTCCCTAGATTTGGAACACCACGTTTAGTCATAAGCGATGGAGGATCACACTTTATATCGAGAATATTTCACAAACTTTTAAGAAAATATGGAGTTAGGCATAAAGTAGCAACACCATACCATCCACAAACTAGTGGCCAAGTAGAAGTTTCCAATAGGGAGATAAAAAAAATCCTAAAGGAAACTGTTTCTATTTCTAGGAGAGACTGGTCTCAGAAGCTTCAAGAAGCATTATGGGCCTATAGAACCGCTTTCAAAACTCCTATAGGAACTACTCCTTACCAACTAGTTTACGGAAAATCATGTCACTTACCGTTCGAATTAGAGCACAAGGCCTATTGGTCCATTAAAACTTTGAATTTAGACTACCTAGCTGCTGGAGAAAAGTGTACCCTAGACATTCATAAACTAGAAGAACTTAGGCAATCGGCCTACGAGAATGCAAAAATATATAAAGAGAGGACAAAAGCCTATCACGACAAAAGAATAGTAAAGAAAAACTTCAACGTAGGCGATCATGTTCTCCTTTTCAACTCTAGGTTACGACTCTTCCCGGGAAAGCTACGTTCAAGATGGACTGGTCCTTTCGAAGTATCCAAGATTCTGAGATCCGGAGCCGTAGAAATCAAGAATGAAACCTGTAGCCCATTCATTGTAAATGGACAAAGACTGAAGCTCTACGAAGGAGGAGACATTCCATCATACTACTCAAGCCACACCCTGATTGATCCACCAATCCCTACTACTACAGGTGTATAAATTCTAATCGTCAAGCTAATGACGTTAAACAAGTGCTGCGTGGGAGGCAACCCATGGTTTTTCTTTCATTTTACTTTTTCACATTTATTTACTTTTATTTTTATTTTATTTTATAATATTTTGCATCGAGACTAAAAATTTGAATGGTTTGCATTTTCAGGATCACTTTCTTAACTTTTACAGGATGCAGGATTTCGATGATATGCACGTGGCCTATAGAGATAATGCTCAGAGAGAGCGCTACATCGCTCTGTATCAGTGCCATATGGCACCCACACATTACCCTGATCAACACTATATGGAGGCATTGGGCATTGAGCCGAGTATCCGATTCCTTAGCCACCAGCGACACATGGCACTCATCGAAGCCACTCAAGGTTCCATTTTGGGTAACCTTCGAGAGGTGAGGACCGCTCAGGATACCTTGCAGGCGAGGATGGATCAGAGAGATCGTCGTCGTACCCGATCCCGTCGTCCACCTCAGGATGGCGAAGGCACCAGTGGTCAGCAATAGGTTGTCAAGTAACTCTTCCCTTATCTTATTTCGAAACATTGGGGACAATGTTCGATTTAAGTGTGGGAGGAGACTCTATCGTCTTTTCTTTATTGTTTTTCTCGTCTTTCCTTTATCGCTTTTCTTTGCTGTTTTTAGATAGCTTGTTTATTTTTATTTTCCTTTTAGTTGTTAATTTTGCTTTTTAGTATAATGCATGAGTCTGACGAGTCACCAAATATAGTATATCTTTAGTACAATCTAATCTCCCCATACCTTTAGCCCCACCGAAATTTTTTTTGCAAAAGAAAACAGTGTTATTCCGAAAGTTTTCAGGTTTTAAAGACATGTTATGAGTAAGGATGCGGTGACTTGGGAGAACTTTGCGAAACATCAGTATTATTTTAGCACCATAGACTTCGTAAATATAGGAACCACTCCCGAAACCCCATATACCATGGCCTTAATCATCATTTTCGTATAAGTCCTCAGTAGTTTATCTCATCAGTCAGCTCCGGCCTACGTATCCTCTTGGTAGGGGACCGATGCAAATAAGTGAATGATCCAGCAAAACAAAAAAAAAAGCAAAAAGGAAACTCCGGTATAGGTGACCCTCACAAAGTCATTTAAACCAAAGAATTGTAAAAATTTGCTACAAAAAGAAAAAAAGAAAAAGAAAAAGAAAAAAGAAAAACTTACCCACTGTTAGTTGGTTCAGAGGTATCTAACACTGAACTCGGTAGGGCGGATTACGATCCGATCCCCCATAACTACAGTTGGGTCCAATAAAAGGGTTTACACATATCTATGTGCCAGAAACCCCATGCTCAGATCATAATCACTAACAGGCCACTCTACTATGAAGCATGTACGGATAACGGGCTTAATGTGATTGCGCCTGAATGAAAAGGACACAAAAAGAGATGAAGAGGCAGGCCTAGGTATTGTGGGATAATATGTGTTGGTTAATATAGGAATGAAGTTTATGTCCGTATTTGCGGATTAGTGTCATCATGATACCCTTAGTTCACTCAGTTAGTACCTATCATTGTACCCCGACTTGAACTTAGAATTTTTACCTGAAGCACTCATTTACACAAAATTTTCTTTTATGACCTTTTTAATGTTTTGCTTGAGAACAAGCAAAGGTTTAAGTGTGGGAGAGTTTGATAACACTGAATTTTACCGTATTTTCGACTCCGATTTCACATGCATTCTAGTTGTTTTATTGTTATTTTGTTGTGTTATTGCTATGTTTTCCTTTGATTTCAGGTTTTTACTTTAATCGGAGCCCCGATCGAGAAAAGGAGTTTAAAAGAGCTAAAAACCCTAAAATTCAGCATTTTGTACTTGTGGCCTACCCCATGGCTGGCGCCATAGACCCTGCCATGACGTGTCCAAGCTCAACTTCTCTCAACTGCCACGTTCCCCACTACTTCCACTAAGGCGCCTCAGATTGGCCTTGTGGCGGGCGCCATGGCCTTGTGGCGGGCGCCACAAGAGGAAACGTTTTCCCTCCCATTTTCAAATTGAAGGGCATCCTTGTCATTTCCATCTTTTTACTTGCTTATAAATAGAAACTCGAAATCACTTTTACAATCACCCAAACTTAGAGCAGAGGCAAACTCAGAGCAACTTTGTTTCACTTAGGCATATATTCAGTATTTTAAAGTGGTAATCGCTTCGCATTGGAGTGTTACCACAATTATGTAATCGAGTCTGTGATAGAGTCTATAATCGAGTTTGGAGTACTTCGGAAGGAAGTTAATCCTGCCGCCATTTTCATTTCCGCTTTGCAATTTACTCAACCCTCCGATTGGAGCAGGTTTTTATTACTTGTCTTTATCTTATTTATTTTCCCGCACTAACTTTACTTTATTTATTTCCCGCACTCGCTTTACTTTATTTATTTTCCCGCACTCGCTTTAAATTATTTATTTCCTCGCACTCGCTTTAAATTATTTATTTCCTCGCACTCGCTTTAAATTATTTATTTCCTCGCACTCGCTTTAAATTATTTATTTCCTCGCACTCACACTACTTTTATTTATTTTCCGCACTCACACTACTTTTATTTAAATTAATGCACTTTTACTTTACCATGTCTAACTAAATTTATAAGGTTAGAATGTAAGGATCGTAATTGAACCGATAATCCATACAATTGTTCGTAGAAACACTTAAGGGCTATTTTAACTTTCAACTTAAGTTTTCCCGCACTTCAATTCCGTTGGGTAAGAGCGAAAGCCGTCCAACGTCTATCTAAACTTAATTGTTTTTAACTATTTCAAAAACAGCGAAAGCACTTTGTTTAGTTCACTAGGAGTCTTAATTTAAGAAGAAAAGAGATTTTAAAACTATTTTCGGACGCGTTTATAAGTATATAGTCTGGTTCGTGAGAACCTTTTTTGGTTAAGAAATCCAGGTTAAAATACTTTTCAACTTAGTCAAGATACAATATTTCTTAAAAATAGGTTTACTACTCTAACGCAATGCACGCCTTTTTATAAGTGACAATAAGATGGTTTGATTAGGGAGTACAAATCGGTTCTGAATATGCGAAAGCGACAGTTCCCGTTAAATTGGTTCTTTTCAAAGTAGGAAACACTGCCCATAAGTAGCTCTATTAGCAAGTACATGGATTATTAATTGATTACGTCAATTACATTCGACCCTGTCTTTATTAATTAAATACTTTACTTTTCATTGCACACTCCAAAAACACCTATATCGATTGCCTTTGATAAACACCATAACAATAGATAACGATAGATTGACACTTGGTCTCTGTGGATTCGACAATCTTTTATATTACTCTGACGCGTTCGTATACTTGTGAAACACCGCATCAGATTCCTAATGAGATTACCCGTCTACTTGAGCATGAAGAGAAGGTCATTCAGCCGCATCTTGAGAATCTGGAAACAGTCAACTTGGGGTCTGAAGATTGTGTGCGAGAAGTGAAGATTGGGGCACTCCTGGAAGAGTCTGTCAAGAAGGGGTTGATTGAGTTACTACGAGAATACGTCGACGTCTTTGCCTGGTCATATGAAGACATGCCTGGTCTAGATACTGATATTGTGCAACATTTCCTGCCTTTGAAGCCTGAGTGCGTGCCTGTGAAGCAGAAGCTCAGAAGAACTCATCCTGACATGGCAGTGAAGATTAAAGGGGAAGTTCAGAAGAAAATTGATGTGGGGTTTCTGGTGACTTCTACATATCCTCAATGGGTGGCCAATATTGTGCTCGTGCCTAAGAAATATGGAAAAGTCCGAATGTGTGTGGACTATAGAGACTTGAATAAAGCTAGTCCGAAAGATGATTTCCCTCTACCACATATTGATATGTTGGTAGATAATACAACTAAATTCAATGTCTTCTCATTTATGGACGGATTTTCCGGATATAATCAGATTAAAATGGCACCCGAGGATATGAAGAAGACAACATTCATCACACCTTGGGAAACATTCTATTATCGAGTGATGCCCTTCGGTTTGAAGAACGTCGGAGCCACGTATCAACGAGCTATGACTACCTTGTTTCATGATATGATGCACAAGGAGATCGAGGTATATGTTGATGATATGATTGCAAAGTCAAGAACGGAAGTTGAACATGTAGAACACTTGTTGAAGCTTTTTCAGCGTCTGAGAAAGTATAAGCTTCGTCTGAATCCTAACAAGTGTACATTTGGAGTCCGTTCTGGAAAGTTATTGGGCTTTATTATTAGCGAAAGAGGTATTGAGGTTGATCCTGCAAAGGTCAAAGCAATACAAGAGATGCATGCGCCCAAAATTGGGAAGCAAGTCCGAGGTTTTCTTGGCCGCTTGAATTATATTTCCAGATTTATATCCCACATGACTGCTGTAACACCCTTCAACCCAAACGACATATTTAAATAAATTATCAGAGTACAACATGTAGAAGAGTTTACATTTCTTACAACATAACACTTATCGCATCACAACATAAAACATATCATTTATTTTATTAAAACTTCGCAGGGGACAACAACACAAATATTATCATTCATCATATAACAATTCATAATAATGTTTCAACATTATCTCAACAAAGCATCTCAACATATTAGTCATCATAAACAACGTAAATAATAACCAATTATCTATCGAATCCCATAACCCCGGTGTCACATGACCAGAGCATTTGACTCGACTCCGTAGAATAACTCTACACTTATTCTTCAAACCTCAACAATAGCTACTCCTCTTTATCTGCACATTGCTCATCATAGATGAACATAAACACATGCAGAAGGGGTGAGAATTACATTATTAAATAATAATATAACGACAGAATATAAACATAAATATATTTCACATATGCCAACACAGCTCATCATAATCATCATAATCAACATACTCATGAACATCAACAAAACAACATATCAAATGCAATGCACACACCCATGCATGACTCAACACGACTCGGTATACCCCTTTTGTGACCAACTACAGGATCACCACTCCCAGATTCATCACCATAGAATCCGAGTTCCCCGCAAGGAACCAAGCCTCTCCACAAGCCCGGAGTCAACAACATCATTGGAACTCAGTCCGTTCATCACTAGGCATCGGCCTTTCATGAATGCATGCACACCAAACATGCATCATAATCAACATAGCAACAACAACATCATATAGTCATGTTATCATCATCATTAATAGCATGACATACAACTCAACAAAACAACAACAACATTACAACGATATCACATTTGGGAGTTTAAAACGTGAAAGCTGTCCGTCAAACTGATATGGCGAACGCCATTAGGCTAATGGCGAACGCCATTAGCGTTAAACGCTCTTATTCTGGAAAAACTGTCCGTCAAATTGATATGGCGAACGCCATTAGGCTAATGGCGAACGCCATTAGCGTTAAACGCTCTTATTCTGGAAAAAAAAGCCCAAATGGCGAACGCCAAAGGCATAATGGCGAACGTCATTTGGATGTTATGTGCATAAATAAGATTTTAAGTGCGGAAACAGTGGACGCGCGGGCTTCTAAGCATATAACTCAACAAAACTCACAGATCGGAGAATTTCCATCAAAACCCCAAACTTTCCCAATCTCCCTAAAATCCCCAAAATCCATCAACAATCCAACATATCATGAATTTGCTCGCATATTATCGTTTAATAAGGTTCAGACCCCTTACCTCTTTGGATTGAAGGAAGTTCTGAGCAATCTTTGGCCTTTTCCTCTTCCTTCTCTTTCTCTTCAGCGTTTCTCCCTTTCTCTGACTCTGAGGCAAAAAAATACATGAAAACACTCTGAGTTCTCACCTTGGCCTCTTTTATCCATTTCCACTTTTACCCTTCCACTCTTCATATTCCATTTATTTTATTTATTTAATTATTATTAAAATAAATAACATCTATAATAATAATAATAATTCCCAATATTATTTAATAATTCATTTTACCTTCAAATAATCATATTAAAATAATATTTAAATTAATCTAACAATATTCTGGGTGTTACAACTCTCCCCCACTTTAGAAGTTTTCGTCCTCGAAAACATACCTCAAGCAAATAGAGCCGGATACGACTCCTTCATCTGATCTTCACGCTCCCAAGTCAAGCTCTCACCAGCTGGACCTCCCCAAACAACTTTCATTAGAGCAATCTTCTTACCTCTCAGGGTCTTCTCTTCTCGGTCATCTATCCGAATTGGCAACACCTCAACGGTCAAATTATCCCTCACCTGGATATCATCCAACTGAACAACATGCGAAGGATCCGCAATATATTTTCTCAACTGAGATACATGAAACACATCATGCAGATTAGAAAGCGACGGCGGTAAAGCTATCCGATACGCCACTTCCCCAACCCTCTTCAAAATCTGATACGGACCCACAAACCTCGGAGTAAGCTTTTTAGACTTTAAAGCTCTACCCACACCTGTCGTCGGAGTAACTCTCAAGAACACATGATCTCCCTCTTGGAACTCAAGTGCCTTCCTCCTCTTATCATGATAACTCTTCTGGCGACTCTGAGAAATCTTCATTTTCTCCTGAATCATCTTAACCCTTTCAGTCGTCTGCTGCACAATCTCAGGTCCGAGTACAACACTCTCACCTGATTCATACCAACACAATGGAGTTCTACACCTCCTACCATACAATGCTTCATATGGAGCCATACCGATACTAGCATGAAAACTATTATTATAAGTAAACTCCACCAACGGCAAATAACTATCCCAAGAACCACTCTGCTCCAACACACAAGCTCTCAACAAATCCTCCAAGGATTGGATAGTTCTTTCAGTCTGACCATCAGTCTGAGGATGATAAGCTGAACTCAACCTCAACTTAGTCCCCAACGCTTTCTGCAAACTTTCCCAAAATCTAGAAGTAAATCTGGGATCTCTATCAGACACAATACTGGATGGAATACCATGCAGCCTCACTATCTCCTCAATATACAACTCTGCCAACTTCTCTAAAGAGTGATTAATCTTCATCGGCAAGAAATGCGCCGACTTAGTCAATCGATCCACAATCACCCAAATAGAATCATTACCTTTCACCGTCCTCGGCAATCCCGTCACAAAATCCATGGAAATGCTATCCCACTTCCATTCAGGAATCTTCAAAGGTTGCATCATACCTGCCGGTTTCTGATGTTCAATCTTTGACTTCTGACAAGTCAAACAGGCATGCACAAACTTAGCAACATCTCTTTTCATACCAGCCCACCAAAACAACTTCTTCAAATCTTGATACATTTTAGTTGCACCTGGATGGATACTCAATCCACTCCTATGGCCCTCTTCAAGAATACTCTTTTTCAATTCAGACACCTCAGGAACACAAACTCTACCTTTAAATCGCAGGATGCCATTCTCATCAATCTCAAAATTACCACCATTACCCTGGTTAACCATAGTAATATGATCAACTAGAGCGACATCAACTTGCTGACCATTCCGAATATCTTCCAGAATTTCACTAGTCAACTTCAGCATACCCAACTTTACACTATCAGCGGAAACTTCACAACCCAAACTCATATCACGGAACTGTTCAATTAACTCAAGCTCCCGAACCATCATCATAGACATATGTAGAGACTTTCTACTCAGCGCATCTGCAACTACATTAGCCTTACCGGGATGATAACTCAATTCAAAGTCAAAATCCTTCAGTAATTCTAACCACCTTCTCTGCCTCATATTTAACTCTTTCTGATCAAACAGATACTTCAGACTCTTGTGATCACTGAACACTTCGAATCTGGAACCATACAGATAATGCCTCCACATTTTCAACACAAATACAACAGCTGCAAGTTCTAGATCATGCGTAGGATAATTCCTCTCATGAACTTTCAACTGTCTAGAAGCATAAGCTACAACTTTACCATTCTGCATCAAAACACCACCAAGACCCATCAAAGAAGCATCACAATAAACAACGAAGGACTCACCAGGATTAGGCAAGATCAACACTGGAGCACTGGTCAACCGCCTCTTCAACTCAACAAAACTCGCTTCACAAGCTGCATCCCACACATACACTTGACCCTTCTTAGTCAACTGCGTCAACGGCAATGCCAACTTAGAGAAGCCCTCAATAAATCTGCGATAATAACCAGCTAACCCCAGAAAACTGCGTATCTCAGTAGCAGACTTCGGAGTCTCCCACTGTAATACAGCATCAACTTTAGCAGGATCAACAGAAATCCCACCACTCGAAATCACATGGCCAAGGAAACTCACTTCCTTCAACCAGAACTCACATTTAGATAACTTTGCATATAATTTCTTTTCTCTTAACACCTGCAAAACAATTCTCAGATGTCCTGCATGCTCTTCTTCCGTCTTAGAATATATCAATATATCATCTATGAACACCACAACAAAATTATCAAGGTACGGATGAAATATACGATTCATATATTCCATAAACACACCTGGAGCATTAGACACACCGAACGGCATCACAGTGTATTCATAATGACCATACCTCGTACGGAAAGCAGTCTTCGCAATATCATCTGACTTCACTCGGATCTGATGATAACCCGACCGCAAATCAATCTTACTGAAAACATGAGCTCCAACCAACTGGTCCATCAAATCATCAATCCTCGGCAATGGATACCGATTCTTGATAGTCACCTTATTCAACTGCCGATAATCGACACACAACCTCATCGTACCTTCTTTCTTCTTCACTAACAATACTGGTGCACCCCAAGGAGAAACACTTGGACGCACAAACTTCTTCTCAAGCAATTCTTCAAGTTGCTTCTTCAATTCAACTAATTCAGTTGCCGACATTCTATAAGGAGACATCGACACTGGACTCGTACCTGGTACTAAGTCAATGGCAAATTCGACTTCACGTTCTGGAGGTAAATCACTTACATCCTCCGGAAACACATCCTGAAATTCATAGACAACAGGCAAATCTACACTCACCACTTTCTTATCCGCTTGCAGAGACGCAAATAAAGCGAATATCTGAGCTTCATCTTTCACAAAATCCCCCACCTGCCTAGCAGATAGAAATTTTGCCTCATCATTCTCACCAACTTCAGAAAACCGCACCGTCTTCCTATAGCAGTTGATAAACACGCCATAGAATTCTAGCCAATTCATTCCCAGAATAATATCAATTTGGTGCAAGGGTAAGCACACCAAATCAATCACGAACTCTCTCTCAAAGATCGTCAAATGACAACCTCGACAGACAACAGAAGTCTTCACAGAACCATTAGCAGGAGTATCTATCACCATACTTCCGCCTAGGGACGACATAATCACACCAATCCTGGTCGCACACTCATACGAAATAAACGAATGAGTAGCACCAGTGTCAACAATAGCAAGCAATTCAACATTATTAATCAAGCAAGTACCTTTAATCAGATTATCTTCTTTAGGAGCTTCAGCCCCACTCAGGGCAAACACCCTACCAGTAGTATGAGCTGCAGTAGCCGCCTTCTTCGGTTTCGAGCACTGCGAACTGATATGGCCTTTCTCGCCACAATTAAAACATGTCGGACCAGCATCCTTACATTCAGTAACTCTATGACCAGCCTGACCGCATCGGAAACATCTCAGTACTTTCTTGGTACAGCTATCAGCACGGTGGCCTGGCTCGCCACACTTGAAACATTTACCAGCTATGGGAGATCCTCCCCCACTTGGCTTCTTCTCATCTACTACTTTCTGCTTACCTTTACCATTCGGAGATGCATAAGGACTACCACGATCCTTATTCTTCTTCTCACTAAGACTCTTGTAATGAGCAGTCCTAGCCTTGCTATCTTCATCAAATATCCTGCACTTATTAACCAGTGTAGGAAACCTACGAATCTCCTGGTAACCAATGCCTTGTTTGATCTCGGGACGCAACCCGTTCTCAAACTTGACACACTTGGATTCCTCAGCATCAGCATCATTATAATGAGGACAATACTGCACCAGCTCCTCAAACTTCGAAGCGTAATCAGCAACAGACATGTTACCCTGCTTCAGTTCTAGAAATTCCATCTCCTTCTTACATCGCACATCAGCAGGAAAATATTTCTCCAGAAAGACCGTCTTGAACCTTTCCCAAGTCATCTCAGCACCTGGTACTTCAATTCTCTGGCGAGTGTTATCCCACCAGTTTTCAGCCTCTTCAGATAACATATGCGTACCAAACTGCACCTTCTGTGCTTCAGTACACGTCATCACCCGGAAAATCTTCTCAATTTCCCTCAGCCAAATCTGAGCACCATCTGGATCATAGCGCCCTTTGAATGTAGGAGGGTTATTCTTCAGAAACCTTCCCAAATTCTTAAACTCGTCGACCGGCGGATTCTGCTGCGCCTGCATAGCCTGCGCCATAGCAGCCAAAGCCTCAGCAATCGCACGGTCATTTTCTCCAGCCATACTCTGCACAACACAACCACCACCGTTAAATATCGACAGTGTCATTTACACTAATCGACCAACAGGGAAAACATCACATTATGACTCGACTGAACTGACTATGCTCTGATACCACTAATGTAACACCCTTCTACCCAAACGACATATTTAAATAAATTATCAGAGTACACCATGTAGAAGAGTTTACATTTCTTACAACATAACACTTATCGCATCACAACATAAAACATATTATTTATTTTATTAAAACTTCGCAGCGGACAACAACACAAATATTATCATTCATCATATAACAATTCATAATAATGTTTCAACATTATCTCAACAAAGCATCTCAACATATTAGTCATCATAAACAACGTAAATAATAACCAATTATCTATCGAATCCCATAACCCCGGTGTCACATGACCAGAGCATTTGACTCGACTCCGTAGAATAACTCTACACTTATTCTTCAAACCTCAACAATAGCTACTCCTCTTTATCTGCACATTGCTCATCATAGATGAACATAAACACATGCAGAAGGGGTGAGAATTACATTATTAAATAATAATATAACGACAGAATATAAACATAAATATATTTCACATATGCCAACACAGCTCATCATAATCATCATAATCAACATACTCATGAACATCAACAAAACAACATATCAAATGCAATGCACACACCCATGCATGACTCAACACGACTCGGTATACCCCTTTTGTGACCAACTACAGGATCATCACTCCCAGATTCATCACCATAGAATCCGAGTTCCCCGCAAGGAACCAAGCCTCTCCACAAGCCCGGAGTCAACAACATCATTGGAACTCAGTCCGTTCATCACTAGGCATCGGCCTTTCATGAATGCATGCACACCAAACATGCATCATAATCAACATAGCAACAACAGCATCATATAGTCATGTTATCATCATCATTAATAGCATGACATACAACTCAACAAAACAACAACAACATTACAACGATATCACATTTGGGAGTTTAAAACGCGAAAGCTGTCCGTCAAACTGATATGGCGAACGCCATTAGGCTAATGGCGAACGCCATTAGCGTTAAACGCTCTTATTCTGGAAAAACTGTCCGTCAAACTGATATGGCGAACGCCATTAGGCTAATGGCGAACGCCATTAGCGTTAAACGCTCTTATTCTGGAAAAAAAAGCCCAAATGGCGAACGCCAAAGGCATAATGGCGAACGTCATTTGGCTGTTATGTGCATAAATAAGATTTTAAGTGCGGAAACAGTGGACGCGCGGGCTTCTAAGCATATAACTCAACAAAACTCACAGATCGGAGAATTTCCATCAAAACCCCAAACTTTCCCAATCTCCCTAAAATCCCCAAAATCCATCAACAATCCAACATATCATGAATTTGCTCGCATATTATCGTTTAATAAGGTTCAGACCCCTTACCTCTTTGGATTGAAGGAAGTTCTGAGCAATCTTTGGCCTTTTCCTCTTCCTTCTCTTTCTCTTCAGCGTTTCTCCCTTTCTCTGACTCTGAGGCAAAAAAATACGTGAAAACACTCTGAGTTCTCACCTTGGCCTCTTTTATCCATTTCCACTTTTACCCTTCCACTCTTCATATTCCATTTATTTTATTTATTTAATTATTATTAAAATAAATAACATCTATAATAATAATAATAATTCCCAATATTATTTAATAATTCATTTTACCTTCAAATAATCATATTAAAATAATATTTAAATTAATCTAACAATATTCTGGGTGTTACAACTCTCCCCCACTTTAGAAGTTTTCGTCCTCGAAAACATACCTCAAGCAAATAGAGCCGGATACGACTCCTTCATCTGATCTTCACGCTCCCAAGTCAAGCTCTCACCAGCTGGACCTCCCCAAACAACTTTCATTAGAGCAATCTTCTTACCTCTCAGGGTCTTCTTTTCTCGGTCATCTATCCGAATTGGCAACACCTCAACGGTCAAATTATCCCTCACCTGGATATCATCCAACTGAACAACATGCGAAGGATCCGCAATATATTTTCTCAACTGAGATACATGAAACACATCATGCAGATTAGAAAGCGACGGCGGTAAAGCTATCCGATACGCCACTTCCCCAACCCTCTTCAAAATCTGATACGGACCCACAAACCTCGGAGTAAGCTTTTTAGACTTTAAAGCTCTACCCACACCTGTCGTCGGAGTAACTCTCAAGAACACATGATCTCCCTCTTGGAACTCAAGTGCCTTCCTCCTCTTATCATGATAACTCTTCTGACGACTCTGAGAAATCTTCATTTTCTCCTGAATCATCTTAACCCTTTCAGTCGTCTGCTGCACAATCTCAGGTCCGAGTACAACACTCTCACCTGATT
Source organism: Lathyrus oleraceus (assembly GCF_024323335.1). Classification (NCBI taxonomy): domain Eukaryota; kingdom Viridiplantae; phylum Streptophyta; class Magnoliopsida; order Fabales; family Fabaceae; genus Lathyrus; species Lathyrus oleraceus. The sequence goes on from NC_066585.1 coordinate 180,411,719, forward strand.
CATACCAACACAATGGAGTTCTACACCTCCTACCATACAATGCTTCATATGGAGCCATACCGATACTAGCATGAAAACTATTATTATAAGTAAACTCCACCAACGGCAAATAACTATCCCAAGAACCACTCTGCTCCAACACACAAGCTCTCAACAAATCCTCCAAGGATTGGATAGTTCTTTCAGTCTGACCATCAGTCTGAGGATGATAAGCTGAACTCAACCTCAACTTAGTCCCCAACGCTTTCTGCAAACTTTCCCAAAATCTAGAAGTAAATCTGGGATCTCTATCAGACACAATACTGGATGGAATACCATGCAGCCTCACTATCTCCTCAATATACAACTCTGCCAACTTCTCTAAAGAGTGATTAATCTTCATCGGCAAGAAATGCGCCGACTTAGTCAATCGATCCACAATCACCCAAATAGAATCATTACCTTTCACCGTCCTCGGCAATCCCGTCACAAAATCCATGGAAATGCTATCCCACTTCCATTCAGGAATCTTCAAAGGTTGCATCATACCTGCCGGTTTCTGATGTTCAATCTTTGACTTCTGACAAGTCAAACAGGCATACACAAACTTAGCAACATCTCTTTTCATACCAGCCCACCAAAACAACTTCTTCAAATCTTGATACATTTTAGTTGCACCTGGATGGATACTCAATCCACTCCTATGGCCCTCTTCAAGAATACTCTTTTTCAATTCAGACACCTCAGGAACACAAACTCTACCTTTAAATCGCAGGATGCCATTCTCATCAATCTCAAAATTACCACCATTACCCTGGTTAACCATAGTAATATGATCAACTAGAGCGACATCAACTTGCTGACCATTCCGAATATCTTCCAGAATTTCACTAGTCAACTTCAGCATACCCAACTTTACACTATCAGCGGAAACTTCACAACCCAAACTCATATCACGGAACTGTTCAATTAACTCAAGCTCCCGAACCATCATCATAGACATATGTAGAGACTTTCTACTCAGCGCATCTGCAACTACATTAGCCTTACCGGGATGATAACTCAATTCAAAGTCAAAATCCTTCAGTAATTCTAACCACCTTCTCTGCCTCATATTTAACTCTTTCTGATCAAACAGATACTTCAGACTCTTGTGATCACTGAACACTTCGAATCTGGAACCATACAGATAATGCCTCCACATTTTCAACACAAATACAACAGCTGCAAGTTCTAGATCATGCGTAGGATAATTCCTCTCATGAACTTTCAACTGTCTAGAAGCATAAGCTACAACTTTACCATTCTGCATCAAAACACCACCAAGACCCATCAAAGAAGCATCACAATAAACAACGAAGGACTCACCAGGATTAGGCAAGATCAACACTGGAGCACTGGTCAACCGCCTCTTCAACTCAACAAAACTCGCTTCACAAGCTGCATCCCACACATACACTTGACCCTTCTTAGTCAACTGCGTCAACGGCAATGCCAACTTAGAGAAGCCCTCAATAAATCTGCGATAATAACCAGCTAACCCCAGAAAACTGCGTATCTCAGTAGCAGACTTCGGAGTCTCCCACTGTAATACAGCATCAACTTTAGCAGGATCAACAGAAATCCCACCACTCGAAATCACATGGCCAAGGAAACTCACTTCCTTCAACCAGAACTCACATTTAGATAACTTTGCATATAATTTCTTTTCTCTTAACACCTGCAAAACAATTCTCAGATGTCCTGCATGCTCTTCTTCCGTCTTAGAATATATCAATATATCATCTATGAACACCACAACAAAATTATCAAGGTACGGATGAAATATACGATTCATATATTCCATAAACACACCTGGAGCATTAGACACACCGAACGGCATCACAGTGTATTCATAATGACCATACCTCGTACGGAAAGCAGTCTTCGCAATATCATCTGACTTCACTCGGATCTGATGATAACCCGACCGCAAATCAATCTTACTAAAAACATGAGCTCCAACCAACTGGTCCATCAAATCATCAATCCTCGGCAATGGATACCGATTCTTGATAGTCACCTTATTCAACTGCCGATAATCGACACACAACCTCATTGTACCTTCTTTCTTCTTCACTAACAATACTGGTGCACCCCAAGGAGAAACACTTGGACGCACAAACTTCTTCTCAAGCAATTCTTCAAGTTGCTTCTTCAATTCAACTAATTCAGTTGCCGACATTCTATAAGGAGACATCGACACTGGACTCGTACCTGGTACTAAGTCAATGGCAAATTCGACTTCACGTTCTGGAGGTAAATCACTTACATCCTCCGGAAACACATCCTGAAATTCATAGACAACAGGCAAATCTACACTCACCACTTTCTTATCCGCTTGCAGAGACGCAAATAAAGCGAATATCTGAGCTTCATCTTTCACAAAATCCCCCACCTGCCTAGCAGATAGAAATCTTGCCTCATCATTCTCACCAACTTCAGAAAACCGCACCGTCTTCCTATAGCAGTTGATAAACACGCCATAGAATTCTAGCCAATTCATTCCCAGAATAATATCAATTTGGTGCAAGGGTAAGCACACCAAATCAATCACGAACTCTCTCTCAAAGATCGTCAAATGACAACCTCGACAGACAACAGAAGTCTTCACAGAACCATTAGCAGGAGTATCTATCACCATACTTCCGCCTAGGGACGACATAATCACACCAATCCTGGTCGCACACTCATACGAAATAAACGAATGAGTAGCACCAGTGTCAACAATAGCAAGCAATTCAACATTATTAATCAAGCAAGTACCTTTAATCAGATTATCTTCTTTAGGAGCTTCAGCCCCACTCAGGGCAAACACCCTACCAGTAGTATGAGCTGCAGTAGCCGCCTTCTTCGGTTTCGAGCACTGCGAACTGATATGGCCTTTCTCGCCACAATTAAAACATGTCGGACCAGCATCCTTACATTCAGTAACTCTATGACCAGCCTGACCGCATCGGAAACATCTCAGTACTTTCTTGGTACAGCTATCAGCACGGTGGCCTGGCTCGCCACACTTGAAACATTTACCAGCTATGGGAGATCCTCCCCCACTTGGCTTCTTCTCATCTACTACTTTCTGCTTACCTTTACCATTCGGAGATGCATAAGGACTACCACGATCCTTATTCTTCTTCTCACTAAGACTCTTGTAATGAGCAGTCCTAGCCTTGCTATCTTCATCAAATATCCTGCACTTATTAACCAGTGTAGGAAACCTACGAATCTCCTGGTAACCAATGCCTTGTTTGATCTCGGGACGCAACCCGTTCTCAAACTTGACACACTTGGATTCCTCAGCATCAGCATCATTATAATGAGGACAATACTGCACCAGCTCCTCAAACTTCGAAGCGTAATCAGCAACAGACATGTTACCCTGCTTCAGTTCTAGAAATTCCATCTCCTTCTTACATCGCACATCAGCAGGAAAATATTTCTCCAGAAAGACCGTCTTGAACCTTTCCCAAGTCATCTCAGCACCTGGTACTTCAATTCTCTGGCGAGTGTTATCCCACCAGTTTTCAGCCTCTTCAGATAACATATGCGTACCAAACTGCACCTTCTGTGCTTCAGTACACGTCATCACCCGGAAAATCTTCTCAATTTCCCTCAGCCAAATCTAAGCACCATCTGGATCATAGCGCCCTTTGAATGTAGGAGGGTTATTCTTCAGAAACCTTCCCAAATTCTTAAACTCGTCGACCGGCGGATTCTGCTGCGCCTGCATAGCCTGCGCCATAGCAGCCAAAGCCTCAGCAATCGCACGGTCATTTTCTCCAGCCATACTCTGCACAACACAACCACCACCGTTAAATATCGACAGTGTCATTTACACTAATCGACCAACAGGGAAAACATCACATTATGACTCGACTGGACTGACTATGCTCTGATACCACTAATGTAACACCCTTCTACCCAAACGACATATTTAAATAAATTATCAGAGTACACCATGTAGAAGAGTTTACATTTCTTACAACATAACACTTATCGCATCACAACATAAAACATATTATTTATTTTATTAAAACTTCGCAGCGGACAACAACACAAATATTATCATTCATCATATAACAATTCATAATAATGTTTCAACATTATCTCAACAAAGCATCTCAACATATTAGTCATCATAAACAACATAAATAATAACCAATTATCTATCGAATCCCATAACCCCGGTGTCACATGACCAGAGCATTTGACTCGACTCCGTAGAATAACTCTACACTTATTCTTCAAACCTCAACAATAGCTACTCCTCTTTATCTGCACATTGCTCATCATAGATGAACATAAACACATGCAGAAGGGGTGAGAATTACATTATTAAATAATAATATAACGACAGAATATAAACATAAATATATTTCACATATGCCAACACAGCTCATCATAATCATCATAATCAACATACTCATGAACATCAACAAAACAACATATCAAATGCAATGCACACACCCATGCATGACTCAACACGACTCGGTATACCCCTTTTGTGACCAACTACAGGATCATCACTCCCAGATTCATCACCATAGAATCCGAGTTCCCCGCAAGGAACCAAGCCTCTCCACAAGCCCGGAGTCAACAACATCATTGGAACTCAGTCCGTTCATCACTAGGCATCGGCCTTTCATGAATGCATGCACACCAAACATGCATCATAATCAACATAGCAACAACAGCATCATATAGTCATGTTATCATCATCATTAATAGCATGACATACAACTCAACAAAACAACAACAACATTACAACGATATCACATTTGGGAGTTTAAAACGCGAAAGCTGTCCGTCAAACTGATATGGCGAACGCCATTAGGCTAATGGCGAACGCCATTAGCGTTAAACGCTCTTATTCTGGAAAAACTGTCCGTCAAACTGATATGGCGAACGCCATTAGGCTAATGGCGAACGCCATTAGCGTTAAACGCTCTTATTCTGGAAAAAAAAGCCCAAATGGCGAACGCCAAAGGCATAATGGCGAACGTCATTTGGCTGTTATGTGCATAAATAAGATTTTAAGTGCGGAAACAGTGGACGCGCGGGCTTCTAAGCATATAACTCAACAAAACTCATAGATCGGAGAATTTCCATCAAAACCCCAAACTTTCCCAATCTCCCTAAAATCCCCAAAATCCATCAACAATCCAACATATCATGAATTTGCTCGCATATTATCGTTTAATAAGGTTCAGACCCCTTACCTCTTTGGATTGAAGGAAGTTCTGAGCAATCTTTGGCCTTTTCCTCTTCCTTCTCTTTCTCTTCAGCGTTTCTCCCTTTCTCTGACTCTGAGGCAAAAAAATACGTGAAAACACTCTGAGTTCTCACCTTGGCCTCTTTTATCCATTTCCACTTTTACCCTTCCACTCTTCATATTCCATTTATTTTATTTATTTAATTATTATTAAAATAAATAACATCTATAATAATAATAATAATTCCCAATATTATTTAATAATTCATTTTACCTTCAAATAATCATATTAAAATAATATTTAAATTAATCTAACAATATTCTGGGTGTTACAACTGCCACATGTGCGCCAATATTCAAGCTCCTCCAGAAAGATCAGTCTCATGATTGGACCGAGGATTGCCAAAAGGCCTTTGACAGTATTAAAGAATATTTGTCTGAGCCTTCGATTCTGTCCCCGCCTATGGAAGGGAGACCGTTGATTATGTACCTGACAGTTATTGAAGACCCGATGGGTTGCGTCCTTGGTCAGCAAGACGAATTGGGAAAGAAATAGTATGCTATCTACTACTTAAGTAAGAAGTTCACTGATTGTGAGTCTCGATACTCAATGCTTGAGAAGATGTGATGTGCTTTGGCTTGGGCTGCTAAGCGCTTACGCCAGTATATGTTGAATCATACGACTTGGTTGATATCCAAAATGGATCCAATCAAGTATATCTTTAAGAAGCTTGCTTTAACTGGGAGGATTGCCCATTGGCATATGTTGTTATCTGAGTATGATATTGAGTATCGAGCTCAAAAGGCTATTAAAGGTAGTATTTTGGCTGACCACTTGGCACATCAACCAATCGAGGATTATCAGTCAGTTCAGTATGAATTCCCAGACGAGGAGATTCTGTATTTGAAAATGAAAGATTACGATGAGCCTATGCTCGACGAAGGGCCAGAACCTGGTTCCAGATGGAGCATGGTGTTTGATGGCGCTGTAAATCAATATGGAAATGGTATTGGGGCAGTGATTATTACTCCTCAGGGCACACATTTTCCTTTTACAGTAAGGCTAACTTTCAAATGCACGAATAATATGGCTGAGTATGAAGCTTGTATTATGGGATTGGAAGAATGTATTGATCTTAGGATCAAGCATCTTAATGTTTATGGTGATTCGGCCCTTGTTGTTAATCAGATTAAGGGTGAATGGGAAACGAATCAGCCTGTCCTCATCCCATATAGAGATTATGCGAGAAGGATTTCAACGTTCTTCACTGAGGTTGACTTCCATCATATTCCTCGAGATGAGAATCGGATGGCAGATGCTCTTGCTACACTTGCTTTGATGATTGTGGTCAGACTTTAGAATGATTTTCCTAATATCACTGTGATGCGCTTGGACAGACCAGCCCATGTATTTGCAGTAGAGGAGGTGCAAGATGATAAGCCATGGTATTATGATATTAAGTGTGTCGCACCTCGAAAAAAAATGGGGATACGACTTCAAAGCAAAGCGCGATCGCACACTCGCAATGATGGACTGAACAGAGTCGCCACCGAACTTTATTTATTCCTAAAAAGGAAAGGGAAAATATCGATAAAACCCAAGACAAAAGAAAGGATAAGATATGGTCATCGCAACCAATATCAGGGTTCGGGAGTCGATTACGCAAGGGGAAGGTATTAGCACCCCTCACGTCCGTTGTACTCAACGGGAACCATTAGGTCAGTTGTGTGCGTTAGTGTTAGTTGAAATATTAGGCTTTTCTAGTTATTAGGTGGGAAAGAAGGAATAAAAGAAAGGAAAATGTTTTTGGATTTTTTAACGAAGGACTAAACCTAAGTTTTTTATTAGTGGGCCTGACAAGATTTACAAATCCTGCTCCTACGTATCTCAACAGAGAAATCAAGGCTTACGTAGTTCTGGGTAGAAAAATGTTTGTTTGTTGGTCGATTTTTTAGCGAAAGCTATATTGTATTAATCGACGAAAACATTGTTTTACCCAAAACAGATGAGGAGTGGACGCATACCACACATCGAACGGATTTATAGATCTACATTCGGAAAAGCGTCACTTATCTCGACTCAACAATTATGGCCGAAACATTGTTTTGTATCACTTAAGACAAGATACCTTTCGTTTATGAAAAGGTTTTTTGATTAACCGCACAGCGGCGAGAAAAGAATTTGATTGGTTGGATGCATTTTGAGTGATGGCGAGAACTTGGATGAGCGAGATATACATCTCGAATCCTAGTCTCAGGAGTGCATGGTATACACCATGTTCCATTTCCATCTTTATTGAAAAAGTATTAAGGTAGGAATTAGGTATTTTGAAGTTTGAAAGACGAGTACTTGTGACCTACAAGCTCTTACAACTTGGGTCTAATACTCGGGACTACGTCTGGACATTCCACCCAGGCAGTCTGTTTCTTTCCAATATTGCTAAGAAAATGATTCGAATATTTATGAATGTTTTGGAGGGAAGACGAATATTTATGGCTTGCAAGCTCTTACAGCTTGAGCCTAATATTCGGGATTACGAATGGATATTACATCCACGCAATCTTTTTCTTCCAACTTTATTAAGAAGATGATTTGAGATATTTGCAGGTGTTTTGGAGAGAAGACAAATATTTATGGCTTACAAGCTCTTACAGCTTGAGCCTAACATTCGGGATTACGACTGGATATTACATCCAGGTAATCTTTTTCTTCCACGCTTTATTTAGAAGGTGATTTGAGGTACTTACGGATATTTTGGCGAGAAGACGAATATTTATGACTTGCAAGCTCTTACAGCTTGAGCCTAATATTCGGGATTACGACTGGACATTCCATCCAGGTAACCTTTTTCTTCACGTTTTAATAAAATGATTTTTATTAAAGAGAAGACGAATATTAACGGCTTGCAAGCTCTTACAGCTTGAGCCTAATATTCGGGATTACGACTGGACATTCCATCCAGGTAACCTTTTTCTTCACAATTTATTTAGAAAATGATTTGAATATTAAATTAAAAACAATTAAAGTACCGAGGTTTGAAATTATTGAAAATTAAATTGATGTTGCTTTAAGAGCTCATTGTAAGAAGGCCCAAGAGTAAGCCATGAGAGGTTGATGGCGATGCTTAAAAGCAATCGACTTACAAGGGTATGGAAATGGGCTCGACGTTGAATCGAGAATTAAGTGACACTTATCATTATTACTTTTTTATGTTTTTTTTTTATCAATGAAATTGGGATGATTTATCATGATCGGAGCATACTCCACACATAAAAATAAATGATTCACATAAATCCCAAAGAAAGAATAATCAGATAGTAATTAAATGTGAGGATTAAGGAAAATATGAGAAAGTCACAAAAAGTGCTGAAAAACCAAAACAACATGCCCAAGTATCGAACCCCGGACCAAAGAGGCAAAGAGCTATCTCCATCTCCACCAAGCCACTAATGGTCATCTGTTATACTAATAGCAAAATAGACATATGGCCCAGAATAAACGAAATAACAAAAACTAAAAAAAGTGAAATGGGCCGTAGGAGCTTGGGCTAAGACAAAATCAAGTGCCCAACAGTCCTTTAGACTGACCGGGTCCGGGTTGAAGGAAACCCACTTATTATTATAGTTAGAAACAAATTAACATTTTAAGGACAAGAAATTTTTAATAAAAATAAAACCATCTTATCTAAACAATTTCTTTTTCTTTTAGGCTTAAAGACAAATTAGTTAGAAATAGGATATTAAAACCCACCATGTGTCTGTTTTTTAGCAGTGAAAAAAAATATTAACTTTCAAAAACCTGTAACGCTTAATTACCACTTATTCAACAATATCTCAACAATATCTCAACCTAATTTCCACAGAAAGAAAAGCAATATTAAAAAAGAAAAAACGAGAGAGACATTCTTCAATCCTCTACAGTAAGAAAAACAAATCCAAGTTAAGATTGATATACCGTGTTTCCAAATGATTTCCGGTGAAGAAGTAGCTACTGAAACCGAACGGCGTTTTGTACGTGGTGGTGTATTTTGAGGTCGTTTGGTGTTCAGTGGTACTGTAGACGGAGGGTAAACCGCGATGGTCGCCGACTGAAGGAAGACGAGAACAGAGGATGTGCGGCGGCGTGCCGAAGGTTCGAAGGGAGTTTGTGAAGGACCGACGGTTTTTGTGTGTGGCGTTTTTGGGATTAGGTTTTTTTTGAAAGTTTTCGCCGCTCCCCCCTTCCTCTGAATCGCTCCCTCCTATTTATCTCACGGATTAGGGTTACAAATTGATGCTCAATGGTCCAATGGAGAAAGTCCCAGGATTGCTTTTTGATGCTCAGAGATGATTGCCCTGTTTGATCATTGGACTCGGAAAGGTAATCTGATCATAACCTTTTTTCTTGAACTTTGTCTTGATCCCATTTTGGGGAATTTCGGGAACTTACTGGCTTGGTAATTATTTTGTGTTTTTTTGGTTACTGCAGTGAAATGGTGAAAACCTGAGGAGCTCAATCACGGTTCTGTTGACGGTTCAAAGAGAAAAACGGGGTAATTCCTTCTTCAGAAATAAAGTTAGCATTGATATTTAGCAACTTAAATCCACGTTTCTGAACAACAGCTTCTGCCACCACTTTAGCTCCCGACCATGTGATCAAATTTATACTAAGATCAACTTCATTTAATTGGCCATGACCTTCTTCCAATGCCTTAGTGATTATAACTGCACCTTCATCCTTCAATTCATTCTCAGATAAATTTAACTTGGTGAGGAACTGCTTTGAAGATATACGGGCAAGCCACAGAAACAGCAGCTTTTGCAGTAATGTCATTTCCTGCCATATCCAAAATTTCCAGTGACGGTGTAGATTCCTTCAGAGCATGCGACAACGAACAGAGAAGCAAGTCCATCGGTAAGACGGCATGTCAATCATCAATGCGTCAATCATCAATGCATTTTTCTTAAACTTGTTCTGTTTTTCGCAGGTTCGGTGGTTTCGTGCAGAGTAGCTCATAGTCAAAATTGTACGCTCACACCAAACTTCCTAACAACATCATCAACAATGTCTTCCAAAGGCCCCCGGTATTTTTTCCGACATCGGAAGATTGTCCAGAGATATCCTTACCAAAGATTACAACTCCGATCAACGGTTCGCAATATCCTCCTCCACCAATTCCGGCATCGATTTGCATTCAACGTCATTGAAGAGTAGAGGACTTTCCTCCGGTGATGTTGCTGCTCAAATTAACCACAAAAAGAAAATACTCTTCTTTTCAAAGTTGATACCGAATCAAGTGTGTTGATAACATTTACTCTCACAAATTTTGTGTCTTCTGCGAAAGCCGTTGCTTCTATTTGATTACCTGATTACAAATCCGGAAAGATTGAGGTTCAATATCTTCATGATCATGCTGGTTTTACTACTTCTGTTGTTTTAAATTGCAACCCTGCTATTTGATTTTTCTGCGTTGACTTGTGGAAGTGCAGGTTATGGTTTGGAACTGGAAATTTGCATCTGCTGTAGAAGATTTTGCACAAACACAGTCATATCAGCGGTGCTTTGTTTTGGATCTTCTGAATCATGTCCATCCATGATTTGAACAACGCTTCAACTGGAATTCTTTCAACAAATTTCAAAATTGGAACTTGGTACCAATGATGCTCTGTTATCACAATATCTTTAGGATTTTGACCATGAACCAAACTGCTATACCGCGGCCCAGGACCCTCCTTACCGTATCCACATGAAGGCAATGCCGGCATCAATGGCCAATATTTTTCATCCTGAATTCCAAGAATGACAGCATCATGAGCAAGAAAAAGAGTCATATGACTAGTGAGATTAAACGGTGCAGTAAGCCAAAAACCAGGTGGCACATTCAACTGAGTACCACCCTTATCCCCAAACTTAGATATAACAGAAACAGCTCTTTCAAAAGCCTGAGTATTAACCGTAACCCCATCGCCAATCCAGTAGCAGTAGTTTGATGAAGCAACCGAAGCGGGTTCAAACCAGCAATAGTTGCAGCATCCGAAACAGCTCTTCTCTGAAAATCAGTGAAATAAACCGGAGTCCCAATGCAACAATCATTAACCGCCGCATTAAGAATCTTCTCAGCTATCTCTTTCATATTCGACAGCATCATAGCAAACACTTGCGTAGGCGTAAATGCCTTCACTTCCCCCAAGTACCTAGCCTGAATCAAAGGATATCCGTTTGGTCCTTCAGTGACAGTATAAGGCAGAGACTTAAGATCACGCTGCAAATCAGGATCCGAAAACTGTTTCCCAATAAGCCTCTTAATCTGTGAGATCGAATTCTTAGGGTTCATCATAGTTGAAGCAGCACCGGCAATACCAATAAACCGTTGCTTTTCACCAAAACAAACAATAGCAGGGGTTTTATTGTTAGTGAACAAAAACAACTGTTATTGCTGTTGCTATTGTTATTATGTCTTGCACTTTTAAAATTCTTATGCGCATTTTTTTGGATCTTTTTGCAGATGCAGGTTTTAATGCTTCCCTCTGATACCTAGTGGGATTCCGGCTAGGTGTACATTACTCGGAACAAGGTAATTTTCAATATCCCAAAGGATAGAAGCCGAGCCATCTAAAGAGCTACGGTGTTGTTGGCTTGAAAAAACACTGAATTATGCTTGCATTTGATTCAGTAATATTTTGTCCCTTCTACTCCAAGGGATCCCCGGACATTGTCGGTGTAAATCTGCTATTTGAGTTAGCCATCAGTGTACTAGAAAACCAGAACTTCCTTACGTATAATAGATAAGGAAGTAGCAATAACTGATGGAGAATCAAATACGACGTCCGATACGCATATGGATCCGTGATTGAGGTGTCGTCCTGGTGTTATTTTGTACCGTGGTAAATCATTGGACTTACCGGTTTTGTTGTTGCATTTGCAGGAAAACGGAATCTTAATGACTTGGACGGTAACGCGGGCGGTTGATGCTTCAGCGATGAGTAATGGCGGCTACAGTTTGGATTTGTGAAAAATGAAGCAGGTATGAGTGACAGAAGCAGGAGGTAAAGGATCATTAGTCAAATGATCAGCTTGAATAAACCTGGGGCACTTCCCCTGAAGTCTTCTCGGTTTCAACATTCCAAGTAGTAATAAAGTTGGCTTTCTTCATGCATCACCATCTTCCGGCCTGAACTGACGCCACTTCCATCTTGGTCATCAAAATGCTCTGACGCATTCATTAGATCTTGGGAAACCATTCCATTTTGCACATTCAAGAGCAACGTCACTTCCATTTTCTTCACTGTATTTAACATCCATCGAGGTTGAGTTTTGCATTGTATCCTGAAGTCCATTATTCTGAGCAACAGAATCTACAAAAACACCGATATCCAGGGGTTTTAAGTATTCCATGATTCTTCATTAATATTCTCCAAAGGTCTTCCAAGAACTCTAATGCAAAGGTGGACTAGACTTTGAGGCTTTTTCTTCTTAGATAGAAATCCGGGAAATTGAGGATGGTTGATTACGGCAATGGAGGACTTGGATTTGGAATTAGATTGGAATAGGGATTAGATGTGAATTATGGTTATATCTCGGTTGTGATTTTTTCTTTTTTCTTTCTGATGAAATTCGGGAATTGGTTGTAATGTAGAAGTTAACGGTAGGATATGGATGTGATGCATTGTTATTGCCCGAATGTTAAATGAAAACGTATGTATGAAAATGAGTTTGGAAATGCTTGAAAGTTGAATGTTATTGAATGTTATTGAATGTTATGAAATGAGTATGTACTATTTTGATTTGGGATGCATTATGGATACAAAATGGATTTTGGATTTTGGATTTTGATTATAAAAATGGATGTGGATTTTTAGGAATAATCCAATATTAGTTTGAATGTCAATTTAATTACTAATAACAAATCAGCAAAAAAAACCAAATTAAAAACAAATTAATCTATAATTCATTTAAAATTACTTGGATATCAACTCTAACGTTCATTTGGAAATAAAAATCGATTAGAGTTTTAATCATTAGTAAAAATAAACAATTAAGATTAAATTGACAATTGGAATTAAACTTAATTTGAAATCGAATTAAAAATAAAGAAGAGTCAAGATATTAAAATCCATTTTATACTGATGAATGTATGCAAATGCAAAAATAAAAGAAAAAAATGGAAAAATTTCAGGATCAAAATCGGGGTATGACAGTTGCCCCTATTTAAGTATCTTCAACTAGAGAATATGAAGCAGTACACTCTTCATATGATCATAGTGGAAGATGATTAAATACTAAGAAGACCCGGATTTTGATCCTGAATCCCCATGACATGATGTGATATGATATGATATGCCATGATATGCCATGATATGCATGGATGCATGATTCTTTTTTTTAATTTCTTCCCTGCTAGGGATATGGTGGACCCTTGACAGGGGATGCTACTAGACATACCAATATGGGGAATACTGATGATCCAAAGGGAGACAGACAAATGGTAAGAAACAACTTGCTGGGGAAACAGTCCTGTTGGAGAATCAGGCACACACTGGGGAGTAATCAAAATGAGATTTGATTAATCGATACTTGGGATACAAGAGGTTTCGGTAGTAAGTTCACACATGACTTACTAAACCCGAATAAAGGAAAAGATGCTACAACAGGTTCATACATGACCTGACAACGCTGGGGAATAATCAAGGAGAAAACTCTTCGGAACAGGTTCATGTATGACCTGACACCGGAATAAGGGGGTTCAACAACAGGTTCATACATGACCTGAATGGTATTGAACAAACAGAGAAAAATCTTCAGAGCAGGTTCAAGTATGACCTGACACCGGAATAAAGCTCAATGACAGGTTCATACATGACCTGAATGGGATTGAACAAAAAATCTTCAGAGCAGGTTCAAGTATGACCTGACACCGGAATAAAAAGGTTCAACAACAGGTTCAGACATGACCTGAATAGGATTGAACAAAGATCTTCAGAGCAGGTTCAAGTATGACCGGACCCCGGAATAAAAGGTTCAACAACAGGTTCATATATGACCTGAATAGGATTGAACAAAGAATCTTCAGAGCAGGTTCAAGTATGACCGGACCCCGGAATAAAAGCTCAATAACAGGTTCATACATGACCTGAATAGGATTGAACAAAGAATCTTCAGAGCAGGTTCAAGTATGACCTGACCCCGGAATAGCAACAATTGGACTTTGACCGTAAGCAATGGACTACAACCAGCTTTTAACGGATTTTGCCAACAATAATTGGACTTGAAAATGACTGCGAAAACCGGATGTTGGTTTAAGGGCACCAAATACAAACTGGAATCAAAGGTCAAAGGATCATAGGATCGACAACAAGACCTGGATCAATGCAAAATGAGCACGAAGTACATTTCGGCTATGCATGATTTGAAATTCCTTTTATGCATGATATATGAATGATCATGGTTATGAGAATGCTGACACTGGGCAGACTGGGAGTTTGTAAAGGCTTTTTATGGAAGCTCATGATTCCTCAACACCGAGAACTCAACCAAATACTTTATGATAGATGTTGTCAAAGGAGCATTCTATCAAGCTTGATGGCCACACCTTAGCCAATGGGATCCTTTTGGAGGATTAATGAATCGTGCTAGCATAATTTTCGGGCACTCGTCTTAAACTCAATAGTTGTTGACGTATGACAGAATTTGTTTGAGCAGTTCGAAAGCACGAAGAAAGAGGTTCTGCCCCTCTGTGGCTCATCTTGCCCCAGTTTGTTGGGACTTTGGAGATGTTCACTTTGAAAGTGAGTTTGGAAACAACTTGCCATGAAACTACCTCGAGATGGCTTGCCCCAAGCGTTTGTAACTTGCAGCAGTCCGAACTTGACTAACCAAATGCTGGAATGGCAGACTCTTGGTTGATTGTCCTTTGGATAGCTGGACTCATTGAGCTCTGAGGTGGCTTGCCCCGGTCTGATTCTTGAAGCAGATTACTCTTGGCTAGATGACCCTTAGGGTGATTAGCTCGAATTAACTGATGCTCAAAGTGATTTGCCCCTGAATAGACTTCTTTCACTCCATCAAGTTCCTCAACTGTATATTGTTGGAATTTCTTGATGCTAAGCGTTGACTTGCAAATAAGATTGTTCATTCAAAAATGGTAATTTTAATTCAATGCTTATGCAAAAATTTGAAATCAAAATTTATTGATATGAACGGGGGAAATACAGTGAATGAGTCGTTGATAAGAACACAATGGTGATCAAGTCATTCACAGTATGCAAGTTGGTGCCATCAAATGATTAACAAAAACGCTTGGAGTCAAGTTAACACAACCTTGTTATAGTATGCTTTCAAAATAAACCATGTCTCAATTAGGTCTTTTAAGGGTTGTAACGTGGTCTGGTTCGCGGTTTCTTGAAACAAAAGGATATAAGGCTCAAAATTTGTTTTTTTACCCACCCCTTCTCCTTGATGATCTCCAGTTCCTACGTTCAGTTAATTCGATACACGTATTCGACTTCCAAGAGGGTTCGAAGGTGTGATGAGGATTCAAGACGAATTTTCTTGAAATGGCAGTCATCTTATTTTGTTTTTGCTGAGGATTTTGGTGACCTCTTTTGATTGATTTTCTTTATCCCTAATTTTGCCTGGACCGCTTCTCTGAAGCTTTTGGTCCATCGGGATGCCCTAACTTTTGCCTAAGTCATTTCGTGGTATTTGATTTAGCGGGCTTTTTTTTAATTTTTAAAGGTGTTGACTGCCACATTATTGGTGGATGAGGATCAACCGACACTAATTTTAGCTTTTCTCAACTTCTTCGACACTTCAACATGTGCGCGAAGGATAACATGTGGTTGAACCTAATTGGAGGGTGTACATATGGACGATTTTTTTTTGAAAGATCGGATGCACGATCAAACTATCTGAACATAACTACCCTGCCCCAGGTTAAGATTAAGGGTTTTAGATCCGAAATAAACACCAACTTCTAGGCTCAAAGTGGTCGTCTAGGGATTAACATCCTTATCACTCCAGTGTTTGGGGATTTGAAACAATGCCTTACATCATCGACAAGGTTTTACTCAAAAGCATACCACAACAATTTCAGGTGTTTCGTTTTCATCATCCTCCCTCCAATCTTTGTTAGCACAACGGTTTGATAAACAAAAGTGAATGAGAGGAGTATTTTGTTTTTGTTTTTTAACATAAATGAAAAACGAGTGAATACGAATGGATCAATTCAAAAGATGCATAAACCTTTCATTAATCTTACCAATTCAAAGAAAACAACAATGCTTAAAAGCAATTAACAGTCAACATGCAAGGAAACTACAAAAGAAATGCTGAAACAGCCAAATGATTGCCAGCTTTAGGGAATTGATTTCTTCAAACTTGAAGATTGGGATCAACCAGCTTTTTGACATGATGATCTTCAAATTCTTTTCTTTCAATCTCATCGTCGAACGCAACCCTCTTGGATCCACTACTCACTTCTCCTTTTCTTTCATTGGTATAGGTCGTGACATTGGAAATCCAAGGCGGTATCTCAATGCTCTTACCAGGAAACAATGATAGCTCACTAGCCACATCCCTGACATCTTCCTTGTGGTACAAAACCTTGAGGGGTGTCAAGGGTCCTTTCCCTTTCTCATTACCTGGCTCAGAAATCAGAGCATATGTGCCTGAGCCTTCCTCCTTGAGTGTTGGTGACCTTATGTCAATTAATCCTTGCAGCTTGAGCTTAAAACTCATGCATTCCTCGATGGAGTGCCCCATTGTTCCAGTATGGTATTCACACTTGATCTTTGGGTGATCTTCTTCAAAAACTAAGCTCTTTTTGTTAACCAGTCCTCGTACCAAGGCTTTTAGCGCGAAGCAAGAATCTAGGTCATGTCCTAATGCCCCTTTATGGAATTCACATGTTGCATTTGGATTGTACCATGGCAGGTATGGTGACACAGGCGTGAGAGCTCGAGGTGTCACCAAAGCATTTTGGATCAGTTGCGGGTAGAGCTTGCTATATGGCACCGGAATCGAGTCATTGTGATCCTTGTTCCCCTTGTTCTGATTCTGATTTTTGTTTTGAACCTGGTTTTGGTGACTTTGAGGAGCAATAACCGGAGGATGTTGATGATGACGTCTTGAGGGAGGTCCATATACTGGTAAATGAGGAGTTGCCTCATAGAATTTCCCTTGACTTGGGGTAACACCAGATGGATGCGGGGTAGTAGCTCTCTTTGTTGCAGCAATGTATATTGGGTGACCCTCTTTTCTCAACAAGACTTGCAGGGTTTCCAAGATCCATCTTATTTGGCTCTTCAAAAGATTAAGTTCCTCCTTCATTGCTTCTTGGCCATTTCTTAGCTCTTCCATCATTTCCTGAGACATGGTTCTTTGTTCTAACGCGTGTTGAGAATCACTTTGCTTCACGGACAAAAGATGGATGAGTTTTTTTTGGTATTTTGTCTAGAGAATGACATGCATTATGATGCGATGCAAATGCAATGGAATGCGAATGAATGCAATGCAAGCCATGCACATTTGTTTTTTCTTTTCATACACGGGTTCAAAAGTCTGAGGTACTGATGAATCTGATTGTTTTCCAAGAATAGGTTCTCACCGGGTATGATCTAGGTTTTTTGAAAAAGTTCCTAGAGTCATGGATCCATTAGACTGTTTGCTACCTGCGGAAACATACTTGCCGGGCATCAACTCCATCTAAAGAATCTACTCTAAGTGAGGTTCTCGCATCGATCCAACGAGAAATACATCTCGCAGACCCACACTACGCAACCATCTTTCCTAGTTGGGCAAAGAACTAAGGTTCTACAAATGGTTCTCAGAGTCATGGATCCCAAAGAAAATATCGAAGCTTACGGCAACTTACTTGCCGAGCGACAACATCCTCTCAAGAATCTATTCTAAGTAAGGTTCTCGTACCGACCCAACGAGAAATACATCTCGCGGACCCGCACTACTCAACCTCGTCCTATCTTATGTTTTTTTTCACTCTAGACTCGGGTGTAGAGTCTTTCCCACATGGTTCGCAATCAAATACCCAAGTACCAACAATCACAATAGAACCAATATACAACAGATATATCAATATAATAATAAAGATAAATAAAAGCAATAAATAAGGAAAAGCCACATAATTAAACAAACAAAGGCACACAAACGTCCTAACTAGGCTTGACTCTCTTAGGGATTGACTGATTACACCCCAGCAGAGTCTCCATCTGTCGCACCTCGAAAAAAAATGGGGATACGACTTCAAAGCAAAGCGCGATCGCACACTCGCAATGATGGACTGAACAGAGTCGCCACCGAACTTTATTTATTCCTAAAAAGGAAAGGGAAAATATCGATAAAACCCAAGACAAAAGAAAGGATAAGATATGGTCATCGCAACCAGTATCAGGGTTCGGGAGTCGATTACGCAAGGGGAAGGTATTAGCACCCCTCACGTCCGTTGTACTCAACGGGAACCATTAGGTCAGTTGTGTGCGTTAGTGTTAGTTGAAATATTAGGCTTTTCTAGTTATTAGGTGGGAAAGAAGGAATAAAAGAAAGGAAAATGTTTTTGGATTTTTTAACGAAGGACTAAACCTAAGTTTTTTATTAGTGGGCCTGACAAGATTTACAAATCCTGCTCCTACGTATCTCAACAGAGAAATCAAGGCTTACGTAGTTCTGGGTAGAAAAATGTTTGTTTGTTGGTCGATTTTTTAGCGAAAGCTATATTGTATTAATCGACGAAAACATTGTTTTACCCAAAACAGATGAGGAGTGGACGCATAACACACATCGAACGGATTTATAGATCTACATTCGGAAAAGCGTCACTTATCTCGACTCAACAATTATGGCCGAAACATTGTTTTGTATCACTTAAGACAAGATACCTTTCGTTTATGAAAAGGTTTTTTGATTAACCGCACAGCGGCGAGAAAAGAATTTGATTGGTTGGATGCATTTTGAGTGATGGCGAGAACTTGGATGAGCGAGATATACATCTCGAATCCTAGTCTCAGGAGTGCATGGTATACACCATGTTCCATTTCCATCTTTATTGAAAAAGTATTAAGGTAGGAATTAGGTATTTTGAAGTTTGAAAGACGAGTACTTGTGACCTACAAGCTCTTACAACTTGGGTCTAATACTCGGGACTACGTCTGGACATTCCACCCAGGCAGTCTGTTTCTTTCCAATATTGCTAAGAAAATGATTCGAATATTTATGAATGTTTTGGAGGGAAGACGAATATTTATGGCTTACAAGCTCTTACAGCTTGAGCCTAATATTCGGGATTACGACTGGATATTACATCCAGGCAATCTTTTTCTTCCAACTTTATTAAGAAGATGATTTGAGATATTTGCAGGTGTTTTGGAGAGAAGACAAATATTTATGGCTTACAAGCTCTTACAGCTTGAGCCTAACATTCGGGATTACGACTGGATATTACATCCAGGTAATCTTTTTCTTCCACGCTTTATTTAGAAGGTGATTTGAGGTACTTACGGATATTTTGGCGAGAAGACGAATATTTATGACTTGCAAGCTCTTACAGCTTGAGCCTAATATTCGGGATTACGACTGGACATTCCATCCAGGTAACCTTTTTCTTCACGTTTTAATAAAATGATTTTTATTAAAGAGAAGACGAATATTAACGGCTTGCAAGCTCTTACAGCTTGAGCCTAATATTCGGGATTACGACTGGACATTCCATCCAGGTAACCTTTTTCTTCACAATTTATTTAGAAAATGATTTGAATATTAAATTAAAAACAATTAAAGTACCGAGGTTTGAAATTATTGAAAATTAAATTGATGTTGCTTTAAGAGCTCATTGTAAGAAGGCCCAAGAGTAAGCCATGAGAGGTTGATGGCGATGCTTAAAAGCAATCGACTTACAAGGGTATGGAAATGGGCTCGACGTTGAATCGAGAATTAAGTGACACTTATCATTATTACTTTTTTATGTTTTTTTTTTATCAATGAAATTGGGATGATTTATCATGATCGGAGCATACTCCACACATAAAAATAAATGATTCACATAAATCCCAAAGAAAGAATAATCACATAGTAATTAAATGTGAGGATTAAGGAAAATATGAGAAAGTCACAAAAAGTGCTGAAAAACCAAAACAACATGCCCAAGTATCAAACCCCGGACCAAAGAGGCAAAGAGCTATCTCCATCTCCACCAGGCCACTAATGGTCATCTGTTATACTAATAGCAAAATAGACATATGGCCCAGAATAAACGAAATAACAAAAACTAAAAAAAGTGAAATGGGCCGTAGGAGCTTGGGCTAAGACAAAATCAAGTGCCCAACAGTCCTTTAGACTGACCGGGTCCGGGTTGAAGGAAACCCACTTATTATTATAGTTAGAAACAAATTAACATTTTAAGGACAAGAAATTTTTAATAAAAATAAAACCATCTTATCTAAACAATTTCTTTTTCTTTTAGGCTTAAAGACAAATTAGTTAGAAATAGGATATTAAAACCCACCATGTGTCTGTTTTTTAGCAGTGAAAAAAAATATTAACTTTCAAAAACCTGTAACGCTTAATTACCACTTATTCAACAATATCTCAACAATATCTCAACCTAATTTCCACAGAAAGAAAAGCAATATTAAAAAAGAAAAAACGAGAGAGACATTCTTCAATCCTCTACAGTAAGAAAAACAAATCCAAGTTAAGATTGATATACCGTGTTTCCAAATGATTTCCGGTGAAGAAGTAGCTACTGAAACCGAACGGCGTTTTGTACGTGGTGGTGTATTTTGAGGTCGTTTGGTGTTCAGTGGTACTGTAGACGGAGGGTAAACCGCGATGGTCGCCGACTGAAGGAAGACGAGAACAGAGGATGTGCGGCGGCGTGCCGAAGGTTCGAAGGGAGTTTGTGAAGGACCGACGGTTTTTGTGTGTGGCGTTTTTGGGATTAGGTTTTTTTTGAAAGTTTTCGCCGCTCCCCCCTTCCTCTGAATCGCTCCCTCCTATTTATCTCACGGATTAGGGTTACAAATTGATGCTCAATGGTCCAATGGAGAAAGTCCCAGGATTGCTTTTTGATGCTCAGAGATGATTGCCCTGTTTGATCATTGGACTCGGAAAGGTAATCTGATCATAACCTTTTTTCTTGAACTTTGTCTTGATCCCATTTTGGGGAATTTCGGGAACTTACTGGCTTGGTAATTATTTTGTGTTTTTTTGGTTACTGCAGTGAAATGGTGAAAACCTGAGGAGCTCAATCACGGTTCTGTTGACGGTTCAAAGAGAAAAACGGGGTAATTCCTTCTTCAGAAATAAAGTTAGCATTGATATTTAGCAACTTAAATCCACGTTTCTGAACAACAGCTTCTGCCACCACTTTAGCTCCCGACCATGTGATCAAATTTATACTAAGATCAACTTCATTTAATTGGCCATGACCTTCTTCCAATGCCTTAGTGATTATAACTGCACCTTCATCCTTCAATTCATTCTCAGATAAATTTAACTTGGTGAGGAACTGCTTTGAAGATATACGGGCAAGCCACAGAAACAGCAGCTTTTGCAGTAATGTCATTTCCTGCCATATCCAAAATTTCCAGTGACGGTGTAGATTCCTTCAGAGCATGCGACAACGAACAGAGAAGCAAGTCCATCGGTAAGACGGCATGTCAATCATCAATGCGTCAATCATCAATGCATTTTTCTTAAACTTGTTCTGTTTTTCGCAGGTTCGGTGGTTTCGTGCAGAGTAGCTCATAGTCAAAATTGTACGCTCACACCAAACTTCCTAACAACATCATCAACAATGTCTTCCAAAGGCCCCCGGTATTTTTTCCGACATCGGAAGATTGTCCAGAGATATCCTTACCAAAGATTACAACTCCGATCAACGGTTCGCAATATCCTCCTCCACCAATTCCGGCATCGATTTGCATTCAACGTCATTGAAGAGTAGAGGACTTTCCTCCGGTGATGTTGCTGCTCAAATTAACCACAAAAAGAAAATACTCTTCTTTTCAAAGTTGATACCGAATCAAGTGTGTTGACAACATTTACTCTCACAAATTTTGTGTCTTCTGCGAAAGCCGTTGCTTCTATTTGATTACCTGATTACAAATCCGGAAAGATTGAGGTTCAATATCTTCATGATCATGCTGGTTTTACTACTTCTGTTGTTTTAAATTGCAACCCTGCTATTTGATTTTTCTGCGTTGACTTGTGGAAGTGCAGGTTATGGTTTGGAACTGGAAATTTGCATCTGCTGTAGAAGATTTTGCACAAACACAGTCATATCAGTGGTGCTTTGTTTTGGATCTTCTGAATCATGTCCATCCACGATTTGAACAACGCTTCAACTGGAATTCTTTCAACAAATTTCAAAATTGGAACTTGGTACCAATGATGCTCTGTTATCACAATATCTTTAGGATTTTGACCATGAACCAAACTGCTATACCGCGGCCCAGGACCCTCCTTACCGTATCCACATGAAGGCAATGCCGGCATCAATGGCCAATATTTTTCATCCTGAATTCCAAGAATGACAGCATCATGAGCAAGAAAAAGAGTCATATGACTAGTGAGATTAAACGGTGCAGTAAGCCAAAAACCAGGTGGCACATTCAACTGAGTACCACCCTTATCCCCAAACTTAGATATAACAGAAACAGCTCTTTCAAAAGCCTGAGTATTAACCGTAACCCCATCGCCAATCCAGTAGCAGTAGTTTGATGAAGCAACCGAAGCGGGTTCAAACCAGCAATAGTTGCAGCATCCGAAACAGCTCTTCTCTGAAAATCAGTGAAATAAACCGGAGTCCCAATGCAACAATCATTAACCGCCGCATTAAGAATCTTCTCAGCTATCTCTTTCATATTCGACAGCATCATAGCAAACACTTGCGTAGGCGTAAATGCCTTCACTTCCCCCAAGTACCTAGCCTGAATCAAAGGATATCCGTTTGGTCCTTCAGTGACAGTATAAGGCAGAGACTTAAGATCACGCTGCAAATCAGGATCCGAAAACTGTTTCCCAATAAGCCTCTTAATCTGTGAGATCGAATTCTTAGGGTTCATCATAGTTGAAGCAGCACCGGCAATACCAATAAACCGTTGCTTTTCACCAAAACAAACAATAGCAGGGGTTTTATTGTTAGTGAACAAAAACAACTGTTATTGCTGTTGCTATTGTTATTATGTCTTGCACTTTTAAAATTCTTATGCGCATTTTTTTGGATCTTTTTGCAGATGCAGGTTTTAATGCTTCCCTCTGATACCTAGTGGGATTCCGGCTAGGTGTACATTACTCGGAACAGGGTAATTTTCAATATCCCAAAGGATAGAAGCCGAGCCATCTAAAGAGCTACGGTGTTGTTGGCTTGAAAAAACACTGAATTATGCTTGCATTTGATTCAGTAATATTTTGTCCCTTCTACTCCAAGGGATCCCCGGACATTGTCGGTGTAAATCTGCTATTTGAGTTAGCCATCAGTGTACTAGAAAACCAGAACTTCCTTACGTATAATAGATAAGGAAGTAGCAATAACTGATGGAGAATCAAATACGACGTCCGATACGCATATGGATCCGTGATTGAGGTGTCGTCCTGGTGTTATTTTGTACCGTGGTAAATCATTGGACTTACCGGTTTTGTTGTTGCATTTGCAAGAAAACGGAATCTTAATGACTTGGACGGTAACGCGGGCGGTTGATGCTTCAGCGATGAGTAATGGCGGCTACAGTTTGGATTTGTGAAAAATGAAGCAGGTATGAGTGACAGAAGCAGGAGGTAAAGGATCATTAGTCAAATGATCAGCTTGAATAAACCTGGGGCACTTCCCCTGAAGTCTTCTCGGTTTCAACATTCCAAGTAGTAATAAAGTTGGCTTTCTTCATGCATCACCATCTTCCTGCCTGAACTGACGCCACTTCCATCTTGGTCATCAAAATGCTCTGACGCATTCATTAGATCTTGGGAAACCATTCCATTTTGCACATTCAAGAGCAACGTCACTTCCATTTTCTTCACTGTATTTAACATCCATCGAGGTTGAGTTTTGCATTGTATCCTGAAGTCCATTATTCTGAGCAACAGAATCTACAAAAACACCGATATCCAGGGGTTTTAAGTATTCCATGATTCTTCATTAATATTCTCCAAAGGTCTTCCAAGAACTCTAATGCAAAGGTGGACTAGACTTTGAGGCTTTTTCTTCTTAGATAGAAATCCGGGAAATTGAGGATGGTTGATTACGGCAATGGAGGACTTGGATTTGGAATTAGATTGGAATAGGGATTAGATGTGAATTATGGTTATATCTCGGTTGTGATTTTTTCTTTTTTCTTTCTGATGAAATTCGGGAATTGGTTGTAATGTAGAAGTTAACGGTAGGATATGGATGTGATGCATTGTTATTGCCCGAATGTTAAATGAAAATGTATGTATGAAAATGAGTTTGGAAATGCTTGAAAGTTGAATGTTATTGAATGTTATTGAATGTTATGAAATGAGTATGTACTATTTTGATTTGGGATGCATTATGGATACAAAATGGATTTTGGATTTTGGATTTTGATTATAAAAATGGATGTGGATTTTTAGGAATAATCCAATATTAGTTTGAATGTCAATTTAATTACTAATAACAAATCAGCAAAAAAAACCAAATTAAAAACAAATTAATCTATAATTCATTTAAAATTACTTGGATATCAACTCTAACGTTCATTTGGAAATAAAAATCGATTAGAGTTTTAATCATTAGTAAAAATAAACAATTAAGATTAAATTGACAATTGGAATTAAACTTAATTTGAAATCGAATTAAAAATAAAGAAGAGTCAAGATATTAAAATCCATTTTATACTGATGAATGTATGCAAATGCAAAAATAAAAGAAAAAAATGGAAAAATTTCAGGATCAAAATCGGGGTGTATGACAAAGTGCTTTCTTCAGAGTCAGATTTACCCACCTGGGGCATCTGTGAAAGATAGAAAGACTTTGAGGAGATTGTCAGGCAGTTTCTACCTCAATGGCAATGTGCTTTATAAGAGGAATTTTGACATGGTTCTACTCAGATGCGTGGATAGACACGAAGCAGACCTATTAATGACTGAGGTCCATGAGGGTTCATTTGGTACTCATTCCAATGGACATGCCATGGCTAGAAAGTTGTTGAGAGCAGGCTACTATTGGCTGACAATGGAGTCTGATTGCTGCAAATATGTGAAGAAATGCCATAAGTGTCAGATTTATACGGATAAGATTCATATTCCCCCGACACTTCTGAATGTGATTTCATCACCATGGCCTTTCTCCATGTGGGGAATTGACATGATTGGCATGATAGAACTGAAAGCGTCCAACGGTCACAGGTTTATTCTCGTAGCAATTGATTACTTCACCAAGTGGGTTGAAGCGGCATCGTATGCAAACGTGACCAGGCAAGTGGTGGTGAAGTTTATCAAGAATTAACTCATATGCCGTTATGGTGTGCCCGATAAGATCATTACTGATAATGGATCTAACTTGAACAACAAGATGATGAAAGAGCTGTGTAGCGAGTTCAAGATCGCACATTATAATTCTTCTCCTTACAGACCCAAGATGAATGGGGTTGTTGAAGCTGCTAATAAGAATATCAAGAAGATTATCCAGAAGATGGTTGTCACGTACAAGGATTGGCACGAGATGCTGCCATTTGCTTTGCATGGATATCGTACATCTGTCCGCACTTCAACAGGGGAAACCCCTTTCTCTCTTGTTTACGGTATGGAGTCTATGCTCCCAATAGAGGTGGAGATCCCATCAATGAGAGTCTTGATGGAAGCCAAGTTGGCTGATGCTGAATGGGTTCAGAGTCGTTATGACCAGTTGAATTTAATTGAAGAGAAGAGATTGACTGTCATGTGTCATGGTCAGTTATATCAGCAAAGGATGAAGAAAGCCTTTGATAAGAAGGTCAAGCCTCGTGTGTTCCGAGAGGGTGACCTTGTGCTCAAGAAAGTTTTGTCTTTCGCACCCGATTCCAGGGGCAAGTGGACTCCAAACTATGAAGGTTCATATGTTGTTAAGAGAGCCTTTTCAGGCGGTGCTTTGATACTTACAACTATGGATGGGGAGGATTCCACTCGTCCTGTGAATTCAGATGCAGTCAAGAAATACTTTGCCTAAAAATAAAAACAGAATAGCTCGCTAAGTTGAAAACCCGAAAGGGCAGCTTAGGCAAAAATGAGCGTCTCGGTGGATTGAAAACCCGAAAGGGCGATCCAGGCAAAAGTTAGAGACATAAAAAAAACGAATATGTATCCCACTAGATTGAGTACCTCACCCTGGGGCAATCTAGGCAAAAATTAGGTATTTGGCAAGTAACTGCATCCTGACAAGACTTTGTTCTACAAGTTGTCATCTATCAGAGATTCTCGCTCAGTCATCGTCAACTGAAGTTTCGAAGACATCGGATTCAGAGTTGGTGGAGAAATGGTCATTATGTTCAATGTAGCCCTTTTCCAATATATATCACCAATTTCAAATTTTTTAAAGATCTATGGAGTCTTGCCATTTGCAGACTACCATTCCATCAAATAAATTTGAGCCTTTATCCAATTATTTGCACTCTTATTTGTTTCTATTCAACAAATATTT
Source organism: Lathyrus oleraceus (assembly GCF_024323335.1). NCBI lineage: Eukaryota > Viridiplantae > Streptophyta > Magnoliopsida > Fabales > Fabaceae > Lathyrus > Lathyrus oleraceus. Next base: position 180,438,572 of record NC_066585.1, read on the forward strand.
TGCATGTTTTAATTGAGAAATATCATTGTTTTTAAATAATTAAATTTTTGTATTTAAACAAAGTGAACATTCACAATGATAAAAGGATATTGGGATGTCTTCAGTGCTCTCCCAAAGATGGTATGATTCTCAACAAGGTAAGACATTTGTTCATATTCCTGGCATGCTTGTGTCCTCTTCCTCCGGAGCCTTTTGTGGTTTTTCTCCCGAGCAGAGTGTTTGGTAAAGATATTCATCCCTTCTTCCTCCTCAGCAGATGTGATCTCTTTGGTAGGGCAATATTTGGCGATCTTTAGAAGTTTCTGATTGATGATTGTTCCCCAGAGATCCATCCCCTCCTCTGATAATTTCCCCGGTAGAGTTGCTGCTACGGAGGAGTTCATCTGTGCGATGATTTTGTCCCTAGTTGGAATGGCTGATATGTATTCCCCTGCAGAGATCTTTGTTTCCTGGTATCACTTGCCCCTCATGATATTGGATATTTTCCACTTGGCCTGACTTTCTCTCTTGAGATGTAGTACCGGATGTTTGTTCATCGTTCGTTGAACCTGGTTGTGTTAGAAATGTCTGTTCGTCAGCATTCATCATACATAAACCACGCATATATGCATAATTTTAACATTCAGATATTCATGTTGCATCCTTTGCCTTATATCTTTGATTGTTATCACCTGCTGGTTGGTAATGTTTCCCCAAAGTAGATGTTTATGTCTGATCTACCCACATAGAGTCAGCCCCATAAGCAGAAAGTGTTTATCCTTTCTTCCATAGTCCCCACCGAGTTATATCCTCGTGGATGATGGTTGTTTCTGATTCCCCTAACACATATATTGGGACAGAATTCCCCATTGAGTTATATCCTCATAGGGACAAGTCTTGTTTCATCGTGCCTCTCTAGTTTGATCCTAGATCGGCTTCTCGTGTCTTTTTCCTGCGATTCCCTGTAGTTCAGATGAATGATTGCTCAGTAACCAGTAATTATCCATCTTTTCCACGGCGGAGTCTGTGGTTTTCTACCTTTATACCGGTAGTCGTAAACCCGATTTTTATCCCCTTTGCAGAGTTAACCTTTTTTGTTCATCCTAACCGATGACGGTTACTCTTCCGTGGTTTTCTATCCAGTATCTGGTAGATGTAATCCCCCTTGACGATTATCTTTATCCAATATTTGGTATTGATAGTCCTTCACCCTTTTTGAGTATATTTCCCGGTAACCGGTGATATATCTCTCGGATCATTGCCTTTGTCAATGTATCCCCAACGAGTCATCTTTCATTCGCCCTTGTCGGTAATGATTGTTTCTCCCTCGGATTTGGTAATCTTTATATACCTAGTTGTTGGTATCCCGATGCCCTTTCTTTTTGGTCGATTCATCCTTTATTAACCAGTAATCGGTTGTGGATAATCTTCCATGTGAGTATATTATCTACGTTCGGACGGTAATAGATAATATATCTCATGCGCTCTTCAGTCGAAGTCTTTATTCTTCCCCAGTCGAGTGAGATTCGTATCCCCTTTGTGGAATCGAATGTCCATCCTGTAATCGAGTTTGCTTTTTAGCCCTCTTTTGGATGATGAGTGTCTTGGGAATATTCCCCAATTCACGCCTTGGTTGGTCACCTATTATATGCCCAATAACCGGCATCCCTGATGTTCCTTCCTTCTGCTCCCTATTATGACTTTTGTCCCCTGTGGAGTCATATTTCCTGAGTCGAAATATACCTTTTTAGGTTTTCCTTAGATGATTTCGGATGTTTGATATCTCTCACCTTTATACCGGTCTTAGATATTCATTCTCCTCGAGCATATTGTTCCTTCATCCTTATACCGGTGTTCGGATCACATGTCTCTTTGAGCTTATTACCCAGTAACCGGTAATACCTCATCCTGGTGTTTCCCCGGAGGAATCCTGTTTGGATGTTCTCCAGTGAGGTCCCTCAGTGGATTCTCCCCATCTGAGTCCGGATTTTCATCCGAAGTATCCTTTGTGGATAGTTCCGCTATATTGGCATATTCCCCAGTACATGCGCCTTTGAGTCAGCTCGGGTTCTTCCATTGATTTATTTTCATGAAGTCTCTCTCGTGCCTCTCAGTAAATCTAAGTCGTGCCCTGCTCACGCAATTTATTCCCTTTTCTATCCCCATTAGAGTCCCAGAGTCTCTGTCCCATGGAGTGAATTACTCATATGGATTGCCAGTTTCTCTGGATTTCTTTTCTTCTTTGTGGACACATATCCCCACAATGTATTACCCTTTTGCATACATACATTTGCATCATGAGGTCTCTTAGGGATCAAAATTCGTCTCTTTGTTATTATTTAAGCCCATTCTACCTCGTCGAGACGAAGATTTTAACCTTCACTTCTCCGGCTAGAATGACCTTAAATAGGGGCATCTGTAAGACCCTAATTTTGGCCCTAAGATCCCTCATGGCATCATAATATTGCATTTGCATAGCCTCAAGGATCATAAGCATCTTGGTTCCCTTTGCCTTTGGGTGGGATCCCTTGTGAGTGGTTTGAGATCACCAAGCATGCTTGAATTGTATATTATTGCTTCTCTCATTTTATTTACTAACCAAAATCACAAAAATATGTCACTAACATTTCTTGTTTGTAGCTTGAGCAATCACAAGATCCAAAGCTTCTAGGAGATCATCTGTACAATGATATGGTCAAGAGAAGATGAAAGAAAGCATGGTAATGGTTCCCAACACTCTCATCCATCAAATATGCCTCCCAAGTATCTCAATTCATCATTTTGATCAAAGCAAGTCAAGGGGTTTGAGGTTTGTTTCCCAAGGAAACCTTAATTCATCTGATCATCAACAATGCCTTGGTCATTAAGCAACCTCAGCCCATGGTCAAATACAATCAAGGTAAGTTCTTTAATTCATCATCTCATGCATATTTGAACTCATTTGAGTGTCCTCAATCATCAATTCATCAAGATATGAGTTGTGGACTTGAGAAGTTGATCAATCAATTCATCTGACTATTTTGAAATGCATTGAGACCTAACTTTTTATGTGTTAGTCAAATGGAGATGACCCCAAGAGAAAACATGTTCTTACGAACAATATGAACAACTTTCATGTTCATAAAAATTTGATTTGAAGCTTGAAAGGTCATCATCCATTCCAAGACATTATAGCTCATTTTGACTAAAACCCTAATTTTGGGTCAACTTCCGAAGAACATAACTCATTCATTTTTCATGATTTTGAGGTGAGACTTAATGAATTGGAAATCTTATTGTGTCTAATTCAAATGTTATATTGACAAAAATTGAAAAATCTCAAAATAAATACATGTGATAATGCAAAACATTATAGGTCATTTTAGGCCAAATGCATTGAAATGTGAAAAAGTCCAACTTCAAGTACCCATAACTTCTTCACTAAAAATCCAAATGATGCAAAATTTAAGTCCAAATTGATTATCTTGAAAAGATATACAACTTTCATGTTTCAGATATTATCATTTGGAGTTTGCATCATTGAAATAGAAGGGCTTGAACATTGGCCAAATTTGGAAACTTCACAAATGCATGTTTTGCACCCTACACTTCAAGCTCAAATTTCATCAATTTCCAAGGTCCAATTGGAGTTTTGATCAACATAGCATTTGTTCCTTATGCAACAAGCTTTCTAACCATTACTCATAAGGTTGCATTTGGAGTTTGGAAGCATCATTTTCGAAGACATGAAGAATTAAGTGCATTTTGTGAAATTCATTTCAAACACATTGCATGAGTTGTTAACATCTAATTTGCACGTCCATTTCTCATTTGGTGATGTATAGCAATCCATTCCAATCAGAATTGGACCCTCCATACGCCTGTACAGGCCCATGCATGGAGGCCCTCTTCTCCCATGCACACTTTATTCATTGCATTTCAGATGGTTTTGGCTATAAATACAAGTGTTATGCTCTTCAATTCTTCAACCTAATGGCACCTAAATCCCTGATGAATTGAATCCCCACCCATACCAAAGGAACAAACTTCATTTTTCTCTAAAAATTTCAGATCTGGAATTCAATTGCATTGATTGATTTTTAAGATCTAAAGTTCCTAGACCTTCTTCATTTGATCCATTGAAGCTTCTGTTTGCAAAAGGAACCAAAGAGAGTGACTCAATTCTTCACAATCCAAAGGTTTTGCTCAACTGAATTTTGCTTCGAATCTCATCATACATTGCTCCATTTGCCTTGATCTTGTGTTGTCTGAAGTCCTCTTTATAGAGACATCATTATTGTGTGCTTAATTGTTGAAATCGAGCAAGTTCAGTTGAACACCACCAAAGTTCCATCTCTGATTTCTCTCTTAATAGGAATCTAGAGTGGAATTGAGTGGGATAGGAGTGATGTACATCACTTCACCTTTCGAATGGTGCCTGGATCGTGCATTTTGATGCACATTTGAACCTCTGTGATTTTTGATCTTCATCGGAGCTTGTCGGAGAAGACGGTGGCGCTGGCCACCGTCTGGTCTCCAGATCAGATCTGGACCGTCCCTTTCCATTTCCAGATCTAATCTCAACAGTCCATTGTTATGACTTTCTTTTATTCTTTATGCTTCTCATTGACTGAGGTCCATGGTGCGCGCGCTTGCCAATGCCATTGGATCCTCCACGTCATTTAATGAGATACAATCCAACGCGTGTGGATTTTTCATATTTTCCATTTCTGATTTTATTTTCCATTTCATTTTTTAATTCCATTTCATTTTCTAAAATTCATATCTCTTTTATTATTGGTCCAAAAGTTATGGGACCAATTGCATTATTTCTCTTTTAATTTCTAGTTTCTAAAAATGATTTTAAATATTTTTATGTTATCATTTGCTATTTTTTAGTAATTTTCTCTTTTCTGGTTATTTTTAATTCATTTTAAATAGTTTTTGATATTCAAAAAATACAAAAATATTTTTCCAACCTCTTTGAATGATGATAGATCTATAAAAAATATTCTCATCAATTTATTAATTGATTTGAGATTTTAGTTCAATTAGGTTATTTTTATTCATTTTTAATTGATTAAAAGTAGTTTCTGACTTTTAAAAATGCTGAAATTTTTTGTCAAACTTTGTTTCACCTTGTTGAACTTGGGATAATTCACTTGGACTTTTCAAAGTTGATTTGAAGTGAGTTTGAAGTTTGACCTTTCTTTAATATTTTAATTCAAGTTTTATTTTAAATATTAAAAATACCAAAAATATTTTGTTTATTTCTTGACTTCCAATCTTCATCTTGCTTCTGTTTTCTATTGTTTGACCTTGATCTTCCATATCTTTGGTCAACATTTGTTGATTGGTACATTCCATTTCATTTAATGCACTTTAATTCTTCATTTATATTCTTTATCTTCTTCTTCTTCACCTTCTTTTCTTTTTGATCAATGAGTTAAAGGTTGATGGTTAGCATTGATTAGGAAGGTTTAATCTTCCTTGATTCAAATCTAATTCATCTTGATCAAATGATCAAGTGAATGGCTTTGCATTAAGGATAGATTGCCTTTTAAATCATGCAAAGGACTTAAACCAATACAAGATCATTTTTCATCTTCTTTTTGGCATGGCAAGTTGTTGGAGTTTGATTCTCTAATCAAGACCTCTAACGTGTGTTGTTGCCTATATTATTATTGATCGGCCTCAGATAGTTGTGACTTCTACATAAGTCCAATTACAATTGCTTAACATAGCGTTAAATTTGGCTTATGGCACACTAACTATTAACACTAACCACTAACCATTAACATTTAATTCTTGCTCTTTACATTTATGCAATTTACTATTCTTGTACATATTATTCATTTGCTTTTCCCCTTTTCTCATTTGAGCACATGTTTATGTTAATGCAATTTGCCTTTTGCTCACTTGAGCACATAATTGTGTATATATCATTGTGTTTGTGTTTTGTTTTGATTGTTGTGGACCAATTGCAAAGAAATGGACAAATGGACTTAGACTTTAGGACTTTCCCCTATGAAAATTTGGAGTCAAAGAGCAACTAAGCATTGGGCCTTTAGAGTGCTATAAAAGTCAAAGAGCAACTAGGCATTGGGCCTTTAGAATGCTATAAGTGCTAAAGAAAACTATGGGAGGACCAATTTCTAAACTCTTTCTTGTTCATTCTTGATTTGTTTGATAGAACTTGTTAATGTGTGTGTTCCTGTGCTAGGGATTCCAACATTGAGCCTAAGTGAGGAACCATTGCCATGAACTTCTAAGAGAGAGAGATCAAAGAGCCATTGAGGAATTTTCCAAGAGCTTAATTGATTGTTGATTGCTTGAGCTTACTATTATTTTGCTTGCATATTTCAAAGGTTGGGAGCTACTTGGATCATCAATATGATCTCAAGAGAGGAACTCCATTTGTGGTCTTGTTTCTTATCCCCTATCTCTTGTATGATTAGGACTTTAGCCATTCTTCTTCTTCCCTCCACTCTAACCCAAGCCAAAACTTTTGTGTAAACATTTAACACTTCTTTTCAAACATTAGAAACCTAAGCCTTATGCTTTTAATTTTCAAACTTTCTTTTCATAACACTTATTTTGAATTGAACTTTAAATCAACTTTGACCATATTTTGTAAATACTCTTAATTGGTAAATACCACTCATCCAAATACCTTTTGTGGTTTCAATGGCCACTTCCTTACCCCGATCTCTGACATTTTTACTAGTTTTTGATTCGATAAAACTTTTAGATTTTTGTTCGCTTTCTAACCATTCCTTTGGATAAATAGAAGTGTGGTGGCGACTCGACTTGTATGGTTTACCTTGGATTTAGTCAATATCTCTAATGGTAACGAATACCCCGCTACACTTGGAAATTCCAAGGAGGATACCCATCACCAGTTAGGATGAACATATCAAGGATATACCAACTGATCAAAAAAAGGTAGGAATTACATCTATCAAAAGCTGGATAGAAAACCGTCAGAGAGAAAATTTGTCATCGGTTAGGATGAACATATCAAGGATAGACTCTGCGAGGGGACAAAGTAGGATTTACAACTACCGATTAGTGGGTAGAAGACCAATCAAAGAGAAAATTCGTCACCGGTTAAGATGAACATATCAAGGATCGACTCTGATGAGGAGCAAAAATAGGGATTATATCTATCAGTTACTGGATCGAATACCATAGAAGAGAAAGTCTGTCAACGGTTAGGATGAACATATCAAGGATTAACTCTCTGGGGAACAAAATAGGGATTACAACTACCTTTTTACTAGGTAGAATACCAAAAATGAGAACATCCGTCACTGGTTAAAGTGAACATATCAAGGATAAACTCAGGCAGGGAAAAGAAAGATATCTGTCACCGGTTAGGATGAACATATCAAGGATATACTTCCTGGGGACTCTACTGAGGAGAAAAATAAGGGTACTCTTGTCGCCATAATAGAGAATAATAATCTCAAGCAAATCTAATATGGAGATGCAGAATATACAAATTATGTATATGTATATATGATGGTTATGCTGACAAAACGATCACAAAGGATACAGAGGTGTCGCAAAGAAATTGAACCACCGGCGTAATCCTCGGTCAATCCACAAAATATGGAGACAACTGCTGGAGAACAAAGAGATCAACATCTCAAAGGTACAAACCTAACTGGGGAAGGAGGAGATCTGCGGAGGATAGATCATCCAATCTATGGGGAATTTTAGATCAACACCATAAAAATGGGAGACAACCCTACAGAGAATAATCATAACAAAAGCTGCTTAGAAACATGGAGGAAACTCTGACTGGGAGCAAGTTGAATAGTGATTTGTGGGGAAACCAAAGCGATCCACCGGGGAAGATCAACCTTCCCTGAAGATCAGCCCTGCTGAGGAAATACAAACTTCGCTGGGGAAGGCAAAAACTCTGTCGGGGAAAACTACACGCCGCAGGGTATCTGAATCAACCAAATCAACTGGGGAAAGGAAAGAAATTCCACTGAGGATCAAACATTTCGCCGAGGAACTGAATTAACACTAATGTCTAAGGATACCCGAAGGGTTAACTGCTTGGGGAACCTCTGATGCTTCACACTTAAGGACTTACTATTCATTGAAATATTGTTGATATTCCTTTTACTTGCTTTGGAAAAATTCTTGCTTTTATATATTAAAGAAAACTTGATTTTGATTTAAAAATGATCATAATAAAATTTAAAACTATTGGCTGAAGTAAATAAGAGTAGAAACAATTTGGATAAAAGCTCAACTTTATTTAATAGAATGGTAGTCTGTAAATGACAAGACTCCATAGATTTTACAAAGTTGAAAGTGGTAATTTACATGGAAATGGGTTACATTGAATACAAATAATCCTTAATCCTTCTACCAACTCTTGATATCCACTGTGCTCCTGACCGCTGTTGGGGTGATGAATCGATGTCAACCCTTTATGCTCAAACAAGCCTTCAAAACACTGAAGATCAGCAGAATGCAGTTACTTGCCATAATCCCTAATTTTTGCATAAGTTGCCCCGAGGTGGGGTACTCAACTTATCCGGAAATTCTTTTTGTTTTATGTCTCTAATTTTTGCCTGGATCGCCCTTTCGGGTTTTCAATCCACCGAGACGCTCATTTTTGCCTAAGTCGTCCTTTCGGGTTTTCAACTTAGCGAGTTGTTCTTTTCTTTTTTAGGCGAAGTATTTCTTGACTGCATCTGCGTTCACAGGACGAGTGAACTCTTCACCATCCATAGTTGTAAGAATTAAAGCACCGCCTGAAAAGGCTCTCTTAACAACATATGGGCCTTCATAATTAGGAGTCCATTTTCCTTTAGAATCTGGCTTGAACGTCAAAATCGTCTTGAGCACAAGGTCACCTTCTCTGAACACTCGAGGTATGACTTTCTTATCAAAAGCTTTCTTCATCCTCTGCTGATATAACTGACCATGACACATGGTAGTTAATCTTTTCTCTTCAATTAAATTCAACTGGTCAAACCTGGTCTGACACCATTCAGCCTCAGTCAACTTGGCTTCCATAAGCACACGCAATGAAGGAATCTCAACCTCTACGAGGAGCACTGCTTCCATACCATATACAAGAGAGAAAGGGGTTTCCCCTGTTAAAGTGCGGATGGATGTACGATACCCATGCAAAGCAAATGGGAGCATCTCATGCCAATCCTTGTACGTGACAACCATCTTCTGGATAATCTTCTTAATATTCTTAGTCGCAGCTTCAACAGCCCCATTCATCTTAGGTATGTAGGGAGAAGAATTATGATGTGCAATCTTGAAGTCTTTGCAAAGGGCTTCCACCATATTGTTATTCAAAATCGATCCAGTATCAATAATGATCTTACTTGGCACACCATAACGATATATAATCTAATTCTTGATAAACCTTACAAAAACTTGCTTGGTTACATTTTCATACGATGCCGCTTAAACCCATTTTGTGAAGTAGTCAATTGCCACCAAAATGAAACGATGTCCATTCGAAGCTTTGGGCTCAATCATCCCAATCATATCAATTCCCCACATGGAGAAGGGCCATGGGGAAGAGATAACATTTAGAAGTGTCGGAGGAACATGAATCTTATCAGCATAAATTTGACACTTGTGGCATTTCTTCACAAATTTGCAACAGTTAGATTCCATTGTCAGCCAATAGTAACCTGCTCGCAACATCTTCTTTGCCATTGCATGTCCATTGGAATGAGTTCCAAAGGAACCTTCGTGCACTTCGGTCATCAACAAGTCTGCTTCGTGTCTATCCACGCATCTGAGCAAAACCATGTCGAAGTTTCTCTTGTACAGTATATCACCATTCAAGTAGAAATTACCGGCTAATCTTCTCAAAGTCTTCTTATCTTTCAAAGATGCCCCAGGCGGGTAAAATCTGACTTTGGAGGAAACATTTGATATTGTAATACCACGGCTTCTCGTGTTTGATCTCTTCAACAGTAAACACATGAGCTGGCCTATCAAGATGCATCATAGACAAATTGGGAACTTCATTCCAATACTTCACCATAATCATTGACGCCAACATTGCAAGAGCATCTGTCATCCGGTTTTCATCTCGAGGGATATGATGAAACTCAACCTTTGTAAAAAAAATTTGAAATCCTTCTTGCATAATCTCTATATGGTACTAAACCGGGTTGATTTGTCTCCCATTCTCCTTTGATTTGATTCACAACCAAAGCCAAATCACCGAAGACATCCAAATACTTGATTCTGAGATTTATGGCCTCTTCAAGCCCCATAATGCAAGCTTCATATTCTGCCATGTTGTTTGTGCACTTGAAAGTCAATCTAGCTATAAATGGTATATGCGTGTCTTGAGGAGTAATAATCACTGCCCCAATTCCATTTCCATATTGATTAACAACTCCATCAAACACCATGCCCCAATGGGAACCAGGTTCTAGCCCTTCTTCAAGCAATGGTTCATCACAATCTTTCATTTTCAAGTACAAAATCTCTTCATCGGGAAAACCATACTGCACTGACTGATAATCTTCAATTGGTTGGTGAGCCAAATGGTCAGCCAAGATACTACCTTTGATCGCTTTCTGAGATCGGTATTTGATGCCATACTATGATAACAACATCTGCCAACGGGCAATCCTCCCAGTTAGAGCAGGCTTCTCAAATATATACTTGATTGGGTCCATTTTGGATATCAACCAAGTGGTATAATTCAACATATACTGACACAGACGCTTAGCGGCCCAAGCCAATGCATAACAAGTCTTCTCAAGCATAGAATACCGAGTCTCACAATCGGTGAACTTCTTACTGAGGTAGTAAATTGCAAATCCTTTTTTTCCAGTCTCATCTTGATGACCTAGAACACAACCCATACTATCTTCTAGCACAATCAAATACATGATCAACGGTCTTCCTTCAACAGGGGGAGACAAAATAGGAGGTTCAAGCAAATATTCTTTGATACTGTCAAAAGCTTTCTGGCAGTCTTCGGTCCAATCACAAGACTGATCTTTCTGAAGAAGCTTGAATATAGGTGCATATGTGGCTGTCATGTGGGAAATGAATCTGGAAATATAATTCAAGCGGCCGAGAAAACCTCTGACTTGCTTCTCAGTTTTGGGCGCAGGCATTTCTTGTATTGCTTTGACCTTGGCAGGATCAACTTCAATACCCTTCTCGCTGACAATAAAGCCCAACAACATACCAGAACGAACACCAAAAGTACACTTATTGGGATTCAAGCAGAGTTTATATTTCCTCAAACGCTGGAATAGCTTCAACAAATGCTCAACATGTTGCTCTTCATCAATTGATTTAGCAATCATGTCATCGACATAAACTTCAATCTCTTTATGCATCATATCATGAAAAAGAGTAGTCATTGCTCTTTGGTAAGTTGCACCAGCATTCTTTAAATCGAAAGGCATCACTCTATAACAGAATGTTCCCCAGGGTGTAATGAATGTGGTCTTCTCCATATCTTCGGGTGCCATTTTGATCTGATTATATCCAGAAAATCCATCCATAAACGAAAAGACTTTGAATTTAGCAGTATTGTCTACCAACATATCAATGTGTGGCAAAGGGAAATCATATTTCGGACTGGCTTTATTCAAATCTCTATAGTCAACACACATGCGGACTTTTCCATCTTTCTTCGGCACTAGCACAATATTGGATACCCATTGCGGATACTCAGCAGTCACAAGGATATCAGCATTAATCTGCTTCTGCACTTCCTCTTTGATTTTCACATCCATATCAGGATGCGTTCTTCTCAACTTCTGTTTGACTGGCGGGCATTCTGGCTTCAGCGACAATCTATGCTCCACAATCTCAGAATCCAACCCAGGCATGTCTTGATAGGACCAAGCAAACACATCTGAATATTCTCGAAGAAGACCAATCAACCCCTTCTTAGCATCTGGACACAGTCGAGACCCAATCTTGACTTCCTTCACATCATCTTCGGAACCCAAGTTGACTAGCTCAATCTGCTCTTCAAACGACTGAATAATCTTTTCATCTTGCTCAAGAAGACGAGTCAATTCATCACTCACTTCTACATCACTTTCCTCCTCGGCCTCAAACACAGGGAATTCAAAATTTGGAGAAGGATGAGGATCATTGTATTCAATGGGGTTAGGAACCAACCTGCATAATGATTTGATATTTTGATTTTAGAGAAGTGAATTTGTGACCAAATATTATGCAGATGGACAATTATATTGTTTATATATGTTTTTTGTGATTACCATTTTCAGAATAAAGCAAAAAGTAAAAATAAACATCAAAGATGTGGATGAATAGAATTAATTTTATTGATGATCAATTTGAAAATGCCCAAACAATGTTCACTTCTCCCTTAGGCATAGGAGAAGGATTTTAAAATATAAAAGAACTTACTTAGATCGATGCAAAATAACAAGAATATCAACGGTAGTCCAATTGTTTCATGTCTTTCCATGCGTTACAAAGTTGGTACAGTCTTCCTCTTGGCTATCCTCTAGCACAGCAGCTAAGTGTTGTTCATTGCCATGAATGAACCCTCCTCTACGGAAGCTAAGTTGCATATCTTCGGATCTAACAGTTGATGAGCCTTTCTGGAACCCCAAACCGGTTCTGCCTTTGTTGTTAGAGACCTCTACCATGCACCCCCATTGATCAACAACACCTTCTTCAACAATCTTCTGAGCATCTTTCAACAAGGACATAAGTGCCCCAATTCTCTTCTCAGCAGCAATAGATAAGGCTTGGAACGAAGTTCCAACCTCATCCTCATCTTCAACATACGAGAAAGATGACAGATGGCTAACCAACAACTCCTTCTCTCCTCCAACAATCACCGGCTTGCCATTATTGACAAATTTCAATTTCTGATGCAGAGTGGAGGTAACAGCCCCTGCCTCATTAATCCATGGCCTTCCCAATAAACAGCTGTAGGCCGGGTGGATATCCATTACTTGAAAAGTAATCTTAAAATCACTCCGACCTATCTTAATTAGAAGGTCCACTTCACCAATTACTGTCTTGCGCGAACCATCAAATGCTTTGACGATTACACCGCTATACCTCATGGGCACTCCTTGGTAAGATAACTTTGACAAAGTTGACTTCGGAAGCACATTCAGTGACGAATCGGTGTCAACAAGCACATTTGACAAAGCATCTTCCTTATAGTTCATTGAAATATGCAAAGCCAGGTTATGATTTCTTCCCTCCCCAGGGAGTTCTTCATCGCAAAAGCTCAAATTATTGCATGAAGTGATGTTAGCCATGATATGATCAAATTGATACACAGTAACATCATGCTCTACGTATGCTTGTTCAAGAACTCTCTGGAGTGCTTCTCTGTGCGCTTTGGAATTCAAAAGCAGAGACAACACGGAGATCTTTGAGGGAGTCTGGAGCAGCTGCTCAACCATATTAAATCCGTTCCTCTTTATCAATCGGAGTACCTCGTCATCATCATTGGCTTTCAAGTTGCTAGATTCACCAGACTTATCCTTTGAACAACCAACCGGATCTACATTAGGTACCTCCACCTTCTTACCAACAGTCGTTTCCTCTTTATTTTCTGGGACCACCGGCCCAAACACTCGACCACTGCGGGTCACCTTCGTGACATTGGCAATGCTCACTACTGAACTAGTCGTAGGTAACGGGACCTCTTGACCATTCTTTATCATTGTAGCATTGTATTGGTACGGTACAACCTTATCAGATGAATACGGGATTGGACCCGCTAACCGTATTACCAACGGCGATACTGATCTTTGATTGACATTATTATTGTTGTTGTTATCATATTGAATTACCAACCGCTCTTGTTGCTTGAAAATGGGCATTATGACATTGACGTCGTCATCTACATGACGAGATTGAACAATCTGGATCATGCCTTCATCCATCAGACGTTGGGTGTCCCTTTTCACTACATCACACCCTCTTGGGTTCACACTAAAAACAACACAACCATCATGGTCATGTTCACAGTCACTCACCAAACAGATATCCTTATGCATCTGCACCAATGATCTTTGGATAAACCGGACGTCAAAAACCTTGAATTCTCTAGGACAACCGTCCATCATATTCACTGAAGAGTTCCCATGAGCGGGCAAAGGGTTTTCTTTCACATTCGGCGTGCGGTCCTCAAAGGACACCATACCACTCTTCATAAGCTTTTGAACCTCATACTTCAATGGATATCAGTTTTCAATATCGTGTCCGGGTGCTCCTTGATGAAAAGCACAACGGAGCTTAGGTTTATACCACCAGGGAAGTGGTTCTGGGATCTGCGGTGGGTTCCTTGGTTGAATTAAGTTCTTGAGAACTAACAATGGATACAACTCTGCATACAACATAGGAATCGGGTCAAAAGAGACCTTCTTCCTCTCAAAGTTCTGCTGAAGATGATTGTTGTTGGTATTGTTGTTGTTGTAGGTGTTCGTTCTTTGTTGCGGTTGTTGTTATTGACGTTGATGTTGTTTTTGTTAAATTGGTGTTGCTTGTTGATTATAAAATACCGGAATTACTGATGACACTTGATGATGATGATGATGTTGACGGGGTGGTGGATTTCTTCTGATCTGAGGCCTCCTCTGCCTCCCACTGATTACTGTGTTGGTTTCACTATCCTTCTTCTTACCAAAGTTGCTACCATATCTCTTGCTCGTTGACGCCTCGTCTTTTGACAACCGTCCCTCACGGAATCTTTCCTCAAGTTTCATCCCCATATTTACCATTTCGGAAAAATCACTGGGGGCGCTAGCAATCATGCGTTCATAATAAAATGAACTCAGGGTTTTCAAGAAGATTTTTGTTATCTCTTTCTCCTCCAAAGGAGGAGTGATCTGGGCAGCCAACTCCCTCCATCTTTGCGCGTATTCTTTGAATGTATCTTTGTCCTTCTGAGACATAGACCTCAACTAGTCTCTATCCGGCGCGATGTCCACATTATACTTGTATTGCTTCACAAAAGCCTCTCCCAAGTCGTTGAAAGTGTGAATGCTTGCACTATCCAACCCCATGTACCAACAGAGTGCAGCACCAGTTAGGCTATCTTGGAAGTAATGAATAAGCAATTGATCATTGTCTGTCTGAGTTGATATCTTGCAAGCATACATCACAAGATGATTGAGTAGACAAGAGTTCCCCTAGTACTTTTCAAAGTCAGGCACTTTGAACTTCATCGGGATCTTGACATTGGGCACCAAACATAACTCGGAAGCACTCTTCCCAAACAAATATTTACCTCTCAGCATCTTCAATTCCTTGCGCAGCTCAAGAAACTGATCTTTCATTTCATCCATCTTCTCATAAACATCCGGACCCTCAGACGGCTCGAAATGATAGATGGTATCCTCTACACGAGGCAAAGTGTGCATAACGGGAGGTGGTACGGACATGACCGGGCTAGATGCCGACATGGAGGCAAATGTAGGTGCAAAGCCTTCGGGCACAAAGTTGGGCGGCATTCCCCACGGGAATCCGGCAGGCATATTCGGCGCGAAGTGGGCGGTAGCAGCAGGCATGGTAGAGGTAACCACTTCTGAAGTAACAATCCTCGCGGGAGGAGTTGCAGGTGTTGGAGAAGCTTGAGTCTGAGCAGCAAGAACTGACTCCATCATGGCAGTCAGGCGGGCGATCTCGTCCTTCAGCTCTCTGTTTTCTTTCTCCGAATGTTCCATGATTTTCTGATGATTGGCTCGGGTATTGTACCGGTGAGTCAGCTTGGCTAAAGCACAGAAGAAATACCAATCAGACATTTGGCGAAAACTTGCTTATGCAAATGATGCATGAAATGCAATGCTTTCTTAATTTTATTTTTCAAGGAACTTACTATATCATATGCAAATATATAATATTTAAATGGCAATTGCAACAATTTGATATGACCAAAAATATTTTTTTATTTATATAAATTGGAAGGATTACACTGAGTACAATTTCAGAGACCAAATGAAAAATATAAGAGAAAAGGAGACTAGTTATCCTAAGGATCCCTAACAACAATGTCAGAAGATCTAGCTGGAGGCGCGTACTTCCTTCGAATGCAATGGATCTCGGTCTCAAAAGAAGCCTTCATCTGAGTCTTCTCGAGGACAAGCTGATCAATAATCTTCTTCCAAGCAACGGAAGGCTAAGGCATGCTAGAAGATGAAACCGCTGGCTCTCTCTGTCTCTTCGTCACTCGGTCTTCAAGTAACTCAATAAGTGCATCTTTGTCCTTAGACTCCAACTGCAACTCTTCATGCTTCTTGCTCAAAGCATGGAAACGCTCTTCCCACATATCCTTCTCTTGCTTCATCTTGGCGAGCACTTATTCCAACTCCTCTACATCTTGGTTAGGGAGAGTTAATGGCTCAACCACAACCATAGACATAGGTATTTCACAAGGATAAGGCATCTTCAACTTCATAGCTCTCTTCTTCACCCAAAGAGTGTAAGCTTCCAAAGCTACACAATTGCACGGACCAAGCTCGGATCTTCCTTTCCTATGCATATTATGCCACGCAAGCACAATCTTCTGCTTCAAAAGTTGGGAATCTTTACCCTCTTGATATAAAAGACCTTCTAACAACATGTTATTAGGTTTGTCTCTCAAGGGGAACCCAAGTTGACGACGAGCCAAAGCAGGGTTGTAGTTAATTCCTCCTTGTGTACCAACGAGAGGCACATTAGAGAATTTACCACAACTATCAATAATCTCCAAACTGCTTAAGGATGGATCATACCAAACTATATCATCATTAGTGAGAGACATAAGTCTCTGAGACCACCTTAGACATTGTTTGTTCTCCACAAAAGCAGGTGCCTAAGGCAAGTGCGAAATAAACCACTTGTACAGAAGAGGAATGCAACAGACAATAGTTCCACCACCTTTAGAATTCCTTAGATGCAAAGAGAAATACATATCACTCAACAAAGTAGGCACAGGATTCCCAATCAAGAAAAGTCTAATGGCGTTAACATCAACAAAACCGTCAATGTTAGGGAACAAAGTTAATCCATAGGTGAGCAACACAAAGATAGCTTCAAAAGCATCCATACTACCAGCTTGAGCAAAAGTAGTAGCTTCCTTGATGAGGAAAACAGATGGCAACCCAAATAACCCTCCTTTCTTCACCCAATGAGCCTCTATCTCAGACTTCTTCAAGTGAAGAGCTTCAGCAATAATACTAGACCGGGGAATCTCTTCCAATCAACTAAAAGGCACTCTACTAGAAATAGGTATCCCAAAAATATGAGAATACTCTTCCAACGTAGGCACAAGCTGAAAATTTAGGAAACTGAAACAATGGTAGAGAGGATCATAGAACTGCACTAGCCCACTCAAAAGTCCTTCAACCACATCAGCAGACAAGATGGATAGAAGCTTCCTATGACGTTGTTTGAAGTCCAAGGGATCTAATACAAAAGATGCTAGCTTCCTTAACTCTTTCAAATTGGGACATCTGAAACTGTACTTCTTAGTGTTCCTTCTTCCACAATCCATGGTCTGAAAATATTTGCAAATGATACCTTAGTTCCTTGAAATTTTCGTGTGATGAATGTTATGATGCGCATGAATGCATGAATGCAACAATCATAAATAAGGGATCATACACAAGGCAAACAAAGGTCAAGGGATGAATCAAGTCATTGTCAAGATCAATCATCCATTTTGGTGGATTATGGCTTTCACCTTATCAACACCCAAGTTCCATTGATATTGACAAGACTTGATTGGATCAACCAAGAATCAAGGGTTTATTGTAAGTCACGAGCATGGAGTCCGGGTAAGAACCATCCCAAAGGAGTGAACTAAGGATAAAAACTTATAGATCATGTTCTAAAAAGATCCCATAGTCTTAATTCCATCTATCGAATATTACAGTTTAAGATGACTGACTCATCGACCCATAATATTCTCAAGAGAAACTCGTCTGAGTGTAGTATCGTGTAACAACCGTGATCAAGTCTACACTTGAACAGTTTCCGCACAACGTCCTAAATAGGCCAAGATGGGTTAAATGTTCTAAGGTCCTCAGCTTCTCAGACCCAATTAGAAATGGTAATGCCTAACCACAAATACGTGTGTAACATTTCCAAATCCAAAGGAGTCTCCACTGAGCAGATGGATCTCAAGCCAACTTGTTAAGGACTACTCCACACAAGTCGAACATGACTATATCATCCTCCTATCTTAATTGCACTCAAGTTAGGGTTAGAACTTATCTCACCACTCAGAGATCACCAAGCACAACAAGAATATTATATCACACATACATATATACAAACATCACATATATACAAATATATTCACACAAAAAGTAGGCTAAACCCACTAGAGACTACTCCACAACAGAGTCGCCACTTAATTTCTATAGCGGGAAATTCATGATCATCAATCTATGGATAAGCTATAGATCAAATAATAAGAGACGCCACCGCGCTTTTATTGTTTCCAAGGGAAAAGGGAAAAAGTACAAACAAAACCTAACAGTAAGAAGTTTTCAAATCAAAACTAATAAAAAGTTAGAGATCACAGGTAAGGGGGTTGGTTACACAGAGGGAAGGTGTTAGCACCCAAAGTATCCTAGGTACTCCTAGGGAGCCCTTTTTGTGTGCATATGTATTTTGTACAAAGCGATGTTTACAAACAAATAGAATGGGGGGATGAGAAAAGAATTCGTTAATTATACTTTTGTGTTTGACAAGACTTTCGGTCTTGTGCCTACGTACCAACATAAAAATGAGGGATCAAAACCTCGTAGTTCGTGATACAAATCTCAAAGTGGATACATTGCTTTTAACAAAATTAAGTTTGAAAGGCACAAAGGCCTAAAATGGTTTGAATGAGTTAGTTCTTTTTGGCTTTTTGAAAGTTTAGGTCAAGTATAGTCAAGTTTATTTACAAGTTTGATTTAAGAAAAGAAGTTTGAAAATGCAATGGCATAAGGCCAAAGTTTCTATCTTTTTGCAAAAGTGGTCAAAGTTTAGAACAAAAGTAGTTCACACAAAGAAGATTTTGAAAAATGGAGGGAGAGATTTTGAAATTAAAGAAATGGGGAGGAGATGAAGAGACTATCCTTTGTACAAAAATTAAAAGTTTAGAACTCTTTTTCTTAAAATTTTCCCTTCAAATAAAATTTTTAAACTCTTTTTCTTAAAACATATAAAAAGCAAGAATTTTCCAAAGCAATTGAAAGAAATATCAACAGCATTCTGATGGATAACAAGTCCTTAAGTGCGAAACATCAGAGGTTCCCCAAGCAGTTAACCCTTCGGGTATCCCTAGACGCTTGTGTTGATTCAGTTCCTCAGCGGAGTTTTTGATTCCCTAGTAGAGCTTCGTTCCTTTGTCTTAGCTGAGTTGGTTGATTCAGGTACCCTGCGACTTGTCTCCCCCGATAGAGTTTCTGCCTTCCCCAGTGGAGTTTGGTTTCCTTCAACAGAAGTGGTTGATCTCCCCAACAGATCGCATTGGTTTTCCCGCCAATCGCCAGTTGGCTTGCTCCCTAGTCATAGTTTCCTCCTGGTTCCTGAGCAGTTTGTTTTCCCTGTAGGGTTGTCTCCCATTTTTATGGTGTTTACCTAAAATTCCCCACAAGTTCGGTGATATTTCTCTTTCCTCAACAAATCTCCTCCTTCCCTAGTTAGGGTTAAGCCTTTTTGGATTATTGATCTCTCTGTTCTCCAGCAGTTGTCGCCATATGTTATGGATTGACCGAGGATTGTACCGATGATTCAATTTCTTTGGGACACCTTTGTATCCTTTATGATCGTTCTTGTCAGCATAATCATCATATATATATACATATATATATATACATATTCATATAATTTCATAATTGCATGTTTGCATATCTGATTAAATTGTTGGTGTGAGATTCTCATTCCCTGTATGGCGGTACTTTATCCCCATATAAATTCTGGTGTCTGTTCTCCCTCAATTGTAGAGTGTCAGCCCCTTAAGCAGAAAGACTTTAACCTTTCTCCTCTTTCCCACTGAGTTGTTTCCTCGTGGATGATTATTACTTCAGTTTCCTCCCCAGTTGTTCATCTGGTTGGAATCAGTCCCCTTGAGTTATGTCCTCATTGGGTTGAGTCTTGTTTGACTGTTTCTTTCTAGCTCTTACCTAGATAGATGTTTTGAGCCTCCTAAGAGTCTATTGCCCAGTAACTGGTAATATTCTTCTTAGTTTACAGTTTGTTACTTCTTGCCCAATACCCGGCAAAAGTACCCTTGTTTTTATCCCCAGCAGTAGAGTCCCTAGTGGATCTGTTTCCCTAGGAAGTATATCCTTGATATGTTCACCCTAACTGGTGACGGGTATCTTCCTCTCCCCTGCTTGAGTCTATCCTTGACATGTTCATCCTAACCGATGACAGATATTCTTTTTTTGGTATTCTACCCAATAAAAAGGTAGTTGTAATCCCTATCATTGTTTCCCAGAGAGTTAATCCTTGATATGTTCATCCTAACCGATGACGGATTTCCTTCTCTTTGCGGTCTTCTACACAGTAACCGGTAGTTGTAAATCCTGCTTTTGTTCCCTCCTTAGAGTTTATCCTTGATATGTTCACTTTAACTAGTGACAGATTCTCTCTCTTAGTATTCTATCCAGTAACTGATAGATGTAATTCCTATTTTATCTCCTCACAGAGTCTATCATTGATATGTTCATCCTAACCGGTGACGGATTTTCTATTTGTCGGTATTCTATCCAGAATTCGATAGATGTAATTCCTACTTTTTGTTCAGTTGGTTTATCCTTGATATGTTCATCTTAACCGATGACGGGTATCCTCCTTGACAATCCCAAGCAAGTCTATCCTTGATATGTTCATCTTTATCGGATTTTCTTCCCTGTTGAGTTTATCATTGATATGTTCATCTTAACCGATGACGGACACTCTCACCTTTGGTCTTCTGCCCAGTAACTGGTAGTTGTAAATCCTATGTTCTGCAGTTTTCCCCCAGCAAGGCTATTCTTACCCAGTAACCGGTAATGAATATTCCCTTCTGTTGTTTCCCCAGTGAGTTATCCTTGATATGTTCATCCTAATCGGTGACGGATGTTCTCTCTATCAGATCTTTATTATCTCCTTACCCAGTAGCAGGTAATAGATAATATATTGTTGCTCCTCCTGTGTTGATGTTTATTTCTCCCTATTTGAGTTGAGTGCACATTTCCTTAGTGAAATCGTTTTTCCCTGCATGATTCAAGTATTTCAGTTTTTATCCTGACTTACTCGTATCCCCTGCAGATGTTGTTAGTTCCCCGGCTGAGTCTTTTCCATGTTTGTATGGAATCCCTCGAGTCCCCCAGTAGTTTTAAGTCGTAGCATGGCCTACACAAAACTCCTTTTCCCCCAGAGTCTCAGTCTCCCCAGTGAGTTTTCTTTACGGAAATGCATTTTACTCCTGCGGACTTTCGGTCTCTCCGATTTCTTTTTCTTTGTGGCAATATTTCCCACACAATGAATTTGCTTTTGCATTCATATCATATGCATCATGAGGTCTCTTAGGGACCAAAATTTGTTTCTATATGTTGTTATTTAAGCCCATTCTACTGAGTCAACATGAAGATTTTAACCTTCGCCTCCTCAGTTAGAATATCCTTAAATAGGGGCAGTTGTAAGACCCCAATTTTGACCCTAAGATCCCTCATGCAATTTCATCTTAAGCATTAGCATTGGGATCACACCTTGGCATCCTCCTTACCCCCCCTTCATTGGGTTTGTTTTGGGAGAGATCACCAAGCACTTTGTGATTGTATCATACTTGTATTTTATCATTTTACTAACCAAAATACCAAAAATATGTGTTTGCATTTGCCTAACTCTTTTGTAGGTAGGGCATGATCCCATTGATCTATCAAGTTCACATCTAGGGTTTGAGACCCTCATGAACAAAGAACATAACCATGAATTGATACAAGAATGGTTATAAGCATCATATATGAGTCCCAATGATTTCTACATGTTATATTGATCAAGTTTTCTCCAAGAGTTTGAGGATAATTTGCCTTGGAAACCCTAGTTTGACTGAGTATTTTGAGTAACTTCTCCAACAAGCTATCTCACCAATTGATCAAATTTCTCAAGGGACGCTTAAAAATTCATTATCTTATTCATATATGATCTGCCATAAGCCTATAAAGTCAAGAGAATTGAAGGTTAGCAAGTTGGTTAATGGTGGTTGGCCAGATGATTTCATCTGATCAAAACTGGGTCTCCCTAGACCCTATCCCCTACAATTTTCACCATATGAAAATGATTCTAAGATACAACTTACTCTAAATGACATTCCAAACAACTTTCATGTTGAGACCTAGAGCTAGTTTTGCTTGGAAAGTCATTTTCTATGTTGAAACATTATAGGTCATTTTGTCTAAACCCTAATTTGAAAGTCAACTTCCAAGGCCATAACTTGCTCAAGTTTTATGAGATGAAATATTTCCAAGTTGAACAATCAAATTCAAGGTGTCTACTTCAACTTTTATGTTTGGAGTGAGAACTAATTCAACTTTTATGAGCATGTGATATGATGCTACATTATAGGTCACTTTTGACCTATACCATTGAACAAGTGATTTTTCCAAACTTCAAAAATGCATAACTCTATCATTCCCAATCCAAATTACACGAAATTTGAAGGTATTTGAAAGAGATACAACTTTTATGAAGACACTTTTCTCATTTGAATCTCACATAAAAAGTTAAGTGTTAGGGACCAATTGGTACTACTTTTTATATCATTTTATTGGTCCCTTTTACCAAGTTTTGATGTAATTACACACTTTTATTCTCACTATTTTGTATAAATGCAATTAGGTTTAATTTATTTTGTTTTGAATAGTTATTTCACATATTTGTTAGTTTTGTAGAATTTTTGGATGAGAAAGCTTTGGATTGCAGCATCATAATATGGAAGATTTTGGATGAAGCTTGCAAAGCAAGGAAACTGAGGCAGCTTCAGTTTGCCTCGCGAACTGAATGAGACAGCATCAGTTCGCCCCACGAACCCTGCGAATCCAGCAAACTGATTTTTCGGTCAAAAGTGTTGTTTTGAAGGCCAGCTGGTTTTGCCATTTTGGGGTCTGCCTTGGAATAGCTTTTCTGCTTTGGATGGAAATGATCAATTAAGGAAATGTCAACTCTTTTAGGAGAGAAAAACACATTATTGAGATTCATTCATTATCATTCACACATTGAGATTTTTGTAAGATAGAAAAACAGAGTTTTTCTCCTTTAATTTTCTGCTTTGAACAATGATGATGAGGAGCTAAACTCCCCCTTTGTCAAGATTGGAGGTAGTAGCTATTCTCATATGTTTATGTATTCCATTTGATTTATATATATGATAAAGATTGTTGATGTATTGAATACTGTTTTTGCCCTAAGTTGAAAACCAGATTTGAGTAGTTGTCGAGAGAGATTATTTGAGTCTTGACATAAAACAGATTTTCAAGTAGTGAATAAGTTGTAGAGATAGATTTATTCATTACTCTTCTTTGGTATTAAGCATTAAAGATTTCTATATTGATAGTTAGGTGGAGAGATCGTCTAAGGATCAATATAGTGATTATCACAATATCATTTAGACATAAATGACTTTGAGAGGATACTTGAACATCATCAATAATCTTGAATCTATTTATTTATCATAAGGAATCATAAGCATTTGAAATAGTGAACTCCAATCTTGCTAAGCTTTATTATTAGATTAAAACCATTTTACTATTTTTAGTGACATTTACTCACAAGATAATTTTCCAACCAAAACAACCTTGTTACTTTCTAAACTTACAACATTTGGATTATAGAACGGCGGTAATATCAACCAATCTTTGTGGATACGATATAAAAATATTTGTCGAAGATATACTTTTCAACAAATTGGCGCCGTCTTGGGGATTGGTGTCGATATTACAAGCATTGCAATAATTCATTGTTTTAAGTTTTGTTACTTTTATTACTATCCCTCTTTTGTTTCACTTGGTGTGTTAGTTTTGTAGATTCTAGTGCATGCGAGGAAAAGCCACCGAGGAGCAATTTCAATTCGATCCCGAAATTGAAAGAACACTTCGGAAGCTCAATAGCAAAACACGAAGAAGAAGGAAACTAGCCGAAGAGAGGAATCGGAGAGAAGAAGCATCTACTTCCGCACTTGTTCCAATCGAAGAAGTGGTTGTAGAGGCTTGTGACGGAAACATGGCGGATGACAATCGTACCGAAATGTCCGCTAATAGTCCAAGAAGAAATGCTCAATTTTCCCGTGGAGGAAGAAATACAGAGATGAAGACCGGAATTCTCCAACTTCTCTATGCAAATCCATTCACCGGAATGGATCATGAAGATCCGTATACCCATCTCATTAAATTTTATGAGATTGCGGGTTCTACGGGAATAGACGAAGCGGGTGAAGAAGCATTATTCAAGAGGATGTTCCCACACTCCTTAGTAGGAAAGGAAAAAGAGTGGTACCTTGATCAAGAATCAAGAGTGATGACGGATTGGAATTTGTTAGAAGAAAAGTTCTTAGAAAGATATTTCCCTCAATCCCGATTCATGGAAGCTAAAACGGCTATTGCAGTATTCACTCAAGGAAGCAACGAGTCTTTAAATGAGGCTTGGGAAAGATTCAAGTCAATGTTGAGAAAATGCAAAGGTCATGGTTTTGATGAGCTCACTCAAATCCATATTTTTCTAAATGGGCTCCAATCAACTCACAGAACACTTTTGGATGCTACCGCGGGTGGCTCTCTTATGTCAAAGAATGCGGAAGAAGCTAAAGTCATTATTGACCGGATGGCACTCAATGATCGTCAAAGTCAACATGATCGTAGTCCTTCACAACGTAAACCGGGAGTTCTTGAGTTAAATACCAATGACGTCATTCTTGCTCAAAATAAGCTACTCTCTCAACAAGTGGAGTTGCTTACTCAACAAATGGCCAAGCTTCCACAGCAAATGAAGGAAATTCAAGGTTCTCAAGTTCGACATCAAGTAGCATGTTGCGAATTATGTCAAGGAGATCATCCTACTGGTTTCTGCCCTCCACTAGAAGAAGTGAGTTATGTGAACAATCAAAATCAAGGCTATCAAAGGAACAATCAAGGTTATCAACCATCAAGGTTCAACAACCAGAATTTTCAGCAGCAAAGTCATTATCAACACCCAAATTCTCAAGGACAACAATCGCAAGGAGGAAATTCAACGCTAGAAGACACTCTCCAACAATTCATGCAAACCTCCATGGCAAATCAGAAGAGCATCGAGGCAGAAATCAAGAATTTGGAGAATCAAGTAGGTCAGCTTGCAAAACAATTGTCGGAACAAACTGCAGGATCCTCTTTCTCCGCTAACACTCAAACCAATCCAAAGGAGCACTGCAAAGCAATATTTACTGGAAGTGGTAGAGAGTTGACAGGTGAAAAAAGTGAGGAAATTACAATAGAGAATGATATGGATGTTGTACTGGAAAAGGAGAAAGTGGCAGAAACTGCTCAGTTCGCGCCGCGATCTCGCTTCGCGCTGCGAAAACAGCAGAACCAGCAATTGATGGAGGAACAGCAGTGTGAAGCGGAAATGAATAAGGAAATTGAACCAAGAAAGAAGAAAAAAGGAGACAAAGGAGTGAAGGTCATTCCAGTTCAACATTTGCCATATCCGCACGCACCATCAAAGAAGGATAATGCTAAGCATTATGCACGGTTCATGGACATCTTCGAGCAACTTCAAATCAACATTCCATTTGCTGATGCATTAGAACAAATGCCACGGTATGCTAAGTTCATGAAGGACATTCTTACAAAGAAAAGGAGACACGTGGAAGACGAAACCATACTGCTTGATGCACGGTGTAGTGCCATCATCCAAAAGACTCTACCAAGGAAGGAGTCCGATCCGGGCCGAGTTGTTCTACCGGTAACCATTGGAAGCACATACATTGGAAATGGTTTGATTGACTTGGGTTCTAGTATAAATTTAATCCCTCTCTCCATTGTTAAAACATTGGGGAATGTTGAGATTAAATCGACAAGGATGACTCTACAACTAGCCGACAAGTCTACCACTTCACCATACGGAATTGCTCAAGACATGTTAGTGAAGGTGGACAAATTCTTGTTTCCGATAGATTTTGTGATAGTAGACATGGATGAAGATCGTGAGGTTCCTATAATTCTTGGAAGACCATTCATGAAAACGGCACGAATGATGATTGATATTGATGATGGACTAATGAAAGTGAGGGTACAAGATGAAGAGGTAGCCTTCAATCTTTTTGAAGCCAAAAAGCATTTCAATGGTAAGTGTGACTCCTTCCGAATCGATGCCACCAATGAGGGACTAGTTGAGATCGCAGACCAGGTTCATCTCTCTAATCCATCAGAGAAATCTCTTATCGGAGTCTACAAAGTTTCCACCAAAAACGAAGGCTTGGAGATAACAAAGGAAGTGGAAGAGCCAAAACTAGAGCCACATTTGAAGTATGTGTTCCTTGGTGATGCTTGTACTAAACCGGTGGTTGTTAGTAATGCATTGTCCACAAAAGAGGAGAATCAATTGATGTGAGTGCTGAAAAAGAAGGAAGTTGGCAAACTAGTAGAGGCTGAGATGATTTGTTCTATCTCCGGTGGTGAATGGGTGAGTGTCGTGCAAGTAGTTCCGAAAACGGGTGGTATCAGATTTTATCGAAGGTTCATCAAGAACCTCTTGAAGACAACAAAGCCCTTGAGGAAGTTGCGTAACAAAGCCGGATCGTGAAGACCGTTGAACCGTCGAGCTCTAAACGACGTTAAACAAAGCGCTTGTTGGGAGGTAACCCAACGTTGTAAGTCTGCATTTTAATTTTTTTTTCTGCTGTGTTAAATTTTGAAAAAATTAGGTTCTGTTTTTTACCGTTTGCCCCGCGAACACTGTTTGCCCCGCGAACTGAATTCACAGCTTTAGTTCGCGCCGCGAACAAGGTTCGCCCCGCGAACAGTGAATGGCAGAACCAATTTTTTTGAAATTTCCTTCAGTTCGCTCCGCGAACAAAGTTCGCCCCGCGATCTGGAAAAAAAAAAAAACTTTTGTTTTATGTCATTTTCGTTTCATTCCTATTTTCACGAACTTAGGAGATTCTTTCAACAACCTCGCTGCTCCACTTCCAAACCTCCAAATTTCAAAACTTCCCCTCTCCATTCCCTTCCTAAGAGGATTATGTTGATTATGGTAAGTGGCCTAAGGACAAGCCAGTTTTTTTTGGGGGGTGCAGGAAGTGGTGCTACCCATGGCGATAAAATGAAGGAAGATTAAGGAGTTTGTTGAATTATAGGGTTTGTTTTTATTTTGAGTTTTTTGTGTATTATTACTGTTTTTGTTGAATTTTGAACTTTGGTTTGTTGGTTGTTTTGATAATTGCATGAATTCTTTTTGAGATTTAAGTGTGTTACAATCAAATTGGTTTACCAACATTTTTTGTTTAATTGTTCTTACTCTTAAGTCAAGCTTAAAGCAACCGAGAAATGATCGCAAAGAAAGAAGCATAGGACACTTTGAATGGTGATGATAAGAATTAGTGTCGGCCTTTCAAGGTACACTTTATCGCTTTCTAGAATTAACATGAGTAGTTTGATGGTGTGTGCAAATTCCATGTCATAAATTCATTGAAGTATATGTCAGTTTTGAATCAAAATAGGACTTAACCAATTGTGAGGAGGCTTTCCATTGTACACTAAAAAGCGGGAAACCGAGCATTATTTTAACTCATTCTTATCATGCTAAATCATGCATCAATCTATTTTTGTGTGAAAATTTTGAAAATGATAGAGGCATTGTTTGTGAGAAAAACCACTTGACCAAAAAGTTTGAATCAACTAACCTTGTGAGGAATAATCCTTAGTTAAACCCCTTGAGCTTATTTTAGGATTCATTTGATTGATCATTGTAAAATCAATTGAAAATTGTGGAATAAATGAATCCTAATTTCTTTCGTATCAGTTGAAACCTCAAACCGAGTTGTTTGCAAAATTTTGCCTTTTGCTTATGTCTAAGTAGGGAGCATTATTGAATAAATTTGGTTTTGGAATCTAAAGTTGGGGAGAGTAAAGTGAAAAGTTGATTAGAAACTTGGAAAAGTGAGTTTTTATGAAAGGGTAAAAATATGAAAAGAAACAAGAAAAAGAAACCACCCTTGAAACCATAGAGCATAGAAAAAAAAAGGATTAGAAAAAGAAAAGCAAAGAAAATGCTCATGGTTGTGTGGATGTGGAAAGAAAAAGAAAAAGAAAAAGATAGGGATCGAAGAAAGGAAAAGTGTGTAGAGTTGAATATTTGGAAATGCTCCCTTAGGATAGGCAATTTGGTTGAATTCTCTTAATCATATCCTTTCTTGTAACCTAAGCCACATTACAACCTTTGAAAGACCTCTTGATTCTCGTTTTTCACATGATTTGGTACTTGTTGTGATAACCGCATGATTTGAGTTGTTGTTGATTTAATTGCTTGGATGAGTGAAAGTAACCCTTAATATTATTCTTCATTATTATGATGTGTGTGTAAGTTTGATTCAATTTTGACATATATGGCTTTGAATTCCTTGGAATGATTTTTTCACTTTACCATTTCCCTTATTCATGTTTTGTCTAGAATTGAGATAGGTGAATTGAGAAAATGCCAAACGCTTTTGAACCATTTGAATGTCCTTGGTAAATCCTTGTTTCAATCTTTTGTGTCATTGCTTTGGTTGTAAGGGTGGAAACTTTTGTTTAGGGACAAACAAAATGCTAAGTTGGGGAGAGTTGTTACGGACCAATTGGTACTACTTTTTATATCATTTTATTGGTCCCTTTTACCAAGTTTTGATGTAATTACACACTTTTATTCTCACTATTTTGTATAAATGCAATTAGGTTTAATTTATTTTGTTTTGAATAGTTATTTCACATATTTGTTAGTTTTGTAGAATTTTTGGATGAGAAAGCTTTGGATTGCAGCATCATAATATGGAAGATTTTGGATGAAGCTTGCAAAGCAAGGAAACTGAGGCAGCTTCAGTTCGCCCCGCGAACTGAATGAGACAGCATCAGTTCGCCCCGCGAACCCTGCGAATCCAGCAAACTGATTTTTGGGTCAAAAGTGTTGTTTTGAAGGCCAGCTGGTTTTGCCATTTTGGGGTCTGCCTTGGAATAACTTTTCTGCTTTGGATGGAAATGATCAATTAAGGAAATGTCAACTCTTTTAGGAGAGAAAAACACATTATTGAGATTCATTCATTATCATTCACACATTGAGATTTTTGTAAGATAGAAAAACAGAGTTTTTCTCCTTTAATTTTCTGCTTTGAACAATGATGATGAGGAGCTAAACTCCCCCTTTGTCAAGATTGGAGGTAGTAGCTATTCTCATATGTTTATGTATTCCATTTGATTTATATATATGATAAAGATTGTTGATGTATTGAATATTGTTTTTGCCCTAAGTTGAAAACCAGATTTGAGTAGTTGTCGAGAGAGATTATTTGAGTCTTGACATAAAACAGATTTTCAAGTAGTGAATAAGTTGTAGAAATAGATTTATTCATTACTCTTCTTTGGTATTAAGCATTAAAGATTTCTATATTGATAGTTAGGTGGAGAGATCGTCTAAGGATCAATATAGTGATTATCACAATATCATTTAGACATAAATGACTTTGAGAGGATACTTGAACATCATCAATAATCTTGAATCTATTTATTTATCATAAGGAATCATAAGCATTTGAAATAGTGAACTCCAATCTTACCAAGCTTTATTATTAGATTAAAACCATTTTACTATTTTTAGTGACATTTACTCACAAGATAATTTTCCAACCAAAACAACCTTGTTACTTTCTAAACTTACAACATTTGGATTATAGAACGGCGGTAATATCAACCAATCTTTGTGGATACGATATATAAATATTTGTCGAAGATATACTTTTCAACATTAAGCAAGGTGGAATATTGAGATATATGGCTTGACACTTAGAAAAAATTTCAACATGTTGAAATTTCCAAACTTCCACCTCAATATTATCCATGTTCCAAGCTACAAATGAAAAAGTGTTGAACATCAAACTTTTTCCCCTTAATCCTAGCTTTCCAAAGAATCTAAGTTCATGCATTTTGGATGAGGTTTGCTAGGTTTGCGCATGGCTTTAACAGAGTTGCATCTTTGGCAAGAATCAAACTTCAATTCACTTTTCCTTGCCAATCAAGCTTCCATTCAGACTTCATTTGGATTGATTTTTGACCTTTTTGCATTGCATCATGGGCCTACACATGCCCATGCACTCGTGCCATCAACATTGCTAAATTTGGACAAAATTTGAAGTGTGCAAATATCATTCATTCATGCTATAAATAAATGCTCTCTGTGCTCATGTGAAACACACCTTGCGCGCCAACTTTGCCCCTCATTGAAACCCTCTCATTCCAAAGGAAAACCTGATAAATTTCAACTTGAAATTTGAGTTTGAATCTCAACTATTGGAGATACAAAAACTCCAGGATCCAAAGCCTTGCAACCTCATCAATCACTTCCTGCTAGCTTCTCAAGTGATCAGATCGTGTTTGGAGCAAACAACATCAAGAATTGCACTGCATTGAAGGTAATTTTCAGAAAACTTCATCTCTTCGATTCTCTCTCAATCTTGCTCAATTCTATTGATTCTTTGGTTGTCTGAAGTCCTACCAATATAGGAAAAAAGATTGAGTTGCTTAGAGGTCAAATCGAAGCAACTCAGTTGACATATCTCAAATTTCAACTCCTCATATCTTTTTATAAGTGAGGAGTTAGTTAAAATTGAGGTGATATTTGTGATCTACACCATTTTTCCTTTCATATCATGTCCTCCTTTTTTATTCTGGTGATGGTTGAAGGTGGACCAGTTCGGTGAGGTCCACCGGAGAAGAAGACCGAAGCTACAGCTCCGACCGTGTGTTGGCATGTCTCCAACCATAGGATCCATTTAAATTGTTTTAATCTTGGGCGTTGTTTCTAATTACC
Organism: Lathyrus oleraceus; assembly: GCF_024323335.1. Classification (NCBI taxonomy): domain Eukaryota; kingdom Viridiplantae; phylum Streptophyta; class Magnoliopsida; order Fabales; family Fabaceae; genus Lathyrus; species Lathyrus oleraceus. Next base: position 180,469,550 of record NC_066585.1, read on the forward strand.
ACGCGTGCTGCTCAGTTGACTAGAGACCACATGGAACGCGCGCTGGTGGCCACTTGATCTGCCACCTCAATTAAAGAGGGAGATCAAGTGGTCCACATTTTTCTGATTATTTGAATTTCATTTTTAATTGCTTTATTTTCATTAATTCATATTAATTTTAATATTGATCCAAAAAATATGAGAGTTTCACCAAAAACTTTCAAATATTTTCCTCTTTCATATTCTGAATTAAAATTATTTTTTGGATCTTTATTAATACTTTCATGATTTAATTAATTTTTCATTTGTTTTTAATTATTTAAAAATACTTTTAAGTCTTCTAAAAATCTGAAAAAAATTCTCCAAGGTCCTTTGACCTTGTTTGACCTACGATAAACCCATGGCCATTTATTTGGTGTTTTGATGAGGTTTTAGAAATTTGACAAACGATATTTAATTTAAATGCATTATTTTAGTATTTTTAATTGGAATAAATGCCAAATAAATTTGTTGACCAATTGTGATGACTTGTTGGTGTTTGACTATTGTTGTTAGGCCTTGATCAAGGTTGATTTGACTTTGTCAAATTAATATCATTGGATTCAGGGGATTGATGGAATGTACATTCCTTCTCCCAAAATGAATGAATGATATTAATTTGGTAAAAATCTTCCTTTGATCAATTTGAGTTTTCATCTATTCCCCCCCCCCCCCCCCCCCCCCGCGTCTCTTCATCTCATTCTCATTGCGCTCTCATCTCATTTCCCTTCTTTATGCATTCATCTCATTTGGCCTATGATATCTCAAAGTCTTAAAGCTAGTTGATTGAAATATTAACATGAGTATGGATGAGATTAGGCCACATCTTTTGCATATTCTTTTTGTGTGTGGTATATTTCATGAGCATAGTTCATAATACTATGTCTCTAACATGCATTAACACCAAAATTCTATTTCCCGACCTCAAATAGTTGTGACTTATACATAAGTCCAATTACGATTGCTTAACATAGCGCTAAGTTTGTGAGATAAAAGGCATAACATTCTAGTTAGTGAGATTGTAAGTCTCCCCTCTTTCATGGTATTGTGTGGAAACTTGGCATTTTTTCCTTCCTTTGGAAGGTGTCTTGATTCAAGGACTCATGCTTGTGATAAGCGGGTTGAGTGTTCTCTAAAGAATGTCTAAAAAATGAAAAGCAAAAACAAAAAAATACTAACTTCTACCCTATTAACTACTAATTTTTAATTTCAAGCCCTTTACTTTAATGCCATTTAATTCTAGCTTTTATACATTTACCATTGTTCATATCATTCTAATTGTTTATGTTAATGCAATTTTCACTTTGTCCACTTGGACCATATTGTGTGATATATATATTGTTTGTATATTGCTTTGTTCATTTGTGTGGTCTTTGACCATTAATGTATATAATAACAACAAAAACCCTAAAAAAACTTTTGTGTGGACTGTTGGCTTGATCTTGGACAAATGGACTTAGAATTTAGGCAACATTCTTATGCTAAAGGACTTGGTCAATTCCAACTTATTGAGAAATCAAGTGCTTGCAATTTGAAACTTCATTTGATACATCATTCAAGACCCCTCTGAGTTCATCTGCAACATGATCATTGTGAAGCGGTTATTTTGAACCTGTGACTTGTGGAATTCATCTGTTACATGGGCTATTTTGAAGAAGATCATGGAATGGATAAGCTTAGATGTGGCCATATTTATTTGATTTCTTACTCTTCAAGATAATATAATTGTGCATTTGTGTGTTGCTTGATTCTAAAAAGTCCAAGGGAATTCTGGGTTTCTATTGACATTCTTGTCTATTGGATTGCTACCCATTTGGTCAAATCTTTTCAACTCTAAACTTTTAATTTTTTACATAGGATAGTCTCTTCATCTTCTCCCCATTTCTTTAATTTCAAAATATCTCCCTCCTTTTTCAAAACCTTCTTTGGTTGAACTCATTTTGTTTTAAACTTTGACCACTTTTGCAAAAAGGATAGAAACTTTGGCCTTATGCCATTGCATTTTCAAATTTCTTTTCTTAAATCAAACTTGTAAATAAACTTAACTATACTTGACTTAAACTTTCAAAAATCCAAAAAGAACTAACTCATCCAAACCATTTTTAGGCCTTTGTGTAACACCCCGATAAAATATGATAATTATTTAAATTAAGTTAATAGTATATTTATTAATTTAATTAAATAATTAGATTATTATTGGAATATTATTTGGAAATTATTATTATTGGAATAATAAGTTGGAATATATATAAGAGTTCCATTTGGTAAAAAGGGTTTTCACGTGAAAATCAGAGAAGCGACAGAAAGTGAGAAAAGGGCAAAGAGGAAGAGCAAGAGAACGAAGGTTGGAGAAGAGAAAAGCTTGAAGCTAAAAGGATTGCCGGATTAACTCAGGTAAGGGGGATTTATCGTCGTTTAATGGGTATTATGGGTTAACATGTAATGGGTAGTGATAAGCCATTGATTTGACCCTAATTGGGATGTTGAATGCTGAAAAATTGAGATGAATAAGTTATGTTAAAGCTGTAATTGAATCTGTAATTGGATGAGTCTTGATTTTCCGAAAGTGTAGCTTTTTACGGAATTGGAATCGGAGGTCTGGAAGTCCTCCAACGGCGGAAAATGCGGAGAATTCTGCATTCTGCTTCGTGTTAGCGCAGGAACAGCTTTCTGTCTTGCGTTAACCGGTTAACCCAGGGTGTTAACCGGTTAACACTGTTATGAATTGTGGAAATATTGCTGTCTGTCTTGCGTTAACCGGTTAACCCAGGGTGTTAACCGGTTAACACTGTTGTGATTTATGAAGATTTGCTGTTCTGTTTGCGTTAACCGGTTAACCCAGGGCGTTAACCGGTTAACACTGTTGTGAATTGCCAGGAAGCGTGTTTTGTGTTGCGTTAACCGGTTAACCCAGGGTGTTAACCGGTTAACACTGTGTGAAAAGTGAAAAACTGATATTTTAAATATTATGAACAATTGATGATTGACCTATATTGGCGTATGATATAATAGGGATCATTTCCCGTTGTTTTGAGCGGTAGGGGTATTAGTAGAGCGTGCTAATACTGTGATTGATTATGTGGCATGATATGATTATGTGATAAATATGTGGATGATGTATGATTGTATGCATAATGCTGTGGATGTATCTATTATGTATGCAATTGTGAATGGACTGTTTATGGCTTAGAGTGTGAGCATATGTCCATTGTGGATGATTGTTGATGTTTGCATGACTAAGTGATTTAGCTTGCATATTGTGGCCTTTATGGTGGTAGCTAATTCCCATGGTGAGGAATTAGTGAGTGAATTACTGTGGATTGTTGTTGATGTTTGCATGCTAGGTGATTTAGCGTGCATAGCATAGCCCTTGGGGTGGTAGCTAATTCCCATGGTGAGGAATTAGTGATGTGAGTCACTAGGTCTCAAATGAGTGGGACTAGTGAGCTTGGTAGCCGTATCTGGATTTGATCGGTGAGGTTGAACTATATGTTCACGAATAGTCGGTACCGCATGCATGGAGTCTCATTGCATAATGTATGTATTGTGTATAATATGAATGGATGTGTTCCAATATTATACGTGTGTTTTGGTGTTTATGTTGAGCATGATTATGAGTATGAGTTGATGTTGCCGTTACTGAAGGTGTGATATGATTAGGGTGATGAGATGTGTTCATTTACTTAGCATTACATGATATTTTATAATGCTTATTATATCGATTGAGGAACTCACCCTTACAACTATGTTTTCAGGTAACGAGCGGTGATTGAGTAGAAGCTAGTGATTGGAGTCTAGCGTAGTTCATTAGTGAGTCATGCTCTGGTAGATGTAACATCGGGATGGGATGTTTTATTTGTTTTCATTTGGTTGTTGATCAACTTTACATGTAATAGGTTACTTGGCTTGTATGATTGATTTGATCTTTATCCGCTGCGTATTGTGCAATGTTTTATTTTGATAAATAAATGAGCATGACCAGATCTTTTGATGAATGGTGTGAAGTGTCAGTGTGACACCCTTAAATTGCATATCTACTCTGATTTATATTTTGTTGTTTTAATTAATTATTGGGGTATTTTAGAAGGGTGTTACATTAGTGGTATCAGAGCATAGTCGGTCGAGTCGAGTCGTAATTATTTTGTTTCCCTGTATGTGATAGGTGTTGTGTAACCCTATCAGTACTTATTGTTTTAGCTTGTTGGGTTCTCAGAATAGAGATGGCTGGAAGAGGTAGAGACGATGCTGCGATTGCTGAGGCTTTGGGTATGCTAGCTGGAGTACTTGGAGGGAATCCGAATGTTGTGGGAATGGGAGCTGCTCATCAACTGAGTGAGTTCCAGAAGAACAAACCTCCAATGTTCAAGGGAGCATACGATCCAGATGGTGCTCAGAAGTGGTTGAAGGAGATCGAAAGGATCTTCCGAGTGACTGAGTGTGCCGATAACCAGAAGGTCAGGTTCGGTACGCATATGCTGTCAGAGGAAGCAGATGATTGGTGGGTTGCTGCCCGCACTGAGTTGGAAGCTGCTGGGAGTGCTGAGATCACTTGGGCGGTGTTCAGAGAGAGATTCCTGAGGAAGTACTTTCCAGAGGATGTCAGAGGAAAGAAAGAGATAGAGTTCTTAGAATTGAAGCAGGGCAATCGGTCTATTACTGAGTATGCTGCTAAGTTCACAGAGCTGTCGAAGTATTACACTCCCTATGATGAAGCTACTGGGGAATTTTCAAAATGTGTGAAGTTTGAGAACGGGTTACATCCCGAGATCAAGCAGGCTATTGGATATCAGCGGATTAGAGTGTTTTCTGATTTGGTTGACTGTTGCAGGATTTTTGAACAGGATACCAAGGCTAGAGCAGAGAGCTATCAGCAAAGGGTTGATAGGAAAGGCAAGAATCAGAATGATCGTGGGAAACCGTATGCAACTGGCAAAGGTTTCCAGAGACAGAGTGGGATGAAGAGACCTAGTGGGGGAGACTCCAGTGCCCCTGCTAAGTGTTACAGATGTGGTCAGGATGGACATCGTTTCCATGAGTGTACCAGTACTGAGAAGAAGTGTTTCAAGTGTGGAAAAGGTGGTCACTTGGCTGCAGAGTGCCGGTTGAAGACTATGACTTGTTTCAACTGTGGAGAGGTGGGTCATATTAGCCCACAGTGTCCTAAGCCGAAGAAAGAGAACCAGTCGGGAGGCAAGGTCTTTGCTTTATCGGGTTCTGAGACTTCTGCAGATGATCGTTTGATCCGAGGTACGTGTTATATTAATGGCTTTCCTCTTGTAGCTATTATTGACACAGGTGCGACTCATTCCTTTATATCTTTGGATTGTGCTGTGAAACTTAAATTAGAGATATCTGAGATGCATGGGAGTATGGTGATTGATACTCCTGCGAAGGGTTCAGTGACTACTACTTCAGTTTGTTTAAATTGCCCTTTGAGTATTTTTGGTAGAGACTTTGGGATGGACCTCGTGTGTCTTCCACTAGTGCAGATTGATGTTATCCTGGGTATGAACTGGTTGGTGTTTAACCGAGTTTATATCAACTGTTTTGATAAGACGGTGATCTTTCCTGAGATTGAGGAAGGAAAGAGTTTGTTTCTATCAGCAAGGCAAGTGAATGAGGCAGTAGCAGATGGGGCAGAGTTGTTTATGCTGTTAGCGACTTTGGAGGCTAAAGATAAACTGGTAATTTTGCGATCTAGCCGTGGTGTGTGATTTTCCTGATGTGTTTCCTGAAGAAGTGAATGAATTACCGCCAGAGCGTGAAGTTGAGTTCTCGATTGATTTAGTACCTGGTACTAGGCCGATATCGATGGCTCTGTACCGTATGTCTGCTGTTGAGTTAACTGAATTGAAGAGTCAGCTGGAAGATCTGTTGGATAAGAAATTTATTCGTCCGAGTGTGTCGCCGTGGGGCGCACCGGTGTTATTGGTTAAGAAGAAAGAAGGTACTATGAGGTTGTGTGTGGACTACAGGCAACTGAATAAAGTGACGATCAAGAATCGGTATCCTTTGCCGAGGATTGATGATTTGATGGATCAGTTGGTTGGTGCGAGTGTGTTCAGCAAAATAGATTTGAGATCGGGGTATCATCAGATACGTGTGAAAACTGAGGATATTCAGAAGACTGCTTTCAGAACAAGGTATGGACATTATGAGTATTCTGTAATGCCTTTTGGTGTGACTAATGCGCCTGGGGTATTTATGGAGTATATGAATAGGATTTTCCATCCGTACCTAGACAAGTTTGTTGTGGTGTTTATTGACGATATTTTGGTGTATTCGAAATCTGAAGAAGAGCATGCTGAACATTTGAGAGTGGTTTTAGAAGTTCTACGAGAAAAGAAGTTATTTGCGAAACTGTCCAAGTGTGAATTTTGGTTAGAAGAGGTTAGTTTTCTTGGTCATGTGATTTCAAGAGGTGGTGTTGCTGTTGATCCTTCTAAGATAGAAGCGGTATCTAAGTGGGAAGCTCCGAAGTCAGTTTTTGAGATAAGGAGTTTTCTTGGACTTGCAGGTTATTATAGGAAATTCATTGAGGGATTTTCTAAGTTGGCGTTACCGTTGACGATGTTGACTAGAAAGGGGCAAGCATTTGTTTGGGACTCAAAATGTGAAGAAGGTTTCCAAGAGTTAAAGAGAAGGTTAACTACTGCTCCTATTCTGATATTACCATGTCCGTCGGAACCATTTGAGGTTTACTGTGATGCTTCATTGTTGGGTTTGGGTGGTGTTTTGATGTAGAATAAGCAGGTTGTAGCTTATGCTTCGAGGCAACTGAAGGTTCATGAGAGGAACTATCCGACACACGATTTAGAGTTGGCAGCTGTGGTATTTGTTCTGAAGTTATTGAGGCATTACTTGTACGGGTCAAGATTTGAGGTTTTCAGTGACCATAAAAGTTTAAAGTATTTGTTTGATCAGAAAGAGCTGAATATGAGACAGAGGAGATGGTTAGAGTTTCTGAAGGATTATGACTTTGGTTTGAATTACCATCCGGGTAAAGCAAACGTAGTGGCTGATGCATTGAGTCGGAAATCATTGCATATGTCTATGTTAATGGTTAAGGAATTGGATTTAATTGAGCAGTTTAGAGATTTGAGTTTGGTGTGTGAGAATACTCACAATAGTGTTAAATTGGGAATGTTGAAGTTAACGAGTGGTATTCTGGATGAGATTAGAGAGGGTCAGAAATCCGATGTGCTTTTGGTTGATAAGTTGACTCTAGTGAATCAAGATCAAGGTGGTGAATTCAGAGTCGATGAGAATGGTGTTTTGAAATTTGGTAATCGGGTGTGTATTCCGGATGTTACCGAACTTAAGAAGAGTATTCTTGAGGAAGGACATCGTAGTGGCCTGAGTATTCATCCTGGGGCTACGAAGATGTATCATGATTTGAAAAAGTTATTTTGGTGGCCGGGAATGAAAAGAGAAATTGCGAGTTTTGTTTATTCTTGTTTGACTTGTCAGAAGTCAAAGATTGAGCATCAGAAGCCGTCTGGGCTAATGCAACCGTTGGCTATTCCAGAGTGGAAGTGGGATAGTATCAGTATGGATTTTGTTTCTGGTTTACCGAGGACAGTTAAGAATTTCGAAGCTATTTGGGTGATTGTTGACAGATTGACAAAATCGGCTCATTTCATTCCGATCAGAATGGATTATCCGTTAGAGAGATTAGCCGAGTTGTATATTGAGAAAATTGTAAGTTTGCATGGTATTCCGTCGAGTATTGTTTCGGACAGAGATCCTAGATTTACATCGAAGTTCTGGGAAGGTTTGCAGAGGGCTTTGGGAACTAAGCTGAGATTGAGTTCTGCATATCATCCGCAGACTGATGGTCAGACTGAGAGGACGATTCAGTCACTGGAGGATCTTTTGAGGGCTTGTGTTTTGGAGAAGGGAGGTGCTTGGGATTGTTATTTACCTTTAATTGAGTTTACCTACAACAATAGTTTTCATTCGAGCATTGGTATGGCACCGTTTGAAGCTTTGTATGGTAGGAGATGTCGGACACCTTTATGTTGGTATGAGTCCGGTGAGAGTGCTGTGGTTGGACCGGAGATTGTTCAACAAACTACGGAAAAGATTAAGATGATTCAGGAGAAGATGAGGATTGCTCAGAGTCGTCAGAAGAGTTATCACGACAAGAGGAGGAAGTCACTTGAGTTTCAAGAGGGAGATCATGTGTTTCTTCGTGTTACTCCGATAACTGGGGTTGGTCGAGCTTTGAAGTCGAAGAAGTTGACACCTCGATTTATTGGTCCTTATCAGATTTTGGAGAGGATAGGGGAGGTAGCCTATCGTATCGCTTTACCGCCGTCACTTGCGAATTTGCATGAGGTTTTTCATGTGTCTCAGTTGAGGAGGTACATTCCTGATCCGTCGCATGTGGTCAAAGTAGATGATGTACAGGTGAGAGATAACCTGACTGTTGAAACATCACCTATGAGGATAGAGGATCGAGAGTTGAAGCAGTTGCGGGGTAAAGAGATTGCTTTGGTAAAGGTAGCTTGGGGAGGACCAGCAGGTGGCAATGTGACTTGGGAACTTGAGAGTCAGATGAAGGAGTCTTATCCTGAGTTATTCGCTTGAGGTATGTTTTCGAGGACGAAAACTCTTTTAGTGGGGGAGAGTTGTAACACCCCGATAAAATATGATAATTATTTAAATTAAGTTAATAGTATATTTATTAATTTAATTAAATAATTATATTATTATTGGAATATTATTTGGAAATTATTATTATTGGAATAATAAGTTGGAATATATATAAGAGTTCCATTTGGTAAAAAGGGTTTTCACGTGAAAATCAGAGAAGCGACAGAAAGTGAGAAAAGGGCAAAGAGGAAAAGCAAGAGAACGAAGGTTGGAGAAGAGAAAAGCTTGAAGCTAAAAGGATTGCCGGATTAACTCAGGTAAGGGGGGTTTATCGTCGTTTAATGGGTATTATGGGTTAACATGTAATGGGTAGTGATAAGCCATTGATTTGACCCTAATTGGGATGTTGAATGCTGAAAAATTGAGATGAATAAGTTATGTTAAAGCTGTAATTGAATCTGTAATTGGATGAGTCTTGATTTTCCGAAAGTGTAGCTTTTTACGGAATTGGAATCGGAGGTCTGGAAGTCCTCCAACGGCGGAAAATGCGGAGAATTCTGCATTCTGCTTCGTGTTAGCGCAGGAACAGCTTTCTGTCTTGCGTTAACCGGTTAACCCAGGGTGTTAACCGGTTAACACTGTTATGAATTGTGGAAATATTGCTGTCTGTCTTGCGTTAACCGGTTAACCCAGGGTGTTAACCGGTTAACACTGTTGTGATTTATGAAGATTTGCTGTTCTGTTTGCGTTAACCGGTTAACCCAGGGCGTTAACCGGTTAACACTGTTGTGAATTGCCAGGAAGCGTGTTTTGTGTTGCGTTAACCGGTTAACCCAGGGTGTTAACCGGTTAACACTGTGTGAAAAGTGAAAAACCGATATTTTAAATATTGTGAACAATTGATGATTGACCTATATTGGCGTATGATATAATAGGGATCATTTCCCGTTGTTTTGAGCGGTAGGGGTATTAGTAGAGCGTGCTAATACTGTGATTGATTATGTGGCATGATATGATTATGTGATAAATATGTGGATGATGTATGATTGTATGCATAATGCTGTGGATGTATCTATTATGTATGCAATTGTGAATGGACTGTTTATGGCTTAGAGTGTGAGTATATGTCCATTGTGGATGATTGTTGATGTTTGCATGACTAAGTGATTTAGCTTGCATATTGTGGCCTTTATGGTGGTAGCTAATTCCCATGGTGAGGAATTAGTGAGTGAATTACTGTGGATTGTTGTTGATGTTTGCATGCTAGGTGATTTAGTGTGCATAGCATAGCCCTTGGGGTGGTAGCTAATTCCCATGGTGAGGAATTAGTGATGTGAGTCACTAGGTCTCAAATGAGTGGGACTAGTGAGCTTGGTAGCCGTATCTGGATTTGATCGGTGAGGTTGAACTATATGTTCACGAATAGTCGGTACCGCATGCATGGAGTCTCATTGCATAATGTATGTATTGTGTATAATATGAATGGATGTGTTCCAATATTATACGTGTGTTTTGGTGTTTATGTTGAGCATGATTATGAGTATGAGTTGATGTTGCCGTTACTGAAGGTGTGATATGATTAGGGTGATGAGATGTGTTCATTTACTTAGCATTACATGATATTTTATAATGCTTATTATATCGATTGAGGAATTCACCCTTACAACTATGTTTTCAGGTAACGAGCGGTGATTGAGTAGAAGCTAGTGATTGGAGTCTAGCGTAGTTCATTAGTGAGTCATGCTCTGGTAGATGTAACATCGGGATGGGATGTTTTATTTGTTTTCATTTGGTTGTTGATCAACTTTACATGTAATAGGTTACTTGGCTTGTATGATTGATTTGATCTTTATCCGCTGCGTATTGTGCAATGTTTTATTTTGATAAATAAATGAGCATGATCAGATCTTTTGATGAATGGTGTGAAGTGTCAGTGTGACACCCTTAAATTGCATATCTACTCTGATTTATATTTTGTTGTTTTAATTAATTATTGGGGTATTTTAGAAGGGTGTTACACTTTGTGCCTTTCAAACTTAAATTTTGTTAAAAGCAATGCATTCACTTTGAAATTTGTATCACGAACTACGAGGTTTTGATCCCTCATTTTTATGTTGGTACATAGACACAAGACAGAAGGTTTTGTCAAAGATTAAAATATAATTAATGAATTCTTTTCTCATCCCACCATTCTATTTGTTTGTAAACATCACTTTGTACCAAATACATATGCACACAAAAAGGGCTCCCTAGGAGTACGTAGGACACTTTGGGTGTTAACACCTTCCCTCTTTGTAACCAACCCCCTTACCTGTGATCTCTGACATTTTATTAGTTTTGATTTGAAAACTTCTTACTTTTGGGTTTTGTTCGTACTTTTTCCCTTTTCCCTTGGAAACAATAAAAGCGCGGTGGCGACTCTTGTTATTTGATCTCTAGCTTATCCATAGCTTGATGATAATGAATTTATTGCTACACTTGTGTTGAAGTTCGTTCTTCCCCAGTTGAGTTTGGGCGCATATTTCCTCAGCGAAGTCGTCATCCCCTACAGATAACCTTCCCCGGGCTGAGTCCTTTCATTGATTTATTTTCATGGAAAACCCCCAATGTCTTCAGCAGTTTTCAAGTTGTAGCCTGGCCTACACATAGCTTTTTATCCCATATAGTCTCTATCTCCTTAGTGGGTTTTCCTTATTGAATGCTTTACACTCCTTTGGACTTTTAGTCTCCCCAGATTCTTTTCCTTTGTGGCAGAATATTCCCCACAAAGATTATTTTTAACATTCATATCATTGTAAGAACAAGATTATGTGTCTACAATTCATCTCTAAAGTTTTATGATAACAAAGGATGAAACCAATTGGTACCCTAATATAATTTATCTAAGTGTGCAGGACTCTAATCAGAAAAGGGGTCAGATAGACATATATCTGATATACACGTAAGTCTAGAATGACCACTTAGAAGTTATTCATGCAGAGGTTCTGACTCTGAACAAAAGGAAGCGCACAAAGCTCCACAAAGGGCTCAAGTTGAATCTGTCAGCGCTACTTTTCAAGTACCTGGGGGATTCTATAAGGGACACCAGGAACAACATGAATCCAAGAACTTACATCCCTCTGGGAAGGCTAATATCTGACGTTCTGATATAGAGCGGCTTGGTGGATCATCTGATTTGCGACAATCTGATGGAGGATATAATTGTTGACATTGGGAGGCCTCTAAACTCAAGAAATCTGAAGAGCATGGGGGTAATTGAGAATATTATGGTCAAGCCTTCATTGGACACCTCCTGGGAAGCCTTGAAAGATCATAGGAAAATACCCAATGGCCTCTACCTCTTCTCAAAGATTGATCCTCCGGAGGTTGTTGCGCACTATCTACAGGATCTGGCCAACCAAGGAGTGGACATCTCAGATTTCTTTGTGGACTGGCTACCTGAGCATCCACAAAATTTTATGAAGAGATAATGGGAGCCTTCTGAGAAGTCGAAGAAGGCTAAGAGGACAAAGTTGGGGGAACCTTCTATATCAAGACCTCATGTCCCTCTGATCTCCTCCTCCGAATCTCCAAGTAAGTCGCTGCCTCCTAACTCTCCATCTTTTCAATTAAGGCAACTTGCTTCTTTCCTTCCTCAAACATCACCAATATACACACACTCTGAACCTTCACCCTCCACCACCAAACCCTCTGAAACACCTACCTCTAACCCATCATCACCCCATCTTCAAAAATTCAACCTAACCACCACAACCTTGCCCATATATGAAGCTGAAATGTACAATGAGCCCATATCACCACCTTCTTCAACACCTTCATCCCCACCTTACTACACCATCTCCTCTTACTCAGAGCCATCTGACCCCCAATCTCCCACTCTGGCTCAACTTCAGGCTCGTGCCCTCTCCACACACAACGAACCTGAACCAGAAACTAACATTCCATCACCCTCTGAACAACCACTAACACCTCCATCTGAACCACCCATCAAAACTCCTCTGAAAACCACATCATCCATAACTCTAAACCTCCCATTGAAACAACCCCTTCACCACCAGCACCTACATCTCCTATCTCTGAACCAGAACCTACCTTCCCCACCCTGGAAGAAGCAATAACCTTATTTGTTGAGTCTTGAGTGGAGAAGATCATATCATTATCTGAGAACTCTGGTATCAGTGATGATCCCTCTGCAATGAGGATTCACTGGAACAGAGTGATCAGATGGATGACCTCTAAGGCTTTCAAGCTGAAAGGCCTCTCTGAACGAGTCTGAAATGACTTCATCAGAGAAGTTGGAGAAAGGCTGCAGTCACGTTTGGCCAGAGAGGCATAAGAGAAGGCCAGAAGAGAAACAGAAGAGAAGGCTCGTCCAGAAGAAGAGAAGTTGCAAAGAAGGTTGCTGCTGAAGCTGAATCAAAAGCAAAAGCTGATGCTGAAGAAGAAGCACGTATAGCTGCAGAAGAAGCTGCAAAGGAAAGAAATGATGCTCTGACTCAGGGAGAGAAATCTCATTATGATTTCGCTCCTCTCGTCCTGAAGACTCTGGAAGAGCTACAGAAGGAGCAACAGATAGTGAGAGCAAGACTGGACCAACAGGACTTCGTCAACAACAACATTCAAAACCTGCTGACTCAGCTGCTCCAGAGGATTCCTCCGCCTCCAAACCCTTAGGCACTTAGGATTTGTTTGTTGTTTTCCTTACTTGCTTATATGCTATCTATTCTCTGTGTTTTTCTCTCTGCTTTAGCTACTTATCTATAATTCTCCTTCTCATTGAATTATATTTTGACTTCTATATTTTTTGTGCTAAGTCTTTTTAAGGAAGACAAAAGGGGGAGAATAAAAAAAGCTCTGATGAAATAATATCTAAGCCTCTTGTTGCACTGGGCACATTTAAAATCTCTTATGAAAATTCTAAGCAATGCAGGAAACATCTAAGGTGAAAACTAGCTACTACGCAAGGAAGATCTCGTAAGAACATCTGAAAATTTATTATGATCTATATTAGGGGGAGTCATCACTCATCTGACTCTGAGATAACTTTTAAATCCTTGTTGAAGTATCATTGTTTCATCATCACTCTGAGGTTTTTGTCATCATCAAAAAGGGGGAGATTGTAAGAACAAGATTTTGTGTCTACAATTCATCTCTAAAGTTTTGATGATAACAAAGGATGAAACAAATTGGTACCCTAATATAATTTATCTAAGTGTGCAGGACTCTAATTGAAAAAGGGGTCAGATAGACATATATCTGATATACACGTAAGTCTAGAATGACCACTTAGAAGTTATTCAAGTAGAGGTTCTGACTCTGAACAAAAGGAAGCGCACAAAGCTCTACGAAGAAAGAGGTATCAGACGCGCTAATCTGAACAGTGCATGCTAGGATCTGATAATTTTTTCACTCTGAAGAAATCACTATCAGAAAGACATCAAGAACCTCTAAAGTCAATCAGCTTTCAGCAACTATCTGAAGATACACACGCTGAACAGAAACATCTGAGCTCTCCATACTCTGACTCAGAATGTTCACCAAGACTTAGCTGCGAAGTCTTCCGCTTTAGGCAAGAATCTATATTTGGAAGACAGTTAACGTACCTCAAATTGCTATGGAAAGGACAAAGATATTAATAACATTAAAAGTAAATCATTGTCAAGATTTCCTCATCCAACGGTCTCCTCATCAAATCTCTATATAAAGGATGGATCATGTTCATACAAGATAACGAAGCACACGAGAATACTACAAACTAATCTCAAATCTCCTTTATTCTTGTTCATTCTTTTTCACACGAGTTGTTACTCTAAGTGTGGAATATTTTCTGTTCTCATATTATGTAACCTCTGCTTATCTAGAAGCACTAAGCACATTACTAATTTTCACTACTTGCTGAATATTCCTCAATTGACTTGTGCAGTCTGTAAACTTGAGGGGGCTAAGAGATATTTATCCTCTTAGACGCTCCTTGTTAAAGGCAAAATCATCTTGGCTGGGTGGACTGGAGTAGCTTTGAATTTCAAGCGAACCAGGATAGACTTTTGTGTTGATAGTATTATTTTTCGCATGTGTTTATTTGCAAAAGTTTTTATTATCTGTGGAAACAATTCAAACCCCCCATTCTTGTTTTTCTCTACCTTCAATATCATATGCATCATGAGGTCTCTTAGGGACCAATATTTGTTTCTTGATGTTGTTATTTAACTTCATTCTACTGAGTGATATGAAGACTTTAACCTTCACATCCTTAGTTAGAATGTCCTTAAATAGGGGCAGCTGTAAGACCCTAATTTTGACCCTAAGATCCCTCAAGATATCTCATCATTTGCATTGGCTTTGGGATCACACCTTAGCATTCTCCTTACCCCTCATTCATTGGGTTTTCATTGGAAGAGATCACCAAGCACATTTGATTGTATCATACTTTGTTTTTATTTGTTCACTAACCAAAATACCAAAAATACGTCTAAATATGTTCATGTATAACTTTGTTTCTTTTATAGGTAATGTGTGCATCCACTGATGCTCTATCAAGCTCACAACTAGGGTTTCAAACCCTCAATGCAAGAGATTAATCAATAAAGTGTTCACAATGGTTATAAGCATCATATATGGATCCCCGTGTTCTTCTTTTATCATTTGGATCAAGAAATCATCAAGAGTTTAAAGCTTGTTTGCCTTGGAAGCCCTAATTCATCTAGGTATCTTTGGTGACTTCCTCAGCAAGTTTCTTCAACATTTGGTACAATATATCATGGGGTACTTCATTTCACATCATATTATGCATATATTATCCTCCATGAGTCCCAAGAATCAAGAGAACTTCAAGTTTGCAAGTTGGTTCAAGATGGTTGACCAGAGAAAGTCAACTGGTCAAAACTAGGGTTCCCTGGACCTTATCTCCTACAATTTTTTTCATATGAAAGTGATTAGAAGAGAAACTTTACTCTTTATGACATTCCAAATAACTTTCATGTTGACATGAAAAGCTCTTTTCGCTTGGAAAGTCATTGTTTATGTTGAAATATTATAGGTCATTTTATTTGTACCCTAATTAGAAGGTCAATTTCCAAGGACCATAACTTGCTCAATGTTTATGATATGAATACCATCCAAGTTTCATGACCAATTTCTATATGTCCTCTACAACTTTGATTCTTTGATAAATGTCAAATTCAACTTGCAATAGCATGTGCCAAGAGGAAACATTATAGGTCATTTTGGGCCATTACCATTGAAGAAGCAATTTTCCTCAACTTCTAAAATGCATAAATCCATTATGCCAAATTCAAATTATGTCAAATTTGTGATCAAATTGAATAGGGATTAAATAGATACAACTTTGATGAAGACACTTTTTCCATTTAAAGCTCATAGCAAAAGTTATTCAAGGTGGAAGAAGTGGTCATTTGACTTGGTACTTAGAAAATTTTCAAATATGTTTGATTTCTCAAACTTCCACCTCAAACTTCATCATGATCCAAGCTCGAAATAGAAAAGTGTTCAACACCAAAGTTGTTCCTTTTGATGTCACCTTTCCAAAAAGTCCTAGATCACCTCATTTGGACCAAGATTGAGGGACTTGCGCATGGTTCCTTTCATGGGTTTATTTTGGAAAAATTTGAATTCAAATAACCATTTCCTATTGCATGCTTACATGTTATTATTTCAATACTCAATGTGCATGAATTGGAGTTGAATTGCATCATTAATTGGGCTCAAATCATTGCCCATGCACCAAAGTTGCTAAAATTGGCAAAGTTTCAAAGTGTGTGAAAAGCAACTTGCTAGGTTATATATACATGACCATTGTGATCAGAATGAGGATCCCTTCTGCCCAAGCTTTGGACCCTTGCATCCCTAGTCTCCATTAAAGGATAAACTTGAAGATTTCACTTGAAATAGAGTTTCAATTCTCCTTTTGTTTAAGATTGAAACTCCAAGAATCCAAGCCTCTCTTTGATCCATATCACTTCCTGCAAACTTCTAGAGTCGAGTCAAGGCAAATTGGAAGCAAGATCAAGCTGAATTGAAGCTACTAAAAGGTGATTTTTTTCAAATTTCTCTTCTTCGATTCTCCCTCATTTCTCAACTATTTTGCTTGATTATTGGTTGTCTGAAGTCCTACCAATGTAGACAACAAGATTGAGTTGCTTTGAGGTCAAATCGAAACAATTCAGATCATGAACCTTAATTTTCAAATCCATGTATCTTTCAATATACTTGGAATTGGATAAAATGGAGGTCAGATTCGAGCTCCTAAGCATTTTTCCTTTAAAATCATGTCCTTGTTTTTCATTTATGTGATGGTTTGTGGTGGACCAGTCCGGTGAGGTCCACCGAAGAAGATGACCGGAGCTAGGGCTCCGGTGGTGCGTTGGCATCTTCCAAACCATCAGATCCCTTTGAAATATTTTAACCGTGGTCTTTCCTTTTGATTACCACACATGTGATGCATTGACAGAGGCGCATCGTGGATAGCACACGCTTGGACATCAGATTTGCCACCTCAATTAATGAGGGAGATCTGATGGCCCTTGTTTTTTCTTGTATTTTCTGAATTCCTATTTAATCCACTTATTTTATTTAATTCATAGAAATTTCATTTTTAATCCAAAAAACATGGGACTTTCACCAAAAATATTTAAATATTTTTCTCTTCCATATTCTGAATTAAAATTATTTTTTGGATTAATTTTGGTATTTTTCATGAATTAAATGTTTTTGTGCATATTTTTAATTGTTTAAAAATACTTCTGATTTTCTAAAAATCATGAAATTTTTTGTCTAAGGTCCTTTAACCTTGTTTGACCTAGGATAAATCCCTTGGTCATTTATTTGGTGTTTTGAAGGGATTTGAGGTTTTGTCCAAATTAAAATGCATTTAAATTCATTTTGAAATTGATTTTTAATAGATTAAATGTTTTAAAATTATGCTGAGCCATTTTTATGGTCTTGTGATGTTTGACTTTATGTTTGGGTCTTGGTCATGGTTGATTTGACTTTTGTTTGATCAAAACCATTGGATTTAGGGGATTGATGAAATGTACATTTCATCTCCCAAAGTGAATTGATTGTATTGATGAGATGAATTTCCTCTCAAGATCAATTTGTGTTTCTATCTCCCCTTCCCTCTCCATCTTTATCCCTATTCTTCCCCATTACCTCATTTGACCAATGAAATCTCTAATGTCTAAATGCTAATTGATTCATCCATGACCTTGTGTCAGATAAATCAATAATGGTCTGATTGAGATAGGTCCCTCCCATTTTCTTTTAGTGTATGGTATGTTTTAGGAGTTTGATTCTTTATACCAAATCTCTAACATGCATTAACACCTATATATTTATTGTCCGGCCTCGGATAGTTGTGACTTCTGATAAGTCCAATTACGATTGCTTAACATAGAGCTAAATTTGACCCTCAAAGCATAGCATTCTAGTAAGTGAGATTGTAAGTCTCCCATTCTTCATGGCATTGTGTGGAGACTTGACCTTTTTTCCTTTCATGAGAGTTAGTGTCATACTTGTTGAACTATCCAAGTTGGAGCCCTTCTCATGGAAGATGTCTTTGTTTAAGGATTCATACTTGTGAATGAATGGTTGAGTGTTCTCCAAAGAATGACTTAACAAAAATTAAAACTCAACACTAATATTTGACTAACCATTGACTAACTCTTATTCATTATGCTTTTACTTTCAAGCCATTTACTTTATTCTATTTAAATTTCAGTCATTTATCATTCATTGCCATTTACATTTTCATGCAACTTGTTTATGTTCAAGTCCCTTTTTACTTTGCTCATTTGAGCCATATCTTGTGATTTTATATATTTGTTTGTGTTCTTTGATTTTGTTTATGGTCTTAGGAACTTAAAATACATAATAACAACAAAAAACCTAAAAATACATTTGGTGGACTGTTGGGACTTGATCTGAACTTTTGGACTTAGAATTAGGCAAGATTCCATGTGCTAAAGGACTTGGCCAATGCCAACATCTGAGACTGAGCTACCTTTTACAGTGACTTTCATCTGATGCAAGACCTTGGATCTCTTTGATTCATCTGCTACTCTGTCTCTATGCTTAATTGTTGTTTTGTTATTGCCCATGTTTGATGTTTTGTTCCGAGTTGATAAAGGAATATTTCATCTGTTACATTGGAAGATACTGAAGACTGCTAGCTATTGGAATGCTTGCTTGGATATGGCTATCTTTATTTGATGCCTTGATCTTCATTGATGTTTAGATATTGCTCATTGCTTATTATTTGTTGCTTGATTAAAGTCCAAAGGAAAATGGGTTTCTGTATGACATTCTTGTATGTTGGATTGCATCCCATTGGTCAGATCTTTTCAACTCTTAACTTTTAATTTTTGCTTAGGGTAGTCTCTTCATCTCCTCCCACTTCTTTAATTTCAAAATCTCTCCTTATTTTCAAAAACTTTCTTTGTTTGTGTTTCTAACTTAGACATGTTTTAATGATTAGAAACTTTTGGCCTTATGCCATTGAATTTTTAAACCTTTTCTTAAATCAAACTTGTAAATAAACTTAACCATATTGACCTTAAATTTCAATAGACAAAAAAAGTTAATAACCCCATTCAAAACTTTGGCCTTTTTTGCCCTCTTCTTAAAATCTTTATTAAAATCAACTCACCAACTTATTTGAAATTTTTACCACGAACTATGGGGTTTTTATCCCTCATTTTATATTGGTACATAGGCATAAGACCGAAGGTCTTGTCAAACACAAAAATATAATCAATGAATTCTTTTCTCATCCCCATATTCTATATTTTATCAAACATCTTTTATACCCAAAACATATGCACACAAAAAGGGCTCCCTAGGAGTACGTATGACACTTTGGGTGCTAACACCTTCCCTCTATGTAACCAACCCCCTTACTTGTAATCTATGGCATTTTATTAGTTTTGATTTGAAAACTTCTTATCTCTTGGGTTTTATTCGTACTTTTCCCTTTTCCTTTGGAAGCAATAAAAGCGCGATGGCGACTCTGTTTTTATTGACGTCAAGTTTATCCATGGATTGATGGTCATGAATTTACCGCTACAATATCCTTGATATGTTCACGTTAACCGGTGACGGATATTCTTCCTTCTGAGTTTATCCTTGATATGTTTACCTTAACCGGTAACGGATATTCTCCATGTTTTTTCTTCTATAAGTAACCGATAGTTGTAAATCCCATTTCTTTTTGGTAGTTTATCCTTGATATGTTCACCTTAACCGGTGACAGATATTCTTCCTTAGGAGTTTATCCTTGATATGTTTACCTTAACCGGTAACCGATAGTTGTAAATCCTATTTTCCCCGGCAGTCTATCCTTGATATGTTTATCTTAACCGGTAATTGATATCCTTCCTTTGATCATCTGCCCAGTAACAAGGTAGTTGTAAATCCTACTTCTTCATTTTTCCCAATAGGCTATTCTTACCCAGTAAACGATAATAGATATTCCTCATTTTTCTAAGTGAGCCAACCTTGATATGTTTACCTTAACCGGTAACGGATGTCCCTCTGCCCGAGTGCATTATCTTCCTACCCAGTAAGAGGTGGTAGATAATATATCTCTTTTACTCCCGTGTTGAAGAGTCTCTTCCCCAGTTGAGTCTGGATTCATATTTCTTTGTGAAATTGAATTTCCTTTTAAATGTTTGGGTATTTCAGCATCGTTCTGATTTACACTTTTCCCTAATGGATGTTTCTTGTTGTGTTGTTTTTATCCTGATACATGCAGATTCTTTTTGTCTGTCTTTCCATTGATTTATTTTCATGGAAATTCCCTCGTGTCTCCGACAGTCTTTAAGTTGTAGCCTGGCCTACGCATAACTGTTTATCCCTAGAGTCCTTGTCCCCTCAGTGAGTTTTCCTTATGGAATGCATTATGCTCCTGTGGAATTTCAGTCTCTCCCAGATTCTTTTCCTTTGTGGAAATATATTCCCCATAAAGATTATTTTTGCATTCATATCATATGCATCGTGAGGTCTCTTAGGACCAAAAATTGTTTCTTATTGTTATTATTTAAGTCCATTTTATCGCACTGATATGAAAATTTTACCCTTTACATCCCATGATAGAATGACCTTAAATTGGGGAAGCTGTAAGACCCCAATTTTGACCCCTTAGATCCCTCATGCCATCTCATAACTTGGCATTAGCATTTGGATCACACCTTAGTATCCTCCTCACCTATCACTTATTGGGTTTGCATTGGGAGAGATCACCAATCATTTGTGATTGTATCATACTTTATTTTCTTTGTTTACTAACCAAAATCCAAAAATATGTCTAATGTAGCTTTATTTCTTTTGTAAATAGTGTGTGTGTGTCCACCTGTGCCTCATCAAGCTCACAACTAAGGTTTGAGACCCTCAATGCAAGGGATCAAGCAATATAAGGTCCATAATGGTTTTATTTATCATATATCGATCCCCATATTCTTTATTTGTCATTTTGATCAAGAATTCACCAAGAGTTTGAAGCTTGTTTGTCAAGGAAGCCCTAATTCATCTGGGCATCTTGTGTGCCTTCCTCAGTAAGTTTCTTTAATAATTGCTAAAAAAATATCAAGGGATACTCCATTGTACTTCATCACAAGCATATATGATCCTCCACGATCCTCAAAGAGCAAAGTAACTTCAAGTTTGCAAGTTGGTTCAAGGAGGTTGACCAAAAAAGTCAACAGGTCAAATCTAGGGTTCCCTAGACCCTATCTCCTACAATATTTATCCTATGAAAATTATTCCAAGATAAATGCTACTCCTTATAACATTTAAAACAACTTTCATGTTGGCATCAAGAGCTAAGTTTTCTTGGAAAGTCTTTTTTATGGTGAAATATTATAGGTCATTTTCTCTATGCCCTAGATAGAAGGCCAACTTCCAAGAACCATAACTTAATCAATTTTTATGATATGAATATAATCTAAGTTTTATTATTAAATTAAATATGTATTATTCAAGTTGTATTCTTTGA
Source organism: Lathyrus oleraceus (assembly GCF_024323335.1). Taxonomy (NCBI): domain Eukaryota; kingdom Viridiplantae; phylum Streptophyta; class Magnoliopsida; order Fabales; family Fabaceae; genus Lathyrus; species Lathyrus oleraceus. The sequence goes on from NC_066585.1 coordinate 180,491,172, forward strand.
TAAAGATGAAATTCCACTTTCAAGGTCATGTGCCATGAGGAAACATTATAGGTCCATTTTGGTCCTCATCATTGAACAAGCAATTTGCCTCAACTTCTAAAATCTATAACTCCATCATGAAAGATTCAAATGGTGTCAAATTTATGACCAGATTTAAAATAATTGAAAGAGCTACAACTTTGTAGAAGTAACTAAAGTCATTTGAAGCTCATAGCAAAAGTTATTCAAGGTGGAAAAATGGGTCCTTTGACTTTTAACTTAGAAAACTTTCAAGTATGTTTGATTCATCCAACTTCAAGGCCATAATTCATCATGTTCCAAACTTAAAATGAAAAAATTCCCAACATCAAAGTTGTTCCCCATGATGGTAGCTTTCCAAAAATTCCAAGATCATTCCACTTGGACAAGAATTGAGAGACTTGCGCATAGTTTCTTTGCATGGTTTAGTTTGGCAACATTTGAACTCACTTGATACATAACTTTGCATGGCCTCATGTTATGACATCAGTAGCATTTTGGAACGAATTTGGATAGATTGCAATGATCATTTGGGCCTGAACACATGCCCATGCACCCATGCACACAAACTTGCTATTTTTGGTTCAAATTTTGAATGGTGTAAAAATGAATCCCTTGCCTATATAATGAAGTGCATTGCCTCACGTTGAAAGAGGACCCTTGCCAGAGCTCTGTCAAGCAATCCCATAGCCACACTTGAGAGAATACCTTGAGGATTTCTTTGAATTCGAGCTTCTAGTTCAAATTCCGTTTGTGAACTAGAACTCCAAGGATTCACAGCCTTTTTCACTTCAATCATCTCCTACAAGCAAGAGGAAGAATAACCAAGTGGAATTGCATCAAGAATTGCTCTCAAAGCTGCTACCCGAAGGTGAATTTTCTCAAATTTCAACTCTTTGATTCTCATTCATTTCTTGAGATCTTTGCATGATTTGTGTATGACTGAAGTCATACCAATATATCCATTGATGTTGGGTTGCTTTGAGGTTGAATCGAAGCAATTCAGTTTTGGAACCTCAACTTTCAACTACACTTTTGTCATTATAGAGTGAGAGTTGGAAGATTTGTCGGTGATATTTGGAATCCTCGTGATTTTCTCTTCAAAATGATGTACGATCCATCTATTTTCATTAACTTTTCATCTGGACCAGTCTGGTGAGTTGGTCGAAGAAGATGACCGAAGCTAGGGCTCCAGTGGTGTGTTGGCACGGTCCAGGCCATCTGATCCCATGAATATGTTCTAATTTGGTCCATCCATTTTAATTACCATTTTTACGCGTGCGTTGACTAAGGACCATCGTGGATAACATACGCGTGGCCATTAGATATGCCACCTCAATTAATGAGGGAGATCTGATGAGCCTTGTTTTTTCTGATTTATCTTATTTTTCCAAATTAATTTTTAAATAGTATTTTCTTATAAAATTCATTATAATTTCATTTTTAATCCAAAAATTATGGGACCACCACCAAAATTTCACAAATAATTTCCTCTTCCCATTTCTAAATTAAAATTAATTTTTGGATTAAGTTTGATATTTTTAGTAAATTTTGTGATTTTTGACTTGTTTTAATTGACTTTAAATAATTCTGACTTTCAAAAAATGTCAAAAAAATTAGTCAATGGTATTTTGACCTTGTTTGACCTATGATAAGTCCATTGGCCATTTCTTTGGTAATTTGAAGGGATTTTAGGTTTTTGACCTTTTAAAATGTATTTTCTTCATTTTAAAAATTAATTTAAATTGTTTTGAATTGCTTTAATATTTTGTTGAGTTATTTTATTGACTTTGTGTTGACTCAACTTCTGTTTGGCCTTGGTCTTAGTTGAATTGGACCTTGACTTGGTCAATACCATTGGATTTAGGGGGGTGATGAAGTTTGAACTCCATCCCTCAAGATGAATGAATGGTATTGATCAAGTGAGGTTCATCCCTTGATCAATTTGGGATTCTTTTCACTTCATCTCTTCATATTTATCTTAATTCTTCCCCAATCCGTTTCATGGCCAATGATTTCTCATGGATCAAAATGCTATTTGATTCATCAATGACCTTGTGTCAGATGAATCAATATGAGCTTGGTTGAGATATGTCCATCCCACCTTATTTTTGTGTGTGGTATGCTTTAGAATCTTGGTCTTGATATCTTATCTCTAGCATGCATTAACACCAACATTACTATTGTCCAGCCTCATATAGTTGTGACTTCTACGTAAGTCCAATTACGATTGCTTAACATAGTGCTAAATTTGTCCTAAAAGAAATAACATTTTTGTAAGTGAGATTGTAAGTCTCATATTCCTCATGGTACTTGTGAAGATTTTACCTCTTTTCCATTTGTGATAGCTAGTGGCATACTTGTTAATTTTATCCAAGTTTGAGCCCTTCTCATGAATGATGTCTAGGTTCATATCTTCATGCTTGTGAGTGAATGGTTGAGTGCTCTTCAAAAAATGACTAAAATAATCTTTTCTTCTCCCACTAACATTCACTAACATATCTTTGTATTGACTTCATTTTTAAGTATCATTTACTTTAATGCAATTTAAATTCTTGAACTTTATCATTCATTATTATTTACATTCATGCAAATTGTTTATATTTCAGTCATTTTCACTTTGCTCACTTGAGCCATTGTATTTGTGCTTGTGATATATCTTGTGCTTGTGATTTTGTTTTGTTTGTGGTCTTAGGACATTAAAATACTTAATAAAAACAAAAACTCTAAAAAATATATTGGTGGATTGTTGGACCTCTGTCTATTGACTTGGTTTGGACCTTTGGACTTAGAGAAGACAACATCCCCGAGCTATGGAAGAACTTGGCCAATGCCATTAATTTGAGACCATTTCTTTGCCAATGCCATTAATTTGAGACCACTTCTTAGCCAATGTCATTTATCTGATACAAGCCTTGAGAAACTCCCTTTGGTTTATCTGATATATACTTTCTCTTTGTCTGAATTGTTATTTTAATCTTATTATTATTGTAAGACCCCAATTTAACCTTAAGATCCTTCATGCTATCTCATCATATGCATTGGCTTTGGGATCACCCCTTGGCATCCTCCTTACCCCTCATTCATTGGATTTGCATTGGGAGAGATCACCAAGTATATTTGATTGTATCATACCTTGTTTTTCATTATTTACTAACCAAAATGCCAAAAATATGTCTATGTATAGCTTTACTTATTTTGTAGGTAGTGTGTGCATCCACCCATGCTCTATCAAACTCACATCTAGGGTTTTAGACCCTTAATGCAAGGAGATTAACCAGTAAATGGTTCACAATGGTTCTATACATCATATATGGATCCCCATGTTATTCATTTATCATTTGGATCAAGAAATCATCAAGAGTTTGAAGCTTGTTTGCCTTGGAAGCCCTAATTCATTTGGGTATCCTGTGTGACTTCCTTAGCAAGTTTTTTCATCATTTGGTCCAATATATCAAGGGATACTTAATTTTACATCATCTTATACATATATGATCATCCATGAGTCCCAAATATCAAGAGAACTTTAAGTTTGCAAGTTGGTTCAAAGAGGTTGACTAGAGGAAGTCAATTGGTCAAAATTGAGGTTCCCTAGACCCTATCTCCTACAATTCTTGTCATATGAAAATGATTCCAAGATCAAAGTTACTCTTTATGACATTCCAAACAACTTTCATGTTGACATCAAGATCTATCTTTGCTTGGAAAGTCATTTTTTATGGTGAAAGATTATAGGTCATTTTGTCTGAACCCTATTTAGGAGGTCAACTTCTAAGGACCATAACTTGCTCAATTTTTATGATATGAAGGCCATATAAGTTTCATGATCAATTTAAATATTTCTTCTCCCACTTTTATTCTTTGAGAAACTTCAAATTCAACTTGCAAGGGCATGTGCCAAGAGGAAACATTATAGGTCATTTTGGGCAATTACCATTGAACAAGCAATTTTCCTCAACTTATAAAATGCATAAATCCTTCATGCCAAATCCAAATGAGGTTAAATTTGTGACCAAATTGAATAGGATTGAAATATATACAACTTTGATGAAGGAATGTTTTCCATTTGAATCTCATAGAAAAGGTTGTTCAAGGTGGAAGAAGTGGATATTTGACTTGGTACTTTGAAAATTTTCAATTATGTTTGATTTCTCAAACTTCCACCTCAAAATTTATCATGATCCAAGCTTCAAATGGAAAAGTGTTCAACATGATAGTTGTCCCTCTTTATGTCACCTTTCCAAAAAGTCCAAAATTACCTCATTTGGACAAGATTTAAATGACTTGTGCATGGTTACTCTTCATGGTCCCATTTGGATGAATCACATGATAATTCATCAATTACAAATGCATGGCCTCATGTTAGACTTTCATCTTCATTCATGATCATTTTTGGACCTGATTACATCATCTCATGGGCCTATCACACGCCCATGCAAGCATGCACTTCACATTTCTATTTTTGGCCAAAGTTTGGAAGTGTGTGAAAAGTAATCAACATGGCTATAAATACATGACATTGGTGATCAGAATGTGGATCCTCTTGCCCAACCTTTGACCTCCTTCTTCCCCGAACCCCATTGAAAGGATAATCATGAAGATTTCTTGAGAAATTGAGTTTCAATTCTCATTCTATTTTGGAATTGAAACTAAAAGAGTCCAAGCTTTTTAATCATTAATATCATCTCCTACAAGCTTCTAGAGTCAAGCCAACCCAAATTGGAAGCAAGATCAAGCTGATTTGAAGCTCCCCGAAGGTGAGATTTCAGAAACTTCTCTTCTTCGATTCTCCCTCATTTCTCATCCATTTTGATTGATTGTTGGTTTGCTCAAGTCCTACCAATGTAGGCAACAAGATTGAGTTGCTTTGAGGTCAAATTGAAGCAACTCAATTCATGATCCTCAAAATTCAAATCTTTGTATCTATCAATATACTTGGAATTGGAGAAAATTAAGGCCAGATTCGAGCTCTTGAGCATTTTTTCTTTAAAATCGTGTCCTTGTTATTAATTTTGGTGATGGTTGGTGCTCATCCAGTCCGGTGAGGTTCACCGGAGAAGATGATCAGAGCCCTAGCTCTGGTGATATGTTGGTGTGTTCCCAACCTTCAGATCCTTTCAAAATATTTTAATTTTGGCCCTCCTTCCTGATTACCACGCGTGTACACGCATTGACTGCAAAACATGATGGAAGCGCACGCTTGGCCATTAGATCTGCCACCTCAATTAATGAGGGAGATCTGGTGGCCCCTGATTTTCTATATTTTCTGATTTTTCATTTAATTGCTTTATTTTGTTTAATTCATAATAAATCCATTTTTAATCCAAAAAATATGGGACTTCCGCCAAAAAAAATTAAATATTTTTCTCTTCCATATTCTAAATTAAAATTAATTTTTGGATTGATTTTGGTATTTTTCATGAATTAAGTATTTTTCAATATATTTTTAATTGTTTAAAAATACTTCTGACTTTTTAAAAATTGTGAAATTTTTTGTCTAAGGTTCTTTGACCTTGTTTGACCTAGGATAAATCCCTTGGCCATTTATTTGGTGTTTTGAAGAGATTTTAGGTTTTGTCCAAATTAAAATGTATTTTAATTCATTTTTAATGTGATTTTTAATTGATTAAATGTTTAAAAATATTGTTGAGCCATTTTTATGGTCTTGTGATGTTTGACTTTCTGTTAGGGCCTTGGTCATGATAGATTTGACTTTTGTTGGATCAAAACCATTGGATTTTAGGGGATTGATGAAATGTACATTTCATCTCCCAAAATAAATGAATGGTTTTGATCAGATGAAATTCCTCTCATGATTAATTTGTGTTTCTATCTCCCCCCTCCCTCTTCATTTTCATCCCTATTCTTCCCCATTCTCTCATTTGACCAATGAAATCTATAATGTCTAAAGGCTAATTGATTCATCAACGACATTGTGTCAGATGAATCAATACAAGTATGACTGAGATAGGTCCTTCCCATTTTCTTCTAGTGTGTGGTATGTTTTAGGAGTTTGGTTCTTTGTACCAAATATCTAACATGCATTAACACCTATATTTTTATTGTCTGGCCTCAGATAGTTGTGACTTCTACATAAGTCCAATTACGATTGCTTAACATAGAGCTAAATTTGACCCTCAAGGTATAGCATTCTAGTAAGTGATATTGTAAGTCTCCCATTCTTCATGGCATTGTGTGGAGACTTGACCTTTTTTCCTTTCATGGGAGCTAGCGGCATACTTGTTGAATTATCCAAGTTTGAGCCCTTCTCATGGAAGATGTCTTGGTTTAAGGATTCATACTTGTGAATGAATGATTGAGTGTTCTCCAAAGAATGATTTAATCAATTAAAATTCACCACTAACTTAACACTAACCATTGACTGGCTCTTATTCATTATGCTTTTACTTTCAAGTCATTTACTTTATTCAATTTAAATTTCAGTCATTTATCAATCATTGTCATTTTACATTTCATGCAACTTGTTTATGTTTAAGTTCTTTTTCACTTTGCTCATTTAAGTCATATTTTGTGATTGTATATGTATTATTTGTGTATTTTGATTTTGTTTGTGGACCTTAAAACACATAATAACAACAAAAACCCTAAAAAACATTTGGTGGACTGTTGAACTTGATATGAACTTATGGACTTAGAATTAGGCAACATTCCATGTGCTAAAGGACTTGGCCAATGCCAAAATTTGAGACCAAGATATTCTTGACAAGTGACTTTCATCTGATACAAGACTTCGGATCTCTTTGATTCATCTGCTACATTATCTATGTGCTTAATTATTATTTTGTTATTGCCTATGTCTGATGTTTTGTTCTGAGTTGATCAAGGAACATTTCATATGGTACATTGGAAGACAAGGAAGACTGCTAGCTACTAGAGTGCTTGCTTTGATATGGCTATCTTTATTTGATGCCTTGATCTTCATGATGTCTGGATATTTCTCATTGATTATTGATTATTGCTTGATCAAACTCCAAAGGAAATGGGCTTCTATATGACATTCTTGTCTGTTGGATTACATCCTATTGGTCATATCTTTTCAAACTCTTAACTTTTAATTTGTGCTCAGGATAGCCTCTTCATCTCCTCCCATTTCTTAAATTTCAAAATCTCTCCCTCCTTTCAAAAACTTTATTTGCTTGTGATTTCAAACTTAGACATGATTTAATAATTAGAAACTTTGGCCTTATGCCAATGAATTTTAAAAATCTTTTCTTAATCAAACTTGTGAATGAACTTAACCATATTGACTTAACTTAAAATGACAAAAAGAATTAACAACCCCTTTCAAATCTTTGGCCTTTTGTGCCCTTTTATTTAAACTTTTGTTAAAAATCAACTCATCAACTTCTTTGAAATTTTTACCACGAACTACGAGGTTTTGATCCCTCATTTTTATGTTGGTACGTAGGCACAATACCGAAGGTATTGATAATCAATGAATTATTTTCTCATCCCCACACTCTATTTTATCAAACATCATTGAAATTCTAGTTAACAGACTTTCGATTTCACACGGGATGTATTGACATCCAATTCTGCGCAGACAAGTATTAAGCAGAACTTTAAAAAGTAAGTGCAGTAAATAACACAAGGAATTGTTTACCCAGTTCGGTGTCACACACACCTACGTCTGGGGGCTACCAAGCCATGGAGGAAATCCACTATTAGTAGTATTAATTCAGACCTTAAACCAACTGTTTAACCCTATCACTTAATACCTACCCAATACAATTTCAATCTTACTTTAAGATCAGAGTTCCTACTCACTCCCTCTCAATCACCTTAGTGATTACAACCTTTAATTATATTAAAGTTTATAATGAAGTCACACTTCAAACAACTCTTGATTGTGCTTAACAGCTTTAATCAAGATACACAACACTCACGCTTAAAAGCTTAGAGTGACACAACACTTACAACTCAATGAACACCCTAGTCCAATGCAATCATCTAGGTGATAATTGTTTGGCTCACAAGATACACCTAATACAAGACACACACAAAAATACAGCAGTGAAGTATAATGGACCAACAAAATCTTCACGCCTAAAATCCACGTGTTGAATTCCTGAAGAATAGCCTGAGAAAAATGCTGAAACAGAAAAACTAACCAACCTACAATTTAGCATATGTTGTCAGGAATGAATGTCACAATATTCAGTTTGACGTCCAAATCATAGACCATATGCTAAGTCTGTTATTTTCCTAAAAACAGTCTGTACAAAATTGTTGTACTGTAGAGGATCAACCCGTTCATACTTCAGTATCAGCTTAAATTAATAAATGTCAAAACATCCAATTTGACTTTTACACATAAAGCCTTATGCCATGGTCTGTTGTTCTTCTGAAGAACATACTGAGATACATACTGAAATGTAGCAGAAAACCAACCTGTCTATTATTCAGTATATGATGTCAATGATGAATGTCATAATATCCAGATTGACATTCAGACAGTAGGCCTTGTGCCAGGTCTGTTATTCCCTTAATAAACAGACTGAAAATAAAAACTAAGTTATAACAGAACACCAACTGTTCTATTCCTCAGTATCTGCTGTCAGGCATGAATGTCATAACATCTAGTTTGACATTCAGTAGATCCTGTATTAGCTAAACCTGCAGCATACTACTCAAGTATGTCATGACATCAGTCAAGACATCAGAGTACAGTTAGATGATCTAACACAAAATGCAGCTAATCAAACATCTCCAAAGCAGGTCATGACATCAGTCAAGACATTAGAATCCAGCTAGTGTTTTAACATAAAATGCAGCCAATCAAACATCTACAAACTCCCCCTTTCGAAATTTTTTGGCTAAAACACTTTGGCATCACAACAGAGTACACAGCAGTAGAAAACACACATCTAGCAGGGAAGACAACCTAGCTAATACACTCAGAGCAGCAGCATACTCACCACAGATAGAAATTAAATAAAAACTTCACATATCAGCACACATACAGAAGTTAAATAAAAACTTATAACAGCAACACGCATAAACACACTCACACTCATAGAAGTGGAACATCAGTTGCAGCACAACCTCTGAATTAGAGGATCTTCAATATCTGTTTAATCACATAATCTGTTGTCCTGGGGAATCACAGGTGCTACTCCCCCTTTTTGTCAAAAATGTTGCCAAAGCAACACCATAACTTACAGACCAAAAAAATAGAATTACACCCAAATGACAGAAATACAATCTTGATTTTACTTCACAGTTTCAATCACGACTACCCCCACTTGATCTTGCTTCACAGCTTTGATCAAGTAGTCACACACTCTTGCTTTACAGTAGGTACACCCATATCAGATGCCATGAATTTGAGTCTGACATCTTGAACCACTCCTGCATGAACACTTTCGTGAAGTCCAGCAGGCACATAGGCTATCCCATGTTGGGATATCCCCTTAACATCTTGTTACCACACTTGCAGTAAGTAACATAGCTGTGATCTGTTGTCCAGTCATAGCAAACTTTCAATTGTTTAATAGGTTAAGATATTAAACAATACATCCCAAACATCATTGGTTGCTATAAATCCTCAGAAAGGCATATTCCCAGTTTGCCCCTTAAATTTTCAAACTGAGTAGCATCCAAAGCCTTTGTGAATATGTCAGCAAGTTATAGTTCAGTGGCTACATGTTCCAAGGTAATCACTTTGTCTTCCACCAGATCTCTGATGAAGTGATGTCTAATGTCAATATGTTTGGTCTTGCTGTGTTGGATGGGATTCTTGGAAATATTGATGGCACTGAGATTGTCACAGAACAATGTCATGACATTTTGAGAGACATTGTATTCAGTGAGCATTTGTTTCATCCACACCAGTTGGGAACAACTGCTTCCAGCCGCTATGTACTCAGCCTCTGCAGTGGACAGTGATACACAGTTCTGTTTCTTGCTGAACCATGATATGAGATTGTTTCCCAAGAAGAAACATCCTCCTGATGTGCTTTTTCTGTCATCAGCACTCCCAGCCCAATCAGCATCACAATACCCAGATAAGACAGGCTCAGAGCCATGAGAGTATAGCATACCATAGTCACAAGTCCCATTGACATACTTGAGAATCCTCTTGACTTGATTTAAGTGGCTCACTTTGGGTTCTGCTTGGTATCTAGCACACACTCCAACTGCATAGGAAATATCAGGTCTACTTGCAGTTAGATATAGTAGACTACCTATCATGCTTCTATACAAGCATTGATCAACACTGGGACCTCCATCATCTTTGGTTAACTTTAAATGAGTAGGTGCAGAAGTTCTCTTGTGCCTAGCATTATCCATACCAAACTTCTTAACTATGTTTTTGGAATATTTGCTTTGGGAGAGAAACATAGAATCCTTCATTTGGTTAACTTGCATTCCAAGAAAATAAGTCAATTCCCCAACCAGACTCATTTCAAACTCAGATTGCATCTGGTGAACAAAATGTTTCACCATTTGCTCTGACATTCCACCAAAGACAATATCATCCACATAAATTTGGGCAATCATGATTTTGCCATCTTCATCCTTCACAAACAAGGTCTTATCTATCCCACATTTTCTATATCCATGAGAGGTCAGAAATTCAGTCAACCTTTCATACCAAGCTCTAGGTGCTTGCTTCAACTCATACAAGGCTTTCCTCAACTTGTACACATGTTTAGGTTGGTTAGGATCACAAAACCCTTTAGGTTGTTCCACATAGACTTCTTCATTTAAGTAGCCATTTAAAAATGCACTCTTCACATCCATTTGGAACAATTTGAACTTCAGAATGCAGGCTACACCTAACAACAATCTGATTGACTCAAGTCTAGCAACAGGTGCAAACGTCTCATCAAAATCAACCCCTTCAACTTGAGTATATCCTTGAGCCACTAGTCTTGCTTTATTCCTAGTGATTACTCCTTTCTCATCAGACTTGTTCTTGTAAATCCACTTGGTACCAATGATGTTAGTCCCTTCAGGTCGTGGAACTAGCTCCCGTACTTCATTCCTTTTAAACTGCTCCAGTTCATCTTGCATGGCATTGATCCAATATTCATCAGTCAGGGCTTCTTTCACATTTTTTGGTTCAACCTTGGATACAAAACAGGAATTTGAGCTAATTTCCCTTGACCTGGTAGTCACACCACTATTGGGATCCCCTATGATAAGATCCTTAGGGTGGTCTTTCTGAATTCTGATAGACGGCACTTTGGTGGATGCGTCTACCTCACATTCAGGAGGAGTCTCCTGTACTTCTTCAGACTTGACTGGTATGTCTGTTGAAGTATCAAGGAATGTTCCAACATACTCTATGACATCGACTCCTTCGTCTTTATCATCCACAATAACATTTATGGATTCCATTAGGACATTGGTCCTGGAGTTGAATACTCTGTAGGCTCTGCTGTTAGTTGAGTATCCTAGGAATATACCCTCATCACTTTTGGGGTCCATTTTCCTTCTTTGTTCACAATCTGCAAGAATGTAACATCTGCTTCCAAAGATATGAAAGTACTTCACAGTGGGTTTTCTGCCTTTCCATATTTCATACAGAGTGGACGAGGTTCCTTTTCTCAAGGTAACTCTATTGTGAACATAGCAAGTTGTATTCATAGCTTCAGCCCAAAAGTGCATAGGAAGCTTCTTTGCATGAATCATAGCTCTGGCAGATTCTTGAATGGTTCTGTTTTTCCTTTCAACTATCCCATTTTGCTGAGGAGTTATAGGAGAGGAAAACTCATGACTTATCCCTTCAGACGAGCAAAACTCATCAAACTTGGAATTTTTAAACTCAGTCCCATGGTCACTCCTAATTCGTACCACACAATTGTCCTTTTCCCTTTGAAGTCTGATGCACAGTTCCTTGAAGACGTCAAATGCATCTGATTTTTCTCTGATGAAGCTTATCCAAGTGTATCTGGAATGGTAATCAACAACCACATAGGCATATCTCTTTCCACCCAGACTTTCAACCTGCATAGGTCCCATTAAGTCCATGTGCAAAAGTTCCAGGGTTTTGGATGTTGTAGGATGTCCCAGCTTAGGATGTGACATCTTGGTTTGATTGCCAACCTGGCATTCTCCATAGACTCTTCCTTCATTAATAAGAAGCTTTGGGATTCCTCTAACTGCTTCCTTGGATATGATCTTTTTCATTCCCCTTAAATGAAGATGACCAAGACGTCTATGCCACAGCTTCACCTCTTGTTCTTCCTTGGCTGAGGAGCAAATAGTGGAGTAGTTTGAGACTTTAGGTTCCCATAGATAGCAGTTATCTTTGGATCTGGATCCTCTCATAACTTCCTGATTATCTCCATTCATCACAACACAAAGCTCCTTAGTGAACTGAACATAGAACCCTTGATCACACAGCTGACTTATGCTGATGAGATTAGCGGTTAGTCCTTTTACTAACATCATATTATTCAGTTCTGGAACTCCTGAGTTGTCCAGTTTACCCACACCTTTGATTTTCCCTTTAGCACCATCACCAAAGGTCACATAACTGGTAGTGTGAGGTTGTATATCCACCAATAAAATCTCCATACCAGTCATATGTCTTGAGCAGCCACTATCAAAGTACCAGTCTTCTCTGGTAGATGCCCTTAGAGTTGTGTGAGCTAACCTAGCAACCCATTGACGTTTCTTAATGGGGGCATTGTGCTTATATGCCTTATGCTTAGGTCTGAAATGAGGGGTTTGGTTAGGATAACCATGCAACCTGTAGCAGAAGGCTTTTATATGACCAAATCTACCACAGTAGTGACATCTCCATCTCTGAAATTTCTTCTTCTGATGGTTATTCATCCTGGTTCCCTGATGTTGAGACATTGGTTGTGACTTCTGCTTGAACTTATAAACTTTAGTCTTTGAGCGTTTGAGTTCAGTAGAGGATTTCTTCACAGAGCCTAAACTAGACATGGCTCCTGACTTTTGTCCCACCTTTAGGATCTCTTCCAATGTGTCCGTTCCTTTATTTAGCATTCTGATGGATTTTGTCATTTGATCTAGTTTGGAGGCCAGCAAGGTTATCTCACCATTTAGACCATCTATGACTGTCAGATGCTTCTGTTTCTCACCCTCCAGCTCCTTGATGAGTTTCTTCTGCTTTTCTCCTTGTACACGCACTTCTGCACTTGTGACACATAGCTCCTTATATGATGCAGCAAGTTCCTCAAAGGTCAGTTCATCTGTACTTGAGTCATCATCAGTGGCACAAACACTAGTTAGTGCAGTGACATGTTTAGCAGATTCTCCTTCAGATTCACTCTCAGAATCTCCTTCAGACCATGTGACAGATAGCCCCTTCCTTTGCATCTTGAGGTAAGTAGGACATTCAGCTCTAACGTGTCCAAAACCTTCACATCCATGACACTGGATTCCCTTGCCTTGGTTGAACTTTTCTTCAGAAGTTGATCTTTTCCTGATGTCAGACGAGATGTTCTTGACATTTGGTCTACCCTTTTGATCAATCTTCTTTACGAACTTGTTGAACTATCTCCCAAGCAGGGCTATGGCTTCTAATATGCTTTCATCACCTCCAGTACTTCCTGCTTCTGAATCCTCTTCAGTATTTGATACAAAATCTACGCTTTTGTTCTTATTTTCACCATTCTCACACAAGCCCATTTCAAAGGTTTGGAGAGAACCAATGAGCTCATCCACCTTCATATTGCAGATCTCCTGAGCCTCTTCTATAGCAGTGACCTTCATGGAAAATCTCTTAGGTAGTGACCTGAGAATCTTTCTTACAAGTTTCTCTTCAGCCATTTTCTCACCTAAGCCACCAGAGGTGTTGGCAATTTCAAGAATATTCATGTGGAAATCATGAATAGTCTCATCCTCTTTCATCCTCAGATTTTCAAACTTGGTGGTCAGCATCTGAAATTTAGACATCCTCACCTTGGAGGTACCTTCATGAGTTATCTTGAGGGTATCCCAAACTTCCTTAGCCAGCTCACAGTGGTGCACCAGTCTGAAGATGTTCTTACTTATTCCATTAAACAATGCATTCAAGGCCTTAGAGTTTCCAAGGGCTAATGCCTCTTGCTCCTTGTCCCACTCTTCTTCAGGAATTTGCACACTGACTCCATCTTTACTTGTCTTCGTTGGATGTTCCCATCCTTTGTTGACAGCTCTCCAGACTTTGCTGTCTAGAGACCTTAAGAAGGCTATCATACGAGGCTTCCAGTCATCATAGTTAGAACCATCCAGCATGGGTGGTCTATTTGAGTGTCCTACATCCTTGTCCATGATACTAGAAAGTAACTTCCCTAGATCTCACCCAGAAATTAACAGGCAGGGTGCCTGCTCTGATGCCAATTGAAATTCTAGTTAACAGACTTTCGATGTCACACGGGATGTTATGACATCCAATTCTGCGCAGACAAGTATTAAGCAGAACTTTAAAAAGTAAGTGCAGTAAATAACACAAGGAATTGTTTACCCAGTTCAGTGTCACACACACCTACGTCTGAGGGCTACCAAGCCAGGGAGGAAATCCACTATTAGTAGTATTAATTCAGACCTTAAACCAACTGTTTAACCCTATCACTTAATACCTACCTAATGCAATTTCAATCTTACTCTAAGATCAGAGTTCCTACTCACTCCTCCTCAATCACCTCAGTGATTACAACCTTTAATTATATTAAAGTTTATAATGAAGTCACACTTCAAACAACTCTTGATTGTGCTTAACAGCTTTAATCAAGATACACATCACTCACGCTTAAAAGCTTAGAGTGACACAACACTTACAACTCAATGAACACCCTAGTCCAATGCAATCATCTAGGTGATAATTGCTTGGCTCACAAGATACACCTAATACAAGACACACACAAAAATACAGCAGTGAAGTATAATGGACCAACAAAATCTTCATGCCTAAAATCCCCGAGTTCTGAATGAAGGATTGCCATCCTTTTATATTGCAGCACTCGAGCCTTGTACTTGTATTTCCTGAAATTAAGGTCAAGCAAGTTAACCTAATTTCCACATATTAGGGTACTAACAAATAGGCTATTTGTTAGGTTCATTAATTGTAGCTCAGTTGTTAGTTTCCTGGATTTTAGCTCAGTTGTTGAATTCCTAAAGAATAGCCTGAGAAAAATGCTGAAACAGAAAAACTAACCAACCTACAATTTAGCATATGCTGTCAGGAATGAATGTCATAACATTCAGTTTGACGTCCAAATCATAGACCATATGCTAAGTCTGTTATTTTCCTGAAAACAGACTGTACAAAATTATTGTACTGTAGAGGATCAACCCGTTCATACTTCAGTATCAGCTTACATTAATAAATGTCAAAACATCCAATTTAACATTTACACATAGAGCCTTATGCCATGGTCTGTTGTTCTCCTGAAGAACAGACTGAGATACATACTGAAATGTAGCAGAAAACCAACCTGCCTATTATTCAGTATATGCTGTCAATGATGAATGTCATAACATCCAGTTTGACATTCAGACAGTAGGCCTTGTGTCAGGTCTGTTATTCCCTTGATAAACAGACTGAAAATAAAAACTGAGTTATAACAGAACACCAATTGTTCTATTCCTCAGTATCTGCTGTCAGGGATGAATGTCATAACATCTAGTTTGACATTCAGTAGATCCTGTATTAGCTAAACCTGTAGCATACTACTCAAGTATGTCATGACATCGGTCAAGACATCAGAGTACAGTTAGATGATCTAACACAAAATGCAGCTAATCAAACATCTCCAAAGCAGGTCATGACATCAGTTAAGACATTAGAATCCAGCTAGTGTTTTAACATAAAATGCCGCCAATCAAACATCTACAATCATTTATACCCAAAACACATGCACACATAAAAAAAGGGCTCTCTAGGAGTACCTAGGACACTTTGGGTGCTAACACCTTCCCTCTGTGTAATCAACCCCCTTACTTGTAATCTCTGTCATTTTATTAGTTTTGACTTGAAAACTTCTTATCTTTGGGTTTTGTTCATACTTTTCCCTTTTCCTTTGGAAACAATAAAAGCACGGTGGCAACTCTGGTTTTATTGACGTCAAAGTTTATCCATAGCTTGATGATCATGAATTTACCGCTACAGTTATCATTTGATACTTGTCTCTGTGAGTATGTTTCAAGGGATATTTCATCTGATACATCTAAAGGACATTGAAGACTACTTGCTTTGGAGTGCTTGCTTGGATGTTTGGTTATCTTTATTTGATACCATTTGGTCTTCTTATTAATTGCTTGGATGATTATGGCTTTATTGCTTGCTTAAATGGGTTTCTATATGGCACTATTGTCTTGTGGATGCTTCCCATGGGTTAGATCTTTTCAACTCTAAACTTTTAAATCTTGTCTAGGATAGTCGCTTCACCTCCTCTCCTTCTTAAATTTCAAAGATCTCTCCCTCATTTTCAAAACTTCTTTGCTTGTGTTTTCCAACTTAGACTTGTTTTAATGAGTAGAAACCTTAGCCTTATGCCATTGATTTTAAAAATATTTTCTTAAAGAAATTTGTAAATAAACTTAATCATATTGACCTTATTTTCAAAAAGACAAAAAGAACTAACAACCTCATCTAATCATTTTGGCCACTTTGTGCCTTTTCCTTTTAACTTTTTTTCAAAAGGAAGCATTTAGATTTGAGTTATATTTGGTTGAGATATAATTCTCTCATTCCATGATATATTGATTATAAGACTTTCCATTTATTAGGGGTTAGTGACATACTTATTGATTGAATCCAAGTTGGAGCCTTCCCTCTTAAATGTTGTAAAGCCCTTATTATCAGTGGATGTTTTGGTTGAGCATTCTTCCATTGATAACAAAAGATATTTAATCTTTTGTTAAAAATCAATCCACCCATCTTTAAAAATTTTACTACGAACTACGAGGTTTTGATCTCTCATTCTATGTTGGTACGTAGGCACAAGACCAAAGGTATTGTTAAACACACAAAATGTAAATAAATCAATTCTTTTCTCATCCCCCTATTCATTTTTTTAAACAAACATATTTTTCAACTAAAACACTTACACACAAAGAATGGCTCCCTAGGAGTACCTAGGACACTTTGGATGCTAATACATTCCCTCTGTGTAACCAACCTCCTTACCTGTAATCTCTGCCATTTTATTAGTTTTGATTTGAAAACTTCTTATCTTTGGGTTTTGTTCGTACTTTTTCCCTTTTCCTTTGGAAACAATAAAAGCGCGGCGACGACTCTTGTTTTATTGATGTTGAGCTAACCAATAGCTTGGTGGTCATGAATCTACTGCTACAATACTAGTATAGCACACAGAGGCATTTGCAAAGATAAAATCATCAATAAAACAACACTCATATAGAATTAGGTAAATATTGAAAATACCTAAACATAAATAAAAGCAATTTAAGCAACAATGTTCCATAGTAGCCACAAATTATGTCAAATAACATATACAATAAACATGAAAGATGAATGATACAATACAATAAAAATTCTTGAGTTGCTTCAAAAGCGACAACTTTGCGTGACATATACTTTTGGTGCTTCTGAATGCTACACACACATGTGCTCTGGCAAGGTGATTATTTAGATTTATCACCAGTCAAACCAAAAACATAAATGTTATCATAACAATGACACACTACAAGAATCTTGTTGACATTATAACATGTTCAAACATGTTTCATGCAGGAATAGATAAACAACAACCTCACATATATCATGTAACAACTAATAATAGATAACATGCTTATACATAAAGAACATATTTCAAGTATGGAAGAAGAATAGAATGAAGTCACTATAAGCCTATAAATTTGAATACATCAATTGAAATATTTGGAAGTGAACATTCATGAAATATTCCATACATCAAGCATATCAAGCATTTGGGACATAGACAACATGCAAGAGTAAAAAGTTTACTTTCAAAGGGAGAAAATGGAACAATATTACCTCACGTATGAATTGATGAAGGATGCACTCATATGTGATTGAACTTATAAGGAAAGTTAGAGCAAAAGTATATAAAGTGCGTGCAATAAAACATATTTAGGCAAAACTTGAGATATCAAGTATGTCTAATTCCCTTCGAATGTTGAAAAAAAGTTATGTCGCAAGATGTTTTATGAAGATATTTGCAAGTTGATTTTTGCTATCAACATGCTTAAATACGACATCTCCTTTTTCAACATGGTCATGTAGGAAGTAGTGATGTATCTCAATATGTTTAGTGCGAGAGTGTAACACCGGATTTTTGGTTAGATTAATAGCACTAGTTTTGTCGCACATAATAGGAATACATTGTAGTTTAATATCAAAATCAAGTAGTTGTTATCTGAGCCACAATATTTGAGCACAACAACCACCGGTTGTGATGTATTCCGCCTCGATAATTGACAAATTAGTGAAAATATGTTTCTTGCTATGACAACTTACTAAGGAGTTTGAAAACATGTGGCAAGTTCTACTAGTACTTATCTTATCCGATCTGCAACCGAAAAAATTGGAATCAATATGACCAACCAAATTACAATCGCTTCCCTTGGAATACCAAATTCTATACTTAGATGTACCATGAAGGTATCTAAGGATGCGCTTTACGGCTTTTAAATGTGATTCCTTAAGAGTCGATTGATAACAAGCGCATATATACACACTAAACATAATGTCCGACCTAGATGCAGTAAAATATAGAAAAGATCCAATCATACCTCTATAATTCTTGACATCAACATCCTTACCATTTTCATATTTTTCCAAGTTTCCATTTGTGGGATTTTGAGTGTCAATTGATTTTGCATCTCCCATATCAAAATTCTTTAGAAATTCGTTGCAATATTTTGTTTAACACATAAATGTCCCTTTGTTGAGTTGCTAGATTTTAAGACCGAGAAAGTAGTTTGACTCCCCCATGAGACTCATCTCAAACTCACCATGCATTAGCATAGAAAACTCATTGGCTAATTACATGTTAGTGGAACCAAAGATGATATCATCAAAATAAACTTGAACTAGAAGAGTATGTTTTCCTTGATGTTTAATGAAAAGTGTAGTGTCTACCTTCCCTTTAGAGTATCCTTGATCGATTAAGAACTTACTAAGTCACTCATACCAAGCCCTAGGGGCTTGTTTGAGACCATACAAATCTCGTTTTAGTTTATAAACATGATTAGGATACTTATGATTTTTAAAACAGGGAGGTTGTGAAACATACACTTCCTCATTAATATATCCATTAAGGAAATAACTTTTCACTTCCATTTGAAATAAAGTTAAATCTTTAGAGCAAGCATAAAATATTAATAGTATAGAATACATGTGAAAATATTAACATGAGGTCACTAAAAACATGTAAATTGAAACACACCATGGTTATCAATTGAAATTTTTGGAAATGAACACTCATAACATATATCATACACCAAGTATATCATAGATCTTTGAAGAATAAACAGGTAAAATAAAGGACTTACTTAGAAAGCGAAAATTGAAACGATATTACCTCATCATATGAATGACAAAGGATGCACATTTATTTCACAGGGAACTCTCAAACGAAAGTTGAAACAAATGCAAAACTTGCCACAAAATATTTTGACATCAACATTCTTGCAACTTTCATCTTTGTTTAAGTACCTGAAAGTGTGATTTATAATGTCCCCAAGAGTGTAGTTAAGTTGATGATCATCCATTTTAGTTGGACTTTCATCCTTTTTTGTTTTCAAGAATGTTATCTTGCTCCTCCCCAGGTTTTATCGTCTTAGGTTGATCAATCCCTTATTCGATATCCTTGAGTATGTATTTTAAAGATGCACCTTCATCATGAAAAAAAATACCTTTTTCTGCATTTCTATGATAGGAATCATTAAAAGTAATCTACACATATTTTACCAATTAATGAACACTAGTTGTTGTCTTCCTTGGTCACATAACCCTTCTTCCTTACCACAAAGTCAATGAAATAGGAGATGTCACCCATCATATATCTTGAGCATCCATAAACGAGAATCCATATTCTCTTCATAGATCCAAGACATTTATCATGCAAGATCAAAAAAAAATGTTAGGTACCCAATCTTCACTAGGTCCTTGAGGGTAAGTGAAATCAAGGTTGCATTTGGACAACCATTGAAAAACACCTTTAGGAACAAAGAGTCTCGTAAACTTGCATTTTTCAATAGTGTGACCTTTCTTGCACCAATAATGACAAGATAAGTTGTGATAAGGTGTACCTTTTCTATTTGAATCCTTTTGAACATATTTATACTTTTCATATAAAGGGTTCAAAGACCGTTTAAACTTTGATGGGTCAATAGCAAATGTAACATTTGATTTTAATGCCTTATCCAATTTAGTTTTAAGATTATTTATATTTTTTTGCCAAATGTGACAAGTTTCACAACCGAACCTTGAAGGTTCTTCATCCTAATTCTTATCTTTTTTGAATATCTACCAAAGATTGCTTTAAGAGCTTTCATAGTCTTTTCGGTTTCTAAAATATTAGCTTCTAAATGTGAAAAGATTATTTGTTTGAAGCTAACTTTTTAAAAGCGTTTATGGCTTATCTATGTAGATTTTCAAAAGCCTTTTGTAATTGAAAATAAGACAATTCATTAATATATTCCAGTTTAGAATGACTTACATCCTTCTTCTTCTTTTTGTTGGCCATGAAGTAAAACTTGTTTGATTCATCACTTGAACTTAAGCTTTCATCATTTGAAGAATTACTTTCACTCACCCAAACAATATAAGCTCTTCTAGACTTGCTAGATTTATTGTGATGGCCTTTCTCTTTGTCTTTCTTGATCAATGGATAATTCGGCCTATAATGACTTAATTCTCCATAATTGTAGCACGAGCCTCTATCATTACCCTTATGATTCTCATCTTCCTTTGAGGAGTTAGATATCCTTATAAAGTTTATTAGGTTCTTGTCGGAGTGCTTGACTCCATTTTCCTTGTGTACCTATGGTACCTTTTGACGAACAACCTCATCCCTTCATCATCGAAACTCTCGTTATCACTTATTTCACAATCACTTTTCTCATTGGTTGAGGACTTTGAACTTGAATCCTTTAGAGCAATAGACTTATTTTCTACCTTTTTATCCTTGCATTTCTCATTCTTTATCTTCTTTTAATGCTTTTTTCTCAAGTTTTTCAAAGCAAGTGAGTTCTTGCTCATGTTCTTCTAGCTTGCCAAATAAAGTTGTGAGATCAAGTGTTCTAAGATCATTTGCTTCTTTTATCACGATGACCTTAGGTTTTCATTCCCTATTAAGACACCTCACAAATTATTAGTAGCAATATCATTGGAAATAGGCTTACATAGAAAATTCAAACGATTTATAAGATGTGTGAACCTATTTTGCATGTCGGCAATGGTTTCACAATGCTTCATGCGAAATAGTTCAAACTCTTGATTTAAGGTATTGATCCTAGATAGTTTGGCTTCATTAGTTCCTTCGTGGGTAACTTCTAATGCGTCCCACATAGCTTTGGAGGTTTCACAATGGGAAACACGGTAATATTTATCAATACCAAGTGCAGATATGAGAATATTTTGTGCCTTCCAATCATGTGACCACAATTTTCTATCATTATAATTCCATTGTGCTTCCGGTTTTTGTACGATGACACTTTCACCATTGGTCATTGTAATTTGATTAGGAACATTGATGATGACGTCCCATACACCCTTATCAACCGAGTTGGTATGGATATGCATACAAGCTTTCCAATAGCCATAGTTTTTATCAGTAAAGATGGACGCTCTATTGCGCACCCCTTTAGGTTCAATAGCCATTTTCTAAAAAGTGAATATTGAAGCACGAAGTTAACTAGAGCTCTTGATACCACTTGTTAGAAGGATTCGACTTATCTAGAGGGGGTGAATAGATCCCAAGTTTAAAAACTTTACAAAAATTGTTTTGAAAAATTTAACGGCTAGCGGAAGTGACCTAGATTGAATCGTCTAAATCGAACCGCTATCGAAAAGTTAGGATATGCGTATATAGAATCAAGTTATGATAATGAGAACAAATTTATTAAAATACTTTTAACCACAATCACTTTAATATTACACTAAAAGTAAAGTCTATTTCCAATGAAAAAATACACAAAAACGCAATTGAGACAAATTATCAAACATCTTGTGTGCAATCAATTTCGTTTAGAATTTTGTAATATTTTGTTGATTTGGAAATTCAACCATAATCTAATAGATTGTGATCAACTCAACAAAACCTTTTTCAAAAGGTTATCAAAAAGTTTAACTAAACATATTGATCACACAATCGACGATTTCAACAATTTGCAAATGAAAAGTAAAAGAGATAGAGAGAGTACACAAGGATTTGTTTAGGCATTTCTCCAATTGGCCTTGCTATGGGCATGTCTTCCCTCAATTCGAACTCAAATTGAGATAATGAAAATTAACCTTTGCAATTGCAGTTTTTAAGAGAAATGTAGCAATACAACCCCACAAACCCTATGTTTGATGTTGATTCTAACACTTTCTCTTTCCTTGATCTGAGCTTGATATAGTCACCCAATAATACCAATTTGATTCACCGTCTTATGCTACTCCTTTACAAGAAAACTAGTTCTTCAAAGCTTTCACTCGATCGAATCCAAATTGCAAATTGTTATCACCCGAGATTTACCAAGATGATCCACTCTCCCACGCTACTCCTTTGCAAGAAGGCCATGTTCTTTAAAGATTTCACTCGATTGAATCCAACTTGTGTAATCTTGTCCATGATCTTCAAATCAGAAATTAATCTTGAAGGAAAACCCCAACTTGGTTTTATTATTTGAAACCCGCAAAGATTCTCAACCCAATTTACAATTCAACAACCTAAATTGGACGTTATCAACACTGATTCTAGATGACACCCAAAAAAATGATTATGTGTAATTTGTTTATGTGTATGCATAGAGTATGGTTTAAAAATGAAGATAACTCTTTATATATTCCTAGTTTCGTATATGGTTTTCTCAACAACCACCAGTTGAAATGATGCATGTATGAAGTACATATATGTGTGCAAGTTGGAGGCAAAAGTAATGCAAAAGATTTGGAAAAAAAAATCATGATTTTTTGGAAAAATGCATTTTATGTGTCGACCTATGTAAGTCATGTGTCGACACTTTCGAAGCATGTGTCAACTCATAGAAGAACTTTTTCTTCTATGTGCCGACTTGAAACCCCTCCACAGTCGGCACATCAAATATAAGCTACAACCTTTAAAAATGATCCACATGTGTTGACTCGTCGTAGCATGTATGTGTCGATACATAGACCTGCAGGCTTTAAAAATGATCCACATGTGTCGACACATAGACTTGTTTTTTCACATAAAAACTTATTTTTAATGTATACAACATTTTCTAAACCTTTTCTAAATCATTTCCAAAATGTTTTTATGCTTCCTAATGCTAAGATTCACATTAAGACTCAGAGGATATTGTTCAATATACATAAACGCTAAAGCATCCTAGTTTTGACATCATACAAAATACATATAACGGGAAGTTACACTCACACATCTAAATTTACTCTTGAGATTCTTCAAAATCATGTCCAAGATCTGTTCTTGAGACTCTTCCAAACCATGCTCAAGATATGTTCAGAACGTTAGTCGAAACACTCTAGTTGACGTGTTTGTTCTTGTCGAAGCTTGTCAATAAATACTAGCACTTAGCATTTTCTCTACGTAGCATTTTTTGATGACTTTTTTCCAACTTGAAATTCCACGCTAACAACATTGTCATCCCAATGAAAATATATCATTATGCCATGTCATACAAGTAATTTAAAAAATTCAATTTAACTTGACGGAATACATGATCGATATTGATTGACATTGTAAAATTAATTTATATTATTGATACACCATCCATTTTCTCTAAATTAAATTAAAACACTTTTATAACATTTTTTAAATAACTTTATAACAACATAAAAAAGATAAATTGCATTAACAAAAATATATAAAAAATATTGAACATATTGGCTTTAATAAATTGAGACCATAAATATTCTACTCAAACCAAATCACCTTGATTTTTATTAATATATGGATTGAGACATGAAAGAATTAATGTAAAATATCAAAATCAATTGATTGGAATCACAGAATTAAACAAGATGACCTTAACTTTAACTATACTTATTTTATATTGGCTTGGAAAAAATAAAATTAATTTTATTTTTAGTTACACAAAAATATTCAAAAAAATTAAAAATAGTTTAATAAAAAATAGTTTAAAATATGCATTGCTAATATGGTTCTTAACAGAAATTAAATCATCAAGCACCAGTGGTCTAGTGGTAGAATAGTACCCTGCCACGGTACAGACCCGGGTTCGATTCCCGGCTGGTGCAATATTTGTTTTGGTTTTGTCTGATTTATTAGTTCCGTACAATTTGTAAATTATTAAGACATATACGCATACTTGAAGCATATTATTAAGACGTTTCAAATAATACACATGTGAATTTAAGGTTTATATTTTCTTACACTTACATTTAAATAAATGTTGCCGACCACAGGAATAGTTAGTATAAATTTTACAAGGGTTTTAAATATATGAAAGATGATTATTTTAACACTGAAGTTTTAAACTTAATAAAAAAAGTCACAATCACTTTTACTTATATAAAATATAAATTAAAGTACCACAAATAATGACAATAACTATTTAGAAAATTTTAAATTAACGACATTTTAATGAATCACATTTTTTCATAATTCATGTTGTACCAAACATATTACTAATTTCTTTTTTTTCTTCTTGTAAATACTTAAGTTATTGGCAAAAAAAAAAATCATCCCTACATTTTCTTTGATAATTGATGTTGTACCAAACATGTTACCAATGCTTATGTTACATTTTTTTCTAGAAATTCTTACCTAAGTTATTAGTCAGCAATCTTAGTGAAACTTAAAAAATACTTATTTTGCACCATTTGGATTTTTAAATTAAGATGCATCACAACACTACAAACTCAATATCATAATCATGCCAAAAACAAGTAAATAATATGTTTGGAGAATGAAATTCAGACAAGTAAATAATATGTTTGGAGAATGAAATTCAGATTAACCATATGATATCATGTAATACTATTATTGTAAAAAGATATATATCATATCGGTTAATAAAAGGGTTTTACCACGGTTGATGGTGCTTAGGAATAAAGAGTGCGATAGAAAATGCACTATTTTTTTCATTATATACTAATGATTGAGGTGAAAAATTAGATAATATGTCATTGTTCACCACGGTGGAAATTCCAACACTTGTGAAAAGTGGTTTGATCTTATGTTCAAATCTTAATTATATCATTTTGAGCATTTTTAAAATAGTATATTTCACTAACTTTTTCCAACGGTTGGGAGTTTCAACTATAGTGAAATATAGCGCCCTCACTTTTCCCCGAGTTGGAATTCTCAATTATATATATATATATATATATATATATATATATATATATATATATATATATATATATATATATATATATATATATATGAAGGTGTCAGTGTTGTACTTCTAATAAATCAATAGAATTGTTAAACATTAAATCCTAATAACAACAACAATAAACTAAATCAATAGAATCGATAAACATTAAATCTCAACAAAAATAAAATCAATAAAATCGTTAAACATTAAACCTCAACAACAACAACAAACTAAATCAATAGAATCGATAAACATTAAATCTCAAAAAAATAACAACAACAAAAATAAAATCAATAGAATCGTTAAACATTAAATCTCAACAACAAGAATAACATTAAACAATTTATCTGACACACTAACAAAAACTAACATTGCTTGCCTCGTTTGAGTTTAAGAAGAAATGATGGAGTTCTAAAACTCGTTAATGGAATAAATGACATTTTCGAGTTTCGTTTATGGAAGAAATTATGCTTTCGAGCTTAGTTTAGTGGAGAAATAAAGTTCCGTTAATGGAAGATGAAGTTTGGAGGTAGAAAAAGTGAATGAACATAAATCGTTATATATCTTGAAAAATCTCTCCACATGTGGAATTCCCAACAGTGGAGAAATATAATTTATTCGTAATTTAAAAAAAAACATCACTTCTATTCTAAATAAAAACACAAAATTATTGGTGTTGAGAGTCGAACTCATGACTGATGCGGTTTTACACCACGATTGGAATTCCCAATTGTGGGAAATGGTAATTTATTTTAATTTAAAAAAAGAGTGGAATAACTTCTCACCTTAATCTTTTTACCAATCGTGGAGAAAATTGGCTTAAAATGAATAAAAAATAAAACTACTTGTGTTAGGATTCAGAGCGTGTTCTTAAGGGACATTTTCCCCAGGATAGTAAAAGATGACCAGAGATAAAAGTAATTTAATTTTAATTTTAAAATAAAAATAAATGGAACACGCCACTTTTATGATGAATAAAACACAAAATTGTTGGTGCTGTGATTTGAAGCGTGTCCTTGAGGGACCTTTGAACTGGTTAGAAAGTACATATGTGTATGTGTTCCTTCTCCAAAGGCAGGGAGACTCAGAGGCATTGGTAGGTTTATAATAATTTGGAATGGTTAAGACTTACCCACAACGGCGAGAATCCTTGTACAATGTTGTTTTATGATGGTTTAAGGGTTTTGTTCACATGAGGTGAGACACCCTGTTTGTAACACCCTTCTAAATACCCCAAAATATTTAATTAAAATAATAACATATCAATCAGAGTAATTATGCCCCGAAGGGTGTCACACACTCATTTCACAACAATTATCAAAATATCCTGTCATGCTCATTTATTAAATCAAAATAAGACTCTTTTGCATAATTCGCAGCGGATACAAAACATCGACATTCAAAGCATGTACTACATTACATGTAAAGTTGATCAACAACTGAATTAAAACATATTTAAACATCCCCTCCCGATGTTACATCTACCAGAGCATGACCCACTAAGGACGACACTAGACTCCATAGCACTAGCTTCTACTCAACTCACTGCTCGTTACCTGAAAAATAGATGTAAGGGTGAGTTCCTCAATCAATATAATAAGCATTATAGAACAACATGTAATGCTAAGTAAATAACTCATCAATTCACCCTAATCAGACTACGCACTCAGCAACGGCAATATCCGTTCAAACATCATATTCAACAGTAACATATAGCATATGTATAATCTCAACCATACTCAACATCAACAACACAACACACAACACACATATAATACTGGAATACATCCATTCATATTATATGCCATACATTCATTATGCAATGAGACTCCACACATGCGGTACCGACTATTCTCGAACATATAGTTCAAGCTCACCGATCAAATTCAGATACGGCTACTAAGCTCACTAGTCCCACTCATTTGAGATCTAATGACTCACTCACCAATTCCTCACCGTGGGAATTAGCTACAGCCCCGAAGGCTAGACTATGCACACTAATCATCTAGCATGCAAACATCAACAACAAACCCACCATGGTTCACTCACTAATTCCTCACCATGGGAATTAGCTACAGCCCCAAAGGCTAGAATAAGCATGCTAATCACCTAGCAATGCAACAACAACAGCAACAATTCAAGAATAGACATAAGCTCACACTCTAAGCCGTAAAACAGTCTATTCACAAATGCATACATAACTGATACATTCACAGCATCATGCTTATCATCACACATCATTAATACATTTTATCACAAAAGCATATCACCTCATGCCACATAATCAAATACAGTATTAGCACATTCTACTAATACCTATACTACTCAAAACAACGGGAAATGATCCCTGCTACATCATACATCAGCTAAGTACATCACTCAGCCTAAACAACCAAAACTGCACAACAACAGCACAGAAAAAATCACAATTCTGCCCATACGCGTATTGCCTATGCCCATACGCGTATTGCCCAAACCTGACCAAGTCCATACGCGTACTGGCCATTCCCATACGCGTATGCTACGCGTATCACTTCCCCATACGCGTACCACCAGAGACCATTTCACGTTCAAAATTTCATCTTCCTCATCCATACGCGTATTGCCTAGTGCCATACGCGTACCAGCCATCTCATACGCGTATTGCCTAGTGCCATACGCGTATGACCAGAAACCAGATTTCCAGATCTGCAATGACTTTCTCTGCTACGAGATCTACCCAATCCAACCTTCCACAGTCCAATTTCTACACAGAAATCGTTCATATTTTCAACACAATTCATATCTTATTCGATTACACAAAATCTGACACTTTTACATCTAATTCCTACGAATTCTTTCTCAATTATACCCCAATTTCGTTTATCCAAAAGGTTCACAAATTCATCATGCATCAATCTAATCAGAGGTAAAACAATGGTTATCACTACCCAGTACATATTATCACATAATGCCCTTTAACCGATGATAAACCCCCCTTACCTGAGTTAATCCAGCAATCTCTGAGCTCCAAGCTTTTCCTCTTCTCTTGCTCTGCCTTTTTGCCCTTTTTCCACTTTCAACCGCTTCTCTGTGTTTTCCTTTTCACGTGCAAACCCTTTTTACCAAAAATGGGACTTTTTATTATTCCAACTTATTTTATTCCAATAAATAATTATCCCAATAATTATTATTCCAAAATAATAATAATCCAACTTCCAATTATTCAATTAAATTAATAAAGAAAATATTAATTTAAATTAAATAATTATCTTATTTTAATTGGGGTGTTACAACTCTCCCCCACTAAAAGAGTTTTCGTCCTCGAAAACATACCTCAAGCGAACAACTCCGGGTAAGACTCCTTCATCTTACTCTCCAGTTCCCAAGTCACGTTGCCACCTGCTGGTCCTCCCCAAGCTACCTTCACCAAGGCAATCTCTTTACCCCGCAACTGCTTCAATTCTCGATCCTCGATCCTCATAGGTGATGTCTCAACAGTCAGGTTATCTCTCACCTGTACATCATCTACTTGGACTACATGCGACGGATCATGAATGTACCTCCTCAACTGAGACACATGAAAAACCTCATGCAAATTCGCAAGCGACGGCGGTAAAGCGATACGATAGGCTACCTCTCCTATCCTCTCCAAAATCTGATAAGGACCAATAAAACGAGGTGTCAACTTCTTCGACTTCAAAGCTCGACCAACACCAGTTATCGGAGTAACACGAAGAAACACATGATCTCCCTCTTGGAACTCAAGTGACTTCCTCCTCTTATCATGATAACTCTTCTGACGACTCTGAGCAATTCTCATTTTCTCCTGAATCATCTTAATCTTTTCCGTAGTTTGTTGAACAATCTCCGGTCCAACCACAGCACTCTCACCGGACTCATACCAACATAAAGGTGTCCGACATCTCCTACCATACAAAGCTTCAAACGGTGCCATACCAATGCTCGAATGAAAACTATTGTTGTAGGTAAACTCAATCAAAGGCAAATAACAATCCCAAACGCCTCCCTTTTCCAAAACACAAGCTCTCAAAAGATCCTCTAGTGACTGAATCGTCCTCTCAGTCTGACCATCAGTCTGCGGATGATATGCAGAACTCAATCTCAGCTTAGTTCCCAAAGCTCTCTGCAAACCTTCCCAAAATTTCGATGTAAATCTAGGATCTCTGTCCGAAACAATACTCGACGGAATACCATGCACACTTACAATCTTCTCAATATACAACTCGGCTAATCTCTCTAACGGATAATCCATTCTGATCGGAATGAAATGAGCCGACTTCGTCAATCTATCAACAATTACCCATATAGCCTCAAAATTCTTACTTGTCCTCGGCAAACCAGAAACAAAATCCATACTGATACTATCCCACTTCCACTCTGGAATAGCCAACGGTTGCATTAGCCCAGACGGCTTCTGATGCTCAATCTTTGACTTCTGACAAGTCAAACAGGAATAAACAAAACTCGCAATTTCTCTTTTCATTCCCGGCCACCAAAATAGCTTCTTCAAATCATGATACATCTTCGTAGCTCCAGGATGAATACTCAGGCCACTACGATGTCCTTCCTCCAGAATACTCTTCTTAAGTTCGGTAACATCCGGAATACACACCCGATTACCAAATCTCAAAACACCATTCTCATCAACTCTGAATTCACCACCTTGACCTTGATTCACTAGAGTCAACTTATCAACCAAAAGCATATCGGATTTCTGACCCTCTCTGATCTCTTCCAAAATACCACTTGTTAACTTCAACATTCCCAATTTAACACTATTGTGAGTACTCTCACACACCAAACTCAAATCTCGAAACTGCTCAATCAAATCCAATTCCCTAACCATTAACATAGACATATGCAATGATTTCCGACTCAATGCATCAGCTACTACGTTTGCTTTACCCGGATGGTAATTCAAACCAAAATCATAATCCTTCAGAAATTCTAACCATCTCCTCTGTCTCATATTTAGCTCTTTCTGGTCAAACAAATACTTCAAACTTTTATGATCACTGAAAACCTCAAATCTTGATCCGTACAAATAATGCCTCCACAACTTCAGAACAAAAACCACAGCTGCCAACTCTAAATCATGTGTCGGATAGTTCCTTTCATGAACTCTCAGTTGCCTCGAAGCATAAGCTATAACCTGCTTATTCTGCATCAACACACCACCTAAACCCAACAATGAAGCATCACAATAAACCTCGAATAGTTCCGACGAACTCGGTAATATCAGGATAGGAGCAGTAGTCAACCTTCTCTTTAACTCTTGGAAACCTTCTTCACATTTTGAGTCCCAAACAAACGCTTGCCCCTTTCTAGTCAACATCGTCAACGGTAACGCCAACTTAGAAAATCCCTCAATGAATTTCCTATAATAACCAGCCAAACCAAGAAAACTTCGAATCTCAGCAACAGACTTCGGAGCTTCCCACTTAGATACCGCTTCTATCTTAGAAGGATCAACAGCAACACCACCTCTTGAAATCACATGACCAAGAAAACTAACTTCTTCTAACCAAAATTCACACTTAGACAGTTTAGCAAATAACTTCTTTTCTCGGAGAACTTCTAGAACCACTCTCAAATGCTCAGCATGCTCTTCTTCAGATTTCGAATACACCAAAATGTCATCAATAAACACTACCACAAACTTGTCTAGGTACGGATGGAAAATCCTATTCATATACTCCATAAATACTCCAGGCGCATTAGTCACACCAAAAGGCATTACAGAATACTCATAATGTCCATACCTTGTTCTGAAAGCAGTCTTCTGAATATCTTCAGTTTTCACACGTATCTGATGATACCCAGATCTCAAATCTATTTTGCTGAACACACTCGCACCAACCAATTGATCCATCAAGTCATCAATCCTCGGCAAAGGATACCGATTCTTGATCGTCACTTTATTCAGTTGCCTGTAGTCCACACACAACCTCATAGTACCTTCTTTCTTCTTAACCAACAACACTGGTGCACCCCACGGTGACACACTCGGACGAATAAATTTCTTATCCAACAGATCTTCCAACTGACTCTTCAATTCAGCTAACTCAACAGCAGACATACGATATGGAGCCATCGATATCGGTCTAGTACCAGGTACCAAATCAATCGAGAACTCAACTTCACGCTCTGGTGGTAATTCATTCACTTCTTCCGGAAACACATCAGGAAAATCACACACCACAGCTAGATCACCAATCACCAGTTTATCTTTAGCTTCCATAGTCGCTAACAGCATAAACAACTCTGCCCCATCTGCTACTTCCTCATTCATCTGCCTCGCTGATAGAAACAAACTCTTTCCTTCCTCAATCCCAGGAAATATCACAGTCTTATCAAAACAGTTAATAGAAACTCGGTTAAACACCAACCAGTTCATTCCCAAGATAACATCAATCTGCACTAGTGGAAGACACACAAGGTCTATCCCAAAGTCTCTACCAAAAATACTCAAAGGACAATTCAAACAAACTGACGTAGTAGTCACTGAACCCTTCGCAGGAGTATCAATCACCATACTACCATACATCTCAGATATCTCTAATTTAAGTTTCACAGCACAATCCAAAGATATAAAGGAATGAGTAGCACCGGTGTCAATAATAGCTACAAGAGAAAAGCCATTAATATAACACGTACCTCGGATCAAACGATCATCTGCAGAAGTCTCAGAACCCGATAAAGCAAAGACCTTGCCTCCCGACTGATTCTCTTTCTTCGGCTTAGGACACTGTGGACTGATATGACCCAACTCTCCACAGTTGAAACAAGTCACAGTCTTCAACCGACACTCTGCAGCCAAATGACCACCTTTTCCACACTTGAAACACTTCATCTCAGCACTGGTACACTCATGAACACGATGTCCAGCCCGACCACATCTGTAACACTTAGCAGGAGCACTAGAGTCTCCCCCACTAGGCCTCTTCATCCCACTCTGCCTCTGGAAAATACTTCCTCAGGAATCTCTCTCTGAACACAGCCCAAGTGATCTCAGCATCTCCAGCAGATTCCAACTCAGTGCGGGTAGCAACCCACCAATCATCCGCTTCCTCTGACAGCATATGCGTACCGAACCTGACCTTCTGGTTATCGGCACACTCAGTCACTCGGAAGATCCTCTCAATCTCCTTCAACCACTTCTGAGCACCATCTGGATCGTATGCTCCCTTGAACATTGGAGGATTGTTCTTCTGGAACTCACTCAGTTGACGAGAAGCTCCCATTCCCACAACATTCGGATTTCCTCCAAGTACTCCAGCTAGCATACCCAGAGCCTCAGCAATTGCAGCATCATCTCTACCTCTTCCAGCCATCTCTATTCTGAAACCCAAACAACTAAAACAATGAGTACTGATAGGGTTACACAACACCTATATCGTACAGGGGAAACAGAATAACTACGACTCGACTCGACCGACTATGCTCTGATACCACTAATGTAACACCCTTCTAAATACCCCAAAATATTTAATTAAAATAATAACATATCAATCAGAGTAATTATGCCCCGAAGGGTGTCACACACTCATTTCACAACAATTATCAAAATATCCTGTCATGCTCATTTATTAAATCAAAATAAGACTCTTTTGCATAATTCGCAGCGGATACAAAACATCGACATTCAAAGCATGTACTACATTACATGTAAAGTTGATCAACAACTGAATTAAAACATATTTAAACATCCCCTCCCGATGTTACATCTACCAGAGCATGACCCACTAAGGACGACACTAGACTCCATAGCACTAGCTTCTACTCAACTCACTGCTCGTTACCTGAAAAATAGATGTAAGGGTGAGTTCCTCAATCAATATAATAAGCATTATAGAACAACATGTAATGCTAAGTAAATAACTCATCAATTCACCCTAATCAGACTACGCACTCAGCAACGGCAATATCCGTTCAAACATCATATTCAACAGTAACATATAGCATATGTATAATCTCAACCATACTCAACATCAACAACACAACACACAACACACATATAATACTGGAATACATCCATTCATATTATATGCCATACATTCATTATGCAATGAGACTCCACACATGCGGTACCGACTATTCTCGAACATATAGTTCAAGCTCACCGATCAAATCCAGATACGGCTACTAAGCTCACTAGTCCCACTCATTTGAGATCTAATGACTCACTCACCAATTCCTCACCGTGGGAATTAGCTACAGCCCCGAAGGCTAGACTATGCACACTAATCATCTAGCATGCAAACATCAACAACAAACCCACCATGGTTCACTCACTAATTCCTCACCATGGGAATTAGCTACAGCCCCAAAGGCTAGAATAAGCATGCTAATCACCTAGCAATGCAACAACAACAGCAACAATTCAAGAATAGACATAAGCTCACACTCTAAGCCGTAAAACAATCTATTCACAAATGCATACATAACTGATACATTCACAGCATCATGCTTATCATCACACATCATTAATACATTTTATCACAAAAGCATATCACCTCATGCCACATAATCAAATACAGTATTAGCACATTCTACTAATACCTATACTACTCAAAACAACGGGAAATGATCCCTGCTACATCATACATCAGCTAAGTACATCACTCAGCCTAAACAACCAAAACTGCACAACAACAGCACAGAAAAAATCACAATTCTGCCCATACGCGTATTGCCTATGCCCATACGCGTATTGCCCAAACCTGACCAAGTCCATACGCGTACTGGCCATTCTCATACGCGTATGCTACGCGTATCACTTCCCCATACGCGTACCACCAGAGACCATTTCACGTTCAAAATTTCATCTTCCTCATCCATACGCGTATTGCCTAGTGCCATACGCGTACCAGCCATCTCATACGCGTATTGCCTAGTGCCATACGCGTATGACCAGAAACCAGATTTCCAGATCTGCAATGACTTTCTCTGCTACGAGATCTACCCAATCCAACCTTCCACAGTCCAATTTCTACACAGAAATCGTTCATATTTTCAACACAATTCATATCTTATTCGATTACACAAAATCTGACACTTTTACATCTAATTCCTACGAATTCTTTCTCAATTATACCCCAATTTCGTTTATCCAAAAGGTTCACAAATTCATCATGCATCAATCTAATCAGAGGTAAAACAATGGTTATCACTACCCAGTACATATTATCACATAATGCCCTTTAACCGATGATAAACCCCCCTTACCTGAGTTAATCCAGCAATCTCTGAGCTCCAAGCTTTTCCTCTTCTCTTGCTCTGCCTTTTTGCCCTTTTTCCACTTTCAACCGCTTCTCTGTGTTTTCCTTTTCACGTGCAAACCCTTTTTACCAAAAATGGGACTTTTTATTATTCCAACTTATTTTATTCCAATAAATAATTATCCCAATAATTATTATTCCAAAATAATAATAATCCAACTTCCAATTATTCAATTAAATTAATAAAGAAAATATTAATTTAAATTAAATAATTATCTTATTTTAATTGGGGTGTTACACTGTTGATGGGTGATTTGCTTAGGTATAAACTTCTAAGGGGGTTATTATATGTGTGGTAATCTGGCTAAGCGCTACTCTTTAGGTTGTAATGAATTGTCCCTTCCTTTTCTGAGCGAGGCAGTATTTATTGAGGCCTTTTGGGCCTAGGATTTTGGGTAACCTTAAGTGGTAGCAACTACTCTCTCGTCATTAAGAGGATTTATTGACCACCTAACTTTTGGGGAGTAGTCGTAGACTTCCCCTTTATTGACCAATGACTTTACACATCATGGATGTTAGGTGCGGGTCCTCTTACCATCGCCTAGGTGATATCGTTCTTAGGTGAGGGCACCTCCATTTAGGATGCTCACAAATATAACTTTACATTGTCCCTCAAGCACGAGGGCTTTTGCTAAGGACGAAGTGTTTTTAACACTTCATTTTCATTCAGGATGTGTCCCTCGTCCTAATAGAGAATCCATGGGCTGAAGGCACCTCATTCGAAAGCGAGACCTTTAGTTACGAGCGAGACCCTCAGTTGGGGCCCTTGTATTTTAAGGTGAGTCCCTTGAATGAAAATGATTCTCTTTCAATCAATGGATTAGAGAGACACAGCCTATTTTAGGTTGGACCCCAAGACGTTAAAACGCCAATCGCTACTGAAAGCTTGAGTGTTTTTGTGAAAAAAGAGCATGAAGGGTATTTAATGCATCTCATGATGGCGTTTCTTGGGAAAATCAATGTTATCCACTTCTTACGTGCGTTTTCCAAGTTTAAAGGCTTACCCATTTCCCATGGAAATTACCCCAACTGGATGAATATATGGTTCATGCCATTGGGTATTCCTCACAACATTTAGATAACCCCCTTATTCTTCCTCTCACCTTTTTAAGAAACATACCTAGGCAAAAATTTCTTCTCCTCCGCCTTTTTACTCCCAACAATAATGGGAAAGATAACTAAGCTTATTCATGTTCGGGATATTGAATCCATGTACTCTATTGTAGACATGATCGACCAGTTTCACCATGGCATTAGATTCTCCAGCACAGGGCGTGATATATATATATAGATAGATAGATAGATAGATAGATAGATAGAGAGATAGATAGATAGAGAGAGAGAGAGAGAGAGAGAGAGAGACGTGATCATGCAACCCTGTCCAAAGTAGGGGAAAGCTAACATGAATACTTCTGACGAGTTACATTCCTCCTGCTTTTACGTTCACCTCCTCATCATTTATTACCTAGGGTTTTTATTCCGTTTACACCTTTTGAAACATAGTTTTTGACAACCATCAATGATGCCCCTTTTCAAATTACTCTGAATGTGTGGGGCTTACCCAGAGCCTTCTGAATTGTTTGTTGTAGCCTAGGTCTATCCTCTTCTATTGGGGTGTTCCTTTATTTTTTTCAAGACAAAAGTTATTCATAATAATGGTTAGGTGACGTTATATCTTTTTCCAGGAGGGTGTCTACTGAAACCCTTTGCAAACCATTACGGGGATTGGAAAAACAAGTTTGTGCGGGTGAAAAGGAAAGGTGCCCCCCCCCCCGGCCACTTAGAGGGAGAGAAGTGACCCTCTCTTTCCCCTGTCTTGGACGTCACATCCTCGACTTACCCAAAGGGTGGACTCCGATAGTCTTTCATTTCTTGATCGTGATGTAATCCAGATATTGAGGTGTTTCCCTTCCTTGTAGTCTAGTATCCTTATCACTCGAGATCACAAAGATGAAGATGGAGTAAGGGCGTCTTTAGGTATAAAGAAATACCATTGCTTTCCCTAATCATGTATATTCCATTTTGTGTTCTAACAATGTTTTTTTCTCCTTTTATAGGGGACGTGGTGAAGATCCCGGTCGATGAGAAAAAAGAGCACTTGGCGCGACTGCATATGGCTTAGCAGCAGGCGCAACAACTTTTGTCCCCACCTCAGGGTAGGGAGGCGAGGCAGTGCAAAACTTCAAAGGGTGTTGATGCCCTCCCTCCTCAGGTGTTATAGAGGGAGGAGGAAGAAAGGGATGAACTTGACCCTCCCAAGCCTTCCTCGTTGAACAATCGCATCTTTAATGAAGTGGAGTTCTCTGACCGCAACTTCTCCTTCCCTGCAAATTTTTTAGATGAATATCAATCACTCCTTGGGATGTCACCCACCAGGCTACTTGATATGTCATAAGTCCAACTTTTGAGGTGCCTTTTAGAGGAAATAGCACAGAGGGAGAAACATGCATGCATTATCGGGAACTAAAGTCCAAAGTATCCCATGTGAGTATGAGCTTTAATGGGATGACGGTGAGACTGTTGAGGGAAAGACGGGATGTCGTAAGGCACTTTCCCAATAAATAGATTTTGCGGGTGTTGCCTAATATGAAGAGGTGGAGTGTTTGAAGCAGTCGCTTAAGAGGGATCTTAATACTTTGGATGGTATGGAAAAGAAAGTCTTGATGCTTAAGGATGAAGTCGTGGAGACCTCTGTCCATCATTTTGAGAGGTCGAAGAGACAGGTTATCTTCCTTCACCCCGATCTGGACTTGATTCTAATGGACCCCTTTTTGGTGGTTGGAGATGGTCAATTAATAGATGACGAATATTTGTCTATGCCTTTCCTTGTAATTGGTTACCCCTTCTTGGGATTTTTATAATTATTTTCCCCTTAGGGGCTTTTATAACTGTAATAAACAATCATGTTCCTTAGGGGCTTCTTTTATGTTAAATACCCTTATAACTATCTTATTTTGTAATTATCTATATGGTTTTTACCCTTTAGTGTTTAACTAAGGGCTTAAGTCATCCCTCATTGTTTACTGCGAAATTTGGTAAATAATCATTAGTCTCTTATTAAAGGTTACTTGCACGATCAAATAGAGAATCCTAGGAAATAGTGCTAAACACTTTGTTTTATAGTTTTAGTAGAAATGAAATTGATTTTGACTTGGTTGAAATAGTTGTAGAAGGATGTGAAAGCGTAATTTTCGACAGTAATAAAAGACAAGGATTTTGTAAAACAAAGTTAAAGTAACAATGCAATTAAAGAAAATATGAAGGTAAGTGGGCAAAAATCATAAACTGGAATGAAAACTTCACATTTAAATAAAAGATGGTGTTTTAGGATTCATACATTCTCTCAGTGAACTCTTTTCTCTAACGCTGATACTTTGAGTATTTGTGAAATTTTGTAATGAAATCAAATGAACACCTTTAATCCTAACACTATAATCCATACTTATACAAGTGTAAAATAACTGCTACCTAACATTCACTTCTCCAGCCTTCGCCACATAGACTCTTGCATTCACTTCACTTATGAATTCTTTCCACGTGTCTTTTAGGATGTGACTGAGAAGCAGTTACTTATTTTGAAATAAACGTCTCTCGCACCTAAATAACTGTTGATTCGAAGTGCCTCCTCGATGATGTCGAAAATACCGTTGTTAAAATGTCATCTAAAAACATTCTTTTTTCCTGAAAAAATGTTAAGTCTCAATTTCCTCTACTCTTGATACTTCAATAATATACACGTCAGCAAAAGTCGAGTTGCCTTTAAATTTTCCCAATTTGTAACTTGTGCTGAGTTTTTTATCCCTTATCGAAAAACCCAGCTAACAAATTGCCCACCAAAAAGGCCTCTTTCGAAGAAAATGAGATATGGGAGTTTTTTACTTTCTCCGAGACTATTTAGCTAGTGGGCTGACGTCATGGATGATAACACGAAATTATATCATATTTTAGGACTTAATTCCATTAAATTCTATGACTATTTATTTCGGTTTACTGCATTTTATGAGATATTACGTGGTATTTTCTTCCTATTTGTCTCAGGTAGTCTATTTTGAAGAACAAGTGAAAATGGAAGAAAAGGAGGTGCAAAAAGGAGAGAAAAGGAACCAAATGCCAAAGCCCAGCCCAAAGCGCACAAGTCACCAATGCTGTGCCTGTGACGGACGTCACAGGGTGCGTGACGAGCGTCACGCAAAACAGCCTTGTGACGGACGTCACACATGGTGTGACGAGCGTCACACCATTCCACTACCTTTTTGGCGCAAGTAACGCCCTCAGAAGACTTGAAGAGACGTTGAGGAGTTTGTGTCCTATATCCACGCCGTGCATTTAGCCACGTTGAAGACCTTGGGAAACGAAAAGCAGTTACCAGCACCAATATAAATAGCTACTTCAAAAACCTAAAAGGGTTCCTC
Source organism: Lathyrus oleraceus (assembly GCF_024323335.1). Classification (NCBI taxonomy): domain Eukaryota; kingdom Viridiplantae; phylum Streptophyta; class Magnoliopsida; order Fabales; family Fabaceae; genus Lathyrus; species Lathyrus oleraceus. The sequence goes on from NC_066585.1 coordinate 180,530,347, forward strand.
GGTTTTTCCACGCTCACATTGCCGAAGCTTTTCCAATTTTCTTTCTTTTTGCGCTTTTGCTTATTTTTCTTTTCCAGCAACTTAACATTGTTTATTTATTTATTTCTTTTGCAAGTTCTACATTCTTTTTCCCTTGCAATTTACCTTTCCCTTTTTAGCATTTAGATATTTTTCGCATAATAGTTTCTACACCGGAAACTATTGTGCAACTTTTTATCGGATCTAACCTTACGTTAGATTCTAGTTTTATTTCCTTGGTTTAATTTATTGATTAATTGAAGAATCCAAGAACAAATCCTACCGGCTTGTGGTGGAGTGTTCAAGACTATTGTATTACGCATTCAGGTTCTTTAATCATTATTTAATGTTTTGTTTTATTATTTATTTATATTATCTGCCTGGAATGAGTCTGTTTATGCATGATATGTATTCTTGTTTATTTAGCATGTCTGGCTAATTCGCCTAGATATCGGTATGTAAAGTAAGCAGAATAAGGGATCAAGACTGAGTCGGTCTATTTAAACTTAAAATTAAAATCAATCTTTTTACGGTCTCAACTTACAGGTTTAATAACAAGATTTTTTACAAAAGTAAAGGACATAAAGAAGTTAAAATCAATAGAGCGGGAGTTTGAGGTTTTAACTGGACAGTGTAAGTTAGGCATTAATTCTAGATCAGGGCGAGAGCAAGTTTTAGAGTTAATTAAATTCTGACCTTTTCCAAAAAGTATTTTTAAAGATTGAATGTGAGGACGAGAGTTAAGCATTTGGATTTAATTATATAACCTAAGTCAACAGAGCGAGAGTTTGAGATAAGGGTGTTTAAAACGGTCAGTGTTTTCTTAAAAAGAGTTTCTGCAACTTTATTGCTTTCAAAATATGGTTTTTGACTTAATTATAAGTGACAGCTACATTAATATAAAATCATGGTTTATTCAACAGAGCGAGAGTTTGAGATAAAACCTTTAACCAATAAAGTTAACCGAAACGATTTATTTTAAAACCAAGAAACCGACAAAGACTTGATTCCCTAGTTTTGACGAACTACATACCGATATCCGTTTTATCAATATTTAATCTAGATCTTAGTTTAGCTTTAGTTTTTCCCCAAATAATCAAACATTTTTCACCTTAGCTTTACGTAGTAACCTTAGATAACGGTATATCGATTCATAAGTCCCTGTGGGATCGATATCTTTTAAAACTACGCGATAGAACTGTGCACTTGCAGTTTGTATCCCATTCTCGACTCACACAGTCGAGCGATCAATGGACATCATAACCTTTCCATCATCAGTCACCTCAAAAACATGTGTGTCCCACTAACCCATAACTTCCATCATCACGGCTCTGCCTCCGTAGAGTGGCGTGGTTAAGTATATCAAATCGTTTCGATTTCGCCTCTCAATAGATGGAACGTGTCACTATACTTCACGCTATTTCTCAAGCACAAACTAAAGAGTCTTCTCTTCTTCACTATAAGTACTTTTCATTTGTTTTTCTTCCTTTTTTCGTCCATTGTTATCATAACTTCTTCTCTAAAAACTTCTTCAAACTACTAAAGAAACATCCAAACTCACAACAATGGCCTTCAAAACAAAGAACCCAAAAGCCACCAAGGAAACTCTTCCATTAGCTAACATGATTTCTTCTTTAAATTGGGAATCAAGAGTATGTTCCAGAACCACCAAATTACAAAGAGAAACTCAACATCTACAAATCTCGGGTAATCATCCCTTACTCTATTTATGGAAATACTCATGCACTCATGGATCTCATGCCTGATCCCTCAGTAGATCTTACTAAGGTTAGGTATTTTCCCCCTCTTAGCATAAGACTAAACCCATAGTTAGTATCAAGGAACCTATGAACTTAGAGTACATGATCGCCAACTTTCGCGTCTTTCATTCAACCACCTACTAAGAAACATGAGGATTACATCCTCTGGATGAACAAAATTGAGTCCAAAATGAGCAAAACCTGGAAAGCTAGATGTATTTTTGACCTGATTCAGTTGTCGAGAATCGGTTCTTCCTATTGTCAAAACATGTTGGTCACATCCCTATATTTCTGGGAAAGCACCACTAATACCTTCCAACTTCCTTGTGGAATGGTGACATCCACCCTATTCGACATAGCAACCATCACTAGTCTTCGTTTAGCTGGAGAATTTTTTTACCCTAATGAGAGTGACGAAGACAACATTAATTTCGACGATAATCATGTCAGCTTTGGCAAGTATATTGAAAACTACCATGTCACTGACACTACTGAAGTCTCTGATGAGGAACACATTGCCTTCATTTCATTATGGCTATCAAGATGCATCTTTTACTGCAAATCTTTAAAGGTAGCCAAAAGATATCTCACCGTAGCCAATCAATTGCACGAAGGCAAGGATATTTTCCTAACCCAGGTGATTTTAGGATCCCTCTATGAATCCTTAGGATTATCTGCAGAAGTATTAAGGAACATCCAACCCAAAGACAATTTATTGCTATCTGGACCTTTTTGGTTACTTTAACTCTGGTGAAATACCACATTTGAGCTTTCTCTGGATGTCAACAAGCCCAACAACTCCAACGAAGATATTAGGGACAGGCGTATTAAAGGCATTAGACTGGACCAAATGACTTCGACTAACAAGAATAGATCACACTGATAAGCATTCTCATCCTACTTATTAATGTTCGCCAAACATCAATATTTTAACCCAACAACGACTCCCTTTTCCAAAAGAACTCACGGACCTTAGGGGTTTACTCGCCAGTTCCTAGCTACTAGCGAACAAGAAGCTGAGTCGAAGAAGATATGGGAAGCCTTACTCACTTTAAACCTCATTTCCACCAGACTTGGGACCTCTAGGGGAAATGTGAAGATTATTTGCTATCAACCCAATTTGGTGTCGCGTCAATTTGGAATTAGTCAGACTATGCACATGCCCATTTTCCATCGAAAAAGAAAAGTATGCCTTTGCACCATCGACTTTTCTGAAGATGAATACCTTTGAAAGCTAGCTCGACACGCTGGTGATCACCCCATGCTCACTCCATTTTATTTCCAACCATCATTCTACTGTACTCTGGAATTTTACACTTGGTGGAAAGCCTACTGAAGTTAGCGGAAATATATCCGAACGTATCGCACGCTCGAACATACAACAGAGTCGCCCTTGAACTTTATTTATCCCCAAAGGGAAGGGAAAACATAGATAAAACCCGGGGGAAAAGAGATATACTGGGTAAGGAAGTCGGTTATGCAAGGGGAAGGTATTAGCACCCCAAACATCCATGGTACTCCATGGGAACCGTTTTGATTATTCTCGCTCGAATAGGTATGATATCTAAAGATTAATCGCAGAGCATGAAGGGAAAGGAAGAGAAATAGATAAAGTGCTCGGTGAGGATTGGGGCCCTCATGCCTACATATCTTCATAGTGCAATGAGGAATTTAGAGCTTCGTAGTTCAAGGAACTAGAGGCAGGAGGTGGAAAGGAATGCGATCAAGGTATGATCTGAACCAAAGGATACTGTTGTTTGAACTCCAAAAAGGGTGAAATCGTGAACCAAGAGTAAACAGGTATGAACCGACAAGTGGGGGCGTAAAGCACTTATATCACTGACTGGAACAACCGAAAAGAGAGGAATTAGGTGTTTGGGATGAGAGCCAAACAACTCTTGGTTCATAAGGAGGTACAAGATGGAGCACAAAGGTATAATGTATTCGACTCAAAGATAAAGGCATATCATAGGGAATGAAGGAAGGTAGATTATGACTGTATTATGGAGATGAATAGAATGAAGTGACCAAAGTCACAGAATTGGGTGTCTGGTGATACGTGACTGAAGAAATATTGTTTAAAATCGAAAGGTGAAAGTGTATTGGAATCGATAAGAGAAATAGGGTTTCTACCATAGAGGGAAACGACTCTGACCGCGACAGGGTGTTAGCCAAAAAAGAAGGAATTAAATGTTTGGTATAAGAGCCAAATAACTCTAGGTATGAAATGCGGATTATTCGTTAGGCGTCCTAAAAGGGTGTATATGGAATTCCAAAGAAGGTATATTTAGATGTCAAAAAGACGGATATGCCACCGGGTGAGCGATTTATGATCGAAGGTAAGTAATGAATAGTGAAAGATATGAATGATGCCCTAAGGCGAAGGAGGAATAATTAGAAGTATGCTCGCCAAGGATTCGCGTCCTCGTGCCTACGTATTCTCATCGTGCAATGAGAAAGTCAGAGCAATCGTAGTTAGGAACTACAAGAATAAAAAGAGAGAGATATTTATCTAAGCAACAGGGACTCACAAGACAAACACACAAGGGAGGATTGCAGTACTGGAGTGTAAGGAATAGTGTATCACTTACTGGGGAATCGGCAATTCGAGATCAACTTAGGATAATATCTTGGATCCAAGAGGAGGATAAACTCTTAATCAAAGAGAAAAGTGGCGTGTTAGCCGAAAAAGAATGAATTAAATGTTTGGGATGAGAGCCAAACAACTCTCGATTGAAGAGATGGAATCTCATCAGGACGCCCTAAAAGGATAGACTCTTAATCGAAGAGCAAGGTGGCCTGTTAGCCCAAAAAGAATGAATTAAATGTTTGGGATGAGATCCAAACAACTCTCGATTGAAGAGATGGGTTGTCATCAGGACGTCCTAAAAGGATAGATAGGGAGTTCTAGGAGAAGTATGATTGATCTCGAAAAGATGTTATAGACATCATGAATGAATAATGATTGATTGGATAGAAAATATAAGTTGATAAATAAGATAGCTCGCGAAGAAACTGGGTTCTCCTGCCTACGTACCCTTGTAGTGCAATAAGGAAATCAGAGCTTTCGTAGTTCAACCCACTAGGGCTGAAAAGAAATTGATTTGAGGCAAGAGGAAATGGATGATTGAGATTGAAATGATTTGAATGGAATGATTGAGAATTGAATAGAATGAATAATGGATAGACTTGATAGTTACTGGATGATGAGAATCACACTAACTTTCAAGTGGAGGGAGAAGAGTCTTTGTAGTTGTTTCTTGCATTGATGGTGATGAAAACCTTATCAATCGTTAGATTCGAATTGCAATAAAGTCTATGAACGGAGGTGAATACGATAAGCGATGGGTCATACGTCTCATACCCAAAGATACTCAGAATGGGGGTAGGAATACTCCAGTCCCACTCCTTCTCCATTACTTAAGGCTCGTATCGTACAACTTGATTCATGATTGATAAGTTGTTGATTATTGTCCTTGCTTTTGTTATTTTTGCTTTTTTTGTGAGAGACTTGTCAATCGTATGGTTAAAATTATGCTAAAGTTTATGAATAGAGGTGAATACGATGAGCGCTGGGTCATACGTCCCATACCCAAAGATACTCAGAATGGGGGTAGGAATACTCCAGTCCCACTCCTTCTCTATTGCTTAAGGCTCGTGCCACACACTTCTAACTTTGATTTGATAAGCTTTTGAAGATGTCACCTTTGATGTGCTTGAATAATTTGCTGCTTGGTACGACTGAGGATGCCTTGATTGAAGATCTTGTCTTGAGGCCTTGAGCTCCACAACTTGGAAGAAAAGTCTCATTAAGTGACCAAGGGTCTTTTGGCCACTCAAATTAGACTGTGGGATTAAACAAGTTCAAAGGATTTAATTAATCAAAATTGCTTTTGATCAATTTAATCATGGGTTTTGTTTTAGTTTTAAGGGGAACTAAGTTTTGATCTAATTGAAGTTAGTAATTGTTAGAAACTATCCTGAGGGATCATGCATTAGAAGTTGATCGAACATTCTAAGTTAGAAAGTTAGAAATCCTAAGGAAGCATGTAAAAATATTGATTAAAAGGCCTATGTTAAGTCCTACAATTATTAGGAAATGATTGAGTTCTAATCCTAAGGGGAGCATGCAATTTTAACACAAAAATACCAAAATAAGCCTAAAGGGTAGAATAGTCAATTGCAAAATATATCAAATTCTAACCATGGTTTAAAGTTGATTAAATCCTAAATATGAATTCTAATCCTAATGTTGAAAATGGGATGATTCTAAATTCAATCAAAGACCAATTAAAATCTAAGCAAGGTCCTAATTAAAATTTTAATAAGAAGTCCTAATTAAAATTCTAATAAAACCCTAATTAAAACTAAAATCCTAAAAATCAAGATTTTATTCCTAATTGTCAAAATTACCTAATTAATCTAATATTATCCTAATTAGCCTAATTACATTGCAAAAATCAGTTAAAAACTAAAAGAAAAAATCAATTAAAATGGAGGTGTGAATTGAAAATGGGAGTGTAAAACAGAATTGGATCAATGGGCTTCAGAATGAGCCCAAAGCTGTTTTTTGGTGTAGGAAGCAATGTCAAAAAAGGATGGTGTATGAGCAAAAACAGGCATGGGCTACGTCTAAGCCCAAGGCCAAAACGAACACTTCCAGGGGGTGTATTGGAAACGTGTGGGGAATTAGTAAAAGGTATTAATGGGCTTGGTCATGCCCAGTTCTCATTTCCTTCACTAATTAAAGGGGTGTATTGGCAATGTGTGGTGTGTGGTAAGCAAATTGCATGGGCCTGGATGAAATTGAGCCCAAACTCCCTCTTGTCTAAGTCAACATAATTCAAATTCTCCTTCATGCGCGCATTCATCCCTCTCTCACCGTCCACTGTGGTTCACCGCGTCGGCGTCCGTCGTCGGCGCCGGTAGTGGCTTACACCTAAACACCACTGTAACACCCCTTTTTCTTGGGCTGTTACAACCACCACCATTGGATGTGCGATATCAAGATGAGTACGAATATGACAATGGAATTACGAAACAGCTCTTGTACCGGTTGAATCGAACCGCTGAACAAAGGAACCCTAACGATCTACAAGTCAAATTAAATGGCGTTCGGTGGAGATCAATCCCTAATACTATGGGGGTTCTACTCCCTAACCTAAGTGCTACGTCTTGGTGAGCTCAGAACGAGAAAACGATATGGAATAATAAATGACATACTGGAGAAGATGATCGGAGAATCCAATGGTAAGCTTTCTGACCTTGATTCTTTCTTCTTCTTCTTCTTTTCGTCTCTTTCTTCTTCTTCTGAACTGTATCAATGCAGAGTGAGAGTATGGTGGTTTAGCTCAAGCAAAATTAAATCTTCAAGGTGAAGCTTCAATGGCTTCTATGAGAGAGAAATAGAGCTCTGGTGAGGGCGAGGGAAGAAATTGCAGAGAGAATTCGCACAGATTCACACAAGGTTCAAAGATTCTCAAAATGAGAGAGGTGAATTGTTTAAATAGAGTTTAGGTTTGGAGTTTGGTTAGGCTAGGAATGAGGTTAGGAGTTAGTTAAATGTGGTTAGGAGTTAGTTGAACATGACTCACTGAGTTGATAGCAAACTCAGTTAGTTAGGGATTTTGAAATTGAAACTAGTTTTATGAACTTGAGCTTTATTAGAATATCTCTTAGAATAGACATAATACACTTTGTATAAGGTGTTACTGGCAACTGTCAGTTTAGATACAGTGGTGACCTACTATCATAGGTCACTCTGTTTTGCATCTATATAAGGCAAACAGTGACCTAGCTTGTGTTGAGTTTTTCCAAAACAGAATTCTGTTATCAAAGAATGAAAATTTTCATTATGATTTCTATGAACTCTATCATGGTATCAGTTTAGTCAGTTACGATCCATGGCGTCATCCCTGTCGTCATGTTCACCGTCTTCCGCTCATATTACATCCCCAACCTTGCCGTCGGCGGCGGCGGTGATTGATGAATCACGCCGCTTGCAGTTCGCTCTCAAGATCGCGTACAAGCTTGATGAGAAAAATTTTCATCTCTGGCGCCAACAAGTGGAGCCATATATCAACGCGCACAACCTCACCGATCTTGTTTGCACTCAAATTCCACCGAAATTCGTGAACGATGAAGCTCGTCGTCAAGGTACGATCAGTCCTACGTACTCGTCGTGGCTTCAGAAGGATCAATTGCTCTTGTCTTGGTTGCAATCGACGCTTTCGAGCGAGATCCTGTCACGTGTTCTTGGATGCACGCATTCACATCAACTTTGGGATCGGTTGTTCAATTATTTCCAGAAGCAGACTCGCGCGCGTGCACGTCAACTTCGCGTTGAATTGCGTGCTTCAACTCTTGATTCGCAATCGGTTTCTGATTATCTATTGAAAATTCATACGATTGTGGATGTGTTGGCATCGATTGGTGATCCATTTCCAGTCACGCATCACATCGATGTCATTCTTGAAGGCCTTCCTAGTGAGTATGCTTCTGTAGTTTCTGTTGTTGAAAGCAAGTTTGGAGATATGGATTTGGATGAAGTGGAAATCCTTCTGATTGCTCATGAATTGAGGCTGAACAAGTTCAAGAAGCAATCAGTCCCTGATCTGGCTTCGCTTAATCTCACTCATGCCACGTCTCAACCTACCTCTCCTGACACTACTCAATCTGGATACACTGATTCTTCTCCTTCCAATCCTCCCTCTCATACTCCTGAACCTGATTATTCCAGTTTTAGAGGTGGAAGGTTCAATATAGGAGGTAAAAGTGGAAGAGGTAGAGGTGGCAGAAACTCTGGAATACAATGTCAGGTTTGTTCCAAAGTTGGACACTCAGCCCTCAACTGTTGGCACAGGTTCAACCAACAGTTCCAGCCTCAGTCTTATTATGGAAGTCCTTATAACACTGCTCCTTAGTCCACTCCTCAAATGCCTTATGGACAATTTCCTGCAAATGTGTGGACAAGGCCTACAACTCCTCAAGCAAAGCCTGCTATGTCTTTGGCTCCTAGCACTTTCATTGCTAATGCTGCTCCTTCAACCTCTGCTGCATCCTGGTATCCAGACTCAGGTGCTTCATTTCATGTTACCAATGATGCTAACAACATTCAACAAGTCACTTCTTTTGAGGGACCTGATCAGATTTATATAGGCAATGGGCAAGGTCTACCTATTGACTCTACTGGTTCTAGCCATTTCCTCTCAACTTATCAACCTCACACACCTCTCACACTTAAAAATCTTTTACATGTTCCATCCATCACTAAAAATCTTATCAGTGTCAGCAAATTTTACAGTGATAATCATGTTTATTTTTTATTCACAGCTGATACTTGTGTTGTCAAACCTCAGGTGTCTAATGTTGTCCTCCTGGTTGGTAAAGTTGGCTCAGATGGTCTTTATTAGTTCCCTCTGCTTAATGTCTCCAGTCCTGCCATGTCTTTAGTTTCTGCAAATAAAGTTGTACCTAGCATCAATGCTACTAGTATTTCTCCTAATTTGTTCAATGTATGGCATTTAAGATTAGGCCACCCTAATGTCAATACTCTAAAGCTTGTGCTTCAAAGCTGTAATATTTCCTTCAATAATAAAAGTCATGATCATTTCTGTTCTGCTTGTTGTGCTGGCAAAGCTCATAGACTTCATTCCCCATCTTCACACACTTCTTACAATTTTCCTCTAGAACTTGTCTACTGTGATATTTGGGGTCCCTCACCTCAACCATCTACTCAAGGGTTTAGTTACTATATCTCTTTTGTGGATGCCTTTTCTAGATTCACTTGGATTTATCTACTTAAATCCAAAGCTGAAGCACTCCGTATTTTCAAACAGTTCAAAACTTTAGTGGAACTTCAACTTGGACACTCTATTAAAGTTGTCCAGTCAGATTGGGGTGGAGAATTCAGACCCTCCAGCAAATTCCTCACTGAACTGGGAATAGTACACAGAGTTATATGCCCTCATACTCATCATCAGAATGGGGTAGTTGAACGAAAACATAGGCACATTGTGGATTTGGGCCTTACACTGTTGAGTCAAGCTTCATTATCTCTAACCTACTAGGATTTTGCTTTCTCTACTGCAGTCTATTTAATTAATAGACTTCCCTCTGCTTCCATTCAGTCTCAGGTTCCTTATTGCCTACTTTTTAAATCTATGCCGGATTATAAATTCCTCAAAGTTTTTGGTTGTGCCTGCTTCCCTTTGTTTGAGACCTTATAATGCTCATTAACTTGAGTTCAGATCTCATGAATGCTTATTCCTTGGTTATTCTGCTTCTCACAAAGGTTATAAGTGTTTGTCACCTTCTGGTAGGTTGTACATCTCAAAAGATGTACTCTTTAATGAGTCAAGATTCCCATACTTAGAGTTGTTCACCACCAAGGTTGTACCTCCTGTTTCAATTTCGTCAAAATCCAACTCTGTGTCCTCTTTGCAATCTCTGTTACCTCAATCAGGCCTTCCAAAACCAATTCCTATTTCTGCCATTCCCTTTACTCCCACTCCAAATGATCTGGCAGCTTCTAATGAATCTAGTCAGCAGTTTTCCCTTGATAGTCCTGTTCTGGAACCTGAGCCTGCTGTGTCTGACTCTACCACTAGTCTTACTTCTAGATCTGACTTTGTATCCTCATCCATTGTTGCATCTAAGGCCTTAATCCCTTCTAATGTTGTTCCAGTTTCTAAGATTCTTGTAAATGCGCATTCTATGCAAACTAGAGCAAAGTCTGGGTTTGTTCAACCTAAATTACTTCTCACTCACGCTGAACCTAAATCTGTCAAACAAGCTCTTGCTGATGCTAAATGGAAAGAAGCAATGCAGGCAGAATTTGAGGCGCTTTCTCATAACAAGACTTGGTCCCTTGTTTCCCTTCCTCCCAACAGGAAGGCCATTGGCTGCAAGTGGGTTTTTCGCATAAAAGAAAATCCTGATGGCAGTGTTAGCCGTTATAAGGCTCGCTTGATTGCTAAGGGTTTTCATCAAAAGCAAGGGTTTGATTTTAATGAGACATTTTCTCCAGTTGTGAAGCCGGTTACCATCAGGCTGATTCTCACTATTGCACTCACTAAAAGTTGGTCAATTCAGCAGCTTGATGTTAACAATGCCTTCTTAAATGGTCTGTTAACTGAAGAAGTGTACATGGAGCAGCCACCTGGATTTGTGGACTCTAACGCCTCTCTAGTTTGCAAACTGCATAAAGCCCTTTATGGTCTTAAACAGGCCCCCAGACAGTGGTTTGAACGGTTGCAAACTGCCCTTGTTAACCTCCATTTTAAACCCAGCAGGTGTGACCCTTCTCTTTTCATTCTTCGTTCAGCTGGCCACACTGTCTACATTTTGGTATATGTTGATGATATAATCATCACTGGTAACAGTCCTTCTCTTTTAAAGGACATTATTGCTAAGTTAAATTCTGCCTTCTCCCTCAAGCATCTGGGTACCTTGGATTACTTTCTTGGCATTAAAGTTAAAGCTGCTGCCCAAGGTTCATTACTGTTGACTCAGTCCAAGTACCTCAGAGACCTACTGCACAAAACCCACATGTCTGAATGCAGTTCAGTTCATTCACCTATTCAATCAACTTGCAAGCTTACTAAAACTGGCTCTCCAGCCTTGGCAGATCCCTTCATGTATAGGTCTGTAGTAGGAGCACTTCAATATGCCACTATTACTCGATCTAACATTGCCTATGCTGTAAACAAGGTTTGTCAGTTCATGTCTCATCCTTTGGAGACTCACTGGGCTGCAGTAAAAAGAATTCTCCGATATCTCAAGGGCACCATCCATTATGGGTTACATATTTCTCCTCACTCACCTAATCAACTACCTTCTCTAAGGGTGTTTTGTGATGCCGACTGGGCCTCAGACCCAGATGACAGGAGAAGCACTTCTGGTGCTGCAATATACTTTAGAGGTAATTTAGTTTCTTGGTGGTCCAAAAAGCAACAGGTTGTTGCCAGGTCCAGCACAGAAGCTGAGTACATAAGTCTAGCTCAAGCAACTGCTGACCTTCTCTGGCTGCAAACTCTTTTACAGGAATTATCTATCCCTACTCAACAGCCCCTTGTTTTGTGTGACAACCAATCTGCTGCGTTGTTAGCACACAATCCCATATTACATTCAAGAACTAAGCACATGGAGATTGATCTTTTCTTTGTAAGGAAAAAGGTTCTAGCTAAACAACTTACTGTGGCCCACATTCCAGGTGTTGATCAAATTGCTGATGCCCTCACCAAGCCTCTACCTTCAACCAAGTTTCTGGAGTTAAGGCACAAACTCAGGGTTGCAAGCTCCCCATGAATTTGTGGGGGGTATTAGAATATCTCTTAGAATAGACATAATACACTTTGTATAAGGTGTTACTGGCAGCTGCCAGTTTAGATATAGTGGTGACCTGCTATCACAGGTCACTCTGTTTTGCATCTATATAAGGCAAACAGTGACCTAGCTTGTGTTGAGTTTTTCCAAAATAGAATTCTGTTATCAAAGAATGAAAAGTTTCATTATGAACTCTATCAAGCTTTAAGTTAGTTCTTTTTTGGTTGGTTAAAAATCCATTTGAATTGGTTAGTTGAGTGTTAGCAAACTCTGCTATTAAACTTTGTTATGCTTTGTTAAATCATCAAATGGACTGCTGATATGAACCGATAAATGCAATGCCTTGGACTGTTTATGCATGCGTATTGTTGATGTAGTTGATAGATGTTTCGGTCTTGTTGTTAATTTCGTAGCAATTCCGCAGGTTGATACAATTGGGAACCCGACCGTCAAGCAAACCCTGCATACTGTCATACTGAATTATCCAAGGGAAATGATGTGTTAGGTCCACTGATTTCAGCATTGGCTTCAATGATGTTAATGGCCCTTTGTCAGTTACATTTTTCTATCCCTTTCAACAAGAGTTGCTTCCTTTGTTCATGTATGTTATCCGCAAAACCAGGACTATATTTGTTAAGATAAACAGGGTGATAACTTTTCCTTATCCTTGGCCTCCGTCACCGTATGTCTTTTGTTCGGTCAAGTTCCAGTATCACAACGCACTTTGGAAACAGCTTAGTAGACCATGGACTTCTCTCGTCGACATTTGCTACTTCTCCTCATAGGTAATCTGGAGTTCATCTCTTTATCCGACGAAAGGATTGAGTCCAAGCTATTTTGGATTTCATCCTCTAAAGCTTTCTTATAAGTAAATTCTGTTAAGGTATTATTTTTCTATTCTACAACGAATCTCCCACTTTTGAATGGATCCCGTTTATTTTGAATTGCATTTTGGCTCCAAAGAGTTTTCGTGGTTCACAACGCTTGTGACGACACTTATTTAACAATCTCACGGATCAAATGTGGTGAAAAAAGATGACATCATCGTCCAACGTTCCATACTGTGACTTAATACAAAGCAGCACCCCCATGATAAATCGCAGCCCATTCTTGTTTTATTTGTCATCAGCAACAAAAGGGTAGGGTAAAAATGCGGTGAACTGTTGCATGCTACTGAGTGTTTGGAACATGGAATTGGGATGATGAAGTGACATATTATTCTTGGGTTTCTAGGTTGGATTGGATGTGAATCCAGCTTCTAGTTAATTCATATTGAGTATGGCTTTCGTGCGTACCCCGCCTGGTGGTATGAAACAAGAGGCTTGTCGTCGCGAGATGACCAGCTGCAACACCATTCAAAAAACAGAATGCATCTGTCGGATCCAAATCTGCCAACTCCGGTCATCCGGCTTTACTTGCGAACATCCCCCACGAGATGTGGGACAAGTTCCAATGCTAACAGGTAATCACCCTTACTTACACATAGATTTAACAATTGCGCACAATCTTGGATGAGCTTTATGACTGCAGGTTAAATTGGTTTCATAGGCATGATGGTCAACGCCGCGGAGTTGGTATTACAGCCGGTTTTCTCTTATATGCCCTGCTGTTGACGTAAAGCCGCGATGTCGCTGAATGTTAGGTTGTGATTAATACTATCAATATACTCATGCTGGTATTTGCAATGATTGTTGAGTAAGATTTATGGCGGCTTATGTGAATTTGCTTTGGATGACTTGCTGCAGGTTTTTGTGAGGCTAGTCATGGCTTGTTGTTGCAGGACGTGGTGCCTTGTTGGACATAATTGATGACGAACCAGAACTATAGCATGGAAGAGCGCAGTTTTCCGGGTCGTGGGGTGACACAACAGGCAGGGAGAGACCTTTTGAACCCAGGTCACAGTGCTTTGGTGGAGGCTATGTTGGTTCGGCAGACGATACGGGATGACCTGGTTTCAACGGCACTGTTTTGTATCGACGACTGTAGCCGCTGAAGCAGGATGCTCCACCTGCTGCAATTGCTGCTGCTGCAAAATCTGGTGGAAGTGTGAGTGCCGTGTGTTTGGATCATGATCGGCATATACAAGCTTCGGACCCAATTCATGAATGAGTGATAAGTCTCTTTCTACTGTCCTATCAGCAGGGTCAACCAAAAGTGTTGGCTTGTTAACACATGATGCTTTAATGTTACAATAAATAGAAACTGAATGAAATTGGTTTGGTATTGAAATTGGTTTAACTGTATTTCGGATGCATTAGTAATTGAATGGAAGTTAGTTATGTTAGTGAAATTTAGCTGGTTTAAGTTAATCGGATTGTGGTTATTGCTGCAGGTTTCTACGTTGTGAAGTTGAACCAAGAGCTATCACCTTGCTGCTGCAACATTATACGCGGCGTGAAGACTTTGATAGTGCACTAGGGATCAAGTGTTGGTTGCGAACGTGTAATGGTGAGTTAAGTTACATCAAATGGGGTTTGGATAGTGATAGCTAGTATGAGATTGTAGGTGACTTAATTGTTCGATTAACTAGCAAACCGTTGATTTATTAGTGGCAATGCTTTTGAATTGAGTTATGAAACTTGCTTGAATTGTTTAACTCAATTAGTACTTTTGCAACATTTGAAGTAGCAACGTTAGACTCAAATTATGTTAGAGTTTTTTTTTATTCATGTTAGTTATCGGATTAAATATTTGGAAGATTGTTATGTGAAGTTGCCGTCAAGGACTTGCTTGAATCTTGAGATGGCGATGTACTTGCTTTAAAAATAAGTAAAATGTGAGAAATGGTTTTGAATGATTTATGATGTAATGGAACTTTGGAATGAATTTGACATTCTGCTAAAAATATTCCTTCTGCAGGTCGAAAAGTATGCAGGTTGATTAGAACTGAAAGGCAGGTTGTTTTGCCGTTTCTTGGCCTTTTGGCTGTTGGCTATGCTGCAATGAAAGTTTGGAAGGCTCGCATTTGCAGCTTCACGTCATAACTGTTTCGTTTCCGCTTTGGCCATAGTTATTTGCATTAGGATATAGGCAATGGGTGTAATAGGGTGAATTATATTTATCATGGGTTAGAGTTAGATATTTGGACTTGGACAAGGGTCTTGGATTATGTAGAAGGATAGTGGTTCAAATGTTATGATTAATTAGGGATTTAGTTGTATTATAATGTGTTTTACTGAAGAATTGGGTTCTGATAATGTGTAGCTTTCGGCGTTTGGAGTTGGTACATATGTTTTGGCATTTAGCTGCCGTTGTTCGTTTCAACGCATTTCGACCTGTTTCCGTTTTGGACATGGCATATATGGCACCGAACCTTCACCCGTACCTGCATTTCCTTTATTGTCTTACTTGGTATAATGTGACTTGGGTTAAAGTGGGCCTAAGGATATTGGGCCTAAAAATCAAAGGAGACAATTCTAGCAATTTAAAATGGACCTCCAAGAAAAATTCAATATTAAGAAGTTAATGACTTCTACAATCAATTCACATTTCAAAATTGACTCGAGATCAAAACTAACTTGAATCTCTACCATCCCTTTGATTTAAGATCAATTTGAACCATAATCAATTCTGAAATTAAAACTAGCTTGGCACTTGAATCCATTTGAAACCAAAATCAATATGTCACAGTGATGAATCCAATATCTACATGCAGTAGACTAACAAATAATCACAAGGCTTTTAAGTCAAGCAAATCAAATGACTCAAGTTTAAAGGAAACTCTTTATGCTTGTGGAACACGTCATGCAAGACCTTGGACATTAGATGACATGAACTGCGATGATACATATTATCACTACATATATAATAATGAATGAATAACTGTGAACGAGAATGGACCAGGGCCCCATGAATGGAAGCGTAATGGTACTGATGAATCATGAAACATGTAGTCGAGAATCAAATGGTTGACTTTGGATGAGCATGGACCCATGAGTGAAATGAGGCACAAAACCAAGTGGATAACTAGACAACCAGATATGTGTTAAATTTCAAAGATCAAGGCGTGATCATGCTTGATCAAATGCCTCAGAAAAAAATAATTCACCATGCAAGTGAAAATGCCAAGAAGTTAGGGTTCCCAAATCAAAGCACACCACCGTATGGAACCTCTCCAATTAGGGTTTCCTGCCAATCCCAAGATCAAGGTACAAGTTATCTAATCCGATTTCGCAAACCAAAAGGTCTTCAAATGCCATGAACCGAGCAATTAGGGAAAACCACAATCCTCAAGCCAAATCCCTGATTTTATCAACCATGAGCCTTGAATCTATGATACTCGTTAGCAAGTGTTAATCATGAATGAATGATGTGTATGAATGAGACATGCATGATGGCAAATGGGTCTCAGGTTACGGGTTAGATGAAAAAGCAAAAATGAGGGGCAAATTTTGGGGTACTACACCTACCATGCCAAAGAACTTATGAATGCTGCAACATTAACTCAACATCTAACTGATGATTTCTCTCTTCTATAGTAAAAGTTCTAATAAGGTAGGTGGTTGTGTTTCAGCGTGAATTGGTTCGGATGGTGGAGGGTCAAATGTGGTTGTGTTTGGGTCTTCTGTGGGCGACGAAGTGACTTCTGATTCATGAATGGACTGCGTTGCCTGTTGAGAGGCCAGAGCACGTGTTTGGAGCTGAGCCAGAATTGGGGAGTGAGGGTCAGATGGTTCAATGTCTAAGGAAAGGTTATAGTAAGGTGGTGATTCTGGAGAAGAAGATGAGGAAGGTGAAGTTGTTTCGTTTAGCATTTCTGCTTCCGAAATGGGTAGAGAGGTGGTGGCCAGGTTAAATTTTTGAGAGGGTTGGTTAGATGGTCTGGTGGTTGAGAGAGGAGTTTCTGAGTTAGTGTATATGGGTGTTGGTTGGGGGATAGAGGAAGCAATGGGTTTAACTTGTACAAAAGGAGG
The DNA here is from genome assembly GCF_024323335.1 of Lathyrus oleraceus. Lineage (NCBI taxonomy): Eukaryota > Viridiplantae > Streptophyta > Magnoliopsida > Fabales > Fabaceae > Lathyrus > Lathyrus oleraceus. Next base: position 180,547,364 of record NC_066585.1, read on the forward strand.
GAGAGAGACAAACTTACCAGAAGATCCAGTCAGAGGTACTAGAGGTCTTGATCCAGAGGATTCTCCCAGCTTTGCTTTCTTCGCCTGCTTCGCCTTCTCAGATGGTCCTCGTGGTCGCTTCATGAAGTTTGGGGGACATTCTGGAAGCCAGTCTAAGTTGAAGTCTGAGAACTCTACTCCTTGTTTTCGCAGATCATCTAAGTAATACATGACTACCTCTGGAGGGTCGATCTTTGAGAACAGATAGAGTTCATTTGGAATCTTTCTCTGATCTTTAAGAGCTTCCCAGGAGGTGTCTAGAGTTGGTTTGACCCTTACTTGATCCAGAATCCCCATGCTTTTCAGATTGCGGGCGTTTAGAGCTTTTCCAGTGTCGATCATCACATCTTCCATGAGTCTGAATTGAATCAGATGATCCACGAGACCACTTTCAATCAGAACGTCAGAGATGAGCCTCCCCAAAGGAATGTAGTTTCTGGGCTTCATGTTGTTTCTGGTATCTCTTACAGAGTCTCTGAGATATTTAAAGAGAAGTGCAGGAAGGCAGAGCTTCAAACCCTTGTGGATACAATACAAAATGCACTTCTGGTATGTGTTGATGTAGTCTGAGGAATTTGAGGATGGGCGATGATGGATGGTGCCCAAAATGATCTCCAGCCAGACCCGGAGGTTCTGATGTAGTTCCTTGTTCTTGGAGTGTTTGCCTTCAGCGTTCTGTTGGAAGATTGTTGGATTAATCTCATGGGACAGATACTTTGCCCTAGGATTAATGTTGTAAATTCTTCTTCCTCCCGCTTTGTCCATGCCCAGAAGAGCATCAATGGATTTCTCAGTAATCACCATCTTTACTCCTAGAACATAGGAGACGGTGTAGTGATCGTCACCGTCAACAAATCTCCAGAATTCCTTAACCAGGTTTGTGTAAACTGGACCATAGAGACGTTGGAAGTAGTTTCCCCAACCTTGATTCTTCAGTTCTTCAGTGAGGTCGACACCGTTCCTTCGCATGTTATCAAAATCAACCAGTGATTCACACAAAACTTCCAGTTTTTCAAAAGGTGTTGCAAGATGGATATGAGGCTCACGATCAAGAATGTGAGGTTCTTTGTAGATGGGAGTGGATACGACACCGACAACAGATGGGTTTGGAGTGTTTGAACTTGGAGCTTGCTCATTGGAGTTCATCTGTTGAGATAAGTTATACACTGATTGTTGTTGAGAATCCATGAAGGTTGTTGAAGAACTTGGTTGATCGTTGAAGAACTTGAGTGCACGTTGCAGGAATGCCTTGAGGGAGAAAAGAACTTGCAAGAAGGTTAAGAGTGTTTGTGAGAGTGAAAAGTGTGTAATGTGTGAAGAGAAGAGTTTAAATACCCAAATTGGGGCGCATGCAAAACGACACACAAAACATGAGTTTAGCACAAAAACCAAGTATGCACGTTAGAGGGAGAATGATTACAGCTCATAAATGATGTCTAATCCCAACAATCAGTACACTGCTCGAGGAGATCTCAAGAGACTGTTTCTTGATTACTGCTAGACAGCTGTCTAGAAGTTCCAAGGTCAGACGCAAGGTGCTCCACGTGTTTGCTTTATCTGATCTTCAGGAATACCAAAGGGTCGGTTCCTGGAGATTTCTAACTCAGATGACTTATAACTGGTAGGAGTATCAGAGTCATATGCAGAATCCACTTTGTTTACATTAGAATCTTATTTCATTAACTCAGAGGCACACTTTATTCAGGACAATTTTGAATGTTCAGATTCTTTAAGATGACGAAGAATCTATCTTCAGCAAGGGGTTTGGTAAAGATGTCATCCCATTGATGGTCTGTATCAATGAATTTCAACATTACTACCCCTTTCTGAACATAGTCTCTAATGAAATGATGTTTTATTTCTATGTGCTTAGCTCTGGAGTGTAAAATAGGATTTTTGCTTAAACAAATGGCAGCAGTATTGTCACAGAAGATAGGAATGTTACTCTCAAAGATTTGAAGATCCTCTAGTTGATTCTTCATCCAGAGCATCTGGGTAGTGCATAAGGATGCTGAAATGTATTCCGCTTCTGCAGTAGACAAGGCTATGGTTGATTGTCTTTTGCTGGCCTAGGATATCAGATTCTTTCCCAAGAGCTGACAATTTCCAGATGTACTTTTTCGTTCCATTCTGTCTCCTACGTAATCTGCATCACAAAAACCAGATAGTCTATACTCTGATGTTTTCTCATACATCAGGCCCAGGTTAGGAGTTCCTTTCAGATATCTGAGTATTCTCTTAACTGCTGTTAAATGAGATTCTCTAGGATCTGATTGGAATCTGGCACAGAGACAAACACTAAATAGAATATCAGGACGTGTAACAGTCAGATAGAGAAGGGAACCTATCATACCACTATAGAGCTTCTGACAAACCTTTTGACTAACTTCTTCTTTTTCAAGAATGCAAGTTGGATGCATGTGTGTCTTAGCAGGTTTGCATTCCGCCATTTCAAATTTCTTCAGAATGTCTTTTATGTATTTACTTTGATGAATGTAGGTGGCTTTTGAAGCTTGATTGATATGAATTCCTAGAAAGAACTTTAGTTCTTGCATTAAGCTCATTTCGAATTTTGCCTGCATTAGCTCAGAGAATTCTTGACATACAGAGGAGTTAGCTGAACCAAAAAGGATATCATCAACATATATCTGGCATATCATGAGATCATTATTAATGTTTTTATAGAAGAGTGTGGAGTCAACTTTCCCTCTGATAAAATCATGTTCCAGAAGAAAATTACTTAATCTTTTATACCAAGCTCTGGGAGCTTGTTTTAGTCCATATAAAGATTTCTTAAGTTTAAAAACAAGTTCTGGACAATTTGAATTTTCAAAACCTGGAGGTTGATTGACATACACTTCTTATGATATATACCCATTAAGAAATGCACTCTTGACATCCATTTGATACAGTTTGATAGAATGATTTACAGCAAATGAAACAAGTAAGTGAATAGATTCTAACCTGGCGACTAGGGCAAAGGTTTCATTGTAGTCAATGCCTTCTTGTTGACTGTACCCTTGAGCCACCAGTCGTGCTTTGTTTCTGACAACTTCTCCTTTCTCATTCAACTTGTTTCTGAACACCCATCTGGTTCCGATAATGTGAGTGCCTTTAGGTTTAGGAACAAGATCCCAGACGTCATTCTTTGTGAATTGATCTAGCTCTTCTTGCATGGCTAGAACCCATTCGTTATCTTGAAGTTCCTCATCACAGGAAGTAGGCTCGATCAGAGATACTAGTCCCAGAGGAGTTTCTTCAGGTGCCTTGAAGGTTGACCTAGTTCAGATAGGTTCATCCTTGTTTCCCAGAATCAACTCTTCAGATATGTTGAGGCGACTTTTTAATTTATTTGGGATCGATGGGGCTTTAGTTCCTTCTGAACTTTGTGTACTGGATGCTTCTGGTGCTTTGATCTTTTCGTCAGAACCTGCAAGGGTAATCTCCAGATCTGCAAGTTTCTCAACTAGCTTTGACTTTTCAGGGTCAAGCTTATCATAAAATCTGACATGAATTGATTCTTCCACAATTTTGGTTTCTGTATTGTATACTCTGTAGCCTTTAGAGCGTTATGAGTATCCTAACATAATACCTTTTTGTGCTTTTGAATCAAACTTATTAAGATGTTCTTTAGTGTTCAGAATAAAACAAGAGCATCCAAAAGGATGAAAGTAAGAAATGTTGGGTTTTCTTCCTTTACACAGTTCATAGGGAGTTTTCTCCAGAATATATCTTATGGAGATTCTATTCTGAATATAACACACTGTATTTACTGCTTCAGCCCAAAAGTGCTTAGCCACATTTGTTTCATTGATCATGGTTCTGGCCATCTCTTGGAGTGTCCTATTCTTCCTCTCTACAACTCCATTTTGTTGTGGAGTTCTAGGGCAGGAGAAATCATGGGATATTCCATTAGAGTCAAATAATTCCTCAAAAAACTTATTTTCAAATTCTCCACCATGATCACTTCTGACTCTGATGATTTTAGAGTCAAATTCGTTTTGCACTTTGGAACAGAAGCTAGTGAATACAGAGTGAGACTCACTCTTGTGCTTTAAGAATTTTACCCATGTCCAGCGACTAAAATCATCAACAATAACTAGTCCATATTTCTTTCCATTGACTGATGTTGTTTTCACAGGACCAAATAAATCAATGTGAAGAAGTTCCAGAGGCTTAGAGGTAGAAACAATATTTTTCTTTTTAAAAGATGGTTTTGAAAATTTTCCTTTCTGACATGCTTCACATAGAGCATCTGAAGAAAACTTCAGTTAGGTAGACCTCTGACTAACTCGAGTTTATTTAGCTGAGATAACTTTCTTATGCTAATGTGGCCCAAGCGTCTATGCCATACCCATTGCTCTTCATGAACAAACATTAAACATTTTACATTTTGTTCTTTTAAATCCGAAAGATTTATTTTATAAATATTGTTTTTCCTCTTGCCAGTGAATAGGACAGATCCATTGTTTTAATTTATGACTTTACATGTTTTTTTGATTGAAGATTACATCATACCCGTAATCACCTAATTTACTTATTGATAACAGATTATGCATTAATTCTTCTACATAGAGAACATCAGATATAGAGGGAAGAGTACCATTACCAATAGTTCCGGAACCTCTGATCCTTCCTTTCTGATCTCCTCCGAAGCCTACGAATCCAACATCTTTAAGTTCCAGGTTTTGGAACATATACTTTCTTCCCGTCATGTGTTGTGAGCATCCAGAGTCCAGGTACCATGACTGGTGTTTTAACTCTGCTGCATAAGATATCTGCAACATAAACAATCTTATCATTTGGTACCTAGAATCTTTTGGGTCCTTTGTGATTAGTTTTTCCCAGAGTTTCTTAACACTTTGGGTTTTCTAGCATTATTAAATCGTTGTGCTTGTGTATGTGTATAGTGATAGGAAAATGGAGATTTAGGTTGGTCACTAGTAGAAGTTTTATCTTCACTAGGATCATACCCAATTCCTCTTCTATTGTTCTGACTGACCCCATAAATCATGGATGCCATTCTGCTCCTCTCTATCCCATTTTTCAGAAACTTTTAAAAAGTTTTTTCATATTCATAAATGAAGGAGAATTGCGGTCCAAAACGCAGCAGAAATTAAAATTTCTCCTTTAGAGATCCTTACGAATGGTCATGATCAATGATAGAATATTTACCTCTTGTGATGATCGAAACCTTTGGTGCAGATCTCTTGTGACGATCAAAACCTTTGATGCAGATCCACGAAGCGATCACGAATGTTGAACGATGACAACGTCTCTACTCAGTCCACACGAACGGGTTCCTTCAATCTCAGTGCTAGCTGGTACGAATGAAGGCTTTGAGTGAGAGAGAGAGAGAGTGAGAGAAAACGAAAATAATGCAACCGCCATTTTATGCTTCTGCACAAGGGTTCTATTTATAGAACCACTTGTGTGGGCTTCAAGCTAAAAAGCCCACTTAAGTGTATTTTGGCCCATATCTTATAATATGCCCAAAATCACTTAAGCCCATGGTACCTTACCATATTTCGTATTCTACTCAAGTACACCGTACCTTACGATGTTCTATAATTCACTTAAGGGCACCGTACCTTACGGTATTCCTTAGTTACTCTATCTCTCGTCAATCCGTCCTTTGTGTGTGACCCTGTAGGTTTTCGTGACGTTGGCAATTATATTAAATCACGCATTTAACATAATAAACAGTGAGCGGTATCTAGCAACACATCACTGCTACCCAAGACACGAAAATGTCATGTGATCTGACAATTCCTTCTGTGATAATACTTATGTGTATAATTACCCTTTTGCCCTTATGTCTATATTGAACACAAGGCATAGACCGTGTCATCCTTGTCCAGTTCAATATTGGGCCCATAGACATTTATCCTGTTATGCAGGATGGGCAAATTTCATCTAGGTCACTCATGTCCCTCAGCATGCTTCGTGGAGTACCCATCAACTGTCTTTATGGTTATCCAGTTACGGACAACGTTGGATCAGCAATAAAGCACTCGACTCTACATCTAGGATCCATAGTGGTTTCAGGTCGAAGAGTGGTATACACCATTATCACCGTGAGAATAACTTATGACACTTTGCATAACTTTCTATATAGTATTCTCATAGCGGGTCAATCCGGTATAAATATTACTCCTAATATTCATACCTATGTTTAAGACTTGATAACTCTTTATCCATGATCCATGAGATGTGATCATCAGTCTACAAACATAATAGTCTTAATGCTTTAATGTTATCCCACTTCACACTAAAGCTCGACTACGAATACTTTAAGAATAATGTCTTTATGTTTAATGTGTTCTTATGATTAAGTCACACTTAATACATTAAACAGACTATCTATTCCAGGGACTTTATTAACCAACCATAATAAAGAGAATGCCTTTTATTATTAATAAATAATTCGATACAAGTACCAAAATGTATTGGCCTCTAGGGCTTACACCAACAATAAATTACTGTGTTTGAAGTTTGTGGAGCTTGAGATAACGCTTCTTTAAGTTTTGATCATTTTTTCTTTGTTGAAGCTCTTTCTAATATCAAGGTTCTGTTTTCATCTTTTAGTTCTAAAATTGTTATCTCAAGTTTACCACAGTCTTCCAGAGTTTCTTCAAGCACCTCTTTTACAACTTTAAATTTTTGTTTAAGTTTCTGATATGAGTTTAGAGTTTCAGATAGGCAAGATTCTAGGTCAGATCGAGAAAGGTCAGAAAATACCTCTTCGGATTCGGATTCTTCATCTGAAGTATTCTTGGAGGTGGTAGCCATGAGTGCCACATTTGCCTGTTCATCAGAGTCTGATTCTGATGAGTCAGATCCACTATCGTCTGAGGTAGCCAGCAGTCCCTTTTTGGTTCTGAAGGAATTTTTCTTGAAGTTCTCTTTTCTGGAGCTGTCTTTCTTTAATTTGGGACATTCGTTTCTGTAATGACCTGTTTCCTTGCATTCATAACACGTAACAACTTTGTTAGATTTACCTTTTGAGGTTGATTCTGATCTATCTCCTTTGGATATTGGTTTTCTGAAGTTATTATTCCTTTTTCTCCAGAGTTGTTTTACTCTTTTGGTAAGAAGGGATAATTCTTCCTCATCGTCAGAATCTTCCTTTTCAGAGTCATCAATGTCTTCTTCTTCAGCCTGGAAGGCTTTGTTTCTATCAGACTTTCGCCTTTTTGATCTAGACTTTAGTGTTATAGACTTGATCTTCTTCTGAGGCTCATCTTCCTCCAGTTCTATCTTATGACTTCTGAGTGAACTGACAAGTTCTTCAAGGCTGATGTTGTTCAGATCTGTCATACCCCAAAATTTGCCCATTAATATTTCAAGACATTTTTCAGGGCACTCCGACTCATTTTTATGACACTGATCTCAAAGGAACAAAGGCCCAGCTCACGAATGGCCCAATCCAGAAAATGGCCCAAACTGGCCTGTTCGCTACGCGTTCGCTACACGTTCGCTACACGCTCGCCTAGCGAACGTTCGCTACACGCTCGCCTAGCGAAGCTGACAGACAACAGAAAATTTCGGGCTTCATTCTGAGCCCATTAGGTCATGAAAAAGAGCATTATAAATACCAACACTTCAGTAATGAAAAGGGGAGAACGAAAAAGGACGAAAGGAGAACCCTAGCAAGCAAACCCTCGCGCTCACAGACGGAAAACCCTGGAGGCTAACCCTGAGAATTCCGAGAAACCCTGAAGGAAAAGCCGGCGGCAGCAAGGTCACTTCCGCTCAATTCGATCCGGTCGGCCAATTCAAGGTTACAATTGCTATTACTACCTTATGTTCTTAATTTGCATATGGCATTATGATTAAATTTATGAAAATATCTTAAGTTTGTCATGTGAATTGTAGTGTGCACTTGAATACCTTAAATGATTAACCATATAATTGCTGTAATGAAAGCCATAAGGCATAAAATTGGTTGAAATTGTACTGATATCAAAACCAGAATCCGCAGTCGCTCGCTAGCACGTCGCTAAGCGAGCATGAAGCGAGTATTCGCTAAGCCTTCGCTAGGCGAGGCAGGCGCGAACCTGACAGCAGCCGACTTTTCTATTCTGATTTTTCACTCATGTTTTATCATAGCCAGGCATTGTTTATCTGATCATATTACTGTTGTGATTTCTTTTGCGGTGTAATCCTCGATTGCACCCTGATTTGGTATTCTAACCCGTTTGCTGAATGTTGCAAAGGTTCACACACCCCAGGAAAAGATTGTTGTTTAGGTCTTCCACTTTATTTGTGGGATACCCTTGTGAAGAGCTGCCCTAAATTGCTTAATTAATTTTAATGTATTAATTTTAATGTATTATTTTTAATGTATTGATTTTAATGTGGAGATTCACCCTAATTACCTAATTAACTTTAAAACATGGCCTCTAAATATGTGATCTTGGACCTCTCCTTTGCCCTACGGTATTACGGTATAACGGTCATGTCCCGCGAATGTAGGGATACACTTAGCAACGGCCCTTCGGTTAAATCATCATAAAATAAATCATGGTCCCTCGGATGTTGCCTTCGAAAATACGATTTTGTCCCTCGATGACCCTTCGGTGTAGCCTACGGTTAAATGATGATCGTCCCTTCGAATGCTAAGGTATCCTTACAACTGTTGCCTTCAATGACCTATCGATGACCCTACGATGACCCTTTTACATCCAAAGGATAAAACTACTTACTTCTCAATAGTAAGGACAGTTTTACCCTCATAAGGATAGGAAACGTTCATAACGACCTTAGGAAGGTATAACTCTCAATTGCTGGATCATAACCTAAAACATTTTCCACCCCTCACACTTTGCAAATCCTAGAAAATCACCACTTGGTATACGTTCATACTAGAATCATTACCAAGTTACATTTTTCTAAACCGTTTTCAAAATCAAGCGAGATAAATACTTTGTATACATTCATACGAGAATCATTACAAAGTTAAACTCTCTTTTCGAAACATTTTTAACAATTCACCAACACTTTTCAAACAAAAATATAAGTGATCCAGCAATTAAGAGCCCATGGATAACCATGGATACAAAGGGTGCTAATACCTTCCCTTTGTATAATGTACCTCCCGAACCCAAAATCTATTAAGGTCTTTCCTGTTCTTTTCCACCTTTCCTTATTGGATAAAAGAAAAGTCGGTGGCGACTCTTGCTATCCGCGACATTGCGATAAAAAGCAAAATACCCCAAGTCAGTTCACCGTATGACAAGATCCTTTGATAGCTTTAAGGCTGTGACCATGGGTCTCCATTTCTTTGGCAAGCTTCTGACTATCTTTTTGACATGGTCCGCAGTTGTATATTCTTTATCTAGCACTTTGAGACCTGCAATTAAAGTTTGAAATCTAGAAAACATTACCTCTACAGCTTCATCGTCCTCCATTTTGAAGGCTTCATATTTCTGGATTAGAGCCAGAGCCTTTGTTTCTTTGACTTGAGAGTTTCCTTCATGAGTCATCCTCAGGGAGTCAAGTATTTCTTTAGCTGTTTCCCTGTTGGTGATTTTTTCATACTCATTGTAGGACATGGCATTGAGAAGTATCGTTCTAGATTTGTGATGATTCTTGAATTCACGCTTCTGATCATCTGTCATCTTGCTTCTGGGAATGACAACTCCAACATCTGTTACAGGTGGTATGTAACCAATTGTGACAATGTACTAGAGATCAGCGTCGTAGCCCAAAAAGAAACTTTCAATTATGTCTTTCCAGTAATCGAATTTCTCTCCATCAAAGACTGGAGGTTTAGTGTTGTAACTATCTCTTTCATTGGTGTTGGCCATAGTTTTTTCTTGTTCTGGATCTCTCTACACTGTTAAGTGTTTGATTAAAAAATCAATAACAGAGCCGAAGCTCTGATACCAACTGAAGGTGAGAAAAACAAGAAAGGGGGGTTTGAATTGTTTTAGAAAATAAAAGCTTTTTTCAACAATAAGAACACACAGAATTTTATACTGGTTCGCTTAGAAAACAAAGCTACTCCAGTCCACCCGACCAAGGTGATTTCGCCTTAAAAAAGGACTTAATCCACTAATCTTGAAAGATTACACAACCAAATGTCTAAGAGAATGATCTCTTAGTCCTCTCAAGTATATAGACTACGCAGAGTCACTTGAGGAACAAAAGCAATTTAGCAAAATAAATTTGTAATAGAAAGTGCTTCTAGGAGTAAGCAAGTATTACAGCAAAATATTGGAGCAAGAATTTTCACGTATGAGCAGCAACTCGTGAAAATTGAGAGAGAATATGAATGACTTTTTCTGTGCGTTGTTGTTATCTCTCAATGAGGTAGACTGTCCTTTATATAGTAGTGAGAAGGACTGTTGGAGTGATGACAGAATCTTGGTCTTTGACGTGCATTCAATGTCATTACTTCTGTGTTTCTTGCTAAAACAATTTTGTCTCCCTGAATAAATTCTTTCTTAAAATACTTCCTTTCCATATTGAGGAATTCTTTTCGTTACTCTTTTTGGATTTGGTGAATCTTCATCAGAGTTTTGTTGTATCAGAGTCATTCTTCAGAAGGAGATCATGTATAAATTCATCAGAGCTTCTCAGAGTACTAGTCTTCTAGATCATCAAAACTAAGACCAGTAGATGTTAGAGCTTCTGGTTCTTTTTACTATCTTGCTTTGCTCAGATTCGGAACTTCTTGGGCGCACTTCTTCCTCAGATGCGTTTGATCTTCTAGCACTTTGTATCTGATCAGTGTTTGTATCTGATGAAATGATCAGAGTTCTTCGTTGCTGTTCAAAGTCCTGTACACTTAGAAAAATTTCGTTAGGGTGCCATTTTTGGTTTCATCCTTCGTTATCATCAAAATCCTGGAATTCTATTGTAGAACTAATTTTGTTCTTACAAGGAGAAGAGCAGAAGAGAATCATAGCTTAACTACAAGCTGAAAAAGAGAAACTTTTATCTACTATAACTAATCTTGAAAATGAGGTAACTCTATTGTCTTCTAAACTTAAAAACATAACCAAATCCATAAGAATATTAAATAATGGGTCTGATATGCTAGGTGAAATTCTTCAAGTTATAAAATAGGTTGGAAACTTAAAAGGTATAGGTTTTAATTACCAATATAAAAATAAACAAGGAAAAACCCCTGTGACAAAATTTATTCCTCCAGAAAGGAAGTATGAGCCCATGATGTCCGACCAAATGTTACAACATCCTGCCAGACATCAGGAAACTCAAACTATAGTCAAGTTTTTCCTTGGAAATATCACCATTGTTGTAAATATGGACATATAAAGCCTTTCTGCTACAGACTGCATGGTTATCCAAAACATCCAACACATCTTAGGGTTAATCATGTAATGATTAAAACTAGAAAGGAATGTAAACCTAAGGTTGTTCCACATGAAACTACTTGTTCTTCCACATGCCTAATGTATAAGGAAGATGAAGTCAAGTTGTGGCACCAGAAGCTTGGACATATGAATCTCAAAGGGATATCTCTTGGTTACTCTACAAAATAGAGCTTATAGAGTATTTAACTCCATAACCAAGGGCGTGATGGAATCCATTAATATTGTGGTTGATGGTTCAATTATTGTAAAAGGGACTGATGTTGATGAAGATGTTGGAACATCATCTCAGCAGACTGCTGCTTCAGAAAATATGGAAAACATTGAGTCAAACATTAAGCCAGCAAGAAATGAATCAGATGCTTCTACTGACATCTAAGTTGTTTATTTTTCTGTTTGATTTTGCATGTTTTGGTGGGATTTTTCACGAGTATTGCACTATGTGTGCCATGGTCTGTACCTCTAACTCACATGTTATGCTACTACTTTGCTCTATTGTTTTGTTGCCATTGATGAATGTCTGTTTGGTTTGTCATATTCTGGCTAAAAAGGGGGAGTATATAGTGTAGAGACGTCTATATGTCTCTCTTGATTTTTTTGTATTCTTTGTGTGAAGGTTGTTTCTTTGAGGGGGTGTATGTTTCCTGTGTGACAGGGGGAGTTATTTTTATGATGCTGATCATGACATTTAGGGGGAGTTTAATTTGTTTGTACCAAGGCTATTGTGTACTTGTTGTGATGTTAAGCAGAATATCTTGACATTTTGTTTAGAGAATTTTGTTTGTGCTTAGGCTGTTATGTACTTGTTATGATGTCATACAGAATGTCCTGACATTTTGTTTCAGAGAATTATGTTTGTGCTTAGGCTGTTGTGTGCTTGTTGTGATGTCAGACAAAATGTCTTGATATTTTGTTTCTGAAAGAGGCTTGGAGTGTGAGAGTTTATTTCTCTCTATGTCTTTTCTGTGAGATTAAGTTTCTACTACTTATTTCTGTTGCGCGTGCCTCTGATATATTATGGTGTTATACCAAATGTTTGCTTTTGTGTTTGTGATTATTGTTGTTTTATCGTTTCTCCAGCTATATGATGCAAATGTTGTTTTAGCCAAAATTTGCTAAGGGGGGAGATTGTTAGTTTTGTGTTTTATGATTGACAACATTTTTTGTTAAAACTTACACCACAACAAGATGTTGAGCAAGATGTCGAGGCATGTTGATCAGACATCTTTGCATGTTTTGTTTTACTTCTTGGAAGACTTATTTTATTATGAGATATCTGAAGATTCTCTAAATATTTAGCTATCATATCTGACTGTCCAAGAAGGTTTATTTTAGGAACTCTTATTTCATTTTCAGTTGTGCACGTGTTTCATAAAAAAGGATGTTGAGATTTGATTTGATTCTGAAGACAATGTGAATTCTTGGAGTGGTTTACCTTCAAGTGAAATTTATTCTTTATGATAAAGTATATGATTGTCGGTGATGACAATGTGAAATTCTAGAAGTGGTTTATCTTTAAGTGAAATATATTCTTCATGAGAGAGTATGATAGTTTTTAAAATTATGATTGTCGGTGAAGCAATGTAAAAATTCTTGGAGTGGTGTAGTTTCAAGTGCATGAGTATGTGTTGGAAAGAAAAAATTTCAGCTATTAAGAATCGAGAATTATCGTTCACTGAAAAAAAAAATCTATATTAAAAATATGTTGAATCATAAATGTTTAATTTGGGGAAAGTCTAGAAGTAAATGTGAATAAATTATTGCAAGAAGTTGAAAAATCTCAATAATTTTTAATAGTTTTTTTTTTGAAAAATCAAAGGAATTTATTAATTAACTAATGGTATTAGTTATATTTTTTATTCAACTTGATGAGTGACTAGAGCAGGTTAAAAGTGCAACTGAACTATGGTGAATAAGCGATATATTTTATTATTACCAAAGTTGAAACCTTTTATACTTTTCCCAATCATTTTACTATCACTTGTGTTTGTTTGCATTTATAACAGTTTTATGATTTTCGGATGATAAGTTGAAATTTCAATCATAAAAGACCATATATTGTCTGGTAACCAGATTTTAATTTGCGTGTCAATCAACATGCGAACTTCATTGCTTAAGCTATGTATATAATTGTTTAATCATCAACATTACCACTAATAGTACTAAGCATTTTAACTATATGAATAATTGCATGCTAAATATTTTTTAGTCTGAAGTGAATTTTTTTAGACAGCGGTTAGTAGCCAAAGCTTTACTCTTAATGCAGACATATTAAATACAATGCAATAAAAACCTCCATTCCAGTATTATATCAGAAACAAGATTGAAAGACCGAAAGAAACATACAGATAAAATAACACAAATAAGAAACTCACTATAAACACAATTCATCAGTTACAAACTAAAACCTAAAGCTATAGTATTATGTTTTCAACATTAAAACCAATAAGCTTCTATTTGATCTTCATCTCCGTGAGCATATTCGCCATGCAAATCAGAAATCATATCATATTCCAAGTCGTCCGCATCTAAACCTTCTTCTTTCTCCTGTCTCAAAAGATTTCTTCTCTTGAATGCACTCTGATTACTCTCAGCTCCATAAGAACTGCATGTCAAACTCAATACACGAAGCGCAATACTTTGGAGTTCTGGCAGTCCGCCTCCAAAATCAGCCCACCATATTGACGGAATCTCATAACCTGCTGTCATTATAGCAACAGGATCACCCAAAAGATCTGCCCGCTTATCGAAATCATCAAGTTGAATTTCAATCTTAGCTCTTTCTTCCGGACTGCCCGCCATTCTTGTTATACAATGATGTAGACCACGCCTAATTATATTATCATCTCTAAATCCAATACAATAGTGAAATTGAGGGTTCAGAAAATAGCCGGCCGCATGCAAAGGGTTGAGAAGTTGTTTGTCCCATCTTTCATCAATGATTTTCCATAGAGGCATAAAACTACAAAAGATACAGAAAACTAAATTAGTTTTCACAACTCAAACCAAAACAACAAAACAAAAGCTCAATTATAAAAACAAAAATTGATACTCCGATAATTTACCTTTCAATGGAAAGATTTCTTCTTATCTCCACTTTAGCTTGCTCCATTGCCTCATAAATAAAACCAGTGGCTGATGTGTCAATTGAATTCACCAAACGAAGCACTTCGATCAAAGGATCTGCACCTTTTAAGCAAATCAAAATGTTTTTCCAAAACTCTTTGTCAATAACCACATCTTCAACCGATTTTCCGACACTTGTTTTTGCAAATTGACTTGACTTCCACTCCATGGATTTGAACATTTTTTTCAAAGCTCCCTTGTTCTTATATAGAGAGTCTAAAGTTAAGTAAGACGTAGTGCAACGAGTAATACTCGGTTTCATCAAATCTATTCCTTTTGTGAAGCTATGCAATAGAGAAACAATAGAATCCCTAGAATAAATAAAGGTTGTAATTCTTTTAGCCTTTTTAACTGTCTTTTCATATATCGGTATCTTGTTCTCGTAGTCTTCCAATATCATCTCAATGCAGTGTGTTACACAAGGTGTCCAGTACAACTTAGTCCTCTTCTCCATCAACATCTCACCGGCAGCTTTGTAGAAGGGTGTATTGTCTGTCACAATTTGGACAACATTTTCTTCTCCAACCTCTTCAACAATGTCATCCATCATCTTAAAGAGTTTAAAAGGCGTGTCAGATTCCAACATATCAGATGCATCGATAGACTTCAAAAAGTATTTTCCCTTTAGACTGTTGGCGAACAAGTTCAATGCAGTTCTCTTATTGTCGGTCCACGCATCAACCATTATAGTGCAACCTCTTATCTTCCATACGGCTTTGTGTTCTTCCAACGCTTTATCTATCGGCTTATCTGCTTTCTTCAAATATTTCTCTTTGATGTCATTGATAGACGGTGGCTTAAATCCAACGCCGAGTCTTGAAATCATATCACACATAGCAATAAACTCCTTACTCTCTACCAGCTTAGGCGGTATGGCATTATGGTAGAAAAATCTAGCAATTGCTTCAGAAGCTTCCTCTTTCAAAATATCCTTATTTTTAACCTCTGACTCTGACCTGTCTATCATCTTCTTGAAAACATCTTCATAACTTCTATTAACCACATCATTGACTTTTCTTTTCTCACAAACTTTGACACAAGCACAACCCTGCTTCTTAACACCATGATCTGTTCCGTCCAAGCGACAAAGAAATCGGTAGAGTCCATCGGGCATCATGTCATCACAAAAACTGTACTCGCTTGCATCTTCTCCATCAAGTGAAATTCCATCCTCCAAAACCATCTCAGAATTATTTTTGGGAATTTCTATCTTAGAATCTTCAGTACAATTTCCAGAGAATGAACTATTAGGGTCAGTAGTAAAAGCTGATTTTGAACTCATGTTTGTTTAAGGAAACTAATCAATATAATTTATAAGATTAGGGTTTAGTGTTTCTATTACTAAAGAACAGCTTTTACGGATGTTTGTTGGGGCGTAAAATTAAACTGATAGCTGAAGAAGAGAAGGGTTAGGTGGTTTTAGAAACTGTTACAAAATAGATACTTTAAAAATATTTCCATTCTCTCCCATTATTTTATATTTACTTTTATTTTTACAACTGTATTCTTTTACTAAATATAGTGTAAATATATATATCCTTTTTCAAATTCAAATGTCTCATTTTAAACTCTAAAATAGTATGGTCTACCTTAGGTTTAGGGTTTAAAGTTCTAGTTTGTTTTAGAATTTAAATCTTTATGAATTAAAATTCATTTCTTAAGAATGGATCTCATTTTTTTTTTTATATTTTTTATATTTTTTAATTATTTAAACAATTCAATTATATTTTTTAAATATTTATACAATATATTAAAAAATTAAAAATAAATTTCAGTAAAGCTCAACAAATTTCTCACCAAAAAAATTAATTCAATTAAAATGTAAGCCATTATTTTTTTTATGTATGAGCATTACTTTTCTAAAGTCAAATACCAATAAAACCCTACCATAGTATCTTGGGTATCAATGAAAGGACCCTTTAAACTTATATATGTGTATGCACTAAATAAAAGAAAGTTTCATCTATCTAGTTTTTTATTTTATAAAAATTGATATCCAATTTAAATGCCGACAAACTTGAACATCAATTTGACCATCCATTAGTGAAAGTTTAATCGAAGTTAGTGCAAGATTTTGTATAACTACTAATTAATTAAAAAATTATGATTTAACATGATTTATAAACATAAAGAACAAGTCATAACTCATAAAGATATAATAAGATAATTTTTCTACGGTTGCGGTCCACCACGACCTTCTTCCCTCCATAATTTAAACTGTGTTTTTTTGACGTAGTCTTGAATCTTAGTGGTGCGATAAGATTTTTCTTATGCATCAACCTTTACTTCAATATGGTTATCAGTCGCCATTTGTATTTGAATTTTTATCAGTTATGCGTCAAGAAATCAGGTAAACGCTAGAATTTTTAGTTTTATTTTGGGTAATTCGAGTTAGTTTGTGTCTTAATAGTATTTTTTTTGGTTTGAATTTCTTTTAACTATTTTTACACTTTTGTGTGTGGCATGTTGAAGGCAGGTACGGAGTATAAAGAATCAAGGATCAGGAAGATTGATGAAGTATCGTGAGATGAAGCTATTTTGTTTCTATTTTGTGGGAGAAAAAGTAGCCCGAAGAAGATAAAAGTCACATAGTTTTAGAATGTTGTTGCAAAATATATGCTTTAAATATGTTTTCTTTTCCTCCAATTATTTTTATACTCATTTTTATTTTATCAGGTGCTTTTACGAAATATAATTTAGATATATTTTTATAAATTTAAATATTTTAATTTGAACTCTAAAATAGTATTGTCTACCTTAAGTTTAGGTTTAAAAGTTTTAGTTTGTTTTAGAATTTAAGTCTTATAACGTTAAGATCCTATTTATTTGAGGGATCTAATGAATCCCATTTAATGTTTTTATTTATACTTTATAATTATTTAAATAATTTAATTATAATTTTTAAAATATTTATGCAATTTATTTAAAAAAGTTAAAATAGTTTTAAGCATATATCTCCAAAAAGAAATTAATTTAGTTAAAATTTGAAAGTATTGTTTTTAATATGGAAAACGTAGTTAGAGAATAATTTTTTAAAGTTTAATATCAATGAACTGTTATTTTAATAGTTCAACATGCAAATCATATTATTTAAATATCTTCACATAAAATAATAAAAATTAAAATCAGAATTAATATAAGTATAGATTAGTGGGTGGTAATTGAAAGACATAATGGAAAATAAAATGATTGAGTAGTTGAGTAGTGGGTAGGGAAAGAATAATGCATAATTATAAAATAATGAATTTAACCTCAAATATTTTGAAGGAAAAAATAATTAATATAAGAGTGAGGTTGGTGCCTCAGAAAAAATGATAATGTTGGAGAAAAAAATGCTAGTTAATTCTTTACAAAATTTAATTGAACCATATAAGTCTCTGTATTTTTCTAATTAGTTTTTTTTAAAACTGTGACTAAACAACCACCTTTGATTTTATTATTATTTTTAATTTCAATTTTATTTTTGAATAATTTATATTTGAAAAAAAAATTGTCTTGAAAGAATCGTGTCCATAGATTTTTAAACAACATATTATATTTTTACTACTTTGACCTAGTAATAAAGGGCGTATGTATAGGATATGGTTTAAAGGTTTTTCGATTTGATTCAACAAATTTTAGTTTTTTTTTCAATATCTGGATTATTTAAAAAAAATTGAAATAAGAAATAAAAATTCTGTAACTTTTGTGAAAGATCAAAATTGATCTTCTCTTTAAAGAGAATGTAGCTTATAAAAAAAATAATGTAAAATCTTTTTAATATAATTTATTAAAACAGAATTGATTGATTGACACGTAATTATTTTGTAAGCCACTTAATAAATAAAAAATCTGATGCATCATGTTTTACCATTTGTTTTCTTTTTTTCTACAATTTGTTTTTCTTTTATATCAAAAATTAAACTAGTTACTTTTCATTTCCATTGATCTCTCAATACAAATGTTTTAGGGTTGACAAATAACAGCTCATCTATTACCTTAAATATTAATTCTCCTTTATATTTTAATGAATGATAAAAAAAGGGTTTCACTAATTTACTCTTCTTAAATTTTAAATATATATATATATATATATATATATATATATATATTATATATATATATATATATATATATATATATATATATATATATATATATATATATATATATATATATTTAAAGTTGCATTTATTTTTTATTTTAATAATAATTATTAGAACAAACAAAATACAAGATTGATGAAATTCGGAATGAATAAATTTGGATGTGATTAGTGAAAGAGGATAATAAAGAGAGGGAGAGAGAGAATTGAGGGTGAGAATGAGATATTTCATTAGCTAGGGTGAGAGTGCACCCTAGAGGGAGAGAGAGAATTGAGGGTGAGAATGAGATATTTCATTAGCTAGGGTGAGAGTGCATCCTACACACTTATTTTTTTTTATGTATGAGCATTACTTTTCTAAAGTCAAATACCAATGAAATCCTACCATAGTATCTTGGGTATCAATGAAAGGATTCTTTAAACTTATATATGTGTATGCACTAAATAAAAGAAAATTTCATCTATCTAGTTTTTTATTTTATAAAAATTGATATCCAATTTAAATACCGACAAACTTGAACATCAATTTCACCATCCATTAGTGAAAGTTTAATTGAAGTTAGTGCAAGATTTTGTATAACTACTAATTAATTAAAAAATTATAATTTAACATGATTTATAAACGTAAAGAACAAGTCATAACTCATAAAGATATAATAAGATAATTTTTCTACGGTTGCGGCCCACCACCACCTTCTTCCCTCCATAATTTAAACTATGTGTTTTTTTGATGTAGTCTTGAATCTCAGTGGTGCGATAAGATTTTTCTTACGCATCAATCTTTACTTCAATATGGTTATCAGTCGCCATTTGTATTAGAATTTTTATCAGTTATGCGTCAAGAAATCAGGTAAACGCTAGAATTTTGAGTGTTATTTTGGGTAATTCGAGTTAGTTTGTGTCTTAATAGTATTTTTTTTGTTTGAGTTTCTTTTAACTATTTTTACATTTGTGTGTGGCATGTTGAAGGCAGGTACGGAGTATAAAGAATCAAGGATCAGACGCAGGACAGGGCAGAACAAGGAATCAGAGAAAAAAAGAAAAAAAATGCATGTCTCTGCTCATACGTGTATGGACCTATGTCATACGCGCATGGGCCTGCATTGTACTCGTACCATACGCGATCCACTAAACAGGGGGAAAACGTGTTTTATGCCCTTACGTGTAAGAACAAGGCATTACACGTATGTCGTTGAGTATTACTCGTACAAGATGAGTTCCACAAGAAAAAAGAATAAAACAAGCTTATGCCCATACGCGTAAGGGCATGCCTGGGATGCCACCATGTGGACGTACACGTAATGTATGGCTGCAAGAAACAACGCAATATGCATGGGACACTGGTCATTACGCGTATTGAAGCCCAAAAATTCAGAAAGCCCAAATTTTGAGTATTTAGCTCCAGAACGCGATTTTACAAGGGTTGAACGATTTTACTGAGCAAAAACACGTTCTAAAGGCTGGAGAACTCGGATTTTCAAGGTGGATTCATATTTTCAAGAGCTTTCTGTGATTGAAGACCAATTCATCTAAGATTTCTGTAATGAGAACAATCTTTACTATGTTTTCTTTTCTCTTTTTATGAGTAGTTAAACTCCTCATTGCTATGGGGTGTCTCTGATTCAAATTTGTAATGATTTTGAATGACCTTGTGCAATAACAATAATTTTTATTATAATTGATTTGTTCTCATGACTGTTCTTATTGCTTTCTCTATCGGACAAACGAAGTTGGATGTATGTGAAATAATTAGGCTGGACCGCCATTGTTCATGATCTGCTTGAGAACATATTATAGTAGATATCACCTAGGACTAGGGATACTCTATAACAACCAGATTATTCTTGATATTGTAATGCTTAATTTCATTCGTGATTTTCCATGAATATAGTAATTAGGTTGAATGAATAAAGGTTTTTCCACTCAGGACTTAGGAGTAAATACCCTTAAGAACTATTAATCAATTATCTCAAATACGTTGTTACATTGTGAGTTCAGATTTGTTACATTATTGAATCATACACCTTTCCTAGCATACTACTCATATATGTCTTAATCGTTCAAGTACTTTATTTACTTTATTCACTATTACTTTTCTAATTTCATCAAACCAATCCCAAAACACCCAAGCTTTTTTTTAATTGAAATTCATCCAGAACTATGTATCATCAAGCAGTCCTTGAGATCGATACTGGGGATTGCCCTTTTTTATTACAACATTGGCAAAATAATATACTTGCTAATTTACCGATCAAGTTTTTGGCGCCGTTGTCGGGGACTGCCAAAGATTATAGATTTCATAGGTCTATTTCAGTTAAAATTTTGTTGCTCTGCAACTAAAATTTTAAATTTCTGTTTTTTTTTTATTTTTAGTTTTTTTTAGTTTTTTTGTGTGTGGATATTGTAGGGTTATAACTAATCTTTGTATGCGAGGAAAACCCTCGGCTGATTTTACTTTTGACGCAGAACCAGAAAGAACTTTGTACGCCAGGCTCCGACAAGCTAGGGAAGCAAGGCTTGCCACCTCTGAAGCAGAAATTTCCGAGCACTCAGATACAAAATCCAACAAAGAGAGAGAAGATCCAATTATGGTTGAACCACAAGAAAGACTTCTTGGGGATTATGGAGGAGCAAATGCCCCATTGGGACGTTTGACTATAGTGAATCAACCTGTGAATGTTTAAATTTTTCAGTTGCACCCAACAACCATCTGTCAGCTTGAGAATATACCTTTTATAGGGAAAATAAATGAAGATGCAAATAAACATCTACAAAGGTTTCTTACTATGAGCACTACTTTGAAGATTGAGGGGCACACTGAAGAAGAAAAAAATTGAGAATGTTTTCGTTCACTTTAGCCGAAGACGCCGAAGAATGGTTTTATTCATTTCCAGCTGGAATTATTATGATATGGGAACATATGGAAACAACTTTTATGAATGAGTACTTTCCTGCTTCTGTTTATATTCGAAAAAGATATGATAATATGGATTTTAAGCAGAAGGAATGGGAATCATTGGGTGATGCGTACAAGAGATTTAAAAGGTTAATGGTTGCTTATCCTACTCATAACTTGGATCATACTGAACAAATGCAAATGTTTGTTAATGGCCTCAGATTGAAGACTAACAAACTTATCGATATAGTTGTCAGTGGCTCAGCCAACTTTACAACAGCCACTGGTATCAAGAAGATCATAGAATTCATTGCTTGAAATGAACATCTAGAGTTATATGACCAGAGTGTGAGTCAACTAGAAGGTGTGATTGATTTGAAACTTGCAAATCAGGTTTTGAAGATGGAAAACCAAATTGTTGCTGAAGTTGAGAGAAGACTTAAGGCTATGAATATAGGTACTCAACAAGTAGCCCAAGTTCAACCTGTTCAAGTTGTTAATTGTGAGATTTATGGGGGATCCAATTTTTCCGTGCAATGTGTTACAAATGTGCAATAAATTGAAGAGATAAATTTTCTGAAGTAGAACAACCCATATTCTAACACTTATAATCCTGGCTGGAATAACCATCCAAATTTCTCCTGGAAAGACCAACAAGGGAAAGTTCAAAAACATGGTCCTATTTAGTATCAGAATCAACCACAGTAATATCAGAATCAGCAACAGCAACAACAATATCGACCACAGTAACAATAACACTATCAACAATAATACCCACCATAACAACTAAAGTATCACCAACAAGCACCCAAAAAGGCCGATTGGGAAATTGCCATTGAAAAGATGGTATCTCAAAGTTCCCAATTCCAAGAAGAAACAAGAAATAATCAGAGGAACACTACTGCTTCTATAAAAAATCTGGAGGTTCAGATGGGTCAAATAACACAATAAATAGCAGGTTCTCAAGCACAAGTTTCCCTACCTAGTGCAAATGTGACAAACCCGAGAGACCATAATAATGTGAGTGCAGTGGCAACAAGAAGTGGGAAATCACTTGAAGTGTCCGAAGACAAAATTGAGGAAGAAGACCAATTGCTTGAAGTGGACCTAGAAATCAAAGAAAATCAGACCACTACAGAGGAAGAGGTTGCACCAAAACAGGTTGCAAAAGAAAAACCCACAGAACCAAAACCAATCATCAAACTCCCATTTCCTACAAGGAATAAGAAAAAGGACCAAAATTAGAAAAAAAATTGAGAAGTTCCTAGAGATGTTTCAAAAATTAGAAATCAACATTTCATTCTCTTAGGCACTAGAGCAGATGCTCATATATGCTATGTTCATGAAGGATTATCTCCAAGAAACGCACCATTGACACTGAACATATACTTCTAACTGAAACTTATAGTGTTATTTACAGGGTATGAAGATCCCAATTAAAAAGAAAGAGGGGCTGTCACCATTCCATATATAAGAAGTTGGGAATGTGAATGGTTAATGATACCAAGATGAAAAACTCCAGTTTGCAGATCATTTAGTGAAGAGACCTTATGGTGTAGTTGAAGATGTTCTGGTTAAGATAGATAAATTTGTGTTCCCTGTTGATTTTGTGATCCTTGAGATGCCTGAGGATGAAGAGATCCTTCTGATTCTGGGGAGACCTTTCTTAGAAACAGGAAGATGTATGATAGAAATTGAGGAAGGAACCATGACCCTCAAAGTTTATGATGAAGAGCTAAAGATTGACTTCCACTAATGCATCTTATTCTTCAAAGGTTGGAAGTTTCCCGTTTGTTTCAACTTTAAAAAATGATTTTTTATTTTTGTTTTTAAAAATGAATTTTATAAAACTAGTTTTTAAAATATTATAAGTTTTTAAATTCGTTTTTTCTAAATTGAAAGACAAATTTTGTCATCGTATAACATAAACATACATTATTGAAGATCAAAACATAGTCGAAATCATAATTTTTTTTAAAAGTAGTATCTTAAAAATGATTTTTATGAAATCTATTTGAAATAACTTTAAAATTAAGTGATTTTTTAAAATTTAGATATCAATTTTTATTTTTAATAAAATGATAAAATATCTAAAATAACATTTTAATAAAAATGATTCAAACCAAATTTTCATTCGAAATTTTTATGAAAAGTTTATTTGTAAATATTTTTTCCACAAAATTATGTTACTCTATAAAAATGATTTTAAAAACAAAAGGATAAACAAACATTGAGAAACCTCACTTATGAGATCTCCAGCCAATTTTGAATCATGTTTTGTAAATTATCATTATTCTTGGTAGAAGTACTTATTCTTAATAGTCACTATTGTTTAGTTGATGGTAGTCTACACACAACCTCAGAGAATTATCATTCTTCTCAACCAACAACTTTGGTAAACACCATATAGTGACACACTAGGCCTAATAAACTTCTCATCTAAAAGGTCCTTTACTTGCTTCTTAAGTTTTGATAATTCTTCATGAGACATCCTATAAGGTTGCTTAGGTTGTAAGAAATAAATTGTTATTGACTAATGATGACACTGAAATTCACCGTACTTTCGACTCCGATTTCGCATGCATTCTAGTTGTTTTATTATCATTTTGTTATTTATTACTATGTTTCTCTTTGTTTTCAGGTTTTCAGTCTAATCGGAGCTCCGATCGAGAAAAGGAGTGAAAACGAGCTAAAAACCCTAAAATTCAGCATTTTACACTTGTGACTCCCACTGTGGCTAGCGCCATGGGCCATGCCATGACGTGTCACATCTCAACTTCCCTCAACTACCACGTTCCCCACTACTTCCACTAAGGCACCACAATTTGGCCTTGTGGCGGGTGCCATGGACTTGTGGCGGGCGCCACAAGAAGAAAAGTTTTCCCTCCCAATTTCAAACTGAAGGGAATCCTTGTCATTTCTATTATTTTACTTGCCTATAAATAGAGACTCGAATTCACTTGGTTAAGCATCCAAACTTAGAGCAGAGACAAACTTAGAGCAAACTTAGTTTCACTTAGGCATATATTCAGTATTTTAAAGTGGTAATCGCTTCGCATTAGGGTGTTACCGCAATTGTGTAATCGAGTTTGTGATCGAGTCTGTAATCGAGTTTGAAGCACTTTGTAAGGAAGTTAATCCTGCCGCCATTTTCATTTCCGCTTTGCATTTTATTCAACCATCCGATTGGAGAAGGTTTTTATTACTTGCCTTTATCTATTTTATTTTCCCGCACTCGCTTTACTTTATTTATTTCTCGCACTCGCTTTAATTTATTTATTTCTCGCACTCGCTTTACTTTATTTATTTCCCGCACTCGCTTTACTTTCATTTATTTCTCGCACTCGCACTACTTTTATTTACTTTCCGCACTCACACTACTTTTATTTACTTTCCGCACTCACACTACTTTTATTTACTTTCCGCACTCGCACTACTTTTATTTAAATTAAAATGCACTTTTATTTTACCATGTCTAACTAAACCTATAAGGTTAGAATGTAAGGATCGTAATTGAACCGATAATCGGTACAATTGTTCGTATAAACACTTAAGGGCTATTTTGACTTTCAACCTAAGTTTTCCCGCACTTAATTTCCGTTGGGTAAGATCGAAAGCCGTCCAACGTCTTTTTAAACTTAGTTGTTTTTAACAATTTCAAAAACATCGAAAGCGCTTTGTTTAGTTCATTAGGAGTTTTTAACTTAAGAAGAAAAGTGATTTTAAAACTATTTTCGGACGTGTTTATAAGTTTAGAGTCTGGTTCGTGAGAATCTCTTTTGGTTAAGAAATCCAGGTTAAAATAATTTTCAACTTAGTCAAGATACTATATTTCTTAAAAATAGGTTTACTACTCTAACGCAATGCGCGCCTTTTTATAAGGGACAATAAGAGGGTTTGATTAGGGAGTACAACTCGGTTCTGAATACGCGAAAGCGACAGTTCCTGTTAAATTGGTTCTTTTCAAAGTAGGAAACACTGCCCATAAGTAGTTCTATTAGCAAGTACTTGGATTATTAATTGATTATGTGAATTACATTTGAGCCTGTCTTTATCAATTGAACTTTATTTAATACTTTACTTTTCATTGCACACTCTAAAAACCCCTATTTTGATTACATTAGATAAACACCATAATAATAGATAACGATAGATTGACACTTGGTCTCTGTGGATTTGACAATTTTTTATATTACTCTGACGCGTTCGTATACTTGCGAAAAGCACGCATCAAGTTTTTGGCGCCATTGCCGGGGACCAATTTCGTCAAATTTCATACCCTGTTGTTATATCGTTTAGACTTAGGTTATTACCCGCCAGTCAATGTGAAGAACTCCCAGCACCGGAAGTTTAGTATACCCTATGGCGGAACCTGAACGTTACGCTCACGCACGTTTATTCTTCCATAGAACTAGGAGAGCTATGGCCGAAGATTAAAACCAAAGACCTCTTAAGGATTTCGCTCAACCATCCAACGAAGAACCTAGTTCTAGTATAGTTAACCCAACCATACCAGCTAATAATTTCGAACTTAAACCATCCCTATTGCAACTAGTGCAACAGAGACAATTCGCAGGTCTCGCTACTGAGAACCCAAACCAACATTTAAAAATCTTTCTTCAATTAGAAGACACGTTTAAAACCGATGGAGCTTCTCCTGAGGCAATCCATTTAAGATTATTTCCTTTTTCCCTCAGAGATAAAGCCCTATCATTGTTAGATTCCCTTCCATCCAATTCCATTACGAGTTGCGATAACCTTAGAAGAGTATTCCTTGCTAGATACTTTCCCCCAAGTAAGACCTCCGTTCTTCGACACCATATAACTAGATTTACCCAGAACTAAGGAGAATCATTGTTCGAAGCTTGGGAGAGGTATAAGGAGTTGTTAAGAGCATGCCCATATCATGGCTTAGAAAATTGGTTAATCATTCAGACCTTCTATAATGGACTTCATTATAACACTAAGATGACCATCGATGCTGCCGCAAGCGGTGTTCTGATGAACAAATATTTTTATCTTGAAGCTAGTGCCCTCATCGAAGATATGGCTCAAAACCATCAATCATGGGGAGTCGAACAAGCGACGGTTGAGAAGAAGGAAGCTCAAGGAGGAGTGCATGAACTAAGCTCTATAGACATGATGCAAGCTAAAATGGACGCATTACCCCTTAAGGTCGAGCATATGTGCATAAACTCGAATACTGCAGTCGCAGTTTCATCGGATTGTGAGATATGTGGAACCAAAGGACACCAATATGCAGAATGCAGTTTATTAAATGAAACCCACTCTGAGCAAGTGAACTACACCCAAGGGAATCCATATTCGAATACTTATAACCCTGGATGGAGGAATCACCCGAACTTCTCCTATAAAAACAATAACCCTATCCAAAATAATGCACCTCCGAGACAATCTGGTTACCAAGCCCCAAGATCAAATCAACCTATGCAACATGTACCACCAAATCCGAGCCTTGAGAAAATTACGGAAAATTTTATCACTGCTTAAACCCAACAAAACAAAGAGTTCATGAACCAAAACATTCACGTTAACGAACTGATTACCCAGTTAGGAACCAAGGTTGACCAAATAGTTACTCACACCAAGATGCTTGAAACCTAGATCTCTCAGGTAGCTTTAAACCAAGCCCCCCAGACCACACCTGGAGGATAGTTCTCTGGACAACCTCAACAGAATTCGAGAGGGAAAGCCAATGTTATTACCCTACGAAGTGGAAATGCTTATGATGAGCCACAAAACCCAAGATTGAGTGAACCCGAAACTTCTAAGGAATATACCGAACCCACAGACAAAGTAAAGGAACCAGGGGAATCTGGAAACCAGGAAGGTCAAGAAAAAGGAGAAAAACCTAAAGATAAAACTTATGTACCACCCCCGCCATATAAACCACCTATACCATATCCGCAAAAACTCAAACAAACCCAGATCAATAACCAGTATCAGAAATTTATTAAAGTTATAGAAAAACTTCACGTAGAAATCCCTTTCGCAGAAGCCATCACCCAAATACCTTCTTATGCAAAGTTTCTCAAAGACATCCTTACCAATAAACGTAGACTAGACGATCCGAAGCCCTTGGAATGCAATTCTATTTCCGAGAATAAGTTAGCCAAAAAAGATAAAGATCCTGGAAATTTCTCCATTCCTTGTCTTTTGGGTAGTCATTTCATCGAAAAAGCTTTTCTAGACTTAGGAGCTAGTGTGAGCTTAATGCCTCTAGCGGTTTGTGAGAGGTTAAACTTAGGAGAATTACAACCTACTAAGATGTCACTTTAGTTAGCCGATAGATCTGTTAAGTATCCGATAGGCATTTTAGAAGATGTCCCTGTTAGGATAGGTCAGTTATTTATCCCTACTAATTTTGTTGTCATGGACATCAAAGAGGATAATGATATACCAATCCTTCTAGGTAGACCATTCTTATCAACTGCAGGAGCCATGATAGATGTCAAGAGAGGAAAGTTGACCTTTGAGGTAGGTGACGAGAAAATAGAATTTATACTTTCGAAATTTCTTATGGCACCTGTGATGGGAGACACATGTTATGCCTTGGATATCATTGATGAGTGCGTTAGGGAATTATAACAAGAAGAAATCATAAAAACAATTAAGTTGCCATCAACTCTCATATTGGAAGATGATGACTTTAAGAAACCCTACATCGATGATAACCTTTACGAATGTTTATCCCTTACCCCAGATCATATGCCATGCCATAAGGAACCAACCTTAGAACTTAAGGAACTGCCTAAGAACCTGAGATATGAGTTCCTCGATGAAGAGATGAACCGTCCGGTTATAGTCAGTGCTACCTTGAGCCAAGAGGAAACATACCAACTTTTAAATGTTTTACGAAGATATCCCTCAACCTTAGGAAATAATATCTCTGACCTGAAAGGTATAAGCCCATCCGTATGCATGCATCGGGTTTCGCTCGGAGAAGATTCAAAACCCTCAAGAGAACATAAGAGAAGAATAAACCCTATAATGAGTGATGTTGTTAAAAAGGAAGTTCTTAAGTTACTTGAGGCAGGTATAATATACCAAATCTCGGATAGTAAGTGGGTGAGCCCTGTGCATGTAGTACCTAAAAAGGGAGGTATCACAGTCGTGCAAAACGATAAAGGCGAACATGTATCCAAATGGTTAGAAGGAGGATGGCGGATGTGTATAGACTACAGAAAATTAAATAAAGCAACCAGGAAGGATCATTTCCCTTTACCATTTATAGACCAGATGTTGGAGCGTCTAGCCAGACACTCTTACTTATGCTATCTAGATGGATACTCAGGATTCTTCCAAATACCTATCCATCCCGAAGATCAAGAAAAAACTACCTTTACATGCCCTTATGGAACTTTTGCCTATAGACGAATGCCATTCGACCTCTGTAATGCCCCATCTACTTTCCAACGCTGCATGATGTCAATCTTTGCAGATTACCTAGATGGTATCATGGAAGTATTTATGGATGATTTCTCGGTTTGCGGATTTGATTTCCACAATTGTCTTGCTAACCTTGAGAAAATCCTGGAGAGATGCGTGGAGGTGAACCTTGTGCTAAATTGGGAAAAGTGTTATTTCATGGTGACCGAAGGAATTGTTTTAGGACATATAGTTTCCGAAAAAGGTATAGAGGTAGATAGAGCTAAAATAGAAGTTATAGAGAACCTAAAACTATCAGAGAAGTCCGAAGTTTTCTTGGACACGCTGGATTCTACCGGCGTTTTATCAAGGACTTCTCCAAAATAACTAAACCTTTAACTGGCCTTTTAATTAAAGATGCTGAATTCATTTTCGATGGAAAATGTAATGAAGCATTTAATCTTTTAAAACAAGCGTTAATATCAACACCTATTATGAAACCCCCTGATTGGTCAGAACCTTTTGAGATAATGTGCGACGCTAGTGATTATGCCGTTGGAGTCGTTCTAGGACAAAGGAAAGATAAACAATTACATTCCATTTATTATGCCAGTAGAACCCTAGACGCTGCCCAACAACGGAAAAGGAATTACTTGCTGTAGTTTTCGCTATAGACAAATTTAGATCTTATCTAGTAGGAGCAAAAATTATAGTTTACACCGATCATGCTGCCATTCGTTACCTATTAAGTAAAAAGGATGCCAAGCCCAGATTACTCCGACGGATTCTGTTACTACAAGAGTTTGATTTAGATATAAGAGATAAAAAAAGGAACTGAAAATGTAGTAGATGATCACCTTTCTAGGCTAGAACATCTAAAACCAGACTTAGTACCCATAAACGATGATTTTTCTTATGATAGACTGATAGCTAGACTAGAAACCATTGAAGATGATAGCCTAGGCCCTCATGAGCACTTCCAAAAATCCTTAGCAGTAAGTAACGTACCATGGTATGCAGACTTTGTTAATTACCTAGCTGCTGATATCGTACCCCCTGATCTTGACTACCACCGCAAGAAGAAGTTCTTCAACGATGTAAGAAACTTTTATTGGGACGAACCGCCCCTTTTCAAAAGGGGTAAAGATGGCATTTTTCGCCGTTGCATTCCGGAAGAGGAGGTAAAAAGTATAATTGAGCATTGTCACTCTGCACCCTATGGTGGACATGCGAGCACCTCTAAGACATACGCCAAGATTCTTCAAGTTGGCTTATTCTGGCCTACCATGTGGCGCAATGTCCATGCTTGCATTGTCAAATATGATAGATGCCAACGCACTGGAAACATTTCAAGGCATGACGAAATGCCTCTAAGAAACATTCAGGAAGTAGAACTCTTCGACGTTTGGGGTATAGATTTCATGGGACCTTTCCCACCATCCTCACTTCATCCTAATGTTCCTGATGAGGAGAGACACGAAACTGATGAAGAATATGATCGGCGAGAGCAATATCCCGTACCTCATGTGTCCCCCCATCACCCTTCACCATCACACACCGCACCATCTTCTTCTTCTTTTGCAGGTTATACTCCTGGCTTTTATATTACAGAGGAGATGGCGTGACCACATGGCTAGAGAGCAAAGGCGTGATAACCTACTCTCTACCATTCAGCAACAATTGGCGAATAACATGAGCTTCATGCAAGAATCACAGCGGAGGACAGATAGATCCTATGAGACTGTTGTACAGTCCCTGCTTATGATCTCAA
Source organism: Lathyrus oleraceus (assembly GCF_024323335.1). Lineage (NCBI taxonomy): Eukaryota > Viridiplantae > Streptophyta > Magnoliopsida > Fabales > Fabaceae > Lathyrus > Lathyrus oleraceus. Next base: position 180,578,011 of record NC_066585.1, read on the forward strand.
ATGAGCAAGCCCATCAGCAGCAATACTGCACTCATAGAAGCCACTCAAGGTTCCATTTTGGGTAACCTTCGAGAGGTGAGGACTGCTCAAGATGCCTTACAGGCCAGGATGGATCAGAGAGACCGTCGTCATACCCGATCTCGTCGTCCACCTCAGGATGGCGAAGGTACCAGTGGTCAACAGTAGTATGTCAGGTGACTCTCCCCTTATCTTTTTTCGAGACATTGGGGACAATGTTCGATTTAAGTGTGGGAGGAGACTTTATCGCTTTTCTTTTCTATTTTCAGTTAGTTTGTTTATTTTTCTTTGCTGTTTTTAGATAGTTTGTTTATTTTTATTGCTTTTTAGTTGTTTATTTCATTTTGCTTTTAGTTTAAGTGTCTTTAGATAATGCATGAGTCTGACGAGTCACCAATATAGTGTATCTTTAGTACAGTCTAATCTCCCCATTCCTTTAGCCCTACCTGTAAGACCCCAATTTTGACCCTAAGATCCCTCATGGCATCATAACATTGCATTTGCATTGCCTCAAGGATCTTTAGCATCTTGGTTCCCTTTGCCTTTGGGTGGGACTCCTTGTGATTGGTTTGAGATCACCAAGCATGCTTGAATTATACATTGTTGTTTCGCTTACTTTTGTTTACTAACCAAAAGCACAAAAATGTGTCACTAACATCTTTTGTTTGAAGCTTGAGTATCATCCAAGACACTTTGTGGGTTCTATTTAGATGATCAGTCAACACAAGGGAATGGCTTGAGATACTTCCAACAGGTTCAAATGGGGTCTATTCGTCAGTCAAAACGTTAATCTTGAAGGAGCAAAAGTTTGTTCATGAGCTATCATGCTCGCTAGGCGAGCATAATGGGTTGCTTAGCGAGTCCCAAGAAAAGCCACCAAAATCACCTACGCTCAGAGGAATTTCTTGAACTGTCATGCTCGCTAGGCGAAGCCCACGTGTTTAAAAAAAAAAGAACGAAAAAATAAATAAATAAATAAATAAATAATTAAAATATAACCGAAATTTTTTGGACTTGGGCCTCTCTCATTTGAGCCCACAGGTCCACAAAAATCAGGTTATAAATTCAGAGTTTCAGTAAAACAAAATTACAATTTATTCCTATTACCATGGCAGGAAAAATATAGTGAGAGAAGAGCTAACAGAGTTCAGAGCAACCTCTAGAGACTGAAGGGAACTCATCGGCAAAGAACCAATTCCCTCTCATATAAACCCTAAGAGTGCTTTGCAAACCCAACCGGGCAATTCAATTTCATTCGATCTCTCCAGTCAGGTTTGCCTTATTCCCATTACTTTATACTTTTAATTTGAATGCTCTGAATGTATGAGGTATTATGGGTGAATTTGATACCCTTTTGATGCATGTGTTTGACAAGAGGTTTAGGCCTCCTACCATTGGTTGCTTTTCGTGAGCTTTTTGGGAATTTTAATGGCATGATTCATGTGGTTACATTTTGATTTGGGGGCAACTCTTGATTACCCTATCCTGTTTGCTCTAACCTGTTTTGTGTTTGTTATGGCATTGTTTTCTCCTAATTCCGTCATAGTACTTTAACCTGTTTGTTGAGTTTTTGTGAGGGCTCACATACTCTTACAGAGATGGCTTGCCTGATGTTCCACTTTATTTGTGGGATACCACCTGGAGGTTTATTCTGATTACCTGTACTGACTCACTTTCTTTGATGGTGCTAGCTTGGGAGAGATCTCTGGGTTTCTTATCTCTTTAATGGCTATTACTTCGGATCTTTATCCGTACGGTAGATCTCTCGATCCCTTTACTTTTCCCGCATGTTACCGATTTCTTAGGTTTCGTATAGCCTCTCGTGGCATGTCATTTAAGGTAGCGCGGTTCCTTCATCTAGGACTGCCTTTTGGCATGAGCATCCCTAAACACCCCAAACTCATTGATTTTTCTTCTCCTAAGAACATGTTATCTCCTTCTACTACAGGCGAGTAAGTCTCCAAAGGTCGAGCATCCGGTAGATTGCGTAGTAACGTCGTTCACCCCAAAACACAACCCTTACCCCATAGGTGGTCGAACTACGTTTTGCTCTGATTTTCATCCTAGATGAGATACGTAGGCATAAGACGCGATGTCTTAGCGAGCACACTCCTCTTTAACCCATATGTAGCCGAGCTACGAAGACTTTGATTCTCAGATTCAGATGAGATACGTATGCAGTGGATGCGACGTCCGTGCAAGTCATTTTCTTTTGACCCTTCTTTTAGTAAGTAGTACATTAGATAAACATACACGCTTTTCTCATCCCTTCAATCATGTTTGCACAAATAAATTTTCAAAAAAAAAAACAACAACCTTTGCAACAAATGTGAAAGGGGCTCCCTAGGAGTACCTAGGATGCTTTGGGTGCCTAATACCTTCCCATTGCATAACCAACCCCCTTACCCAGATCTCTGACATTTTTACTAGTTTTTGATTCGATAAAACTTTTAGGTTTTTGTTCGCTTTCTAACCATTCCTTTGGATAAATAGAAGTGCGGTGGCGACTCGACTTGTATGATTTACCTTGGATTTAGTCAATATCTCTAATGGTAACGAATACCCCGCTACAGAAAAATGGCGACTCTGCTGGGGATCGAAACATCCTAGTGGGTTTTGCCTACTTTTCATATTTGTTGTATTGTATTGTATATTTTTTTTGTGACATATTTTTGTGCAATTTGGGATTACTGTATTGTATGTAATGATTGAATTGTTTGAATATTAATTCCTTGTATGCTTGGTGATCTTCGTGAGATGAGTTCTATACCCGGACTCGAGTGCACTTAGGATAGAAGAATGGCATAGTCTTGTCGACTTGTGTGGAGTTATTCCTTAGCAAGTTGACTTGCAAGTCCATTCACTTGGTGGAGGTTATGTTGGGATCAATAATGTCACACGAGTAAGTTGTGGTTAGACATTACTTTTCCAATATAGACCTTAGAAGCCAAGGACCTTAGTTTACCGAACCCATCTTGACCTATGCTTAGGATGTAGTGCGAAGGTCATTCAAGTGTAAGATTTGATACGATTGTTACGTGATACTACACTCATAAGAGTCTCTCTTGAGAATATTTTTGGAATACGAGTAGTCGTTTCTCCGATAATATCCAAAAGATGGGATGATGACTATGGGAACCTCTTGTAGAACATGTTTGGCAGGTTTAAACCTTAGTACATTCCCTTTGGGTGGTTCTTAACCTAAACTCCATGCTCGTGACTTACAACAAACCCTTGATTCATGGTTGATCCGTTCATGAATCCTTAATATCAATGGAACTAGGGTGTTGATAAGGTGTAAACCATAATCCACCAAAATGGATGATTGATATCAAGGATAACATGATCCATCCCATGACCTTTGTTTGGTGTGCTTTGCTTGATCCTTGAGTGTGATTGATGCATTCATGCACCCATTTGCATCCATATCATCAATAAATAAGAAAATTTTCAAGGAACTTAAGGGGTTTATTTTCAAAATTTTCAGACATGGAAAGACAAAGAAGGAATACAAAGAAGTACAGTTTCAGACAACCAGATTTGAAAGAGTTAAGGAATCTGACATCCTATATATTAGATCCCTTGGGTTTCAAGGCTCGTTTTGGGAAGCTTCTTCCTCTTCTGACTATTCAGGTGGACGAAGGATTGATGAGTGTATTGGCGCAGTTTTATGATCCTCTGTACCGTTGCTTCACGTTTCCAAATTTTCAGCTCTTGCCTACCCTTGAGGAGTATGCTTATCTTGTGGGTATACCTATTCTGGATCAGGTGCCGTTCAGTGGCTTGGAGAGTATTCCTACTTCTCAAGAGATAGCATACATGTTACACATAGATGAATCTCTGGTTGGTGCTCATATGACTACCAAAGGGGGAATTCAAGGTCTCCCTTCTGAGTTCCTCATTGCTCAAGCTACTATGTATGGGAAGGCCATAAGTGAGGACGCCTTTGAAGCCATATTTGTACTTCTCATCTATGGATTGGTATTATTCCCCAACATCGACAAGTTTGTGGATGTGAACGCTATTAGGATCTTCTCTACTCTTAATCCCGTTCCGACTCTGTTGGGCGATACCTACTTCTCTTTGCATATGAGGAATGCAAAGGGTGGTGGCGCCATTGTGTGTTGTTTGCCTCTGTTGTATAAGTGGTTTATTTCTCACTTACCTCAGACGGTCACTTTCAAGGAGAACAAGGAATGTCTACGGTGGTCCACGAGACTTATGTCTATCACTAATGATGATATCTCTTGGTATAACCATGTGTATGATGGTGTGCAGATTATTGACTCTTGTGGCGAATTCTCCAATGTACCTCTTCTTGGTACATGTGGTGGGATTAACTACAATCCTGTTTTGGCATGTCGGCAACTTGGGTTCCCCTTAAAGGATAAACCCAATAACATTTTGTTAGAGGGTGTATTCTTTCAAGATGGTAAAGATCCCCAAGGCTTGAAAGCTAGGATGGTCCGCACTTGGCGCAAGATTCATAGGAAAGGAAGGAAAGAGTTGGGTCCTAAGAATTCCATCGCTTTTGAGCCTTACACTGTTTGGGTTAGGAAGAGGGAGTCTGAGTATCTCATGCCTTACGAGTATCCGAGACCTACACCTATGATTATGGATGGGCCTTCAACCCTCCCTAATCAAGGAGCAGAGGAGTTGAGAGAGGAAGATCGTTCACGTGCCTGGATCCGTGTACGTGAAGAGTTGCTTCAGCAGATTAAGGAGAAGGATGCGTTGATTGAGTTTCTTGAGCATCAAGTTATTGATGACCCTGATGATGTATGGACTTCTCTACTTCCTCAGTCTTCTAAGTTCTGGAAGAGGAGGCATGATCGACTCGCCAAAGAGAAGGCCGATATGGAGGCAGCCTATGAGAGGGAGGTGAAGAGGCTTCGCACATCTTATCTTCCTGTGTCCCGAGCTTTAGATGATTGTTTCTAGGGATCCATAAGACGATTATTTTCCTTTTCTCTTGTATAGGATTGACGATGATGTACTTCTTTTCCCTAATATTTTTTTGATGAGATATTTCCATATGCGATAAAATGCTTAATATTTCCAGAATTTTCAAATAAAACTCTAAAGTTCCTCTGAAATAAAAAAACAAATCATATGCACAAGCATTGCATGCATCATATGCATAAGCAAGTTTTGTTTCCGGTCCCTTGCCTTGTGGTCTAACTCTGTGCTCTTCATTTATTTTGAAGACAAGCTGACTCACCGGTACTACACTAGAGCCAATTTTTTGAGACTGATGGATCACTTAGAGCAAGAGAACCACGAGCTGAAAGAGGAAGTAGCCAGGTTGACTGCCTTGATGGAGTCATTCTTGGCCGCTCAGAGCCAATCTTCTCCAACGCCATCAACTCCTCCCCAGAGGACGGTCATTTCTGAGATCGTAACTTCTACTGTGCCCGCTGCCAGTGCACACTTTGTTCCAACAGCCATACCAACCGGGTTCCTGTGGGGGATGCCTCCTAATTTCATGCCTGAGGGTCCTGTTCCTACCTTTGCTTTTGTGCCGGCATCTAGCCCGGTCCTTGCTGTTCCTCCCCCTGTCGTGCATACTTTGCCTAGGGTAGACGACACCATCTATCATTTTGAGCCGTCTGAGGGTCCAGATGTTTATGAGAAGATGGATGTTATGAACGGTCAATTTCTTGAGCTTCACAAGGAATTGAAAACTCTCAGAGGGAAGGATCTTTTCGGCAAGTCTGTTGCCGAACTCTGCTTGGTTCCAAATGTGAAGATCCCTGTGAAATTCAAGGTCCCTGATTTTGAAAAGTACAAAGGAAATACTTGTCCTCTCAGCCACCTGGTCATGTATGCCAGGAAGATGTCGACTCAAACCGATAATGACCAACTACTCATCCACTACTTTCAGGACAGTCTGTCCGGTGCCGCTTTCCGTTGGTACATGGGTTTAGACAGCGCGAACATCCGATCCTTCAATGATCTCGGCGAAGCCTTCGTCAAGCAGTACAAGTACAACGTGGATATGGCTCCCGATAGAGATCAATTGAGAGCCATGTCCCAGAAGGATAAATAAACATTTAAAGAGTACGCCCAGAGGTGGCGAGAGGTGGCAGCACAGATCGTGCCTCCGCTAGAAGAGAAAGAGATGACTAAGATCTTTTTGAAGACTTTAAGTTCTTTTTATTATGAGCGGATGATTGCTAGAGCTCCTTCTGACTTCACCGAGATGGTGAATATGGGGATGCGTCTAGAAGAAGGGGTCCGTGAAGGACGATTAACCAGAGAAGAAGGCTCTTCTGCCAAACTTTATGGGGCGTTTGCAAAGAAGAAAGACGGAGAGGCACATGCTGTGATCTCCCATGAGAAACCAAGAAGACCGTCTGTGAGGAGGAAGACTGTGCGTCCCGCCAGTAACCAGCACCAGGTGGCTCATATAGCACCTGTTTTCAGAGACAATCAACAGTATCAACAACATAGTAATAATCAACAACCACATCCGCAATATCAGCAACAACAGCACCGACCGCAGCAGTAGGCCTACCAGCCTCGAAACAGTAATCAAACCAGCACGGGTTACGAGAGGAAAAGGGTCACCTTCGATCCTATTCCTATGACGTACGCAGAGTTATATCCCTCTTTGATAGAAAGGAAGCTGATTACTCCGAGAGACCCAACGGCTATACTTGCTAACCCCTAGTGGTGGTATAAGCCTGAGTTACATTGTGTTTACCATTCTGGTGCTCCCGGCCACGACGTGGAGAATTGTTACCCTTTGAAGACCAAGGTTCAAGACCTTGTGAGGTGTGGTATTTTATGTTTTGAGGACGTATGCCCTAATGTGAAGAAGAACCCATTGCCCGAACATGGGAAATCTGTCAACATGGTCCAGGGTTGCCCTGGAAAATACAAGGTCAAATATGTCAGTCATATTCAACAGTCTCTGGTCCAGATGCATCATTTGTTGTGTGACTACAATCATTATGAGCATGACCATGATAGATGCCAAGTCTGCTCTGTTAACCGATTGGGTTGTTGCCAGGTGCGCAAGGATGTTCAGGAAATGCTGGACGAAGGAGTCATTAAGATCCTTCAAAATAGGAATGTTGATGAAGATGAGCCTGAGGTCAATGTGATCTCCCCAGTGTTCCGGATACCCGAGCCTGTTATCATCAAGTACAATGGTAGCAAGCAGAAGGCTTCTCCCGCTCTGATCATTAAGCCTGCTGGTCCTGTGCCTTACTCTTCTGAAAAGGCAATTCCCTATCGCTACAACGCTGTAACAGTAGAGAATGGGAAAGAGGTGTCCTTTCCCTCTTCTTCTGTTGTGAATATTGCCGATGTTAGCGGTTTGACCCGTAGTGGCCGTGTATTTTCAGCACCGCCGAAGCCTCAAATTAATGTTGATTTTGTTGAACGCCCGATCGGGAACGCTGTGAATTCTCCGAATCCGACATTTGCTGTTAAGCCCTCCTCCATACTAAAAACGCCTACTTCTGTTGGCCCTAGTGGCAATGAGAAAGAATACTGTGATGAGATACTGAGACTTATCAAAAGGAGCGAGTACAATGTTGTAGACCAACTTCTACAAACGCCATCCAAAATATCTGTGTTATCCTTACTCTTAAATTCAGAACCACACCGAGAGGCTCTGCAGAAGGTGTTGGATGTGGCATATGTAGATCACGATGTCACTTTGGAGCAATTCGATAGCATTGTTGCAAACATTACTGCTTGCAACAACCTGAGCTTTTGTGACTCTGATCTCCATGAGGAGGGAAGAGACCACAACTTGGCTTTACACATATCTATGAATTGCAAAGACGACGCCATGTCCAATGTGCTGGTGGACACCAGGTCATCATTGAACGTATTGCCAAAGTCCACTCTCTCAAAGCTATCATATCAAGGGCCTCCCATGAGGCAGAGTGGAGTAGTTGTGAAGGCTTTCGATGGGTCTTGCAAAACTGTGATTGGGGAAGTTGATCTCCCAGTCAAGATCGGACCAAGTGATTTCCAGATTACCTTCCAGGTTATGGACATTCACCCATCGTATAGTTGTCTCTTAGGCAGACCATGGATTCACGAGGCAAGCGCCGTGACGTCCACCCTACACCAGAAATTGAAATTCGTGAAAAAACAAGAAACTGGTGGTGGTAGGGGGAGAAAGGGCTCTCCTGGTTAGCCATTTGTCTTCCTTCTCTTATATAGATGCTGAGGTTGAAGTTGGAACTCCTTTCCAAGCTTTATCTATTGCTGAGCCTATTGAGAAGAGAACTCCTTCATTTGCTTCCTACAAAGATGCAAAGCTGGCCATTGAGCGTGGTGCAACCACTAGTTTAGGAAAAATGATTAAGTTAGAAGACAACGAGGCCCGGGCTGGCATAGGTTTTTCTTCCGGTACTTTCAACAAGCAAGGGTTATTCAAGAGTGGAGGTTTCATCCACACTGGTCTAGATGAAGAGGCTGTTGCCGTTTTAGAAGAAGATGCAGAGGACTCTGGCAATTTCATCATCCCTGGAGGGGTCTGCAACAATTGGGTCGTTGTGGATATTCCAACAGTTGTCCACAAGTCAACGTAATAATCACTTTGTTTGAAACCCCTTCTCCCATGCCAAAAGGAGGAGTGATGACATTGTTGGCGCATAAGTACAATGATATTTTCATTCAATAAATTCATGCTAAATGTTTGTTTTTCCCATTTATTTTCCCTTTTTGTTTTGCATGAAATTGGTGATCACATAAAACCCTAAAAAATAAAATAAAATCGATCTTTTCATATGCATAATGATTTGCCTTGTTTGAATTCTAAAGCTTTTCATATCCAAAAATCATTATGCCGGTTGATTCCTAAACCCATTGAACATAATGACCCAACACCATCTCCCAATTTTGAATTCCCTGTATTTGAGGCAGAGGAAGATGATGTTGAAGAGATTCCTGATGAGATCACCCGTCTACTTGAGCATGAAGAGAAGATCATTCAGCCGCATCTTGAGAATCTGAAAACAGTCAACTTGGGGTCTGAAGATTGTGTGCGAGAGGTAAAGATTGGGGCACTTATGGAAGAATCTGTTAAGAAGGGGTTGATTAAGTTGCTACGAGAATATGTCGACGTCTTTGCTTGGTCGTATGAAGACATGCCTGGTCTAGATACTGATATTGTGCAACATTTCCTACCTCTAAAGCCTGAGTGCATGCCTGTAAAGCAGAAGCTCAAAAGAACTCATCCTGATATGGCAGTGAAGATCAAAGAGGAAGTTCAGAAGCAAATTGATGCGGGGTTCCTGGTGACTTCTATATATCCTCAATGGGTGGCCAATATTGTGCCCGTGCCTAAGAAAGATGGAAAAGTCCGGATGTGTGTGGACTATAGAGACTTGAATAAAGCTAGTCCGAAAGATGATTTCCCTCTACCACATATTGATATGTTGGTAGACAATACAGCTAAACTCAATGTCTTCTCGTTTATGGACGGATTTTCCGGATATAATCAGATTAAGATGGCACCCGAGGATATGGAGAAGACAACATTCATCACACCTTAGGGAACATTTTGTTATCGAGTGATGCCCTTTGGTTTGAAGAACGTCGGAGCCACGTATCAACGAGCTATGACCACCTTGTTTCATGATATGATGCACAAAGAGATTGAGGTATATGTTGATGATATGATTGCTAAGTCAAGAACGAAAGTTGAACATGTAGAGCATTTGTTGAAGCTTTTCCAGCGTTTGAGGAAATATAAGCTTTGTCTGAATCCCAACAAGTGTACATTTGGAGTCCGTTCTGGCAAGTTATTGGGCTTCATTGTTAGTGAAAGAGGTATTGAGGTTGATCCTGCAAAGGTCAAAGCAATACAAGAGATTCCTGCGCCCAAAACTGAGAAGCAAGTCCGAGGTTTTCTTGGCCGCTTGAATTATATCTCCAGATTCATATCCCACATGTCTGCCACATGTGCGCCTATATTCAAGCTCCTCCGGAAAGATCAGTCCCATGATTGGACCGAGGATTGCCAGAAAGCTTTCAGCAGTATTAAAGAATATCTGTCTGAGCCTCCGATTCTGTCTCCGCCTGTAGAGGGAAGACCTTTGATCATGTATCTGACTGTTCTTGAAGACTCGATGGGTTGTGTCCTTGGTCAGCAAGACGAATCAGGGAAGAAGGAGTATGCTATTTACTACCTGAGTAAGAAGTTCACTGATTGTGAGTCTCGATACTCAATGCTTGAAAAGACATGTTGTGCTTTGGCTTGGGCTGCTAAGCGCTTACGCCAGTATATGATAAATCATACGACTTGGTTGATATCCAGAATGGATCCAATCAAGTACATCTTCGAGAAGCCTGCTTTAACAAGGAGAATTTCCCGTTGGCAGATGTTGTTACCTGAGTATGATATTGAGTATCGAGTTTATAAGGCTATTAAAGGTAGTATCTTGGCTGACCATTTGGCACATCAACCTATTGAAGATTATCAGTCAGTTCAGTATGACTTTCCGGATGAGGAAATTCTGTATTTGAAAGTGAAAGATTGCGATGAGCCTACACTTGATGAAGGGCCAGAGCCTGGTTCCAGATGGAGTATGGTGTTTGATGGCGCTGTAAATCAGTATGGAAATGGTATTGGGGCCGTGATTATTACTCCTCAGGACGCGCATATTCCTTTTACAGCAAGGCTAACTTTCAAATGCACGAATAATATGGCTGAGTATGAGGCCTATATTATGGGATTAGAGGAATGTATTGATCTAAGGATCAAGCATCTTGATGTATATGGTGTTTCAGCCCTCGTTGTTAATCAGATAAAGGGTGAATGGGAAACGAATCAGCCTGGCCTTATTCCATATAGGGATTATGCGAGGAGGATTTCAACGTTCTTTACTGAGGTTGACTTCCATCATATTTCTCGAGATGAGAATCGGATGGCAGATGCTCTTGCTACGCTTGCTTCAATGATTATGGTTAAATTGTGGAATGAAGTCCCCAATATCGTCGTGATGCGCTTGGACAGACCAGCTCATCTATTTGTAGTAGAAGAAGTAAAAGATGATAAGCCGTGGTATTATGATATCAAGTGTTTCCTTCAGAGCCAGATTTACCCGCCTGGGGCATCTGTAAAAGATAGGAAGACTTTGAGGAGATTGTCATGCAGTTTCTACCTCAATGGCGAAGTGCTTTACAAAAGAAATTTTGACATGGTTCTGCTCAGATGCGTGGATAGACACGAAGCATACCTATTGATGACTGAGGTCCATGAGGGTTCATTTGGTACTCATTCCAATGGACATGCCATGGCTAGAAAGATGTTGAGAGCAGGCTACTATTGGCTGACAATGGAGTCTGACTGCTGCAAATTTGTGAAGAAATGCCACAAGTGTCAGATTTATGCTGTTAAGATTCATATTCCCCCGACACTTTTGAATGTGATCTAATCACCATGGTCTTTCTCCATGTGGGGAATTGACATGATTGGCATGATAGAGCCGAAAGCGTCCAATGGACACAGATTTATTCTCGTAGCAATTGATTACTTCACCAAGTGGGTTGAAGCGGCGTCGTATGCAAATGTGACCAGGCAGGTGGTCGTGAAGTTTATCAAGAATAAACTCATATGCCGCTATGGTGTACCAGATAAGATCATTACTGATAATGGATCTAAGTTGAATAACAAGATGATGAAAGAGTTGTGTAGTGAATTCAAGATTGCACATCATAATTCTTCTCCGTACAAACCCAAGATGAATGGGGCTGTTGAAGCTGCTAAAAAGAATATCAAGAAAATTATCCAGAAGATGGTTGTTACGTACAAAGATTGGCATGAGATGTTGCCATTTGCTTTACATGGATATCGTACATCTGTCCGCACTTCAACAGGGGCAACCCCTTTCTCTCTTGTTTATGGCATGGAGGCGGTACTCCCAGTAGAGGTGGAGATCCCATCAATGAGAGTCTGGATGGAGGACAAGTTGACTGATGTTGAATGGGTTCAGAGTCGTTATGACCAGCTGAACTTGATAGAAGAAAAGAGATTGACTGCCACGTGCCACGGTCAGTTATATCAGCAGAGGATGAAGAAAGCTTTTGATAAGAAGGTCAAGCCTCGTGTGTTCCGAGAAGGTGACCTTGTGCTCAAGAAAGTTTTGTCTTTCGTGCCCGATTCCAGGGGCAAGTGGACTCCGAACTATGAAGGTCCGTATGTTGTTAAGAGAGCCTTTTCAGGCGGTGCTTTGATACTTACAACTATGGATGGGGAGGATTTCACTCGTCCTGTGAATTCAGATGCAGTCAAGAAATACTTCGCCTAAAAAAATAAAAACTAAATAGATCGCTAAGTTGAAAACCCGAAAGGGCGACTTAGGCAAAAATGAGCGTCTCGGTGGATTGAAAACCCGAAAGGGCGATCCAGGCAAAAGTTAGAGACAAAAAAATAATATAATAATGATATATATATCCCGCTAGATTGAGTACCTCATCTTGGGGCAATCTAGGAAAAAATTAGGGATTTGGCAAGTAACTGCATCCTGACAAGAATTTGTTCTACAACTGTCGTCCGTCAGAGATCCTTGCTCATTATCAGCCAAAGCTTCAAATACATCGGATTCAGAATTGGTGGAGAAATGGTCATTATGTTCAATGTAGCCCTTTTCCAATATATATCACCAATTTCAAATTTGTAAAGATCTATGGAGTCTTGCCATTCGCAGACTACCATTCTATCAAATAAATTTGAGCCTTTTATCCAATTATTGACACTCTTATCTATTTCTAGTCAACAAATGTTTTGCATGTTTTGATTAAGAAAATATCATTGTTTTAAACGATCAAATTTTTTATAATTTGTTTTTAAACAAAGTGAACATTCACAATGACGAAAGGATACTTAGGAGATCCTCAGTGCTCTCCCAAGGGTGGTATGATCCCCAACAGGGTAAGATTTTTGTCCATATTCCTGGCATGACTGTATCTCCTCCCTCCGGAACCCCTTGTGGTTTATCCTACCAAGTGGATTGCTTGTTGAGAGTCACCTCTCTTCCCTTCAGCAGAGTAGCAATCTTTCTTCCTCAGCAGCTTGGATCTCTTTGGGCAAGAGCGGTATTTGGTGGTTGATCCCGATAAATCCTTTATCTCCTCGGATAGATTCCCCAGTAGAGTTGTTGGTGTGGTGGACCTTGTCTGTGATAACTCTCGTCCCTAGCTGGAATGATTGATGATTCATCCCCTGCAGATTTCTTTGCTTCCTGGTATCTCTGATCCCCAGCAGATTGGATACTCTCCGGTGAACTTGGCCTTCTCTCTTGAGATGTAGTACCGGGTGGTTGATTCCTGGACCTGGTTGTGTTAAATATGTCTGTTTGTCAACATACATCATACATAAACCACGCGCATACATGCATAATTATAACATTCAGATATTCATGTTGCATTCTTTGCCATATATCGTTGTTTGCTGTCTCCTGCTATTTGAGGATATACTTCCCCAAGCAGCCGTGTGTGTCTGATCTCTCCATATAGAGTCAGCTCCATAGGCAGAAAGCGTCTATACTTTCTTCCATATTCCCCACCGGGTTATATCCTCGTGGATGTTGATTGTTTTTGTTCCTTCCCAACACATATATTGGGATGGTTTTCCCCATTGAGTTATATCCTCACCGGGACAAGTCTTGATTTGGTGTGCCTATCTAGTTTGATCCTAGATCGGTCTCTTGAGACTCTTTTCCTGTTTCCCCATGGTAAATGAATAATTCCTCAATAATTAGTAATTATTATCCCCGACGGAGTCTGTGTTTCTCTACCCTCATACCGGTAGTTGTAAACCCTATTTCTTCCCTTTTTGCAGAGTAACTATTTCTGCTCATCTTTAATTGATGACAGTTATCTTCATCCAATATTCGGTGATGATATCCTCTCATCTGCTTGGATAATTGCCCTGATTACGCAATTTATCCCTAGTGGGTCATCTCTCGTCTACCTTGTTGTTATTGGTAATGATTGTTTCTCCCCTGAATTGGTCATCATTATATACCTAGTTTTGGTATCCCGATGCCTTTTCTTTTCGGTCGAGTTATCCTTTATTAACCCAGTAACCGGTTGTGGATAATCATCCATGCGAGTATATTATCTACGTTCTGACGGTAATAGATAGTATATCTCATGCACTCTCGGGTCTGAAGCCTTTTATTCTTCCCTAGTTGATTAAGATTCGTATCCCCTTTGTGGAGTCGAATATCCATCCTGTAATCGAGTTTGCTTTTAGCCCTCTTTTGGATGATGAGTGTTTTGGGAATATTCCCCAATTCACGCCTTGGTTGGTCACCTATTATATGCCTAGTAACCGGTATCCCTGGTGTTCCTTCCTCTCTGCTCCCTATTATGACTTATTGTCCCCTGTGGAGTTAGAATCCTTGAGTTGAAGTATACCTTTTAGGTTTTCCTCAAACGTTTTGAAGTTTTGATATCTCTCACCCTTATACCGGTCTTGGATATTCATCTCTTCCTGAGCATGTTGTATCTCTCACCCTCACACCTGGCGTTCAGATCACATGTCTCCTTGAGCTTATTACCCAATAACCGGTAATACCTCGTCCCGCTGCTTCCCCAGGAGTGTCCTTGTGGACATCCCCAGCAAAGTCCCTTAGTGGATTATTTTCATCCGGATTTTATCCGAAGTATCCGCTGTGGATAGTTTTTTGCTGTATTGGCATATTCCCCAATACATGCATCTTCGAGTCAGCTTGAATCTTTCCATTGGATCTTTTCCATTTGGAATTCTGTTCCCCACGCTTTGAGTCGTGACCTGCTCGCGCATTTTTATCCCTTTTCTATCCCCAGGGTCTTGGTCCCATGGAGTGAATTGCTCATATGGATTATCAGTGGCTTCTGATTTCTTTGCTTTTGTGGACACATATCTCCACAGAGTGCTACCATTTTTCATACCTACATTTGCATCATGAGGTCTCTTAGGGACCAAAATTCGTCTCTTTGTTATTATTTAAGCCCATTCTACCCCGTCGAGACAAAGATTTTAACCTTCACTTCTCCGGCTAGAATGACCTTAAATAGGGGCATCTGTAAGACCCAAATTTTGACCCTAAGATCCCTCATGGCATCATAACATTGCATTTGCATTGCCTCAAGGATCTTTAGCATCTTGGTTCCCTTTGCCTTTGGGTGGGACTCCTTGTGATTGGTTTGAGATCACCAAGCATGCTTGAATTATACATCATTGTTTCTCTTACTTTTGTTTACTAACCAAAAGCATAAAAATGTGTCACTAACATCTTTTGTTTGAAGCTTGAGTATCATCCAAGACACTTTGTGGGTTCTATTTAGATGATCAGTCAACATAAGGGAATGACTTGAGATACTTCCAACAGGTTCAAATGGGGTCTATTCGTCAGTCAAAACGTTAATCTTGAAGGAGCAAAAGTTTGTTCATGAGTTGTCATGCTCGCTAGGCGAGCAGAACGGGTCGCTTAGCGAGTCCCAAGAAACGCCACCAGAATCACCTACGCTCAGAGGAATTTCTTGAACTGTCATGCTTGCTAGGCGAAGCCCACGTGTTTAAAAAATAAAAAATAAATAAAAAAAATAAAAAAAAAGAACGAAAAAAAAATAAAAATAAAAATAAAAATAAATAAATAAATAAATAATTAAAATATAACAGAAATTTTTTGGACTTGGGCCTCTCTCATTTGAGCCCACAGGTCCACAAAAATCAGGTTATAAATTCAGAGTTTCAGTGAAACAAAATTGCATTCTATTCCTATTACCCTGGCAGGAAAAATATAGTGAGAGAAGAGCTAACAGAGTTCAGAGCAACCTCCAGAGACTGAAGGGAACTCATCGGCAAAGAACCAATTCCCTCTCATATAAACCCTAAGAGTGCTTTGCAAACCCAACCGGGCAATTCAATTTCATTCGATCTCTCCAGTCAGGTTTGCCTTATTCCCATTACTTTATGCTTTTAATTTGAATGCTCTGAATGTATGAGGTATTATGGGTGAATTTGATACCCTTTTGATGCATGTGTTTGACAAGAGGTTTAGGCCTCCTACCATTGGTTGCTTTTCGTGAGCTTTTTGGGAATTTTAATGGCATGATTCATGTGGTTACATTTTGATTTGGGGGCAACTCTTGATTACCCTATCCTGTTTGCTCTAACCTGTTTTGTGTTTGTTATGACATTGTTTTCTCCTAATTCCGTCATATTACTCTAACCTGTTTGTTGAGTTTTTGTGAGGGCTCACATACTCTTGCAGAGATGGCTTGCCTGGTGTTCCACTTTATTTGTGGGATACCACCTAGAGGTTTATTCTGATTACCTGTACTGACTCACTTTCTTTGATGGTGCTAGCTTGGGAAAGATCTCTGGGTTTCTTATCTCTTTAATGGCTGTTACTTCGGATCTTTATCCGTACGGTAGATCTCTCGATCCCTTTACTTTTCCCGCATGTTACCGATTTCTTAGGTTTCGTATAGCCTCTCGTGGCATGTCATTTAAGGTAGCGCGGTTCCTTCATCTAGGACTGCCTTTTGGCATGAGCATCCCTAAACACCCCAAACTCATTGATTTTTCTTCTCCTAAGAACACGTTATCTCCTTCTACTACAGGCGAGTAAGTCTCCAAAGGTCGAGCATCCGGTAGATTGCGTAGTAACGTCGTTCACCCCAAAACACAACCCTTACCCCATAGGTGGTCGAACTACGTTTTGCTCTGATTTTCATCCTAGATGAGATACGTAGGCATAAGACGCGATGTCTTAGCGAGCACACTCCTCTTAACCCATAGGTAGCCGAGCTAGGAAGACTCTGATTCTCAGATTCAGATGAGATACGTATGCAGTGGATGCGACGTCCGTGCGAGTCATTTTCTTTTGACCCTTCTTTTAGTAAGTAGTACATTAGATAAACATACACGCTTTTCTCATCCCTTCAATCATGTTTGCACAAATAAATTTTCAAAAAAAAAAAACAACAACCTTTGCAACAAATGTGAAAGGGGCTCCCTAGGGGTACCTAGGATGCTTTGGGTGCCTAATACCTTCCCATTGCATAACCAACCCCCTTACCCAGATCTCTGACATTTTTACTAGTTTTTGATTCGATAAAACTTTTAGGTTTTTGTTCGCTTTCTAACCATTCCTTTGGATAAATAGAAGTGCGGTGACGACTCGACTTGTATGATTTACCTTGGATTTAGTCAATATCTCTAATGGTA
The DNA here is from genome assembly GCF_024323335.1 of Lathyrus oleraceus. Taxonomy (NCBI): domain Eukaryota; kingdom Viridiplantae; phylum Streptophyta; class Magnoliopsida; order Fabales; family Fabaceae; genus Lathyrus; species Lathyrus oleraceus. The sequence goes on from NC_066585.1 coordinate 180,595,220, forward strand.
ACGAATACCCCGCTACACTACCAAAAAATTTTTGCAAAAGAAAACGGTGTTATTCTGAAGGTTTTTGGGTTTTAAGACAGGTTTGAGTAAGGATGCGGTGACTTGGGAGAAATTTTTGAAACATCAGTATTGTTTTAGCACCATAGACTTCATGAATATAGGAATCACTCCCGAAACCCCATATACCATGGCCTTAATCATCATTTCAGTATAAGTCCTCAGTAGTTTATTCCAGGAGTCAGCTCCGGCCTACGCATCTTCTACGTAGGGGACCGATGAACATAAGTGAATGATCCAGTGAAATAAATAAAATAAAAGAAAGCAAAAAGGCAACTCCGGTATAGGTGACCCTCACAAAGTCAGTTAAACCAAAAAGGTTGTAAAAATTTGCTACAAAAGAAAAAGAAAAAGAAAAACTCACCCACTGTTAGTTGGTTCAGAGGTATCTGGCGCTGAACTCGGTAGGGAGGATTATGATCCGATCCCCCACAATTGCAGTTGGGTCAAATAAAAGGGTTTACATAGATTTATGTGCCAGGAACCCCATGTCTAGATCATAATCACTAACAAGTCACTCTGCTATGAAGCATGTACGGATAACGGGCTTAATGTGATTGCGCCTGAATGAAAAGGACACAAAAAGAGATGAAGAGGCAGACCTAGGTATTGTGGGTTAATATGGGTTGGTTAATATAGGAATGGAGTTTATGTCCGTATTTGCGGATAAGTGTCATCATGATACCCTTAGTTCACTCAGTTAGTACCTATCACTGCATCCCGACTTGAACTTAGAAATCTTTTAGCCCGAATCACTCGTTGACACCAGTTTTTCTTCTATGAGCTTTTTAATGTTTTGCTTGAGGACAAACAAGGGTTTAAGTGTGGGAGAATTTGATGACACTGAAATTCACCGTACTTTCGACTCCGATTTCGCATGCATTCTAGTTGTTTTATTATCATTTTGTTATGTTATTACTATGTTTCTATTTGTTTTCAGGTTTTCAGTCTAATCAGAGCCCCGATCACGAAAAGGAGTGAAAACAAGCTAAAACCCTTAAAATTCAGCATTTTACACTTGTGACTCCCACTGTGGCTGGCGCCATGGCCCCTGTCATGACGTGTCACAACTCAACTTCCCTCAACTACCACGTTTCCCACTACTTCCACTAAGGCGCCACAATTTGGCCTTGTGGCGGGTGCCACAAGAAGAAAAGTTTTCCCTCCCAATTTCAAACTGAAGGGCATCCTTGTCATTTCCATTATTTTATTTGCCTATAAATAGAGACTCGAATTCACTTGTTTAAGCATCCAAACTTAGAGCAGAGGCAAACTTAGAGAAAACTTAGTTTCACTTAGGCAGATATTCAGTATTTTAAAGTGGTAATCGCTTCGCATTGGGGTGTTACCACAATTGTGCAATCGAGTTTGTGATCGAGTCTATAATCGAGTTTGGAGCATTTTGGAAGGAAGTTAATCCTGCCGCCATTTTCATTTCTGCTTTGCATTTTATTCAACCCTCCGATTGGAGCAGGTTTTTATTACTTGCCGTTATCTATTTTACTTTCCCGCACTCGCTTTACTTTACTTATTTCTCGCACTCACTTTACTTTATTTATTTCTCGCACTCGCTTTACTTTATTTATTTCCCGCACTCGCTTTACTTTCATTTATTTCTCTCACTCGCACTACTTTTATTTACTTTCCTCACTCGCACTACTTTTATTTACTTTCCGCACTCGCACTACTTTTATTTAAATTAAAATGCACTTTTATTTTACCATGTCTAACTAAATCTATAAGGTTAGAATGTAAGGATCGTAATTGAACCGATAATTCGTACAATTGTTCGTAGAAACACTTAAGGGCTATTTTGACTTTCAACCTAAGTTTTCCCGCACTTAATTTCCGTTGGGTAAGATCGAAAGCCGTCCAACGTCTTTTTAAACTTAGTTGTTTTTAACAATTTCAAAAACATTGAAAGCGCTTTGTTTAGTTCATTAGGAGTTTTTAACTTAAGAAGAAAAGTGATTTTAAAACTATTTTCAGACGTGTTTATAAGTTTAGAGTCTGGTTCGTGAGAACCTCTTTTGGTTAAGAAATCCAGGTTAAAATACTTTTCAACTTAGTCAAGATACTATATTTCTTAAAAATAGGTTTACTACTCTAACGCAATGCGCGCCTTTTTATAAGTGACAATAAGAGGGTTTGATTAGGGAGTACAACTCGGTTCTGAATACGCGAAAGCGACAGTTCCTGTTAAATTGGTTCTTTTCAAAGTAGGAAACACTGCCCATAAGTAGTTCTATTAGCAAGTACTTGGATTATTAATTGATTATGTGAATTACATTTGAGCCTGTCTTTATCAATTGAACTTTATTTAATACTTTACTTTTCATTGCACACTCTAAAAACCCCTATTTTGATTACCTTAGATAAACACCATAACAATAGATAACGATAGATTGACACTTGGTCTCTGTGGATTCGACAATCTTTTATATTACTATGATGCGTTCGTATACTTGCGAAAAGCACGCATCAACTAAGTTCGCAAAATTAGAGTCACAAATGATTTTCAAATTCAACGAGCTCCTCCGGTTCAACCTCAAAGAGAAGGCCAAGGTTTCTCTACTGCAGCATTGCTTTAAGACAAACCAAGCATAACATCTCAGCCTTCTCAGCTTTTGGTATTTCACATTCGAATGAAATTGTGATTGTTTTCTTACAATCCTTTTGTTCAACCATACCTGTGATCAGGACAAGAGAAGTTAAATGCTATAAATGGCATAGTTACTACATTGAAATCTATGATTGTGAGTTCGATGAGGCCATAATCTTCACCCTTACTACATTCCCTTCAACATTCCAATTCTTTCACAATGAAAAAATAATTAAAGGATACCATAAACTATCAAAATAAGTGCAGAGGATGAGCTTACATAGCTGGACCATGAAAAGTAACAAACATATAGAATCAACATTAGAAACCATATAAAATAACACAAATAAGAAACTCACTATAAACACCTCATTAAACTTATATCAAAATCCATATACATAACTCATCAGTCAGTAACTAAAACCTAAAGCTATAGTATTAAGCTTTTAACATTAACACCAATAAGCTTCTATTTGATCTTCATCTCCATTAGCATATTCACCATACAAATCATAAATCATATCATATTCCAAGTCATTCGCATCTAAAGCTTCATCTTCTCCATCATATTCTCCATCATCATTACCATTCTCCTGTCTCAAAAGATTTCTTCTCTTGAATGCACTCTGATTACTCTCAGCTCCATAAGAACTGCATGTCAAACTCAATACACGAAGCATAATACTTTGGAGTTATGGCAGTCCGCCTCCAAAATCAGCCCACCATACTGACGAAATCTCATAACCTGCTGTCCTTATAGCAACAGGATCACTCAAAAGATCTGTTCACTTATCGAAATCATCAAGTTGAATTTCAATCTTAGCTCTTTCTTCCGGACTGCCCGCCATTCTTGTTATACAATGATGTAGACCATGCCTAATTATATTATCATCTCTAAATCCAATACAATAGTGAAATTGAGGGTTCAGAAAATAGCCGGCCGCATGCAAAGGGTTGAGAAGTTGTTGGTCCCATCTTTCATCAATGATTTTCCCCAAAGGCATAAAACTACAAAAGATAGAGAAAATTAAATTAGTTTTCACAACTCAAACAAAAAAACAAAACAAAAGTTCAATTATAAAAATGAAAATTAATATCCTGATAATTTACCTTTTAATGGAAAGATTTCTTCTTATCTCCACTTTAGCTTGTCCATTGCCTCATAAATAAAATCAGTGGCTGGGTTGTCCATTGAATTCACCAAACGAAGAACTCCGATCAAAGGATCGACACCTTTTAAGCAAATCAAAATGTTTTTCCAAAACTCATGGTCAAAAACCACATCTTCAACCGATTTTCCAACACTTGTTTTTGCAAACTGAGTTGAGTTCCACTCCTTGGATTCGAACATTTTTTTCAAAGCTCTCTTGTTCTCATATAGAGAGTCTAAAGTTAAGTAAGACGTAGTGCAACGAGTAATACTCGATTCCATCAAATCTATTCCTTTTGTGAAACTATGCAATAGAGAAATAATAAAATCCCTCGAATAAAGAAAGGTTGTAATTCTTTTAGCCTTTGTAACTGTCTTTTCATATATCGGTATCTTGTGCTCGTAGTCTTCCAATATCATCTTAATGCAGTGTGTTACATAAGGCGTCCAGTACAACCTAGTCCTCTTCTCCATCAACATCTCACCGACAACTTTGTAAAATGGTGTGTTGTCTGTCACAATTTGGACAACATTTTCTTCTCCAACCTCTTCAACAATGCCATCCATCATCATAAAGTGTTTGTAAGGCGTGTCAGATTCCAACACATCAGATGCATCAATTGACTTCAAATAGTATGTTCCCTTTAGACTGTTGGCGAACAAGTTCAGTGTGGTTCTCTTATTGTCATTCCACGCATCTACCATTATAGAGCAACCTCTTATCTTCCATACGGCTTTGTGTTCTTCCAACGCTTTATCTATCGACTTACCTACTTTCCTCAAATATTTATCTTTAATCTCATCGGTAGATGGTGGCTTAAATCCAACGCCTAATCTTGAAATCATATCACACATAACAATAAACTCCTTACTCTCTACCAGCTTCGGCGGTATGGCATTATGGTAGAAAAATCTAGCAATTGTTTCAGAAGCTTCCTCTTTCAAAATATTCTTATTTTTAGCCTCAGTTTCACGTGTACAACTCCTAATAGCCACATCATTGCCTTTTGTTTTGGCCAAACGACAAAGAAAACGATAGAGTCCGCCGGGCCTTATGTCATCACAGAAACTATGTTCATTTGCATCTTCTCCATCAAGTGAAATTCCATGTTCCAAAACCATATTTTTCTATCTTGAATCCTCACTAGAGATTGAACTATTAGAGTCGGTAGCAGAAGCAAAACAACAGAGGTTCACTGTTTGTTTAAGGAAGGGAATTAACATAGATTTATAAGACTAGGGTTTAGGTGTTTGTTGGATAAGGAAGATTGAAGATTGATGAAGTGTCGTGAGATGAAATGTAGTTTTAGAATGCTGTTGCAAAATACATGCTTTAAATATGTTTTCTTTTCCTCCAATTATTTTTATACTCATTTTTATTTTATCAGGTGCTTAATATAATTTATATATGTTTTTATAAATTTAAATATTTCAATTTGAACTCTAAAATAGTATTGTGTACCTTAAGTTTAGGTTTAAAAATTTAAGTTTGTTTTAGAATTTAAGTCTTATAATGTTAAGATCCTATTTATTTGAGGGATCTAATGAATCCCATTTAATTTTTTTATTTATATTTTATAATTATTTAAATAATTCAATTATATTTTTTAAAATATTTATACAATTTATTTTAAAAAATTAAAATAGTTTTAAGCATATATCTCCAAAAAGAAATTAATTTAATTAAAATGAAAAGTATTGTTGTTAATATGGAAATCGTAGTTAGAGAATAATTTTTTAAAGATTAGTATCAATGAACTTATATTTTAATAGTTCAACATGCAAATCATATTATTTAAATATCTTCGTATAAAATAATAAAAATTAAAATCAGAGTTAATATAAGTATAGATTAGTGAGTGGTAATTGAAAGACATAATGGAAAATAAAATGATTGAGTAGTTGAGTGGTGGGTAGGGAAAGAAAAATAATGGATAATTATAAAATAATAAATTTAACCTCAAATATTTTGAAGGAAACAATAATTAATATAAGAGTGAGGTTGGTCCCTCACAAAAAAAAAAAAGACATAATCCATTTTAAGAATTTTTTACCAAAATAATCCTGTTTTTCAAGAAAATTCTTAAAATAACCCTATTTTCATAAAAAATCTCAAAGTACCCCACTTTTAGGAGGAGGCGCCAATCCAATTGGCGACTCCTCTTAAAAATTGAATGAAGGCGCCAATTAGATTGGCTAGGGCACATGGTGCAGCCAATCCAATTGACGCCTATGTGTATCACTTGAGAGGAGGCGCCAATTGGATTGACACCTCAGTGTAAAATGCAATTTTTTTTGTTAAACGGTCTACTTGTTACATAATTTTGAAATATGACCAATTGATATTAATAAAAATTTCTGTTTACACAAAAAAGCCTGATGGTGATGACCAGGATCACCTAACTGACCTCTAGTCCCACATCCCCTAGCTACCCTAACCCGTGGCCTTAATCCACGTTGATGATTCACCACTGGTGTTTGAGCATCTGAGGGGCTAGGAGCGTCACTACCAACTACAGGAGATGACCTGTTGAGATAGTCAGACAAATCGACATAGTCTTCAGTATGCATCGAGGGTGTACTGCCGTAGCTGAGTTCATGACCCATGCCAGAGTAGTTGGGTTGTGTTTGACTCATTGGTGGGTGACCGGGACGGTTAAAGGGAGACATGGGTGTGAATGATGCGTCGAGGAAAGGTTGGAAAGATTGTTCGGGTGTTTGGTAGAGATAGGTTTGTTGAAGGTTTTAGTTTTGCGAGGTTTGGGCTTCTTGGCTATGGTAGGAGGAGGGGCGCATATACTTGTCAAGACGCTTACAACCATTTATATGATGTGTACAAGACCGTCATCGTCATGAATGTCTATAATAAAATCTTCTCGGTGATATCAATGGAGGAATACTGACTTCCATACGAAGGTGATATAGTTTGGCACAACGACGAGATGCGTAGAAAGAAAAAAAGAAGGCCAAACGACACACGTATTAGGACAGAAATGGATTCGACAAATAAAATGATAAGATTATGTAGTATCTGTCGTCAACCATGACACAACAAGAACAACTATCCCAATCGAGGAGCATCATCTAGGTCATAAGCTTTTTGTAACATTGTATTTCTGTAACCTTCAATTATTATATATCATAAAGATTTTGTTACAACGAGGTTCACAACAAACATCAGTACAAAATAAGCTAACTGAAAATAGAAATATTTCTAACTGATTACAACAATCAAATTGATGTCATCTCTACCGAACATCATTTCCCTAGCATCCTTATCAGTTTTCATTCACACCCAACCAAAGATACTGTCGAGTATCTCAATACTTCTATTTTTTTCCCTTCTGGTATTTTCCCTTCTAACCAACGAACCAGTTCCCTCTTCAGTTGATCGAACATAGTGATGTTCCAGAACCGCATCAACATCTGATGTTTGTCTCTCGCATAAATCACCTTTCCGTGGCGACGAACACCAAACATGATTGCCAAATGATGAAATGAGATGTGGAAAAATGATTCACACAACACATCTATTTATAACAAAAAAATTGCATTTTATACTGAGGTTCCAATCCAATTGGCGTCTCCTTTGTAAACATACACATGGGCGCCAATTGGATTGGATGCACCACATGCCCTAGCCAATCCAATTGGCGCCTCCATTCAAATTTTAAGAGGAGTCACCAATTGGATTGACGTCTCTTCCTAAAAGTTGGTGAAATATAAGGTTGTTCGACCAACTAAGCAAATGTGGTAGTGGTAGCCAAACTGAACAAACAAAAAGAGGAAAACAAGTTGTCTTGCCGTCGTCTTTCGTTGGAAGCAAGAGATATATAGACCAACTTTATTTCGATGGTATGGATATTTCAAGTAAGTTGGGATTCCCTGATTTATTTGTAATATTTACTTGCAATCCGGCTTGGCCTTAAATTTCGCATGTTTTATCAAACACTACTTTAAAGTCGCATGATAGACCAAATATCATTACCAAAGATTTCAAAATAAAATTCAATGAACTGATGACAAATATTATCAAACTTCATGTCCTAGGCAAAGTCTTGGCATGTAGGTATCTTCACTATTATTTTAATATTTTCATAATAATTCATGTTGTTTCATTATATCAGTTCTAAGCTCCCCACTTGGTTTCTTTTACAGTTATGTACACAACTGAATTTCAAAAGAGAGGATTTCCACATGCTCTTATTTTAATACTCTTGCACTATAAGAGAAAATATTTGACACCTTTTGACATATATAACATCATTTGTGCAGAGATTTCAAACCCTCTAATTCATCCTGCTTTATACAGCTTGGTCAAGGAACATATGATGCATGTACCATATGGTCTATCGCGGATGACATCTCTGTGTATGAAAAATAGAAAACACTCAAAATACTTTCCCAAAAAATTCAATGAGCTCACAACAATCTATGCATAACGCTATCCACTTTATAGAAGACGATCCAACACTCACACAATTTGTAAGAATAACATCTCATTGGATAATCATCATGTTGTACCTTACAATACAAGGTTACTTTTGAAATACCATGCCCATATCAACATGGAATGGTGTAAACAAAGTACATCTATCAAATATTTTTTCAATTATATACATAAAGGCTATTACAGAATTACAACAACAATAGTTACTTCTAAGTCGGTTACTGTAAGAACAAAAATTGTTCTACAACAGATTCCTTGATTTTGATGATAACAAAGGATGAAACCAAAAATGGCACCCTAACGAAAAGTTTCTAAGTGTGCAGGGTTCTAAAGATAGAAGAAATAAATCTGATGATGTCATCAGATGCACAACAAGATCAGATACAAATTATCAAGTATCAGAAGCATCTAAAGTGGAATCTCGTTTCAAGAAGCTCTGACTCTGGACAAAACTGCAAAGTTTCAGAAGCATCTGAACATGAAGTAAAGTCTAGAAGCTTTGACTCTGAACAAATGCCTTCTGTAAACTCTGGAATTTATCAGCGCTATCTGAACTCTCAAGAAATATCATCAGAAGCCAGATCCCAAGTTTCTCCAGATACATGAAGACTCTAATCAGATTTGTTAATCATGATGAAGTAACGTTTAAACCAAGTTAAAGTTCTGCAAATGGATTTCCTCAATTAGAAAGAGACGTTAATCTCCTCTTCCAAGAGAGAAGATACTACTTGTGGTAAGTAGTCACTTCTAAAAGAAAAAGTCTCCTGCAGAAGCTATTTATGGAATGGCGTAATTACATCTCATTATCCAGCAGATTTAACTCTACTTCAACTCTATTTCAACACTACTTCAACTCCTATATAAATAGAGAAGAAATCAACATTCAGTAAGCAAGAAATCAACTAGCCAAAACTATACTGAATTATTTCACGCTCAAGAAAATCATCCTTGCTTTCAAAGAATTTCACTAAGCTTTTGCTTATCAAGTGAAAAAATCTGTTCTTAAATTTGTAATACTTGCTTAACTAGAAGCACTCTAGATTACATATCTTGTATCTTTTATTTGTTTGATTTCCTCAAGTGACTCTTTGTAGTCTGTAGACTTGAGAGGACTAAGAGATTTTCTTCTCTCTTAGGGGTTGTTTGTAATCTTTCAAGATTAGTGGATTAAGTCCTTGTTGAAGGCGAAATCACCTTGGCCGGGTGGACTGGAGTAGCTTTGTGTTATAAGCGAACCAGTATAAAATCATTGTGTGATTTTCTTTTTGGAAAAGCGCTTATTTTTCAAACAATTCAAACCCCCCCTTTCTTGTTTTTCTTACCTTCAATTGGTATCAGAGCTCCGGCTCTGTTATTGATTTTCTAATCAAACACTTAACCGTGTAGAGAGATCCAGTACGAGAAAAACAATGGCCCACTCAAATGAGAAAGATTCTTACAATGCCAAGCCTCCTGTTTTTGATGGAGAAAAGTTTGATTACTGGAAAGATAGAATCGAAAGTTTCTTTCTGGGTTATGATGCTGACCTCTGGGACATTGTCACAGATGGATACAAACCTCCAGTCTTAAATGGAGTTGAAGTTCCCAGAAGCAAAATGTCAGAAGATCAGAAACGTGTTTTCAAAAATCACCACAAGGCCAGAACAATACTTCTAAATGCCATATCATACAATGAATATGAAAAGATCACCAACAGAGAGACTGCCAAAGATATACTTGACTCTCTGAAGATGACCCATGAAGGAAACTCCCAAGTCAAGGAGACGAAGGCTCTGGCGCTTATCCAGAAGTATGAAGCCTTCAAGATGGAAGATGATGAAGCTATAGAAGCTATGTTTTCCAGATTTCAAACTCTTATTGCAGGTCTTAAAGTGCTAGACAAAGGATACACGACTGCAGATCATGTTAAGAAGATAGTCAGAAGTCTGCCAAAGAAATGGAGACCAATGGTTACTGCTCTGAAGTTATCAAAGGATCTGAACAATATCAGCCTTGAAGAACTTGTTAGTTCTCTCAGAAGCCATGAGATAGAACTAGAGGAGGATGAGCCTCAGAAAAGGAACAAGTCAGTAGCGCTGAAGTCCAGACCTGAAAGACGGAAGTCAGACAGAACCAAAGCTCTCCAGGCAGAAACTGCAGATACTGACGACTCTGAACCTGAAGACACTGACGATGAAGAAGAATTGTCCTTACTAACCAGAAGAGTTAAGCAACTCTGGAAAAGAAGGAACAACAACAACTTCAGAAGATCAAGACCCAGAGGGGATAGATCAGAGTCAACTTCAAAAGGTAAACCTAATAAAGATATTACCTGTTTTGAATGTAAAGAAACAGGTCATTACAGAAATGAATGCCCCAAGCTGAAGAAAGACAACCCTAGAAAAGAAAGCTTCAAGAAGAATACCTTCAGAACAAAGAAAGGACTAATGGCCACCTGGGACGATAGTGAATCAGGATCATCAGAATCTGACTCTGATGAACAAGCCAACGTAGCACTTATGGCTACCACATCCAGCAGCTCAGATAAAGAATCTGAAGAGGTATTTTCTGAACTTTCTAGATCTGACTTAGAATCATGTTTATCAGAAACTCTTACCTCTCTTCAGAAATTAAAACAAAAAGTTAAAAGCATTAAAGGCCTTCTTAAAGCAAAATCTGAAGAATGTAGTAAACTTGAGACAACAATTCTAGCACAAGAAGATACTATCAGATCTTTAACGTTAGAAAAAGATGGAGCTAAAACCAAAAGCTTAGAATTAGAAGAAGCGTTGTCTCAAGCACCACAAACTTCAAATGAAATTATTTTTAAATATGAAGAAGCCTTTCAAAAATTTCTGAAGAATGGAATAGATAGGAGTATTATGGCATCCATGATTTATGGAGTAAGTCAGAATAATAAAAGGGGAATTGGGTATGATTCTGAGGAACATAAAACCTCTACCAGTAACCAAATTAAATCACCTTTTTCATATCACTACACACACACACAAGAACACAAATTTAAAAATGCTAGAAGACCCAAAGTTGTGAGAAACTCTGGGAAAACTAATCTAAAAGGACCCAAGAGATTCTGGGTACCGAAAGATAAGATTATCTATGTTGCAGATATCCTATGCAGCAAAGTTCAGACACCAGTCATGGTACCTAGACTCTGGATGCTCGCGACATATGACGGGAAGAAAGTCTATGTTCCAAAGCCTGGAACTTAAAGACGCTGGATTTGTAGGCTTCGGAGGAGATCAGAAAGGAAGGATCAGAGGCTCCGGAACTATTGGTAATGGTACTCTTCCCTCTATATCTGATGTTCTTTATGTAGAAGGATTAATGCATAACTTGTTATCCATAAGTCAATTAAGTGATAACGGTTATGATGTAATCTTTAATCAAAAAACGTGTAAAGCCATTAGTCAGAACGATGGCTCTGTCCTTTTCACAGGCAAGAGGAAAAACAACATTTATAAAATAAATCTTTCTGATTTAAAAGATCAAAATGTTAAATGTTTAATGTCAGTTCACGAAGAGCAATGGGTATGGCATAGACGCTTAGGCCACATTAGCATGAGAAAACTTTCTCAGCTAACTAAACTTGAGTTAGTCAGAGGCCTGCCTAAACTGAAGTTTTCTTCAGATGCTCTGTGTGAAGCTTGCCAGAAAGGAAAGTTTTCAAAAACATCTTTTAAAAAGAAAAATGTTGTTTCTACCTCTAAGCCTCTGGAGCTTCTTCACATTGACTTATTTGGTCCTGTGAAAACAGCATCAGTCAATGGAAAGAAGTATGGACTAGTAATCGTTGATGATTACAGCCGCTGGACATGGGTAAAATTCCTAAAGCACAAGAGTGAGTCTCACTCTGTACTCACCAGTTTCTGTTCTAAAGTGCAAAAAGAATTTGACTCTAAAATTGTTAGAGTCAGAAGTGATCATGGTGGAGAATTTGAAAATAAAGATTTTGAAGAATTATTTGACTCTAATGGAATATCCCATGATTTCTCCTGCCCTAGAACTCCACAACAAAATGGAGTTGTAGAGAGGAAGAATAGGACACTCCAAGAAATGGCCAGAACCATGATCAATGAAACAAATGTAGCAAAGCACTTTTGGGCAGAAGCTGTAAATACAGCGTGTTACATTCAGAATAGAATCTCTATTAGACCTATTCTGGAAAAGACTCCCTATGAACTGTGTAAGGGAAGAAAACCCAACATTTCATATTTTCATCCTTTTGGATGCATTTGTTTTATATTAAATACTAAAGAACATCTGAACAAGTTTGATTCCAAAGCACAGAAAGGTATTATGTTAGGATACTCAGAACGCTCTAAAGGCTATAGAGTATACAATACAGAAACCAAAATTGTGGAGGAATCAATTCATGTTAGATTTGATGATAAGCTTGACCCTGAAAAGTCAAAGCTAGTTGAAAAGTTTGCAGATTTAGAGATCACTCTGGTAGAATCTGAGAAAACTCCAGAAGCAACTGTCACTCCAGACTCTGAAGAAATTAAATCTCCAGAAATTCCAAGGAAAGTTAAAAGTCGTATTAACGTATCTGAAGATTTGATTTTGGGAAACAAAGATGAACCTGTTAGAACCAGATCTACCTTCAGAAATTCTGAAGATATTCCTCTGGGACTAGTGTCTCTGATTGAGCCTATGTCCTGTGATGAAGCTCTTCAAGATAACGATTGGGTGGCAGCTATGCAAGAAGAGTTAGATCAATTCTCCAGGAATGATGTCTGGGATCTCGTTCCTAAACCCAGAGGCACTCATGTCATTGGAACCAGATGGGTTTTCAGAAACAAGCTGAACGAGAAAGGAGAAGTTGTCAGAAACAAAGCTCGACTGGTAGCTCAAGGTTATAGTCAACAAGAAGGTATTGATTATAATGAAACTTTTGCTCCAGTCGCGAGGTTAGAATCTATTCGTCTTCTTGTATCTTTTGCTATTAATCATTCTATTAAACTATATCAAATGGATGTCAAGAGTGCATTTCTTAATGGTTATATTTCAGAAGAAGTGTATGTCAATCAACCTCCAGGTTTTGAAAATTCAAACTTTCCAGAACATGTTTTTAAACTTAAGAAATCCTTATATGGACTTAAACAAGCTCCCAGAGCTTGGTATGAACGTCTGAGCAATTTTCTTCTGGAACAAAATTTTATCAGAGGGAAAGTTGATTCTACACTCTTCTGTAAAAATCATGAAAATGATCTCATGATATGCCAAATTTATGTTGATGATATTATTTTTGGTTCTGCTAATATCTCTGTTTGCCAAGAATTTTCTAAGTTAATGCAGGCAGAATTTGAAATGAGTCTAATGCAAGAACTAAAGTTCTTTCTGGGAATTCAAATTAATCAAACTCCAGAAGTCACGTACGTCCATCAAAGTAAATACATTAAAGACGTTCTGAAGAAGTTTGACATGACTGAATGCAACTCTGCAAAGACTCCCATGCACCCAACTTGCATTCTGGAAAAGGAAGAGGTAAGCAACAAGGTTTGTCAGAAGCTCTATCGAGGTATGATAGGCTCTCTTCTCTATCTGACTGCTACTCGTCCTGATATTCTCTTTAGCGTCTGTCTTTGTGCCAGATTCCAATCAGATCCTAGAGAATCTCATTTAACAGCTGTTAAGAGAATTCTTAAGTATCTGAAAGGAACTCCTAACCTGGGCCTGATGTATGAGAAAACATCAGAGTATAGGCTTTCTGGTTATTGTGATGCAGACTACGCAGGAGATAGAATAGAACGAAAAAGCACATCTGGAAATTGCCAGCTTCTGGGAAACAATCTAATCTCCTGGGCTAGCAAAAGACAGTCAACTATTGCTCTATCAACTGCAGAAGCAGAATATATCTCAGCATCACTGTGCACAACTCAGATGCTCTGGATGAAGCATCAGCTAGAAGATCTACAAATATTTGAGAGTAACATTCCTATCTTTTGTGATAATACTGCTGCTATTTGTTTAAGTAAGAATCCTATTTTACATTCCAGAGCCAAACACATTGAAATTAAACATCATTTTATTAGAGACTATGTTCAGAAAGGAATAGTAACGCTGAAGTTCATTGATACAGAACATCAATGGGCAGATATCTTTACTAAGCCTCTAGCTGAAGATAGATTTCTTTTCATCTTAGAAAATCTGAACATTAAAAATTGTCCTGAATGAAGTATGGCTCTGAAAAATATAAAATAAGATTCTGATAAAAACAAATATGATTCTGCCTCTGACTCTGATACTTCTACAAGTTAAGAAGATATCTGAATCAGAAATCTTCAGAAACCAATCTCTTGGTATTCCTGAAGATCAGATACATTAAACACGTGGAGCTCTGAGCATCAAACCTTAGAACTTCTAGACAGCTGTCAAGAAATTCAAAAGGCAGACGTTTGAGTTTTTCCTCGAGCAGTGTGCAAACTGTGGGATTAGACATTCATTTATTAGCTGTAATCATTTTTCCCCCAAACGTGCTATTTTGGTTTTTGTGCTAACGCTGGTATGTGTGTCGTTTTGCATGCGTTTTTACTTAGGTATATAAACACTTTTCTCACATTTCACACACTTATCACTCTCACTCACTCTAAAACCCTAAACCCTTCTCTGCAAGTTCTCTGCAAGTTCTTCATCTTCTTCTTCAATCTTCTTCATGGATGCTCAACAGCAAGAAGTTTTTAACTTCTCCCAACAGATGGAATCTACTTCTAATCCCCAAACCTCAAACACTCAAACACCCACTGTTACAGGCGTTACCATAACCCCTGTTTATCAAGAACCTCACATTTTGGAACGTGAACGCCACATTCATCTTGCAACCTCCTTTGAAAATTTGGATGTACTGTGTGAATCGCTGGTAGATTTTGAGAACTTGAGAAGAAACGGTGTTGATCTTACTGAAGATCTTCGCAAGCAAGGTTGGGAAAACTACTTCGACAGGCTTTATGGTCCCATTTACCCTCTTCTTGTCAAAGAATTTTGGAGACATGCTGATGCAGATGACCAGTTTATTGTTTCTTTTGTTCTGGGAGTAAAGATTGTCATCACTGAAGCATCAATTGCTTCCTTGCTAAACATGGAGAAAGCTGGAGGTAAAAGGATTTACAACATTCCTCCAAGGTCAAAGCGCATCACTGAAGTCATTAACCCTACAATCTTCAAACCTAATGTTGAAGGAAACCCCTCTAAGAACAAGGAGCTTCATCAGAACCTCCGAGTTTGGCTGAAGATTATTCTGGGAACAATCCATCATCGTCCAGCCTCCAACTCTTCAGATTACATAAATGCAGATCAGAAATGCATTTTGTACTGCATCCAGAAAGGCGTGAAGATCAACCTCCCTGTTCTCCTCTTCAGATATCTGAGAGATTCAGTCAGAGAAACGAGGAATAATATGAAGCCCAGATCCTACATTCCTCTGGGAAGATTGCTCTCTGATGTCTTCATTGAGCATGGCTTGGTAGATGATCTGGAGAAGACCAGATGTATGGATGATCTGGCAATTGATGTGGGAAAGCCTCTGAATGCCAAAAACCTGAAGAGCATGGGAATCATCAAAGAGATTAGAGTCAAGCCCACTATGGATGTGTCCTGGGAATGTCTAAAAGATCAGAGGAAGATGCCTCATGGCCTGGTCAGATTCTTCAAGGATGAGCCCAGAGACGCTGTTGCCCTCTATCTTCATCGTATGCTGGAAGAAGGTGTTGATGTTTCTGATTTCCGCCTTGAAGACTGTCTGGACTCTGTAGAAGATCTTGTCAGATACAAGAGAGGTGTCTCTGAGAAATAGATAGCTGCTGAGGCAAGGAGAGCAAAGAAAGCCAGACTTGGAGAAACTTCTGGCACCAAAGCTTCAGCACCTCTGAATGTCTCTTCTGGTAAGTCTATTCCTCCTGTCTCTTCTGAATCTATAATGGCTTCCTCTAACCCTCTCTCCTCTCAACCAATTTTTACTACCTCTGAAATCCCACCCTCAATCACCAGAACCTCCCAACCAACACCAGTTCTAAACATAGCTAGAACTTTCATTCCTCCCTCTCAACCTATACAAACCCACCAAAGCACTTCCTCTTCCTCATCCTCTGAATATGAATCACCCCCTTACCTTTCCCCTTCTTCTGACCAAGAGTTATCTGATCAAGAGTCCTCTGACCAAGAACACTCTGACCCTAACTCCCCAACAATAGCTGAAATTTATGCTAAAAATTTCGCTCCACAACCCACAAGACAATCTGAAGTAACCTCACCCCTCCAAACTTCACTTCCACCACAACAAACAACAACCTTACCCTCTGAAACTCAACCATCTGATCCCCACACCTCTTATATCACCCCACCAATCCTTCCCGCTGTCCCAGAACCAGAATCCGAACCCTTAGATGTAAACCCACTCTATGCTTCATCCCCAGATTCTGAACTTCAAGCAGAATCTGAACCTCAACAAACTGAACCTCCCTCTCTAAATCTCAGCCCTCAAAACTCTCCACCTCATTCACCTGAACCTGAACCTGAACTTACCATACCTACCCTTGAGGAGGCCATTATACAGGTTGCAGAAGCTTCAGTCCAGAAGGTCAAGTCTCTGGCTAAAAACTCTGAAGTTAGTGATGATCCTAAATCTGTTAGGACACACTGGAACAGAGTCATTAGTTGGATGACCTCTGAGTCTTATAGGCTGAAGAGTATCTCTGAACAAGTCAGAAATGGCTACATCAGAGATGCTGAGGAAAGGCTCCAAGAGAGATTGGCCAGAGAAGCTGAGGCCAGAAGATTAGAGGAGGAAAGATTGGCTAGGGAAGCTGAAGAAGAAGCAAGAAGATTAGAAGAAGAAAGACTGGCAAAGGAAGCAGAACTTCTAAGGATTAAGGAAGCTGAAGCCAAGGCTCAGGCGGATGCAGAAGCCCAAGCTGCTGCTGAAGCTGAAGCTCAGCAGGCTCTGACTCAGGGGGAGTCTTCCTCTGCGATCCCTATGATTCTTCATGCTCTGCAAGAGATCAAGCAAGATCAGAAAGAAATCAAGCAAGATCAGAATGAGCTCCGTGCCAGGATGGACAAGCAAGATGCTTTGAATGAAAACATCCAGAATATGTTTGCCATGTTGCTTCAGAGACTTCCTCAACCTCCAAACCCTTAGGCACTTAGGATTTATTTTGTTTGCTTGCCTAGTGTTTTTGCTTCTGTCTTCTTTAGCTCTAATATTCTCTTGGATCTGATGTTTTGAACGTTTTTGTGCCTTTGTGCTTCTGATTAATGAAATGTTTTTCTCTTTATTATCTTGTTATTTTTTTATATATATATCTACCTTTGTGATTCTGACAAAAAGGGGGAGAAATCATTAAATAGCTCTGATGAAAATTTGTCTAAAACCTTAAGCACTCTGCAACATTTGTAGAAATAGCTCTGATAAAAATAGCTCTGATTAAATAACTCTAACATTAAATTTAAGAATTTGCAGAAAGTTTCAGAAATCTCATTACTTGAAAAGCTCTGGTAAGAACTTCTGAACTCCCTAGCACTAACTCAGGGGGAGCTTCTGTCTATCTGATCTTATATATTTCATGTTTCATCTGCTATTTTAAGTTGTTTTGTCATCATCAAAAAGGGGGAGATTGTAAGAACAAAAATTGTTCTACAACAGATTCCTTGATTTTGATGATAACAAAGGATGAAACCAAAAATGGCACCCTAACGAAAAGTTTCTAAGTGTGCAGGGTTCTAAAGATAGAAGAAATAAATCTGATGATGTCATCAGATGCACAACAAGATCAGATACAAATTATCAAGTATCAGAAGCATCTAAAGTGGAATCTCGTTTCAAGAAGCTCTGACTCTGGACAAAACTGCAAAGTTTCAGAAGCATCTGAACATGAAGTAAAGTCTAGAAGCTTTGACTCTGAACAAATGCCTTCTGTAAACTCTGGAATTTATCAGCGCTATCTGAACTCTCAAGAAATATCATCAGAAGCCAGATCCCAAGTTTCTCCAGATACATGAAGACTCTAATCAGATTTGTTAATCATGATGAAGTAACGTTTAAACCAAGTTAAAGTTCTGCAAATGGATTTCCTCAATTAGAAAGAGACGTTAATCTCCTCTTCCAAGAGAGAAGATACTACTTGTGGTAAGTAGTCACTTCTAAAAGAAAAAGTCTCCTGCAGAAGCTATTTATGGAATGGCGTAATTACATCTCATTATCCAGCAGATTTAACTCTACTTCAACTCTATTTCAACACTACTTCAACTCCTATATAAATAGAGAAGAAATCAACATTCAGTAAGCAAGAAATCAACTAGCCAAAACTATACTGAATTATTTCACGCTCAAGAAAATCATCCTTGCTTTCAAAGAATTTCACTAAGCTTTTGCTTATCAAGTGAAAAAATCTGTTCTTAAATTTGTAATACTTGCTTAACTAGAAGCACTCTAGATTACATATCTTGTATCTTTTATTTGTTTGATTTCCTCAAGTGACTCTTTGTAGTTTGTAGACTTGAGAGGACTAAGAGATTTTCTTCTCTCTTAGGGGTTGTTTGTAATCTTTCAAGATTAGTGGATTAAGTCCTTGTTGAAGGCGAAATCACCTTGGCCGGGTGGACTGGAGTAGCTTTGTGTTATAAGCGAACCAGTATAAAATCATTGTGTGATTTTCTTTTTGGAAAAGCGCTTATTTTTCAAACAATTCAAACCCCCCCTTTCTTGTTTTTCTTACCTTCAGTTACAACTAACGAGAAAGACCGTGTGGATGAGATCAAACAGTATTTGGATTATAGGTATGTCTTCCCGAGTGAAATTTGTTGGCGAATTTATGCTTACAATATTCATGGAAGGAGACCAACTGTTGGACGTATTTTCTATCATTCAATAGGCGAGAAAGCAGTTTACTACACTGATTTTGACCGAATGGAGAATATCTTAGAAAAGGCAAGTATCACTGAATCTATGTTCATTGCTTGGCTAGTTGCTAATGGGAAATATGAGGAAGCCCGGTCATTGACATACGAGCAATTTGTATCCAAATTTGTTTATGTAAAGAGAAATAGATTGTGGAAGCCGCAGAAAAAGATGTTCATTATTGGTTGTTTGATATGGATTCCACCAACCACTGAAGAACTATTTTTCCTACGAATGATGTTGACAATGGTCAAGGCACCAATCTCTTATTTGCAATGGGCTTCCTTGAAGATGATCGAGAGTACATTGGGGATATTAGAGAGGCAAGAAAATGGGGTTCATGACATTTTCTTAGAAAACTTTTCATTGTCATGTTGTTGTCTGGTGCTATGAATTGCCTTGCTCATGTTTGGAACAAATCATGAAAATTTCTATCGGATGGTATGTTACACTCACAAAGACATTTGGTGCAAAATACAGGTTCAACGCATTTCAGAAATCCTCTAATTCTTCATATTTTTGTTATTATTATAATAATCATTAGTATTAAATCCACGATTTGCTTTTGGATTATTAGTTCTTGTTTCATGTTGACAACACTTAAATGCATTTGTAATTCATTTTAACAATGTTATTTTAATAGTTCTTTGCAATGGTTCTAATGTTTTTCCTAATTTTGCAATTAAAATAATTTCCCCCATATAATTCTATGTTGTCTCTATATGCTTCTAATTGCAGAAAATTATTTTTTATAATCTCAATGCTGCAAAACATATATGTAATATTACTTTGAACTGAAACTGTATATTAGTATCATGCAATTCCTAATTGCGTAATTAAAATAATTGCCCTCATACAATTATATGTTGTCTTTATATGATTTCAATTGCAGAAAATTATTTTTTATAATCTAAATGCTGCAAAACATATATGTAATGTTACTCTGAACTGAAATTGTATATTGGTATCATGGCTTGCAGAACTGGTATTATCATACTGATAATGAATCAATTTGGTTTTAAAATGTTACTTCTTATTTCTCGTTGACAATACTTAAATGCATTTATAATTCATTTTAACAACATTGTTTTTAATATTTCCTTCCCATGATTCCAATGTTGTTCCTAACTGTGCAATTGAAATAATTTGCCTCATACAATTATAAGTTGTCTCTATTTGCTTTTGCTTGCATAAAATTTCTTTTTATAATCTCCATGCTACAAAACACACACACACACACACACACACACACACACACACACACACACACACACACACACACACACACACATATATATATATATATATATATATATATATATATATATATATATATATATATATATATATATATATATATACTTTGAAATGTAATTGTATATTGGTATCGTGGCTTGTAGAATTGGTATTATCAGACTCAAAAATACAGAATTTAACTTTAACCGAAATTGAAAAACTGCTTCAGGCCAATCGACGTAGTCTTACATATTTTAAGTCAATTCCATACTCAAATGGGTATGTCCTACGATAATTAGGCAATCGACTTATGTATGACGAAAGAAATTATGATGTGCCAACGATGAAATCATAATTTACTAAAATTTTTGTTGCACATACATATTTGTCTGCATGATTATAATTATATTACTAACTTCCCATATATACTCACTATTGACAAGTCAACTAACATTTTTTGTATCATGTTGGTCATTAATATTTGTTATGTCTCTCTTAGATGAACAAAGAAAGATCTATGAAAGAATTATCGAAGTTGCCTTGGCTCAAAAAGGTGGGGTATTTTTGTTGCATGGTTATGGAGGTACAGGTAAGACATACATGTGGAGAACACTTTCAAGTGCTTTGAGGTCTAACTTTTTTAAATGTTTAACTGTTGCAACAAGCGGGATAGCTTCTCTTTTATTATCTGAGGGTAGAACTGCACATTCAAAGTTCAAGATACATGTACCTACTTTGGAAAATTCTACTTGTAAGATCAAGTACAATGATGACATTGCACTCCTCATCACATATTAGAACATGGCTTATCATTCATACTTTCTATAATGGTCTACTCTATAACACCATAATGACCATAGATGCTGCTGTTGGCGGAGCCTTAATGAACAAACCCTTCAGGGAAGCTTACCAACTTATCAAAAACATGGCTCGTAATCATTACCAATGGGAAGCTGGAAGAGCTCAAGTCGAGAAAACCCAACATAAGGGAGGAATGTTCGAATTAAATGGATTCGATCACGTAAATTCTAAAGTCAAGGCACTTACCCAAATATCAACAATTTAATTATCACCACTCCAGTCTTTGTAGCTGCCATAACCCCAAATTACAAAATTTGTGGAGTCCGAGGACAATGACGGAGGAACCATCCTAATTTTTCTTACTAGAACAAATAACGATTTTTTTGCACCAAGTCCCTCGCCTTCTAACTCTCAAAATTTTCAAAAGGAGCCCCTGCTGCTACTCCTGCTCCTAGAAAATCAAATCTAGAGCTAATGATGAAATTTTTTATTGCAACACAGATCCAACATAACAAAGAATTCATAAACCAAAATGTTCATACTAACAAGCTGGTAAAATAATTAGCCAATAAGGTTGAAGATATGTCTATACATAACAAGATATTGGAGACTCAAATCTCTCAAGTTGCCCAGCAACAAGCAGCCACTGCTGCTCCAATTGTCACATTTCTAGGACAACCTCAAGCAAATCCTAAAGGACATGTAAATGCTATCACACTAAGAAGTGGGACAGAGTTAGATGGACCAGTAGACCCAAGAGTTGAAAACCATATGATGTATAAGAAAGTAGAGGAAGAACCTAAAAAGGTTACTAATGAGAATCATGAAAGAAAAAACATAGTTGAGGAGGAAGAGACTATCACTAATAAGGATGCCATTGAGAAAGAGGAACCTTATGTACCTCCACCTCTTCATAAACCAAATATATCATACCCTTAAAGACTAGCCAAAACCAATAATGAAGGTCAATTTAAGAAATTTATTGAGCTCTTAAAACAACTTCATTTTACTATACCTTTCACTGAGGTCATAACTTAGATGCCCTCATATACTAAGTTCCTAAAAAAGATCTTGTCGAATAAGAAGAAACTTGGAGATGAAGAGGCTGTGGCACTCACTGCAGAGTGTAGTGCCATTATCCAAAACAACATGACACCTAAATTGAAAGACCGTAGTAGTTTTTCTATTCCTTGTGTAATACGCAAGTCTGTCATCGATAAGGCATTATGTGATCTCGGAGCTAGTGTCAGTCTAATTCCTTTTTCCATCTGCGCAAAACTTAAGTTAGGAGATTTGAGACCTACTAGGATGTCCCTTCAATTGGCAGATCATTTAGTTAAGTAGCATGTGGAAATGCTGGAAAATATTCCAGCTCGAATTGGTCAATTTTATATCCCTACTGACTTCTTAGTAATGGATATAATGGAAGACTCTAACATACCTAACATCCTAGGAAGACCTTTCTTAGCTACAGTCGTGCGATAATAGATGTAAAACGAGGGAAGTTAACATTTGAGGTAGGAGAAGAGAAAATTGAGTTTATTCTTTTCCAATTTCTTAAATCCCTAGCAATAGACGATACATCTTGTTTTATGGATATATGGAGTCAGAAACACCTCTGAGTACTGAATTCATAACGACTCTAACACCACCTATATTAGAAGATGATGTATTCCTTAAACCATATCAAGATGACCATCTTAGGGAGTGTTTATAACTTACACCATATCTATGTCGAACCCTAAGGAACCATCAATAGAACTTAAGGTATTACCTAAAAACCTAAGATACAAGTTCTTTATAAACATCTTGATCGCCCGATCATAGTTAGTGTTGACCTTAATAGAGAGGAAACAGAGAAATTCTTTATAGTATTGAAGAAATATCCTGCAGCTTTAGGATACAACATTTATGATCTAAAGGGAATAATCCCATTGGTGTGCATGCACAAAATTTGCTAGAAGAGGACTCTAAAACCTCTAGAGAGCATTAAAGGAGAATTAACCCTATTATGAGCGATATAGTAAGAAAGGAAGTACTAAAGTTGCTAGAAGCTAGAATTATCTATCTAATCTATGACATTCAATGGGATAACCCAATGTGCGTCGTTCCTAAGAAATGAGGTATTACAATTGTAAAAAACAAAAAAGGAGAGTTTCTAGCCAAATGAGTAGAGACTGGATGACATATGTGCATAGACTATAGGAAGCTAAACAAAGCAACCCGGAAGAATCATTTTCCCCTTCCGTTCATTGATCAAATGCTTGAACATTTAGCTAGGCATTCGTATTTTTGTTATTTAGACAGTTATTTAGGATTTTCCAAATTCCAATTCATCCAGATGACCAAGAGAAAACTACTTTTACATTCCCTATGGAACTTTCTCCTACCGATGAATGTCATCTGGACTATGCAATGCTCCTGCAAACTTCATGTGATGTATGATGGCAATATTCATAGACTTCCTAGATGATATCATGGAAGTCTTTATGGATAATTTCTCCATATGTGGTTCCACTTTCGAAGGATGCCTAACTAACTTAGAAAAAGTTTTAGAAAGGTGAATTAAAGTTAACCTTGTGCTTAATTGATAGAAATTCCACTTCATGGTGAGGGAAGGCATAGTCCATGGACACATAGTGTCTAAAAGAGGAATTGAGGTTGACAAATACAAAATTGAGATCATTGAAAATATTCAACCACCTAAAATGGTTAGAGAAGTTAAAATCTTGTAAGACCCCAATTTTGACCCTTAGATCCCTCATGTTATCTCCTCATTTGCATTAGCTTTGGGATCACACCTTGGTGTCCTCCTTACCCCTCATTCATTGGTTTTACATTGGGAGATATCACCAAGCAAATTTTATTGTATCATACTTTACTTTTCTTTGTTTACTAACTAAAATGCCAAAAATATGTCTATGTATAGCTTTGTTTCTTTTGTAGGGAGTGTGTGCATCCACCTATGCTCTATCAAGCTCACAACTAGGGTTTGCGACCCTCGTGATAAGAGATAATTCAAGGAATGGTTCACCATTGGTTCTAAACATCATATGTAGATCCCCATGTTCTTTATTTGTCATTTTGATTAAGAGTTCATCAAGATTTTGAAGCTAGTTTGCCTTGGAAGCCCTAATTCATCTGGGTATCTTGTGTGACTTCCTCAACAAGTTTCTTCATGATTTGATAAAATATTTCAAGGGATACTTCATTATACATCATGTTATACATATAAGATCCTTCATGAGTCCCAAATATCAAGATAACTTCAAGTTTGCAAGTTAGTTCAAAGATGTTGACCAGAGAAAGTCAATTGGTCAAAACTGGGGTTCCCTAGACCCTATCTCCTACAATTTTTGTCATATGAAATTAATTACAAGTGAAAATTTACTCTTTATGACTTTACAAACAACTTTCATGTTGGCATAAGATCTAGTTTTTCTTGGAAAGTCATTTTTTATGGTGAAAGATTATAGGTCATTTTGTATGTGCCCTAATTAGCAGGTCAACTTCCAAGGACCATACCTTACTCAATATTTATGATATGAAGGCCATCCAAGTTTCATGATCAATTTCAAGATGTTTTCTCCAACTTTTTTTCTTTGAGAAATTTCAAATTCAACTTGCAAAGGCATGTGTCAAGAGGAAACGTTATAGGTCATTTTGGATCATCATCATTCAACAAGCAATTTTCCTCAACTTCTAAAATTCATAAATCCCTCATGGAAAATCCAAATGATGTCAAATTTGTGACCAAATTGAAGATGATTTAAAGATATACAAATTTGGTGAAGAAACTATTTCCATTTGGAGCTCATTGCAAAAGTTATTCAAGGTGGAATAAGTGGTCATTTTACTTTATACTTAGAAAATTTTCAACCATGTTTGATTTCTCCAACTTCCACCTCAAAATTCATCATGATCCAAGATCCAAATGGAAAAGTGTTCAACATAAAAGTTGTTCCCCTTGATGCCACCTTCCAAATCATCTAAGAACACTTCATTTGGACAAGAATTGAGGGACTTGCGCATGGTTCCTTTGTTGGGCTTGTTTTGGCAACTTTTGAACTCAAATGATCATTTCTTTTTGCATGCTTCCATGTGATGACTTCAGTATCAAATGTGCACGAATTAGAAGTGGATTACATCATTGGTTGGGCCTAATTCAATGCCCATGCACCCATGCACAACATTGTTATTTTTGACATTTTTTGAATTGGTGTAGAAATGAATCATGTAGCCTATAAATACAAGTGCATTGGCCTCAGAATTACACACACACATTGCCCAAGCCTTACCAAGCAATCCCATAACCCTACTCCATAAGATTCCTTGAAGATTTCTTTGAAATCGAGTTTGAATTTCACCTTCTGTTTTGAGATTCAAACTCCAAGGATTCATTGTCATTTTCACATCAATTGATCACTGCAAGCAAGAGGAGGAAGAACCAAGTGGATTCACATTGAGATCAAACCAAATCACTGCTATCTGAAGGTGAATTTTTAGAAACTTCAAGCCTTCGATTCTCTCTCAATTCTCCATTATTCTCTTTGTTTATTAGTTGTCTAAAGTCCTACCAATGTAGGCAACAAGGTTGAGTTGCTTTGAGGTCAAATCGAAGCAACTCAGACCGTGTACCTCACAATTCAATTCCTCATATCTCTCAATATAATTGGAATTGGACAAAATTGAGGCCATATTCGAGCTCCTGAGATTTTTCTCTTTAAAATAGTGTCCTTACTTTTCATTTTCTGATTGGTTGAAGGTGGACCAGCCCGGTGAGGTCCACCGAAGAAGATGACCGGAGCTAGGGCTCCGATGGTGTGCTGGCATTGCCAGACTATCTGATCATGAAGCCACGTTTTAATCTCAACCCTTCCTTTTGATTACCATCCTTATGATGCTTTGACTGATGAGTATGGTGGGAAGCGCGCGCTTGGCCATCAGATCTGCCACCTCAATTAATGAGGGAGATCTGATGGCCCTCATTTTTTCTATTTTCTATTTTTATTATGATTTTCCATTTAATTCCTTTATTTTATTTAATTCATATTAATTTTATTTTTTATCTAAAAAATATGGGACTTTCACCAAAAATCTTTAAATATTTTCCTATTTCATATTTTGAATTAAAAATATTTTTTGGATTAATTTTGATATTTTTCATGAAGTAAATGTTTTTTTGGCTTATTTTTAATTGTTTTAAAATACTTCTGACTTTCCAAAAATCGTGATTTTTTTTGTCTAAGGCCATTTGACCTTGTTTGACCTAGGATACATACCTTGGCTATTTATTTGGTGTTTTGAAGGGATTTGAGGTTTTGTCCATTTAATAATGCATTTTAATTCACTTTTAATTTGATTTTTAATTGATTAAATGTTTAAAAATTATGTTGAACCATATTTATGGTCTTGTGATGTTTAACTTTCTGTTTGGGCCTTGGTCATGGTTGATTTGACTTTTGTTAGATCAATACCATTGGATTTTGGGGATTGATGAAATGTACATTTCATCTCCCAAAATGAATGGATGGTATTGATCAGATGAAATTCCTCACATGATCAATTTGGGTTTCTATTTTCTCCTTCCCTCTTAATCTTCATCCCTGTTCTTTTTCCAATCCATATTTGACCAATTATTTCTCTAATGTCTAAATGCTAGTTGATTCATCAATGACATTGTGTCAGATGAATCAACACAAGTTTGATTGAGACAGGTTTTCCCCGTTTTTTTAGTGTGTGGTATGTTTTAGGAGTTTGGTTTTTTGTAC
Organism: Lathyrus oleraceus; assembly: GCF_024323335.1. Taxonomy (NCBI): domain Eukaryota; kingdom Viridiplantae; phylum Streptophyta; class Magnoliopsida; order Fabales; family Fabaceae; genus Lathyrus; species Lathyrus oleraceus. The sequence continues at coordinate 180,622,181 of NC_066585.1, forward strand.
CAAATCTCTAACATGCATTAACACCAATATTTTTATTGTCCGACCTCAGATAGTTGTGACTTCTACATAAGTACAATTACGATTGCTTAACATAGAGCTAGATTTGTCCCTCAAGGCATAACATTCTGGTAAGTGAGATTGTAAGTCTCCCATTATTCATGGCATTGTATGGAAACTTTACCTTTTTTCCATTCATGAGAGATAGTGGCATACTTGTTGATTTATCCAATTTGGAGCCCTTCTCATGGATGATGTCTTGGTTCAAGGATTCATACTTGTGAATGAATGGTTGAGTGTTCTCCAAAGAATGACTTAATCAATTAAAACTCATCACTAATATTTGACTAACCATTGACTAACTTTTTATTAATGTTGTTTTATTTTCAAGTCATTTACTTTAAATTTTAAGTACCTTTATCATTCATTGTCATTTACATTTCATGCAACTTATTTATGTTTCAAGTCCTTTTCACTTTGCTCATTTGAGCCATATCTTATGATTGTATATATTTTTTGTTTGTCTTTGTTTTGTTTATGGTATTAGGACCTTAAAACACCTAATAACAACAAAAACCCTTAAAAAACATCTTGTTGGACTGTTGGACTTGATCTGAACTTCTGTACTTAGGATTAGGCAACATTCCCTATGCTAAAGGACTTGGCCAATGCCAACATCTGAGATTGAGCTATCTTTGACTATGCCTTCATCTTATGCAAGACCTCGGATGCCTTTGATTCATCTGCTACTTTGTCTATGTGCTTAATGTTTATATTGTTATTATTGTTTATGTCTGATGTTTATTCTGAGTTGATCAAGGAATATTTCATCTGCTACATTGGAAGATAATGAAGACTGCTAGCTATTGGAATGCTTGCTTGGATATTATGGCTATCTTTATTTGATGCATTGGTCTTCATATGATGCTTGGATGTTGCTCATTGTTTATTGCTTGTTGATTGTCAAAGTTCAAAGGAAAATGAGTTTCTATATGACATTCTTATCTATTGGATTGTATCCCATTGGTCAGATCTTTTCAACTCTTAACTTTTAGGGTAGTCTCTTCATCTCCTCCCACTTCTTAAATTTCAAAATCTATCCCTCTTTTCAAAAACTTTCTTTACTTGTGATTTTAAGCTTAGACATGTTTTAACGATTAGAAACTTTAGCCTTATGCCATTGAATTTTTAAACTTTTTCTTAAATCAAACTTGTAAATAAACTTAATCATATTGACTTTAATTTCAAAAAGACAAAAATAACTAACAACCTCATTCAAATCTTTGGCCTTTTGTGTCTTTCCTTGTTAGAATTTTGATTAAAATCAATTCACCAACTTCTTTGAAATTTTTACCATGAACTACAGGGTTTTATCCCTTATTTTTTATGTTGGTATGTAGGCATAAGACTGAAGGTCTTGTCAAACAGAAAAATATAATTAACGAATTCTTTTCTCATCCCATCACTCTATATTTTATCAAACATCATTTACACCAAAAAAACATATGTACACAAAAACGGCTCCCTAGGAGTACCTAGGACACATTGGGTGCTAACAACTTCCCTCTGTGTTACCAACCCCCTTACCTATAATCTCTGACATTTTATTAGTTTTGATTTGAAAACTTTTTATCTTTGAGTTTTGTTCGTACTTTTCCCTTTTCCTTTGGAAACAATAAAAGCGCGGTGGCGACTCTGGTTTTATTGATGTTAAGTTTATCCATAGCTTGATGGTCATGAATTTACCGCTACATAAATTAAGTGGCGACTCTGCTGGGTATAACACCCCGATTAAAATAAGAGAATTATTTAATTGAGTTAATATTATTTTATTAATTTAATTAAATAAAGTTGAATTATTGGATTATTATTATTATTATTTTGGAATAATAATTATTGGAAAATATATAAGTTGGAAATAAGTAAAAAGAATTCATTTTTTGGAAAAGAAGGTTCCACGTGAAAACTGAGAAGCTGCAGAGAAGAGGAGAAAAGGGTAAAGAGGCAGAGCAAGAGGAAGAAGGTTGGAGAAGAGCTTGGAGCTTTGAGATTTTGCCGGATTATCTAAGGTAAGGGGGGTTTATCGTCGCTTAATGGGTATTATAGATTAACATGTCATGGGTAGTGAGAAACCGTTGAATTGACCCTAATTGGGATTTTGAATGCTGGAAACTATGTTGGATAAATTGTGTTTAGACTGTAATTGAATCCGTGTTTGAGTGTATTGTGAATTTCTGAACGTATAGCTTTTTACGGAAATTGAATCGGAGGTCCGGAAGTCCTCCAACGGCGGAAAATGCGGAGAACTCTGCATTCTGCCTTGTGTTAGCGCAGGAACTGCTGTTTCGTCTGCGTTAACCGGTTAACCCAGGGCGTTAACCGGTTAACACTGTTATATTTTGTGAAAATGTGCTGTTTTGCCTGCGTTAACCGGTTAACCCAGGGCGTTAACCGGTTAACACTGTTGCGTTTTGCCAGAAAATGTATTTTTCCTGCGTTAACCGGTTAACCCAGGGCGTTAACCGGTTAACACTGTTGCAGTGTGGAAAAATTGTTAATTTTTATGTTGTGAACACAATTGGTGAGTGGCCTATTGTAGTTAATTATGATGAGTAATTTTGTTGGGTTATGTGATGAAGAGTTGATGCAAATATGTTGATAAGTTGTGTTAAAGTTGTTGAAAATATTGAGTTGTAGGCTTGATGAGCCAAAATTGATTATAAGTTGTTTTGTTGAAAATACTGAGTTGTAGGCTGATGAGCCAAAGTTGATTATAAGTTGTTTTTGTTGAAAAAGCTGTGGTGTTGCTGTTATTATTATGTTGTTGAAATTGCAAGTCGTACATGCCATATACATTCATATGCATAGAGTCGGAGCTTTGCTCACACCACGTTGGCCTGGATTGGCAAAATTTATGGAGCTTTGCTCACACCACGTTGGCCTGGATTGGCAAAATTTTAAGTTGAAGGTTGAAGGCTTATGCCTTGATGCCCACTAAAATGGCAATGATTTTAAGTTGGGAGTTTTACTCCGAATGGTACCACATGCATGACGAGTCGAGTCTCATTTGAGTTGCATTTTATGTTGTTATTGAGTTGCATTTTACGTTGTTATTGAGTATGATATTTGAGTTGATGTGCCGTTACTGAATGCATGATATGATTAGGGTGATTAACGTGTAAGATTACTTAACATAACATGATAAATTATAATGTTTGTTATATCGATTGAGGAACTCACCCTTACAACTATTTTTCAGGTAACGAGCAGTGAGTGAGTAGAAGCTAGTGCTTGGAGTCTAGTGTGGTCTCCTTAGTGGGTCATGCTCTGATAGATGTAACATCGGGACGGGATGTTTTAACTTGTTGAATAATTTTATGTGTAATGTATTACATATGTTGAATGATCTCTATCCGCTGCGTATTTTGCAAGAAGTGTTTATGTTGAATTAAATAATGAGCATGACTGATTTTATGGTGAAATATGTGAAGTGTTGTGTGACACCCTTAACTGCAATAATTACTCTGATTTATATATTTGTTGTTGTAAATTAAATATTTGGGGTATTTTAGAAGGGTGTTACACTGGGGAGTAGTTCTCAGTGGGTTTAGCCTACTTTTGTGTGTGAAATATCTTGTTGATATGTGATGTTTGCTTGTATATATTGTTTGTGTGATATAATTTGTTTGTTGTGCTTGGTGATCTCTGTGAGGTGAGATAAGTTCTAACCCGAACTTGAGTGCATTTAAGATAAGAGGATGGTATAGTCATATTTGATTTGTATGGAGTAGTCCTTAACGAGTTGGCTTGAGATCCATCTACTCAATGGAGACCCTTTGGAACTATTGATGTCACATGAGTTAATCGTGGATAGGCATTACTTTTTTTCCGACCTGGGAGTCCGAGAAGCTAAGGGTCGTAGAACATTTAACCCAACTTGGCCTATTTAGGACGTAGTGTGAAGACTGTTCAAGTGTATACTTGATAACAGTTGTTACGCGATACTACACTCAAACGAGTTTCTCTTGAGAATATTATGGATTGATGAGTCAGTCATCCTAACCTATTGTAGCTGTAAATTCATGACCATCAAGCTATGGATAAACTTAACATCAATAAAACCAGAGTCGCCACCGCGCTTTGATTATTTCCAAAGGAAAATGGAAAAGTACGAATAAAACCCAAAGATAAGAAGTTTTCAAATCAAAACTAATAAAATGCCAGAGATTACAGGTAAGGGGGTTGGTTACACAGAGGGAAGGTGTTAGCACCTAAATTATCATAGGTACTCCTAGGGAGCCCTTTTTTGTGTGCACATGTGTTTTGGTATAAAAGATTTTTGCAATAAATAGAGTGTGGGGATGAGAAAAGAATTCATTAATTATATTTTTGTGTTTGACAAGACCTTCGGACTTGTGCCTACGTACCAACATAAAATGAGGGATCAAAACCTCGTAGTTCGTGGTATCAATTTCAAAATGAGTGCATTGCTTTTAACAAAATTTTAAGTTTAACAAAGCACAAAAGGCCTAAAAGAGTTTGAATTAGTGTTAGTTCTTTTTGTCTTTTGAAATTTTAAGTCAAGTATAGTTAATTTCATTTACAAATTTGTCTAAGAAAAGAGTTTGAATATGCAATGGCATAAAGCCGAAGTTTCTAAGTTGCAACAAGGTTTAAGTTTAGAAAACACAAACAAAGAAGAATTTAAAAGGAGGGAGAGATTTGAAATTAAAGAAGTGGGAGGAGATGAAGAGACTAATTCTAAGCAAAAATTTAAAAGTTAAGAGTTGAAAATATCTGACCAATGGGCTGTAATTCAATAGACAAGAATGTCATATAGAAACCCAAATTTCCCTCGGACTTTAGAATCGGGAAAAATCAATACACTAACAGCAAGATAAAGAGAAAGGCATCAAATAAAGATAGCCACATCCAAGCTTAGAAACTTCATGATCTCCTTCATCATCTCCCATGTATCAGATGACATAATCCTTGATTGGATCAGAGATAAGCATTAGGCATAGGTTTAAAATAACAGCTTCAAGAAGACCATGTAGCATATGAACTCAAATGGGATCTCAATACTTGCATCAGATGAAACTTCACTTCACAAGCACTTGGTTTAAGAAAAGTTGGCATTGGCCAAGTCCTTTTGCATAGGGAGTGTTGCCTAATTCTAAGTCCAATGTCTCATATCAAAATCAACAGTCCACACAAATCTTTTTTAGAGTTTTTGTTGTTATTATGTACATTAAGGTCAAAACACCACAAACACAAACAAAATACATAAACAAGTATATACAATCACAGTATAATCACAAAATAAAGCTCAAGTGAGAAAAGTGAAAATGACATTAAAATAAACAAGTTAAATGGTATGAATAATGGAAAATGAATAAAGACTTGAATTTAAAGTGCATAAAAGTAAAGAGCTCAAAATTAAATGTTAGTTAGATGTTTGTTGATTAGAAGTTAGTATTGCTTTTTCTTTTCAATGTTTAAGTCATTCTTTGGAGAACACTCAACCCACTATTCACAAGCATGGATCCTTGAACCAAGACATCTTCCAAAGGAAGGGAATAAGGCCAAGTTTCCATACAATACCATGAAAGGGGGGAGACTTACAATCTCACTTACTAGAATGATATGCCTTTTGTATCAAAAGTTAGCGCTATGTTAAGCAATCATAATTGGACTTATGTAGAAGTCACAACTATTTGAGGTCGGGCAATAGAAATTTTAGTGTTAATGCATGTTAGAGATATGGTATTATGAATCATACTCCTAAAACATACCACACTTAAAATAAAATGGTAAACGGGTGGACCTAATCTCATCCATACTTATGTTGATTTTGCAATCAACTAGCCTTAGGATATAGAGATATCATAGGTCAATGAAATGGATGGGGATAGAATGGTATTGAGATGAAGAGGGAGAGGAAATGAAATCAACACAAATTGGTCAAAGGAGGATCTTTATCAAATTAAAATCATTCATTCATTTTGGGAGATGAAATGTACATTTCATCAATCCCCTAAATCCAATGATTTTAACTCAACAAATTCAAATAAACTTCGACCAAGGTCCAACAACAATAGTCAAACTCTACAAGTCAACACAAATAGCTCAACACAATTTATTTGCAATTTAACAATTAAAAATCAATTAAAAATATATTAAATTAAATTATGGTTGGTTGAAATCCTAAAACCTCATTATAACACCAAATAAATGGACATGAGATTTATCATAGGTCAAACAAGGTCAAAGGACCTTGGAGAAAAAAAATCATTATTTTTGGAAACATAAAAGTATTTTTAAACAATTAAAAATATGCAAAAAACAATTAAATCATGGAAAATATTAATATTGATCCAAAAAATAATTTTAATTCAGAAAATGAAAGAGAAAAAATATTTGAGAATTTTTGGTGAAAGTCCCATATTTTTTGGATCAATATTAAAATTAATATGAAGTAATAAAAATAAGTCAATTAAAATAAAAATCAGAAAATGCTAAAATACGTGGACCACTTGATCTCCCTCATGAATTGAGGTGGCAGATCAAGTGGATCAGAGCGCGTGTTCCATGATACTCCCTAGTCAATGTTCCAAACGCATGGTAATCAATTGGGACGCTCAAGATTAAAACAAAATAAGAGGATCATGTGGTCTGGAGACGCGCCAACGCATCGCCGGAGCCAGAACTCCGGTCTTCTTCTCTGGTGGACCTCACCAGATTGGTCCACCCTCAACCATCACCAAAATGAAAAAGGAGGACATGAATTTAAAGTAAAAATTCTTAGGAGCTCGAATCTGGCCTCAATTTTACCTAACTCCAAGTATATTGAAAGATACAGGGAGTTGAATTTTGAGGATCATGATCTGAGTTGCTTCGATTTGACCTCTAAGCAACTCAATCTTGTTGCCTACATTGGTAGGACTTCAGACAACCAAAAATCAACAAGAATTATGCAGAATTGAGTGAGAATCGAAGAGATGAAAAATTCAGAAATTCAACTTCACTGCAAGTTCAGATGGACACGATCTTGCTTTGAATTGTGCTTAGCCTTGCTCTGGATGCTTGATAGAGTGGAAATGGATCAAGAACGAAGCAAGACTCCTGGAGATTTGAATCTCAAAAGAGTGGATATTCAAACTCGATTTTCAATGAAAATTCTCAAGGTTATCCTTTGAATGTGAGGGTTTAGGGTTGGAGATTCAAAGCTGGCGCGCAAGGATCCTCTATTCTGATCATGGACACTTCTATTTATAACCAAGGCATTGTTATTTGCACACTTCTTTCCAAAGTTCAAAAATAGTAAAATGCCTTTGCATGGATGCATGGGCATGTGATAGGCCCATGTAATGATGTATTCAGGTCCAGAATCATGTGCAAGCAATGCTGAAGTCATGTTAACAAGTCGTGCACTTGTGTATGGAAGTGGAAGTTCAAATATGTCAAATGGTCATCCAACTTTAAGCCATACGTAAGTCACTCATAATTTGTCCAAATGGGATGAATCTGGACTTTTTGGAAAGGTTAGATTAAGAGGAATAACTTTCATGTTGAACACGTTTCCATTTGAAGCTTGGATCATGATGATTTTTGAGGTGGAAGTTTGAAAAATCAAACATATCAAAAAAAATTCTAAGTGTCAAGCCATATGTTCACTTCTTCCACCTTGAGTAACTTTTTCTATAGAATTCAAATGAGAAAAAAATCCTTCATAAAAGTTGTATCTATCTCAAAGTCCTTCAAATTGGTCACAAATTTGACCTCATTTGGATTTATCATGAAGGAGTTATGCATTTTAGAAGTTGAGGAAAATCACTTGTTCAATGGTATTTTCTCTTCCTACAAACATAAACGTTGAAGTATACATCTTGAATTTAATTTTGCAACTTGAATGGCTTTCATCTCATAAAAATTGAGCAAGTTATGGTCTTGGGAAGTTGACCTCCAAATTAGGGTTTAGACAAAATGACCTATAATCTTTCACCTTAAAAAAATGACTTTCCAAGCAAAAATAGCTCTAGACAACAACATGAAAGTTGTTTTGAATGTAATTTAGAGTAACTTTTCTCTTGGAATCATTTTCATATGATAAAAATTGTAGGAGATAGGGTCTAGGGAACCCCAGTTTGATTAGTTGAATTCCTCTGGTCAACCACCATGAACCAACTTGCTAGCTTAATATTCTCTTGACTTTTGGGACCCATGGAGGATCATATATGCATAATATGATATAATGTGAAGTATCCCTTTAAATATTTTATCAATTGGTGAAGAAACTTGTTGAAGAAGTCACATAAGACACCCAAATGAATTAGGGTTTCCAAGGCAAACCGACTTCAAACTCTTGATGATTTCTTGAACAAAATAACATGTGAAGATCATGGGGATTAATATATGATACTTATAGCCATAGTAAACCAAATATTGATTGAGCTCCTTGCAATGAGGGTCTTAAACCCTAGATGTGAGCTTGATAGAGCATAGGTGAGCATGTACACTACCTACAAAAGAGTTAAACTATACAATGACATATTTTTTTGGTATTTTGGTTAGTAAAGTGAAGTATGATACAATCAAATGGTGCTTGGTGATCTCTCCCAATTCAATCCCAATGAATGAGGGGTAAGGAGGATGCCAAGTTATGATCCTAATGCTAATGCATATGATGAGATAGCATGAAGGTCTTAGGGTCAAAATTGGGGTCTTACACCTATAATATTCAATAGATGAGATCAAGACTTTGGGAACTTCTTAGAACATGATCTACAGGTTTTTATCCTTAGTAAACTCCTTTAGGATGGTTCTTAACCTGATTTCATGCTCGTGACTCGCAACAAACCCTTTGATTCTTGGTTGATTCGATCAGTCTCATTAATATCAATGGAACTTAGGTGTTGATAAGGTGAAAACCATAATCCACCAAAATGGATGATTGATCTTGATGATGACTTGATCCATCCTTTAACCTTTGTTTCTTGTGTGTGTTTGTTGCATTCATGTATACATGCGCATCATAACATTCATCACAGAAAAGTAAATTTCAAGGAAACTAAGGTCTTATTTGCAAATATTTTCATACCATGGATTATGGACGAAGGAACACTAAGAAGTATAGTTTCCGATGTCCTGACTCGAAAGAGCTAAGGAAATTGTCACCCTTTGTATTAGATCCCTTGGACTTCAAGAAACGTCATGGGAAACTCTTGTATGTGTTATCAACTGATGTGGTTGAAGGATTTCTGAGTGTTTTGGTGCAATTTTATGACCCTCTCTATCACTGCTTCACTTTTCCCGATTATCAGCTTGTGCCTATGTTGGAGGAATATGCCCATCTCTTGGGTATACCTGTATCTAACAAGGTACCTTTAAGTGGATTAGAGGATATTCCCATATCTCACGCCATAGCTAAAGCTCTTCATCTGAAGAAATCTGAGATTGATGCTCATTTGGTGAAGAAATGAGGTATTCTTGGGTTAACTTCTGAATTTCTCCTTGGTAGAGCTACTGTTTTTTCTCAGGCCGATAGCATGGATACTTTTGAAGATATCTTTGTTCTACTCATCTATGGTTTAGCTTTGTTCCCTCACATTGACGATTATGTTGATGTTAATGCCATTCGAATCTTCTTGATTGGAAATCATGTTCCTACTTTGTTGGGTGACATGTATTTCAATTTGCATTTGAGGAATTCCAAAGGTGGTGGGACTATTGTGTGTTGTGTCCCTCTTCTGTACATGTGGTTTATTTCTCACTTGCCTCAGACAGTTGCTTTCTTGGAGAACCGACAATGTCTACGGTGGTCTCAGAGACTTATGTCTCTCACTAATGATGATATTGTTTGGTATGATTCTGCATTGGGTAGCTTGGACATTATTGACAGTTATGGTTAGTTCTCTAATGTGCCTCTCATTGGTACACAAGGAGGAATCAACTATAACCCTACTTTGGCCCGTCGTCAACTTGGGTTCCCCTTGAAAGATAAACCTAATAACATTCAGTTACAGGGTTTATTCTATTGGGAGGGTAAAGATCCCCTAACTTTTGAAGAATAAAATGGTGCGTGCTTGGCACAATATGCAGAGGAAAGGAAGATCCAAGCTTGGTCCATGCAACTGTGTAGATTTGGAAGCTTACACCATTTGGGTAAAGAAGAGAGCTTTGGAGCTCAAGATGTCGTATGCTTGTGAAAGATCTATGTCTATGGTTGTGGATGAGCCATCAACTCTCCCTAACCAAGATGTAGAGGAGTTGGAAGACGCACTCTCCAGGATGAAGTAAGAGAAAGACATGTGAAAAAAGCGTTTCCATGATTTAAGCCGAAAGCATGAAGAGTTGCAAATCGAGTCGAAAGACAAAGATGCACTTATTGAGATTCTGGAAGAGCGTGCAGTGAAGAGACAGAGAGATCCAGAGGGTTTGGTTGCCTCTAGCATGCCTCAGCCTTCCGGTGCTTGGAAGAAGATTGTTGATCAACTTGTCCTTGAGAAGGCTCAGATGAAGACATCCTATGAGTCAGAGATTCGACGCATCCGTAGGAAATACACTCCCTTGGCCAAATCATCTGATGCAGTTGTTAGGGATCCCTAGGATGATATTTTCCTTTTCTCTTGTATTTGTATTTTGCTTTCTGAAATTATACTCAGTGTAATCCTTCCAAATTTTTATGAATAAAAAGAGATTTTTATGGTCAATTGAATTATTATTATTATATTTGCAAATAAGACTTCATATGTTCTTTGAAATTAAAAACGATCAAAAAATTGCATTCCATGCATCATTTGCATAACAGGTTTCTTCCGCCAGGTGTCTTATCAGTTCTTCTCCTATGTAACAGCCAAGCTGACTCATCACTACAACACTCATTAATTGAGAAGAATGGAGAATCTAGAGCAAGAAAACAGAGAGCTGAAGGATGACATCGCCAAAATTATGACATTGATGGAATCTGTGATAGTTGCTCATAACCAACCGTCTCCGCCTCCTGCAACTCCTCCTCCACAAAGGACTGTCATTTCAGAGATTACTGCAATATCTGTACCTATTATTGTTTCCAGCCAGTCTGTTCCTGCTATGTCAACTGGGTTCTCGTGGGGAATGCCACCAAACTTTGTACCTGAAGGGTACGCACCAACTTTTGCTTCTCTGCTAGCATCTAGCCTAGTCATGTCGAGGAAACTATTAACCACTCTGATCCATCTAAAGCTCTAGATGTCTATGAGAAGATGGATGAGATTAAGGATCAGTTTCTTGAGGTGTGTAAGGAATTGAAAACTCTGAGAGGAAATGATTTATTTGGCAAGAGCGTTGTTGAACTGTGTTTGGTTCCAAACGTCAAAATTCCGGTGAAATTCAAAGTCCCAGACTTTGAAAAATACAAGGCGAATACTTTTCCGTTGAATCATCTTATTATGTAGGCCAAGAAGACGTCTAATTAAAGTCATAATGATCAACTGCTTATTCACTACTTCTAGGATAATCTGATGGGAGCTGCCCTAAGATGGTATATGGGCTTGGACAGTGCTATAAGGTTACTTATATTGCAAGAAATTAATTGTTATTGACTAAGTTCGCAAAATTAGAGTCACAAATGATTTTCTAATTCAACGAGCTCCTCCGGTTCAACGACAAAGAGAAGGCCAAGGTTTCTCTATTGCAGCATTGGTTCAAGACAAACCAAGCATAACATCTTAGCTTTCTCAGCTTTTGGTATTTCACATTTGAATGAAACAGTGATTATTTTCTTACAATCCTTTTGTTCAACCATACCTATGATCAGGACAAGAGAAGTTAAATGATATAAATGTCATAGTTACTACATTGAAATCTATGATTATGAGTTCGATGAGGCGATAATTTCACCCTTACTGCATTCCCTTCAACATTTCAATTCTTTCACAATGAAAAAATACTTAAAGGATATCATAAACTATCAAAATAAGTGCAGAGAATGAGCTTACATAGCTAAACCATGAACAAGTAACAAACATATAGAATCAACATCAGAAACCATATAAAACAACACAAATAATAAACTTAGTATAAACAAATTATTAAACTTAAATCAAAATCCATATACACAATTCATAACTTATTAAGCTATAGTACTAAGTTTTTAACATTAACACCAGTAAGCTTTTATTTGATCTTCATCTCCATTAGCATATTCGCCATGCAAATCAGAAATCATATCATATTCCATGTCATCCGCATCTAAACTTGCATCTTCTCCATCATCACTCTCCTGTCGCTTGGGATAGACCTAAACCATTACAAATACAATTAAGATAAGCAGGTGGTAGGTTAGGTATTACAATTCACATTTATTATTTTCTCTTCTTACCATCTTGAATGCACTCTGATTACTCTCAGCTCCATAAGAATTGCATGTCAAACTCAATACACGAAGTGCAATACTTTGAAGCTCTGGCAGTCCGCCTCCAAAATCAGCCCACCATACTGACAGAATCTCATAACCCGCTGTCATTATAGCAGCAAGATCACCCAAAAGATCTGCCCGCTTATCGAAATCATCAAGTTGAATTTCAATCTTAGCTCTTTCTTCCGTACTGCCCGTCATTCTTGTTATACAATGATGTAGACCACGCCTAATTATATTATGATCTCTAAATCCAATACAATAGTGAAATTGAGGGTTCAGAAAATAGTCGGCCGCATGCAAAGGGTTGAGAAGTTGTTTGTCCCAGCTTTCATCAATGATTTTTCATAAAGGCATAAAACTACAAAAGATAGAAAAATTAAACTAGTTTTCACATCTCAAATAAAAAAAAGTTCAATTATAAAAACGAAAATTAGTACTCCGATCATTTACCTTTCAATGGAAAGATTTCTTCTTATCTCCACTTTAGCTTGCTCCATTGCCTCATAAATAAAACCAGTGGCTGGTTCGTCCATTGAATTCACCAAACTAAGCACTTCGATCAAAGGATTTTCACCTTTTAAACAAATCAAAACGTTTTTCCAAAACTCATGGTCAAAAACCACATCCTCAACACTTGTTTTTGCAAATTGACTTGACTTCCACTCCATGGATTTGAACATTTTTTCAAAGCTCCCTTGTTCTTATACAGAGAGTTTAAAGTTAAGTAAGACATGGTGCAACAAGTAATACTCGGTTTCATCAAATCTATTCCTTTTATGAAGCTATGCAACAGAGAAATAATATAATCCCTCGAATAAATAAATGTTGTAATTATTTTAGCCTTTGTAACTGTCTTTTCATATATCGGTATCTTGTTTTCGTAGTCTTCCAATATCATCTCAATGCAGTGTGTTACACAAGGTGTCTAGTACAACTTAGTCCTCTTCTCCATCAACATCTCACCGGTAGCTTTGTAAAATGGTGTATTGTCTGTCACAATTTGGACAACATTTTCTTCTCCAACCTCTTCAACAATGTCATCCATCATCTTAAAGAGTTTGTAAGGCGTCTCCGGTTCCAACATATCACATGCATCAATAGACTTCAAGAAAATATTTTCCCTTTAAACTGTTGACAAACAAGTTCAATGTAGTTCTCTTATTGTCAGTCCATGCATCAACCATTATAGTGCAACCTCTTGTCTTCCATACAACATTGTGCTCTTCCAATGCTTTATCTATCCGCTTATCTACTTTCCTCACATATTTCTCTTTAATCTCATCGGTAGACGGTGGTTTAAATCTAACGCAAAGTCTTGAAATCATATCACACATAACAATAAACTCCTTACTCTCTACCAGCTTCGGCGATATGGCATTATGGTAGAAAAATCTAGAAATTGTTTCAAAAGCTTCCTCTTTCAAAATTTTCTTATTTTTAGCCTCAGCTTCACGTGTACAACTCCTAATAGCCACATCATTGCCTTTTGTTTTGGCCAAGAGACAAAGAAAACGGTAGAGTCCTCTGGGCCTTATGTCATCACACAAACTATATTCATTTACATCTTCTCCATCAAGTGAAATTCCATGTTCCAAAACCATATTTTTCAATATTTCTATCTTGAATCCTCGCTGGAGATTGAACTATTAGAGTCGGTAGCAGAAGCAACTACAGAAGTTCACTGTTTGTTTAAGGAAGGGAATTAACATAGATTTATAAGACTAGGGTTTAAGTGTTTGTTGGATAAGGAAGATTGAAGATTGATGAAGTATCGTGAGATGAAGCTATTTTATTTCGATTTTGTTGGAGAAAAAATAGCTGAAGAAGATAAAAGTCACGTAGTTTTAGAATGTTGTTGCAAAATACAAGCTTTAAATATGTTTTCTTTTCCTCCAATTATTTTTATACTCATTTTTATATTATCAAGTGCTTTTACGAAATATAATTTAGATATGTTTTTATAAATTTAAATATTTTAATTTGAACTCTAAAATATTATTATTGTGTACCTTAAGTTTGGGTTTAAAAGTTTTAGTTTGTTTTATAATTTAAGTCTTATAACGTTAAGATCCTATTTATTAAAGGGGTCTAATGAATCTCATTTAATTTTTTTTATTTATATTTTATGATTATTTAAATAATTCAATTATATTTTTTCAAATATTTATACAATTTATTTTAAAAAATTAAAATAGTTTTAAGCATATATCTCCAAAAAGAAATTGATTTAATTAAAATGAAAAGTATTGTTCTTAATATGGAAAACATAGTTAGAGAATAACTTTTTAAAGTTTAATATCAACTTATATTTTAATGGTTCAACATGTAAATCATATTATTTAAATATCTTCACATAAAATAATAAAAATTAAAATGAGTTAATATAAGTATAGATTAGTGGGTGGTGTTTATCTTGAAAATTAGTAAACAACCGCTGATCTTCCAAATTTTTAAATTTGGTTACTCAGAGGATCGATCAGATTGATCCTAGGACATGTGCTAATTCTTTTTGAAAATGAGTTTTAGTAATCGCAAATACTCCGATAGTATTCGCAGGACTAGTGATTAAAACTTTACAGTAAAAGGCTAATACGGAACAAATAGAGAAATTGTAAAAGACTAATAATAACCAACTGGCAAAAGTAAGTGTTTAAAGCAAAGAAATTTTAATACTTTAAAATGACGAAGTAAAGGAAGAGTGTTTGGAACAAAGCAATAAAGAAATGTATTTCTGGAAAGATAAAGATAAATTTGTATTGCTTTAAAATAACTAACAATGGTGTAAACAAATGTACATTCTATGATTTATGATTTTTCTTCACACAAATACTTGATAAATTTACAGACTCTGTACACACTTTGACACACCCTATCCTAACACCAAGACCTTTTATTTATACTGGATCGAAATAATCGTTTCTGACGGCCCTTCAATCACGTCGAGACACATGGCGCCTTGCATGGATGTAACTATCCATTATGCTCCACGTGTACTTTCAACAATTTTAGATAAGAGCAAAATTCCCTCATTTATTTTGAACTTTGAATCTCCAATCGAAAACCGTCTTTAACCACTTTAAGAGATATTTCTGAAGTCTCAACTACATGCTGACTCTTATTACCCTTATCCAGTCAAAACACCTCTATCTAGTCGAACATCACCTCCCGGTCGAAAACATATATATCTAGGATTTCCTTTTTGGTAATTCTTTAATGGGCGTTGAAATTATGAGCTAACAAATTTCCCCCAAAAAATGTTATTTTCGACATATGAGAGAAAAATACATTTTTTGAGACCTTGTTTCGACACCTTAACAACTCTGACATTGTGCCAAGTGTTCCAATGTTGCAAAACTTTTCAGTTTCTCCAATTGTCTGGTGACGTCAGGGTCATCATTATCTTTTTCCTAACCACGTCTTTTCAGCCCACAACTGAATCTTTTCACTCATCACGTTTCTTAGACTATAAGAAATCATGGGTTCAGACATTAATTAACATCTCCATCACACTGCTCAAGGAAGACACATGTCCCACTAACTTGTCAACCATTAATGCTGATTTGAAGCATTTTCTCTTCCAAGCACGCTTATAAAACCCACAAACTTACCCATTTCACACTTTGCGCTTTCTGAATTCCCAAACACTCTAGTCTTTCAAACAATCTTCAACCAAAACCCAGATTTCTTTCAATCTCCAAAAATGGCAACTTCAAGAAAAGCCCTTAAAGAAGCAGGCGTATCCATCAAGACCATAACCACCAAAACAAAAGCTCCGAAGAAGATCTCAGAGCTTCCTCCTATCACCACATTGTCTGCTCCACTCGCGGTTGGTAACCAACAATACACACTAGAGCCCAAAATGGAGGAACGACGTAGAATTTATGCTTCTCGGGTACTTATTCCCGTCTCTATTTCTGGAAAGAATCATGCACTATCTGGACCTCTAGCTGATTTAGATATTGATTCTAGTAAGCTTAGAGAGTTTATTTTCTTCTTATCACAAATGCAAGCCTATAGGGCAAGAAAAAACCCTAGGAGTTGGATAACCACCACCAAAAACCCTAAGGATAGTGATGTCATAGATTTATTAAGATTTATGAATAATGGTTTCAGAGCTTTGCGCGCCGCCCCCACATTCAAAGATCCCACTGACTATCTAGATTGGTTAAAGAAAGTAGAGAAAGCTAAATCTCGGGATTGGAAAGACACGGACATTTTTGACCTGATCATGTTGTCGAAGCTAGATTTAGAGTATAGAACCCCTATGTTGATTTCTTCATTGTACTTCTGGGACAGTACACACTATACTTTCCACCTTCCTTGTGGTATGGCCACGCGAACCCTTTTCGACCTGGCCGTTATCACAGGGCTAAAACCTACTGGACACACCTACGATCCCGACATTGATGTTGTGGACACCATAGCCTTTTCAACCACCAAAGCAACATATTCGATGCACATTGCCCATTATCACGATAAAGATACTAACATCGTCTCCGACATGGAGCATATAGCTTTCTTGGCCTTGTGGTTGTCCCACTCTGTTTTCTGTTCAAAATCCTTGTAAGTTTCCAAGAAATATCCCACTTTGGCGAATCAACCACATGATGGGCATGATATTTGTCTAAGCGAGATGATCTTGGCCATCTTCGAGGCTAGTATGCCGAACAAAGGCCTCGTTGACGAAGAAGCTGATGAGATTAAAAACAGAAGGGTCGAAGGCACTACACTGGCTCAATTGACTCCTAATGATGAAGGACAAACCCTTCAACCGACTTTCATGAGCTACATAATGATGTTCGCCAAGCACCGTGTTTTCACTTCGAGCATGGCCCCCTTTGCCTTCAGAAAGTACAGTCTAAAATGGTTTACCAGGACTTTCCCATCTCTATCCAAGAAACAATAAACATAATCATTACTGATTTAGGAAGCCTTCTTGACCCCCAGGATTCTAACCCTTCGACTTAATCCTTCAAAGGTTCAGGTCTCTTTGATCACTGTAGTGGGGTATTCGTTACCGATAGAGATATTGACTAAATCCAAGGTAAACCATACAAGTCGAGTCGCCACCGCACTTCTATTTATCCAAAGGAATGGTTAGAAAGTGAACAAAAATCTAAAAGTTTTATCGAATCCAAAACTAGTAAAAATGTCAGAGATCTGGGTAAGGGGGTTGGTTATGCAATGGGAAGGTTTTAAGCACCCAAAACATCCTAGGTACTCCTAGGGAGCCCTTTTCATAAGTGTTGTTCTAGTCTAAAGGGTGTAGGTATATCTAAAGTACTATTTACTAAAAGGAAGGTTAAAAGAAAATGACTCGCAAGGATGTCGCATCCACTGCCTACGTATCTCATCTGAGTATGAGAATCAGAGTCTTCGTAGCTCGGCTACCTATGGGTTAAAGAGAAGTGTGCTCAGTAAGACGTCGCGTCTTATGCCTACGTATCTCATCTGGAATGAGAATCAGAGCAAAACGTAGTTCGGCTAACTAGGGGTTAAGGATTGCCATCTGAACATGGACTTACAAAAGAGGACACCAGCTGTGTCAAAGGAGGGTGGGCAGTGTGTTCAACGTCCTAGCAGTAGGTGTCGCAGCTCGCTGAATCGAGTCTTAGGCGGTTACCTCTTTGCAATAGAACAGACTGACATGCCACAAGATCAGAGACGCACGGAAGGTCTAAAAGTGGGGAAGCTCTGCTCTAGAGTTGTCATGCAATATGGACCTATGTGTTAGGATTTACAAAGGGGAACATCTACCTAATGTTAGCATGCAAAGAATAGGGGAATTCTACCTATGTTATCATACAAAGGGTTCTACCTAATGGGTGCTACCTAAACGGAACAAGAGTTGACGGATGGAGCGCGGATAGGAGTTACGGATAAGGGTAGATGGCGATGCCGGAGGTAATCGACTTACAGGTAGATGGCGATGCCTGAGGCAATCGACTTACAAGAGGATGGATGAATGTGTGCTGGTTCTGTTAAGTTTTGAAAATGATCACTCGACGTTGGATCGAGCTTTTGATCTTATTTTGAAATGGTTATCGGATGTTCGTTTTAATTCTTGTATTAACAGGTGACTAAAGAAATAAAGAAATAAATATTATACACTTTATGGGAGAGGGGTACATTTGTTATGAATGGGGATTGTTCATGGCAAACAAACAATAAGAATATATGCCTCTTACATCATACAAGTAGGCAACAGTTATCAATCAGATCGGATAAATAAACAATATATAATCAAACCAAAGAATCAAATAATGAAGCATTTAAACAATGCATGGGAGTATGAACATGTTAAATAATCAAGCAATAGAAAGCATGAATGAGAGAAACAAGTATAAAAGATAACAGATGAATCAAACAGATGAAAATATACACACGAAGGGTCCACTGAATAATTTAATCAGGAAATGAGGTAAGGACCAAATAAAATCAAGGTAAAAGGCCTCTAATACATGGCATATGAGATGAACAAGGAAGGATCAAAAAGAAGTCAACTGAAAATTCAAGTCAACTTGAAAAATAACAAATAAATAGCAAATTAATCAAGAAAATTATGAACAATTAAAATAAATAAGGTGGGGTCAGGACATCATCATCCTCAAAAAAGATTTTAAAAATAATGAAAATTGGCACGTGAATTAATTAAAACAAAACATAGGTCAAACCAAAAGTCAATTAATAAGACTAGGTTAGAAATAAATCAAGAATAAATAGTAAATTAATCAAAAAAATTATGAAAAATTAAACTAAATAAGGTGGCGTCAGGACATCATCATCCCCCAAAAATATTTTTAAAATAACGAAAATTGATACATAAATTAATTAAAATAAAACAGAGGTCAAACCAAAAGTCAATTAATGAGACTAGGTAAGAAATAAATCAAGAATAAATAGTAAACGTGAAATAAAATTCCAATAAAAGGTCAGGTTGACCATGAGATAGTGGTCAACCTTCATCCCAAAAATCAAATGCTAAAAAGAATTTTAAGTCATAAAAATAAAATAGATAAAAAAAGTGTGTTAAAACGGACCAATTAGAATAAATAATTAAAGTAAAATATTAATATTAAAAAAATACGAAAATAAAAATTATATAAAATTAAATAAAACATTAAGAAAAATGAAAAATATTATTGGGTAATTTTATGGACGAAGAAAATATTTTCAATAAGAAAAAGAAATATTAAAATGGAAGGATTAATGGTGATGAACATGGTAAGCAAGCGTAGATATATCAAAACATGGCCATGGAAGAGATGATTACCTAACGGAAAATAGAAGTGGAATGGAATCTGATATGTGATGAAGTTTTTCCTCCTTTCCATGAAATTCCAATCCCCCTTTAGGGTTAGGGTTTCAGCTTCTTAAATAGGGTGGATTAGGTGTTCTCATGGGCTTTTTAATAAGTGATTTATCCATAAGAATAAAAGTGTGAAGTGAGGTGTAAAATGTTGTTATTTTGGGCCAAACTTAAGTGAATGGATGTCCAATGCATGTCCAAAAGAGGTAAAAAAACGTGACTGTTTTGTGTAGCATGCTTAGAAAATATGATTGGGCCAGCCAGACCCAAAATCTGCCTAGAAAATCAAGTCATGGTGCCCACCTTAAATGAATGTATCTCTCGAACCATGGATCCAAATCAGATGATTCCAAATGGATGTGAAAGAGGACATGGCAAGGTACAATTGTTGTGAAGAAAGTATTTTCAAATAATGCCTTGAAGTGCAAGAAAACTGGCCAAGAAGTCTTGACAAATTTTGAAGATTTTGGACTTAGAAATTTTTCTAAGTGTCCAAAATAAATGTCTCACTTTGACTAAGCATAACTTTCTCAATTCTAATCCAAATGGAGCAAACTTTATATCTCTAGAAATCTTGGAACAAGAGGAACAACTTTCATTCTGGAGACATTTTCAAATGGAGCTTTTGTCTTGATGCAAAATGGGCTTAAAGTGAGTGCAACGATCATGAAAACTTGCCCTAAATGGAAAGTCAACCATTTCCAAATTAAGTAACTTTTTCAATTCCTGATTAAATGATGAATCCATGATCCAACCTTGATAAAATTTCACATGTAGACTCCCCTTGGCATGGATTTTGAGATTCCACTCTCAAAATGCCAGGAGTTGACTTTTCTGGCCCCATAGTTGACTTTTCCCAAACTGTCTGATTCTCGATTCCAGTGATCAATTGAAGCACCTCTGGCTCAAATAAAGAGATGATTTTTTGTATGTAGACCCTTGTAGACATATGGAGGGACATGGAAAAGAGTTTCGCCCAAAGAATCAGAAATAAATTGATTTTATACCAAACCCTAGTTTTAGGGCAAAATGATCAAGAACTGATTGCACCGATTGCCAATGGATCTTTCTGAGATAATTGTGAATCTTCCTGGGCCAATATGCCTCTCTCATCATGACATGGATGAGCTCCTCTACTTCCAACCAAACATTTCTTGTTGCAGGTAGCCATGAAACCCTAATTTCTGATTAAATCCAGATGAACACTCTGATAGCTTTGAATCCTTCACTGATGAACTGAGGACCATAATAAGATACTTGGACCCCCCTGAGACCCTTGAGACTTGTATACTTAGAAAATGAAGTCCAATTCTCAATCTTGCTTTGTGTGGGCTCCTTCTGTTAAGGAGTGATCGATCAAAACCTGATCTCCATGTCACGAATGCAGTATGCAGTGAGTATGACCTAACATGATGCTAATGAAGTGTAAAACATAATCCCATGCTTCCAGGAAAAATGAAGGGTAAATTTTGGGGTATTACAGCTGCCCCTATTCAATCAACTGGAAACCCGAAAGGAAGATATCAATGGCTTTCGCACTTTCGAGGTATCAAGTGATTGAATACGATAAAAGCCCGAAAATTTACACTGAAGTGAAAAAATGAAGTAACAATGCCTGTCAGAATCGGCCAAGAGGTGGTCTTGAAAAAGAAAGAATCTGTCTGGTACGGTGAGAGTCAGTCTGAACACCGAAACAAGGAATGTTAGCCTGAATACCAAAATAAATGGTAACACAGAAATAACCATGGCCTGAATGCCGCTCATCAATCTGAATATTAGAAATGACTTCGATCTGAGCATCGGACAATACTTGATTATCAAACGTCGGTCTGAACACCGGGAAACTGGCCTGAATGCCACTTCGGTCTGAATACCGGAAAACTGGCCTGAATGCCACAAGTTGCATCGACCTGAATTTCGGAAACTTCTTCGATCTGAACATCAGAAAACTGGCCTGAATGCCAGTTCGGTATGAATACCGAAAACTTGACCTGAGTGCCACTTCGGTCTGAATACCGGAAAATTGGCCTGAATGCCACAAGTTGCATCGACCTGAATGTCAGAAACTTCTTTGATCTAAACATCAGAAAACTGGCCTGAATGCCACTTCGGTCTGAATACCGGAAACTTTCATGCCTGTCAGCATCGGCAGAAATAGGGAAAATGATAATTGAGGCGGCGCGTGGGCCAACGACCCCTGCGGGGGAAAATAAAGATAAGTCATGAACAATCTTCAGTCTGAGTACTGGAAACAACTTCTGGCTTATCACTTGGGATACCGAGAATGCCTTATGCTTTACATGTGTATGTTTGAATTTTTCAATGGCGTAATGCTCCATGAAAATGGAAATGCTACGCAATTTGGGAGGATGCAATGCAATATGATTCTACATGCAGGGATGCGAAATGCTTGATTAGAGAGAACGCCAAGCCGAGGCAAGGAATTCTGCTGGGGAAATGATCACAATCTTCTGGACACTGGAAAGGCTGTTGGAGATGCACAACACAAAGAACTCAGTGGGGAAATGACCCGCCACACGGTGTTCTGGCAAATAACAAAATACCGAGGCTCTGACTGGGGAGAGAATGGCACTGAAAACTTGTTGTTGAGGAAAGCGACAGTGGTTCTGGCAACCATAATCTGCGAGAAAGACGACTCAGCAGGGGAAGCAAACACCGATACGGTACCGAGATTCTGCTTCAAGGAAAGAGACCATGGGTCTAGCGTCGATATCATCGATCTGGCATCAAACTCTGAGGAGTAGCCGCTTCTGCTGGGAAGATACAGTCTGGCACTGTCAACTCCGTTGGGGATATACAGTCAGACACTGTCAACTCTGCTAGGGATACACAATCAGACACTGTCGACTCTACTGGTGAATGTATAATCTGAAACAAATGCTTGGGGAAATACAGCAGTGAGAGCCTGCTGGGGATTGAAGAATCCAACGCTCGGACCAGCTCTGCAGGGATAAGATACCAAATTCCAACTGTTGAGGAAAAACATCCGCGATCATTTGATGATGACCTTAAGGAAATGCCCCGTGTGTACCTATTCTGAATAGACGATCCAAAGCACTTAAAATTTATAGCAATTTTAAATGTTTATTAAGCATGTACCTACAAAGCTCTTATGTTTCATGATGCAATGTTTATAAAAAATTCGGACGTCATTTTTGCAAACAAAACAGTAAAATGAAAATGAACACAGCGATGTACTGAATAACATGATTTTATTGATTGCATGGCCTCTGAATGGGCAATGTGAAATGGATTTCTATTGGGTTCCAATTCTGCTATGATTCGCTCGTCTTCAAGATCCTCCAGATGATCAGCTTTCCGAAAAAAGTGAT
This sequence comes from Lathyrus oleraceus, assembly GCF_024323335.1. Classification (NCBI taxonomy): domain Eukaryota; kingdom Viridiplantae; phylum Streptophyta; class Magnoliopsida; order Fabales; family Fabaceae; genus Lathyrus; species Lathyrus oleraceus. The sequence continues at coordinate 180,645,240 of NC_066585.1, forward strand.
TGGACTGTTTCCTATCCTTCGGAAGTTTCCGGTTATCGACACGAGATGAGATTCAGAACTACTCGGAACGCAGTCATTCGGTTAATCCCTAACTTTTGCATGGGTCGCCCTTTCGGGTTTTCAATCAACCGGGATACCCATTTTTGCTTAAGTTGCCTTTTTAGGTTTTCAACTTACCGGGTGTACAGTCTTTTTATTTTTAATCCCTAACTTTTACCCGAACCTTTTTCATTTTCTTGGTTCGCCGGGATGCCCATTTTTTTCCCGGACTATTCTTTTTATTGTCCAGCGGGTCTATTTTATGTGAAGTATTTTTTAACTGCGTCTGAGTTCATGGGGGAAGTGAAGTCTTCACCATCCATAGTTGCAAGCATTAAGGCTCCACCATCAAAAATCTTGGTAACAATATATGGTCCATCATAGTTAGGAGTCCATTTTCCCCTGTGATCTGTCTGAGGAGGAAGGATCCTTTTCAACACGACTTGGAAGTATCGAGGACGCACTTTCTGATCAAAGGCTCTCTTCATCCAACTTTGATACAACTGCCCATGACAAATGGCTGCCATTCGCTTCTCTTTGATAAGACTCAACTTATTGAACCTTGTCTGAATCCATTCAGCTTCGTCTAACTTGACATCCAACATGACTCTTAGAGAAGGAATCTCCACTTCAACACGTAGGACTGCTTCCATACCATACACAAGGGAATAAGGGGTTGCCCCGATCAATGTACGTACTGAAGTACGGTACCCATGCAAGGAGAAGGGTAGCATCTCATGCCAATCTCTATACGTAACGACCATCTTCTGCACAATCTTCTTTATGTTCTTATTTGCTGCCTCAACAACACCGTTCATCTTAGGACGATAAGGGGAAGAGTTGTGATGTTGAATGTTGAAGTTCTTGCACAACTCTTTCATCATTTTGTTATTGAGGTTAGAACCATTATCAGTAATGATTCTTTCGGGAATCCCATAACGACAAATGATTTCTTTCTTAATGAATCGGGTAACCACATGTCTGGTGACCTTCGCAAATGACGCTGCTTCGACCCACTTGGTGAAATAGTCAATGGCAACAAGGATGAAACGATGCCCATTGGAAGCAGACGGCTCAATCTTTCCAATCATATCAATGCCCCACATAGCAAACGGCAACGGCGAAGACATCACATTCAGAGGATTTGGCGGCACATGCACCTTATCAGCATAAATCTGGAATTTATGACACTTCCGAGCATATTTAAAACAATCAGATTCCATGGTCATCCAGTAATAACCCGCTCTCAACAATTTCTTAGCCATTGCATGTCTGCCGGCATGAGTACCGAAGGAGCCTTCATGAACTTCCTGCATTAGCATGTCTGCTTCGTGTCTATCCACACATCTGAGCAAAACCATGTCGAAGTTCCTCTTATACAACACATCGTCTTTGTTCAAGAAGAAATTGTCTGCCAATCTTCTCAAAGTCTTTCTATCATTGTTGGATGCCCCTGTAGGGTACTCTTGATTCTTCAGAAAGCACTTGATGTCGTGGTACCAGGGCTTGTCATCAACTACCACTTCAGCAGTAAACACATACGCGTCCCTATCAAGGCGCATAACATCAATCTTGGGAACATGGTTTCACCGAATCACCTTGATCATGGAGGATAGAGTAGCAAGAGCATCTTCCATCTGGTTCTCGTCACGAGGTATATGATATAGCTTTACTGTTGTGAAGAAAGTCAACAGTCTTCTCGTGTAATCTCTGTAGGGGACCAGATTAGGCTGGAGAGTATTCCGATCACCATTCACTTGATTGATCACTAGAGCTGAATCTCCGAAGATGTCCGGAGTCTTGATTCTCAAATCAATGGCTTGCTCAATACCCAAGATACAGGCCTCATACTCAGCTTCATTATTGGTGCACTTGAAAGTCAGACGAGCGGTGAAAGGCATGTGGGAACCTTTCGGAGTGGTAATGACAGCACCAAATCCACTTCCTTTGGCATTGACGGCCCCATCAAACATTAAAGTCCAATTTTCATCCAGATCAGGTCCCTCCTCAACAACTGGCTCTTCACAGTCTTTCATCTTGAGGAACATGATGTCTTCATCCGAAAAATCAAACTTCCTCGGCTCATAATCATCAATCGGCTGCTGAGCAAGATAGTCTGACAGAATACTCCCTTTGATGGCTTTCTGGGATGTATACTAGATGTCGTACTCTGTCAGTACCATTTTCCAATGAGCTACCCTTCCGGTGAGAGCTGGCTTCTAAAATATATACTTGACTGGATCCATTTTGGAGATCAGTAAGGTCGTGTGAGTCAGCATGTATTGTCTCAATCGCTTAGCAGCCCATGCAAGTGCACAACATGTCTTTTCAAGCATTGAGTATCTCGACTCGCAATCTGTGAATTTTTTACTCAGGTAGTAGATGGCATGCTCTTTCCTACCTGTCTCGTCATGTTGACCGAGAACACAACCCATGGAATTATTAAGTACTGTCAAATACATAATCAGCGGTCTCCCTGGGACTGGAGGCATAAGGATTGAAGGATTCTACAAATACTCTTTTATCTTCTCGAAAGCCCTTTGGAAATCATCATTCCACCTGATGGTCTGATCTTTTCTCAACAATCTGAATATTGGCTCACACGTGGCTGTTAGGTGAGAGATGAACCTTGCAATGTAATTCAACTTCCCTAAGAAACCACAGACTTGTTTTTCTGTTCTTGGCTCAGGCATTTCTTGTATCTCTTTCACTTTGGTCGGATCCACCTCAATCCCTTTTTCACTAACAATAAAACCCAACAGTTTTCCAGATCTCACCCCGAAAGTACACTTGTTCGGATTAAGCCTCAGCTTGAATTTCCTCAAACGCTCAAACAGTTTCTACAAATTCACCAAATGTTCTTCTTCCATCTAAGATTTGGCAATCATATCATCAACATAAACCTCGATTTCATGATGAATAATATCATGGAAAAGAGTTACCATAGCTCGTTGATATGTTGCCCCAACATTTTTCAGACCAAACGGTATCACCTTGTAGTAGAAGGTGCCCCATGGGGTTATGAAAGTTGTCTTCTCCATGTCTTCTGGTGCCATCTTAATTTTATTATAGTTAGAAAATCCATCCATGAAGGAGAATACCGAGAACTGAGCCGTGTTATCCACCAAAACGTCGATGTGAGATAATGGGAAATCATCTTTAGGACTAGCTCTGTTCAGATCCCGGTAGTCAACACACATCCGTACCTTTCCATCCTTTTTAGGTACTGGAACGATATTTGCAACCCATGGAGGATAATTTGTAACCGCTAGAAACCCTGCATCCAACTGTTTTTGCACTTCTTCCTTTATCTTGACATCCATCTCTGGTCTTGTTCTTCTAAGCTTCTGCTTAACCGGAGGACAATCCTCTTTGAGAGGCAAACGGTGTACCACAATGTCTGTGTCAAGCCCTGGCATGTCCTGATAAGACCAAGCGAAGATGTCAACATACTCTTGCAGCAATTCAGTCAGCCCCTTCTTCACATTATCTTCCAAAGCAGCTCCTATCTTGATTTCTCTCTTTCAAAGTCGAAGCGAGCCATAGCAGAACTGTTATCAATAGGATCCAGTGACGTGCATCTGCATGAGTGATGGTATGTGCTTATGAGTGTGAACAAGGAATGAAAACTAAACTAAACATTGCCAAATATGTGTTTTTTTTTGTTTTTTTGAAAACTGCAAAAATAGAAATACATTGAACAAAATATTTGAATGCAAAAAGACGTCCTTTATTTATGATAAAAAATGCAGGTATCCACGTAGATGAGCCCTACAATGAGTCATCACGCCCTGGGCGGAACATAAGACTTGGATATGCATGAATAAACAAAGAAAATTACTCTTTAAGAAGGTTGACTTGGATAATTTCTTCAGAAGACCAGTTGTAGAGAACTTCACCCGGGACCCTTGGACGCACCTAGTTGTCAATGTAGCAATCACTATCCCCATCTTCTACCATGTTAACACTTGTTCCACCATGTTGTGGCATAGGATTGTTGACAACATTAGGAGCCGGCGCAAAGTTAATGGCCTTCGAATCAATAAGGTCCTGAACTACGTGCTTAAAAGCTTTGTAGTTGTCAATAGTGTGGCCAGGTGCCCCAGAGTGGAAATTACACCTAGCATTGGGTCTTATTTTGAAATGGTTATCGGATGTTCATCTTAATTCTTGTAATAAGATCAAAAGCTTGATCCAAGCGTAGATATATCAAAACATGGCCATGGAAGAGATGATTACCTAACGGAAAATAGAAGTGGAATGGAATCTGATATGTGATGAAGCTTTGCCTCCTTGCCACGAAATTCCAATCCCCCTTTAGGGTTAGGGTTTCAGCTTTTTAAATAGGGTGGATTAGGTGTTCTCATGGGCTTTTTAATAAGTGATTTATCCATAAGAATAAAAGTGTGAAGTGAGGTGTAAAATATTGTTATTTTGGGCCAAACTTAAGTGAATGGATGTCCAATGCATGGCCAAAAGAGGTAAAAAACGTGACTGGTTTGTGTAGCATGCTTAGAAAATCTGATTGGGTCAGCCAGGCCCAAAATCTGCCTAGAAAATCAAGTCATGGTGCCCACTTTAAATGAATGTATCTCTCGAACCATGGATCCAAATGAGATGATTACAAAAGGATGTGAAAGAGGACATGGCAAGGTACAATTGTTGTGAAGAAAGTATTTTCAAATAATGCCTTGAAGTGCAAGAAAACTGGCCAAGAAGTCTTGACAAATTTTGAAGATTTTGGACTTAGAAAGTTTTCTAAGTGTCCTAAAAAAATGTCTCACTTTGACTAAGCATAACTTTCTCAATTCTAATCCAAATGGAGAAAACTTTATATCTCTAAAAAGCTTAGAACAAGAGAAACAACTTTCATGTTGGAGAAATTTTCAAATGGAGCTTTTATCTTAATGCAAAATGGGCTTAAAGTGAGTGTAACGATCATGAAAACTTGCCCTAAATGGAAAGTCAACCATTTCCAAATTAAGTAACTTTTCCAATTCTTGATTAAATGATGAATCCATGATCCAACCTTGATCAAATTTCACATGTAGGCTCCCTTGGGCATGGATTTTGAGATTCCACTCTCAAAATGTCAGGAGTTAACTTTTCTGGCCCCATAGTTGACTTTTCCCAAACTGTTTGATTTCTGATTCCAGTGATCAACTAAAGCACCTCTGGCTCAAATAAAGAGCTGATTTTTTTTTATGTAGACCCTTGTGGACTTATGGAGGGCCATGGAAAAGATTTTCACCCAAAGAATCAGAAATAAACTGATTTTATACCAAACCCTAGTTTTAGGGCAAAATGATCAGGAACTGATTGCATTGATTGTCAATGGATCTTTTTGAGATAATTGTGAATCTTCCTGGGCCAAGATGCCTATCTCATCATGACATGGATGAGCTCCTCTACTTCCAACCAAACATTGCCTGTTGTAGGTAGCCATCAAACCCTAATTTCTGATTAAATCCAGATGAACACTCTAATAGCTTTGAATCCTTCACTGATGAACTGAGGACCATAATAAGATACTTGGACCCCCCCTGAGACCCTTGAGACTTGTATACTTAGAAAATGAAGTCTAATTCTCAATCTTGCTTTATGTGGGCTCCTTCTGTTAAGGAGTGATCGATCAAAACCTGATCTCCATGTCACTAATGCAGTATGCAATGAGTATGACCTAACATGATGCTAATGAAGTGTAAAACATAATCCCATGCTTCCAGGAAAAATGAAGGGTAAATTTTGGGGTATTACAATCACCTATCAACCCAACCTTGTCGCTCGATAATTTGGGTTAATTTAGGTTCTTCCAAAGTGCCTGTATGTCAAAAAGGGTAGTCTCCTTCTCCATAATGAATATACTACCCTCAAGCAAATATCTAGATATACTGGCAGAACCCAAGTTACTCCGTTTAACTTCGAGCCTAACTTCCTCTGCACTCGAGAGTTTGGGAGATGGTGGACTAAATACTAAATTGAGGAATTTTGTGATGTCTCTTCCTTCATTCAACTTTTTGACAAAGCCTTTCTTCTTGTGTAGGAAAAGACCAGAAAAGGTACTTACACGCTTATAAAAGAAATCCAAGTTCTTCAAAACTACTTTTAAACTGCCTATAGGCCAGATGATCTTAGTCGAACCATCCGCGAAGCAGCTGTCACCCTCAAAGAAATTTTTTCAAAGAAAATGGAAACTCTAAAGATTCCTTCATACGTTCCTCATGAGAAACGCTATGAAGTGGCTCTTGAATTGTTTCCCCCAAAAAATGTCCTCCACTGCCTAATGTTGACTTTGGAGTGGTCCTTGCCCCCTCCATTTCCAGATTGGTTTATTTGTGGAGACTTCATTAAAATACTTTGACAGCAGTCTCAGAAAAAAGCTCAGCGGGTGGTTGCGACTAAGCATACTCTAGACAGTTTCAAAGGGCATCTTCATATAGGGATCAAAGATGTCTGAATCGAATCGGACATATATGAAGGTGTGACACAAGAGGATTCCCTCGAAGCACATTCTTTTTTCAGGCTATTTACTCTTAGCTAACACTAACTGCTTTATGTTACTTTCTTATTTAGCCATCAGAGTTCCACCTAAGAAACCCACCAACAGGAGGCCAGTCGAATTGAAGATTGAGGGAGGTATCCAGCCTATAAAGGTATACTTTTTCTTTATCATTTCTTTTTGTTTTTGTTATGTTTAATGATGTTGACATTCCCATTCTTAACTTAGGCTACTCGAAAACCTCCTATAAGCCCCATCAAAATCCAAAAACCTACTGAATTCCCGTCATAATAGAGTATGACGAAGAGGATCTGCCTCCAATTCTCGACCTAACTTCTAGGAAGAGGAAGCAACAGTTGAAGGCCACCGACACTTCGAGCCAGCCTCCAGCAAAACTCCCGAAGAAGAGACGTTCTGCACTTACTATCCAAGAGCCCACTCCTGAAGAAATGGTGAAGATAGTAGCGGCCCAAAGTGAGAGTGGCAACTCCATCCCTGGGGTCGAAGGTGACAAGGTAAAACAAACTTCAATCTACTTTACATAGTTTGTTTACCGTCTTTCACCATTCATGGTTTTAATTGTGTTGATTTCAGGGTGGCGCAAGCATTGTCATTCAAACCAAAACTACAACTTCCTTCGCGACAGCCTCTATAACAGATGTCTTAAACAGTGTTGACGAACCCACTTATGGACCATCATATGAAAAAGGCTCTATCAGTGAGATTAACCAACCTCCTTCTGGTGGTCTTGATGCTTCACCATCGAAGAATGCTACTCAACATTCTCACACTAGCGACTGAGATCATGAAACTGCTTCGATCAAAGGAGATGAGGCTGGAGGGAACCCAAAACCCATGGTTGTGGATGAATTGGTTGAATAGGGAGATACTCTTGAAGACGATTTATACAACGTCGAAGGAACAATTAATCCCTAGGGAGAAGGTGGCAATGTCGAGGATACGATTATGGAGGAGGAGAACGAAGGCAACCAAAACCCAATCCCTGGCAATGACGAAGGCTTTGAAGGGAAGGAGGCTGATACAGGCGAAGGGCAGGCTCAACATCAAACTCTTGTCACTCCAACTATTCCAGTTGTTCCAACGGGCGGAGTTTCGACAAGTAGTACTGGTGTCCTTTCTGCAGAAAGACTGGCTTTTTTGAAACGAAGCCAACCCCTTGAGTATTTGAAGGCTATGTTAAGCTGCAGGGAAAGTTCCTCGGACAAAAGCCTTAACACTACTTCGGTGTCTGAAGATCAACCTTTGAGCACTCCTGCAGATGAAGTACTTTCCAAGATTAAAGACAAAGTCTTCAAAGGTGACTTGTTCCTGCTGCTGCTGGTTGATCCTTTTTCCCTTTTGACCCTAAAGGCTCTTCTGAACCAAGTCGACCTGCTGGAAACTTCTCCTGAAGTTACCAATTTTATATTGGAGATATGTATTATGATCAATCAAGTTGTCGCATATATAAGTTGCTACCTCAACTTACAGGAGAAATTGAGAAGAAGTTTGGTTTTGCGGCTGCTACCTAGGATGCTGCCACTGAGTCTACCAACAAGGCGATGGAATTGGATCAGACTAAACAAAAGAACAAAGAAAATATCAAAGGCCATAATCGATACATTGCTTCTTGGAGGAAGCAAATATAAGAACTTCAGGCGAAGATTTATGATGCAGAAAGAAGCAAAAGTCAACTCTTAGAGTTTGATGATGCCTTAATGGCTAAAGAGCTAGAATTTGGCATGGAGTTCGTCGAACAGGCTTGACAACTTGAGTCTGACCTCAAACTCCTTCGATCGAAGAGATCTTTATGTGAGAAACGTCTGGAGCTTCTCAAAGCCAAGTACCTTCAGATCAAGGCCAACCTTCCTTTTTAGTTTTTCTCCTTTCCATTTTGTCTATTCTTAATGAATGAGAAATTTTAATTGTAATGAATGATTGCCCTTTGGGCCTTCGAATCTAATATAACCATTTTGGCATTTTTACCATGTTGGCTTTGATTCACTTATATATATATATATATATATATATATATATATATATATATATATATATATATATATATATATATATATATATATATATATATATATATATATATATATATATATTCTTATCTTATTTTTATCTCTTGGAGTACTGGTCTATATTTTTTTAAATATTTCCATTTACTCTTAGAATCCTCCTATCTTCAGTAAGCTCTTCGATTTCATAGGCACCAGTAGAAAATACCTGCAAAATCTGAAAAGGACTTTCCCACTTTAGGGACCACTTTCCGAAGGCTCTATCCTTTCGATCCATTGGAAGGATCACTTTCTAGACCAAGTCTTCAAGCGAAAAACTTTTGAATTTCACTCTCTTGTTACAAGAGGTTTCTATTCTCTTCTTCTGCCATTTTAATAACTCCAAGGCATTTAACCTTTCTTCATCTAAGTCAACCAATTCATCCAGCATCATGTTGCAATATGAATATGTTGAAAGTTCATGGTGCCTTTGAATCCTTAGAGATTGTAAGTGAATCTCTGCTGGTAGAATAACATCATGGCCAGAAAAAGGCTCGACTTAGTGGCTTCTTTGGGAGAGGTACGACATGCCTACAAAATCTGATATAGAGTTTTGTGTCAATTTCTAGGCTTCTTCCCCACATGCTTTTTAATCAAACCAATGATCACTTTATTGGCAGCTTCATCTTGTCCATTAGCCTAAGCATAATAAGGCGTTAAAGTTAATAGTTTGAAACCCATTTCTTTAATAAATTCTTGCATTTTTCGACCAGTGAATACTGACCCTTGATCTGTTGTGATAGTCTTTGGGATTCCAAATCTATAAATAATATGCTTTTGGATAAACTCGATCACATCCTCCTAATTCACGTTTGGTAAGGGTATAACTTCGATCCATTTCGTAAAATAATCAACGCCCACGAGTATATATCTTTGACTTTTAGATGATGGTGGTCGAATTTCCCCAATTAAATCTAAAGCCCAACCTCTGAATGGCCAAGGCTTGATGATATAGTGCAATTCGCTTGGAGGAACATGTTGTATGCCTACACTTGGCACCCCTTGCAAATTCAATGCAATATTTCAACATGGTAGGACAATACATCCCTTGACGAAACAAAAGCAATTTCATCTTATGACCAACTTGGTGTGCCCCACATGCTCTACTGTGGACAGTCGAAAGGGATAAATATGCCTCTGACTCATTGGTTTTTCGATCAGCAGACGCCGTTGGATTATGTGGATATACCACTATTGGTTTCCTCGAATCTTCATCTGTTAAATTGTCTAGTGCCAATATTTCGAAGTTCCCCTCATCAACGTATTCCAACTTCGTCATTTCTAAGTCTGAAGGGGTTAATCTGGTTGCCATGATCTTCCCTCTGACTTCGATGACTTGTTGCAATTTTTCTTTTGAAATTTTATACCCAGATGCAATCTGAGCCAAATCATTAGCCACTTGATTTTCTAGTCGAGGTATATGTCGAATAGTAGTCATTTCAAATCCTTTTAGCAATCGACTGACTATTATGAAGTACATGATTAAATTCTCCTTAATACATTTGTATTCCTTTGTGATCTGTTTTATGACTAACTCTGAGTCACCCATTATTTCGACTCGAGTTGCCCCCAATTCCAACAATATTTCAAGTTCGGCTATGAGGGCTTCATATTCAGCCTCATTGTTTGAGCAAAGACCCTCCACTCTGTACTTAAATCTTGTTGGAATTTTATTAGGAGAAATAATTAGAAATTATATGCTTGTCCCATCCTTGTGACTAGACCCATCGAACTACAACTTCCAAGGTTCTAATTCGAGATAGTCCAGTGCAATCGCATCTATGGAGTGGTCGACTATAAAATATGCTACCACTTATCCTTTAACATCTCTTAATGGCATGTACGTTAAAGAAAATTTGGTTAATGCTAATGCCCATTTCCCAATTCGACTGTGCAAAATCGATTTTAATAACATATGTTTAATAACGTTGAAATGAGATGAAACATACACATCAACAGGTTTTATATAATGCTTCAACTTTGTACAAGAGAAATACAAGCATAAACACAAATTTTCAACTATGTTATACCTAGTTTATGCATCATTTAAGACCCTATTGAGGTAATAGATGGCTCTTTCGACACCATTATCACCTTCTTGAGCCAACATGCTCCCTAAAGTCTTGTCAGACGCAGATATACACAATCTCATACTTTTATTTCTACAAGGGGGTGTCAGGATTGGTGGATGACTCAAGTATGCTTTAATCTTATCAAATGCTTCTTGTTGAGTCTTCCCCCATTCAAACCTGTCCTTGGTGAGTCGAAGCAATGGTAAAAAAGCTTGCGTCTTCCCACTTAAGTTTGAGATGAATCTCCTCAGGAAATTGATCTTGCCTAGTAGTGACTGCAATCCTTTCTTTGTTGATGGTGCTTTCGCTTCCATTATAGCCTTGGTCTTATTTTGGTTTATTTCGATCCCCTTCTTGTGGACCACAAAGCCTAAGAAATCCACAACCTGCACACAAAAAGCGCATTTTAGAGGATTCATTTTAAGACCATGCTTTCTCATCCTTTCAAAGGATATTCGAAGATGGTCAATGTGACTCTTCCCTGAAACATACTTAATGGCAATATCATCTATATAGATTTGCATAAAAGTCTCTATAAAATCATGGAAGATCGAATTCATCGTTCTTTGGTAGGTTGCCCCAACATTTTTCAAACCAAAAGGCATCACCACCCATTTGTAGGTGCCTAAGGCTCTAGGGCATCGAAATTCTATTTTTGGAACACTCTCTTCTGCAATAAATATTTGATTATGCCCAGAATATTTGTCAAGCATGCTTAAGTATTCATAGCCTACAGCGAAATCGACTAGCATTTTTGCCACTGGCATTGAATATTCGTCCTTTGGGGTTGCAGTATTAGTTCTCTAAAATCTATGCAAACCCTCAAAGTACTATTCTTTTTTACAACATGTACAATATTAGCTAGCCATTCTACATACCTGGTTGTGCGAATGAAATTGCAACAAAGGAGCTGTTCGACTTCTCCTTTAATCTTCAAAAGTATTGCTGGTGCAAATTGTCTTGGGTTCTTCTTCACAGGCTTCTTTCTAGGATTTATTGGCAACTTCAGTTCGACTAGCTCTCGGCTCAAACCAGGGATTTCATCATATTCCCATGCGAAACAGTCCTTGAACTTCCTCAACAACTGGACTACTTCGACCTTTAGTTGAGGGTGGATATTGGCACTAATGTAAGTTGGCCTTTATATCAATCCCTCTCCTAAGTCTATTTCTTCAAGTGGGTCCTGGGCCAACATTTTAATGTTTGTTGCTACCGGATCCTTCTCGAAACCCAAATGATCATCATCTTAGATAGCATCGAGCCTTTGGTCTTACTCTTCGTTCTGACCCATGTCATGTGGCATTTGGTCAAAGTCCTTCCCAGGACCTATTAGATGAGAAACTTCACTGGCTTCGACAACCATGTTTTTTACTTCGGCCTCTAAGGCCAATTATTTCTTGTTTTCGGCTATGTAAGCCGAAATCCTTTTTAGCGCCGCAAACTCAGTCATCATTACTGAATTCACTTCCCCAACCTGTGGGTTCAATTCCAGACGCTCCTAAATATCCAAAGTCCTCTTTGCCTACTACTTCTATGTCTCAGCAAAAACCAACGTAATGGTGCAGTGACAGGGAACAATAAGAATTATCATCATGAGTGAATGCAATATTGGCCGAATCACAGGGAACTATGTTGGCCAGATGCTTGTCGAATTGACGTCTATCGGTATGATTGATAGGGGTTTTGAAGTACCCCTGATCTGACTCTATTTTTTCCATAATACCATATGGGTGCCAAATTATTATCCTCTGGTGCATTGAGGATGGGACAACTCTAACCCCATGTATCCACTCCCTTCCAAGCAACAAATTGTAGTTAGCCTTCGTTTCCACAATCATAAACATTATGGATCTTGTGACCATCCCTACTGTTAACTCGACTTGGATGACTCCAAGAGTGGAACCCACTTTACCTTCATAGTTGGTAAGCACCATATTATGAGTTTTGGCATCAGTATCATACTTGCCAATTTTCCTCAGCATGCGATGAGGTATAAAATTCACAATCGCTCCACAGTCCACCAATATTTTATTAATGGGGACGTCTTCGACTTTTCCAGTAATGAAGAGGGGTTTAATATGGATCCTCATGGCCTCATTATGTCTCTCAAAGAAGGCATTTTGCTCTTCAACATAGCCATTATTCATCATGTAGTAACATATTGGCTTATGAGCAGCCATTTCTCTTTCCGTTATATTGTCGGTATCTTTGACTTCAGTAATCCGATCGAATTCCCTGGGCATCACATACACCACCCCGACTAGAATATCTAGCGAAGCTTCCGACCCTAAATCGAAGTTGTCAGTCAACATTTCATCTTCAGCAGCCACTTGATTATATCTTTCTCTAGCCACTTCTGCTGGATCATTGAGCTTTCTTTTAATGAAACTTGAGTCTTCCCTTTGCTTCGCAGGTACATTAATGTTTGACTCAGCTTTGTCCATCTCACCAGCTTCTCTTTGGGATTTCCATCTTCTTTGTTCCCTCCGCCATTGAGACCTTGTCTTCGGGTTTTTCCCTTTATAGTTCTCAGATACATGGGAAGTTCTTTTATCTGCCCGAAATTCTTTACGGTAAGCTAATGACGAACCCCTTTCGACTTTGAAGCTCTTCCATTTCCCTTGACCGTGTTTCCTGCCATCAGTTGGCTTGACCCACTTTCCATTCGACCCTTCGACATTAGGTTTGAAGGAAATGGGTTTATTGGTCGACCATATTCGCTTGGCTTCACCAAGTTTCACCATTGGCCGCCTTGGATCATGATACCTTTTGGGGTCGAAAGCCCTTCTGGGTTGAACAGCCTGATGATTTTGAACAACTTTGCGACCGTCTTGGTGATTCACTCTCCTTACCCCTTCGATATTTTGAGTTGCCTTCTTGTCGAACACAGCACTGCACCGAGGGCACAACATGACTTCTGATTTCTTCTTCAAACACCTTCGAAGGAAATCAGACAGTGTTTCATCCTCTTTAGGGAAGGCGATTTTGTTATATTCTTCCTATCGACATTCATCGTCAACTTCCATGGAGGTTGAAGGAGAAGAACAATCCAAAACGCAGCGGAAATTAAAAATTTATCCTTTAGTGATCCTTACTAATGGGCATGATCAGTGATAGAATTGTTACCTCTTGTGGCGATTGAAACCTTTGATGCAGATCTACGGAGCGATCACGAACGTTGAATGGTGACAACACCTCTACTTAGTCCACACGAATGGATTTCTTCAATCTCAGTGCTAGCTGTTACGAGTGAAGGCTTTGAGTGTGTGTGAGAGAGAGAGAGAGAAACTAAATTGCAACTGCACAAATGCTTATGCACAAGGGTTTTATTTATAGAACCACTTGTGTGGGTTGCAAGCTAAAAATCCCATTTAAGTGTATGTGGCATATATCTTATGATATGCCAAAATCACTTAAGCGTGTGGTACCTTACCATATTTCGTATTATACTTAAGTACATCGTACCTTACGATGTTCTACAATTCACTTAAGTGCACCGTACCTTACGATGTTCCTTAGTTACTCTATCTCTCATCAATCTGTCCTTTTGTGTGTGACCCTGTAGGTTTTCGCGACATTAGCAATTATATTAAATCACATATTTAACATAATAACCAGTGAGCGGTATCTAGCAACACATCACTTCTACCCAAGACACGAAAATGTCATGTGATCTGACAAATCCTTTTTGTGATAATACTTATATGTATAATTACCCCTTTTCCCTTATGTCTATATTTAACACAAGGAATAGACCGTGTCATCCTTGTCCAATTCAATATTGGACCCCTAGACATTTATCATGTTATGCAAGATGGGCAAATTCCATCTAGATCACTCATGTCCCTCAGTATGCTTCGTGGAGTATCCATCAACTGTCTTTATGGTCATCCAGTTATGGATAATGTTTGATCAGCAATAAGGCACTCAACTCTACATCTAGGGTACATAGTAGTTTCAGGTCAAAGGGTGGTATACACCATTATCACCATGAGAATAACTTATGACACTTAGCATAACATTCCATATAGTATTTTCATAGCGGGTCAATCCAGTATAAATATTACTCTCAATATTCATACTTATGTTTAAGACTTGATAACTCCTTATCCATGATCCATGAGATGTGATCATTAGTCTATATACATAGTAGTCTTAATGCTTTAATGTTATCCCACTTCACAACAAAGCTCGACTACGAATACTTTAAGAACAATGTCCTTATGCTTAATGGGATCTCATGATTAAGTCACACTTAATACATTAAACAGACTAGCTATTCTAGGGACTTTATTAAACAAACATAATAAAGAAAAAGCCTTTTATTATTAATAAATAATTCAATACAAGTACCAAAAGTATTGGCCTCTAGGGCTTACACCAACAAAGGTGTCTTGGGATATTTCGACCATATTGACCTCCATGTTGACATCTTTAGTGATGTCCAACTTTTCGAATTGTAATTGAAGACCCTTAGTGGCCTTGTCCATCTGTACAAAACCATCAGCGGTTTCCTTGGTGATCATCATCAACTTGGAACCTTCAGCATCCTCAGCGTCAGAGACATCATCATTTTTGTTGGTGATATCTCCCACGGATTTTTGAATGAAATCATTAAGAGATTCTTGCTCGAAGTATTCAGAAACCTTTGCCATAACAGGTTTATTGACAAAGTCCTCGGTGACTTCAGTCATGTCGAAATCCTCAGTGACTTCAACAAGGTTCACTTCTTTTGGCTCTGTGTAATGGGCCTCATCTACTTGCAGAGGGTCGGAGTCGATCTTCATCTGGCTTCGTGTTTTGTCTCCGAATTCGAGTCTCCCTTCCTGAATGGCATTTTACACAAGATCCCTGAAAAGAAAACATTGAAACGCTTTATGATCCAGAAAACCATGGTATTTGCAAAACCCTATTTTCTTTCTTTGTTCTAAAGGAGGTACTTTAGCAGCTGAAGGTACTATCATTTGACAATCCTTAACTAACAAGTCGAAAAATTCTTCACATTTTGTAACGTCGAAAGTATAAGTTTTCTTGGGAAATTTGTCACTCTTTTCTGGTTCGACAGGGTTTTTTCCATTCGAAGGCGCCAAAACCTTACACGCATACGATGGCCCTTGCGTCAATTCAGCAAGGTCAGTCTCGTCATCTTCGAAGTCTGAAAGTCCATGACAGGAACCTTCATCATCATTTCTGAAATCGACATAGGCTAACCTTTTACCTTTATTCTCCCTAGGCTTTTCTTTCTTCAAACGTTCTAACTGTCGAACCCTATTAGCCAGTTGGGCCATATCTCTTAGATATTGGGTATCTAATTTCTTTCTAATTGAATAGTCAAGGCCCTTAGCGGTCATTTCGACTAGTTCATGCTCTGGTATTTGTGTAAAACACCTAGCTTTGAGAAATCGAAACCTATTTAGATAGTCATCAATTGGCTCAGTAAACTTTTGTTTGATACTAGCCAATTCCTTCAGACTTATCTTTGTTTGTCCCATGTAAAACTGCTCATGGAACATTCTCTCCAGTTGGTTCCAAGTGTGGATCGGACTTTGGGGCAAGGTGGTGAACCATGTAAAGGCATTCTTTGTGAGAGAACTTGGAAAAAAACTTTATCCTAAGTCTCTCATTGTTTGACATATCTTCTATCTCAATTAAATATCTAGCCACATGCTCGATAGTGGATTCAGTAGTATCCCCAGCAAACATAGTGAATTTGGGGATTTTGGTTCTAGGGGGTGTTTTTGCCTGTAAGATATACTCTGACAGAGGTGATGTATAATTTGGCCTTCGAAGGCCGAAATTTACCCCATTTCGAACCATAATCCTCTCGACCATGGCTGCTAGATTATTATCTGCTGCCAAATCGTTGTGTCGAACTTGCTGTATTATATCATCGACATTTTGGTTTCTTTTTACCATTACCACCCTAGGTTCCTTGGGTATTTGTGGTTCAATCCTAGGGGGTATTGCTCCTCCCCCTAATTTTGTGGGATCTGGTTGATAGTAAGGTCTTCTTCAAAGGTGGCCTCCTGATTTTCTCTTACACAGTCCCTAGGAGGGTGTTGCTGGTGTGGTGGTACACCCAGGAATTCAGACATTCGCGCCACCTGCGTTGTCATCTATTGATTCGACTGAGCCGTATTTTGAATTAGAGGATTCAATACGGTGGTTAAGGTTTGGGTTAACATTTGGACCATCTCATGGTTACTTTCGTCCATTTGTTGCCTCCATGTTGCTGCGGAGTTATTGGTAAGACTAGGTAGTTATGTCTGGTGCCTCAAACCTGAAGATTGGTTAGTTCGACCCATGTTAACTCCAGACCCTTGTACTGAAGAATTTATGTTAACCATTAGTTATGAGAAAGTAGAACCAGCGTTGTGTAAATTATCCATCATTGAAGTCGGTATTCCATATGGTTGATCTCGACTACCAAATGGTATTGAAAAACCAGGGGGTACCAAACACCTATTTGGAGTATCTCTAACTGGTGGGGGAGTATGAGGAGGTCCCCTAGGCCCAATGTAGGTTAAAATTGGTTCAATATGGAAAATCGAATGTGTAGGCACCAAACTCACCATAGATGGAACTATTTCAGACACATGCATTGTGGCTGTGTTTTCCCCTATCGAAGAAGAAAGGGGCGTTATGTTACTGGTTGATGGATTTTGAGAGTTTTGGTTATCTGGCGCATTTACATTTTCCATCCTCGTATGGGATTCTCTCCTTGGTCGTTGTTTGTTGTTTATGGCTACTTTGCCACTTCTCAATAACATACAATGAATCATTTTCCAACAAAAAAGGAAAAAATGACTTAACAACCAGAACTAAAAATAATTCAAAACGCTAGCACTGTCCCACTGAGCGTGCCAATTTGTTTACCTTGAAAATTGGTAAACAACCGCTGACCTTCCAAATTTCTAAATTTGGTTACTCACAAGATCAATCAGATTGATCCTAGGACATGTGCTAATTGTTTTTTAAAATGAGTTTTAGTAACCGCGAACACTTCGACAGTACTCATGGGACTAGTAATTAAAACTTTATAGTAAAAGGCTTATACGGAAGAAAGAGAGAAATTGTAAAAGACTGATAATAACCAACTGGCAAAAGTAAGTGTTTAAAGCAAAGAAATCTTAAGACTTTAAAATGACGAAGTAAAGGAAGAGTGTTTGGAACAAAGCAGTAAAGAAATGTATTTCTGGAAAGATAAAGATAAATTTCTATTGCTTTAAAATAACTAACAATGGTGTCAACAAACGTACATTCTGTGATTTACGATTCTTCTTCACACGAATACTTGGTAAATTTACAGACTCTGTACACACTTTGACGCACCCTATCCTAACACTAAGACCCTTTATTTATACTAGATCGAAATAACCGTTTCTGACGACCCTTCAATCACGTTGAGACACATGGTGCCTTGCATGGATGTAACTGTAGTGGGGTTTTCGTTACCTTTAGGTTTATTGACTAAACCAAATGTCAACATACAATTCGAGTTGCCACCGTACTTTTATTTGTTCAAAGGAAAGGCTAAAAAGCGAACAAAAGCCAAGGTAAGAAGTTTTTCAAATCAAAAATTAATAAAAATGTCAGAGATCTGGGTAAGGGGGTTGGTTATGAAATGGGAAGGTTTTACGCACCCAAAACATCCTTATTACTCTA
Source organism: Lathyrus oleraceus (assembly GCF_024323335.1). NCBI lineage: Eukaryota > Viridiplantae > Streptophyta > Magnoliopsida > Fabales > Fabaceae > Lathyrus > Lathyrus oleraceus. The sequence goes on from NC_066585.1 coordinate 180,663,578, forward strand.
AGGGAACCCTTTTTGAAAATATGTGTTGTAGGTTGCTATTTGTGAAAAGATTTGTGCAAAAGATTGGGGGGATGAGAAGAGAATAGATTATATTTACAAATTTTGTTGTTTGAATGGATGAACCCGTTGCCCACATACCATCACAAGGGAGGATCAAAACCTCGTAGTTTAGGGTAAAAATCTCAAAGATTGGTGAATTGATTTGATCAAAAGCCTTAAGGTATTTTGTTATCAAAGGGAGAAAACTCAACCTAAACCAACAATCCACCATGTGAGGAAGGCTTCAACATGCTAGTGAGGGGTTATCCTATAATAAGCATGGAAGACTTATAATCCAATCACTAAGGATGAGGTGAGATTTACATCAACCACTATGTTAACTCAAACCTAATGACTAATGTTTTATGAAAGGGTTTTAACAAAGGTGGCCATGGAACCACAAAAACAACTTGAAGTGAGTTATATTTATAAGTTAGATGTATTTACAAAATGAGGTCAAAGTTGGATTAAGATTTATTCACAATGAGTATTGTAAGACCCCAATTTTGTCCCTAAGATCCCTCATGGCATCATATCATATCATATCATTGCCTCAAGGATCATTGTGCACCTTGCCTACTTCCCTGTGGGTGGGTTGTCTCTTGAGTGTGGTGTTTGATCACCCAGCATGTTTAGCATTTGTATATCATTGCTTTTATTTCAATCACTAACCAAAAGTACAAAAAAATATTGTCATCTAACCTTGATACTTGCAGATAAAGCAACACTAGGTCAAGCAGTCACAGGCAAGCATTGAGCCAATAGATGGTGGCCATTCTGAAGAATTTGGGCACCATGATCATTCACAAGAGTTCATATGAGTCATGACATCATTTTGAATCAAGATCTCAAGTGGAAGAGGCTTGAATTTCATCAGAGCATAGCTAGGTCAGCTGAAACCCTTGAAAAGTCAACACAAGTCAACTGTGCATTAAATCATGGATTTGAAGGTGTGAGATGGTTAGAGAGACCCCATTCATGTCCATACAAGTCTCATATAACATGTCAAACATCAACAATGAGGAATTTGAGGTCAGATGAAAAGTTTCCAAAAATAGTAAGTGACCTGTAATTTCAAACTGCCAAAAATGGAAAGGTCTTCTCCTCAACTTTACATCATCAAGCAAGCTTCAAATCAAATTTTGCCCAACATGAAAGTTGAAGATCTTGCTCCCACCTTTTCAAAAAGTCCAAGAACATCCATTTCTCATTTGTGGTTGGCAAGTTATGATCAAATCATTGCCAAGGAATTTTGAACTTCAAGCTAGCATAACTTTTGCACCAAAAGGCCAAATCATGTGGTTCTTTTTGGAGCATTTCCATCTTGATGTGCTCTATAATAATCATGCATCACATTTCATCATTTCTCATTACAAAAATATTTCATTTTTCACTTGAATTAATTTGAATTTTGGAGGGAAATCTCCAATTTAAAAAATATGCATTGCCATTACATTTTTCCATTGCATTTGATTCAAAAATCACATTTTGAGTGCATTTTCATGCAGCCACGAGTACTGTAGCATGCCATGCACATGTGAGGGTATTTTGGCCAAGTTGCATAACACTTCATTTCATCTAATCCTTTTTGCATTAGCCTAATTGGGATTAACAAGTTTGATTAGCAGAGGGTATATATTCCTAATCATAACAGAAATTCAGAGAACAACTTTACAAATCCAGATCTGAAAAATTGCTCTCAAAATTCTCTCAACTTTTTCATCAATTTTCTTCATCTCTTTTGCTTGTTTTCTTGGTTTGTGCATCATCCATGAGTATTGTTGAAGTAGATTGAAGCAGGATCTTGTAGAAATCTTGAAGAATCGCAGCTGTTGAAGCTTGAGCATTTTCATGGCAGTTGGAGATTCCATCGAGATTAAGCATTGTTGAGTTGTTCTTCATCATCCAATCATCTCTCTAATCACTATTGAGCATCTGTTTCCACTTGCCAAAGCCTGAGAATCACGATTTCACTTCTGCATCATCAACAAGGTTAAAATTCGAAGGCTCTAATTCTTGCAATAATTATGTGCATCTTGTAGATCCTTTGTTGCTGGTTGTAATGAACTTTAGATCGTGGATTTTCATTGAGTTTTGAGGTAGTTATGTGGATTTGAATGTTGACATGTGAAACTTCCTTCGCTTGAATCTTGGAACATGAGTAGAATTAGGTTGAATTGATGCTGGATTATTGATGTGTGTTGAATGATGATTCGATTGATATATGTTTCATGAATTTCTGTGATATTTGGATCTTGATGATGATGAACATGATGAACCGTATGAAGGTCTAGGGTTTTTGTTTTCCAGATCGTCTTTGATCCATTTGCCCGTGTGTTTGCATGTGTTTTCGTGTTTGTGCACATGTACTGGACCATGTGCCGGCTTCTGATTGGCCAGCGTTTCAATTAAATGAAACGCTGCGTTTCACATGGCGCCATATTCAAATTCCCACGCGGTTCGATTCCCCGCTCCATCAAAAATCCAAATGCCTTGTTTATTTTATCCACTTATGCCTTACATGTTCACATGCCTTATCTCATGCATTTTTAATTTTTCTCCTCATTCAAAAAATTCATAACTCTAAAAATACTTGTCCAATTAACATGAGGTTTTTTGCACAATGATCTTCATGATGTCTATTATTTTATGATGATTTTTCCAGAATTTGTGCTCGGTTGGATTTTTAAATTGCCTAGGGTTTGTTCTTGCATGTCATTCATTGCACATTGCTTTCCATTTCTTTTATGAAATCATGATGCTTGATCCAATGAAGCTGAAAATTTACATGAATAATCTAGACACTTTGATTGATCTTTTGGTATAGAGTTTGCAATTTTTGCATTTCTGGATGTTGAGATATGATGTGATTAATGAAGGTGTGACAATGTGTGTCACACCATTTCTTGTCCAATTTGATGATTTTATTTACCTTGCCAAATAAATGATAAATGATCTGAATTTTTGCATGTTGCTCCTTCTGGATGTTAGGATTGATCATGATTTTTTGTAGAATTTTGGGATCCATTTCCAATTTGTTTGAGATTTTCTCTTCTGGCTTGTCATGATTGAACTTTTGTTGAGTGTTGAACTTTCATGATTTGTGAAATTCTTATGCCTTATCATATGAGCTTGAAATTTTGTACATTGATTCTTGACACATTGAAGTTTGTCTTGGCTTTGGTTTGAGTCATTTATCTCATGTCATCTATGTTTTAGGATTGCCTTAAGTTGATGCACCATTTGTGGTCTTGTTTGAGCTTGTTTGTGCTTACCATGACTTGATGAATTTCTTTGACTTGCTTATACTTGTCCAAATGCCATGATTTTTGGTGTGCTGATCATTGGATGTGTTCTGTTTAGGCATGATTTTTCTTGGAATTTATTGAGCCATTCTTGATTTGATTTGAATTGGTTCATTCTGTTTGCATCATTGAGCTTCCAACTTGCATACTTTGACATGTTTTGTTTGTGAAATAAATTTGGTTGATGCTTTTGACATGAGACCACTTGGATGATGTTCTAATTGGACTGAGCTTGATTTTTGTCAATTTTCATGTTCTGTTTTAAATTTTTTCCTCATCTTTGACCCTAGGCTTTAGCCTAAGGGTTTGCCTCTCATGTTTGAAGCTTTGTTTCAGGTTGCACATGCAAGTTACACAATTGATGATGCCTCATCTTGAGAGCATTTGATATTTGCTTTTGATTACTAATGTGTGTTTTGTAGGTTGAAGTTTATTCAATTGGGATTGACTTGTGGCTTATGCCTTTGCCTATATTGGTTGTCTGTTGCATTAACTGTTGGTTGATTATATGTATTGTATACTGATTATGTTGGATTGTTTTCAGGTACCTTAGTTGCTATAGTTCATTGTGAACTTGCTTTTTGCTTTGCTTGATAGCTTAAGCATTGAGGTATACTTTCTCTTCTTCATGTAGTCTGGAAGACCTGGTCTGTTACTTGGCCAGGCACCTGTCTGAAGTCCTCCTTAAGAGGCAATGTTTGTGATTGTTTATATTTGTCCCCAAGCAGGAAAAGTCCTTTTGATAAGGCAATTGGTAGATAGAAGAGATGTGTAGTCCATCTCCTACTATTCTGTGTGTCTTCCCTTTGCTCACATAACATGTTGTAGCATTGTGGATCTTAACCCAAGATCTATAGAGTCATTAACTTGTGGAGAGAGTTCCAACTTTCTGAACTCCCACACCTTTTGATATTCAATGCTCTCCCTGACCAGGGATAAGAGCAATGAGGCACACCCCTTATATCCTTTCATCTGCTTCACCTTAACTCTCAATGTTAAGGTTAAGAGCACCACTTACCCCATTCCAGTTGACTTTAAAGTCTAACCCTTGTTTGAGCCTAATTGCTTGTATATAGAGTGTGCTAATTGACTTTGTTTGATTGATTGCCTGACTCATTTGTGCATGCTTACTTGTTTGCCTTTGTGCATTTATCATCATTAATTGTTCATTATTGCATGATCATCATTTCATATCTTTGTGATTTGTTTGAGTTTGCCCATTGAGGAATCAACAGTAAGTCCATTCATTGGCCATTGTTCCTATGATTTGGAAGGGATTAAGTGTAAGACCATTTCATTGGCCACTTATGTCCTCTTTGCTTAGTGCTATTGTTTGTTTGTTGTATGTGAGGATACAATTGTAAGTCCATGTTGTTGGCATTTGTACTCCTATGATCATCCTTTGGAGGTTAGAGTAAGCCCAGATAGATCGGCATCTGACATCCATGTTTTGTTTTACCTTAGGAGATTGGAATAAGTCCATTTATTGGCATCTGATATCCTTGTTTGTTTTAGGAGATTGGTGTAAATCCATTGATTGGTATCCGGTATCCGTGTTTGTTTTCTGAGATTGGAATAAGCCCATTTATTGGCTTCCGGTATCATTGTTTTGTTTTAGGAGGTTGGTGTAAATCCATTGATTGGTATCCGGTATCCGCCTTTGTTTGTGAGATTGGTATAAGTCCATTGATTGGCATCCGGTATCACCTTGCTTTTTTTATTTGCTTACTTGTTTTGTTGCCTCATTCCAAAGGACACACTTGAATCATCTTCTATATGATCTCAAGAGGTGAACTTCTAGGAAGTTTTACACTCCTCCATCCACACCCTTTTGTTTCCAAAAACTCCCTTTTCACATTGTTAATTCAAAACTTTGAACTATTGTGCAAACATCTTCATGTCTTTTCAAATTAGAAACCTGGACTCTAAGTCCTTGACTTTTCAAACTCCATTTCATAACACTTCTTTGAATTGAACTCTAATCATACTTTGACCATCCTTTTGTGAATACTCATAATCAATTAACTTCACTCATTCAATTGTTTTGGTGGCTTTGTCCATTGTTGATATGTTTTCATACATTAGCCATAGGTTTCAATTCTCATAGTGGTTGATGTAAATCTCACCACATCCTTAGTGAGTTGATTGTAAGTCTTCCATACTTATTATAGGGTTAACCCCTCACTAGTATGTTGAAGTTATCCTTGCATGGTGGATTGTTGGTCTTGGTTGAGTTTTCTCCCGTTGAGAATGAAAAGCCTTAGTGCTCTTGTTTTAAAATGAACTCACTCATATTTTGGAAATCTTTTAGCCGAACTACGGCGTTTTGATCCTTACCTTTCATGGAAGGTACGTAGGCAACGGGTTCATCCGTTCAAACACAAAAATAATAAATTGTACATTCTTTTCTCATCTTCCCATTCATGTTTGCACAATATGTCATAAACAAATAAACATTTTTATACAACAAGTGTAAAAAGGGCTCCCTAGGAGTACCTAGGACGTTTTGGGTGCCTAACACCTTCCCATTGCGTAATTAACCCCTTACCTAGATTCTCTGATCTTTTCATTAGTTTTCTATGTGTAAAACTTCTTAGGCTTTTGTTCGCTTTTTAGCCAATCCTTTGGATAAATAAAAGTGTGGTGGCGACTCGATTTCTTTGTATGCTTTGCTTATGGTTTAATCAATAAATCATATAGCGACGAATACACCGCTACAGAAAAGTGGCGACTCTACTGGGGATGACATTAGACCTTCCTTGGTGGTTTTGCCTACTTTTCACCCTTGTTGTGTGATATATTGTTATTTGTTATTTGACATATTTTTGTACAATTTGGGATAACTGTATTGATTGTAATGTTTGAATTGCTTGATATACAATTGCTGTTTGCTTTGGTGATCTCTGTGAGATGAGTTCTATACCCGAACTCGAGTGCACTTTAGGATAGGAGAATGGCGTAGTCTTGTTGACTGGTGTGGAGTATTCCTTAGCCAGTTGACTTGCGAGTCCATTCACTTGGTGGAGGTCATGTTGGATTAATAATGTCACACAAGTTATTTGTGGTTAGGCATTATTCTTTCTATCATGTGCCTTAGAAGCCAAGGACCGTAGTTTACCAAGCCCATCTTGGCCTATTTTTAGGACGTAGTGCGGAGGTCGTTCAGATGTCAGATCTGATGCGATTGTTACGCGATACTACACTCATAAGAGTCTCTCTTGAGAATATTTTTGGAATACGAGTATTCGTTCCTCCGATAATATCCGAAAGATGGGACGATGATTATGGGAACCTCTGGTAGAACATGTCTGGCAGGTTTAAACCCTAGTACACTCCCTTTGGGTGGTTCTTAACCGAGACTCCATGCTCGTGACTCTCAGCAAACCCGTGATTCATGGTTGAGTCGTTCAAATATCCTTAATATCAATGGAACTTGGGTGTCGATAAGGTGTAAACCATAATCCGCCAAAATGGATGGTTGATATTAAGGATGTTTGAGCCGGTTCACGTATTGTTAATATCAATGGAACTTGGGTGTTGATAAGGTGAAAACCATAATCCACCAATGCAGGTTGGTTCCTAACCCTATTGAATTCAATGATCCTTCTCCTTCTCCAAATTTTGAATTCCCTGTGTTTGAAGTCAAGGCGGAAAGTGATGTAGAAGTAAGTGATGAATTATCTCGTCTTCTTGAGCAAGATGAAAAGACCATTCAGCCGTTCGAAGAGTTGATTAAGTTAGTCAACTTGGGTTCCGAGGATGATGTGAAGTAAGTCAAGATTGGGTCTCGACTGTGTCCAGAGTTCAAGAAGGGGTTGATTGATCTTCTTCGAGAGTATTCAGATGTGTTTGCTTTGTCCTATCAAGACATTCATGGTTTGGATTCTGATATTGTAGAGCATATATTAGCGTTGAAGCCAGAATGCCCGCCAGTCAGGCAGAAGTTAAGAAGAACGTATCCTGATATGGCTGTGTAGATTAAAGAGGAAGTGCAGAAACAGATTGATGTCGGTTTCCTTGTGACCGCTGAATATCCGCAATGGGTGGCCAATATTATGCCTGTGCCAAAGAAAGATGGAAAAGTACGCATGTGTGTCGAGTACAATGATTTGAATAAAGCCTGTCTGAAAGATGATTTCCATCTGCCACACATTGATATGTTGGTAGACAATACTGCTAAATTCAAAGTCTTTTTGTTTATGGATGGATTTTCCGAATATAATCAGATCAAGATGGCACCCAAAGATATGGAAAAGACCACATTCATTACACCTTGGGGAACATTCTATTATAGAGTGATTCCTTTCGGTTTAAAGAATGCTGGTGCAAGTTACCAGAGAGCAATGACTACTATTTTCATGATATGATGCATAAAGAGATTGAAGTTTATATCAATGACATGATTGCTAAATCAATTGATAAAGAGGAACATGTTGAGCATTTGTTGAAGCTTTTCCAGCGTTTGAGGAAATATAAACTCCGCTTGAATCCCAATAAGTGTACTTTTGGTGTTCGTTCTGGTAAGTTGTTAGGCTTTATTGTCAGCGAGAAGGGTATTGAAGTTGATCCTGCCAAGGTCAAAGCAATACAAGAGATGCTTGCGCCCAAAACTAAGAAGCAAGTCAGAGGTTTTCTCGGCCACTTGAATTATATCTTCAGATTCATTTCCCACATGACTGCCACATGTGCGCCTATATTCAAGCTTCTTCGGAAAGATCAATCTTGTGATTAGACCGAAGACTTCCAGAAAGCTTTTGACAGTATCAAGGAATATCTGCTTGAGCCTCTGATTTTGTCTCCACCTTGTAAGACCCCAATTTTGTCCCTGAGATCTCTCATGACATCATAACATTGCATTACATAGCCTCAAGGATCTTTGAGCATCTTGGCTTCCCTTCCCTTTGGGTAGGGATCTCTTGTGAGTGGTTCTGATCACCAAGCATGCTTGCATTATATATCATTGCTTTTATCATTTCATTTACTAACCAAAAGTACAAAAATATGTCATTAACCTTTGTTACTTGCAGTTCAAGCAATCACAGGTCAAGCACATCCTGAGCATCCATTGTGCAAGAGATGATGGTATTTTCTTGAGATATGGACCACATGATCATTCCTAAGAGCTTATATGAGCTAGGGTTTCATTTTGAAGCAAAATTCCCAAGTGGTGAAGGCCCAAGTTCATCAGAGCATTTTCAGGTCATCTGAAGACCAGATAGTCAACTGTGCAGTCAACTGAGGACTTTGAGATTGGGGAGATGATTGAAATACCTCATTCATGTTCAAACAACATCCATTTGACATTTCAAACATTCATATTGAATATTTTGAGGTCATATCAAAAGTTTCCAAAAATGGAAAGTGACCTGTAATTTCAAGTTTCCTAAAATGGAAAGTTTTAGTTCACATTCAACTTAACTTTTCCAACATCAAAGAAGTTTCAAATGAATTTTTGTTGAACATGAAAGTTGTAGATCTTTCTCTCCTCTTTTCAAAAAGTCCAAGATCATGACCATCTGATGAAGGGTTGAGAAGTTATGGCCCAAGGATCACAAAGTGTACATGGAAGTTCAACATGGCATAACTTTGGCTACAAAACTCCAAATTGGTCCACTCTTTTTGCAACATGCTCCTTAAGACCAATATTTTTCAAATCAACCATTGCATTGCATGAAAATAGCCTATATGATTACTTGTTCATACATGTACATTTTGGAGGGAAATTCAAGAATTCAAAATTGGTGGATCACACAAGCAAAATACCAATGCCATATTGATTATTGAATGATTTTAAATGATTTTGCACCTCAGCATGGCACTGTTCACGTGTGAATTCCACATGCTAAACACACTTGCATTTTTTGCACTACACCTTACATTTCACTAATCATGTTTAGCATTTGCCTAATCCATTTTTCAGCATCATTAACACATGGTATATAAGCTAAATCATAACAGAAATTGCGATAACAACATATTCTAGATCTGAAATTCACATTCCCTCCATTTTTTATCTCACTTCAAATTTCAAGATTCTTCACACAAACACCAATTTTCTTTGCATATTCTTGCTTATCATGGATCATTCAGTAGGAATCCACGTTTGGTTTGAAGAATTTGATCAAGAATCAAGCAGATCAAGCATATGAGCATGTCCATGGATTTTTGAAATTGATCTTGATTCAAGCTGTTTCCATTGCTAATTTTTATTCAAAGCTTCAAATCAAGGTTCAGGAAGTTGATCTGGAACTGGAGGAAGCTTGAGCACGTGAATTCAATACACTGCAAGTTCAGGTAGGTGAAATTCGATCATCACATTTTGCCAATTTCTTGCCATAAACATGTAGATCCTGTTGTGCTGAGAATGCTGATAGTTTTAGATTTTGATTTGGCTTAGAAATAATCATGATATGTTGAATTCAAGTTTGGATGTTCAATATTGTTTTCGTTCGATCCATGAGATATATGATGAATTAGGTGAAATAAACATGATATTTGAGATCTACTGGTTGAGACCTTTCGAACGGTGTATGGCATGGTGAATTCTGGAAAAAAAATTGAATCTCCTCCGCCTGGCTGGCCGGAGAAGACGGTTGTAACAACCGTCCACCGCCGCCTGCAATGTCTGCTAGGGTTTGTCCACATGTGTGTCCATGCATGCGCCTGCTTGGCACTTCCATTGGTCCATATCCTCTTGATCGCGCCTATGTGATATTTGACCTCTTATGTGGTTGCCACTTCATTAAATGAAGTGTTGCGTTTTGATGAGCATGCTTGAACCTCCTTCACCTGTGTTCGAATCCTGGCTATGCATTTGTGATTTTATTTTTGAGCGCTTCCTTGATCCATGCAAACCTGTGCTCGATTCTTGGCCAATGCATTTGTGTTTTATTTTTTTGTGAAGCGCGCCTTGGACTTTTGTGTCCTGTGTTCAATTCCTGGCTTCAGCACTTTTTCAAATTTCATTCAAACTTCATTTCCCTCCATATTTCATGTTATTTCAAATATTTTCATGCACTTTTAAAAAATCACCAAAAATAGTAGATTAATCCAATTTGGTCCCAATTTTTTTTTCACTTTCTTGTTTTAATCTCTAGATTTTTATAGCATTTATTTCATGATTTTTGTGTTTCTGGATTTCTAATTGTGATTGTTTGTTTGAACATGATGCCAAATTGACATGCTACATTCATTGCCTTGTGAAATGCTCATTGTTTATCCAATTGATTTGAAATTTGACATGCTTAATCCTCATATGTTATATGATCTTTGAGCTTTGGTTTGGAATTTTTATGACATGCTATCACTGTTTTGGACACATGATCATGTAGTGTGACAATTTGTGTCACACTTTGGATGTTGCATTTGTTCATTTTCATTCATACACCAATTGAACTCTTCTGGATCTGATTTTCTGCATGATGCTTGTTCATAACATGTGGAATATACACAAAAAATTTCATGATCATTGGTTGCTTTTCTGTTTTGATTTGGATTTTATAATTTGGATGTCCAATTTTGATCACATTGTTTGCCTTTGCTTTACCTTGATCATGTGATGCCTTTGCCTTATGAATTGCTCTTGGTCCTTTTAAGGACATCTTCTTGATTGTTTAAATGTGCATTATGAAAAAGATCAACTTCTGTTTTGGTCATTTGAATTGCTTTTGAACCTAGTCTTTGTACTAGTGGTTTGTACACATACTAATAGTGCTTTGTGTTTCAGGTTTAGGCATTTAGCATTGATGTTTGGTTTGATCTCACCTTGTGAGATGCAAATACCTTTGAGCAATAACTCTTGCTGTTTTGTAGGTTCTAATTGATGCTCATTGCCTCACTTGTTTGCTTGAGCACTGTTCATTGAGTTGTTGTTTGGTTTCTCTGTTTGTTGTTTGATTGTCTGACTGAGATACTAATTGTTTAAGCTTTTGTACAGGTACATTAGTAGCTTGCTAGCTTTGCTTTTGCATAAGCCTTGGATTGTGGTTGATACACCACTGAGGTAGTTTAGCCTCCTTCTCCATGTAGTCTGGAAGTCCTGTCACCTTTTTGGCAGACATTTGGCTGAAGTCCTCCTTATGTGGCCATGTTTGTGATTGTTTACATTTGTGCCAAAGACCTTCAAGTGAGGCATGTTACTTGTTAAGTCCTCTTAAGTGAAGAGGAAATTGACAGATAGAAGGGATTAGCAATCAATCCCCTGTTATTCTGTGAGTCGTTCTTTATGCTCGCACTACGTGTTGATGCTCTAGAACACATACCCAAGATCTTTGTATAGAGTCAGTCAAGTGGAATAGGGTCCCTCTTTCTGGATCCCCACACTTTCATTGTCTTGAGCTCACCCAGGCCAGGGTTAAGAGCATGAGGTCTAATCCTCATTTCCATCTTTGATCAGCTTCACCCTAACTCTCAATGTTAGTGGTTAAGAGTTTTTGTTTACACTTATACAGTTTGGCTTGTTTGTCGAGGTTGATATGACCCCTCTTGACTAAAGCCCGCCCTTGTGTGAAGCCTTTTGTTTGTATATAGAGTGTGATGCTTGACCATTTGTGTTGATGTTTGATATGTGTGCCTTTGTGCATTGCTTTCCTTTTGAGCATTATTTGTATATCATTACCATGATCATTGCTCATTCCTTGTGACATTTACCTTGTCCTTTTGAGGAGTCAGATATAAGTCCATCTATTGGCATTTTGTTTACTTTGTGTTACTAGGAGTTGGATGTAAGCCCATTTATTGGCATTCTGTTTCCTTGGAGTCGAGTGTAAGCCCATATATTGGCATCTTGTTTCCTTTTGTTGTGGTTCTCTGAGACTTGCTTTATTTGCTTTTGCCTTGTGTTTCCTAATTCCAAAGGATGGTACTTGCTTGGATCATCTCTATGATCTCAAGAGATGAACACCTAGTGTGATTGCATTCTTTCACCCACCTCTTGCATGCTTAACCTTGATACTTTTCCATCTCTTAACCCAAAACCAGAAAACTCTTGTGCAAACATCTGACTTTTTTTCAACATTAGAAACCTAAGCCTTAGGCTTTTGATTCTCAAACTTTCTTTTCATAACACTCATTGTGAATTGAATCTTTTAATCAACTTTGACCATTTTGTACATACTTCTAATTGGTTAATTCAACCCACTCAAATCTCTTTTGTGGTTCCAACAACCATTTCTCAATCAAATTTTTCATAACCATTTGCTATTAGGTTTGAGTTATCTTTGTGGTAGATATAATACTCACCTTTGTCCTTAGTGATCGAATTGTAAGGCTTCCATGCTTATTATAGGGTTAACCCCTCACTAGCATGTCGAACCTATTCTCACATGGTGGACTTGTGGTTTTTCAGGTCGAGTTTTCTCCCTTTGATAACAAAAGACCTTAGGGCTTTTGGACCAATCAATCCACTCATTTGTTTTGAAATCTTTTAGCCGAACTACGAGGTTTTGATCCTTATCTTTCATGAGAGGGTACGTAGGCAATGGGTTTCATCCATTCAAACACAAAAAATGTAAAAAACTTGTACATTCTTCTCTCATCTCTTCAATCATGTTTGCACAAATAAATTTCATAAACAAATAACCTTACAACAAGCGTGAGAAGAGCTCCCTAGGAGTACCTAGGATGCTTTGGGTGCCTAACACCTTCCCATTGCATAACCAACCCCCTTACCCAGATCTCTGTTCTTTTGCTAGTTTTTGTACAAAACTTGTAGGTTTTTGTTCGCTTTCTAACCTTTCCTTTGGATAAATAGAAGTGCGGTGGCGACTCGACTTTGTATGATTTACCTCAGATTTAGTCAATATCTTCGATGGTGACGAATACACCGCTACACACCTGTTGAAGGAAAACCATTGATCATGTATCTGACTGTGCTTGATGAGAGTATGGGTTATGTTCTTGGTCAGCAAGATGAGACTGGAAAGAGAGAATTTGCAATTTACTACCTCAGTAAGAAGTTCACCGACTGTGAGACTCGGTATTCTATGCTTAAGAAGACTTGTTGCGCATTGGCTTGGGCTGCTAAGCGTCTGCATCAATATATGTTGAATCATACCACTTGGTTGATATCCAAAATGGATCATATCAAGTATATATTTGAGAAGCCTTCTTTAACTGGGAGGATTTCCCGTTGGCAGATGTTGCTATCAGAGTATGATATTGAATACCGATCTCAGAAAGCGATCAAAGGTAGTATCTTGGTTGACCATTATTATCAGCCAGTGCAATATGACTTTCCTGATGAAAAGATTTTGTACTTGAAAATGAAAGATTGTGATGAACCATTGCTTGAAGAAGGGCCAGAACCTGGTTCCAGTTGGGGCATGGTATTTGATGAAGCTGTTAATCAGTATGGAAATGGAATTGGGGCAGTGATCATTACTCCTCAAGGCACGCATCTACCATTTACAGCTAGATTAACTTTCAAGTGTACGAACAATATGGCAGAATATGAAGCTTGCATTATGGGGCTCGAAGAGGCCATGAATCTCAGAATCAAGTATTTGGATGTCTTTAGAGATTCAGCTTTGGTTGTGAATCAGATCAAAGGTGAATGGGAGACAAATCAACCCGGTTTAATACCATATAGAGATTATGCGAGGAGGATTTCAACTTTCTTTGTAAAGGTTGAGTTTCATCATATCCCTCGAGATGAAAACCGGATGGAAGATGCTATTGCAACATTGGCGTCAATGATTATGGTGAAATATTGGAATGAAGTTCCCAATTTGTCTGTGATGCGTCTTGATAGGCCAGCTCATGTGTTTGCTGTTGAAGAGATCAAAGACGAGAAGCCGTGGTATTAGGACATCAAATGTTTCCTCCAAAGTCAGATTTACCCGCCTGGGGCATCTTTGAAGGATAAGAAGACTTTGAGAAGATTAGCCGGTAATTTTTACTTGAATGGTGATATACTGTACAAGAGAAACTTTGACATGGTTTTTCTCAGATGCGTGGATAGACACAAAGCAGACTGGTTGATGACCGAAGTGCATGAAGGTTCCTTTGGTACTCATTCCAATGGACATGCAATGGTAAAGAAAATGTTGCGAGTAGGTTACTATTGGATGACAATGGAATCTGACTGTTGCAAATTTGGGAAGAAATTCCACAAGTGTCAAATTTATGCTGATAAGATTCATGTTCCTCCGACACTATTGAATGTTATTTCTTCCCCATGGCCCTTCTCCATGTGGGGAATTGATATGATTGGGATGATTGAGCCCAAAGCTTCGAGTGGACATCGTTTCATTTTAGTGGCAATTGACTACTTCCCAAAATGGGTTGATGCAGCATCGTATGCTAATGTAACCAAGCAAGTCGTTGTAAGGTTTATCAAGAATCAGATCATATGCTGCTATGGTGTGCCAAACAAGATCATTACTGATAATGGATCGAACTTGAATAACAATATGGTAGAATCCCTTTGCAAAGATTTCAAGATTGCACATCATAATTCTTCTACCTACAGACCTAAGATGAATGGGGTTGTTGAAGCCGCAAATAAGAACATTAAGAAGATTATTCAGAAGATGGTTGTCACATATAAAGATTGTAATGAGATGCTCCCATTTGCTTTGCATGGGTATCGTACATCTGTCTACACTTCCACAGGGGCAACCCCTTTCTCTCTTATATATGGTATGGAAGCAGTGCTCCCCATAGAGGTTGAGATTCCTTCATTGCGTGTGCTCATGGAAGCCAAGTTGACTGAGGCTGAATGGTGTCAAATTAGGTTTGACCAGTTGAATTTGATCGAAGAGAAGAGATTGACTGCCATGTTTCATGGTCAGTTATATCAGGAGAGAATGAAAAAAGCTTTTGATAATAAGGTCAGACCTCGTGTGTTTAGAGAAGGTGACTTTGTGCTCAAAAAGATCTTGTCGTTCAAACCAGATTCTAGGGGAAAATGGACTCCTAGTTATGAAGGCTCATATGTTGTTAAGAGTGCCTTTTCAGGCGGTGCTTTGATTCTTACAACTATGGATGGTGAAGAGTTCACTCGTCCTGTGAACATAGATGTAGTCAAGAAATACTTCGCCTAAAAAATAAAAAAAGAACAGCTCGCTAAGTTGAAAACCCGAAAGGGCGGCTTAGGCAAAAATGAGTGTCTCGATGGATTGAAAACCTGAAAGGGCGATCCAGGCAAAAATTAGAGACATAAAAACAGAAAAAAAATTCCCGATAAGTTGAGTACCCCACTTTGGGGCAACTTATGCAAAAATTAGGGATTATGGCAAGTAACTGCAGTCTGCTGATCGACCACTATCGGAAAGACCTTAGTTGAGCACGAGGGTTGACGTCGATTCATCATCCCAGTAGCGGTCAAGAGCACAGTGGATATCAAGAGTTGGTAGAAGGATTAAGGATCATTTATATTCAATGTAACCTTTTTCCTTGTAAATTACCATTTTTCAACTTTGTAAAAATCTATGGAGTCTTGTCATTTACAGACTACCATCATATTAAATAAAGTTGAGCTTTTGTCCAAATTGTTTCTACTCTTATTTACTTCAGCCAATAGTCTAAATTTTATTATGATCATTTAGGAAATTTAAATTTTTTAATCAAAATCATTTTTTTCTTAAAAAATATATAAAAACAAGAAATGTTCAAAGCAATTAAAAGGGAGTATCAATAGCACTTCAAAGAGCAGCAAGTCCTTAAGTGCTAAGCATCAGAGGTTCCCCAAGTGGTTAACCCTTCGGGTATGTTCCCTAGCAGAGTTCTGATTCAGTTCCCCAAGTGCTAAGCATCAGAGGTTTCCCAAGTGCTAAGCATCAGAGGTTTCCCAAGTGCTTATCATTGTTTCTACTCTTGTTTGTGTTGATCCGGTTCCCCTGCGAAGTGTTTGTTCCCTAGCAGAGTTCCGATTCTTTTCCCCGGCTAAGTTGGTTGATTCAGTACCTTGCGGTGTGTTATTTCCCGATAGTGTTTCTGTGTTCCCCAACAGAGATCGCGTTTCTTCAGCAAGTTTGATCTTCAGTAGAGTAAGATGTTTTCCCCAGTAGATCGTATTGGTTTCCCCACCAGTCGCGTTGGACTCGCTCCCAGTCAGAGTTTCCTCCTGGTTTCTGAGCAGTTGTTTTGTCTTTATCTTCTGTATAGTTGTCTCCCATTTGATATGGCGTTGACCTAAAATTCCCTGCATACTCGATAACTTCTCCTCTCCTCAGCGGATCTCCTCCCTCGGCTAGATTTGAGCCTTTGGTTTGTTGATTTCTCTGTTCTCCAGCAGTTGTCTCACTCTTTTTGGGGATTGATCGAGGATTGTACCGATGATTCAAATTCTTTGTGACACCTTTGTATCCTTCGTGATCGTTTTGTCAGCATAATCATCATCATCCATATATATATATATATATATATATATATATATATATATATATATATATATATATATATAATTTCATAATTTGCATATTGACACCACCATATTTGATTGATTTGTCGATTTGAGATTCTCATTCTCTGTATGGCGGTACTTTATCCCCATACGAGTTCGGTGTCTGTCCTCCCTCAATTGTAGAATGTCTTCCCCTTAGACAGAAAGACTTTAACCTTTCTCCTCTTCCCCATCGAGTTGTTCCTCGTGGATGATTATTACTTCAGTTTCCTTCCCAATTGATTATCTAGATGGAATCACTCTCCTTGAGTTATGTCCTCAATGGGTTGAGTCTTGATTAACGGTTTCTTTCTAGCTCTTACCTAGATATATGCTTTGAGTCTCCTAAAAGCTTATTACCCAGTAACTAGTAATATTCTTCTTAGTTTGCAGTTTGTTACTTCTTGCCCAATACTCAGCAAAAGTATCCCAGTTTTCCCAGCAGTGGAGTCCCTGGTGGATTCATTTTTTCTGATTCCCCAAGAAGTATATCCTTGATATGTTCACCCTAACCTGTGACATATATCTTTCTCTCCCCTGCCTGAGTTTATCCTTGATATGCTCATCCTAACTGATGACGGATATTCTCATCCTTGGTGTTCTACCCAGTAAAAAGGTAGTTGTAATCCCTATTGTGTTCCCTAGAGAGTTCATCTTTGATATGTTCATCATGACCGATGACGGGTTTCCTTCTCTTTGTGGTATTCTACCTAGTAACCAGTAGTTGTAAACCCTACTTTTTCACATAGAGTCTATCCTTGATATGTTCATCCTAACCGGTGACGGATTTTCTCTTTGATGGTATTCTATCCAGTAACTGATAGGTGTAATCCCTATTTTCTCCCCTCTCAGAGTCTATCCTTGATATGTTCACTTTAACCGGTGACACATTTTCTCTTTGATGGTCTTCTATCCAGCATTTGATAGATGTAATTCCTACTTTTTGTTCAGTTGGTTTATCCTTGATATGTTTATCTTAACCGATGACGGGTATCCTCCTTGACAATCCCAGGCAAGTCTATCCTTGATATGTTCATCTTAACCGATGACGGATCTTCTTCCTTGTTGAGTCTATCCTTGATATGTTCATCCTAACGATAACGGATATTCTCACCTTTGATCTTCTGCCCAGTAATTTGATAGTTGTAAATCCTATTTTTCTGCAGTTTTCCCCAGCAAGGTTATTCTTACCCAGTAACCGGTAATTGTAATACCCCAAAATTTACCCTTCATTTTTCCTGGAAAAAAAAAAGAGAAAACGAAAAAAAAAAACGAAAAAAAAAAGAAAAAAAAAGTTAAAAATAAATAAATAAATAAAATATAACAAATTTTTTTGGACTTGGGTCTCCCTCATTTGAGCCCACTACCCACGAAAATCAGTCTATAAATACTGAAGTTTCAGTAGAGGAAAAGACACTTGGAGTTACACTGGGAGATTCACTGGAGAAAGATTT
Source organism: Lathyrus oleraceus (assembly GCF_024323335.1). Taxonomy (NCBI): domain Eukaryota; kingdom Viridiplantae; phylum Streptophyta; class Magnoliopsida; order Fabales; family Fabaceae; genus Lathyrus; species Lathyrus oleraceus. The sequence goes on from NC_066585.1 coordinate 180,681,760, forward strand.
TGGGAGAAAAGCAAAATACTCTGAGGTTTCCTTGGAACAAAACCCTGAGGAAAAAGATAGTGAGAGAAGAACTAACAGAGTTCAGAGCAGCCTCCAAACCCTGAAGGGAACTCAACTGCACAGAATCACCTTTGCCTCACATAAACCCTAAAGATTTTTTGTAAACCTCACGGGTGCAACTCAATTTCAATCAAGCTCTCCAATCAGGTTTGCCCTATATCCATCATCTTTATGCCTTTAATTTGAATGCTTTGAATGTATGAGGTATTATGGGTGAATTTGATACCCTTTTGATGCATGTGTTTGACAAGAGGTTTAGGCCTCCTACCCTTGGTTGCTTTTTGTGAGCTTTTTGTGAATTTTGATGGAATTATTCATGTGGTTACATTTTGATTTAGGGGCAACTCTTGGTTACCCTATTTTGTTTCTCTAACCTGTTTGTTGAGTTTTTTTTTGTGAGGGTTCACATGACGTTTGCAGGGATAACTTGCGTGGTTTCCCACTTTATTTGTGGGATACCCCCTGGAGGTTCATTCCGATTATCTGTACTGACCCACTTTCTTTGATGATGTTAGCTTGGAAGGATCTCAGGGTTTCCCATTCCTCTAATTGCTGTTACTTCGGATCTTTATCCGCGTGGTACTTTTACATTTTTCCTGCATTTTACTGCTTTCCTAGCTGGAAGACCTCGATAGGAGGCAATGTTTTTGTGTTTACTTTATGCAGGTTCCTTTGTCCAGGGTTAAGAGCTATGAGGTCTTATCCTCATTACCCTTTTGCATGCGCGTTCCTACAATGCAAACAAACCCTTCATTGATTTTTCTTCTCCATAACACACGTTTACTCCTTCTACTACAGGTGAGTAAGTCTCCAAAGGTCGAGCATCCGGTAGATTGTGTAGTAACGTCGTTCGTCCAAAACCCAATCCATAACCCCGTAGTTAGCCGAACTACGGCTTGCTCTGATTCTCATTCCAGATGAGATACATAGGCATAAGACGCGATGTCTTAGCGAACACACATCCCCTAACCCATAGGTCAGCCGAGCTACGAAGACTCTGATTCTCATATTCAGATGAGATACGTATGCAGTAGATGCGACATCCGCGCGAGTCATTTTCATTTAACCATTTTTTTTTAGTAAATAAACACATTAGGTAAACCCATACCCTTTAGACAAAAACCACAAAAGTGGATCCCGTAGAGTACTATGGATGCGTAGGGGTGCTAATACCTTCCCTTCGCATAACCGACTCCCGAACCCAAGATTTGGTTGCGAGACCCCGTCTTGTCCTTTCCTTTTTCAGGTTTACTTCGAGCGTTTCCTTTCCCTCCTTTGGGATGAATAACGCACGGTGGCGACTCTTCTGTCTTTTTCTTTCACCGGTTGTTTTTTTCGCGCACTGTATTTTTCAGGTTGCGACAGTAATGAATACTCCCTCCTGGCTTTTCCTCAACGAGTCATCCTTGATATGTTCATCCTAACCGGTGGCGGGTGTTCTCTCTATCAGATCTTTATTATCTCCTTACCGAGTAACAGGTAATAGATAATAGATTTTTGCTCCTCTTGTGTTGAAGTTTATTTCTTCCCCAGTTGAGTTGAGCGCGCATTTCCTTAGTGAAATCGCTTTCCCTGTATGATTCAAGTAGTTCAGTTTTATCCTAACTTACTCGTATCCCCTGCAGATGTTGTGGTTTCCCTGGCTGAGTCTTTCCATTTTGTATGGAATTCCTCTAGTCTCCCAATAGTTTTAAGTAGTAGCATGGCCTATGCATAACCCCTTTAGACCCCAGAGTCTCTGTATCCCCAGTAAGTGTTCCTTACGGAATGCATTATACTCCTGCGGACTTTCGGTCTCTGATTTCTTTTCCTTTGTGGCAATATTTCCCCACAAAGAATTTACTTTTGCATTCATATCATATGCATCATGAGGTCTCTTAGGGACCAAAATTTGTTTCTATATGTTGTTATTTGAGCCCATTCTACTGAGTCGACATGAAGATTTTAACCTTCGCCTCCTCAGTTAGGATGTCCTTAAATAGGGGCAGCTGTAAGACCCCAATTTTGACCCTAAGATCCCTCATGCAATTTCATCATATGCATTAGCATTGGGATCATACCTTGGCATTACCCCTCTTTCATTGGGTTTATTTTGGGAGAGGTCACCATGCACTATGTGATTGTATCATACTTGTATATCATTATTTACTAACCAAAATACAAAAATATGTCTTTGCATTTGCCTAACTCTTTTATAGGTAGGGCATGATCTCCATTGATCTATCAAGTTCATATCTAGGGTTTGAGACCCTCATGACAAAGAGCACAACCATGAATTAATTCAAGAATGATTATGAGCATCATATATGAGTTCCATTGATTACTGCATGTTATCTTGATCAAGTTTTCTTCAAGTGTTTGAAGGTGATTTGCCTTGGAAACCCTAGTTTGACTGGGTATCTTGAGTAACTTCTCCAACATGCTATCTCAACAATTGATCAAATTTCTCAAGGGACACTTCAAAATTCATCATATTATGAATATATGATCTACCATGACCCTAAAATGTCAAAATAATTGAAGGTTAGCAAGTTGGTTGATGGTGGTTGGCCTGATGAATTCATCTGATCAAAACTGGGTTTCCCTAGACCCTATCTCCTACAATTTCAACCATATGAAAATGATTCCAACTGAAAAGTTACTATAAATGACATTCCAAATAACTTTCATGTTGAGACCTAGAGCTATTTTGGCTTGGAAAATCATTTTCTATGTTGAAACATTATAGGTCATTTTGTCTTAACCCTAATTTGAAAGTCAACTTCCCAAGGCCGTAACTTGCTCAATTTTTATGAGATGAAATATTTCCAAGTTACACAATCAAATTCAAGATGTCTAATTCAGCTTTTATGTTTGGAGTGAGAGCTAATTCAACTTTTATGAGCATGTGATATGAGGTTACATTATAGGTCATTTTTTACCTATACCAATGAACAAGTGATTTTTCCAAACTTCAAAAATGCATAACTCTATCATTGTAAATCCAAATGACATGAAATTGGTAACCATTTTGAATGTCTTTTAAAGGGCTATAACTTTGATGAATACACTTTTCTAATTTGAAGCTCACATAAAAAGTTAAGTAAGGTGGAATAATGAGATATATGGCTTGACACTTAGAAAAAATTTCAACATGTTCAAATTTCCAAACTTCCACCTCAAAATTCTCCATGTTCCAAGCTCCCAATGAAAAAGTGTTCAACATAAAACTTGTTCCCCTTGATCTAAGCTTTCCAAAGAACCCAAGTTCATGCATTTTGGACAAAGATTGTTAGGTCTTTGCATGGCTTTAACAGGGCTGCATCATTGGAAAGAATCAATTGCACAAACTTCAGTTCATAATGCCTTGCCATTCAAGCTTCCTTTAGACCTCAATTGGATTCATTTTGGATCTTTTTGCATTGCATCATGGGCCTGTACATGCCCATGCACTCGTGCCATCAACATTTCCAATTTTGGAAAGATTTTGAAGTGTGCAAATATCATTGCCTTTGGCTATAAATAGAAGGCCTCTAAGCTCATTTGAACAACACTTTGCGCACCAGCTTTTCCCCCCATTGAAACCCTCTCATTCTAAAGGAAAACTGAGAAATTTCAATTTGAAATTTGAGTTTGAATCTCAACTATTGGAGATTCAAGAACTCCAGGATCCAAAGCCTTGCAACCTTTTTAATCACTTCCTGCTAGCTTCTCAAGTGTGATCAGATCATGTTTGGAGCAAGCAACATCAAGAACTACATAGCATTGAAGGTAATTTTCAGAAAACTTCATCTCTCCGATTCTCACTCAATTCTAATCAATTCTCTTGGATCTTTGGTTGTCTGAAGTCCTACCAATGTAGGCAAGAAGATTGAGTTGCTTAGAGGTCAAATCGAAGCAACTCAGTTAACACACCTGAAAATTCAACTCCTCATATTTTTTTATATATTTGGAGTTAGTTGAAATTGAGGTCAGATTCGTGCTCTACGCTATTTTTCTTTCAGATCATGTCCTCCTTTTTTCATTTGGTGATGGTTGAAGGTGGACCAGAGTGGTGAGGTCCACCAGAGAAGAAGACCGAAGTTACAGCTCCGACCGTGTCTTGGAACGTCTCCAACCATATGATCCTTTTGAAATGTTTTAATCTCACGCGTTGGTTCTGATTACCATCCATGCAACGCATTGACTAATGTCCATTGTGGAACGCACGCTGAGGACCACTAGATATGCCACCTCAATTAATGAGGGAGATCAAGTGGTCCACATTTTTTTGTTATTTTCTAATTTTCTTTTATTCCTTTTATTTTCATTAATTCATATTAATTTTAATATTGATACAAAAAATATGAGAATTTCACAAAAAAAATTCAAATAATTTCCTCTTTCATATTTTGAATTAAAATTCTTTTTTGGATCATTATTAATATTTTTCATTATTTAATTGATTTTGTGATTATTTTTAATTGTTTAAAAATACTTTTAAGTCTTTAAAAATTCTGAAATTTTTTCTCCAAGGTCCTTTGACCTTGTTTGACCTATGATAAATCTCATGGCCATTTCTTTGGTGTTTTGATGAAGTTTTAGGAATTTGGCAAACCATATTTAATTTAAATGCCTTATTTTAGTCTTTTTAATTTGAATAAATGCCAATTAATTGTGTTGACCAATTGTGATGACTTGTTTGAGTTTGACTCTTGTTTGTTGGGCCTTGGTCAAGGTTGATTTGACTTTGTCAAGTTAATATAATTGGATTTAGGGGATTGATGGAATGTACATTCCATATCCCAAAATGAATGGATGATATTAATTTGGTAAAAGTCCTCCTTTGACCAATTTGAGTTTTGATTTATTCCCCCCCCCCCCCCCCCTCCCCTCTTCATCTCATTCCCATTCTTTATACATTCATCTCTTTTGGCCTATGATATCTCAAAGTCCTAAGGCTAGTTGATTGAAAAATCAACATGAGTATGAATGAGATTAGGTCACCTTTTTTGCATATTCTTTTTGTGTGTGGTATATTTCATGAGCATAGTCCATTATAATATGTCTTTAATATGCATTAACACCAAAATTTTATTGCCCGACCTCAAATAGTTATGACTTCTTCATAAGTCCAATTACAATTGCTTAACATAACGCTAAATTTGTGACACAAAAGGCATATCATTCTAGTCAGTGAGATTGTAAGTCTCCCCTCTTTCATGGTATTGTGTGGAAACTTGGCCTTTTTTCCTTCCTTTGGAAGATATCTTGGCTCAGGGATCCATGCTTGTGATAAGTGGGTTGAGTGTTCTCCAAAGAATGACTTAAAAATGAAAAGCAAAAGCAAAATAATACTAATTTCTAACTCATTAACTACTAACTTTTAATTTCAAAGCCATTTACTTTAATGTCATTTAATTTTAGCTTTTATTCATTTGCCATTATTCATACCATTCTAATTGTTTATGTTAATGCAATTTTCACTTTGTCCATTTGGACCATATTGTGTGATATATCATATTTGTGTATACTTTGCTTGTTTGTGTGGTCTTTGACCATTAATGTACATAATAACAACCAAAACCCTAAAAAAACTTTTGTGTGGACTGTTGGCTTGATCTTAGACAAATGGACTTAGAATTTAGGCAACATTCCTATGCTAAAGGACTTGGCCAATGCCAACTTTTTGTGAAACCAAGTGCTTGCAATTTGGAACTTCATCTGATATATCATTCAAGATCCCTTTGAGTTCATCTACAACATGATCATTATGAAGCTGTTATTTTGAACCCGTGACTTGTGGAATTCATTTGTTACATGGGCTAATTTGAAGAAGATCATGGAGTGGCTAAAGCTTGGATATGGCTATCTTTATTTGATGCCTTTGCTCTTCAATATTGATATAATTGTGCATTTGTGTGTTGCTTAATTCTAAATGTCCAAGGGAATTTGGGGTTTCTATATGGCATTCTTGCCTATTGGATTGCTACCCGTCTGTCATATCTTTTCAACTCTTAACTTTTAATTTTGTGCATAGGATTAGTCTCTTCATCTCCTTCCCATTTCTTTAATTTCAAAATCTCTCCCTCCTTTCAAAAAACTTCTTTGTTTGAACTTGTTATTTTCTAAATTTTGACCACTTTGCAAACTAGAAACTTTGGCCTTATGCCATTGCATTTTCAAAGTTCTTTTCTTAATCGAACTTGTAAATAGACTTAACTATACTTAACTTAAACTTTCAAAAGCCAAAAAGAACTAACTCATTCAAATCATTTTTAGGCCTTTGTGCCTTTCAAACTTAATTTTGTAAAAAACAATGCATCCACTTTGAAATTTGTATCACGAACTACGAGGTTCTGATCCCACATTTTTATATTGGTACGTAGGCACAAGTCCGAAGGTCTTGTCAAACACAAAAATATAATTAATTGAATTCTTTTCTCATCCCCCCATTTATTTGTTTGTAAACATCATTTTTGTACCAAATACATATGCACACAAAAATGGCTCCCTAGGAGTACCTAGGACACTTTGGATGCTAACATCTTCCCTCTGTGTAACCAACCCCCTTACCTGTAATCTCTGACATTTTATTAGTTTTGATTTGAAAACTTCTTACTTTTGGGTTTTGTTCGTAATTTTTCCCTTTTCCCTTGGAAACAATAAAAGCGTGGTGGCGACTCTTATTATTTGATGTCTAGCTTATCCATAGCTTGATGATCATGAACTTACCACTACAGTCAAAAGCTTTCTTCATCCTTTGTTGATAGAACTGACCATGACACATGGCAGTCAATCTTTTCTCTTCAATCAAATTCAGCTTGTCATATCTGGTTTGACATTATTCATCTTCAGTTAACTTGGCTTCCATTAGCACACACAATGATGGGATCTTGACCTCTACGGGGAGCACAACTTCCATACCATATACAAGAGAGAAAGGGGTTGCCCCGGTTGAAGTGCGGATGGATGTACGATACCTCTGCAAAGCAAATAGGAGTATCTCATGCCAATCCTTGTATGTTACAACCATCTTCTGAATAATTTTCTTGATGTTCTTATTTGCAGCTTCAATAGCCCCATTCAACTTAGGTCTGTAGGGAGAATAATTATGGTGTGTAATCCTGAAGTCTTTGCAAAGAGCTTCCACCATATTATTTTTCAAGTTAGATCCATTATCAGTAATGATCTTACTTGGCACACCATAACGGCATATGATTTGATTCTTGATAAACCTTACAACAACTTGATTGGTTACATTTGCATATGATGTTGCTTTAACCCATTTTGTGAAGTAGTCAATAGCCACCAAAAATGAAATGATGTTCGTTCGAAGCTTTGGGCTCGATCATGCCAATCATATCAATTCCCCTCATGGAGAAGGGCCATGGGGAGGAAATGACATTCAATAGTGTCGGAGGAACATGAATCTTATCTGCATATATTTGACACTTGTGGCATTTCTTCACAAACTTGCAAAAGTCAGATTCCATTGTCAGCCAATAGTAACCTGCTCACAACATCTTCTTCACCATTGTATGTCCATTCGAATGAATACCAAAGGAACCTTCATGGACTTCAGCCATCAACAAGTATGCTTCGTGTCTATCCATGCATCTAAGCCGAACCATATCGAAGTTTCTCTTATATAACACATCACCATTCAGGTAGAAATTGTCGGCTAATCTTCTCAAAGTCTTCTTATCTTTCAAAGATGCCCCAGACGGGTAAATCTGACTTTGGAGGAAAGACTTGATGTCGTAATACCATGGTTTCTCATCTTTGATCTCTTCAACAACGAACACATGAGCTGGCCTATCAAGACGCGTTACAGTCAAGTTGGGAACTTCATTCCAATATTTCACCATAATCATTGAAGCTAATGTTGCAAGAGCATCTGCCATCCGGTTTTCATCTGGAGGGATATGATGAAACTCAACCTTTGTAAAGAAATTTGAAATCCTCCTCGCGTAATCTCTATATTGTATCAAACCGGGTTGATTCGTCTCCCATTCACCTTTGATTTGATTCACCACCAAAGCTGAATCTCCATAGACGTCCAAATACTTAATTCTGAGATCAATGGCCTTTTCAAGCCCCATAATGCAAGCTTCATATTCTGCCATATTATTTGTACACTTGAAAGTCAATATGGCTGTAAACGGAAAATGCGTGCATTGAGGAGTAATAATCACTGCCCAATGCCATTACCATACTGATTAACAGCTCCATCAAATACCATGCCCCAACGGGAACCAGGTTTTGGCCCTTCTTCAAGCAATGGTTCATCACAATCTTTCATCTTCAAGTACAAGACCTCTTCATTAGGAAAATCATACTGCAATGACTGGTAATCTTCAATCGGTTGGTGAGCCAAATGGTCAGCCAAGACATTACCTTTAATTGCCTTCTGAGATCGGTATTCAATATCATACTCTGATAACAACATCTGCCAACTGGCAATCCTCCAAGTTAAAGCAGGCTTCTCAAATATGTACTTGATTGGATCCATTTTGGATATCAACCAAGTAGTATGATTCAACATATATTGACGCAGACGCTTAGCAGCACAAGCCAATGCGTAACAAGTCTTCTCTAGCATAGAATACCAAGTCTCACAATCGGTGAATTTCTTACTGGGGTAGAAATTTGTGAAATTCTGGTATCAGATATGAGATGTCTAAGGTAATGTCACGACACTAATATCTGAATAATTCAAATAGGATAAAGATAAAGAATAGTAATGCAATAGACACAAGCAATTGTTTACCCAGTTCGGTCCAACTCACCTACATCTGAGGGCTACCAAGCCAGGAAGGAAATCCACTAAAATAGAATCAGTTCAAAGACTCTCCGTACACTTCAACAAGTTACAGTCTTTCTCACCTAATATCTACCCGTGCAATTTCTACCTAAGCACTCTTAGATAAGAGAACCCACTCATTTCCCTTCAATCACACCTGTGATTTTAAACAACAATTCCTTGTGAAAATAAAACACTTTTCAATAACACACACTTGATTTTACTTCACAGTTTCAATCAAATAGACACACATTTGATCTTGCTTAACAACTTTGATCAAGTAGACACACACTTGATCTTGCTTAACAACTTTGATCAAGTAGACACACAGTCTTGCTTACAAGCTTAGAGTGACAAATTACAACCACAAATCAGACCAATTCAATCATCTATGGATGAATTGAATGGCTTACAAGTCTCACGACTAAATAAGACACAAACCCTCGCTCTCTCTCAATATTTCGCTCAGTATTGGTTATGTGTCAAATCAGGTTTTCCAAGTCCCTTTTTATAGAAGCTTTCAGCTGGGCTTGGACATCTTGAAAACCCTAAACTATTTTCCAATTAAATCTTCTCATAACAGCTGGTTAGATCTCCTTGGAAAATAAGTAAATCAGGTTGTAATCAATGATTGAATGCGCCTGCAAATTAGATCTTCAATCATACATAGATTGCCATTAAATGCACAATCACATAACACATAACATTCTCCATGAATGTTTTGTGTAAAGGATGTCATGACATCGAGTCTGACATCCTGGAACAATCTTGCATAATTGCATAATTCCATTTATAATTTCCAGCAGGTACAAACATATCAGATGCCATGACATTGTATATGACATCCTGAAACAATCCTGCATAATTATGTTTTCCATTTAAACTCCAGCAGGTACATAGATATCTTAAGTTAAGACATCACATACAACATCTTGTGAACACTCTTTGTTTTACCAAAATTGCTACCAACACTTAGAACCAACAAACTCCCCCTTTGGCAAATTTTGGCTAAAACATATATCTGTCCATTATGTTCACAAGAGAAACTATCAGCAGTTAAACAACAGTTTAAGCAGCAGCAGAAGCAAACACAATTACTAGTTATAGCTACTAGTAATACACACATGCACAAGGGTACTTCTTCTCCCCCTAAATCTGTGCAACACAAACAGAATTACTAAATATAGATGCAACTAGTAAGACACACAAATGCACAAGGATACTTCTTCTCCCCCTAAATTTGTGCACCACATACATCTCATTTAATAATAACAGCACATGTAACCACGACACCTGTAACAGTCAAAATATCATTCTGACATCTGCTTCAAAATCACTTGTGCACCACATCAGACATCCCCTTTGACATCTGTAAACAGAACAACATTCTATCTTACATTAGACACCTCTCCTTCAATAATAGATGTTCATCTGTTCAGCTACATCAACACATACATCTCCACACAGCTCCATATCTTTAACTGCTTCCACATAAACACTTCTCCCCCTTTTTAGTCAAAACTGACCAAAGGTGACCAATTAGACAAAATAAATGTCAATTAGCCTAGCAGGGAATGTCAGATCAGATGTTATAATATTAAAAATGTTAAAACATAATTGTTAGGAGATTCAAACCATCATCATACACAACTATGATAGCTGAGATAATGAAAAATCCATGGAACTCATTAAGAGCCCAAAATATTACATAAAGGCATCAGTAAGGACTTCCACAAATTACATACATTTCAACAGAAACAAACAAATTCTTCAGCATCCAAAAACAGCAGGGGAACCAGTCTTCATATCAGGGGAAACTACACTACTCAGTCTGAGGAAATAACATCTTCTTCTTACAACCACCTTGCAAGTTTTGTAAGAAATATCCTCTGGGATATTAACCACAAACTCCTTTGATTGCTATAGATTCTCATGAATACAAATCCCCAATTTCCCTCTTAAACACTCAAATTGATTGGCATCCAAAGCTTTTGTGAATATGTCAGCTAATTGCTTTTCAGTAGTAACATGCTCCAGTGCTATGATCTTCTCTTCCACAAGTTCTCTAATGATGTGATGACGAATATCAATGTGCTTTATCCTGCTGTGTTGAATAGGATTTTTGGAAATATTTATAGCACTCAGGTTGTCACAGTATAATGTCATGACTTCTTGTGTGACATTGTATTCAGACAACATTTGTTTCATTCAGACCAGTTGAGAACAACTACTTCCTGTGCTATGTATTCAGCTTCAATAGTGGATAGAGATACACAGTTCTGTTTCTTGCTAAATCATGATATCAGATTATTCCCCAAGAAGAAACATCCTCCTGATGTGCTCTTCCTATCATCAGCACTTCCAGCCCAGTCAGCATCACAGTAACCAGTCAGCATAAAACCAGATCCATGAGTATATAACATCCCATAGTCACTGGTGTCATTGACATATTTCAGTATTCTCTTCACTTGGTTTATGTGACTGACTTTTGGTTCAGCTTGATATCTAGCACAAACACCAACAGCAAATGCAATGTCAGGTCTGCTTGTTGTGAGATATAGCAGACTACTTATCATGCTTCTGTATAGACTTTGATCTACACTGACACCATTTTCATCTTTGGAGATTTTCACATGTGTAGGAGTAGGTGTCCTTTTATGGCTTGCATTCTCCATGCCAAACTTCTTAACAATGTTCTTGGCATACTTGCTTTGAGATAGAAAGATAGAGTCCTCCATCTGCTTGACTTGTAGCCCAAGAAAGTAGGTCAGTTCTCCAACAAGGCTCATCTCAAACTCAGACTGCATTTGTCTAACAAAATTTTCCACCATCTGCTCTGACATCCCACCAAACACAATGTCATCTACATATATTTGTGCCACCATGAGCTTCCCTCCTTCATTCTTCACAAATAGAGTTTTGTCAATACCACCTTTCCTGTATCCATTGTTAGTGAGGAACAATGTGAGTCTCTCATACCAAGCCCTGGGAGCTTGCTTCAACCCATATAGGGCTTTCTTCAATCTGTATACATGTTGTGGAAGATTTGGATCTCTGAATCCTTTAGGCTGTTCAAGATATACTTCCTTACTTAAGTAGCCATTCAAGAAGGCACTTTTTACATCCATTTGGAACAGTTTGAATTTTAGAATACATGCCACTCCAAGCAATAATCTAATGGACTCAAGGCGAGCTACAGGAGCAAATGTTTCATCAAAGTCTACTCCTTCAACTTGAGTATATCCTTGTGCTACTAGTCTTGCTTTTTTTTTAGTAACAACCCCTTGTTCATCAGATTTATTCTTATATACCCACTTTGTGCCTATGACATTTACTTCTTCAGGTCTAGGGACCAGTTACCATACTTCATTCCCCTTAAATTGACCTAATTCCTACTGCATGGCATTGATCCATAACTCATCAGTCAAGGCTTCCTTGACATTCCTAGGTTCAATCTTTGACACAAAGCAGCCATGTGAGATCACTTCCCTTGCTCTAATAGTGACCCCTTTATTTGGATCTCCTATAATGAGATCTTTGGGATGATCCTTCTGAATTATGATAGAGGGTCCCTTGTTGATTTTGTCATCTTCAGGTTCATCTTGGGGAGGTTCACTTTCCTTATTTTTGTCTGAGAAGTCAGTTGGGGAATCATTCAGAGATGTCTTGACATCGTTTGTGACGTCAGTCTATTGATCATCCACCACAACATTAATAGATTCCATCAATACATTAGTTCTGGAATTAAACACTCTGTAAGCTCTGTTGTTTGTTGAATAGCCCAGAAATATTCCCTCATCACTTTTGGGATCCATCTTCCTTCTTTGTTCACGATCAGCCAAGATATAGCATTTACTACCAAATACATGGAAGTATTTGACTGTAGGTCTTCTTCCTTTCCAGACTTCATATAGGGTTGTAGGAGTCCCTTTCTTCAATGTCACTCTGTTGTGAATGTCATACGGTGAACTGACTTGGGGTATTTTGCTTTTTATCGCAATGTCGCGGATAGCAAGAGTCGCCACCGACTTTTCTTTTATCCAATAAGGAAAGGTGGAAAAGAACAGGAAAGACCTCAATAGATTTTGGGTTCGGGAGGTACATTATACAAAGGGAAGGTGTTAGCACCCTTTGTATCCATGGTTATCCATGGGCTCTTAATTGCTGGATCACTTATCTTTTTGTCTGAAAAAGTGTCGGTGAATTGCTTGAAAAATGTTTGAAAAGAGAATTTAACTTTGTAATGATTCTTGTATGAATATATACAAAGTGGTTATCTCGTTTAGTTTTGAAAATTGTTTTAAAAAATAGTTTAGAAATGTGTGAGGTGTAAAAAGTATTTTAGGTTATGATCCAGTAATTGAGAGTTATACCTTCCTAAGGTCGTTATGGGCATTTCCTATCCTTATGAGGGTAAAACTGTCCTTACTATTGAGGAGTAAGTAATTTTACCCTTTGGATGTTTAAGGGTCATCGTAGGGTCATCGATAGGTCATTGAAGGCAACAGTTGTAAGGATACCTTAGCATTCGAAGGGACGATCATCATTTAACCGTAGGCTACACCGAAGGGTCATCGAGGGACAAAATCGTATTTTCGAAGGCAACATCCGAGGGACCAGGATTTATTTTATGATGATTTAACCGAAGGGTCTTTGCTAAGTGTATCCCTACATTCGCGGGACATGACCGTTATACCGTAATATCGTAAGGCAAAAGAGAGGTCCAAGATCACATATTTAAAGGCCACATTTTAAAGTTAATTAGGTGATTATGATGAATCTCCACATTAAAATCAATACATTAAAAATGATACATTAAAAATAATACATTAAAATTAATACATTAAAATTAATTATTAAAATTAACACATTAAAATTAATTAAGCGATTTAGGGTGAGTCTCCACAAGGGTATCCCACAAATAAAGTGGAAGACCTAACGGCGGTCTTTTTTCTTGGAAACATGTAAACCTTTACACAATTCAACACACGGATTAGAGCATCGAGATAAAATTTAATTGAAAGTTGCACCATAGAATAAACACAACAATCATGAACTCAAATCAAATGATGCAGAATTATAATAACATAAGATAGAACCGCCAAAAAAATTGAAACAGCCACTGTCCCATTCGCCCCTGCTTCGCCTAGCGAAGGCCTAGCGAGTATTCGCTACTGGCTCGCTTAGCGATGTGCTAGCGAGCGCTGTTGGTTTTTGAATATGATATCAGTACAATCTCAACCAATTTTATGCCTTATGGATCTCATTACTGTTAACAGCTGAGTTGTGACTTCGAATCGGAAAATCGGATTGAATTGGGCGGCGGTAGAACTTGGTGCCGCCGGCTTTTCCTTCAGGGTTTCCTTCTGTGAGCACTAGGGTTTGCTTGCTAGGGTTCTCCTCTCTCCTTTTTTCGTTCTCTTTTCATTACTGAAGTGCTGGTATTTATAATGCCCTTTTTCATGACCTAATGGGCTCAGAACGAAGCCCGAAATTTTTTGTTGTCTGTCAGCCTCGCTAGGCGAGCTGGTAGCGAACGTTTGCTTCGCTAGGCGAGCGTGTAGCGAACGTTCGCTAGGCGAGCGTGTAGCGAACGTAACGTTCTCTAGGCGAGCGTGTAGCGAACAGGCCAGTTTGGGCCATTTTCTGGATTGGGTCATTCGTGAGCTGGGCCTTTGTCCCTTTAAGATCAGTGCCATAAAATGAGTCGGAATGCCCCTGAAAAATGTCTTGAACTATTGATGGGCAAATTTTGGGGTATGACAGCTGCCCCTGTTCAATATTCTTGAACCGAGAGAGTCATAATGGTGTGTACGCCATTCGTGGTCTGGAGGTGGAAGATTATTGAACACTAGAATGCCCCCAAAATTTGCTCTTGCTAATCACAGGTTAGTCTTGATGAAGATGGGCTTAAAGGTACCATCCAGGAAGTTTGATGATGAGAGCTTCAGATTGTGTCGTACGTTAGACGATATCTGAAGACATGGGTGTCATACCGGGTCGTACGTTAGACCATATAATGAGTCATCCATCATGCTGTTGACTTCACTGGGGAGTCTGAGTATGCTATATGCTGCTGGGGATAAGGGATCAGAATGGATCATACACTGGACCATATCTGAGTATCAGAGTGAGCTGTTCGTTAGGCAGATGACTTTGCTGAGGATGAAAAATCAGAATGGATCGTACGCCAGATCGTCTCTGAGTTGAAGATCCAAATGGGTCTTATGATAGACTGTATTGGAGTTGCCGGATGAACCGTCCATTAGGCTGAATCTGATGATAAAAGGGGGTAGTCGTACACTAGACTACACTTCAGAAATGTACCGTACACTAGGTAGCATCTGAGGAGACGAAGGTCAAATTGGGTCGTACATTAGACCGTATCTGAGCAGACTGAGCCGTCCATTAGGCTGAATCTGATGATAAAAGGGGGTAGTCGTACACTAGACTACACTTCAGAAATGTACCGTACACTAGGTAGCATCTGAGGAGACGAAGGTCAAATTGGGTCGTACATTAGACCGTATCTGAGCAGACTGAGCCGTCCATTAGGCTGAATCTGATGATAAAAGGGGGTAGTCGTACACTAGACTACACTTCAGAAATGTACCGTACACTAGGTAGCATCTGAGGAGACGAATGGCTAACTGGGTCGTACATTAGACCGCATTGGAGTTGCTGGAGTTCAGAATGGATCGTACATTAGATCGAATCTGAGTTGCAGAATGAGCCATCCATCAGGCTGAACCTGATGATAAAAAGGGGGTAGTCGTACACTAGACTACACTTCAGAAATGTACCGTACACTAGGTAGCATCTGAGGGATATAGTTGCATCTTGAATGTAATTGATAAAGATGTCTGTTTGAATAGACCTTTGTTTTGACTATGTCAGGAGGATAATTGACCTGAAAAACAAAATTAGCTTCATGCCATGTCATGATGCATGAGATGTTTCGTGTTATGCCAAGAAATAAATGCGAATGTTGTATGCATGCGTATGCTGTGAAATGATGTAATGAATGAGTTATGCGTATGAGAAGTTCTGCTTGGAGACTCTACTGGGGAAAATAAATCCCCATCTACTGATTGGAGATACTTGTAATGATGACCCTTTCTCGGCAGGGGGTTGTTGATTTCGGTCTGATGGTGGAAATATTCAACAGAGCCTGGCTAGGGATGAAAGAGAGGATCAATCTGTCTGATGATATCGACTTCTTCTGGGAAATAGCTGGCTTTGCCCGGGGAATAATGCCAATTTCTCCTGAGAAAAACAAGCTTGCTGGGGAGAATAAGATTGGTAGCGGATTCATTGGAAGCATGGTTAGACCTTCTCCTTGATCCTGAATTCGGGTAGTAATTGCTATTGCCATTCCATGCATGTATTTTGATAAACATTGATCATATTCAAATGCATATATTAATTCAAATCAAATCAATGGACATTTATGCAAACAAAACAGAAGAGTAAAAGTGAAATAAAATTGCATTGATTTTTTGAAAGAGGGCCTATGAACAGGCAATCTGTGTACAAGGAGACAAAAATCCTAGTAAGAGGAAATTGTCAAGAACACAGAGAGAAAGCTATGCAGAGAAAGTCCTATTGATTTTAATTCCACTACTGTCATCATGTCTTCGAGCATCTCATCTCCTGCTGGCGGATAGAAGTGATTGGCTTGTTCGGTTCCTTGAACTTGGTTGAAGCTGACAGAGAACGGGACATAGTCATACGCGTTAATCCCTAATTTTTGCCTGGACCGCCTTTTCAGGTTTTCAGTCCACCGGGATACCCTTTTTTGCCCAAGCCGCCTTTTCAGGTTTTCGAGTTGCCGGGTGTACATTTTTATATGTTTATCCCTAATTTTTGCCCGAACCCTTTTGGTTCGCCGGGATGCCCTTACTTTTGCCTAGGTACATCGACCTAGCGGGCCTCTGCTATGCGTAGTATTTTTTAACTATGTCCGCGTTCACGGGATGCGGGAAGTCTTCGCCATCCATTGTAGCAAGTATCATGGCTCCACCAGAGAATACCTTCTTAACTACAAATGGCCCTTCGTATGTGGGAGTCCATTTGCCTCTGGGATCACCTTGGGGTAGAATGATACGCTTGATCACCAAGTCACCAATTTGATACACCTGTCTCTTGACTCTTTTGTTAAATGCCTGGGTCATGCGCTTCTGATATATCTGCCCATGACAAACAGCCGCAAGTCTCTTTTCATCAATCAAATTTATCTGATCGAGTCGTGTCTGAATCCATTCATCTTCGCTTAAACCCGCCTCTTTCATGATCCTTAGAGAGGGAATCTGAACTTCCACTGGCAAAACAGCTTCCGTTCCGTAGACTAAAGAGAAAGGAGTTGCCCCTGTCGAAGTGCGTACTGAAGTGCGATAACCGTGGAGAGCAAACGGTAGCATCTCATGCCAGTCTTTGTACGTTACTGTCATCTTTTGTATGATCTTCTTGATGTTCTTATTAGCAGCCTCTACGGCGCCATTCATCTTTGGCCGGTACGGAGAGGAGTTATGGTGTTTAATTTTGAACTGCGTGCAGAGTTCAGTAATCATCTTGTTGTTCAAATTAGTACCATTGTCAGTGATAATTCTTTCAGGGATGCCATATCGACAAATAAGGCTATTCTTGATGAACCGTGCCACCACATTCCTGGTGACAGAAGCAAATGAGGCTGCCTCTACCCACTTTGTGAAGTAATCAATAGCGACGAGAATGAAGCGATGTCCATTAGAAGCCGTAGGTTTAATCTCTCCGATCATATCGATGCCCCACATTGCAAAGGGCCAAGGAGCTGTTAACACGTTCAATGGAGCAGGAGGCACATGTACTTTATCCGCATAGATCTGACACTTGTGACAGGTTCTGGAGTGATGGTGGCAATCAGCTTCCATGGTAGACCAATAATACCCTGATCTCATAATCTTCTTGGCCATTGTATGTCCATTAGAATGAGTCCCAAAAATACCGTCGTGCATGTCTTCCATAATCTTTTCTGCTTCCTTTTTATCCACACAGCGAAGCAGAGTCGAGTCATGATTACGTTTGTATAACACTCCATTACTCAGAAAGAATTTAGCAGAGAACTTCCTCAGGAATTTCCTGTCATTGATGGATGCCCCTTCAGGGTATTCCTGAGCTTCTAAATATCTTTTTACGTCGTGGAACCAAGGTTTTTTCCGTACTTCCTCAGTGTTAAGTTCATAACAGTATGTCGGTTCATCTAGTCGCTCAATGGTGATCCGGGGAGCTTCATTGTCCCATCTGACTCTGAACATAGATGACATGGTAGCTAATGCGTCTGCCAACTGATTCTCTTCTCGTGGGATATGTTCGAATGTTATCTCTTCAAAGTATGGGATTAATGTCATCACCCGCTCTCGATAAGGGATGAGATTTGGATGTTTAGTATCCCATTCTCCTTTGATCTGACTGATTACCAAGGCTGAATCTCCGTACACGCTCAAAAACTTGATTCGCCGATCTATAGCAGCTTTGAGTCCAAAATACATGCTTCATACTCAGCCATATTATTGGTACAGTGAAAACATAGTCTAGCAGTGAGAGGTGTATGGTAACCTCCGGGAGAAATAAGTACAACCCCAACACCATGGCCCAACGCATTAGAAGATCCATCAAAAACCATAGTCCATCGGGATCCCAGCTCGGGTCCTTCATCCGGTTCAGGTTTTTCATTATCAGTAACAAACATGACGTCCTCATCTGGAAACTCAAAATTCATAGATTGATAATCGTCCACCGCTTGATGAGCCAAATGATCAGCTAGCACGCTTCCTTTGATTGCTTTCTGGGTAATATACTGGATGTCGTACTCTGTTAAGATCATCTGCCATCTCGCTATTCTTCCGGAGAGGGCAGGCTTCTCGAACATGTATTTGATGGGATCCATCCTAGAAATCAACAAAGTGGTATGATTCAACATATACTGTCTTAGTCGGCGAGCAGCCCAGGCCAAAGCACAGCAAGTTCTCTCGAGCAGTGAGTATCTTGTTTCACAGTCGGTAAACTTTTTGCTAAGGTAGTATATGGCATGCTCTTTTCGACCAGACTCGTCATGTTGCCCCAACACACACCCCATTGAATTTTCTAACACGGTCAAATACATGATTAGAGGTCTTCCTTCAACGGGCGGTACCAGAATTGGAGGTTCTTGGAGATATTTCTTGATTTTGTCAAAAGCTTCTTGACATTCCTCATTCCATATCATCTCTTGATTTTTCCTCAGTAGCTTGAAGATGGGTTTGCAAGTAGCGGTCAAGTGGGAGATAAATCGAGCAATGTAGTTCAAGCGTCCCAAGAAACCTCTGACTTCTTTCTCCGTACGGGGAACTGGCATTTCTTGAATAGCTCTCACTTTAGCCGGGTCAACCTCAATTCCTTTACCGCTGATAATAAAGCCCAAGAGTTTACCGGATCTTACTCCAAAAGTGCATTTGTTTGGATTCAATCTCAACTTGTACTTCTTCAACCTCTCGAACAGTTTGTATAAATGATCGAGATGTTCTTCTTCAGTATGAGACCTAGCTATCATGTCATCCACATATACTTCTATCTCATGATGAATCATATCATGGAACAAAACCACCATAGCACGCTGGTACGTTGCCCCTGCATTCTTTAAACCAAATGGCATTACTTTATAACAGAACGTGCCCCATTGCGTCACAAACGTAGTTTTCTCCATGTCCTCAGGCGCCATCTTAATCTGGTTGTAACCTGAGAATCCATCCATGAATGAGAACACTTTGTGTTGAGCGGTGTTATCTACCAGAACATCAATGTGCGGGAGTGGAAAGTCATCTTTGGGACTCGCTTTATTCAAATCTCTGTAATCTACGCACATTCGCACCTTACCATCCTTCTTTGGCACTGGCACCACATTAGCCACCCATTGAGGATAAGAAGTAACGGCTAGGAAACCGGCATTGAATTGTTTCATAACCTCGGCTTTGATTTTCTCAGACATTTCGGGACGCATGCGGCGAACCTTTTGCTTGACAGGACGGCAGTCTTCCTTCGTAGGCAGCCGATGCACCACTATATCAGTATCCAACCCGGGCATGTCTTCATAAGACCAGGCGAAAACCTCTACATAGTCGTGCAACATCTGAATCAATCTTTCTTTTACACTGTTTTCCAAATCTGCTCCTATTTTGACTTCTTTTCTGTCTACCTCAGTACCCAGATTTACAATTTCGAGGGACTCTTCATGCGGCTGTATAGTCCTTTCCTCTTGCAGTAATAGTCTGGCAAGCTCTCCAGGGACTTCACAATCTTCCTCACTTCCATCTTCGGCTTGGTAGATTGGATTTTCAAAGTCATAATGAACAGTGGCAGAATTATTATCAATAGGATCCAGAGTGGATACGGATCTGCAATTTGTTACGTGAGTGTGTGTAAGAAAGCATAACTTGTTTGAAAGACGACAGGAAAAATAAAGAGCGCAATATTCGAATGCGAAAAAGTCCATTGATTTATTGAATATGAATATGCTTATGAAATGACAAAACCCTTAACAAATTAGCTATTGTGCCCCGGGCATAGACACAATGCTTTAAGAAGTTCACTTGAAAAATTAAAGATTTGCAATACTAAATGGACAATAACAATTACTCCTGACTAAAGGAGATCGGGATAGTGTCTTCAGCCTTCCAATTATTGAGTCCGTCGCCAATTGTTGGGTAGATCTAGCTATCCAGGTCGCAATCACTGTCAGCATCTTCTACAGCATTGATTTGATCTTTGACCATCTTTTCAGAGCCAAATCCCAGACCAGATTTATCAGACTTGTAGGGTATGCTGATCAGTTGACCCCAGCCAGTACAGCCACCATCTTCAACCACAGCTTGAGCGTCCTTCAGGGAAACCATGGCAGGAGGAGCTCGAATAACCTCGGGCACAAGGGGAGTTGGCTTAAGGACAGGACTAGGCGGAGGAACCACTTCAAATGACTGAGTCGGAGTCTCGAAGAATTCACCATCCATCTCAACGTATCTGAAGGTATGCACACTACTGACAATGTACTCTTCTTCTCCACACACGGTGACAATCTTACCCTCTATCGGATATCTCAACTTTTGATGGAGAGACGAAGCTACAGCACCTGCCCCATGAATCCAAGGGCGCCCCAGTAAGCAGGAATAGGCAGGACGAATGTTCATTACATGGAAGGTAGTATTGAAAACTTGAGGCCCTATCTTGATAGGGAGGACTACTTCGCCAGCCAAATCTCTCCATTTCTGAGCATACTCTTTGAAGCTTTCTTTAGATCCCATAACCATATTCTGCAACTGTAGCCGAGTAGGCGCTAATTCAGAATTGTATTGGTACTGCTTATAGAAAGCCGTTGCTAAATCAGTCCAGGTGCGGATGTCAGAGCTCTCGAGCTGATAATACCATTCCAACTGAGTGCCGGACAGACTTTCTTGGAAGAAGTGGATCCACAGTTTCTTATCAGTGGTATGCGGCTGAATCTTTCTCACATAGGCTCTTAGATGCATCTGAGGACAAGACGCACCATCATACTTAGTGAAAGTGGGGATTTTGAATTTGCGGGGAATGGTCACATCGGAGACCAGACCCAAACTTTCGAAATCCAGACCAGGTGTCTTCTGACCCTCCATGGCTAGCATGCGTTCTTCCAGCAGTTTGTACTTATCATCTCTTGGAGAGTACTGTTCACTTTCATACTCCTCATCATCATCCTCAGGGTTAGGGGGATCAACATTCTCCTCCTCTGAATCATCTTCCGCCCCCTCTTCTGGACCATTCGGGATTCCGAATTTGACTCCCGTAGCCTGTCCTTTACGCCTTCTGCCCGGGTTAATGAAGCTCACAGCTTTCTTGTCCTTCTTCTTTTCGGCCAAAAGAGCCTTCAGTTCCTCCTGTCCCTTGGCTAAGCTCAGCATCATCTCCCTGAATTGAGCATTCTGAGTCTGGAGATCTTTGACAGTCTGTTCGAGATCCATTTTTCTGTTTAAGAGGCAGACCGTGAGAATATGGTCCTTTAGAATACCTGTTATGCAATGTTATGTTATGCAATGCGTGAAATGTTTTCAAGGACTTTTGGAATTTAACTTTGCATAAATCACCAACAAGAGAGAAATATTCATTGCTACTTTTTTAATCAATGTTCATTACAAAAGGAATAATAGTAAAATACAAATGAAAGCTCAAGTCTCCCAGGGGCGACTTCTTTTTGGGCGAAGATATGCATTGAGTCTTCGTTCCTCATTAAGCTGACTGGTGAGCTCTAATACTTTCTTCCTTTCTGCATTGAACTGAGTTTCGAAAGTATCCCTCTCCTCTCTCAACTGGGTCCAGGATCTCTTTAGTTCCTCAACCTCAGTAGGTATATCTGGATAAGAAATGATCTGGGTAGTACCTCCTTCGACACTTGATTCAACAATCAATGGTCCGACTGCAAGATATGGCATGACAAACTCACGAGCTCTGGCTCGTACCCATCGGAGATAAGGCTCCATAGGAATGGAGTTTTTCTTTCCTGAATTGCTTCTTTTCACCATGCCCCAAGCTCGTACAAACGTTTGGCGGAGACCTTGAGAGTCATTGTCATAGTCAAACACTATACCTTGAATGATCATTTCATGTGGACCATCTCTTCGAGCATGCCCAAACTGACGTAGGGCTAAGGCGGGATTATAAGTAATACCTCCTCTTATCCCCATGAGTGGTACATTAGGGAATTCTCCACATCGGTCGATGATGATAACATTTTCTCTGAAGTTAGAACACCATCGGATGTCTGAATGGGAGAGTGCCATTATCCTTTGAGACCATTTCAGATTCTGATCATTCTTCAAGACTGATTGAGGGAGGTGCGAAATAAACCACCTAGACAACAAAGGTACGCAGCACATGAGAGTCCCTTGCCTTTTCATAGTACGGGTGTGAAGGGAATGCAAAATATCTCCGAGCAAGGTAGGCACAGGGTTACGAGTGAGGAATATCTTAATAGCATTCACATCTATGAATTGGTCCGGATTAAGGAATAGCACCAAACCATAGATTAGCAATGCTAGAACATCTTCAAAAGCATGGACCTTCATAACTTTCAGGAATTCTCGGGCCTTACCTACCAGAAATTTGGCGAGTAAACCCTTAACTCCACTTCTTGTTACCCAATTAGTCTCAATGTCAGACTTTGTCATATGTAAAGCTGCGGCAACTTCTTCAGACTTCGGAATCTTTTCCAGACCACTGAAAGGTATTTGATCAAGGATAGGTATCTCAAGCAGCTTGGAGAATTCTTCTAGTGTGGGTACCAACTGATAATCTGGGAAAGTGAAGCAATGATGCTTAGGATCGAAGAACTGGAATAGGACTCTCATCATATCTTCTTTGAAACCAGTGGTAACCAAATTGAGGAGAGAACCGTGTTTCTTGATGAACTGAGCCTGATCAGGAAGTTCTGACACTAAATCCTTGAGTTGAGGAGAGATTGCTACAAAATTGATCCGGATGGTCTTCCTGGGAGCCATAGCCTTACAAAACAGAGCAAAGTTAAATCCCTAAGTCCTTGAAATGGTTAGTACAATGTTATGATGTCATGATGTTATGATGTTATGATGTTATGAGGTTAAATAAATAACAAGCACAAGCAAGTCACACAACCATCATTCCTAGGTTTTAAGGCTTGCATGAGTTCCATAGGTAAGTACCCTCCCCACTGAAGTTTAGTTGGTTCAACCTGTCCTAGAATAGTAACCGGGTTCTAGAAGGATCTCAGATCATCGACCTTCCTTTAAGTCCACTTCAGTGCAACACCAAGCGGTTGACCGAAGCTTCCCTAAAGTCCAATCTCAAAGAGTGTAGTATCGAGTATCAACCAACCCCAGTCGGAACCGAAGTCAGTTATCTCACTACTTTCTAATGGCCAGGATGAGTCAATTAGGGTTCTAAAGGTCTGGTTAATGCTTTGGTGACACCACGCGGAAGCCAAATTTTTCCTCAAGTAACATGAGGAACATCAGGACAACCAAAGTGTCACATTAACCGTAGCCATCATTTTAACCATTCCAGTATACGCCGGATAGTCGCGATGATCTATTGCTACTTACCTAAGGTACACTAGATCCGGGTGTAGGATCTTTCACTCAGACAATCCCTTAAAACGAAAGAATAAATTCAAACATAAATGATTTTTAAGGTGGACCTCTCTTTAACATCCCCAGCAGAGTCGCCAGTTCTGTCATACGGTGAACTGACTTGGGGTATTTTGCTTTTTATCGCAATGTCGCGGATAGCAAGAGTCGCCACCGACTTTTCTTTTATCCAATAAGGAAAGGTGGAAAAGAACAGGAAAGACCTCAATAGATTTTGGGTTCGGGAGGTACATTATACAAAGGGAAGGTGTTAGCACCCTTTGTATCCATGGTTATCCATGGGCTCTTAATTGCTGGATCACTTATCTTTTTGTCTGAAAAAGTGTCGGTGAATTGCTTGAAAAATGTTTGAAAAGAGAATTTAACTTTGTAATGATTCTTGTATGAATATATACAAAGTGGTTATCTCGTTTAGTTTTGAAAATTGTTTAAAAAAATAGTTTAGAAATGTGTGAGGTGTAAAAAGTATTTTAGGTTATGATCCAGTAATTGAGAGTTATACCTTCCTAAGGTCGTTATGGGCATTTCCTATCCTTATGAGGGTAAAACTGTCCTTACTATTGAGGAGTAAGTAATTTTACCCTTTGGATGTTTAAGGGTCATCGTAGGGTCATCGATAGGTCATTGAAGGCAACAGTTGTAAGGATACCTTAGCATTCGAAGGGACGATCATCATTTAACCGTAGGCTACACCGAAGGGTCATCGAGGGACAAAATCGTATTTTCGAAGGCAACATCCGAGGGACCAGGATTTATTTTATGATGATTTAACCGAAGGGTCTTTGCTAAGTGTATCCCTACATTCGCGGGACATGACCGTTATACCGTAATATCGTAAGGCAAAAGAGAGGTCCAAGATCACATATTTAAAGGCCACATTTTAAAGTTAATTAGGTGATTATGATGTTCTCCACATTAAAATCAATACATTAAAAATGATACATTAAAAATAATACATTAAAATTAATACATTAAAATTAATTATTAAAATTAACACATTAAAATTAATTAAGCGATTTAGGGTGAGTCTCCACAAGGGTATCCCACAAATAAAGTGGAAGACCTAACGGCGGTCTTTTTTCTTGGAAACATGTAAACCTTTACACAATTCAACACACGGATTAGAGCATCGAGATAAAATATAATTGAAAGTTGCACCATAGAATAAACACAACAATCATGAACTCAAATCAAATGATGCAGAATTATAATAACATAAGATAGAACCGCCAAAAAAATTGAAACAGCCACTGTCCCATTCGCCCCTGCTTCGCCTAGCGAAGGCCTAGCGAGTATTCGCTACTGGCTCGCTTAGCGATGTGCTAGCGAGCGCTGTTGGTTTTTGAATATGATATCAGTACAATCTCAACCAATTTTATGCCTTATGGATCTCATTACTGTTAACAGCTGAGTTGTGACTTCGAATCGGAAAATCGGATTGAATTGGGCGGCGGTAGAACTTGGTGCCGCCGGCTTTTCCTTCAGGGTTTCCTTCTGTGAGCACTAGGGTTTGCTTGCTAGGGTTCTCCTCTCTCCTTTTTTCGTTCTCTTTTCATTACTGAAGTGCTGGTATTTATAATGCCCTTTTTCATGACCTAATGGGCTCAGAACGAAGCCCGAAATTTTTTGTTGTCTGTCAGCCTCGCTAGGCGAGCTGGTAGCGAACGTTTGCTTCGCTAGGCGAGCGTGTAGCGAACGTTCGCTAGGCGAGCGTGTAGCGAACGTAACGTTCGCTAGGCGAGCGTGTAGGGAACAGGCCAGTTTGGGCCATTTTCTGGATTGGGTCATTCGTGAGCTGGGCCTTTGTCCCTTTAAGATCAGTGCCATAAAATGAGTCGGAATGCCCCTGAAAAATGTCTTGAACTATTGATGGGCAAATTTTGGGGTATGACAGTGAACATAGCAGGTTGTGAACATAGCAGGTTGCCCTATCGATCTGATTGACCCTCTTCAACAATCTTCAATGCCTATTTGAATGAGGACATGGGTGCTCCAACTCTCTTTTCTTCAACAATAGATAAGGCTTGGAACAGATTTCCAACCTCATCCTCAGCTTCAACATAAGAGAAAGATGACAGGTGGCTGACCAACAACGCCTTCTCCCCGCCAACAATAACAAGCTTCCCATTCTAGACAAACTTCATCTTCTGGTGCAATGTTGAAGTAACGGCTCCTGCCTCAGGAATCCATGGCCTTCCGAATAAACAACTGTAGACCGGGTGGATATCCATTACTTGAAAAGTAATTTGGAAGTCACTCAGACCTATCTTCACAGGAAGGTCCACCTCTCCAATCAAAGTCTTGTGCGAACCATCAAAATCCTTGACGATCACGCCATTATATCTCATAGGCGCTCCTTGATATGACAACCTGGACAACGTCGACTTTGTAAGTACATTCAATGAGGACTCGGTGTCTACTAGCACATTTCACAGAGCGTCATCTTTGCAATTCATCGAGATATGCAGAGCCAAATTATGATTCCTTCCCTCCTCGGGGAGTTCTTCATCACAGAAACTGAGATTATTGCAAGAAGTGATGTTAGCCACAATATAATAAAATTGATCCACCGTAACATCATGTTCCACATACGCTTGCTCAAGAACTTTCTGCAGTGCTTCTCTGTGCGCTTCTGAGCTCATTAACAGAGACAATACTGAGATCTTCGAGGGGGGTTGGAGCAACTACTCCACTATGTTGAATTTACTTTTCTTGATCAGTCTAAGTACCTCATCATCATCACTAGGCTTCAAACTACTGGACTCACCAGACCGACACTTTGGAGCGCTAGTAGGATATACCACAGGCACTTCCACCTTCTTATTAACAGATATATCATCCACATTCTTTGGGAATACCGACCCAAATAAACGACCACTATGGGTCACCTTGGTAACATCAGCAATGCCTACAATGGAACTGGTCGTAGGCAAAGGAACCTTTTGACCCTTCTCCAACATGGTTGCATTATACTGATACGTAACAGCTTTATCGGATGCATACAGGACTGGGCCTGCTAACCGTATTACCAACGGTGATACCGATCGATTGTTGATGTTGTTACTACTGCTGTTGTCATACTGAATTACCACCTTCTCAGGAGTTCTGAAGACAGGGACTATAACATTGACATCGTCATCTATATGACGGGATTGAACAATCTGAATCAAGCCTTCATCCATCAACCGTTGGATATCCCTCTTCACAACCATACAACCTCTAGGATTGACACTGCAGATAGCACAACCATCATGGTCATGCTCACAATCGCTAACCAAGCAAATATCCTTGTGCATCATCACCAAGGACCTTCAAAAGAAGCGTACATCAAATACCTTGAACTCCCCTGGACAACCGTCCACCATATTAACAGATGAATTTCCATGGGCGGGCAGTGGATTAGCTTTGACATTCGGCTCACGGTCCTCAAAGGACACCATTCCACTCTTTACCAGCTTCTGAACTTCAGACTTGAGGGGTTATAAATTCTCTATATCATGTCTGAGGGCTCCTTGATGAAAAGCACAGTGGAGGTCTGGTTTGTACCACCATGGAAGTGGTTCAGGGATTTGTGGAGGATTTCTTGGTTGTAACAGGTTCTTGAGAACCAAAGATGGATATAGCTTTGCATATGCCATCGGAATTGGGTCAAAAGAGACCTTCTTCCTCTCAAAATTTGATTGCTGATGATTGTTGGTATTGATGTTATTGTAGGTGTTTGTTCGTTGTTGTGGTTGTTGTTGTTGACGTTGTTGTTGTTGAATTAGTGTTGACTGATTTGCTGAAAATACTGGGATTACTGATGATACATGATGATGGTTTTGACGGGGTGGTGTAATACCTCAAAATTTGCCCCCCTCATTCATGCATTCAATTTTAGGTCATTTAACATTTCATATTGCATTTCATCATGTCAATCGGAATTAGATCCAAGAAGCTTGAAAATCATCCAAGACACTTTGTGGATCCTATCTGGGTGATCAGTCAACACAAGGGAATGGCTTGAGATACTTCCAACATGTTCAAATGGGGTCTATTCATCAGTCAAAACGTTAATCTTGAAGGAGCAAAAGTTTGTTCATGAGCTGTCATGCTCGCTAGGCGAGCAGAATGGGTCGCCTAGCGAGTCCCAAGAAAAGCCACCAGAATCACCTACGCTCAAAGGAATTTCTTGAACTGTCATGCTCGCTAGGCGAAGCCCACGCGTTTTGAAAAAAAAACGAAAAAAAAAACGAAAAAATAAATAAATAAATAAATAAAATATAACAGAAAAATCTTGGACTTGGACCTCTCTCATTTGAGCCCACAAAGCCACGAAAATCGGGTTATAAATTCAAAAAAAATTCAGTGGAAAAAACCCTAGAGAGATTCTAACTAATTCAGAGCAACCTCCAGAGACTGAAGGGAACTCATCTGCAAGCAAGTAGAGTGAGTCCAAGTGCAAGCAAGCTCAAGATCCATCAAGTTCAGACCTCCATTAAAGGTAATTTGCAGAATTTTTAAACTCTTCGATTCTCTCAATTTATTGCTCAATTCCATTGATTCTTTGGTTGTCTGAAGTCCTACCAATGTAGGAAAGAAGATTGAGTTGCTTTGAGGTCAAATCAAAGTAACTCAGTTCATATACCTCAAATTTCAATTCCACATATCTCTCAATATATTTGGAATTGGAGTAATTGGAGGTTAGATTCGAGCTCAATGCCATTTTCTCTTTAAGATCATGTCCTTGTTTCTTTTTTTGGTGATGGTTTATGTTGACCAGTCCGGTGAGCTCCACTGGAGAAGATGACCGGAGCTCTGGCTCCGACAATGATCTGGACAACCTCTGAACCATAGGATCCATCCTCCACATTTTAATCTTGATCGTCCCTTGTGATTACCATCTGTGTCACGCGGTTGACTAGGACACATGTGGAACGCATGTTTTGGATCATCATATCTGCCACCTCAATTAATGAGAGAGATCTGATGGTCCACGTATTTTTGAATTTCTGATATTTTATTTTAATTGTATTTTCTTCAATAATTCATATTAAATTCAATATTGATCAAAAAAATATGGGACTTTCACCAAAAAAATTCAAATATTTTTCTCTTTCATATTCTGAATTAAAAATATTTTATTTTATCATTATTAATACTTTTCATGAATTAATTGATTTTTCATTTGTTTTTAATTGCTTAAAAAAAATTTTAAATGTCCAAAAATTATGAAAAATTTTCTCCGATGTCCTTTGACCTTGTTTGACCTATGATAAATCTCATGGCCATTTCCTTGATGTTTTGATGAGATTTTAGGATTTGGACAAAACATATTTTGATTAAATGCACTATTTTATTATTTTTAATTGAATAAATGTCATTTTTATTTTGTTGACCATTTGTATTGACTTAATTGAGTTTGATTGTTTGTTGTTGGGCCTTGGTCAAGGTTGATTTGACCTTGTCAAGTTAATATCATTGGATTTAAGGGATTGATGGAATGTACATTCCATCTCCCAAAATGAATGAATGATATTAATTTGATAAAATTCCTCCTTTGACCAATTTGTGATCTCATTCATCCCCTTCCCTCTTCATCTAATTCCCCTTCTTCATTCATTCATTTCAATTTGGCCTATGACATCTCAAAGCCCTAATGCTAGTTGATCGAAAGATTGACATGAGTATGGGTGAGATTAGGCCACACCTTTTGCATATTTTTTATATGTGGTATCTTCTATGAGCATAGTTCATAATACTATGTCTCCAACATGCATTAACACCAAAAGTCTATTGCCCGACCTCAAATAGTTATGACTTCTACATAAGTCCAATTACGATTGCTTAACATAGCGCTAAATTTGTGACATAAAAGGCATAAGAATTCTAGTTAGTGAGATTGTAAGTCTCCCCTCTTCCGTGGTATTGTGTGGAAACTTGACCTTATTTCCTTCCTTTGGAAGATGTTTTGGTTCAAGGGTCCATGCTTGTGGTAAGTGTGTTGAGTGTTCTCTAAAGTATGTCTTGAAATGAAAAACAAAACAAAACTAACCTCTAACTTACTAACTATTGACTTTTAATTTCAAGTTTTTATCTTAATGCAATTTATTTTTAGCACTTTATTTCATTTTCCATTGTACACATTGTCGCGGCTAGAAAACTGACAGAGTCGCCACCATCCTTTATTCGTTCCTAAGGAATAGGGAAATGATGATAAAACCTAATAGTTAAGAATAAGAGACTAGGTTCGGGAGTCGGTTAAGAAAGGGGAATGTGTTAGGCACCCCTTACCTCCATTGTACTCAATGGGATCCTCCTACAATTCTAGGGCTAGTGTATGTTTCTAAAGTGTTTGCTTGATATAGATTAATTATTTAATTATTTGTTATATTTAGATATAAAAATGTTTTATTATTTTAATAAGGGAATCCCTAGGAAATGTTTTTGATTATTATACTCGCTAAAGTCTTACAACTCTATGCCTACGTACCCTCAAATTTATTGAAGGATCAAAGCCCCGTAGTTCGTCTTAAAAAATATTGGTTGGTTGGTTATTTTTATCCCTTAAAAGTTATCACGCATTGGGGGCGGAGAAGTAATCTTAGAAAATGCCTCAATACACTAGGGTAGAGGTCTTATGATTTGAAGTGAGTTTGAATTGACTTTATCCCTTTATCCCTTGCGAAAAATATTGTTTTAATTTATTTAAGAAAATAAATTAGGAGTCATGGTTATGTATTAGATGTAATCCTTTATCCCGATTTTATCCCAAATTTAACCCTTGAAAACAAAAGAGTTTTATCCCACATTGTATCCCGCATTCTTTCCCATTAAATTTAAAATTTAATTTAATTTAATTAATAAAAATAAATTAATTTAGATATAATAAGATATATCCCTTATCCCAATTTTATCCCTAACAATTGTTATAGATTTTATCCCATGTTGTGTTATAAAAATAAAAATATTTAATTTATTTAAGAAAATAAATTAGTGATTATAATCGAATATTTAGACATAGCCC
This sequence comes from Lathyrus oleraceus, assembly GCF_024323335.1. Taxonomy (NCBI): domain Eukaryota; kingdom Viridiplantae; phylum Streptophyta; class Magnoliopsida; order Fabales; family Fabaceae; genus Lathyrus; species Lathyrus oleraceus. The sequence continues at coordinate 180,712,751 of NC_066585.1, forward strand.
ATATCCCTAATTTTGTCTATAATTTTATCCCTTGAAAATTTCTAGAACTTTATCCCATATTTGTATCCCATATCCTTGTCCCATTTGATTTGAAAATATAATTTAATTTAATTAAAAAAATTAAATAAAATATAATAAGATATATCCCCTATCCCAATTTTATCCCTAATTTACATCCCTTAAAATCCTAGAAATTATCCCTAAACTTTATCACATATTATATCTAGAATTATCCCTATATTTTATCCCATATTATGCCATAGTTATCCCATATTTCCTAATTTCCTAATTAATTGATATTTAACTATTCAATTATATTTTTTCTAAATAAAAATATAATAATGATGCTAATTAATTATATATTAACCTAATTATGCATAATTATGCTTAATTATTCCAATTAGATCCTATTAGTCCTTAAGAATATCCTAATCAAAAACCTAATTAAGCTTTTAACTATATATGTATTTTTGGTATTTTTTATTTTGCTAATTAATTGTAGTCTATCAATTATCTAACCCTAAATAATAATTCTAATTTAATAAGTAAAATAGAAAATAATTAATACAAATAATAAAATAAAATAAAATCCTAGGAGGTGCGAATTAACTAAGCTAATAATGGACTATGAGTATGGTGTGTAACTAGTAAGAGAGGGAGACCCAATCTAAATTAAACTCAATTCTAATATTAAATAAATAAATTAAAAAAATAAAAGAGGTAGCATTATTGGATAGGATGATTCAGCCACTTCTCTTGTTTTTTTTAATTAAATGTTTAGTAAAAACTGCATTGAAAGTAAGAAAGTTGGAAAAATAAGCCATTCTTCTCTCTTTTCCACGTTTTTGTTTCAAACAAGAAAATAAATGAATTTCCAATATTGACTTTTCAACCATTAATGAGGACCAATAGAAATCAACCATGTGTATACCAATTTAGCACAATAAAAACAAAAACAAATAACAAGCCGTACATCTAACAACATTATTTTACTCAAAAACAAACAAAAATATTTCTCTCTTCTACTCACCCTCTGTTACAATGAAGAAAGAAAAAATAGAGAGAAAAAATTATTTTATCTCCTTCCTCTATCTTTCTCGCTTGGCTTTTTGTTTTCATAAAATTTTAACTCTTTCTAACAAGAGCAATCACAAGCATACATATAATGATAACGACAACAAATGAAAAAATGGTACCGTTGTGGAAGGTGCCGTTGCACTGCGGATCTGGTATTATGGAGGGCATTTCGCCGATGGCTGGACTCGTTGGCGGTGCGGCGGGAGCATGCTATCCGGCTGGTGGTGGCAGAGTGATTTGTGATGGGAAGGCAACGCGCGATGTGGAATGAGCAAAAATGCAGCGGTTGCGATTTTGCTTGTTTTCTCCCTCAATCCAGAATTGTGTGATGGATGTTAATGGTTTCCATTAGAAAAACCTCGGTCCCTTATTATGGTGATAAAAAGGTGGATTTTATAGTGGAATTTTGAGATCATGAAATTAAGGTTATAATCTTCTGAATTTAAGATTCATGATTTGCTCCTATTTTATTTTGGAAAAAAAGTGAATCAATTTCAATTTTGATTTAATTTAGAGTGATATGAAACTTATATTTTGGAGTGATTTGACGTGATGCAGTAACATCAACTGTTTTCCAATTTGTCATGTTTGGAAGTTTTGGATCACAATCACTTTTATAATAATAATTTTTTCCCTCGTACGACAATGAATCATAATATGATAATAATATTATTTTGGATTTTTATAATAACTAATAATAATATATATTAATGACAGGGATATTTTTTTTTATAATGATAATTAAAATTAATAACAAGAATAAAATATATAATAATAACTTATAATAAATATAAAAAAGAAAAAAATTAAATAAATCAAAACTAAAATAGTGATAAAAAATAATAAAATAACATAAAAGATCTCAATTGGATTTGAACCTTGGACATCATGTCTACTACTCCTTTCACTAAAGTCTTAACCAAATGAATTATTATACTTATTTGAAACAAAAACTGCATCAAAAGACCAATATCCTAATAAGAATTTGATTTTGATTTTTTTTACTCTTTTTAAAACAAGTAAATAACATTATCTTCTTTTTTACTCTTTCTAAATAAAAGTGCATAAAATAGAATATTTATCTAAAACTGTTTTAAAATTAAACTTTAAAGAAAGTAAAAAATATAATTTATTTTGATAAAAATAAAAGGTAGAAAGTGAAAAATGATATTTTATAGGATTCAAACTCATGACCTCTCACACTCATAACTCCATGTCCATGCTCTACCCTCCATTAGACTATTGCACTCATTCAAAATAAAATGACACTCCTAAATACTTAAATAAAAACAAATAGTTTTTATAATAATTTAAATACTTAGATAGCTAAAATATTTTCCTAATGACTATTAATCTATAATTTCATTAAATAATTAATACCCTAATATAATACTTATATTTTTAAGTAATATAATCTAATGAGATATATTATTATAATTTCTAATCATATTTATTTTTTCTCTAAAATTAATTTTCATAGTAATAAATCATTTTTCCAGTATAATCCTACAAATTATGTTATTTCAAAAAAATCTAAATAATCAACTTCTAAGAGGGACTAAGAAGTCAAAATGTCCCCCTTTGACTTTTTAGGTCATTGGGATTTGGCCAGATGACTTAGATGGTCTTTGGACATGTTAGTGATATAAATCCTACGTTAAGAGAAGGTCGTCAAAATTTGGGGTACGACACACATCATTCTAATTGTTTATGTTAATGCAAATTTCACTTTGTCCATTTGGACCATATTGTGTGATATATTTTATTTGTATACTTTGTTTGTTCGTGTGGTTTTTGACCATTAATGTACATAATAATCATAAAAACCCTAAAAAACTTTTTGAGTGGACTAGTGGTTTGATCTTGAGCAAAGGACTTAGAATCTAGGCAACATTCCTAAGCTAAAGGACTTGGCCAATGCCAACTTTGTGAAGAACCAAGTGCTTACAATTTGAACTTCATCTGATACATCATTCAAGATCTCCCTAAGTTCATCTGCAATATGATCATTGTGAAGCTGTTATTTTGAACCTGTGACTTGTGGAATTCATTTGTTACATGGGCTATTTCTGAAGAAGATCATGGAATGGATAAGCTTGGATGAGGTCATCTTTATTTGATGCCTTTGCTCTTCAAGATAATAATTGTGCATTTGTGTGTTGTTTGATTCTAAAAGTCCAAGGGAATTCTGGGTTTTTATTGACATTTTTGTCTATTGGATTGCTACCCATTTGGTCAGATCTTTTCAACCCTAAACTTTTAAATTTTATGCATAGGGTAGTCTCTTCATCTTCTCCCCATTTCTTTAATTTCAAAATATCTCCCTCCATTTTCAAAATCTTCTTTGTGTGAACTATTTTTTTCTAAACTTTGACCACCTTTGCAAAAACGATAGAAACTTCGGCCTTATGCCATTGCATTTTCAAGCTCGTTTTCTTAAATCAAACTTGTAAATAAACTTAACTATACTTGACTTAAACTTTCAAAAAAGCCAAAAAGAACTAACTCATTCAAACCATTTTTAGGCCTTTGTTCCTTTCAAACTTAAATTTTGTTAAAAGCAATACACTCATTTTGAATTTTGTAGCACGAACTACGAGGTTCTGATCCCTCATTTTTATGTTGGTACATAGGCACAAGACCGAAGGTCTTGTCAAACACAAAAATATAATTAATGAATTCTTTTCTCATCCCCTCATTCTATTTGTTTGTAAACATCACTTTGTACAAAATACATATGCACACAAAAAGGGCTCCCTAGGAGTACCTAGGACACTTTGGGTGCTAACACCTTCTCCCTGTGTAACCAACCCCCTTACCTGTGATCTCTGATTTTTATTAGTTTTTAGTTGAAAACTTCTTACTCATTGGGTTTTGTTCGTACTTTTCCCTTTTCCCTTGGAAACAATAAAAGCGCGGTGGCGACTCTTGTTAATTGATCTCTAGCTTGTCAATAGCTTGATGATCATGAATTTCCCGCTACAGAAATTAAGTGGCGACTCTGCTGGGGAGTAGTCTCCAGTGGGTTTAGCCTACTTTTTGTGTGAATATATTTGTATATATGTGATGTTTGTATATATGTATGTGTGATATAATCTACTTGTTGTGCTTGGTGATCTCTGAGTGGTGAGATAAGTTATAATCCGAACTTGAGTGCAATTAAGATAAGACGATGGTATAGTCATGTTCGACTTGTTTGGAGTAGTCCTTAACAAGTTGGCTTGAGATCCATCTGCTCAGTGGAGACTCCTTTGGATTTGGAAATGTCACACAAGTATTTGTGGTTAGGCATTACTATTTCTAATTGGGTCTGAGAAGCTGAGGACCTTAGAACACCTAACCCATCTTGGCTTATTTAGGGCGTAGTGCGGAAACTGTCCAAGTGTGAACTTGATAACAGTTGTTACGCGATACTACACTCAGACGAGTTTCTCTTGAGAATATTATGGGTCGATGAGTCAGTCATCTTAACATGTAATATCTGATAGATGGAATTAAGACTCAGGGAACTTTTTAGAACATGATCTACAGGTTTTATCCTTAGTTCACTCCTTTGGGATGGTTTTTACCCAGACTCCATGCCCGTGACTTGCAACAAACCCTTGATTCTTGGTTGATCAAATCAAGTCTTGTCAATATCAATGGAACTTGGGTGTTGATAGGGTGTAAACCATAATCCACCAAAATGGATGATTGATCTTGACAAAGACTTGATTCATCCCTTGACCTTTGTTTTCCTTGTGTGTGATCCCTTATTTGTGATTGTTGCATTCATGCATTCATGCGCATCATAACATTCATCATGCAAAAATTTCAAGGAACTAAGGTATCATTTGCAAATATTTTCAGACCATGGATTGTGGACGAAGGAACACTAAGAAGTACAGTTTCAGATGTCCCGACTTGAAAGAGTTAAGGAAGCTAGCATATTTTGTATTAGATCCCTTGGACTTCAAACAATGTCATGGGAAGATTCTATCCATCTTGTCTACTGATGTAGTTGAAGGATTGTTGAGTGTATTGGTGCAGTTCTATGATCCTCTCTACCATTGTTTCACTTTCCCAGATTTTCAGCTTGTGCCTACCTTTGAGGAGTATTCTCATCTTTTGGGGATACTTGTTTCTAGTAGAGTGCCTTTTATTGGATTGGAGGAGATTCCCCGGTCTAGTATTATTGCTGAAGCTCTTCACTTGAAGAAGTCTGAAATAGAGGCTCATTGGGTGAAGAAGGGACGGTTATTTGGATTGACATCTGATTTCCTCATCAAGGAAGCTACCACTTTTGCCCAAGCTGGTAGTGTGGATGCTTTTTAAGCTATCTTTATGTTGCTCATCTATGGATTAGCTTTGTTCCCTAACATTGACGGTTTTGTTGATGTTAACGCCATTAGACTTTTCTTGATTGGGAATCCTGTGCCTACTTTGTTGGGTGATATGTATTTCTCTTACCATCTAAGGAATTCTAAGGGTGGTGGAACGATTGTCTGTTGCATTCCTCTTCGGTACAGGTGGTTTATTTCGCACTTGCCTCAGACACCTGCTTTTGTGGAGAACAAACAATGTCTAAGGTCGTCTCAGAGACTTATGTCTCTCACTAATGATGATATAGTTTGGTATGATCCGTCCTTAAGCAGTTTGGAGATCATTGATAGTTGTGGTGAATTCTCTAATGTGCCTCTCATTGGTACACAAGGAGGAATTAAATACAACCCTGCTTTGGCTCGTCGTTAACTTGGGTTCCCCTTGAGAGATAAGCCTAATAACTTGTTGTTAGAAGGTCTTTTCTATCAAGAGGGTAAAGATCCCCAACATTTGAAGCAGAAGATTGTGCATGCTTGGGATAATGTGCATAGGAAAGGAAGATCCGAGCTTGGTCCGTGCAATTGTGTAGCTTTAGAAGCTTACACTCTTTGGGTGAATAAGAGAGCTTTGGAGTTGAATATGCCTTATCCTTGTGAAAGACCTATGTCTATGGTTGTGGTTGAGCCATTAACTCTCCCTAACCAAGATGTAGAAGAGTTGGAAGACGCGCTCGTTAAGATGAAGCAAGAGAAGGATATGTGGGAAGAGCGTTTTTGTGCTTTGAGCAAGAAGCGTGAAGAGTTGCAATTGGAGTCTAAGGACAAAGATGCATTGATTGATCTACTTGAAGACCGAGTGACGAAGAGACGGAGAGAGCCAGAGGTTTCATCTTCTAGCATGCCTCCGCCTTCCGTTGCTTTGAAGAAAATTGTTGACCAGCTTTTCCTCGAGAAGACTCAGATGAAGACTTCTTTTGAGACCGAGAACCGTCGCATTCGAAGGAAGTACGTGCCTTCAGCCAGATCTTCTGACATTGTTGTTAGGGATCCTTAGGATGACTAGTCTCCTTTTCTCTTGTATCTTTTTATTTTGGTTTCTGAAATTGTACTCAGTGTAATCCTTCCAATTTATATAAATGAAAAAAGATTTTTTTGGTCATATCAAATTATTGCAATTACCATTTAAATATATATATTTGCAAATGATATAGTAAGTTCCTTAAAAATAAAAATAATCAAGCATTGCATCACATGCATCATTTGCATAAGCAGGTTTTTGCCAGGAGTCTGATTGGTGTTTCTTCTGTGCTTTAGCCAAGCTGACTCACTGGTACAACACCAAAGCTAATCATCCAAGAATTATGGAACACCTTGAGCAAGAGAATCAAGATTTGAAGGAGGAGATTTCCCGGATGACTGCCATGATGGAGTCAGTCCTCGCTGCTCAAAGCCAAGCTTCTCCAACGCCTGCAACTCCTCCCGCGAGGACTGTTATCTCCGAAGTGGTTACCTCTACCATTCCTGCTGCTACCGCCCACTTCGCTCCAAACCTACCTTCCAAATTCCCGTGGGGAATGCCGCCCAATTTTGTGCCAGAGGGCTTTGCGCCTACCTTTGCTTCCATGCCGGCATCTAGCCCGTTCATGTCCATGCCACCTCCAATTATGCACACTTTCCCTCGCGTAAAGGATACCATCTATCATTCCGAGCCGTCTGAGGGCCCGGATGTCTATGAAAAGATGGACGAAATGAAAGATCAATTTCTTGAGCTGCGCAAGGAATTGAAGACGCTGAGAGATAAAGATCTATTTGGGAAGAGTGCTGTTGAATTGTGCTTGGTACCCAATGTGAAGATCCCAGTGAAATTCAAAGTGCCTGACTTTGAAAAATACAAGGGAAACTCTTCTCCGCTCGGTCATCTTGTGATGTATGCTCGCAAGATGTCAACTCAAACAGATAATGACCAATTGCTGATTCACTACTTCCAGGATAGTCTGACAGGTGCTACACTTCGTTGGTATATGGGGTTAAATAGTGCAAGCATTCGCACTTTCAATGACTTAGGTGAGGATTTTATGAAGCAATATAACTACAATGTGGATATGGCGCCCGATAGAGACCAGTTGAGGTCTATGTCTCAGAAATATATGGAGACATTCAAAGAGTATGCGCAGAGATGGAGGGAGTTGGCTGCCCAGATCACTCCTCCTTTGGAGGAGAAAGAGATGACAAGGATCTTTCTAAAAACCCTGAGTTCATTCTATTATGAATGAATGATCGCCAGTTCCCCCAATGATTTTACCGAAATGGTAAACATGGGGATGAGACTTGAAGAGGGGGTCCGTGAAGGACGTTTGTCAAAAGATGAGGCGTCGACGAGTAAGAAGTATGGGAGTAGTTTCAGCAAGAGGAAGGATAATGAAACCAATGCAATTTCCAGTGGGAGGCAGAGGAGGCCTCAAGCAAGAAGAAATCCACCACCCCATCAACATCATCATCATCAAGTGTCTTCCATTATTCCAGTATTTTCTAATCAGCAAACAACTCCAAATCAACAACAACATCAACATCAACGTCAACAACAACAACCGCAACAAAGAACGAACACCTACAACAACATTATCAACAACCAACATCAGCAGAACTTCGACAGGAATAAGGTCTCTTTTGACCTGATTCCTATGTCGTACGCCGAATTATATCCCTCCTTGGTCCTCAAAAACTTGATTCAGCCAAGGAACCCACCACAGATCCCAGAACCATTTCCCTGGTGGTATAAACCTGAGCTTCATTGTGCTTTTCATCAGGGTGCACCTGGGCATGATATTGAAAATTGTTATCCGTTGAAGTATGATGTGCAAAAGCTTATGAAGAGTGGTATGGTGTCCTTTAAGGACCGCGCGCCTAATGTGAAAGCTAACCCTTTGCCCGCTCATGGGAACTCTTCAGTGAACATGGTGGACGGTTGTCCCGGTGAATTCAAGGTTTTTGATGTCCGATTTATCCGAAGATCTTTGGTGCAGATGTACAAAGATATCTGTTTGGTGAGTGATTGTGAACATGACCATGATGGTTGTGTTGTTTGTAGCATGAACCCAAGAGGGTGTAATTCGGTGAAAAGGGACATCCAACGTCTGATGGATGAAGGCATGATTCAGATTGTTCAATCTCGTCATGTAGATGACGACGTCAATGTCATAGTTCCCGTTTTCAAGCAACAAGAGCTGTTGGTAATCCAATATGATAGCAGTAGCAACAAGAATGTTAGTCAAAGATCAGTATCACCGTTGGTAATACGGTTAGCGGGCCCAGTCCCGTATGCATCTGATAAGGCTATACCGTACCAGTATAATGCTACAATGGTAAAAAAATGGTCAAGAGGTCCCGTTGCCTACGACCAGTTAAGTGGTGAGCATTGGTGATGTTACGAAGGTGACCTGCAGTGGTTGAGTGTTTGGGTCGGTGATCCTAGAAGAAACAGTTGTTGGTAAGAAGGTGGAGATACCTAATGTAGATCCATTTGGCTATTCAAAGGATAGGTCTGGTGAATCCAGCAACTTTAAAGCCAGTGATGATGATGAGGTACTCCGACTGATCAAAAGGAGTGAATTTAATATGGTTGAGCAGCTGCTCCAGACCCCCTCGAAGATTTCAGTGTTGTCTCTGCTTTTAAATTATGAAGCGCACAGAGAAGCACTGCAGAGAGTTCTTGAACAAGCGTATATGGAGCAAGATGTTACTGTGGATCAGTTTGATCATATTGTGACTAACATCACTTCATGCAATAATTTGAGTTTCTACGACGAAGAACTCCCTGAAGAGGGAAGAAACCATAACCTGGCTTTGCATATTTCAATGAACTGCAAAGAAGATGCTTTTTCAAATGTGCTAGTTGACACCGGTTCGTCACTCAATGTGCTTCCGAAGTCAACATTGTCAAAGTTATCGTACCAAGGAGCTCCCATGAGGTATAGTGGGGTAATTGTCAAAGCCTTTGATGGCTCGCGCAAGACGGTTATTGGTGAAGTGGACCTTCCAGTCAAGATAGGTCCGAGTGATTTTCAGATTACTTTCCAATTAATGGATATCCACCCGGCCTACAATTGCTTATTGGGAAGGCCATGGATTCACGAGGCATGGGTTGTTACCTCCACTCTGCACCAGAAGCTCAAATTTGTCAAGAATGGCAAGCTAGTGATTGTGGGAGGAGAGAAGGCGTTGTTGGTTAGCCATCTGTCATCTTTCTCATATGTGGAAGTTGAGGACAAGGTTGGAACTCCGTTCCAAGCTTTATCTATTGCTGCTGAGAAGAGAGTTGGGGCACCTATGTCCTCTCTGAAAGATGCTCAGAAGATTGTTGAAGAAGGTCTTGTTGATCAGTAGGGGTGAATGGTAGAGGTCTCCGACAACAAAGGAAGGATTGGTTTGGGGTTCCAGAAGTGTTCGTTAGCTGTTAGATCTGAAGAGATGCAACTTAGCTTCCGTAGAGGAGGGTTCATTCATGGCAATGAACAACACCCAGCTGTTGTGCTAGAGGATAATGAAAAGGAAGACTGCACCAACTTTGTCACGCATGGAGGGACATGCAACAATTGGACTTCCGTTGATATTCCTATTATTTTGCACCGATCTAAGTAATTACTTTTATATTTTAAAATCCTTCTCCTATGCCTAAGGGAGAAGTGAACATTGTTTGGGCATTTTGAAACTGATCATCAATAAAATTAATTTTATTCATCCACATCTTTGATGTTCATTTTTACTTTTTGCTTTATTCTGAAAATGGTAATCACCAAAAAACATAAATAAACAATATAATTGTCCATATGCATAATATTTGGTCATAAATTCACTTCTCTAAAATCAAAATATCAAATCATTATGCAGGTTGGTTCCTAACCCCCACTGAATACAATGATTCTTCTCCTTCTCCAAATTTTGACTTCCCTGTGTTTGAGGCCGATGAGGAAAGTGATGTTGAAGTAAGTCAGGAATTGTCTCGTCTTCTTGAGCAAGATGAGAAGATTATTCAGCCATTTGAAGAGCAGATCGAGCTAGTCAACTTGGGTTTCGAGGATGATGTGAAAGAAGTCAAGATTGGGTCTCGACTGTGTCCAGATGCTAAGAAGGGGTTGATTGATCTTCTTCGAGAATATTCAGATGTGTTTGCTTGGTCCTATCAAGACTTTCCTGGGTTGGATTCTGAGATTGTGGAGCATAGTTGCCGTTGAAGCCAGAATGCCTGCCAGTCAAGCAGAAGTTGAGAAGAATGCATCCTGATATGGCTGTGAAAATCAAAGAGGAAGTTCAGAAGCAGATTGATGTCGGTTTCCTTGTAACTGCTGAGTATCCGCAATGGGTGGCCAATATTGTGCATGTGCCAAAGAAAGATGGAAAAGTCTGCATGTGTGTCAATTATAGAGATTTGAATAAAGCCAGTCCGAAAGATGATTTCCCTCTGCCACACATTGATATGTTGGTAGACAATACTGCTAAATTCAAAGTCTTTTCGTTTATGGATGGATTTTCCGGGTATAATCAGATCAAGATGGCACCCAAAGATATGGAGAAGACCATATTCATTACACCCTGGGGAACATTCTGTTATAGAGTGATGCCTTTCGGTATAAAGAATGTTGGTGCAACTTACCAGAGAGCAATGACTACTCTTTTCATGATATGATGCATAAAGAGATTGAAGTATATGTCGATGACATGATCGCTAAATTGATTGATGAAGAGGAACATGTTGAGCATTTGTTGAAGCTATTCCAGCGTTTGAGGAAGTATAAACTCCTCTTGAATCCCAATAAATGTACTTTTGGTGTTCGTTCTGGTAAGCTGTTGGGCTTTATTGTCAGCGAGAAGGGTATTGAAGTTGATCCTGCCAAGGTCAAAGCAATACAAGAGATGCCTGCGTCCAAAACTAAGAAGCAAGTCAGAGGTTTTCTCGGCCACTTGAATTATATTTCCAGATTCATTTCCCACATGACTGCCACATGTGCGCCTATATTCAAGCTTCTTCGGAAAGATCAGTCTTGTGATTGGACCGAAGATTGCCAAAAAACATTTGATAATATCAAGGAATATCTGCTTGAACCTCCTATTTTGTCTCCACCTGTTGAAGAGAGACCGTTGGTCATGTATTTGACTGTGCTAGAAGATAGTATGGGTTGTGTTCTTGGTCAACAAGATGAGTCTGGAAAGAAAGAATTTGTAGTTTACTACCTCAGTAAGAAGTTCACCGACTGTGAGACTCGGTATTCTACGCTTGAGAAGACTTGTTGCGCATTGGCTTGGGCTGCTAAGCGTCTGCGTCAGTATATGTTGAATCATACCACTTGGTTGATATCCAAAATGGATCCAATCAAGTATATATTTGAGAAGCCTGCTTTAACTGGTAGGATTTCCCGTTGACAGATGTTGTTATCAGAGTATGATATAGAATACCGATCTCAGAAAGCGATCAAAGGTAGTATCTTGGCTAACCATTTGGCTCACCAACCAATTGAAGATTACCAGTCAGTACAGTATGACTTTCCCGATGAAGAAATTTTGTACTTGAAAATGAAAGATTATGATGAACCATTGCTTGAAAAAGGGTCATAACCTGGTTCTCGTTGGGGTATGGTATTTGATGGAGCTGTTAATCAATATGGAAATGGCATTGGGGCAGTGATGATTACTCCTCAAGGCACGCATCTACCATTTACAGCTAGACTCACTTTCAAGTGTACAAACAACATGGCAGAATATGAAGCTTGCATTATGGGGCTTGAAGAGGCCATGAATCTCAAAATCAAATATTTGGATGTCTTAGATGATTCGGCTTTGGTTGTAAATCAGATCAAAGGAGAATGGGAAATGAATCAACCCAGTTTAATACCATATAGAGATTATGCGAGGAGGATTTCAACTTTCTTTACAAAGGTTGAGTTTCATCATATCCCTCGAGATGAGAATTGGATGGCAGATGCTCTTGCAACATTAGCATCAATGATTATAGTCAAGTATTGGAATGAAGTTCCCAATTTGTCTGTGATGTGTCTTGATAGGTCAGCTCATGTGTTTACGGTTGAAGAGATCAAAGACGAGAAGCCATGGTATTACGACATCAAGTGTTTCCTCCAAAGTCAGATTTACCCGCCTGGGGCATCTTTGAAAGATAAGAAGACTTTGAGAAGATTAGCCAGTAATTTCTATGAATGGTGATATTTTGTACAAGAGAAACTTCGACATGGTTTTGCTAAAATGCGTGGATAGACACGAAGCAGAATTGTTGATGACCGAAGTGCATGAAGGTTCCTTTGGTACTCATTCCAATGAACATGCAACGACGAAGAAGATGTTGCGAGCATGTTACTATTGGCTGACAATGGAATCTGACTGTTGCATATTTGTGAAGAAGTGCCACAAGTGTCAAATATATGCTGATAAGATTCATGTTCCTTCGACACTATTGAATGTTATCTCTTCCCCGTGGCCCTTCTCCATGTGGGGAATTGATATGATTGGGATGATTGAGCCCAAAGCTTTGAATGGACATCGTTTCATTTTAGTGGCAATCGACTACTTCACAAAATGGGTTGAAGCGGCATCGTATGCAAATGTAACCAAGCAAATTGTTGTAAGGCTTATCAAGAATCAAATTATATGTCGTTATGGTGTGCCAAGTAAGATCATTACTGATAATGGATCGAACTTGAATAACAATATGGTGGAAGCTCTTAGAAAAGACTTCAAGATTGCACATCATAATTCTTCTCCCTACAGGCCCAAGATGAATGGGGATGTTGAAGATGCGAATAAGAACATCAAGAAGATTATCCAGAAGATGGTTGTCACATACAAGGATTGGCATGAGATGCTCCCATTTGGTTTACATGGGTATCGTACATCCATCCGCACTTCAACATGGGCAACCCCTTTCTCTCTCATATATGGTATGGAAGCAGTGCTCCCCATAGAGGTTGAGATTCCTTCATTATGTGTGCTCATGGAAGCCAAGTTGACTGAAGTTGAATGGTGTCAGACCAGGTTTGATCAGCTGAATTTGATCGAAGAAAAAAGATTGATTGTCATGTGTCATGGTCAGTTATATCAGCAGAGAATGAAGAAAGCTTTTGATAAGAAGGTCAAACCTCGTGTGTTCAGAGAACGTGACCTTGTGCTTAAGAAGATTTTGACGTTCAAGCTAGATTCCAGAGGAAAATGGACTCCCAATTATGAAGGCCCATATGTTGTTAAGAGAGCCTTTTCAAGCGGCGTATTGATTCTTACAACTATGGATGGTGAAGAGTTCACTCGTCCGGTGAACGCAGATGCAGTCAAGAAATACTTCGCCTAAAAAAATAAAAGAACAGCTCGCTAAGTTGAAAACCCGAAAGGGAGGCTTAGGCAAAAATGAGCGTCTCGGTGGATTGAAAACCCGAAAGGGCGATCCACGCAAAAATTAGAGACATAAAAACAAAAAGAATTTCCCGATAAGTTGAGTACCCCACCTTGGGGCAACTTATGCCAAAATTAGGGATTATGGCAAGTAACTGCATTTTGCTGATCTTCAATGATTTTGAAGACTTTTTTGAGCACAAGGGTTGACATCAATTCATCATCCCAGCGGCGGTCAAAAGCACAGTGGATATTAAGAGTTAGTAGAAGGATTAAGGATCATTTGTATTCAATGTACCCCTTTTCCATGTAAATTACCATTTTCAACTTTGTAAAATCTATGGAGTCTTGTCATTTACAGACTACCATCCTATTAAATAAAGTTGAGCCTTTATCCAAATTGTTTTTGCTCTTATTTACTTTAGTCAAATAGTTTTAAATTTTATTATGATCATTTTGAAATTAAATTTTTAAATTAAAATCAAGTTTTCTTTAAAATATAAAAGCAAGTAAACAGTAATATCAACAGCATTTCAATGAATAACAAGTCCTTAAGTGCGAAGCATCTGTGGTTCCCCAAGTAGTAACTCTTCGGGTATCCCTAGACATTAGTGTTGATTCATTTCCTCAGTGGAATGCTGTTATCCTCAGCTAATAGATTCAGTTCCCCGATGAAGTGTTTGATTCCCAGTGGAACTTCTGTTTCCCCAGCCGAGTTGGTTGATTCAGATACTCTGTGACATATTGTTTTCCCCAGGAAAGTCGCCATAATGTTTGTACATCCCAGTGGAGTTGCTTTCTCCATCCCCAACAGAGTTTTTGCCATCCCCAGCGGAGTTTGTATATCTCCGGCGAAGTTCGTATCTCCTCAGCAGGGTTGATCTTCAGAGATTGGTTGATCTTCCCTAGTGGATTGCATTTACTCCTAGTCAGAGTTTCCTCCTGGTTTTTGAGCAACTTTGGTTGATTTATTTTCTCTGTAGGATTGTCTCCCATTTTTATGGTGTTGACCTCTAATTCCCCATAGTGTTAATGTTGTTCTATCCTCAGCAGATTTCCTCTTTCCCCAGTTAAGGCTGAGCCTTTTGGGATGTTGATCTCTCTGTTCTCCGATAATAGTCTCCATATTTTGTGGATTGACCGAGGATTGTACCGGTGGTTCAATTTCTTTGCGACACCTCTGTATCCTCCGTAATCGTTTTGTCAGCATAATCATCATATATACATATACATATACAATCATATAATTTCATGATGTGTATATCCTGCATATTTGATTTGCTTGAGAGTCTTATTCTCTGTTATGGCGGTACCTTATCCCCATACCAAATTTGGTGTCTGTCCTCCCTCAAATTGTAGAGTGTCAGCCCCTTAAGCAGAAAGACTTTAACCTTTCTCTATCCCCCCCCCCCCCCCCGAGTTTGTTTCCTCGTGGATGATTTTTATTTCAGTTTCCTCTCCAATAAATTTTCTGGATGGAATTACTCCCCTTGAGATATATCCTCGTGGAGTTGAGTCTTGATTGACCGTTTTCTTTCTAGATCTTACCTAGATAGATGTTTTGGTCCCCTAAGAGTCTATTACCCAGTAGCTGGTAATATTCTTCTTAGTTTGTTGTTTGTTACTTCTTGCCTAATACCCGGCAAAAGTACATTTTTTTTCTCTCCCCATTAGAGTCCCCTGGAAGTATATCCTTGATATGTTCATCCTAACCGGTGACATATCTTTCTTTTCTCCCGCAGGAGTCTATCCTTAATATGTTCACTTTAACCAGTGACATATTTTATCTTCTTTGGTATTCTACCCAGTAAAAAGGTAGTTGTAATCCTTATTTTGTTCCTCAAAGAGTTAATCCTTGATATGTTCATCTTAACAGATGACGGATTTTCCTCTCCTTGTGGTCTTCTACCCAGTAACCGGTAGTTGTAAATCCTATTGTTCCCTTGAGCGGAGTCTATCCTTGATATGTTTACTTTAACTAGTGACGGATTTTCTCTTATTTGGTATTCTATCTAGTAACTGATAGATGTAATTTCTACTTGTGTTCCCCTTTTCAAAGTCTATCCTTGATATGTTCATCCTAACCGGTGACGGATTTTCTCTTTGATTTGGTCTTCTACCCAGTAACCGGTAGTTCTAAATCCTACTTTGTCACCTCGCAGAGTTGATCCTTGATATGTTCATCCTAACCGGTGACGGATTCTCTCTCCGACGATTTTCTATCCAAATTTCAATAGATGTAATTACCCTTTTGATCAGTTGGTATATCCTTGATATGTTCATCTTAACTGATGACGGGTATCCTCCTTGACATTCTATGGCAAGTCTATCCTTGATATCTTCACCTTAACCGATGTCGGATTTTCTTCCCTATCGAGTCTATCTTTGATATGTTCATCTTAACCGATGATGGATATTCTCACCCTTGGTCTTCTGCCCAGTAACTGCTAGTTGTAAATCCTATTTTTTCTGCAGTTTGTCCCCAGCAAGGCTATTCTTACCCAGTAATCGGTAATGAGTACTCCCTCCTGGCGATCCTTAGCGAGTCATCCTTGATATGTTCATCTTAACCGATGACGGATGTTCTCTCTATCAGATCTTTGTTGTCTCCTTACCTAGTAACAGGTAGTAGATAATAAATTTATGCTCCTCCTGTGTTGAAGTTTATTTCTTCCCAGTTGAGTTGAGTGCGCATTTCCTTAGTGAAATTGCTTTTCCCTACGCGAGTCGAGTATCTCAGTTTTATCCTGACATATTTGTATCCCCTGCAGATGTTGTTATTTCCCCGGCTGAGTTCTTTCCATTTTTGTGTGGAATCCCTCGAGTCCCCCAGTAGTTTTAAGTCGTAGCCTGGCCTATGCACACCTCATTTTCCCCCCAAAGTCTCTGTCTCCCCAGCGAGTTTTCCTTACGGAATGCATTATATGCTCCTGCGGATTTTCGGTCTCTCTAATTTCTTTTTCCTTTGTGGTAATATTTCCCCGCAGAGCATTTTCTTTTGCATTCACATCATATGCATCATGAGGTCTCTTAGGGACCAAAATTTGTTTCTCTATGTTGTTATTTAAGCTCATTCTACTGAGTTGAGCCAAAGATTTTAACCTTCACCTCCTCAGTTAGAATGTCCTTAAGTAGGGGCAGCTGTAAGACCCCAAATTTGATCCTAAGATCCCTCATACAATTTCATCATAAGCATTAGCATTGGGATCATATCTTGGCATCCTCCTTACCCCTCTTTCATTGGGTTTGTTTTGGGAGAGATCACTAAGCACTTTGTGGTTATATCATACTTGTTTATTATTATTTTTACTAACTAAAAATACCAAAAATATGTTTTTGTGTCTGTCTAACTCTTTTTGTAGGAAGGACATGGTCTCATTATCCATTGATCACATCTAGGGTTTGAGACCCTCATGAACAAAGAGAACAACCAAGAATCAATTCAAGAATGGTTATAAGCATCATATATGAGTCCCAATGATTACTACATGTTATATTGATCAAGTTTTCTTCAAGAGTTTGAGGGTGATTTGCCTTGGAAACCCTAGTTTGACTGGGTATCTTAAGTAACTTCTCCAATAAGCTATCTCACCAATTGATCAAATTCCTCAAGGGAAACTTCAAATTTCATCATCTTATGCATATATGATCTACCATGAGCCAATAAAGTCAAGATAATTGGAAATTAGCAAGTTGGTTGATGGTGGTTGGCCAGATGAGTTCATCTGATCAAAACTGGGTCTCCCTAGACCCTATATCCTACACTTTTCACCATATGAAAATTATTCCAAGAGGGACCTTACTCTAAATGACATTCTAAACAACTTCCATGTTAATACCTAGAGCTAGTTTTGCTTGGAAAATCATTTTCTATGTTGAAACTTTATAGGTCATTTTGTCTAAACCCTAATTTGAAAGTCAACTTCCCAAGGCCATAACTTGCTCAATTTTTATGAGATCAAAGATTTCCAAGTTGCACAATCAAATTCAACGTTTATACTACAACTTTGATGTTTGTAGTAGGAGCTAATTCAATTTTTTTGAGCATGTGATATGAGGCTACATTATAGGTCACTTTTGACCTATACCATTGATCAAGTGATTTTTCCAAACTTCAAAAATGTATAACTCTATCATTTCAAATCCAAATGACATGAAATTTGTGACCCTTTTGAAGGCCTTTTAGAGAGATACAACTTTGTGAAGACACCTTTCTAATTTGAAGCTCCCATAAAAAGTTAAGCAAGATGGAATATTGAGACATATGGCTTGACACTTAGAAAAAATTTGATATGTCAAATTTTTCCAAACTTCCACCTCAAATTTCTCCAAGTTCAAAGCTCCAAAGAAAAAAGTGTTCAACATCAAACTTGTTCCTCTTGATCTCACCTTTCTAAAGAGCTCAAAGTCATTCATTTTGGATGAGAAATGCATAGGCTGCGCATGGCTTAAACAGACTGATATCATTTGGCATGGATCTAACTTCAAACAACAATGCACATCTGCCTTGCAATCTAAGCCAACTTCAAAGCATATGATCTTCAAATTTGGACTTTCATCTATCATTTTATGGTCCTATGCATGCTCGTGCACCATTCCATCATCATTTTGCCAATTTTGGAAAGTGGAAGTGAGTGTGCAAATATCACTTGATTCCTCTATAAATTAAGCTCCATTTGCTCAGAATTAAGGACACCATTATGCCAGCTTTGATCCCCCATTGAAAACCCTTCACTCTCATAGGATAAACCTGATAAATTCATTTGAATTTGAGCTTAAATCTCCACTATTTTGGAATTCAATTCTCCAGGAATCCATTGCTTCTAAAGCTTTCCATTCCTCTCATGCAAGCAAGTAGAGTGAGTCCAAGTGCAAGCAAGCTCAAGATCCATCAAGTTCAGACCTCCATTGAAGGTAATTTGCAGAATTTTTAAACTCTCCGATTCTCTCAATTTATTGCTCAATTCCATTGATTCTTTGGTTGTCTGAAGTCCTACCAATGTAAGCAAGAAGATTGAGTTGCTTTGAGGTCAAATCAAAGCAACTCAGTTCATGTACCTTAGATTTCAATTCCACATATCTCTCAATATATTTGGAATTGGAGTAATTGGAGGTTAGGTTCGAGCTCAGTACCATTTTCTCTTTAAGATCATGTCCTTGTTTCTTTTTTTGGTGATGGTTTATGTTGACCAGTCCGGTGAGCTCCACTGGAGAAGATGACCGAAGCTCTGGCTCCGACGATGATCTGGACAACCTCTGAACCATAGGATCCATCCTCCACGTTTTAATCTTGATCGTCCCTTGTGATTACCATCTGTGCCACGCGGTTGACTAGGACACATGTGGAACGCGCGTTTTCTGCCACCTCAATTAATGAGGGAGATATGATGGACCACATATTTCTAAATTTCTGATATTTTGTTTTAATTGCATTTTCTTCAATAATTCATATTAAATTTAATATTGATCCAAAAAATATGGGACTTTCACAAAAAAAATTCAAATATTTTTCTCTTTCATATTCTGAATTAAAATTATTTTTTGGATCATTATTAATATTTTTCATGAATTAATTGATTTTTCATTTGTTTTTAATTGCTTAAAAATATTTTTAAATGTCCAAAAATTATGAATTTTTTTATCTAAGGTCTTTTGACATTGTTTGACCTACGATAAATCTCATGGTCATTTCTTTGGTGTTTTGATAAGATTTCAGGATTCGGACAAAACATATTTGGATTAAATGCACTATTTTATTATTTTTAATTGAATAAATGCCATTTTTATTTTGTTGACCATTTGTATTGACTTAATTGAGTTTGATTGTTTGTTGTTCGGCCTTGGTCAAGGTTGATTTGACCTTGTCAAGTTAATATCATTGGATATAGGGGATTGATGGAATGTACGTTCCATCTCCCAAAATGAATGAATGATATTAATTTGGTAAAAGTCCTCCTTTGACTAATTTGTGATCTCATTCATCCTCTTCCCTCTTCATCTAATTCCCCTTCTTCATTCATTCATTTCCATTTGGCCTATGACATCTCAAAGCCCTAATGCTAGTTGATTGAAAGATTGACATGAGTATGGGTGAGATTAGGCCACACATTTTGCATATTTTTTGTGTGTGGTATGTTCTATGAGCATAGTTCGTAATACTATGTCTCCAACATGCATTAAGACCAAAAGTCTATTGCCCTTCCTCAAATAGTTGTGACTTCTACATAAGTCCAATTACGATTTCTTAACATAGCACTAAATTTGTGACATAAAAGGCATAAGCATTCTAGTTAGTGAGATTGTAAGTCTCCCCTCTTCCATGGTATTGTGTGGAAACTTAGCCTTCTTTCCTTCCTTTGGAAGATGTTTTGGTTCAAGGATCCATGCTTGGGGTAAGTGGGTTGAGTGTTCTCCAAAGAATGTCTTGAAATGAAAAGCAAAACAAAACTAACCTCTAACTTACTAACTATTGACTTTTAATTTCAAGTTTTTATCTTAATGTAATTTATTTTTAGCACTTTATTTCATTTGCCATTGTACATATCGTTCTAATTGTTTATGTTAATGCAATTTTCACCTGGTCCATTTGGACCATATTGTGTGATATATTCTGTTTGTATACTTTGTTTGTTCGTGTGGTTTTTGACCATTAATGTACATAATAATCATAAAAACCCTAAAAAAAATTGAGTGGACTGTTGGTTTGATCTTGAGCAAATGACTTAGAATCTAGGCAACCTTCCTAAGCTAAAGGACTTGGCCAATGCCAAATTTGTGAAGAACCAAGTGCTTATAATTTAAACTCCATCTGCTACATCATTCAAGATCTCCCTAAGTTCATCAGCAACATGATCATTGTGAAGCTGTTATTTTGAACTTGTGACTTGTGGAATTCATTTGTTACATGGGCTATTTCTGAAGAAGATCATGGAATGGATAAGCTTGGATGAGGCCATATTTATTTGATGCCTTTTCTATTTAAAATAATAATTGTGCATTTGTGTGTTGTTTGATTCTAAAAGTCCAAGGGAATTCTGGGTTTCTATTGACATTTTTGTCTATTGGATTGCTATCCATTTGGTCAAATCTTTTCAACTCTAAACTTTTAAATTTTGTGCATAGGGTAGTCTCTTCATCTTCTCCCTATTTCTTTAATTTCAAGATCTCTCCCTCCATTTTCAAAATCTTCTTTGTGTGAACTATTTTTGTTCTAAACTTTGACCACTTTTGCAAAAAAGATAGAAACTTTGGCCTTATGCCAATGCATTTTCAAGCTCATTTTCTTAAATCAAACTTGTAAATAAACTTAACTATACTTGACTTAAACTTTCAAAAAATCCAAAAAGAACTAACTCATTCAAACCATTTTTAGGCCTTTGTGCCTTTCAAACTTAAATATTGTTAAAAGCAATACACTCATTTTGAAATTTATAGCACGAACTACGAGGTTTTGATCCCTCATTTTTATGTTGGTACGTAGGTACAAGACTGAAGGTCTTGTCAAACACAAAAATATAATTAATGAATTCTTTTCTCATCCCCTCATTCTATTTGTTTGTAAACATCACTTTGTACAAAATACATATGTAAACATCCCCTCATTCCCTCTGTGTAACCAACCCCCTTACATGTGATCTCTGATTTTTATTAGTTTTTAGTTGAAAACTTCTTACTCATTGGGCTTTGTTCGTACTTTTCCCTTTTCCCTTGGAAACGATAAAAGCATGGTGGAGACTCTTGTTAATTGATCTCTAGCTTGTCAATAGATTGATGATCATGAATTTCCCGCTACAATTTGATATCACCATAAAAAATCTCTTTTATTTATATAATTGGAAGGATTACACTGAGTATAATTTCAGAAACCAAATGAAAAATACAAGGGAAAAAGAGACTAGTCATCCTAAGGATCCCTAACAACAATGTCATAAGATCTGGTTGTAGGCGCGTACTTCCTTCGAATGCATTGGATCTCGGTCTCAAAAGAAGCCTTCATCTGAGTCTTCTCGAGGACAAGCTGATCAGCAATCTTCTTCCAAGAAACGGAAGACTGAGGCATACTAGAGGAAGACGAAACCTCGGTCTCTCTCTGTCTCTTCGTTGCTCGATCTTCAAGTAGATCAATAAGTGCATGCTTATCCTTAGACTCAATCTGCAACTCTTCATGCTTTCTGCTCAAAGCACGGAAACGCTCTTCCCACATATCCTTCTCTTGTTTCATCTTGGCGAGCGCATCTTCCAAATCCTCTACATCTTGGTTAGGGAGTGTTAATGGCTCAGCCACAACCACAAACATAGGTCTTTCACAAGCATAAGGCATCTTCAACTCCAAAGCTCTCTTCTTTACCCAAAGAGTGTAAGCTTCCAAATCTACACAATTGCACGGACCAAGCTCAAATCTTCCTTTCCTATGCATATTATGCCAAGCATAATGTTGGGGATCTTTACCCTCTTGATATAAAAGACCTTCTAACAAAGTGTTATTAGGTTTGTCTCTCAAGGGGAACCCAAGTTGACAACGAGCCAAAGCAGGGTGGTAGTTAATTCCTTCTTGTGTACCAATGAGAGGCGCATTAGAGAATTCACCACAACTATCAATAATCTCCAAACCGCTCAAAGAAGGATCATACCAAACTATATCATCATTAGTGAGAGAAATGAGTCTCTGAGACCACCTTAGACATTGTTTGTTCTCCACAAAAGCAGGTGTATGAGGCAAGTGCAAAATAAATCACTTGTACAGAAGAGGAATGAAACAGACAATAGTTCCACCACCCTTATAATTCCTTAAATGCAAAGAGAAGTAAATATCACCTAACAGAGTAGGCACATGATTCCCAATTAAGAAGATTCGGATGGCGTTAACATCAACAAAAACGTCAATGTTAGGGAACAAAGCTAATCCATAGATAAGCAACATAAAGATAGATTCAAAAGCATCCACACTACCGGCTTGAGCAAAGGCAATAGCTTCCTTGATGAGGAACTCAGAAGTCAATCCAAACAACCCTCGTTTCTTCACCCAATGAGCCTTTATCTCAGACTTCTTCAAGTGAGGAGCTTCATCTATATGATGAGATTTAGGAGTCTCTTCTAATCCAATAAAAGGTACTTTGTTAGAAACAGGTATTCCTAAAAGATGGGCATACTCCTCCAACGTAGGCACAAGCTGATAATCCGGAAAAGTGAAGCAAGGGTAGAAAGGGTCATAAAACTGAACCAACACACTCAGAAGTCCTTCAACTACATCAGCAGACAAAATAGATAGAAGTTTCCCATGACGTTGCTTAAAGTCCAAGGGATATAATACAAAAGATGCTAGCTTCCTTAACTCTTTCAAGTCGGGACATCTGAAATCGTACTTCTTAATGTTCCTTTGTCCATAATCCATGGTCTGAAAATATTTGCAAATAATACCTCAGTTCCTTGAAATTTTTGTGTGATGAATGTTATGATGTGCATGAATGCATGAATGCAACAATACGGATAAGGGATCACACACAAGGAAAACAAACAAAGGGCAAAGGATGAATCAAGTCATTGTCAAGATCAATCATCCATTTTGGTGGATCATGGTTTACACCTTATCAACACCCAAGTTCCATTGATATTGACAAGACTTGATTGGATCAACCAAGAATCAAGGGTTTGTTGTGAGCCACGAGCATGGAGTCTGGGTAAAAACCATCCCAAAGGAATGAACTAAGGATAAAAACCTGTAGATCATGTTCTAAAAGGTTCCCAAAGTCTTAATTTCATCTATCGGATATTATAGGTTAGGATGACTGACTCATCAACCCATAATATTCTAAAGAGAAACTCGTTTGAGTGAAGTATCGCATATTAACTGTTATCAAGTCTACACTTGAACAGTCTCTGCACTACGTCCTAAATAGGCCAAGAGAGGTTAAATGTTCTACGATCCTCAGCTTCTCGGACCCCAAATCTAAGATAGTAATGCCTAATCACAAATAACTTGTGTGACATTCCTAACTCCAAAAGGGTCTCCACTGAGTAGATGGATCTCAAGAAAACTTGTTAAGGACTACTCCACATAAGTCGAACATGACTATACCATCCTCCTATCTCAATTGTACTCAAGTTCGGGTTAGAACTTATCTCACCACTCAGGGATCACCAAGCACAACAAACAGATTATATCATACAGACAAATATACATACATGGAATATATAGTTATATACACACAAAAAAGTAGGCTAAACCCACTGGAGACTGTTCCCCAGCAGAGTCGCCACTTAATTTTTGTAGCGGTAAATTCATTATCATCAAGCTATGGATAAGATAGACGTCAACAAAACCAGAGTCCACCACGCTTTTATTGTTTCCAAGGGAAAAGGGAAAAGTACGGATAAAACTGAAAAAGATAAGAAGTTTTTAAATCAAAACTAATAAAATATTAGAGATTTAAGGTAAGGGGGTTGGTTACACAAAGGGAAGGTGTTAGCATCCAAAGTGTCCTAGGTACTCCTAGGGAGCCCTTCTTTGTGTGCATATGTGTTTTTGTACAAATGATGTTTGCAATAAATAGAATGGAGGTGTCATACGGTGAACTGACTTTGTGTGTTTTTGCTTTGGAAAGCAAATGTCGCGGTTAGCAAGAGTCGCCACCGACTTTTCTTTTATCCAATAAGGAAAGGTGGAAAAGAACAGGAAAGACCTTAATTAGATTTTGGGTTCGGGAGGTACATTATACAAAGGGAAGGTGTTAGCACCCTTTGTATCCATGGTTATCCATGGGCTCTTAATTGCTTGATCACTTATGTTTTTCTTGTCTGAAAAAGTGTGTGAGAGTTGTTTAGAAAATGTTTTGAAAAAGAGAGTTTAACTTTGTAATGATTCTTGTACGAATGTATACAAAGTATTTATCTCGTTTAATTTTGAAAGCTGTTTAGAAAAATATAACTTGACAATGATTCTAGTACGAATGTATGCCAAGTGGTGATTTTCTAATAGAGGTTTTGAAAAGTGTGAGGTGTGAAAAGTAGTTTAAGCTGTGAGCAAGCATTTAGGAGTTATACCTACCCAAGATCTTTATGGGCATTCCCTATCCTTATGAGGGTAAAACTGTCCTTACTATTGAGAAGTAAGTAGTCTTATCCCTTTGGATGTAAAAGGGTCATCGTAGGGTCATCAATTGGTCATTGAAGGCAACATTTGTAAGGATACCTTAGCATTCGAAGGGACGATCATCATTTAATCGTAGGCTACAACGAAGGGTCATCGAGGGACAAAGTCATATATTCGTAGGCAACATCCGAGGGACGATGATTTATTTTATAGGGACATGATGATTTAATCGAAGGGTCTTTGCTAAGTGTATCCCCACATTCGCGGGACCTGACCATAATACCGTAATACCGCAATACCGTAAGGCAATAAAGAGAGGTCCAAGATCACATATTCAAAGGCAACATTTTACAATCAATTAGGTAGTTGTAATCAATTAGGTAATTAGGTCCATATTATAATCAATTAAGTAATTAGAATGAATCTCCACATTAAAATCAATTAGGTAATTAGGATGAATCTCCACAAGGGTATCCCACAAATAAAGTGGAATACCTTAGCCAGCTACCTTTTCCGGGAGTATGTGAACCCTTACAAAATTCAGCAAACAGGTCAGAATACCAAATCAGGGTGCGGTCAAGAGTTGCACCCGACAAAAGGCATCACAACAGAAGTAGTGTTAGGCAGATACTGCATGATTACAATAAACAAATCAGATAGGCAAGAATCAGAACGAAAAAATCAGCGACTGTCACGTTCGCTTCTGCCTCGCCTAGCGATGGCTTAGCGAATGCTCGCTACATGCTCGCTTAGCGATGTGCTAGCGAGCGGCTGCGGGTTCTGGTTTTAGAACAGTACGATTCCAGCAAGCTTCACGCCCTATGGCATCCATTACAGAAATTACATGGTTAAACATTCAAGATATTCATGATACTTAAATTCACATGCAAAGCTTAAGATATTTTTATAAATTCAATCATAATGCCACATGCATATTAAGAACATAAAGCGGTAATAGTAATGCAAACCTGTTTGCAATTGAATTGCAACCTTGAATTGGCAAGTCGGATTGAGTTGGGCGGCGGATTGAGTTGGGCGGCGGTAACCTTGGTGCAGATGAGTTTCCTTCAGGGTTTCCTTTAGGGTTGCTCTGAATTCTCTGGGTTAGCCTCCAGGGTTTGTTGTGCCTTCTCTTTATCTCCCCTTTTCGTTCCGTTTCGTCCGCCTTTTCTGACTGAAGTGTTGGTATTTATAATGCTTTTTCGTGACCTAATGGGCTCAGAATGAAGCCCAGAATTTTCTGGTATTCGCAAGCTTCGCTAGGCGAGTGGCATAGCGAAGGGTTCGCTAGGCGAAGGAGCTGCTCGCCTAGCGAGCATGCCAGTTTGGGCCATTTTCTGGATTTGGCCATCTGTGAGCTAGGTCTTTGTTCCTTTAAGGTCAATGCCTTGAGTAATGAGTTGGAGTGCCTTAAAAAATGTCTTGCAAAATTAACGGGCAAATTTTGGGGTATGACAGGAGGGATGATAAAAGAATTCATTAATTATATTTTTGTGTTTGACAAGACCTTCGGACTTGTGCCTACGTACCAACATAAAAATGAGGAATTAAAACCTCGTAGTTCGTGGTATCAATTTCGGAGTGAGTGCATTTCTTTTAACCAAATTTTAAGTTCAAAAGGCACAAGGGCCTAAAATGGTTTGAATGAGTGTTAGTTCTTTTGGCTTTTGAAATTTTAAGTCAAGTATAGTTAAGTTTATTTACAAGTTTGATTAAGAAAAGATTTTAAAAATGCAATGGCATAAGGCCAAAGTTTCTACTTTGCAATAAGGTCAAAGCTTAGAAAACGGACACAAAAAAGAAGATCTTTTTAAAAGGGGGGAGATTTTGAAATTAAAGAAGTGGGTAGGAGATGAAGAGACTAAACCTAAGCACAAAATTAAAAGTTGAGAGTTGAGAAGATCTAATCGATGGGCTGCAATCCAATAGACAAGAATGTCATATAGAAACCCAAATTTCTCTTGGACTTTAGAATCAAGCAACAAACAATACACAGATAGAAAGTTGAAGAGAAAGTCCTTAAATAAAGATTGCTACATCCAAGCTTAACGACTTCATGATCTTCTTGAAAATTTTCCCATGTATCAGATGACTTCAAAGATGGAATAAGTCACACGTTCAAAATAACAGCTTCACAATGATCATGTTGCAGATAAACTCAAATGGATCTTCAATATTGTATCAGATGAATGTTCACTTCACAAGCACTTGGTTTCATAAAAGTTGGCATTGGCCAAGTCCTTTGCATAGGGAGTGTTGCCTAAGTTCTAAGTCCAATAGTCTCATATTAAACCAACAGTCCACACAAGATTTTTTTTAGGGTTTTTGTTCTTATTATGTACATTAAGGTCAAAAGACCACATACAACAAATATATACAAACACAAAATATCACAAAATATGGTCCAAGTGGACAAAGTGAAAATGACATTAAAGTAAACAACTTGAATGGTATGAATAATGGCAAATGAATACGGCTTAAAAATTAAAGTGCATTAAAAATAAATGACTTGAAATTAAATGTTAGTTGTTAGTGAATTAGAAGTTAGTATTGCTTTTGTTTTTCTTTTGTTTAAGTCATTCTTTGGAGAACACTCAACCCACTTATCACAAACATGGATCCTTGAACCAAGACATCTTCCAAAGGAATGAAAAAATGCCAAGTTTCCACACAATACCATGAAAGAGGGGAGACTTACAATCTCACTAATTAGAATGCTATGCCTTTTTGGGTCAAAATTTAGCGCTATGTTAAGCAATCATAATTGGACTTATGTAGAAGTCACAACTATTTGAGGTCGGGCAATAGAATTTAGGTGTTAATGCATGTTAGAGACATAGTATAATGGATTATGCTCATGAAACATACCACACACAAAAAGAATATGCAAAGTGGGGGACCTAATCTCATCCATACTTATGTTGATTTTGCAATCAACTAGCCTTAGGATATAGAGATATTATAGGTCCATGACATGAGTGGACAAAGAAAGGGAATGAGATGAAAAGGGAGGGGGAATGGATCAAACACAAATTGGTCAAAGAAGGACTTTTACCAAATTAAGATCATTCATTCATTTTGGGAGATGGACTGTACATTCCATCAATCCCCTAAATCCAATGATCTTAACCTAGCAAAGTCAAATCAACCTTGACCAAGGTCCAACAACACAAGTCAAACTCACAAAGTCAAATAAAATGGCTCTACACAGTTAATTTGACATTTAAACAATTAAAAATAATAAAAATATGCATTAAATTAAATTATGGTTTGTCAATTTCCTAAAACCTCATCAAAACGCCAAAGAAATGGCCATGAGATTTATCATAGGTCAAATGACCTTTGAGAAAAATATTCAGAATTTTTGGAAACTTAAAATTATTTTTAAACAATTAGAAATATTCACAAAATCAATTAAATCATGAAAAATATTAATAATGATCCAAAAAATAATTTTAATTCAGAAAATGAAAGAGGATTTTATTTAAATTTTTTTGGTGAAACTCTCAATTTTTTTGGATCAATATTAAATTTAATATGAATTAATCTATACCTATATATAAAGGGGATACACCTATTTGGAGTGGCCTATTTTTCTCCCGATTATACCCTTAGATTTTTTAATTCTTTTTATCCAATAATAATATGTGGCACTCATACCATCCTACACTTATGGAACAGTTTAACAAAAATTTCACTTTATAACTTCTCACGTTTTTATTCCTATTATATTTCACTTTATAACTTCTCACGTTTTTATTCCTATTATCAAATTTTAACTGCTACAAAATATGAATAGCAATTACAACATATAGGAAATGACAGTTTAATCTATACCTATATATAAAGGAGATACACCTATTTGGAGTGGCCTATTTTTCTCCCGATTTTACCCTTAGTTTTTTTAATTCTTTTTATCCAATAATAATAATAATAATATGTGGCACTCATACCATCCTACACTTATGGAACAGTTTAACAAAATATTTCACTTTATAACTTCTCACGTTTTTATTCCTATTATCAAATTTTAACTGCTACAAAATATGAATAGCAGTTACAACATATAGGAAATGACAGTTTAATCTATACCTATATACCTATATATAAAGGGGATACACCTATTTGGAATGACCTATTTTTCTCCCGATTTTACCGTTAGATTTTTTAATTATTTTTATCCAATAATAATAATAATAATAATAATAATAATAATAATATGTGGCGCGATTGAACTGCCTTGCCAGAAACTTCTTGAAGGTACGTGAAATTCTAACTTCTATCTATGACTTCTTTGCTTTATGTGTTTCGAAAGGAACACTGGAATTTTCGTTAGGATTCGTTCATATTTGTATAATCAACTTTTTTCACTTATTTATAGTCCTCCATTCTGCAATTGTGAAAATGGAAAAGAAAAATGCATTAACAAAAAAAAAGAAGGTTCAAAATTTATGGTGTGAGATTTGTCATATTAGGACTTTTTCAAAAGGTGTGATGTTCATATATTTAGGTACTCATGTAAATATCACATGTAAACATTATAGGAGTTATAAAGTTATAAAGTTACACCTTTTATGACTTCTTATATGTAAAAATATATGAACGGGACAAACATTATAGAAGTTACTTTATAAAAGCATTAAGAAATTAGTAATTTCTATATAGTGGTATACTAATTAATTATAATTATGATGTTTTTAATTATTACATTTTAATTAAAACGTTTAAAATAAGCAATTACGTATAATTATGATTATTTACACAGAGTTTATAAAACGTGTTTAATAATTCTTTTTATGTAATTAAAATGTTTAAAATAACCAATTATTTATTGATGTTTACACGTTTATAATTATGATGTTTTTAATAGTTCATAATTTATAAACTCTATATTATATTAATTAAAAAGCATTAAGAAATTAGTACCACTTTGTATGTCCATATACTTAGGTACTCATGTACCGGTTATTTTTAATAACCACATTTTACTAATTAGTATCTTCGGACAAATTATTTAAAATACCTTTCACATAATTATTTGGAAGGGACAAACATTATAGAAGTTATTTTAATAATTAATTAATAATTAAAAGAGACAAAATTTCATATGAGTACCTTCGGACAAAAGATCACCTATATATTTAGGTAACGGCCTAAACAAAATGCAATGGACATAATCCATAACTGATTTAGTGAGGGTGTGATGTTCACAACTTATATTGATTTACTGGACTGACATACTATAATAATTTAATTATTAATTAATTATTAAAATAACTAGTTGAACGAAATATTAATTAATAAATTGGTGAAAATTTTGGGTAACATAATATTTTATTACTTAAAAGAAAACAATATTAACGTATTTTGGATAACATAATATTTTATTATTTAAAAGAAAACAATATTAACGTATTTTAGGTAACATACAAAGTCTAATGCTTATTTTAATATATTTTCATAATTTGAATAATAAAATCATCTTATTCACTGCAACACTTATTTTAACGTATTTTAGATAAAGTGTAATACAATAATATATTACATGATTATTACATAAGTGATATATTTAATGTATTTTAACTGTGTTAGATTAAGTGGAAATAATTTAATTATTAAAATTATTTTGAATGCGCAAATTCAATATTATGTGAAAAAAAACGGAAATGAAATCTCACTAAAAAATTTATCAACATTTATGTACGTCATGCAACATTTATGTAGGTTATCTGCGGAAATCAACAACATGTTTAAATTTATAGTATACTTGAAATTGTGTGGTGTTCTATAAAAACCCTCAAAGTTTAATGCAGAAACATGAAAAAGATGCATGACTTAATTGAAGTTACTGAAATAATTTAAAGTTTCTGGAAAAGTAACCAAAAGAGATAAAAAGAAATTTAAAAATATAAGGAAATAGAAAGTGTTAGAGAGAAGAAAAGTATCACTCCCGTTTTTTTTGCATTGCATTTTGACTTTGTTCTCTCTTATAAAATACCATTTTTTTTAATTTTAATTTTAAGGTAAATTATTTATCAAGTTAAATTAGTATATAGTATGAAAATATATTAAGTTAAATTAGTAATCTTTAATGTGCTTTGGTGATTGTTGCAGCTACTTTGTCCTCTTACAAGATGATCTAGCACCGCAGGAACCAGACTAGGTTCAACATAAGTGTTTGTGTCATAATGCTATTATTAACAATATTATTACTTCAATCTTTGTAACACCCTAACAACCACAACTCGAAACAATGCAAAATTAAAACAACTACGCACATTGAGTGTCACTCAAACACAACATAGATCTGCTACGTAACACATTATGTAAACCATGCAATAATTTAAACACCTGACATCACATATTTGCCTTTATTTAGGCTCATCGCATCTAAAAATAAATCAATTAAAGTAACTTAACAACACATGATATAACAAGTACAACTTCAATGCTCGCACCAAGAACATTATAATAATAATAAACCATAAAACAAAATGTTCGCCCATGCAGTGTTACATATCAAAGCAACGAAATTTAAATATCGCATAAAAAAAGAATAAGAAGAACAGTCTCAACGCCATTTTTCAGCTTCTAAAAATAACCGGTACATGAGTACCTAAACATATGAACATACAAAGTTGAAAAATCTAGACTAAGCATCCATTCATTTACTCATTTTCAGGTAATTCATAAACAAGTCATAATTATTATTCTATCAAATCTAGACTAAAACAAAGTATCTCCATTCTCTAGGTATTATTTGTGTCACAATAAACCATATTATATTCAAACGAGTCAAATGTTCTGAATGTATTTCTTTTATAATATGACATTTCGTCATATATTTGTAGTTTTTTAAATCTCAAGAGCGCATTGATAAAGGGATGTACGAAGAACTGATTCGAATCTTTATAAGGTAAGCAAAAGCTATATTACACAACTTACTATTAATTTTACTATCTTTTTCTCTAAAAAAATTCTAATTTAAGAGTCTTACATTTTTTCTTTACTACGGAAAACAATTACAGGGAAAAAGAAAATACTTCGAATAGAGATTTCATGTTCGGCATTCCTCTTAAAGAACGTCATTGATTACACGGTATCAATATTACTTTGCATGCTTCGATATAATTTTGAATATCTTTGTTTACCATTTTCAAAATGTAATAATATTATTTTTAATGCGACCTACAGTAGAAACCTCATAAAAAGAAAAACAAATATTTATTTTTCTCTGTTGTGCGCATTTAAAAAAGCGGGCAGACGGGCACGGGAGTGCCCGTCTGAACGCTAGTGAAAATAAAAGAAATAAAATGAAAATCAATTAAATCAG
The DNA here is from genome assembly GCF_024323335.1 of Lathyrus oleraceus. Classification (NCBI taxonomy): domain Eukaryota; kingdom Viridiplantae; phylum Streptophyta; class Magnoliopsida; order Fabales; family Fabaceae; genus Lathyrus; species Lathyrus oleraceus. Next base: position 180,744,939 of record NC_066585.1, read on the forward strand.
AAAAACATGGACCACTTGATCTCCCTCATTAATTGAGGTGGCAGATCAAGTGGATGAAAACGTGCGTTCCATGGTGCACACTAGTCAGCGCACCACACAATTGGTAATTAAAAAGAACGCTCAAGATTAAAACGCATTGGCTTGATCATATGGCTCAGAACTCATCCAGCACATCATCAAAGCAAACCACCGGTCATCTTCTCCGATGACCCTGGCCGAACTCGTTCTCTCATCACCATCACATAAATGAAAAAAGAGGATATGACCTTAAATAAAAAATGGTGTAGGTCATGAATATGACCTCAATTCAACCTAACTCCAAGTGTATCGAGAGATACATGGAATTGAATTTTGAGGTACATGAACTGAGTTACTTCGGTTTGACCTCAAAGCAACTCAATCTTCTTGCCTACATTGGTAGGACTTCAGACAACCAAGGATCCAAGAGAATTGATGAGAATTGAGAGAGAATCAAAGAGAAGAAAAATCTGGAAAAATATCTTCAATGTTGTGTAGAACTTGATCTCTCTTGCTTTAATTCGTGTTTGATCTTGCTTATGGAGCTTGCAGAAGTAGATTAGGAATGGTACAAGGCTTTGGATCCTGGAGTTTTCGAATCTCTAAACAATGAGATTCAAACTCAAATTTCAAGTGAAATTTCTCAGGTTTTCCTTTCAATTATGAGGTTTTCCTTGGCAATATGGAGTGTCCGCTTGCATGGGCATGTACAGGCCCATGAAGCAACTCAATTAGGTCCAAATGCAGTGAGATTGAGTCTGAATGTGGATTGTGATGCAAGGCAAAAGTGTATTGATGTTTGAAGAATGATTCTTGCCAACAGATACAGCCATGTTCGGCCATGTGCAGACCCCTCAAACCTTATCCAAAATGGATAAATTTGAACTCTTTGGAAAGGTTAGATCAAGAGGAACAACTCTTATGTTGAACACTTTTTCATTCAGAGCTTGTATCATGATGAATTTTGAAGTGGAATTTTGGAAATTTAAACATGTCAAAATATTTTCTAAGTGTTAAGCCATATGTTCAATTATTCCACCTTGGCTAACTTTTTATGTGAGCTTCAAATGATAAATGTGTCTTCATAAAAGTTGTATATCTTTCAAAAACCTTCAAAATGGTCATAAATTTGACCTTATTTGTATTTGGGATGAATGAGTTATGCATTTTCGAAGTTGAGGAAAATCACTTGTTCAAAGGTATTGGTCCAAAATGACCTATAATGTATCCTCATATCACATGCTCATAAAATTTGATTTAGATATTCCTCCAAACATCAATGTTGAATTAGACACCTTGAATTTGATTGTGAAACTTGTAAATCTTTCATCTCATAAAAATTGAGCAAGTTATGGCCTTGGGAAGTTGACTTTCAAATTAGGGTTTAGACAAAATGACCTATAATCTTTCAACATAAAAAATGACTTTCCAAGCAAAAATAGCTCTATGCCTCAACATGAAAGTTGTTTGGAATGTCATTTAGCGTAACATTTCTCTTGGAATAATTTTCATATGATGAAAATTGTAGGAGATAGGGTCTAGGGGAACCCAGTTTTGATCAGATGAACTCCTCTGGTCAACCACTATCAACCACCTTGCTAACTTGCAATTTTCTTCACTTTTTGGACTCATGGGAAATCATACATGCATAAGATGATGAATTTTGAAGTGTCCCTTAGACTATTTGATTAATTGGTGAAGAAGCTTGTTGAAGAAGTTACTCAAGATACCCAGATAAACTAAGGTTTCCAAGGCAAACCAATTCCAAACTCTTGAAGAATGCTTGAACGAAATAACATGTAAATATCATGAGGACTCATATATGATTCCTAGAGACATTGTGGATCCTTCCTTTGATGAGCTCTTAGTAATGAGGGTCTTAAACACTAGATGTGAACTTGATGGATCAAAGGTGATCATGTGCCCTCCTTACAAAAGAGTTAGACAAATACAAAGACATATTTTTGGTATTTTGGTTAGTAAATGATAAAATACAAAGTATGATACTATCACATTGTGCTTGGTGATCTCTCCCAAAACAAACCCAATGAATAAAAGGGGTAAGGAGGATGCCAAGGTATGACCCCAATGCCAATGCATACGATGAGGATAGTATGAGGGATCTTAGGGTCAAAATTGGGGTCTTACAGCTGCCCCTGTTTAAGGAAATTCTAATTGAGAAGGATAAGGTTAAAATCTTCATATCGACTTAGTAGAATGGGCTTAAATAACAACATATAGAAACACATTTTGGTCCCTAAGAGACCTCATGATGCATATGATATGAAAGCTAAAATAAACTCTTTGTGGGGAAATATTGCCATAAAGGAAAAGAAATCAGAGAGATCGAAAGTCCGCATGAGGGTAATGCATTCCATAAGGAAAACTCACTAGGAAGACAAAGACTCTGAGGGATAAAGGGTTATGCGTAGGATAAACTACGACTTAAAAACTGCTAGGGGACTAGAGGGATTCCATGAAAATGGAAAGACTCAGCCGGGGAAACAAAGGAATGTCTGCCGGGGAACAGGTAAATCAGAATAAAACTGAAATACTCTAACCATGCAGGAAAAGCGATTTCACTAAGGAAAAAACGCACTCAACTCAACTGGGGAAGAAATAAACTTCAACACAGAAGGAGCAGAAATATATTATCCACTACCTATTACTGGTAAGGAGATAATAAAATCTGACAGAGAGGACATCCGTTACTGGTTAGGGTAAACATATCAAGGATGACTCACTGAGGACCGCCAAGAGATGTATTCATTACTGGTTACTGGGTAAGAATAGACTTGTTGGGGAAAACTGAAAATAGGATTTACAACTACCGGCAACTGGGCAGAAGACCAAAAGGAGAGAATATCCGTCACTGGTTAAAGTGATCATATCAAGGATAGACTCAAAGGAAAGAAAATCTGTCATCGGTTATTAAATAATGTACTTATTTTTAAGAAAATTGGATTGAAGTTTTCTTTGTGAGGAGATGATATGCTTGATTGGCCACATGGTATGTTTGGAGTGATTTGTATTATAATCATTATCCATGATTTTAGCCAAGTAATCATTCTGTTATACTTTCCCATTAAAGCAAACGGAAATTGTATGTTGATAAATAAATCATAAAGAATGAGTTATGCTCTTCAGTGGGATATCGTAGACAAAATTTAAGCGGGACTTTATCAGGGCCTATTAATATAAGAAAGGAGATATCTCTACACAGTAGTTGATGAGGGAAGGTTGAGGCCAACCTCTGAAAAGTAAATTGGTCATGTATTAAAGGATGTTAAAAAACTAAACAAAATTATAAACGAAACATTTTAAAAAAATAGAATGAACAATATGAAGGAAGGTATATATACCAGAGATTTTTTACCAAATATATTTGTGTTTCAAAAGATACTTTGTTAGGATCACATATTGCTAATGTGTGAAACTGTGGAAAATCTGAGAGTTGAAGTTGTTTGTCTTTAATGGCTATAAACAAAAATAAACCATCACCCAATGATATTTGTAAGGCAAAGCCAGGTAATGCATGAAATCTACCAAGACGGCTGTAATAAGTGGATCATTCGTACTTCCATTCCATTGAACACTAAATTCATAGATACCATCATAGATTTTCCAATCGGTAAAGAGACCGCGACCAACCTGGTGTACAAATAAGGGTCTATTTCCACGTATGACTGCTTGGAGATAAAACATTATAGATTAATAGACATTTATATAGAACAACATACAGATCTGAAGGAAACTCGTTTAAGAAAAATGGAAAAACTAAGTTAATGTAATAAGTATATAAGGAAAATTTGATAGTTAAAGAACAGGGAAAAACATGTGAACCATAAAATGTTTTGAACTGCAACAAACGTAAAGGCACACATCAATGGCCTTCTTCCAAAACTTTCCTACAAATGCCTTTTAATATATATCATGATGACTTAGATCTTTGGGTCTTTGAAAGAACTATTGTATGAATATGATTGTGCAAGAGAAAGAAGTATTGCATATGCAAGACAGTCTGATTAGTGGGCCTAAAGTAATGGGTTTGTGCCACCCAAACGTACAATAGAAAATTTCATAAATATTAGGCAATAAAATCCATACAATTGTAATGCCCAAGGAAAAAATAAAAATTCACCAAAACAATTTCCATAATATTTAATTTTATACATGTTTAACATATGCCCAAGTACAATTATGAGAATTCAACAAAACATAATATTTAATTTTACACATGTTTAACATGAGACCACACAATATGTTAAGATTAGTTACAGGGAATCACATTCAGAGCAATATAGATGACCAAGATCCAAAATAGCCTTAAATGATAATACTATATGATGATGGGATGTAAGGATCCATGTCGTCCAAACTAACATCTACTCCACCTGCTCTAATTTGATAATATTCTTAACTTTGGTCGAAGAGAGTTCTCCATCACAGAAGTCGGCCAAGGTTGTTGATTCACTTGAACCATCCGAACTTCATCTCTTTGCAGTTGGTGTGACAGGGTTTGGGTTATGCCTAGATGTAATTTCAAGTTCCTGTTATCATAAAATTTGGAAAATGAATAAAATAATTGCGTAACCATAAAATTTTAAAACACTGCATAACATAAGTTATATGGATACCGTAGTGACTTCACACTCTTCAACAACACTAGCCCTTACCTCATCAACACTATCTCTGATATAAAAAGCAAAAGTAATATGACTATATGATTAAGAGAAGGCTAATTTTTTAATAAAAAAGTGCATAGTATAAGTTATATGGATACCATAACCACTTCACACTCTTCAACAACATCAAACCTTGGCTCATCAACACTCTCTCTGATCTAAACAACAAAAGTAATATTAAACAGCTAAAATGATTAGGACTAATTGCAGATATAATTGGTGACAATACCTGCAACAACTGCGAAGCTGTTGGCGGATGAGAAGTTGTCGCCTTTACGTCAAAAGCATAGAAGTATCACAAATAATTTAACAAAACAAATTAGGTAATCATCATAAAAATGTGTATTCACAATAAATAGGATATATACCTGACTATGTTCCCATGGAGACTTGAGCTGTTTGAGGAAAGTATCATATTGAAGAATCATCACAAAAGAGCAATTTACCCACCGAGACTTGCACTTAACTTTAAAGGAAATCTCCAAACCCAACATCACATCAAGCGCCAATGGGAACTCCAAGAGATCAGTAATTCCAACCTACATTAGAAAATGTTATCATTAGCAATAAGAAAAGTATCTGAGGCCATTATTAAGAATTGAAGTTTAAACATAAGATTAAACCTTTATCATTGTATCACGCATTTGAGTAGCAGATATTCCCAAGAGATGCAAGCATTCCCTGTACCAGAAAACAAATTTACAACATTTCCCAGAATGTGTAACTTCAATTTCTATCTTGTACCTAATGTAGCATAACTAACTGAGTTAATAGTCGATATCACAGAAATCAATTGAATGCAATGTTTCATTGCGGCAACAAAATATCCCTGTTTGGTACCTAAAAATCTCAGTCCCTGTGGAATGTCCACTTTCACACATGAAAGGATCCTTGTCACCGCGAGAAACCTTTGGGAACTCATGGCAAGCTTGATAATATTAGTCGTACTTTGATGCAATTAGTTTTTTTGGTAGTAGCCACAGTTGCACCGAAGGTAATCTGTGTTTATTTGAAAACGATAACACTTGTGAATGTTGATAAACAATATAAGTCTAACTAAGTTGCTAACTCCATGCAGATAATAGTAAGAAGTATTGTATACCTTACTAAGTTTACAAATGTCATTGAGAGGCAGCACAATCGCCTTCAAAAGTAGTTTTTGAAAAGGAGATTGTTAGGAAATCTCAGAGTTTTGGGAATACTGTGAAGATATTTGGCCCGACACGTTAACCATGGAGTCCTTAGGGATGCTACATCAAAAGTGAACAAACAAAGTAAAAAACAGAAAATAGAAATATGAAGAAGTAGTCTGCACGATGAAACTTTAGCATGTGTTGTAGATGCAACCTCTTGATATAGTTGTTGATTGAAGGAATATCAACATTGATAGACAATTTAGTTACGTTGTAAGTGTTAGTAACAGTAAGTGGAGACATAGTAAAAAATGAGTATCCAAGCTTTTAAAAACATGTTACTAAATATGTTAAAGTAATCACAGAACGAAGAACCTTCTTCCTTCACTTTTACATACTGGGGGAAAACGATGGTTGGTCCAGATGTATTAACCCAATCTTGGTGAATTTTATGAATTGGGAAGCATAGGTCTCCCAAAGAGTAAAATTCATTATGTTATTTCTACAAAAAAAAAAAAGTGTTAGAAAGGTTATAACATTCTTACATCAGAGGAAGAAACAACAAATGCATAATATATCAGGATTGGATAATTATAAAACCTACACATTGTCCCTGAGAATAAAATTGACTTGTTGTTTTCTTCCACCTGCATGGGCCTACGTAAATCCTATACTATCCACCATTTCCACGATATCTGAAAAAAAGTTATGAGAATCAATCAGTATAACGAAAATGCGGGAAAAAATGGATGTGTGGATTGTTGGTACAGGGATAGAGTATCGGGATTTGTTATCGTCTCCACAGGGATTATGTGATATTGTCGCCGTTCGACAATTGTTAAGTTCTTAACTTATAGTAACAAGGGGTGTAAGGGCAAACTGTCATACAACATACAATCATAGGTTTCAATGATGACAAATGACCACCATGGATGAATCGGCAATGTCGATTCCACCTTTACAAAACAAATGCAATGTATCACCTATCATATCCTTTTCATTGCTCATCTGTACTGTTATATTTTGTACAACATACGTGGACAAAGTGTGGTCATGACAAAAGGCATGAAAACCACAAAAATGTTATTTTTTGCAGATCTGCAGGGGATGAGTCGACCGTAGGGTCGGCGCATGACATAGTACTTTCCCCACGGGTCAGCGCATGAACACAGCGCTTTTCCCACGGGTCAGCGCACAAGATGCTTGCGTCGACCGCAGAGGTCAGCGCACGCCGACCTATGGTCGACGCATACTAAAGCATTTTTCAGTCTGACCAAAACTGCAGGCCATGCGTCGATGCATAGTCCTGCTATGGTCGACCGTTCGTGCGCAAATTCAGTTTTCTGATGTTTCCCACTCTGTTTGAAAAGCTGTTAAGTGGGTTGGTTGGTTGGTTACTATAAATAGAATTTCAAGTTACTTGTATAAACTAACATTTTTACATTTTGATTCAAGTGTTCAAAGAACAAGAAAAAGTGAAATAGGTGTCCAAGATTCTTCATCTTCATCTTCAACATCTCACAACACATCAACTACACACAACCATTTTTGAAGTGCTTTGTGATTGGTTAAAGGTGATAAGGTTCGAAGCCGAGATTGGGGAATCCGGTTCGGGTTGAGGCTTGTGACAGGTTTTTTCTTGAATAAAACCGTTAGGGTTTTGTCCTCCAAGACTGGTTTGTGTTTGGGGTTTTTTGGACGAATTGCTTCATCAATTTTCAGCTGAGCGAAGGTGATTGAGAAGAGGAAGTCTTCATCAGTCTAGTAGCGGATTCAGTGATATTGAAGGGAAGAATTCGGGTTCGATTTGTTGTAGTTGAGATCAGCCGGGCCGAGGGTTTGAAGAACTGAGGGTTTTTCAACAAAGGGGCTGGAATCGGAGGTCTATCAACAACTATCGAAGGACTTGATTCATCTTGAATCAAGGAACAAGGAGTGGAAGCAACATTCAACGTCTTGAGAGTTCTGTTGTATATTTGCTTTGCAATCCTTGTATAAACGGTTAAATTCAACAGGTGATATCTATTAAATCATCTCAATTCTAGTTTTAGAATTGAGGGCAGACGTACCCCGAAGCGAGGACGGCGGGGGAACTGCCTCATCAAATCTTTGTCTTCTCTAATTTTCTGCATAATTGCTTTCAGCTTAAAAATTAAGTGATTTTTGTATAAGCACTTTTATTAAACCTTGATATTAATTGAGTAAGAGGTTAAAACTCTATTTTTGAATCCAAAGTACAATAGGATATTGTACTAGATCAATTGGAATCACTTACTCAACACAAATATCACTTGGAGTGTTTTCACACACCAAGTGTTTGATAATTTGCCTAAACCAAAATTATCTTAAGTGTGTATCTAGTTTGATTTGCTATTTGAATCATTGGAACTAGGAATCCTAGCAAGTGAAACAAATCATTGATTGTGTGACTAGTGTAGTGATTCTTATTCCACATTATCACTAATCCATAGGCTTGACGCATATCCGGTTTTCCAATAACAGTTCGTTTTAGACTATATTTTCCTCGGCCGCTTCCGCACTTAAAACAAATTTTCAAAACCAATTTTTAAATTGGTAGCGCCGACTTATTTTTTAATTGGGATCTATTCAACCCCCCCCCCCCTTCTAGATCCGTGCCATAGTCTAACAAGTGGTATCAGGAGCTCCGGTTCACTCCGTGCTTCAAAATATAACTTTGATAGAAAATGGATAACGAACCTAAAGGGGCTTATAATAGAGCTCCCGTTTTCAATGGTGAAAATTATAGTTATTGGAAAGACTGTATGCGGGTGCATATAAATTCCATAGATAGAAAAATATGGAACGTCATTCTCAATGGTCCAATTGAGATAACCATGTTCAATGAGAATGATGAATTAGTGCCAAAGCCCGAAGCACAATGGACTGATGATGATGAAAGAAAATACAATTACGATTGGAAAGCCAAAAATATCCTAATCTCCTCACTAGGTGTAGATGAATATTATCGTGTATCCCATTGTCCTACTGCTAAGGCCGTGTGGGGTTCACTACAAATCGCCCATGAGGGGACGAACGATGTTAAGTTGGCAAGAATCAACACACTAACACAAGAGTTTGATCTCTTTTTCATGGAGCAAGGGGAAACCATTGCTGACATGCAAAAGAGATTTACTCATCTCATCAATAGATTACACTCATTAGGTAGGCCTATTTCCAATGATGTTGCTACTAATAAGATCTTGAGATGTCTTAACAGGGAATGGCAGCCGAAAGTGACCGCCATCAAAGAAGCAAATGATCTTACCATATTAGACTTGACAACATTATTTGGCAAACTACAAGAGCACGAACAAGTACTCTTGAGCCTAGAACAACACGAAAAGAAAGAAAAGAAGGACAAAGCAAAGGTGAGTGAAAAGAAATCGATAGCTCTAAAGACTTCCTCCTCAAAGTCTCAAGCAAAAGAGCAAAGTGATTATTCCTCGAGCGACGAAGAAGAAGAGGACAAGAGTGAAGATATGGGGTTGTTCGTTAAACGTTACAATCGTTACGTGAGAAAGAACGGCATCCAACATTCCGAGAAGAACTTGGTAAACTTCCGGAAACAATCTAGGTACTCTAAAAATGATGACGCAAAAGTTAAAATGACTAAAGGGTCGTGCTATACGTGTGGAAAGCCCGGTCATTACAAACCGGACTGTCCGATGAACAAGAAGACGAAGGAAAAGGAATCATACAAATCACACAAGAAATCATCAAAGCCAAGGAGAGCATACATAGCTTGGGAAAGCGATAACGACTCCTCCGATGATGAAAGTTCTAGTGATGAAGATGAAAATGAAAACCTATGTCTCTCTGCTCATCAAAAGAACAAAAAGAAACAGGTACAATTCCTCGAGACTACCGAGAGAAGATGGGTTCTCGACAGTGGATGCTCAAGGCACATGTCAGGAGACATATCACTCTTCATTGACTTTGTGGCTAAGAAGAAAGGATATGTAACCTATGGTGACAACAACCGTGGAGCAATACTTGGTAAAGGTAGTGTAGGTAACCCTTCTTCCACTACTATTTCTGGTGTATTGCTTGTCGAAGGTCTTAAACACAATTTACTTAGCATCAGTCAATTATGTGACAAAGGATACAATGTATCTTTTTCAAAAGATGTTGCAAAATTGTACATAATGATGATAAGAAGAGTATGTTTAATGGCCTGCGAGTGAACAATGTCTATATGTTAGACTTGAATGAAGTATCGTTAACAAGTGACAAATGTCTTGTAACAATGAGTGAAGATTCATGGTTATGGCATAGGCGTTTAGCACATGTTAATTTTGACGTACTAAATAAAGTAGTCTCAAAAGATCTAGTCTTAGGTCTCCCCAAAATAAAGTTCACCAAGGATCACCTTTGTGATGCTTGTCAAAAAGGGAAGCAAACGAGGATCTCCTTTAAATCCAAAAATATCGTTTCAACAACGAGACCTCTCGAACTTCTTCATATGGACTTATTTGGGCCATCTAGGATTAAAAGTCTAGGAGGAAATTATTACGGTTTCGTAATAGTGGACGACTTTTCTAGATTTTGTTGGACTATCTTTTTAGTAAGCAAGAGCGATACGTTCTCCGCCTTTGAAAGGTTTGCTAAGCTTTCCCAAAATAAATTAAATACAAACATTATTTCAATTAGAAGCGACCATGGGGGTGAGTTCGAAAACCATTTATTTGAAGAATATTGCGGTAACCATGGTATCGGTCATAACTTCTCCGCTCCACGTACTCCACAACAAAATGGAGTTGTGGAGCGTAAAAATCGAATTTTGGAAGAATTGGGAAGAACAATGATTAACGAAAGTGGTTTACCGAAATATTTTTGGGCCGACGCCATTAGTACGGCTTGTTATGTTCTGAATAGGGTGCTCATTCGCCCCAATCTAAATAAAACACCGTATGAGCTTTTAAAAGGGCGAAAGCCAAATGTTTCACACTTACATGTTTTTGGTTGCAAATGTTTTGTATTAGATAATGGAAAGGAAAACTTGGGCAAATTCGATTCCGAGGCCGACGAAGGTATCTTCCTCGGATACTCTCAATCGAGTAAAGCATATAGAATATATAATAAACGATTACTTGCTGTGGAAGAGTCTGTACATGTCACTTTTGATGAATCCTATCCGAGAAACGTCGGAAAGGGTAGTGTTGTTCATGGTGCAGGTACATCTACAGAAGACATACTCAAAGGTGGCGAGCCGGGGATTGATCAACCCGACAAAGTCAAAGTCGAGGAGGATAAAGATGTACACCATGAGGAAACCGAGGTAGCTCATCCGCCTTCAAATGATGATTTCCCTCAAGCTTGGAAGTCTTCCAAAGACCATCCAATTGACAACATTCTCGGAGATATCTCAAAGGGGGTTACAACTCGATCGAAGCTAAGTAATTTCTGTTATCACTTCGCTTTCGTTTCACAAATAGAACCTAAAAACCCTAAAGAAGCCCTACTCAATGAACACTGGTTTTTATCAATGCAGGAGGTGTAACACCCTTCTAAAATACCCCAAATATTTAATAACAACAACAAATATATATATATATATATATATATATATATATATATATATATCAGAGTAATCATGCACCAAGGGTGTCACACAACATTTCACACCATAAAACTGCCATGCTCTTTATTTAATCAAAATAACATCTTTGCACAATTCGCAGCGGATAAAAATCAACCAATCATTCAAAACATATAACGTTTTACAGGTAAAAAGGTTCAACAATCAACAATAAACAATTAAAACATCCCGTCCCGATGTTACATCTATCAGAGCACGACCCACTACGTAGACTACACTAGACTCCAGGCACTAGCTTCTACTCACTCACTGCTCGTTACCTGAAAAATAGTTGTAAGGGTGAGTTCCTCAATCGATATAACAAACATTATAATTCATCATGTAATGCTAAGTAAATTTACACGTTAATCACCCTAATCATATCCTGCATTCAGTAACGGCACATCAACTCAAATATCATACTCAATAACAACGTAAAATGCAACTCAATAACAACATAAAATGCAACTCGAATGAGACTCGACTCGCCATGCATGTGGTACCATTCGGAGTAAAACTCCCAACTTAAAATCATTGCCATTTTAGTGGGCATCAAGGCATAAGCCTTCAACTTTCAACTTAAAATTTTGCCAATCCAGGCCAACGTGGTGTGAGCAAAGCTCCGATTTTTGCCAATCCAGGCCAACGTGGTGTGAGCAAAGCTCCGACTTAATGCATATGAAATGTGCATGGCATACACGACTTTACAATTCCGACAACATAATAATAATAGCAACACAACAAGGTTTTCAACATAATCAACTTATAATCAACTTTGGCTCATCAAGCCTACAACTCAGTATTTTCAACAAAATCAACTTATAATCAACTTTGGCTCACCAGCCTACAACTCAGTATTTTCAACAAAATCAACTTATAATCAACTTTGGCTCACCAGCCTACAACTCAGTATTTTCAACAACTTTAACACCACTTATCAACATTTTTATATCAACACTTCATAACATAACCCAACAGAATTACTCATCAAAATTAACGATAATAGGCTAATCACCAATTATGTTCACAACATTAAAATACCAATTTTTCTGATTTCCAACAGTGTTAACTGGTTAACGCCCTGGGTTAACCGGTGAACGCAGGACAAAATACACTTTCTGGCAAAACGCAACAGTGTTAACCGGTTAACGCCCTGGGTTAACCGGTTAACGCAGGCAAAACAGCACATTTCCACAAATATAACAGTGTTAACCGGTTAACGCCCTGGGTTAACCGGTTAACGCAGACAAAACAGCAGTTCCTGCGCTAACACAAGGCAGAATGCAGAGTTCTCCGCATTTTCCGCCGTTGGAGGACTTCCGGACCTCCGATTCAACTTCCGTAAAAAGCTATACGTTCGGAAATTCACAACTAACCCAAACACATATTCAATTACAGCCTAAACACAGTTTCATCCAACGTAATTTTTCCAGCATTCATAATCCCAATTAGGGTCAATTCAACGGCTATCACTACCCATGACATGTTAATCTATAATACCCATCAAACGACGATAAACCCCCCTTACCTGAGTTAATCCGGCAAAATCTCTAAGCTCCAAGCTCTTCTCCAACCTTTGCTCTCTGTTTCTTCCTCTTTGCCCCTTTCTCCGCTTCTCTGCAGCTTCTCAGTTTTCACGTAAAACCCTTTTACAAAATGAAAACTCTTTTTCCTTATTCCAACTTATATATTTTCCAATAATTATTATTCCAAAATAATAATAATAATAATAATCCAATAATTCAATTTATTTAATTAAATTAATAAATATATTATTAACTCAATTTAAATAATTCTCTTATTTTATTCGGGGTGTTACAACTCTCCCCTACTAAAAGAGTTTTCGTCCTCGAAAACATACCTCAAGCAAATAACTCTGGATAAGACTCTTTCATCTGACTCTCCAGTTCCCAAGTCACATTGCCTCCTGCTGGTCCTCCCCAAGCTACCTTCACTAAGGCAATCTCTTTACCCCGCAACTGCTTCAACTCTCGATCCTCGATCCTCATAGGCGATGTTTCAACAGTCAGGTTATCTCTCACCTGTACATCATCTACTTGGACTACATGCGACGGATCATGAATGTACCTCCTCAACTGAGACACATGAAAAACCTCATGCAAATTCGCAAGTGACGGCGGTAAAGCGATACGATAGGCTACCTCTCCTATCCTCTCCAAAATCTGATAAGGACCAATAAATCGAGGTGTCAACTTCTTTGACTTCAAAGCTCGACCAACCCCAGTTATCGGAGTAACACGAAGAAACACATGATCTCCCTCTTGAAACTCAAGTGACTTCCTTCTCTTGTCATGATAACTCTTCTGACGACTCTGAGCAATTCTCATCTTCTCCTGAATCATCTTAATCTTTTCTGTAGTCTGTTGAACAATCTCCGGTCCAACCACAGCACTCTCACCGGACTCATACCAACATAAAGGTGTCCGACATCTCCTACCATACAAAGCTTCAAACGGTGCCATACCAATACTCGAATGAAAACTATTGTTGTAGGTAAACTCAATCAAAGGTAAATAACAATCCCAAGTACCTCCCTTTTCCAAAACACAAGCCCTCAACAGATCCTCTAGTGACTGAATCGTCCTCTCAGTCTGACCATCAGTCTGCGGATGATATGCAGAACTCAATCTCAGCTTAGTTTCCAAAGCCTTCTGCAAACCTTACCAGAATTTCGATGTAAATCTAGGATCTCTGTCCGAAACAATACTCGACGGAATACCATGCAAACTTACGATCTTCTCAATATACAGCTCAGCTAATTTCTCTAACGGATAGTCCATTCTGATCGGAATGAAATGAGCCGACTTTGTCAATCTGTCAACAATCACCCAAATAGCTTCAAAATTCTTAATTGTCCTCGGCAAACCAGAAACAAAATCCATACTGATACTATCCCACTTCCACTCTGGAATAGCCAACGGTTGCATTAGCCCAGACGGCTTCTGATGCTCAATCTTCGACTTCTGACAAGTCAAACAGGAATAAACAAAACTCGCAATTTCTCTTTTCATCCCCGGCCACCAAAATAACTTTTTCAAATCATGGTACATCTTCGTAGCTCCAGGATGAATACTCAACCCACTACGATGTCCTTCTTCAAGAATACTCTTCTTAAGTTCGGTAACATCCGGAATACACACCCGACTACCAAATTTCAAAACACCATTCTCATCAACTCTGAATTCACCACCTTGTCCTTGATTCACTAGAGTCAACTTATCAACCAAAAGCACATCGGATTTCTGACCCTCTCTGATCTCATCCAGAATACCACTGGTTAACTTCAACATCCCCAATTTAACACTATTGTGAGTACTCTCACACACCAAACTCAAGTCTCTAAACTGCTCAATTAAATCCAATTCCTTAACCATTAGCATAGACATATGTAATGATTTCCGACTCAATGCATCAGCCACTACGTTTGCTTTACCCGGATGGTAATTCAAACCAAAGTCATAATCCTTCAGAAACTCTAACCATCTCCTCTGTCTCATATTCAGCTCTTTCTGATCAAACAAATACTTTAAACTTTTATGGTCACTGAAAACCTCAAATCTTGACCCGTACAAGTAATGCCTCCATAACTTCAGAACAAACACCACAGCCGCCAACTCTAAATCGTGCGTCGGGTAGTTCCTCTCATGAACCCTTAGCTGTCTCGAAGCATAAGCTATAACCTGCTTATTCTGCATCAACACACCACCCAAACCCAACAATGAAGCATCACAGTAAACCTCAAATGATTCCGACGGACTCGGTAATATCAGGATAGGAGCAGTAGTTAACCTTCTCTTTAACTCTTGGAAACCTCCTTCACATTTTGAGTCCCAAACAAATGCTTGCCCCTTCCTAGTCAACATCGTCAATGGTAACGCCAACTTAGAAAATCCCTCAATGAACTTCCTATATTAACCAGCCAAACCAAGGAAACTTCGAATCTCAGCAACAGACTTCGGAGCTTCCCACTTAGATACCGCTTCTATCTTAGAAGGATCAACAGCAACACCACCTCTTGAAATCACATGACCAAGAAAACTTACCTCTTCTAACCAAAATTCACACTTGGACAATTTAGCAAATAACTTCTTTTCTCGTAGAACTCCCAAAACCACTCTCAAATGCTCAACATGCTCTTCTTCAGACTTCGAATACACCAAAATATCATCAATAAACACCACCACAAACTTGTCTAGGTACGGATGGAAAATCCTATTCATATACTCCATAAATACTCCAGGCGCATTAGTCACACCAAAAGGCATTACAGAATACTCATAATGTCCATACCTTGTTCTGAAAGCAGTCTTCTGAATATCCTCGGTTTTCACACGGATCTGATGATACCCAGATCTCAAATCTATTTTGCTGAACACACTTGCACCAACCAACTGATCCATCAAATCATCAATCCTCGGCAAAGGATACCGATTCTTGATCGTCACTTTATTCAGTTGCCTGTAGTCCACACACAACCTCATAGTACCTTCTTTCTTCTTAACCAATAGCACTGGTGCACCCCACGGTGACACACTCGAACGAATA
The DNA here is from genome assembly GCF_024323335.1 of Lathyrus oleraceus. Taxonomy (NCBI): domain Eukaryota; kingdom Viridiplantae; phylum Streptophyta; class Magnoliopsida; order Fabales; family Fabaceae; genus Lathyrus; species Lathyrus oleraceus. The sequence continues at coordinate 180,760,940 of NC_066585.1, forward strand.
AATTTCTTATCCAACAGATCTTCCAACTGACTCTTCAATTCAGTTAACTCAACAGCAGACATACGGTACGGAGCCATCGATATCGGCCTAGTACCAGGTACCAAATCAATCGAGAACTCCACTTCACGCTCTGGTGGTAATTCATTCACTTCTTCCGGAAACACATCAGGAAAATCACACACCACGGCTAGATCGCCAATCACCAGTTTATCTTTAGCCTCCAGAGTTGCTAACAGCATAAACAACTCTGCCCCATCAGCTACTTCTTCATTCACTTGCCTTGCTGATAGAAACAAACTCTTTCCCTCCTCCATCTCAGGAAAGACCACCGTCTTATCAAAACAGTTGATAGAAACTCGGTTAAACACCAACCAGTTCATACCCAGAATAACATCAATCTGCACTAGTGGAAGACACACTAGGTCCAACCCAAAGTCTCTACCAAAAATACTCAAAGGACAATTTAAACAAACTGAAGTAGTAGTCACTGAATCCTTCGCAGGAGTATCAATCACCATACTACCAAACATCTCAGATATCTCTAACTTAAGTTTCACAGCACAATCCAAAGATATAAAGGAATGAGTCGCACCTGTGTCAATAATAGCTACAAGAGGAAAGCCATTAATATAACACGTACCTCGGATAAGTCTGTCCTCACTGGAGGTTTGAGTTCCGGTCAATGCGAACACCTTCCCCGTCTGAGATTTCTTTGGCTTCTGACACTGACTTCCAATATGCCCTTCTTCGCCACAATTAAAACAAATCACTTCCTTGTGCTTGCAATCAGCTATTGCATGACTAGTCTTACCACAGCGAAAACACCTCTTTACTTCAGCAGTGCATACATTACTCTTATGACCAGCCTGACCACATTTGAAGCAAACTATACCAGCAGGAGCACCTCCCCCACTAGCTCTCTGAGCCGGAGCAGCTCTTTGCTTCCCTTTTCCAGCTGGAGCATCATACGGCTTGCCACGGTTTTGATGTTGCTTGCCTCTGCGATCACTGACAATCTTGTAATGAGCATTATTGTCTTCTTCAAATATCCTGCAGCTATCAACCAATTCAGTAAAAATGCGTATCTTCTGATACCCAACAACCTTCTTAATTTCAGAGCGCAGTCCATTTTCAAACTTGATGCACTTTGAAAATTCAGCACCAGCACCAGTGTAATGAGGATAAAATTTGGACAGCTCCACAAATTTCGCAGCATAATCAGTGACAGACATGTTTCCTTGCTTCAGCTCAAGGAACTCAATTTCCTTCTTACCACGGACATCTTCTGGATAATACTTCCTCATGAATTCCCTACGGAATACATCCCAAGTAATGACTTCACCTGCCACGGTCAACCTCTCGTGAGTCTCTAGCCACCAGTCATCAGCTTCGACTGCTAGCATGTGAGTACCATACCGAACCTTCTGAGCTGGAGTGCAATCCATAACACGGAAGATTCTCTCAATCTCTTTCAACCATCCCAAGGCTGCATCTGGATCATGCTTTCCTTTAAACACCGGCGGATTCTCTCTCTGAAAAGTCGCCAAGCTACGTGATCCAGCATCCCCACCAGCATTTGGCAAGTTCTGCACAGCTTGTGCCATCGCTTGCATTGCGGCAACCATTGCAGCGTCATTCCTTCCAGCCATTTCAACTTATCACTACAACACAACTTAAAAGTTAGACTAGTAACAATTACACAATTGTTAGACAGTAACGACACGACAACTGGCCGGACAGACCGACCTGCTCTGATACCACTAATGTAACACCCTTCTAAAATACCCCAAATATTTAATAACAACAACAAATATATATATATATATCAGAGTAATCATGCACCAAGGGTGTCACACAACATTTCACACCATAAAACTGCCATGCTCTTTATTTAATCAAAATAACATCTTTGCACAATTCGCAGCGGATAAAAATCAACCAACCATTCAAAACATATAACGTTTTACAGGTAAAAAGGTTCAACAATCAACAATAAACAATTAAAACATCCCGTCCCGATGTTACATCTATCAGAGCACGACCCACTACGTAGACTACACTAGACTCCAGGCACTAGCTTCTACTCACTCACTGCTCGTTACCTGAAAAATAGTTGTAAGGGTGAGTTCCTCAATCGATATAACAAACATTATAATTCATCATGTAATGCTAAGTAAATTTACACGTTAATCACCCTAATCATATCCTGCATTCAGTAACGGCACATCAACTCAAATATCATACTCAATAACAACGTAAAATGCAACTCAATAACAACATAAAATGCAACTCGAATGAGACTCGACTCGTCATGCATGTGGTACCATTCGGAGTAAAACTCCCAACTTAAAATCATTGCCATTTTAGTGGGCATCAAGGCATAAGCCTTCAACTTTCAACTTAAAATTTTGCCAATCCAGGCCAACGTGGTGTGAGCAAAGCTCCGATTTTTGCCAATCCAGGCCAACGTGGTGTGAGCAAAGCTCCGACTTAATGCATATGAAATGTACATGGCATACACGACTTTACAATTCCGACAACATAATAATAATAGCAACACAACAAGGTTTTCAACATAATCAACTTATAATCAACTTTGGCTCATCAAGCCTACAACTCAGTATTTTCAACAAAATCAACTTATAATCAACTTTGGCTCACCAGCCTACAACTCAGTATTTTCAACAAAATCAACTTATAATCAACTTTGGCTCACCAGCCTACAACTCAGTATTTTCAACAACTTTAACACCACTTATCAACATTTTTATATCAACACTTCATAACATAACCCAACAGAATTACTCATCAAAATAACGATAATAGGCTAATCACCAATTATGTTCACAACATTAAAATACCAATTTTTCTGATTTCCAACAGTGTTAACCGGTTAACGCCCTGGGTTAACCGGTGAACGCAGGACAAAATACACTTTCTGGCAAAACGCAACAGTGTTAACCGGTTAACGCCCTGGGTTAACCGGTTAACGCAGGCAAAACAGCACATTTCCACAAAATATAACAGTGTTAACCGGTTAACGCCCTGGGTTAACCGGTTAACGCAGACAAAACAGCAGTTCCTGCGCTAACACAAGGCAGAATGCAGAGTTCTCCGCATTTTCCGCCGTTGGAGGACTTCCGGACCTCCGATTCAACTTCCGTAAAAAGCTATACGTTCGGAAATTCACAACTAACCCAAACACATATTCAATTACAGCCTAAACACAGTTTCATCCAACGTAATTTTTCCAGCATTCATAATCCCAATTAGGGTCAATTCAACGGCTATCACTACCCATGACATGTTAATCTATAATACCCATCAAACGACGATAAACCCCCCTTACCTGAGTTAATCCGGCAAAATCTCTAAGCTCCAAGCTCTTCTCCAACCTTTGCTCTCTGGTTCTTCCTCTTTGCCCCTTTCTCCGCTTCTCTGCAGCTTCTCAGTTTTCACGTAAAACCCTTTTACAAAATGAAAACTCTTTTTCCTTATTCCAACTTATATATTTTCCAATAATTATTATTCCAAAATAATAATAATAATAATAATCCAATAATTCAATTTATTTAATTAAATTAATAAATATATTATTAACTCAATTTAAATAATTCTCTTATTTTATTCGGGGTGTTACAACTCTCCCCTACTAAAAGAGTTTTCGTCCTCGAAAACATACCTCAAGCAAATAACTCTGGATAAGACTCTTTCATCTGACTCTCCAGTTCCCAAGTCACATTGCCTCCTGCTGGTCCTCCCCAAGCTACCTTCACTAAGGCAATCTCTTTACCCCGCAACTGCTTCAACTCTCGATCCTCGATCCTCATAGGCGATGTTTCAACAGTCAGGTTATCTCTCACCTGTACATCATCTACTTGGACTACATGCGACGGATCATGAATGTACCTCCTCAACTGAGACACATGAAAAACCTCATGCAAATTCGCAAGTGACGGCGGTAAAGCGATACGATAGGCTACCTCTCCTATCCTCTCCAAAATCTGATAAGGACCAATAAATCGAGGTGTCAACTTCTTTGACTTCAAAGCTCGACCAACCCCAGTTATCGGAGTAACACGAAGAAACACATGATCTCCCTCTTGAAACTCAAGTGACTTCCTTCTCTTGTCATGATAACTCTTCTGACGACTCTGAGCAATTCTCATCTTCTCCTGAATCATCTTAATCTTTTCTGTAGTCTGTTGAACAATCTCCGGTCCAACCACAGCACTCTCACCGGACTCATACCAACATAAAGGTGTCCGACATCTCCTACCATACAAAGCTTCAAACGGTGCCATACCAATACTCGAATGAAAACTATTGTTGTAGGTAAACTCAATCAAAGGTAAATAACAATCCCAAGTACCTCCCTTTTCCAAAACACAAGCCCTCAACAGATCCTCTAGTGACTGAATCGTCCTCTCAGTCTGACCATCAGTCTGCGGATGATATGCAGAACTCAATCTCAGCTTAGTTTCCAAAGCCTTCTGCAAACCTTCCCAGAATTTCGATGTAAATCTAGGATCTCTGTCCGAAACAATACTCGACGGAATACCATGCAAACTTACGATCTTCTCAATATACAGCTCAGCTAATTTCTCTAACGGATAGTCCATTCTGATCGGAATGAAATGAGCCGACTTTGTCAATCTGTCAACAATCACCCAAATAGCTTCAAAATTCTTAATTGTCCTCGGCAAACCAGAAACAAAATCCATACTGATACTATCCCACTTCCACTCTGGAATAGCCAACGGTTGCATTAGCCCAGACGGCTTCTGATGCTCAATCTTCGACTTCTGACAAGTCAAACAGGAATAAACAAAACTCGCAATTTCTCTTTTCATCCCCGGCCACCAAAATAACTTTTTCAAATCATGGTACATCTTCGTAGCTCCAGGATGAATACTCAACCCACTACGATGTCCTTCTTCAAGAATACTCTTCTTAAGTTCGGTAACATCCGGAATACACACCCGACTACCAAATTTCAAAACACCATTCTCATCAACTCTGAATTCACCACCTTGTCCTTGATTCACTAGAGTCAACTTATCAACCAAAAGCACATCGGATTTCTGACCCTCTCTGATCTCATCCAGAATACCACTGGTTAACTTCAACATCCCCAATTTAACACTATTGTGAGTACTCTCACACACCAAACTCAAGTCTCTAAACTGCTCAATTAAATCCAATTCCTTAACCATTAGCATAGACATATGTAATGATTTCCGACTCAATGCATCAGCCACTACGTTTGCTTTACCCGGATGGTAATTCAAACCAAAGTCATAATCCTTCAGAAACTCTAACCATCTCCTCTGTCTCATATTCAGCTCTTTCTGATCAAACAAATACTTTAAACTTTTATGGTCACTGAAAACCTCAAATCTTGACCCGTACAAGTAATGCCTCCATAACTTCAGAACAAACACCACAGCCGCCAACTCTAAATCGTGCGTCGGGTAGTTCCTCTCATGAACTCTTAGCTGTCTCGAAGCATAAGCTATAACCTGCTTATTCTGCATCAACACACCACCCAAACCCAATAATGAAGCATCACAGTAAACCTCAAATGATTCCGACGGACTCGGTAATATCAGGATAGGAGCAGTAGTTAACCTTCTCTTTAACTCTTGGAAACCTCCTTCACATTTTGAGTCCCAAACAAATGCTTGCCCCTTCCTAGTCAACATCGTCAATGGTAACGCCAACTTAGAAAATCCCTCAATGAACTTCCTATATTAACCAGCCAAACCAAGGAAACTTCGAATCTCAGCAACAGACTTCGGAGCTTCCCACTTAGATACCGCTTCTATCTTAGAAGGATCAACAGCAACACCACCTCTTGAAATCACATGACCAAGAAAACTTACCTCTTCTAACCAAAATTCACACTTGGACAATTTAGCAAATAACTTCTTTTCTCGTAGAACTCCCAAAACCACTCTCAAATGCTCAACATGCTCTTCTTCAGACTTCGAATACACCAAAATATCATCAATAAACACCACCACAAACTTGTCTAGGTACGGATGGAAAATCCTATTCATATACTCCATAAATACTCCAGGCGCATTAGTCACACCAAAAGGCATTACAGAATACTCATAATGTCCATACCTTGTTCTGAAAGCAGTCTTCTGAATATCCTCGGTTTTCACACGGATCTGATGATACCCAGATCTCAAATCTATTTTGCTGAACACACTTGCACCAACCAACTGATCCATCAAATCATCAATCCTCGGCAAAGGATACCGATTCTTGATCGTCACTTTATTCAGTTGCCTGTAGTCCACACACAACCTCATAGTACCTTCTTTCTTCTTAACCAATAGCACTGGTGCACCCCACGGTGACACACTCGAACGAATAAATTTCTTATCCAACAGATCTTCCAACTGACTCTTCAATTCAGTTAACTCAACAGCAGACATACGGTACGGAGCCATCGATATCGGCCTAGTACCAGGTACCAAATCAATCGAGAACTCCACTTCACGCTCTGGTGGTAATTCATTCACTTCTTCCGGAAACACATCAGGAAAATCACACACCACGGCTAGATCGCCAATCACCAGTTTATCTTTAGCCTCCAGAGTTGCTAACAGCATAAACAACTCTGCCCCATCAGCTACTTCTTCATTCACTTGCCTTGCTGATAGAAACAAACTCTTTCCCTCCTCCATCTCAGGAAAGACCACCGTCTTATCAAAACAGTTGATAGAAACTCGGTTAAACACCAACCAGTTCATACCCAGAATAACATCAATCTGCACTAGTGGAAGACACACTAGGTCCAACCCAAAGTCTCTACCAAAAATACTCAAAGGACAATTTAAACAAACTGAAGTAGTAGTCACTGAATCCTTCGCAGGAGTATCAATCACCATACTACCAAACATCTCAGATATCTCTAACTTAAGTTTCACAGCACAATCCAAAGATATAAAGGAATGAGTCGCACCTGTGTCAATAATAGCTACAAGAGGAAAGCCATTAATATAACACGTACCTCGGATAAGTCTGTCCTCACTGGAGGTTTGAGTTCCGGTCAATGCGAACACCTTCCCCGTCTGAGATTTCTTTGGCTTCTGACACTGACTTCCAATATGCCCTTCTTCGCCACAATTAAAACAAATCACTTCCTTGTGCTTGCAATCAGCTATTGCATGACTAGTCTTACCACAGCGAAAACACCTCTTTACTTCAGCAGTGCATACATTACTCTTATGACCAGCCTGACCACATTTGAAGCAAACTATACCAGCAGGAGCACCTCCCCCACTAGCTCTCTGAGCCGGAGCAGCTCTTTGCTTCCCTTTTCCAGCTGGAGCATCATACGGCTTGCCACGGTTTTGATGTTGCTTGCCTCTGCGATCACTGACAATCTTGTAATGAGCATTATTGTCTTCTTCAAATATCCTGCAGCTATCAACCAATTCAGTAAAAATGCGTATCTTCTGATACCCAACAACCTTCTTAATTTCAGAGCGCAGTCCATTTTCAAACTTGATGCACTTTGAAAATTCAGCACCAGCACCAGTGTAATGAGGATAAAATTTGGACAGCTCCACAAATTTCGCAGCATAATCAGTGACAGACATGTTTCCTTGCTTCAGCTCAAGGAACTCAATTTCCTTCTTACCACGGACATCTTCTGGATAATACTTCCTCATGAATTCCCTACGGAATACATCCCAAGTAATGACTTCACCTGCCACGGTCAACCTCTCGTGAGTCTCTAGCCACCAGTCATCAGCTTCGACTGCTAGCATGTGAGTACCATACCGAACCTTCTGAGCTGGAGTGCAATCCATAACACGGAAGATTCTCTCAATCTCTTTCAACCATCCCAAGGCTGCATCTGGATCATGCTTTCCTTTAAACACCGGCGGATTCTCTCTCTGAAAAGTCGCCAAGCTACGTGATCTAGCATCCCCACCAGCATTTGGCAAGTTCTGCACAGCTTGTGCCATCGCTTGCATTGCGGCAACCATTGCAGCGTCATTCCTTCCAGCCATTTCAACTTATCACTACAACACAACTTAAAAGTTAGACTAGTAACAATTACACAATTGTTAGACAGTAACGACACGACAACTGGCCGGACAGACCGACCTGCTCTGATACCACTAATGTAACACCCTTCTAAAATACCCCAAATATTTAATAACAACAACAAATATATATATATATCAGAGTAATCATGCACCAAGGGTGTCACACAACATTTCACACCATAAAACTGCCATGCTCTTTATTTAATCAAAATAACATCTTTGCACAATTCGCAGCGGATAAAAATCAACCAACCATTCAAAACATATAACGTTTTACAGGTAAAAAGGTTCAACAATCAACAATAAACAATTAAAACATCCCGTCCCGATGTTACATCTATCAGAGCACGACCCACTACGTAGACTACACTAGACTCCAGGCACTAGCTTCTACTCACTCACTGCTCGTTACCTGAAAAATAGTTGTAAGGGTGAGTTCCTCAATCGATATAACAAACATTATAATTCATCATGTAATGCTAAGTAAATTTACACGTTAATCACCCTAATCATATCCTGCATTCAGTAACGGCACATCAACTCAAATATCATACTCAATAACAACGTAAAATGCAACTCAATAACAACATAAAATGCAACTCGAATGAGACTCGACTCGTCATGCATGTGGTACCATTCGGAGTAAAACTCCCAACTTAAAATCATTGCCATTTTAGTGGGCATCAAGGCATAAGCCTTCAACTTTCAACTTAAAATTTTGCCAATCCAGGCCAACGTGGTGTGAGCAAAGCTCCGATTTTTGCCAATCCAGGCCAACGTGGTGTGAGCAAAGCTCCGACTTAATGCATATGAAATGTACATGGCATACACGACTTTACAATTCCGACAACATAATAATAATAGCAACACAACAAGGTTTTCAACATAATCAACTTATAATCAACTTTGGCTCATCAAGCCTACAACTCAGTATTTTCAACAAAATCAACTTATAATCAACTTTGGCTCACCAGCCTACAACTCAGTATTTTCAACAAAATCAACTTATAATCAACTTTGGCTCACCAGCCTACAACTCAGTATTTTCAACAACTTTAACACCACTTATCAACATTTTTATATCAACACTTCATAACATAACCCAACAGAATTACTCATCAAAATTAACGATAATAGGCTAATCACCAATTATGTTCACAACATTAAAATACCAATTTTTCTGATTTCCAACAGTGTTAACCGGTTAACGCCCTGGGTTAACCGGTGAACGCAGGACAAAATACACTTTCTGGCAAAACGCAACAGTGTTAACCGGTTAACGCCCTGGGTTAACCGGTTAACGCAGGCAAAACAGCACATTTCCACAAAATATAACAGTGTTAACCGGTTAACGCCCTGGGTTAACCGGTTAACGCAGACAAAACAGCAGTTCCTGCGCTAACACAAGGCAGAATGCAGAGTTCTCCGCATTTTCCGCCGTTGGAGGACTTCCGGACCTCCGATTCAACTTCCGTAAAAAGCTATACGTTCGGAAATTCACAACTAACCCAAACACATATTCAATTACAGCCTAAACACAGTTTCATCCAACGTAATTTTTCCAGCATTCATAATCCCAATTAGGGTCAATTCAACGGCTATCACTACCCATGACATGTTAATCTATAATACCCATCAAACGACGATAAACCCCCCTTACCTGAGTTAATCCGGCAAAATCTCTAAGCTCCAAGCTCTTCTCCAACCTTTGCTCTCTGGTTCTTCCTCTTTGCCCCTTTCTCCGCTTCTCTGCAGCTTCTCAGTTTTCACGTAAAACCCTTTTACAAAATGAAAACTCTTTTTCCTTATTCCAACTTATATATTTTCCAATAATTATTATTCCAAAATAATAATAATAATAATAATCCAATAATTCAATTTATTTAATTAAATTAATAAATATATTATTAACTCAATTTAAATAATTCTCTTATTTTATTCGGGGTGTTACAGGAGGAACTAAATCAGTTTACTAGAAATGAGGTTTGGGACCTTGTCCCTCCTCCGCGAGGTCATCGAGTAATCGGCACCCGATGGGTGTTTAGGAACAAGTTGGACGAAAACGGGGTAATAACCCGTAACAAGGCGCGTTTAGTCGCGCAAGGGTATAACCAAGAGGAAGGCATCGACTATGAGGAAACTTATGCGCCGGTTGCCCGACTCGAGGCTATACGCCTTCTCCTTGCCTTCGCTTGTGCGAAAGACTTTAAACTATTCCAAATGGATGTTAAGAGTGTGTTCCTTAACGGTCACATAAATGAAGAGGTCTACGTCGCACAACCTCCGGGTTTTGAATCTCATGAGTATCCCGATCATGTTTACAAACTAAAAAGGGCTTTATATGGTCTCAAACAAGCTCCTAGAGCTTGGTATGAGCGACTAAGTAAATTTTGGCTTGATCAAGGTTACTCAAGAGGAAAGGTTGACACAACACTCTTCATTAAAAGTCAAGGAAAGCACTTGATATTAGTACAAACTTATGTAGACGATATTATATTTGGGTCTACTAACATGAATCTCGTGAGAGAATTTTCTGATCTTATGCAGGGTGAATTCGAGATGAGTATGATGGGGGAGCTCACATACTTTCTCGGTTTGCAGATTAAACAACTCAATGAAGGAACATTCGTGAGTCAAACAAAGTATTGTTTGGACCTTATCAAGAGATTTGACATGGCAAAAGCTAAGGCCATTGACACCCCCATGCCAACATGTGCAAACTTGAATAAAGATGAAAACGGTAAGGACGTAGAGGTAAAAAGGTATAGAGGTATGATTGGATCTCTTTTCTATCTTACTGCTTCTCGTCCCGACATTATGTTTAGCGTGTGTATGTGCGCAAGATACCAATCATGTCCCAAGGAATCCCATCTAAAAGCTGTCAAACGGATACTTCGATACCTTTCCGGTACTCCAAAGTATGGACTATGGTATTCCAAAGGAAATGATTGCTCATTGGTAGGCTTCTCCGATTCCGATTTTGCCGATTGCAAATCGGATAGGAAAAGCACTAGTGGCACTTGTCACTTATTTTAAAATTCTTTGGTCAGTTGGCATAGCAAGAAACAAGTTTCTGTTGCTTTGTCAACCGCCAAAGCGGAATACGTGGCCACCGGTAGTTGTTGTGCACAAATCCTATGGGTTAAGCAACAACTATTGGACTTTAATCTCAAACTCGAACGTATTCCCATTTTCTGTGACAATACAAGTGCCATTAATCTTACCAAAAATCCTGTGTTGCATTCTCGCACCAAACATATCGAAATTCGACACCATTTTCTTCGGGACCATGTAGAGAAAGGCGATGTTGTATTCCAACATGTTGACACTAAAAACCAACTAGCGGACATTTTTACAAAGCCGCTAGCTACTGAGCCTTTCTTTCATATTCGCCAAGAACTTGGTATTCTCGATATTTCGGAACGGGCATTATAAATTGCTGGTTTTATCTTATTTCATTTAAGACTATAATCTTGTACTTCTAACAAGTTGATGTTGTTGCAAGCACAAGTTTATTGTTCATCAAGTTGCTCCGGCATCGAGGTGATACTGTTCCTTTACCTTTCTCTCTCTCTCTCTCTCTCCAAATTTTCATGGTTAAATAGCTGTACTACATAATAATATTGTATATATATATATATATATATATATATATATATATATATATATATATATATATATATATATATATATATATATATATATATATATATATATATATATATATATATGACGTATCTCTTTGGATGTTTAATGTTGTGTGGCATTCTAATTATGCATCAAACATGTGAGCGTATGTGCAGAAAAGTGAAAAACTGGAAATTTTGCCTGTATGAGTCGACCGTAACAGGGCAATGGTCGACGCACACTTAAAAATTTTTCTGTTTTTCAAAATCCAAACAGTATGCGTCGACGCATCGCACGAAAACTTAGTTTTTCTCGGCAGAAAAACCTTCAAACTTCCCATGCATTTACCATTTCAAATTTGAATTCATTGTGTATTCAACTCATTACATTGTAAGTTGCATCTACCTAGTGCATATTGTCTCTTGGCCTCTCCTCTTCCCAAAACCCTAAATCCTCATCTACAAAAAGGGCAAACTTCTTTCTTGACAATCATTCTCAACACACTTACACCAACCTTCACTCTCTATTTTGCAAAAAGCCTCAGAACCATTACCCATGGCTTCCTCATCCCGAAGACCTACCGGTAAGAGACCAAGGGAATAATCATCTGTATCCTTACCCATCACTGTTGTATCACTGGTTCCAGCGGCCCTTGCCGACACCTTCAACAAGGACATCAGCAAAAGAGGAGTTGTGCGGCAACATGCATTCTACAAACTCACAGCAGAGCGAATGCATCTCGTAGAAATCATGTCTCTGCTACAATATCACGGCATTGTCAACTTCCTAGAATGCAATGCCAAATATAGTGAGGACCTGGTCCGTGTGTTCTACACCTGTCTTCATGACAAGTTTCGTGGTCAAAGGTTTCACTCCAGAATCGGCACAACAAAGGTATCCTTTAAGTCTGCCGTTTGGAAAAAAAATTGACACGACCGTGGCTGCTGATGAAAATCCTCTCGCTGAGGTAACTGACTCTAACACAATCGAAGGGTATGAATTTAAGAGCGCTCTGAATGATATGCTGAAACGACCCTACCCGGACCACATTGTAAACAGTGACGCGTTTCCACGAACTGTCACTGCCGGGAAATTGAAAACAGGTGAGCGCATTCTCCAGTGGAATGTGTCACGCATACTGCGACCTAAGAAGGGTGGTCTCTCCCGAGTTGAACAAGCTGAAGTTCATCTCATATACATCTTAAAGAATCAGCGGAAAATAAACTGGCCCTACTACATTGCTAGTAGGATGTTCAGCTTACGAGACTCCGGACGAGGAACGGCTCTGACCTATGGATCCTTTATACAAGAGGTTCTTACTGCATCCGACGTTCATTATCCGTCCTTTCCGTATACCTCTATCTCCTCAGACAAAGAATTCAGCCCAAAAACTTTGTCTATGATGGGATATTTTTGGTGTGATGAGCGGAGAATATACAAATTTGTTCGCAGAGGGTTTGTTCCTACGAATGTGGAAGAAGATGATGAAAGTGATGAAAGTGAAGACGAAGATCAAGAGGAAAATGAAGAAGAAGGAGCTGGACAAGCATTTAACCAGCCTGATAGTCCTCTACAAGCGGACACACACGACTACAATCACTCCGCTTGGGTTCAGAGTTCACATTCAACTGAAGAAAATGCTCCCAACCAGGGTGGCTGGGGTGAATGGCAACATATGGGCTGGTCAACGCAACGGCAATTCTATCAGCCATATCAACATGGTGCTGAAGCATCTCCACCGTCTCCTCCGCAACAAGGCAACTCGTCTGAGCTTTTAGATATGATGCGAAATATGCAGCTGGCTCAACAATCCTTCATACAAACTCAGGATGAGCGCTATGCTCATATTAGCAGCCAGCTTCAAGCACAAAATGAGAGGCTCGATAGCCTCTCTACCAGCATGCGTGAACGGTATGCAGCGTTCACCGAAACGTTTGAACGACAGGAGCGGTCCGTCGATGTGGGCCTCAAGTATCTCGGTAGTGTTACTGATCAAATAACGGATGCCTGTTTCAGTCGAGGACGAGGCCATTAGGACATAGAACTACATATGCATCTACATTTTTGTTGTTTAACTGTATTCATTTTTCTGTTATGCTTGTTTGTGCAAATCAAATTTATTGATTATCTCCGTTTAATTAATGATTATCGTTCAGTAATGATATTTGGTGTGATATTGTTATCTGATATTGTTATCTCCTGTTGTATTTTTATGTTACGTTGACTACTCGTTCCGTTTCTCTTTTTGATGTTGTCAAAGGGGGAGAAGACCATGTACCAAACCAAAGCCAAGATGATATTCACAAAAGTTTGTTAGACAGGCTTAGATTACAAAAGAAAGGGGGGTGTGTAAAATATGTGTAAATATTGCATGTTGTTTTCTCTTTGGTTTCACACAGGTTGTCATCATCAAAAAGGGGGAGTATGTAAGGGCAAACTGTCATACAACATACAATCATAGGTTTCGATGATGACAAATGACCACCATGGATGAATCGGCAATGTCGATTCCACCTCTACAAAACAAATGCAACGTATCACCTATCATATCCTTTTCATTGCTCATCTGTATTGTTATATTTTGTACAACCACTACGCCAAATAAGGGAAAAGAGGGCGCTTATTTTGGCCTATAACAGCGCTTTTAAGCGCCCTCTAAAGTGGCGCTGGCATAGGTAAAGACAGCGCTTTGTTTTCCTGGAGAAAGCGCTGTCTAAAGTGGCCACATTATAGTGCGCTTTCAGAAAAAAGCGCCCTCTGGAGTGGTCCATAAAGGGACACCTTAGAGGGCGCTTTCTGGAAAAAGCGCCCTCTAAAGTTGTCAATGTAAAGTGTTTAGAGGGCGCTTTCAGGAAAAAGCGCCCTCTAAAGTTGTCAATGTAAAGTGTTTAGAGGGCGCTTTCAGGAAAAAGCGCCCTCTAAAGTTGTCAATGTAAAGTGTTTAGAGGGCGCTTTCTGGACAAAGCGCCCTCTAAAGTGTTAGTTATTTTAAAAAAATTGTTTGAAAAACAGTGGATATTTAATTGGTAACCTGTTCGCATGCTGCAAAAGTGTAAAATTCATATTGATTTCATCCTTTAATCCAATGTTATACACCATTAATCCATTGATATATACAACATGAATCCATTTATATACAACATTAATCCTCCATATATACAACATTAATATATGATTCTTTGATCAACAATATACAACAACATATTCATGATTTAGTAAAAGTACAACAACAATATACAACATATATACAACAACAGCATACAACAACAACATTCCATACATATATGTACAACAATATACAACCTAGCTATATGATTCTTTGATCAACAATGAATTGACACAATTCATCCTTTATTTCATCCAAATGAGCTCTTGAGTAAGATTTGTATTCCTCAAAGTACTATAATTAAGAGAATAAAACATATTCATGATTTAGTAACAAATTAGATGAAATATCCGATAATATTAAAATAAACCCTAAGTTATTATTCCATACCATTTTTGGGATGTCTATACGATTCAACGCAATGATATCTCTCATAAATCTCAATACAAAAAATCCGCAATCGACCGAATTATTTTGCTGAGGACACTACACAGAAAAACAAACAATATATATATAGTTAATTTCTTACAAACACTATTATAAGCAAAAAAACAAACACTATTATAAGCAAAAATAAGATACTTAATATATACCTGAACTCTGACCCAGGTAATGTCCTTCCTATTACGATAATTCTTTTTCGATCTAAATTTTATTATTGCCCTAACAAAATAAAAACGTATATTGAGATCAATCTGACAGACATAATTAAATATACAAATACACACGAATATTTAGGGGAATTTCACTTACGCGTCAACCGTCTTCTTCATACTCGGATATTTACTCCAATCACCCGATAACGAATCGAGATAATACACTATTAGTCTCGAAAGATCCATAGCAACCAACACCCAGTGACCACTGTAAAATAAAACAAAAATTTAGATGAATGAAAATTTTCTACGTAAAAGATATACATAGATTAGAATGAAATTATTAGAAAGAAAATCTAACCCGTTGCCAGAATTAAACGGTAAAAAATACAAACTGGGTGTAGTATTATCGCCGGCCGCCATGAATCTATCGACTAGATCATTCTTTACGGATGTTGGATTTTTCGTTATTAACGTTGCGTTGATACGGGAAGCAGCAATAAAATTGAAACGGTTACACAATTCAGTTCCCCGCATCAATGTTACATACATATACCTTAAATAGAAACATAATAAACATTAGACTACTCATTGAAATGTGTAAATAAATTGTTCAACTAAGTAAATTATAGATTGATCGGAGTACCATATGTATGTATGAATGACAGCGATGCCCAATTCGTCGTGTTCAAAAAGTTGTTGCATGTCCTCCTTTGCAATTATTTCGAAATGAGCAGCTCCGAAAACACCTTCATCAAAATCTATACTACGAATGGCCCCGTGCATAATATCGGACTCATCCATCATTTTCTCAAGACGCATCATAATTTGAGATTTTGTCCCGGACGTCGTTGGAATATCCTTAGCAGCGCTTTTCAACTTTCGACCGGGAACCTAAAAATTCATATAAAATAAATCATGACTTTTTGTGATGCAACAGAATCGTTGCGTATATAATTTAATGGGTATATATATTTGTACCTCTTTTTGAGATGCAACCGACTCGATGCGTCTTGAAATCCCTTTACCAACTTTATGTGTGGGTCTTGTAGGAGTCTAACATTACCATGTAATAAGGATTGATTAAATATCATAATTGTAGCTGAATTGAAATGTGAATACTAAATATTCATAATCATTTAGAACATATATACCTCGGCATCAGGGAAAATTAGATCTGACGGCCAACCAACAAAGGATCTGACTGCATCTCGCATCAACGTTGTCTCTAAAACAACGTCAGGTAATGGTAGAAGGGCGTTCGTATCTAACACAAGGTCAACCGAAACTTTCATATATCCCACCGGGAGGGGATTATGGTGAAGTAATTCACCCGAAGTATTGTGCACTTTTCCCTTGCCAACTATGCGATAAGTTGGTGACGATAGATACAGCTGACAAGGTGAAATGCCCTAAACCAATAATAAATGTTATTGTTAACGTGTATATGTGTCAAGTAAAAAAGTGCTATTTTAATTTCATAATAACATATATAATTACCTCGGGAAATTTCGGTTGACAATTGATACTAGCTCGGTCACTAGTATCTTTTGCCTCGGAAGCGCACCTTTCCTCTCTATACCTTGCATTCTCGTTTTGCAGTTGGAGTACTTGTGCCCTTAACTCCGCCAAGGTCTCCATCACCTCTTTGTTGGTAGGATTTTTTGTTTTTGGTTTTTTATAAAATGACGACGGAGTCACACCAAAACCCTTACCCCTCACACGACCGGAATACTCAGGAACATTTAGTACTCGACTAAGTACGCTCCTGCAATCCTGGACCTCGGTTGAAGGTAAGGTTTGGGATAAAGTCTCCTGAAATATTATTAGAGGAGATTAAAAATGAATTATATGTCTAACAAAATTTTCGATATAATTAAAGAAATAATGTTACATATACTTACACATTCGTCATAAACATTTTGGACCGCTTCAACGACAGCCCCATCCTTCCCAACCTGAGCAGCCTTCCATAATACGTGCTCCGGAAGAGATGTTGCGTCACTTTTCTCCTGGGCTAGCTACACATTGAATTAGATTATAAGATCATCAATTTTAACATATTGTGACAATGTATAAGCTCATAGCATTTGAATATACTCACAATTCTTTGTTGTAACCGTGCATATCCCGTACGTCCTTTTTTGTACGGATACGCGGGTTTTGATGCCCTTTTCCGATTTTTGTCGCTTACTTCCTGGATAAAAAAGTTTAAGGCATATTAGAACCAAGTAACTTAACAATTGTATAATACCATAATTAATAGACATTACATGGAATTTTTCGTTTCTTCGTTTGGCGACAAAGTTATCCCATTCATCGGCTGAAATAATCTCGGCATACTTCATTGGCCGTTCTGCTTCAACAAATTTTCCTTCCTCATCCTTGAGAAATTTGTTGGACAAAAAGGATCGAAATCCTCGGAGTCTTTTTCCGGCCAATTGAATACAATATTTTTGCCGGCTTTCATCGATGTGAAAGGATCTCTAAAAAACATACACATGGAGTGTGTTATTATAAAGTAATATTATAACAATATATGGTCAACAAATAGTCAACAAAAAAAACATATAACAATATATGGTAAGTACCTGTATCTCCGACCATATTTTTTCTTTGCCAACCTTCAAGTCCGGACTTCTCCAATTATCACATGTAATCGGAATATGTTGTCGAACAAGGAAACCAATGTAACTTGCCAACATTGAACCGTTAGGCTCAATTAGTTGGTCTTCAGCACTCCAATGTACTTCAAATTTTACACCCTTGTCTCTTGCACGAATGATTGACTTCATAACAGTCAATCCTCGTTTGATTTCTTTTTCAACATTGTTACGTGATCCATTCGCGTCATGGGTATCGTCTTGGTTAGCCATTTTATCTGTAATATAGAAATGATTCAATAAGACCCAAGTAAGACAATGATTCAATACGTGAACACATTCATATACCTTCCATTTCTCTCATGTTACAACAATCTAAACTCTTTTTTTTTATCATTATTGAATACAAACTCACACACACATACTGCATGCAAAAGACCAATGCAAACTTATGGTGTTTGGAACATGAACAAACTTGCATCCATAATCATCAAACTTCCAAGCACAAGCTCAAACACACTTCAAATGATATCAGTTTTCAATCAGAAATAAAAAACTCAGTTTGCCCTAAACAACATTAATCAACATAATGCACAAAATGTAAAACTAAGTTTAGAAAATGCCCTAATCAAACACATGAAGAAAGTGAACGGTAACGATGGAGAAGAGAAATACCTTCAAGGTGACGGTAACGATGGAGAAGAAAGTGAACAGTGACGGTGGACGCAGATAACTCAGTGAACGTGAACGCAGCAGCAGAAAAAGGTGACGGCGACGATGACGGTGAGGGAGGGAGAACGAACGGAGGACGAGAGTAATCGCAGTAGAGAGTAATCGCAGTAGAGAGAAAACCCAGTTACGTAAACGAAATAGCTTATAGAGAGGGAAAATAAAGAGACATGCAGTATATGTTATAATTTTAATGTTTACTAAAGGGGACCTTAGAGGGCGCTTTTGTAAAAAAAGCGTCCTCTAAAGGGGGCCTAAGAGGGCGCTTCTGAAAGCGCTCTTTAAGGCTTTCCAAAAGCGCCTTCTAAACTGGAAATGTACATGGACTTAGAGAGCGCTTTTTTAAAAGCGCCCTCTAAGGGTAACCTTAGAGGGCGCTTTCACTAAAGCGCCCTCTATTGTTGTCCCTCCATTTCCTCATTATTTTTTTTTTGGCTTCACTTTAGAGGGCGCTTTGTTACAAAAGCGCCCTCTAAAGGGGGCCTAAGAGGACGCTTCTAAAAGTGCTCTCTAAGGCTTTCCAAAAGCGCCTTATAAACTGGAAATGTACATGTACATAGAGAGCGCTTTTTAAAAAGCGCCCTCTAAGGTTACCCTTAGAGGGCGCTTTCAATAAAGCGTCCTCTATTGGTGTCCCTCCATTTCCTCATTATTTTTTCGCTTCACTTTAGAGTGCGCTTTGTTACAAAAGCGCCCTCTAAAGTGCGTTGTCTATTCCAATAGTATGCTCCTTATTTTTTCTCTTCACTTTAGAATGCGCTTTTGTAATAAAGCGCCCTCTAAGGGACGCTGTCTATTCCAGTTTTTGGCGTAGTGAACATACGTGGACAAAGTGTGGTCATGACAAAAGGCATGAAAACCACAAAAATGTTATTTTTGCAGAACTGCAGGGGATGAGTCGACTGTAGAGTCGGCGCATGACATAGTACATTCCCCACGGGTCAGCGCATGAACACATCGCTTTTCCCACGGGTCAGTGCACAAGATGCTTGCATCGACCGCAGGGGTCAGCGCATGAACCACGGGTCAGCGCACGCCGAACTATGGTCGACGCATACTGAAGCATTTTTCAGTCTGACCAAAACTGCAGGCCATGCTTCGACGCATAGTCCTGCTATGGTCGACCGTTTGTGCGCAAATTCAGTTTTCTGATGTTTCCCACTCTGTTTGAAAAGCTGTTAAGTGGGTTGGTTGGTTGGTTACTATAAATAGAATTTCAAGTTACTTTATAAACTAACATTTTGACATTTTGATTCAAGTGTTCAAAGAACAAGAAAAAGTGAAATAGGTGTCCAAGATTCTTCATCTTCATCTTCAACATCTCACAACACATCAACTACACACAACCATTTTTGAAGTGCTTTGTGATTGGTTAAAGGTGATAAGGTTCGAAGCCGAGATTGGGGAATCCGGTTCGGATTGAAGCTTGTGACAGGTTTTTTCTTGAATAAAACCGTTAGGGTTTTATCCTCCAAGACTGGTTTGTGTTTGGGGTTTTTTGGACGAATTGCTTCATCAATTTTAAGCTGAGCGAAGGTGATTGAGAAGAGGAAGTCTTCATCAGTCTAGTAGCGGATTCAGTGATATTGAAGGGAAGAATTCGGGTTCGATTTGTTGTAGTTGAGATCAGTCGGGCCGAGGGTTTGAAGAACTGAGGGTTTTTCAACAAAGGGGTTGGAATCGGAGGTCTATCAACAACTATCGAAGGACTTGATTCATCTTGAATCAAGGAACAAGGAGTGGAAGCAATATTCAACGTCTTGAGAGTTCTGTTGTATATTTGCTTTGCAATCCTTGTATAAACGGTTAAATTCAACAGGTGATATCTATTAAATCATCTCAATTCTAGTTTTAGAATTGAGGGCAGACGTACCCCGAAGCGAGGACGGCGGGGGAACTGCCTCATCAAATCTTTGTCTTCTCTAATTTTCTGCATAATTGCTTTCAGCTTAAAAATTAAGTGATTTTTGTATAAGCACTTTTATCAAACCTTGATATTAATTGAGTAAGAGGTTAAAACTCTATTTTTGAATCCAAAGTACAATAGGATATTGTACTAGATCAATTGGAATCACTTACTCAACACAAATATCACTTGGAGTGTTTTCACACACCAAGTGTTTGATAATTTGCCTAAACCAAAATTATCTTAAGTGTGTATCTAGTTTGATTTGCTATTTGAATCATTGGAACTAGGAATCCTAGCAAGTGAAACAAATCATTCATTGTGTGACTAGTGTAGTGATTCTTATTCCACATTATCACTAATCCATAGGCTTGACGCATATCCTGTTTTCCAATAACAGTTCGTTTTAGACTATATTTTCCTCGGCCACTTCCGCACTTAAAACAAATTTTCAAAACCAATTTTTAAATTGGTAGTGCCGACTTATTTTTTAATTGGGATCTATTCAACCCCCTTCTAGATTCGTGCCATAGTCTAACAAGGGGGTTTTAGTTTTCGGTTATGGTAACTTGCATAAAAAGTAAGAAATTGCGGTAAAAGTTTTGGTTTTACGATTTGAGAAAAATTGTCAAAGTTAGGGTTCGACGATCACTTTGCATGCATATGTTTGATCAAACAAAACTCATAAACTCCATTAGATGATAAACACATTTGGTAAAATTTGGTGAGAAAAGCAAAGGGGTCTTCATGGTCCATTCCGGTGAATGGACTTCCGTATAGCAAGTTAAGAGTTCCCGTCTTCATCTCGGTTTGCCTTCCCGTGTGGTTGGCAAACTGAGCTGTATTCCTCGGACTGTTGACACATGGTGTGGAAACGGGCGGTGGTGGTGGTGGATCCATGATAGGTGTGAAAGGTGGTGGGTGTGTTGTAGAAGAACTTTCTCCTTGTTCTTGTCGTTGTCTAGCTTGTTGCCTCCTGCGTCTCGTTCTGCTATTCAGTCTCCTTGCGGTTCTTTCGATCTCGGGATCAAAAAGAAGTTGGTCCTCAGGAACCTGCCCTCGCATACAACGAAAGCTGCACACTAAACCAAACAAATTAACAAGCACAAGTCAAAAATTCAGAAGTTAAAAATTCAACAACTATTGCGATGCTCGCAATATCAAATCACAATCCCCGGCAACGGCGCCATTTTGTTGGTACAGGGATAGAGTATCGGGATTTGTTATCATCTCCACAGGGATTATGTGATATTGCCGCCGTTCGACAGTTGTTAAGTTCTTAACTTATAGTAACAAGGGGGTTTTAGTTTTCGGTTACGGTAGCTTGCATAAAAAGTAAGAAATTGCAGTAAAAGTTTTGGTTTTACGATTTGAGAAAAATTGTCAAAGTTAGGGTTCGACGATCACTTTGCATGCATATGTTCGATCAAACAAAACTCATAAACTCCATTAGATGATAAACACATTCACAAAATCCTCCCAATGTGTTTATTTCTAACACACATTGTGGGTTTTTCCCATTTTGATCCATTGTTGATTTCTCACACAATCTATCAAAATGACAACTTTTAGATTTAACTTTTTAGTGAACAAACTCATTCAAAACTATCTCTAGCTAAAGAACAAGGATGGATGAAAACCTAGGTCAAGAGTTGGAAAACACCTTTCAATGATAAACCAACACAAAGAGTTATCAATAAAGCAAGGTTTTAACCATACATTCATCATCAAAGAGTTTACAAATGAAGATCAACCCATATACATAGAAAGCTTATGATCATCTACATCTAACCTTGATAAAATGAAAGACTTGGCTACTCATTTTCATGGTAGCTTGAACAATAAGTTTCGGAAGAAGGTTGATCAACATCCGAGTCAAAGAATCGAGATTGGATGGGAATCCACCTTCTTTTTGTAAAATATTGTCAAGAGAAGAAGAAGAATGAGAAATGGGGCTTCTAGGGCACAGAAATCACCTCTAGCCAAAAACAAGTAAAAAGATGATAAAAAGATTAAAAGATCCCTTCCAAAAAGTAGCCCATACTACTTATAGAAATGGTTGCTGAGCTGTCATGCTCGCTAGGCGAGCAGAATGGTTCGCCTAGCGAGCCCCAAAATAAGTCACCAGAAGAGCCTGCGTCCAGAGGAATCATCCCAGACAAGTTTGTATCTGTTCGCTAGGCGAACAATCCTTCGCTAGGCGAAGCCCTCGCTTCTCTCATTCACTCCAACGAGTCTTGATGTTTTTGCTACTGGAAGTGTTCGCTACTTGCTCGCTGGATTCTCGCCTAGCGAATACTTCGCTACTTCCCTCGCCACAGCGAGTTTTGATCTTTTTGCTACTGGAAGTGTTCGCTACTTGCTCGCTGGATTCTCGCCTAGCGAATACTTCGCTACTTCCCTCGCCACAGCGAGTTTTGATCTTTTTGCTACTGTCCAAGTCTGGGAGTGTTCGCTGGCATCTCGCTGCGTGCTCGCTTAGCGAATACTTCGCTACCTCACTCGCCTAGCGAGCTTGCTTATGTTTGCTTTCTTTCTTGGTTCCTTTGCCATCTTTCTTGTGCCTTAGTTTTCTACTCTTTCATGCCTAATTCCTGCACAATAACACACAAATTAAAGGTACCAAGATCATTTCACATAGTATTGCAAATCAACAAAAGCAAGGGCGGTTTCGAACACTTTTTCGACAAAAAGGAGTGAAAGATGCCCACATTTGATAGCTCAAATAAGCAAACTTGGGCATCTAACATGGATAATCAAACACTGTAACCTATGAGCATATCCTTCTTGAAACAACTGGTTATTATATCAACAAAATGGTGAAGCAAGAGGTCTTGGATGGAATGTCATGCTTTTCAACATCACTAACGGAGGTTCCTCCAGTCAATTTCACCATGTACTCGTGGGAGGAAGCCTTGAAGACTAAATTATTAGCCACAACTTGGAAGTTGGATATGGTATATGTGTGGTCCATCTTTACCACAGGATCGAAAGATGGGGAAACCACTGCGGAACAGCGACATGTATGTCTGTACCCTAGCAAAGAATGCAAGGACAAAGGACATGAACAACCACACCATAAACAACAAACTGAATGCATAATCCTGATAGGTAAATTCCTAACAACAAAAAAACAGCAACCAACATGAAATGGAGTCTACACACCGGCGATGATGAGGCATGGAAAAAAACCAACACATAAAGAATGTTCATAACCTAAGTAAAACTGGACGAAAGGACAAAAAAACATATGGGGAAAAAACAATCTCATAATACTATAAGTATAACTTGCATAAAAAATTGAACGCACAACCGTACCCAAGCTTACAAAACAATATCAAACATGAACAATTTAGTAAGGTAAGAGCGGACTAATTTTTTAAGTGAAACCTCATATGCAAGAAAAATTTGCATAACAAATAGAAGGCACAACCATGTTCAAGCTTACAAGGCAATCTAAATAATAAAAAATCTAACGGTAAAAAAATAAGCTTACAAAGCAAAAATATAAATGAACGATTCAGTAACAAAATCACAAAACATCGATGCAAAGCAAATTGCAAGAGAAAAAAAGTGTGGAATGTCTATAAGGAATGTCACCATAACAAAATAGCAGTTAGAAAGTTTAAAAAAACTTACATCCTTGTCAAGGACTATCATCTCAAAGTGTTCTTTGTTGTTTGCAGCCAATGACCATCAATGATGGATGCGAACCGCCACCTTCCACAGGTCCTTCAAGTCGGTGACATCGGTTAATTATGCGAAAGGTCGATCCATGAAGGGTGATGTAAGAACGGTTGTGACAGAATAATAGTTATTGTTGAAAAGGTATGGAAAGAAGGGTGATGAATATGGCAAGCATAGATGAAACACAAATGGCCTCGAAAAGGAAGTTGTTTGTAATGAAATGTGATAAACATGATTGAAAAATTCATGAGTTGACACATGATAATAAATATTAATAAAAAAATTATGTTATATGTGTATAGAGGTAATGCATAAATGACAATAAGGTGTGTTATGCGTGTACAAAGGTAATGAATTAATTGCAGTAAATTTGCATGTGGAAAAAGTGAAAGGCGAAATGACACATTGGACAAAGAAAGTGAGGTGCAATTGGAAGCATCAATACACAATTAGAAATTAGCAAGCCCAACAGTGTTTGGAAAATAAACTGCAACGTGGAGGCTCAAGCTAATGAAATATCTCATTCTCACCCTCAATTCTCTCTCTCCCTCTAGGATGCACTCTCACCCTAGCTAATGAAATATCTCATTCTCAGCCTCAATTCTCTCTCTCCCTCTCTTTATTATCCTCTTTCACTAATCACATCCAAATTTATTCATTCCGAATTTCATCAACCTTGTAATTTGTTTGTTCTAATAATTATTATTAAAATAAAAAATAAATGCAACTTCAAATATATATATATATATATATATATATATATATATATATATATATATATATATATATATAATTTAAGAAGAGTAAATTAGTGAAATCCTTTGTTATCATTCATTAAAATATAAAGGAGAATTAATATTTAGGATAATAGATGAGCTGTTATTTGTCAACCCAAAAACATTTGTATTGAGAGATCAATGGAAATGAATAGTAACTAGTTTAATTTTTGATATAAAAGAAAAACAAATTGTAGAAAAAAAACAAATGGTAAAACATGATGCATCAGATTTTTTATTTACTAAGTGGCTTACAAAATAATTACGTGTCAATCAATCAATTCTGTTTTAATAAATTATATTAAAAAGATTTTACATTATTTTTTTATAAGCTACATTCTCTTTAAAGAGAAGATCAATTTTGATCTTTCACAAAAGTTACAGAATTTTTATTTCTTATTTCAATTTTTTTAAAATAATCCAGATATTGAAAAAAAAAACTAAAATTTGTTGAATCAAATCGAAAAACCTTTAAACCATATCCTATACATATGCCCTTTATTACTAGGTCAAAGTAGTAAAAATATAATATGTTGTTTAAAAATCTATGGACACGATTCTTTCAAGACAATTTTTTTTTTCAAATATGAATTATTCAAAAATAAAATTGAAATAAAAATAATAATAAAATCAAAGGTGGTTGTTTAGTCACAGTTTAAAAAAAACTAATTAGAAAAATACAGAGACTTATATGGTTCAATTAAATTTTGTAAAGAATTAACTATCATTTTTTTCTCCAACATTATCATTTTTTCTGAGGCACCAACCTCACTCTTATATTAATTATTTTTTCCTTCAAAATATTTGAGGTTAAATTCATTATTTTATAATTATGCATTATTCTTTCCCTACCCACTACTCAACTACTCAATCATTTTATTTTCCATTATGTCTTTCAATTACCACCCACTAATCTATACTTATATTAACTCTGATTTTAATTTTTATTATTTTATGTGAAGATATTTAAATAATATTATTTGCATGTTGAACTATTGAAATATAAGTTCATTGATATTAAAATTTAAAAAAAATTTCTCTAACTACGTTTTCCATATTAAAAACAATACTTTCAAATTTTAACTAAATTAATTTCTTTTTGGAGATATATGCTTAAAACTATTTTAACTTTTTTAAATAAATTGCATAAATATTTTAAAAATTATAATTAAATTATTTAAATAATTATAAAGTATAAATAAAAAAATTAAATGGGATTCATTAGATCCCTCAAATAAATAGGATCTTAACGTTATAAGACTTAAATTCTAAAACAAACTAAAACTTTTAAACCTAAACTTAAGGTAGACAATACTATTTTAGAGTTCAAATTAAAATATTTAAATTTATAAAAATATATCTAAATTATATTTCGTAAAAGCACCTGATAAAATAAAAATGAGTATAAAAATAATTGGAGGAAAAGAAAACATATTTAAAGCATATATTTTGCAACAACATTCTAAAACTATGTGACTTTTATCTTCTTCGGGCTACTTTTTCTCCCACAAAATAGAAACAAAATAGCTTCATCTCACGATACTTCATCAATCTTCCTGATCCTTGATTCTTTATACTCCGTACCTGCCTTCAACATGCCACACACAAAAGTGTAAAAATAGTTAAAAGAAATTCAAACCAAAAAAAATACTATTAAGACACAAACTAACTCGAATTACCCAAAATAAAACTAAAAATTCTAGCGTTTACCTGATTTCTTGACGCATAACTGATAAAAATTCAAATACAAATGGCGACTGATAACCATATTGAAGTAAAGGTTGATGCATAAGAAAAATCTTATCGCACCACTAAGATTCAAGACTACGTCAAAAAAACACAGTTTAAATTATGGAGGGAAGAAGGTCGTGGTGGACCGCAACCGTAGAAAAATTATCTTATTATATCTTTATGAGTTATGACTTGTTCTTTATGTTTATAAATCATGTTAAATCATAATTTTTTAATTAATTAGTAGTTATACAAAATCTTGCACTAACTTCGATTAAACTTTCACTAATGGATGGTCAAATTGATGTTCAAGTTTGTCGGCATTTAAATTGGATATCAATTTTTATAAAATAAAAAACTAGATAGATGAAACTTTCTTTTATTTAGTGCATACACATATATAAGTTTAAAGGGTCCTTTCATTGATACCCAAGATACTATGGTAGGGTTTTATTGGTATTTGACTTTAGAAAAGTAATGCTCATACATAAAAAAAAATAATGGCTTACATTTTAATTGAATTAATTTTTTTGGTGAGAAATTTGTTGAGCTTTACTGAAATTTATTTTTAATTTTTTAATATATTGTATAAATATTTAAAAAATATAATTGAATTGTTTAAATAATTAAAAAATATAAAAAATATAAAAAAAAAAATGAGATCCATTCTTAAGAAATGAATTTTAATTCATAAAGATTTAAATTCTAAAACAAACTAGAACTTTAAACCCTAAACCTAAGGTAGACCATACTATTTTAGAGTTTAAAATGAGACATTTGAATTTGAAAAAGGATATATATATTTACACTATATTTAGTAAAAGAATACAGTTGTAAAAATAAAAGTAAATATAAAATAATGGGAGAGAATGGAAATATTTTTAAAGTATCTATTTTGTAACAGTTTCTAAAACCACCTAACCCTTCTCTTCTTCAGCTATCAGTTTAATTTTACGCCCCAACAAACATCCGTAAAAGCTGTTCTTTAGTAATAGAAACACTAAACCCTAATCTTATAAATTATATTGATTAGTTTCCTTAAACAAACATGAGTTCAAAATCAGCTTTTACTACTGACCCTAATAGTTCATTCTCTGGAAATTGTACTGAAGATTCTAAGATAGAAATTCCCAAAAATAATTCTGAGATGGTTTTGGAGGATGGAATTTCACTTGATGGAGAAGATGCAAGCGAGTACAGTTTTTGTGATGACATGATGCCCGATGGACTCTACCGATTTCTTTGTCGCTTGGACGGAACAGATCATGGTGTTAAGAAGCAGGGTTGTGCTTGTGTCAAAGTTTGTGAGAAAAGAAAAGTCAATGATGTGGTTAATAGAAGTTATGAAGATGTTTTCAAGAAGATGATAGACAGGTCAGAGTCAGAGGTTAAAAATAAGGATATTTTGAAAGAGGAAGCTTCTGAAGCAATTGCTAGATTTTTCTACCATAATGCCATACCGCCTAAGCTGGTAGAGAGTAAGGAGTTTATTGCTATGTGTGATATGATTTCAAGACTCGGCGTTGGATTTAAGCCACCGTCTATCAATGACATCAAAGAGAAATATTTGAAGAAAGCAGATAAGCCGATAGATAAAGCGTTGGAAGAACACAAAGCCGTATGGAAGATAAGAGGTTGCACTATAATGGTTGATGCGTGGACCGACAATAAGAGAACTGCATTGAACTTGTTCGCCAACAGTCTAAAGGGAAAATACTTTTTGAAGTCTATCGATGCATCTGATATGTTGGAATCTGACACGCCTTTTAAACTCTTTAAGATGATGGATGACATTGTTGAAGAGGTTGGAGAAGAAAATGTTGTCCAAATTGTGACAGACAATACACCCTTCTACAAAGCTGCCGGTGAGATGTTGATGGAGAAGAGGACTAAGTTGTACTGGACACCTTGTGTAACACACTGCATTGAGATGATATTGGAAGACTACGAGAACAAGATACCGATATATGAAAAGACAGTTAAAAAGGCTAAAAGAATTACAACCTTTATTTATTCTAGGGATTCTATTGTTTCTCTATTGCATAGCTTCACAAAAGGAATAGATTTGATGAAACCGAGTATTACTCGTTGCACTACGTCTTACTTAACTTTAGACTCTCTATATAAGAACAAGGGAGCTTTGAAAAAAATGTTCAAATCCATGGAGTGGAAGTCAAGTCAATTTGCAAAAACAAGTGTCGGAAAATCGGTTGAAGATGTGGTTATTGACAAAGAGTTTTGGAAAAACATTTTGATTTGCTTAAAAGGTGCAGATCCTTTGATCGAAGTGCTTCGTTTGGTGAATTCAATTGACACATCAGCCACTGGTTTTATTTATGAGGCAATGGAGCAAGCTAAAGTGGAGATAAGAAGAAATCTTTCCATTGAAAGGTAAATTATCGGAGTATCAATTTTTGTTTTTATAATTGAGCTTTTGTTTTGTTGTTTTGGTTTGAGTTGTGAAAACTAATTTAGTTTTCTGTATCTTTTGTAGTTTTATGCCTCTATGGAAAATCATTGATGAAAGATGGGACAAACAACTTCTCAACCCTTTGCATG
Source organism: Lathyrus oleraceus (assembly GCF_024323335.1). Lineage (NCBI taxonomy): Eukaryota > Viridiplantae > Streptophyta > Magnoliopsida > Fabales > Fabaceae > Lathyrus > Lathyrus oleraceus. Next base: position 180,790,335 of record NC_066585.1, read on the forward strand.
CGGCCGGCTATTTTCTGAACCCTCAATTTCACTATTGTATTGGATTTAGAGATGATAATATAATTAGGCGTGGTCTACATCATTGTATAACAAGAATGGCGGGCAGTCCGGAAGAAAGAGCTAAGATTGAAATTCAACTTGATGATTTCGATAAGCGGGCAGATCTTTTGGGTGATCCTGTTGCTATAATGACAGCAGGTTATGAGATTCCGTCAATATGGTGGGCTGATTTTGGAGGCGGACTGCCAGAACTCCAAAGTATTGCGCTTCGTGTATTGAGTTTGACATGCAGTTCTTATGGAGCTGAGAGTAATCAGAGTGCATTCAAGAGAAGAAATCTTTTGAGACAGGAGAAAGAAGAAGGTTTAGATGCGGACGACTTGGAATATGATATGATTTCTGATTTGCATGGCGAATATGCTCACGGAGATGAAGATCAAATAGAAGCTTATTGGTTTTAATGTTGAAAACATAATACTATAGCTTTAGGTTTTAGTTTGTAACTGATGAATTGTGTTTATAGTGAGTTTCTTATTTGTGTTATTTTATCTGTATGTTTCTTTCGGTCTTTCAATCTTGTTTCTGATATAATACTGGAATGGAGGTTTTTATTGCATTGTATTTAATATGTCTGCATTAAGAGTAAAGCTTTGGCTACTAACCGCTGTCTAAAAAAATTCACTTCAGACTAAAAAATATTTAGCATGCAATTATTCATATAGTTAAAATGCTTAGTACTATTAGTGGTAATGTTGATGATTAAACAATTATATACATAGCTTAAGCAATGAAGTTCGCATGTTGATTGACACGCAAATTAAAATCTGGTTACCAGACAATATATGGTCTTTTATGATTGAAATTTCAACTTATCATCCGAAAATCATAAAACTGTTATAAATGCAAACAAACACAAGTGATAGTAAAATGATTGGGAAAAGTATAAAAGGTTTCAACTTTGGTAATAATAAAATATATCGCTTATTCACCATAGTTCAGTTGCACTTTTAACCTGCTCTAGTCACTCATCAAGTTGAATAAAAAATATAACTAATACCATTAGTTAATTAATAAATTCCTTTGATTTTTCAAAAAAAAAACTATTAAAAATTATTGAGATTTTTCAACTTCTTGCAATAATTTATTCACATTTACTTCTAGACTTTCCCCAAATTAAACATTTATGATTCAACATATTTTTAATATAGATTTTTTTTTTCAGTGAACGATAATTCTCGATTCTTAATAGCTGAAATTTTTTCTTTCCAACACATACTCATGCACTTGAAACTACACCACTCCAAGAATTTTTACATTGCTTCACCGACAATCATAATTTTAAAAACTATCATACTCTCTCATGAAGAATATATTTCACTTAAAGATAAACCACTTCTAGAATTTCACATTGTCATCACCGACAATCATATACTTTATCATAAAGAATAAATTTCACTTGAAGGTAAACCACTCCAAGAATTCACATTGTCTTCAGAATCAAATCAAATCTCAACATCCTTTTTTATGAAACACGTGCACAACTGAAAATGAAATAAGAGTTCCTAAAATAAACCTTCTTGGACAGTCAGATATGATAGCTAAATATTTAGAGAATCTTCAGATATCTCATAATAAAATAAGTCTTCCAAGAAGTAAAACAAAACATGCAAAGATGTCTGATCAACATGCCTCGACATCTTGCTCAACATCTTGTTGTGGTGTAAGTTTTAACAAAAAATGTTGTCAATCATAAAACACAAAACTAACAATCTCCCCCCTTAGCAAATTTTGGCTAAAACAACATTTGCATCATATAGCTGGAGAAACGATAAAACAACAATAATCACAAACACAAAAGCAAACATTTGGTATAACACCATAATATATCAGAGGCACGCGCAACAGAAATAAGTAGTAGAAACTTAATCTCACAGAAAAGACATAGAGAGAAATAAACTCTCACACTCCAAGCCTCTTTCAGAAACAAAATATCAAGACATTTTGTCTGACATCACAACAAGCACACAACAGCCTAAGCACAAACATAATTCTCTGAAACAAAATGTCAGGACATTCTGTATGACATCATAACAAGTACATAACAGCCTAAGCACAAACAAAATTCTCTAAACAAAATGTCAAGATATTCTGCTTAACATCACAACAAGTACACAATAGCCTTGGTACAAACAAATTAAACTCCCCCTAAATGTCATGATCAGCATCATAAAAATAACTCCCCCTGTCACACAGGAAACATACACCCCCTCAAAGAAACAACCTTCACACAAAGAATACAAAAAAATCAAGAGAGACATATAGACGTCTCTACACTATATACTCCCCCTTTTTAGCCAGAATATGACAAACCAAACAGACATTCATCAATGGCAACAAAACAATAGAGCAAAGTAGTAGCATAACATGTGAGTTAGAGGTACAGACCATGGCACACATAGTGCAATACTCGTGAAAAATCCCACCAAAACATGCAAAATCAAACAGAAAAATAAACAACTTAGATGTCAGTAGAAGCATCTGATTCATTTCTTGCTGGCTTAATGTTTGACTCAATGTTTTCCATATTTTCTGAAGCAGCAGTCTGCTGAGATGATGTTCCAACATCTTCATCAACATCAATCCCTTTTACAATAATTGAATCATCAACCACAATATTAATGGATTCCATCACTCCCTTGGTTATGGAGTTAAATACTCTATAAGCTCTATTTTGTAGAGTAACCAAGAGATATCCCTTTGAGATATTAATGTGTTGCTTGATTTCGACACCTACGATGCTGAGATCCATACTGCAAAGAGGAACGAGAAAATTGTGTGGAAGGAAAAGCATACTGCAAAGAGGAACGAGAAAATTGTGTGGAAGGAAAAGTTTATAGGTCGGGACCGATATGAATATGCAAAGAAAAATAAGATATGAAGACGTGATGTTCTTGGGTTTAAGATAACCTATCCTCCGGAAAGGCTCTACGTGTCTCTGTTGGAGCGTTCGATCATCCAGACTATCATTTGACCTGATTATCATGCCTACAGATTGCAATTTTTCGATAGGGTATTTTGAAGATGTTTTTGTTGCAACTTTTATGAGTTATTAAGACTTGGTTATTACAAACAATGTTCAGTTTTTTGAAGTTATAGTAATAGGTGTTTATGTTTGTTTGTAAAATGAAATTTAATTGTTGAATTTATTATGGTCGTTGGAACTACGGTATTACAGCAGAACATGTTATGGGTGTTATTTTATAGTAATATGAATCAATGTGTTAGTATAACCACATGTAAATTGGTAGAAAAAGGACATATCATTATTATACAAAATAGAAAATTATCCACTAAAGTTAATAATGTCAAACGATTGTATTTAAGTTCATTTATAACGTAAAAAGAATCATGTATAATGAAATGTTTTTGAAGTAAATATATTCATCTGCTTTTAATGCAATTTAAGATGTTGTTGTGTTATTTTGTCAGCCTATGGTAATAATAATAATGTTATAGAATAGCAACTACTGGAATAATGTAAGTTTTTAGGAGTAATGATGGTTAACTTTGAGTGTAACAAAAAAATCAAATGAATAGGTAACTGACGTTTCGGCTTAAAGCAAGACGAGTAATGTACATATATCAGTATTGAATAGTAAACATTGGAAATAGAGAAGTCATGAAAGTAGAAAAATCAGTTTAATATGTGTGGATGCAGTAATAGGTATAATAGAAAAAGTAGTCTAATATAAAAGTAAAATGAAAAAATGTATAAAAAAAGGAAAAAATATTAAGCTAATAAGTGTAGCAGATTAAATTTTGGATAGGGAAAAAAAAAAAGGTATAGTAAGAGTGCATACAATTTGCTCAAGATTTGTTGCCTATCTAAGCAACCACCTTTTTTTTAGGAGGCGCATGTATGAATAATATTGAAAATCATGTAAAATTAAAGGAGTAATGATGGTTAACATTGAGTGTAAAGTTGTAAAGTATAATAAATAAATAATTAATAAAATTAATTGTGAGGTGGCAACGAAGAGGTGAATTAATGTTTCAGTTTAAAGAAAGGCACGTATAATAGTAACATTGAGAACCCGAAAAGTTTTGAAAGAATGATTATGATCAACTTTGAGTGTAAAAGTAGTAAAGAATAGTAAACATAGAAAGAGTTAAAATTATGCAGTGTCATGTGAGAAGGTGCGTGTGGAAAGACGTTTTTGTTGAAATTATAAGTGAGCACAACGTTTTCTTGGAGATAGTTAAATATTGATGGACTCAATATTGGAATGTATATTTAGTGTCTGTATGTAGTTCAGTGTTAGCAACAAAAACAAATTTTGATTCATTTCGTGGGTTCTGGAAAATGGCCGACATCCTCTTCCCATAAATCATTTGCATGTATAATATATTAACTGAATAAGTTTGATTTTTAACGAAGGCCCATGTTAAAATCTTAATATACGTTTTGTTTACGTTACATGTATTTTCTTTGTGTAGCAAATCATCAACTGTTAAGGCCGGTAATGGTGCAGATAGGGGTAAGGAGAAAGCAATTGTTGTACAATCACAACCTGCTGATGTTGCCGGAGAAGAAACATCCAGAGACGGCATGTCACATAAATGAAAGATAAACATTGAGTCTGATGTGCTTCAAAATATTGTCTAATATTGAGTTCATGTTATTTATGCTTAAAAGTAAAACAAAATTGATGTAGACATATTTTTCCTCAATGCATTTCATCTGATGAAACTTCAAGTGTTAATTTTATTGCTAATCGCAAACTTGAGTGCGTTTGGTGTATGCGAATCAGGTCTAGTAAGGTGGCAAGGTCAAATGTTTTGGTGAGTTATAGTATATATTTTCCATGCATATAGACTCTTTTTGATTTGGGACATATAAGAATGCAGATTGTAATATTTGTAGAAAATCCCACGTGAAGTAATAAGAAAATGTCTGTTTATGGGGCATCAGTGGATATATCTTATAGATTCTGACATTGGGGGTTAGTTACTACTGCAAACTCCATTTTGCAGAAAGAAACAAAAGCGATGAAAAGTTTATGTATCATGGGTGGACAGATTTTGTAAAGAAGAGGAAGCTAAAAAGGGGAGATGTTGTGTCCTTTTCCCTTCGTTATCCCCCCGCGACCAAACTGTTTGCATATGTGGTGAACTGTTAATAATGGTATGATTCTGTTGATAACAGATGTATGTTTTGGAGGTTCAAGTGGTTGAATTATCTAGAGGATGATGTGATGGTGTTTCAAATGTTTTCTTGGGTTTTTGATATGTAATAGTTATTTGGTACGTTTGTTATAAATTTTAATATTTTGTTTTTGGACAGAAGTTGATTATGCAACAATGTGTATGCACAAAAGAAGTTGTTAGTTTTAGAATTTGTTGTGTGGAATGTATGGGTAATGTTCCTTATTGTAATATTTGTACAATTGCATCTATGTGTAGCATGAATGAATTGTATTGAATATATTTGATGGGAAGTATTGTAATATAATATAAGTAATTCTAATATCAGCAAGTTATCCTGAAACTTGAAGTTTGTTACTGTACATGTTAAAATGATGTAAATGAATTAAAGTTATGACATAAGGATTAAGTATCAACAATAAGTTAACCATTGTATCATGAAAACGATAAGCTAACATTAGCATCCTAAATTTATTTAAAAAGTAAGAAACAAGTTGAATCATATCGTTTAAAATAAATTCACCTAAGATGTTACTGAATGATTTAGTAGAAACCTTAAGCTAAAGAATGTATCATAAATTTATTTCAAAAATAAGAAACTGTTTGAATCATATGATTTATATTTACAAACAAATATTATACTTGAAGGATTAAGTACCAAAGCAAAGATGTGCATCCTCAAGGATGAAATAATTGTTGATATCATATAATATAATTAGATAGGTTCCTATGATATAAATAAGACTCAATTTATAAATAGAAGCCTTGATGTTTATATGTACAACCATGTAATCCATAAAAGTTGCATACTCAAACTTCAGTAAGTTTGTAAAAGAAATTTAACAGGATAATTTCAATCAGAAAGTTGTGTGGCAAACAATGAAATAAAAAAAATCAAAAGATTCACATTTATCGAATGGTTTACAAAACTATAATGTCATATGGTACAATTCATATATTATTGAATACTTATTTGTAAATAGCATTTGTTGTTGTAGTTTTAGACTTGTCATTTTCATCGTGTATCAAGATTTTGATTCCTTGTTTTTGTTGTCTCCCTTGATAGTGCCACATATATATGACCATGTGTGAAAACATTTCTAGGAAAGTAAATTCCTACATAATCCAAAGATCATCCTTGTGATTTATTAATCATCATTGCAAACGACACCACTATTGGGAATTGACGTCTTAAAAGGCCAAGAGGAGTGTGATGGTGACATTTCCATTCTAGGGATATAAACCAATTTCACAAAACCTTTTCCAGGCATTATTGGAGCTTCAAGGACATGATTAGCCAACTTTGTTATAACTAGTCTTGTTCTGTTACACAAACCTTCGAATTAGTCGATGTTGCGCATAAGCATAATAGTTGTTCCAACCTTTAATTTAATGTGATGGTTAGGCAAGCCAGAGGTCGTTAGTGAACTGAGAAACTCAAGTGTGAGGATATAGAAAATGTTAGTGTCATGAATCTAAGATTGATCAATGGAGTTTGAGTTGTAGTAATCCTGTATGTCCCCTAGTCATGAAAAATAACTATCTTAGTAATAAAAACATGACATAAGAAATAATTAAATGAAGAGCAAGATAATTAAGACTTGGCATTAAGGCAAGGACATGATCATTAATCTGATCAACAACTTCTAATGTTGAAACAAGGATAACTCAACTTTTGAGGTAATCATTGGTTTGATAACTGTGAATGAAATTTGAGTATGTACCATTGATAATGGCAACAATAGTGAAATTCTGGTGTAGTCAGAATTCAGATGTTCTACTCCAAGTCATGACATCTGATCTAACATTGTAACTAATACAGCAAGACAGTTATTAACCACTGTACTAGTATGCACACGTTCACAGATGTCACGGCATCTCATTCTATGTCACCCTAGAATGGATGAACACCTGGTTCTGTGCATCAGGAAGAAAGACTCAACAGAGATCAATCCTAGCACTCACTTCTGTTGTTTTCTTACACAGTTATCAGCATGATGTCTTACTGTTGATTTTGGACATCATCTGTTACATTGTTCCAGTGTGTTTGTCTTTTACTTGTATTTCCTGAATTAAAGGTTGAACACGTTAATCTAATTTCCACTTATTAGATTGCTAACAACTAGGCTATTTGTTAGGTTCATTAATTGTAGGTTAGTAGTTGGTTTCCTGGATTTTAGCTCAGCTGTTGAATCCCTGAAGAATAGCCTGAGAAAAATACTGAAACAGAAAAACCAATCATCCTACACTTTAGCACATGCTGTTGGGAATGTATGTCACAACATTCAGTTCGACAGCCAGAACATATGTTGATTCTGCTATGTTCCTGGAAACGGACTGTGCTAAGTTTGCAGTACTGTAAAAGACTAACTAGTCTCTACTTCAGTATCAGCCTTCAGTATCAACTATCAAGACATCCAGTTTGACAGTTTCACAATGATCCTTCAGCCAGGTCTGTTATCCTTGAAAAGAACAGACTTAAATAAATACTGAACTGAACTTAACCTGCTTATTATTCAGTATACGCTGTCACTGATGAATGTTACAACATTCTGATTGACATTTAAACAGAAGGCTATATACCAGGTCTGTTATCATCTTGATAAGCTGGCTGGAAAAACCAGCTGAGTTATGACAGTAATAAAAACACATGCAGAAGGAGAACAAACACAGGAAATTGTTAACCCAGTTCAGTCCAACATGACCTACATCTGGGGGCTACCAAGCCAGGAAGAAGATCCACTATTAGCAGTATTAATTCTGAGTTAAACTCCCCCGTTTACAACTCTTCACTTAATCCCTACCCAATGCAATCTATACCTAGGAACTCCTAGATAGAAACCTCCAGTTTCCATTCCTATCACTACAAATACAATGTAATGTTAACACACCTTGAACTTGCTTCACAGCTTCATTCAAGAACAAAATCACTCTTGCCTACAGGCTTTGAGTTACAAATACTCTCAGCTTTGACCACTGAGAAACACATGGTAACCTTCCCACAGATTGGGAGGTTTACCTCACACACACCCCTAAAAATTCATTCTAAGAGGCTTACAAAAACTAGGTTACAATGTGCTATTTATAACCTAATCACCCAACTGGATTTGGGCCTTCAGAAAATCGCAGCAAACTTGTTCTTTGCTGTTACAAATACAGCAGAAAATTTCTGCTACAAACAAGGTCTTCAATCCTAGAATCTCTCCATATATCTCCTTATTTTGAGCCTATATATGTTCTGATTGAGTCTTTAAGACCTCCACATGGGAGTTAGGATATTCACCAGATATCCTTGCTAATCCCAGAATATATACTGAATTAATTAATTCAGTTTTCTACACATGTGCGATGTCACAGGCATGATGTCGTGACATCGTACATGACATGTTGGTCCAGATGTTGAACTTCTTCAACCCAACATATTAAAACAACAGAGATGATTACATTATTTGTTTTACAAAATTAATGTCAATCCTAAGGAATTAACAATCTCCCCCTTTGGCAAATTTTAGCTAAAACAAATAAACAATACACTGGACACAACATCCCAATTTGGGAATGCTCTTCATCTCTGTCATTGGCTCCACCACCACAAACACCAAAGTTGGTGTACATGAGGAAGTAGAGGTACAAGAATCAGTTGTACCAGAACCCTTCCCCTCAACAGGAGGGCTTCCTGAAGAATATGTAATGCTGAGTACATAGATAATGTAACTCAGATCACAAGACACAACTGTCCTCTTAACTCAGATCACAAGACACAAGTGATATACCCAGTTGGTGGATTTTGTGCCTGACACCAACTTCTGTTTGCTACCACAGTTAGCTTGCTTCTGGTACATTCTCAACCCCAGGACTGTATTTCTCTCCCCCTTTTTAGCTAAACATTTGTAAAGGCACCCCTCACAAAACCAGATCCAGGCGCAGCTTGCCCAAACCTTAACATACCCCATGATTCTGAGGGAATGGAGTGTTTCTCTTGTGAGAAGAAGAGGGCTATCACATCCTTTAAATAGTCCAGCCCGTGCTTAGGAATTAACGGTAGGAATAAATGCTTGGTCAAGATTCATTAATTTTTGCTGAGAAACAGTCATAGAATCACCAACAAAATCTCAGACTATCTTTGAATACCTTTTATAGCTCTTGACTGTTTCTTTTCCAAAACAGCAGTTCCAGTGCATGGAGACTATTCCATATATGCAGTCAAACACGTTGCACGCGATGTCTTAACATTCCATGCGGCTTGTTCCTGCATTCTGCCAGTATTCAACATTTCCCAAGACCCCTTTCAAACCTCCAGTAGAAACTTGACATCTGGCACTGCTATAGCCAAATTCCCACACTTCAGCAGATGGTTACTCCCCCTGTACCACACAGCTATAGCCATCAGGCTTATTCTAATGTATCAGAATTAGACACATCACCTTCATAATTCCTACTGACTTTAAGATTCAGAAGGAATTAGCAGCATTGTCTAGGGCAATGTCATGACATCCGGTCAGACATTCTTCTGCTCACTCAGCCTTGACATACATCACAGCATCCTGATAACTGACAAGGTGCCATACTTAGTTATCTGAGTACACATAGACCACGAGCTTGATGATTACTTGCAGCTTCAAAGACAGAACTCCCCCTGTCATGGACACCCTACTCTCCTCTTGAAACTTGGAGGTCACACCTGAGCATATCCAACACCCCAAAGTTGGACCTTCACATACTTCCTGATTCAAAGAGAATCCAGACCACTTGATGAATGGAAAACATAAGACACATCTTCATGTCTTCAAGAGCACACCCTCTGTTCAACCCTCTTAGTTGAACACATTCACACTCTGTGTCAATCTCTCTTCTAACCAGAACAGAAGACCACTTCACAGGATGTTCTAACATCAGCTGGGACATCCTTCATAACATGACAAGGAACACCATCTGATAGTCTTCAGATATCACTGAGTCACCGGCTTGATCCAGAAGAACCCAGACATACATTGGGACATATACATTCTCATCCCATTGTAAGAGATAATCTTCCATAGATAGCTCAGAACTCCTACCACAAGCTCCAAGAGATGAATAGAAAACACCTCCTTTTGTCTTCAACTTACTACTTTTCTGCTCAAAAGTAATTTGTCTCAGACTTCCCTCAAGGATAATCAGCTGCCATAAGTTGATTATCTTGATTCTTCGAACTCACTTCTGAGATAGACCAAATGCCACTGGTTGATTACCTCCTTCATGAATCCTCATATGAAAAAGTCAACTGCCATTCTTTGACCTCTCCACGTTTATCAGACCTCTCCCAGAGATATTCTGACCTTCCAAGTGAGACTTGAACTTCAAGCTACATGTTGAACAAAACTTAGATTTTCTAAGACATGAACATGTAACATCCTTTCTATCCAGCAACTCCAAAGAACTGCAACGAGAGCGGCCTTTTTGAAGTATCCAATCCACAACCCTGTAGACCCTTCTATCTCCTGTTGATGTGCCACTTCACCAACTAAGAATCTGATGTTGAACCAAATGTCACAACATTGTGTTTTGACATCTAGCTGTTGAATTCAGCTCCTTCTTCTGCCACTTGAAAGAACTTCCTCCCTTCACAGAACAAGAGTTCAATGTTCTCATAGACTTGATTGTGGAACCAAGTTTGAGTAAACAACCTCCATCCTGCAGGTTTGCAGTTAAGTCATCCAAGCTCACACCTTGATGAATTCCTGCTTCTTCTCCAAAGACCTCAGACACTCTGATGCATGAGTCTTCAGAAGGACCAGTTAGAAACTGACCCTTCAGCTATACCAAGGATTCCACATCCTAAAGCAGGGATGTTTCCATGATGTTAAGACTGCTGCCACTTGTTCTTGACTCCACAGTGTGCATAAGCTAATGCACTTCCTTACCTAGATCAGAACTAAACTGATCCAAGTAACCACCATCAAGACTATGATGTCTTCTTCTTCTTGTACATACCAAGGCTGAACATGTTTCTTGCCAGGAAACCTTTTCAGAGATCATATGCTTTTGCTGCCACCAAAGAGATAGATCATAAGTCAATGTACTATCCTTCCTGTGATTCTGCACAGGGTCTTGAAGAAGTGATGTTCCAACATCTTTAATAGCATCAGTTATCTTGAGTTCCAAGGATAATCAATTAAACACTTGTACTTGGCACAAGTAGACATTGATCTTAAATCCTTTCCCAATTATCCTTTCAGATACTTCCACCATAAGAATACTTTGAACTTATTCTTCTTGTGTCAACATCTTCTGCTTGCAAGCACCTCGACAATTTTGAAAGTCTTCCTAGATTAAATTCACCCTTAGGAATGAGAGAGATGAATTCTTCCTTGCAAATGTGTCACACAACCACCAGAACCCATGTGACACAAGTCAACAGCCAACCAGACCCTAGGCTGACCAAATGTGAGGAGGTTAACCAAAACTCCCCCTCAAATTAACAATCATGGAAACTTCACACCAATATCCATGCATTGTACAGACATGTCTCAACATGACATACACCATCCCTACCAGTGGCACCTAACTCTCTGAGTTATACCTATACATACTCCAATCACACCAATCAGACTTCAGTTGACCATAAGTACTAGTGAAAAATAACACCAGTCAATAGTAGATATGCATTGCCAGAGCATACTACCTCAACCACCCTCTGAATCTTCATATTCTCACTCCTTGAAGGAACTCTCACTTCTGAGCGAGGAGTTTGAATAACAAGATTCATGGTCCTAATCCTCTTAAATGGAATAGCAGTCAGGTTACCCCATTATTGACTTCTATCATCCAGGGGACTTGTCTTCCAGCACAATATAGTACTTCAGGGAACAACTATCTAACCCTGATCAAGTTATAGGAATAAGGTAAATAGTAGGCAATTGTACAATGTCACATCTCAACCAGCTCCACTTCTAGAAGACAGATCTCTAAAAGTGACCTTCTTGAGCACACACAGTTGACCCGACCCTTGTCAACTTAGCACACACAGATGTCTCCTCTTCCAGGTCAGGAGTAGGTTCCAAACAAGTATCCCTATGTTTGACACCTAAAAACATCTGCTCTTCAACCAGTAGCTGCATACTTGTTGAACACCATGTTCTAACATTGCATAGAATATTAGTTCCACTTCCTTGGAACAAACCCTCCTTGAAAGTCTTCAAGGTCTTCATTTACACTATCCAAGAGTGTAAAAGAATCAGTGATCAGGTGATTCTTACCATCCTGAAGTGAGAACATCATGATGAGTGGACTTGAGGAGACTCAAGTATCTTTGACATCTTCAGTAGGTTGTGATGAAATCTTGAATACCACATTCTTTCATCCACATGAGGGGAAACTACATCAGAGTTTGAGTTTTGCCAGGTATTATGCAGCGAAAATCATAATACAACTCAACCTATGACCACACACTTCACCAGATCAGCCTCCAAGACCATACCAAGTTTGAATGTGATTCAATAATGGCACAGCTGTCCCACCCAAAGGCCAATTGCCAACCTCCAGATACAGGTACACATCATTCCTGTCATGAACAGTCCATCCACCTACTTCAAGGGATCATTCAGGGAAATTACAAAACCTTCCACAGGTTCCAACATAACTTCTTGCAAGATACCAGAAAGTATCACCCATGGATCTCATCCAGAAGCAGAACAGGATGCCTGCTCTGATACCATTTGAAATTCTGGTGTAGTCAGAATTCAGATGTTCTACTCCAAGTCATGACATCTGATCTAACATTGTAACTAATACAGCAAGACAGTTATTAACCACTGTACTAGTATGCACACGTTCACAGATGTCACGGCATCTCATTATATGTCACCCTAGAATGGATGAACACCTGGTTCTGTGCATCAGGAAGAAAGACTCAACAGAGATCAATCCTAGCACTCACTTCTGTTGTTTTCTTACACAGTTATCAGCATGATGTCTTACTGTTGATTTTGGACATCATCTGTTACATTGTTCTAGTGTGTTTGTCTTTTACTTGTATTTCCTGAATTAAAGGTTGAACACGTTAATCTAATTTCACTTATTAGATTGCTAACAACTAGGCTATTTGTTAGGTTCATTAATTGTAGGTTAGTAGTTGGTTTCCTGGATTTTAGCTCAGCTGTTGAATCCCTGAAGAATAGCCTGAGAAAAATACTGAAACAGAAAAACCAATCATCCTACACTTTAGCACATGCTGTTGGGAATGGATGTCACAACATTCAGTTCGACAGCCAGAACATATGTTGATTCTGCTATGTTCCTGGAAACGGACTGTGCTAAGTTTGCAGTACTGTAAAAGACTAACTAGTCTCTACTTCAGTATCAGCCTTCAGTATCAACTGTCAAGACATCCAGTTTGACAGTTTCACAATGATCCTTCAGCCAGGTCTGTTATCCTTGAAAAGAACAGACTTAAATAAATACTGAACTGAACTTAACCTGCTTATTATTCAGTATACGTTGTCACTGATGAATGTTACAACATTCTGATTGACATTCAAACAGAAGGCTATATACCAGGTCTGTTATCATCTTGATAAGCTGACTGGAAAAACCAACTGAGTTATGACAGTAATAAAAACACATGCAGAAGGAGAACAAACACAGGAAATTGTTAACCCAGTTTAGTCCAACATGACCTATATCTGGGGGCTACCAAGCCAGGAAGAAGATCCACTATTAGCATTATTAATTCTGAGTTAAACTCCCCCGTTTACAACTCTTCACTTAATCCCTACCCAATGCAATCTATACCTAGGAACTCCTAGATAGAAACCTCCAGTTTCCATTCCTATCACTACAAATACAATGTAATGTTAACACACCTTGAACTTGCTTCACAGCTTCATTCAAGAACAAGATCACTCTTGCCTACAGGCTTTGAGTTACAAATACTCTCAGCTTTGACCACTGAGAAACACATGGTAACCTTCCCACAGATTGGGAGGTTTACCTCACACACACCCCTAAAAATTCATTCTAAGAGGCTTACAAAAACTAGGTTACAATGTGCTATTTATAACCTAATCACCCAACTGGATTTAGGCCTTCAGAAAATCGCAGCAAACTTGTTCTTTGCTGTTACAAATACAGCAGAAAATTTCTGCTACAAACAAGGTCTTCAATCCTAGAATCTCTCCATATATCTCCTTATTTTGAGCCTATATATGTTCTGATTGAGTCTTTAAGACCTCCACATGGGAGTTAGGATATTCACCAGATATCCTTGCTAATCCCAGAATATATACTGAATTAATTAATTCAGTTTTCTACACATGTGCGATGTCACAGGCATGATGTCGTGACATCGTACATGACATGTTGGTCCAGATGTTGAACTTCTTCAACCCAACATATTAAAACAACAGAGATGATTACATTATTTGTTTTACAAAATTAATGCCAATCCTAAGGAATTAACAAATAGGGTCGCTGAAGTTAGTTATTAAAAGTTCACGGGGAATTTCAATGTCAACATATTCGTCGTTAGGTTCAGAAAGTTTGGTGTCACCAATTTTCAAGAGCCAATTTGAAAAGTTTGCAATTTCGATTTTATCCAGTTCACTTTGGCCACTCTGTAGGCGCACGTTCTTGGTTAAAGTTAAGACTTGAGTAGAATACCATATATATGACACATTTATGGCGGAGTCGGCTATATTAGAATGACTTCCCCTGGGAACAAAATGCAAAATTTATCTAAAATCACCACTGAAAACAACCACCTTCCCACCAAACACATTGTCTGAATTATTGTAGGTACTCATTACATCCTTCAATGTTCTTTCAAGTGCCTCAGAGGCATGCTTGTGTGCCACATACCAAATAATCAATTTGGTATGCCTTAGAAGCTATGCAATGTCATCATTGTAATTAATCTTACAAGTAGAATTTTCCAAAGTAGGTACAGGTATCTTGAACTTTGAATGTGTGGTTCTATTCTTAGAAAATAAAAAGAGAAGTTATCCCGCTTGTTGCAACAGTTAAACATATATCATGTTTAGACCTCAAAGCAGTTGAAAGTGTTCTCCACATGTATGTCTTACTTGTACCGCCATAACCATGCAGGAAGAATACCCCACCTTTTTGAGCCAAGACAACTTCCATAATTCTTTCATAGATTGTTCTTTTTTCATCTAAGAGAGACATAACAAATATTAATGAGCAACATGATACAAAAAATGTTAGTTAACTTGTCAATAGTGAGTATATATGGGAAATTAGTAATACAGTTATAATCATGCAGACAGATCTGTAAGTGCAGTGAAAAGTTTATTAAATTCTAATTTCATTGTCGACACATCATAATTTCTTTCGTCATACATAAGTCGATTTCCTAATTAATCTAGGACATACCCATATAGATATGGAATTGGCTTAAAATATGTAAGACTACGTCGATTGGCCTGAAGCAGTTTTTCAATTTCAGTTAAAGTTAAATTTTGTATTTCTGAGTCTGATAATACCAATTCTGCAAGCCACGATACCAATATACAATTACAGTTCAAAGTAATATTATATATATTTTTTGTAGCATGGAGATTATAAAAATAAATTTTATGCAAGCGAAAGCAAATAGAGACAACTTATAATTGTATGAGGCAGATTATTTCAATTGCACAAGAACAACATTGGAATAATGGGAAAGAAATATTAAAAATAATGTTGTTAAAATGAATTAGAAATGCATTTAAGTATTGTCAACAGGAAATAGGAAACATGAAGTAACATTCCAAAACCAAATTGATTCATTATGAGCTAATACTAGTTTTGTAAGCCATGATACCAATATACAATTCCAGTTCACAATAATATTACATATATGTGTTGCAACATTGAGATTATAAAAAATAATTTTCTGCAATTGAAAGCATATAGAGACAACATAGAATTGTATGAGGGCAATTATTTCAATTGCACAGTTAGGAATTGCATGATACCAATCTACAATATCAGTTCAGAGTAATATTACATATATGCTTTGCAACATTGAGATTATAAAAAATAATTTTCTGCAATTGAAAGCATATAGAGACAATATAGAATTGTATGAGGGCAATTATTTCAATTGCACAGTTAAGAACAACATTGATATCATTGCAAAGAACTATTAAAAACAACATTGTTAAAATGAATTACAAAATACATTTAAGTGTTGTCAACACGAAACAAGAACTAATAATCCAAAATCAAATTGATTCACGTGGATTTAATACTAATGATTTTTATAATAATAACAACAAAAATATGAAAAGTTAGAGGATTTCTGAAATGTGTTGAACCTGTATTTTGCACCAATTGTCTTTGTGAGTGTAACATATTGTTCGATAGGAATTTTCATGGTTCGTTCCAAACATGAGCAAGGCGATTCACAACACCGGACAACAACATGACAACGAAAAGTTTTCTAAGAAAATGTTGTGAACCCCATTCACTTGCCTCTCTAATAGCCCTAATGTACTCTCGATCATCTTCAAGGAAGTTCACTATAAAGCAAGAATCTCTAAATGTATCAAATTAAGTGTCACCAATTTTACGAATTTCGTCATAAGAGGTTGGTCCCTTAACCATTGTCAACATCATTCGCAGGTAAAATAGTTCCAGTGGTTGGTGGAACCCTTATCAAACAGCCAATAGTGAACATCTTTTTTCATGGCTTCCACAATTTATTTCTCTTTACATAAATGAATTTGGATACAAATTGTCCATATGTCAATAACCGGGCTTCCTCATATTTCCCACTAGCAACCAGCCAAACAGTGAACATAGACTCAGTGATACTTTCCTTTTCTAAGATATTCTCCATTCAGTCAAAATCAATGTAGTAAACTGCTTTCTCACATATTAAATGATAGAGCATACGTCCAACAACCGGTCTTCTTCCATGAATATTATAAGCATAATTTTGCCAACAGACTTCACTCGGGGAGACATACCTATAATCCAAATATTGTTTGATCTCATCCACATGGTCTTTCTAGTTAGCTATAACCGAATTAGAAGTAACTATCGTTGCTGTAATTCTGTCATAGCCTTTATGTATATACTTGAAAAGATATTTGATAGATGTACGTTTGTTACATTATTCCATGTTGATATGGGCATGGTATTTCAAAAGTAACCTTGTATTGTAAGGTACAACATGATGATTGTCTAATGAGATGCCATTCTTGCAAATTATGTAAGTGTTGGATCGTCTTCTATAAAGTGGATAACATTCTGCATAGATTGTTGTGACCTCATTGAATTTTTTGTGAAACTATTTTGAGAATTTTATATTTTTCATACACAGAGATGTCATCCACGATAGACCATATGGTCCATGCATCATGTGTGCCTTGACCAAGCTGTATAAAGCAAGATGAATAAGAGGGGTCAGAATCTCTACACAAATGATGCTATCTATATCAGTAGGTGTCAAATATTTGCTCTTATGGTGCAAGAATATTAAAATATGAGCATGTGGAAATCCTCGCTTTTGAATTTCAATTATGTACATAAGTGTAAAAGAAACCAAGTGGGAAGCTTAGAACTGATATAATGAAACAACATGAATTATTATGAAAATATTAAAATAATAGTTAAGATACCTATATACCAAGACTTTGCCTAGGACATGAAGTTTGGTAATATCTGTCATCAATTCATCAAATTTTATTTTTAATGCTTTGGTAATGATATTTGGTTTATCGTGCAGCTTTAAAGTAGCGTTTGATAAAAACACGCGAAATTTCAAGCCAAGCCGGATTGCAAGTAAATATTACAAATAAATCAGGGAATCCCAACTTAATTGAAATAGCCATACCATTGAAATAAAGTTGGTCCATGTACCTTTTTCTTTCAACGAAAGACGACGGCGAGACAAATCATTTTACTCTTTTTGTTTGTTCAGTTTGGCTACCACTACAACATTGGTCATTCAACTGTGTATATTTCCCAACTCTTAATTTAGTTTGATTCTTTCGTAACCAATTAAGTCTTTATGACTCCATCATTGTGTAACCGTCAACCAAAAAACTGTTGAAAAAGCCAACGTGAATACAGTAAAGTTTGAGCTTCCGTTTTGAATTGTCACAATTGGAAAGAAAGCCAATCCTTAATGGTTTACCAATTTTTCTTTGTAACCAAATGTTCATGCTGATACTTGTGAAGTATATCATTTCTGTAACCGTCTTCGCCATAGGTAAAAATGAGATGGTATTGGTATGTGAGGTATGCAGGATGAAACTCATTTATTCTTTGCAATTGCTCTTCCCTTGCTTGGATGATAATGTCCATCTTTAATGCAAAAGCAATATAACTAACAATTGGAGCAACAACTTCAGAGGCAATAGGCCTATTATACACACGACCATCCTGTGGTCGATCATAAATGAGCTTTAACTTCAAGTATAAGAATGCATTAGTTTTCAAGAGATTCATTGCCATCCTAAAAGCCTTTGCATGAACATTTAACTCATCTAACATAATTTTCAACTTCGTGACGATGTCCCTTCTAATGACTTTATTGTCCTTGTGTGACGGAGCAAAGTAGTTTAGTATGGGAAATGACATGGTTCAAAATAGATAAGATATACCAAGTAAATAGAAATACCGGAAATAATCCATTTTGTTTTCAGCTTCAGTGTCGGTGTCAAAAATATATATTTGGGCATATTGTGAAGGATGCCCAATTTCCGATATCAAAGCACCTATTCGATGACAAGTTTGGCCGTGTAGTCTTAAATTCGGTGCCTCCTCCATTAGTTTGTCGTGCGTCAAATTTCATTCTGGGAGATGTGAAAGAAAACATGGCATTGTAAGTTCTAATGTTGTTTTGGTAGTTCTTACTCTCAAGATATGTTTGATTACCATATAGCAGACTTTGTAACAGAAAGGGCGGGTCTTGAAGGATGGGAAGTACAATTTTACACTCCTGCAGCAGCCCTGGTGTAGCGGTAAATTCATGATCATCAAGCTATGGATAAGTTAGACGTCAACACAACCAGAGTCGACAACGTGCTTTTATTGTTTCCAAGGGAAAAGGGAAAAGTACGAACAAAATCGAAAAAGATAAGAAGTTTTCAAACCAAACTAATAAAACGTCAGAGATTTCAAGTAAGGGGGTTGGTTACACAGAGGGAAGGTGTTAGCACCCAAAGTGTCCTAGGTACTCCTAGGGAGCCCTTTTTTGTGTGCATATGTGTTTTTGTACAAATGATGTTTGTAATAAATAGAACGGAGGGATGAGAAAAGAATTCATTAACTATATTTTTGTGTTTGACAAGACCTTCAGACTTGTGCCTACATACCAACATAAAAATGAGGGATCAAAACCTCGTAGTTCGTGGTATCAATTTCAGAGTGAGTGCATTGCTTTTAACAAAACTTTAAGTTTAAAAGGCACAAGGGCCTAAAATGGTTTGAATGAGTGTTAGTTCTTTTGTCTTTTGAAATTTTAAGTCAAGTATAGTTAAGTTTATTTACAAGTTTGATAAAGAAAATATTTTTAAAATGCAATGGCATAAGGCCAAAGTTTCTAGTTTGCAATAAGGTCAAAGTTTAGAAGACGGACACAAGAAAAGAAGATCTTTTTAAAGGGGGGGAGATTTTTAAATTAAAGAAGTGGGGAGGAGATGAAGAGACTAAACGTAAGCACAAAATTAAATGTTGAGAGTTGAAAAGATCTGACTGATGGGCTGCAATCCAATAGACAAGAATGTCATATAGAAACCCAAATTTCCCTTGGACTTTAGAATCAAGCAACAAACAATACACATATAGCAAGTTGAAGAGAAATGCCTTAAATAAAGATTGCCACATCCAAGCTTAACAACTTCATGATCTTCTTGAAAATTTGCCCATGTATCAGATGACTTCAAAGATGGCATAAGTCACAGGTTCAAAATAACAACTTCACAATGATCATACTGTAGATGAACTCAAATGGATCTTCAATATTGTATCAGATGAATGTTCACTTCACAAGAACTTGGTTTCATAAAAGTTGGCATTGGCCAAGTCCTTTGCATAGGGAGTGTTGCCTAAATTCTAAGTCCAATAGTCTCAAATCAAACCAACAGTCCACACAAGATGTTTTTTAGGATTTTTGTTCTTATTATGTACATTAAGGTTAAAAGACCACACAAACAAACAAATATATACAAACAAAAAATATCATAAAATATGGTCCAAATGGACAAAGTGAAAATGACATTAAAGTAAACAACTTGAATGGTATGAATAATGGAAAATGAATAATGCTTAAAAATTAAAGTGCATTAAAAGTAAATGACTTGAAATTAAATGTTGGTTGTTATTGAATTAGAAGTTAGTATTGCTTTTGCTTTTCTTTTGTTTAAGTCATTCTTTGGAGAACACTCAACCCACTTATCAAAAGCATGGATCCTTGAACCAAGACATCTTCCAAAGGAAGGAAAAAATGTCAAGTTTCCACACAATACCATGAAAGAGGGGAGACTTACAATCTCACTAACTAGAATGTTATTCCTTTTGGGGTCAAAATTTAGCGCGATATTAAGCAATCGTAATTTGACTTATGTAGAAGTCACAACCATTTGAGGTCGGGCAATAGACTTTAGGTGTTAATGCATGTTAGAGATATAGTATAATGGACTAGGCTCATGAAACATACCATACACAAAAAGAATATGCAAAGTGGGCGACCTAATCTCATCCATACTTATGTTGATTTTGCAATAAACTAGCCTTAGGATATAGAGATATTATAGGTCCATGACATGAGTGAACAAAGAAGGGGAATGAGATGAAGAGGGAGGGGGAATGGATCAAACACAAATTGGTCAAAGGAGGAATTTTACCAAATTAAGATCATTCATTCATTTTGGGAGATGGACTGTACATTCCATTAATCCCTTAAATCCAATGATCTTAACCTAGCAAAGTTAAATCAACATTGACCAAGGCCCAACAACATAAGTCAAACTCACAAAGTCAAATAAAATGGCTCTACACAATTAATTTGGCATTTAAATAATTTAAAATAATAAAAATATGCATTAAACTAAATTATGGTTGGTCAATTTCCTAAAACCTCATCAAAACACCAAAGAAATGGCCATGAGATTTATCATAGGTTAAACAAGGTCAAAGGACCTTCGACAAAAAATTTCAGAATTTTTGGAAACTTAAAAGTATTTTTAAACAATTAAAAATATTCACAAAATCAATTAAATCATGAAAAATATTAATAATGATCCAAAAAATAATTTTAATTCAGAAAATTGAAGAGGATTTTATTTAATTTTTTTTGATGAAACTCTCATATTTTTTGGATCAATATTAAATTTAATATGAATTAATTAAAATAAAAGAAATAAAATGAAAATCAATTAAATCAGAAAAACGTGGACCACTTGATCTCCCTCATTAATAGAGGTGGCAGATCAAGTGGATGAAAATGCACGTTCCATTGTGCACACGAGTCAGCGCGCCACACAACTGGTAATCAAAAAAGAACGCTCAAGATTAAAACGCATTGGCTTGATCATGTGACTCAGAACTCATCCAACACATCGCCAGAGCAAACCACTGATCATCTTCTCCGATAACCCTGGTCGGACTGGTTCTCTCATCACCATCAAATAAATGAAAAAAAAGGACATGACCTTAAAGAAAAAATGGCGTAGATCACGAATATGACCCCAATTCAACCTAACTCCAAGTATATTGAGAGATACATGAAGTTGAATTTTGAGGTACATGAACTGAGTTGCTTCAATTTGACCTCAAAGCAACTCAATCTTCTTGCCTACATTGGTAGGACTTTAGACAACCAAGGATCCAAGAGAATTGATGAGAATTGAGAGAGAATCGAAGAGAAGAAAAATCTGGAAAAATACCTTCAATGTTGTGCAGAACTTGATCTCTCTTGCTTCAATTCGTGTTTGATCTTGCTTATAGAGCTTGCAGAAGTAAATTAGGAATGGTACAAGGGTTTGGATCCTGGAGTTTTTGAATCTCCAAACAGTGAGATTCAAACTCAAATTTCAAGTGAAATTTCTCAGGTTTTCCTTTCAGTTGTGAGGGTTTCAAATATGGGAGGCAGAGTTGGCGCGCAAGGGTCCTCAAAACTGATTCAATGGACCTTTATTTATAGCAAATGCAAGTGATATTTTCACCTTTGAAAATTCTTCCAAATTTTGCAATCTGGAGTGCACGCTTGCATGGGCATGTGCAGGCCCATGAAGCAACTCAATTAGGTCCAAATGCAAGTGAGATTGAGTCTGAATATGGATTGTGATGCAAGGCAAAAGTGTATTGATGTTTGAAGAATGATTCTTGCCAACTGATACAGCCATGTTCAGGATATGTGCAGACCCCTCAAACCTTGTCCAAAATGGATGAATTTGGACTCTTTGGAAAGGTTAGATCAAGAGGAACAACTCTTATGTTGAACACTTTTCCATTTGGAGCTTGTATCATGATGAATTTTGAAGTGGAATTTTGGAAATTTCAACATGTCAAAATATTTTCTAAGTGTTAAGCCATATGTTCAACTATTCCACCTTGGCTAACTTTTTGTGTGAGATTCAAATGAGAAATGTGTCTTCATCAAAGTTATATATCATTCAAAAACCTTCAAAATGGTCACAAATTTCACCTCATTTGTATTTGGGATGAATGAGTTATGCATTTTCGAAGTTGAGGAAAATCACTTGTTCAAAGGTATCGGTCCAAAATGACATATAATGTATCCTCATATCACATGCTCATAAAAGTTGATTTAGATCTTCCTCCAAACATAAAAGTTGAACTAGACACCTTGAATTTGATTGTGAAACTTGGAAATCTTTCATCTTATAAAAATTGATCAAGTTATGGCCTTGGGAAGTTGACTTTCAAATTAGGGTTTAGACAAAATGGCCTATAATCTTTTAACATAAGAAATGACTTTCCAAGAAAAAATAGCTATATACCTCAACATGAAAGTTGTTTGGAATGTCATTTAGCATAACTTTTCTCTTGGAATAATTTTCATATGATGAAAATTGCAGGAGATAGGGTCTAAGGGAACCAAGTTTTGATCAGATGAACTCTTCTGGTCAACCACTATCAACCACCTTGCTAACTTGCAATTTTCTTGACTTTTTGGACTCATGGGAGATCATATATGTATAAGATGATGAATTTTGAAGTGTCCCTTGGAGTATTTGATCAATTGGTGAAGAAGTTTGTTGAAGAAGTTACTCAAGATTCCCAAATAAACTAGGGTTTCCAAGGCAAACCAATTCCAAACTCTTGAAGAATGCTTGATCAAAATAACATGCAAATATCATGGGGACTCATATATGATTCCTAGAGCCATTATGGATCATTCCTTGGTTGAGCTCTTAGTAATGAGGGATATATATATATATATATATATATATATATATATATATATATATATATATATATATATATATATATATATATATATATAATCACAAACACACTTCAATAAAATGTAATGCTATGATCCATCAACTTCATCACCGATATACATGTGGTACCAAAAATATATTGTGGAATCATAGGAATGTTACTGATTTTATTCCACTAGTCTCTGGTCCTTCCCACCTAGACCAACAATCCCCATCAATGGATCGGAGACTCGCCCCTGATCTTTTTCACCAAGACCAACGATCCCCGCCCATGGATCTGAGACCACCAAAATGGACCAAAGTCCCACCTAAAGTCCCAAATACATGAATGCATGGTAATATGAATCACGAATGTGCATTTCATGGACAAACATCGTAATTCACCAAAATTGTGTATAATAATACTCATAAACACCAAAATTATCCCAAAGGATATCACCAAAATAAGTTCCACTCACGAACCATAAGTTATCCAATAAGGGTCACCCAAATTCAAATCACCTAAAATTCTGTTTATTAAAAAATATATTCATTTTTTCTTACACCCAAAATTATTTAGTTAATTATATTCCTAAAAATAAGTTAAATATACTAATATTTTTATAATATTTTATAAAAGGTATATTTAATTATTTTAGGGCTATTTTTATCACAATTTCAACTAAGAACAAAAATTTTGTTAGTTTTATCTTTATTTATAAAAATTATTGTTATTCACTAGAAAGATTAAACAAAGCTTTGAAATTTATTTTAATCAAAAGGTTAATTCTTATGGCATTGTCAAAGGTCTTTTAATACATAAAACAAATAAACTCTAATGAGTCTTATGAGTTTTTAATCATAAACAAAATAAATATATAAAACAAATAAAACATAAATTGCTAAAATTTTAGAAAATAGTAAAACATTATTTTCGGAACTTAAACGATTTTAAAACTGAATATTTACTGTATACAATGAGTTTGATTTCTCGAACGATTCTTTTTCCGAAAATATATAATAAAACTTATTCTGACATTGGACGTCAAACTTTGCACAAAATTTTGTTGATCCACTTTGAAGCACGACTTCTCCTTCGATACGTGCAACCAACCCTCCTACCTCAGATTTTCCAAGTTTCCGCCTCCCAAGGTCGAATTCTTACCGCATATAATTCTCAATGACAAATTCCCAAAAGTTATGATTTTTCCCAAAAGATTAATTTTTGAGTTTTTAGAGAAAAAGTTATGGATTAAGTTATTTTTTTATGAAAAAGAGATTACAGTTAACGGAACGATAAAAAAAAGATAAAGATGGACCAAATAAAACTATCCCTATAAATACCTGTGGGATATTATCATATAGAATTGATCAAAGGGATTGAGCTTATTGATTGAGCTTTCAATGTCTTGATGTTCCTCCCTCTCTAAATTCTTGCATCACGATCGCTCCCAAAATGGTCTCCCTAGACTCAGATGCGTCATTTAACAATATGTCTCAAACCTTAATTTTATCATATCTTTCAGACTCTCTCTTACGATATGTATTATGTTTAATTCAATGTTAAAATTAATTCTCAAATACATAATCTCACACGAAATATTTGTTTAATTGATAAATACAATAAAATAAATCTTAAATTAAATAATTATTCAATTAAGCGTCACAGCTTTAATAGTTAAACAAAACATTTATTTGATTTTAAAAGGAAAATATATTTTTAACATAAGGTGTCACACTATATTTAAATAATTAAATAATAATTTTATAAATCTCAAATAATTATTATCGTTATTTTAAATAATTAAATAAAATCTACCACTCTCATCCAAATATTTTAATAATTATTAAATTATTAAAATACCCTCAAATACTCTAAAACGTCATAAAACATCCAAAAATACACCAACATCACATAAATACATTATCAAATCATTCATAAAATACTATAATTAAATAAAATAATTAAATAAATTAGGGGCGTTACAACTCTCCCCCACTTAAAAATATTTTTGCCCTCGAAAATCACATGGCGAAAACAACTTTGGGCAAGTTTCCTTCATCCTGCTCTCCAGCTCCCAGGTCATGCTACCTCTACCAGGTCCTCCCCAAATGACCTTCACTAGAGTAATCTCTTTGCCTTGTAACTGCTTAACCTCTCGATCCGTGATCGAACAAGAGTTGCTTCAACAGTCAAGTTGTCACGAACCTGCACATCGTCCATCTCGATTACTTGTGAAGGATCATGAACATACTTTCGAAGTTGCGACACATGGAAAGCATCACACAGGTTTGAAACAAATGGGGGTAAGGCCACACAATAAGCAACTGCACCAATCCTTTAAGTAGTATGATATGGTCTAATTAAGTGAAGAGTGAGCTTCTTAGACTTCAAGTCTCTTCCAACACCAGTCACTAGAGTTACTCTCAGAAAAACGTGATCGTCATCCTGAAATTCAAGATCCTTACTTTACTAGTCATGGTGACTCTTCTCCCTTTGAGATGCCTTCATCTTCTCTTGAATTACTTTGACTTTCTCAGTCGTCTGTTGCAGAATTTCTTGTCAAAGTATAATGCTCTCTCCAAAATCATACCAACATAGAGGGGTCCTACATCCCCTACCATACAACACCTCGAATGGTTCCATCCCAATACTAGAATGATAGTTGTTATTATACTTGAAATCTATCAGAGGCAATTAATTATCCCAAGTACTGTCATGCTCCAGAACACAAGCCCTCAACAAGTCCTCCAAAGTCTAGATAGTCCTCTTCGTCTGTCCCTCAATATGTGGGTGATACGCCGAACTCAATCTCAACTTAGTACCCAAAGCGTCATGTAAGCTTCCTCAAAATATGGATGTAAACCTCAGATCTCCATCGAAGATGATACTCGATGGAATACCATGAAGCTTCACAATCACCTCAATGTAAATATCTGCCAATCTCAGAAGTGGGAAACTTATCTTAATCAATATAAAGTGAGTTGATTTAGTTAGCCTATCAATAGTCATCCAAATTACATCACTTCATTTATGAGTACTTGGCAACCCAGTCACAAAGTCTATAGATATGATATCCCACTTCCATTCTTGAATATTCAATAAATGCATCAGTCAAAATGGTCCCTGATACTCGACGTTAGATTTCTGACAATTTAAATAAGAATAACCAAATTGTGCAATGCCCATTTTCATCCCTGACCACTAAAACATTTTCTTCAAATCCCGGTACATCTTATTGGCTTCTAGATGAATACTCAAACTGCTTCGATGACTTTCCTCTAAGATCATCCTCTTAAACTTTGGTGCACCAGGTACATAAATCTCCAATAATAACCATCCAAGCCAAAAAAAATCTGCTCAAAGCATCTGCTACCATATTGGCTTTACCAGGATGGTAATTCAAACCAAAGTCGTAGTCCTTCAAAAATTCTAACCATTTCCTCAGTCTCATGTTAAGCTCCTTCTAATCAAAGAGATACTTCAAACTCTTATGATCACTGAAACTTCAAATCTGGAACCATATAAGTAGTGCCTCTAAATCTTCATAATAAAAACAACTGCAACTAACTCTAAATCATATGTAGGATAGTTCCTCTCGTGAAGCTTCAATTGTCGAGAAGTATAAGCCACCACCTGCCCATTCTGCATAAGCACTCCACCTAAACCCATCTTATATGTATCACAATAAATAACAAATAGTTATGTAGGATTAGGTAGAATCAACACTAGTGCAGTTGTAAACTTCTTCTTCAAAGCTTGAAAATTTTCTTCACATTATAGATCCCATACAAAAGGTTGGCCCTTCCGAGTCAACTGCGTAAAAGGTAAGACCAACTTCAAGAAACCCTCAATAAATCTCTAATAACCATCCAAGCCAAAAAAATGTGATCTCAATAGTCATCTTCGGAGCCTCCCACTATAACACTACATCTACTTTCGAAGGATCCACCACTATACCGCCACTGGAAATCACATGACCAGAGAAGTTGGCTTCCTACAGCCAAAACTCACATCTAGATAGTTTCACAAACAACTTCTTTTCTTTTAAAACCCAAAGTACAATATATTAATGTTATACACGCTCTTCATCTAATTTAGAGTAACTAAGAATGTCATCAATGAATACCATAACAAACTTATCCAAGAACGGGTGAAATTTTTTGTTCATATACTCCATAAATACACCAGGCACATTAGAAACTCCGAATGGCATCGCCGAATATTCATAATGACCATACTGGGTTTTAAAGGCAGTTTTAGAAATATCTTCATCTTTCACTCTTATCTGATGATACCCCGAACTCAAGTCAATCTTACTAAACACACATGATCCCACTAGTTGGTCCATAAGATCATCAATTATGGGAAGTGGATACTTATTCTTAATAGTTACTTTGTTAAGTTGTCTGTAGTCCACACATAACCTCATACTGCCATCTTTCTTCTTCACTAACAAAACTGGAGCTCCCTAAGGTGATACACTCGGCCTGATGAACTTCTTATCAAGTAAATCTTCTAATTGCTCCTTCAATTTAGCTAACTCTGCTGGAGACATTCTATACGGTGCCATAGATACATGTCTAGTTTCTGGTATCAAATCAATGTTGAATTTCACTTCTCTTTCTGATGGAAGATCATTAACATCGTCTGGAAACACCTATAGAAAATGAAACCCCACTGGAAATTCATTTATCTTTGCTTTACTTTCAACCTTCAAGGATGCAAACATCGTGAAAACTTGTGATTCACCCTTCAGTAGTTCCTTCAATTGATTAGCAGAATCCTGCAACCATGCCTGAGCACCCTCAGAATCATGATTTACCTTGAAAGTTGGAGGTTTGTTTCTCGGAAACTTGTCAAAACCACGATCACCTCCATTTGCTTGTTGTCTTTTCTGCCCCATCGCATAGGCCAAAGCTTCCAATGAATCAGTGATAGCACGGTCGTTCCTTCCATCCATATCTCTCTATTCAAGCAAGTAAATGTTAGAAGAAATAATGTGTTGACAGAGTTTAACTAAACTCGTCACACAAAAGGAAGTAAATAATTAACGAAATACTAGCCGATTGGATCGACTATGCTCTGATACCACTATGTAACACCCTAAACCCCAGATAATAGATTTTAAATAAATATAATAGGAAAAGGATGTTACTCCATCATAAAATACTTCATAAATCATTAAATAACAGATGTTGCACAACATAAATTTATTTAGAAACACCATTAAACATGTATAAATAGAACTAAATCAATACATCATAATCAAAATGTCATAATAGTTGATTGCAAACAAATCAAAGTAATGCAAACGAACGCCCTTATCCCTAGTGTTATAGATCAAAGCATTCTTATTCGAAAAACTAAAATATACAAAAGACAAAATACTACTGAGAGGCAATAGCCATCTCACTGCAACAACGAACCTCAGTCCTGCTAATCACCTGTGCAAAGCACACCACAAAACCAAGCAAACAAGAAAAAGTGAGAATATACTTACATATAATAAAAGTGTGATTTCAACAACAAAATGACATTCAAGAAACACAACAATCATACATAAGTGATATATATATATATATATATATATATATATATATATATATATATATATATATATATATATATATATATATATATATATATATCAATTACAATCACAACACACGCATCACAACAAAATGCAATGCTATGATCCACCAACTCCATCACCTATATGCATGTAGTACCAAAAATATATTGTGGAATCAGATGAATATTACTGATTTTATTCCACTAGTCCCTGGTCTTTCCCACCTAGACCAATGATCCCCACCATTGGATCTGAGACTCGCCCCTAGTCTTTTCCACCAAGACCAACGATCCCACCAATGGATTTGAGGCCACCAAAATGGACCGAAGTCCCACCTAAACTCCAAAATACATGAATGCATGATAATATGAATCACGAATATGCATTTCATTGACAAACATCATAATTCACCAAAATTATGTATAATAATAATTATAAACACCAAAATCATCCCAAAGGATATCACCAAAATAAGTTCCACTCACAAACCACAAAATATCCAATAAGGGTCATCCAAATTCAAATCACCTAAAATTCTATTTATTCAACAATATATTCACTTTCCTTACACCTAAAACTATTTAGTTAATTATATTCCTAAAAGTGAGTTACATATACCAATATTTTTATAATATTTTAAAAAAGGTATATTTAACTATTTTAGGACTATTTTATCACAATTTCAACTAAGAACAAATATTTTTTTTAGTTTTATCTTTATTTATTATTATTCATCAGAAAGATTAAACAAGACTTTGAAAATTGTTATAATCAAAAGGTTATCCTTATGGCATTGCCAAAGGTCTTTAAATATATAAAAGAAAGATACTCTAATGAGTCTTATGAGTTTTTAATCATAAACAAAATAAGTGAATAAAACAAATAAAACATAAATTGCTAAAATTTCAGAAAATAGTAAAACACTATTTTCGGAACTTAAACGAGCTTAAACGATTTAACAACTGAAAAGTCATTGTTTACAATGGGTTTGATTTCTGGAACGACTCCCTTTCTGAAAAGATATAATAAGACTTATTCTGACATCAGACATCAAACTTGCACAAAATTTTATGAAGCACTTTGAAGCATGACTTCTCCTTTGATATGTGCAACCAACCCTCATACCTCAGATTTTCCAAGTTTCTGCCTCCCAATGTCGAACTCTTACCACATATAATTCCCAGTGGCAAATTCCCAAAAGCTATGATTTTCCCCAAAAGATTAATTTTTGAGTTTTTAGATAAAAAGTTATGGATTAAGTTATTTTTTTTAATGAAAAGGGATTACAGTTAATAGACGATAAAAAAGGACAAAGATGAACCAAATAAAATTATCCCTATAAACACATGTGGAATATTATCATATAGAATCTACCAAATGAGTTTTGGAAAAAACCGATTTGATCAAAAATTCAAGAATCGATACTTTTTAAAAAAACAATCACAAACCTTCAATTTCATATTATACTGTAATTTAACATCAAAATTCAATTTTATTAAAAAATCACCAAAAACCATTTTATCGATCCAAAAATCATATCGATCACCAAAAATGATATTGATCACCAAAAATCATATCGATCACCAAAAATCACCAAATGAAATTATCCCATTTAGACATAAATCATACAAACGATTGACTCCAAAAACTAAAATTTCAATATAAATAATATTATTCATACTAAATCATACAATATGTGACCAAAGAAATTAGGTCAAACCCCATATGGTGAGAGCAAATCAGTATAATAAAATACTTGTATTTTGATTCGATATATTTAAAAGAGATAAAAATAACAATAACATACAGCTGATGAGAGGCTAAGGGAACCATCATCATTCTGCTACATAAAATCCACTCTATAGTAAGCAATCTCTCCCTACCTTATTGATTGAGCTTTCAATATCTTGATGTTCCTCCCTCTCTAAATTCTTACATCACGATCGCTCCCAAAATGGTCTCCCTAGACTCAGATGCGTCGTTTAGCAATATGTCTCAAACCTTAATTTTATCATATCTTTCAGACTCTCTCTTACGATATGTATTATGTTTAATTCAATGTTAAAATTAATTCTCAAATACATAATCTCACACGAAATATTTATTTAATTGATAAATACACTAAAATAAATCTTAAATTAAATAAATATTCAATTAAGTGTCACACCTTTAATATTTAAACAAAATATTTATTTGATTTTAAAATGAAACTATACTTTTAACATAAGATGTCACACTATATTTATATAATTAAATAATTATTATTATAAACCTCAAATAATTACTATCATTATATTAAAGAATTAAATAAAATCTACCACTCTCACCCAAATATTTTAATAATTATTAAATTATTAAAATAACCTCGAATACTCTAAAACATCATAAAATACTCAAAAACACACCAAAATTACATTAATAAATTATCAAATAATTTATAAAATGCTATAATTAAATAAAAACAATTAAGTAAATTATGGGCGTTACAGTTCATACTCCTAAAATAAAGAAAGAGAAGAAAGTTACCTTATGGAAAGATGAAAAGGCGACCAATACAGCGAGAAAACTGGTCTCCACTAAAAGCGCCGATTCAAGTCCAGATGCAGACGCCTTAAAAGTAAGTTTACTTTGCTTCATCCTTTTTATGTCATTTTTCTAAGCATTGGCGCTTGAATTTTGCAGGAAAAGCCATCGACCAAACTTGTGTCGACTTTTAAAGGTCCAACGCTCCCAACTACCAGCTCTCCCACCAATCAAACTAACCCCATTACAGAAGTTACTGAAGAGCTCGATAATCCCAAAGAAGTGGGTGACAACATATCCCATGATTTGACTGACAAAGCTCGTCCTTATGAATTTACTTCCTCGACATTTGATGATGAAGGGGGACATGACATGGATATGGATGCAACTTCTTAAGGGGAAACCTTCGAGTGGTAAGAGCCAAGACCTACTCGTCTCCTAATAGCCAAAATCCATCCAACAAAATCTAAAAATTATTGTGCCTTTAACCAATGTTGGCCAACCAACCATGGAGACCACACAAAATGTTGAAGAAGAGACTCAAAAAAATTCAAGTACAATGCCAACTTCTTTGCCCAACAATATTTTGTCCCAAGATGAACTGGCAACCCTGAAGAAAATAAATCCCAGGGCTGATGTAAAAATGATGATGAGCAACAAAAGCAGTTCTATTGATAAGTGCTCAAGTTCCTCGACTGTCTTCGGCGAGAATATTGTGCCTGAAACTATTGATGAAGTTCTCCAACAACTAAAATCCCAACTTGAAAGAGTCAAACTTTTCAAAGCACTGGAAAAAGATTTTATTTATGGGTATGGCATCAAATAAATCTTGAAAAAACTTGATGTTCCCGATGCCCCCAATGAAGTTGTTGATTTTGTGGTAGCCTTCAGACCCCAATTCGACCACATCTTAGATGATTTCCAAAGGAAACATGATGTTCAAACTATGATTCTCAACCAATGAATTTGACAAGCGTACATAACTATTGGAAGAAGCTTTTCGCAAGTAAGGAGAAGATGTTGTTGCCCTAGATGCCAAAATCCTCCTTTGGAAAAAGGAGATTAAAGCATTGCAGAAAAAGGTGCAAGAAGCTGAAGGCAAAAAGAAGGAAATCTGAAGAGTTAGTCAACTGCAAATAGATGAAGAATCCCAATTTGGAATCTAATACCTGGAGACTATCATTGATCTTGAGGTTGAGATTGTAGACCTCGCCTCGATAATTTCTCAAGCCGATCAATGATTGTCTACAACAAAGATCCAATATCATAGGCTCAAAGCTTATTTCCCCTTCTAGGGATACATTTTATTCTCATTTTCTGTGTAAAGTTTGTATGTCATTTGAAATAATTTTTTTATAATTGTTAGATATACCCTTTGTGACACTTAGACACTTAAGGACAACATTTTTAGCCTTTTTATATCTGAAGTTATATTTTACTCTGCGTTAATATGTATCTCCTGTAATATAGGCCTATATTGTTTTAAATATTTTCCATTTATCTGCATGATTTGACCCTCAGGGGTCAATTCTTCGACTTCATATGCATTGTTTGTAAATACTTACAGAATCCTAAATGGTCCTTCCCAATTTGGAGACCACTTGCCAGAAGTTCTGTCTTTCTTATCCATAGGCAGGATGACTTTCCAAACTAAGTCCCCCAACATGAAATTCTTTAGCTTAACTTTATTATTATAAGCCTTGGTTACCCTTTCTTTTTGCCTCATTAATATATCTAGAGCAACCAATCTTTCTTCATCCAAGTCACTTAACTCGTCTAACATCATACACAATAGTATTCAGTTGGAAAAATCTATTTGCCTTTGAATTCTAACTGACTGCAAATGAATTTCTAAAGGGAGTATTGTATCATGACCGTAAACAAGTCGAAACAATGTGGAATTAGTCAATCCTTTGGGAGAGTTTCGACATGCCCACAACACTTGATTTAAAGTTCTATGCCAATTCCTTAGCTTCTGACCCACATTATTTTTTATTAAACCAATCACTATCTTGTTATTCGCTTCGACCTGACCGTTATCTTGGGCATAATAAGGTGTCGAAGTTTGTAGTTTAAAACCAACTTTTGAGGCAAACTCCACCATTTTCACCCTGTAAAAATCGAGCCTTGGTTAGTGGTAATAGTCGCAGGTATTCCAAATCTATATATAATATGATTTTGGCTTAAACTAATCACTTCTTCTTGGTCGATATTAGACAAAGGGATAACTTCTATCCACTTAGTGCAAATCTATCCTAACCAAGATGTACCTATTCCCTTTCAACGATGAGGGCTTAATTTTTCCAATTATGTCTAAAGCCCATCCTCTAAAAGGCCATGGCTTGACTATTGAGTGCAATTCACTTGCATGCACATGTTGGATACCTCAATGCTTTTCGTATTCCTGATAGCCTTTGGCGACATCTATGCAATCTTTCAACATAGTTGGTCAATAAACTCCCAGTCAAAATAGTAACCATTTCATTTTATGGCATGCTGAATGAGAGTCACGTGATCCTCTATGTACCTTGGATATTTCTAAATGTCCTTTACTCTCGCCAAGGCACTTAAGAAGTATTCCTTCAGGAGTTTTCTTAAATAATTCATTCCCCATAGTTACATAACTTATGGCTCTGTATTTAACCTTACAACCAGTCACTCCTGTTGGATTTCCCAAGTATTTAACAATGGGTTTTTGCCAATCATTATCTAACATTAAGTAAATGGCCAAAACTTCGTAAGTCTCAAAATCTTCAAAAAAACTCATATTTTTCTAAATTTGTTGTAATCTCAGTTTCATCTACCCCCCCCCCCCCCCCCCCCCGACACACACACACATATAATTTTGACATTGACAAAGCCTCTGAAGATCATCTTATCTCTTACCTTGACCAACTCCTATAATCTCTCCTTAGAGATTTTGTAACCTGAAGCTATTTGGGCTAAGTCATTGCTTCTTGATTCTTCTGTTGATGTACATTCTTGATAGAGATATGGCCAAAATGTTTTAGCAAGGAGTTGACCCTGACAAAATATATCATCAAGTTCTCTTTGATGTATTTATACTCTTTTCTTAGTTGTCTAACCACCAACTCTGAGTCTCCTTTTATTTCATCATCTCTTTCCCCCATATCCAATAAAATTCAAAGTCCAGTTATTAGGGCTTCATATTCAACCTCATTATTCGAACAAAAACCTTTGATTCTAAACTTGAACTTGGTTGGTATGCCCTCTGGTGAAATCATGAATACTCCAACTTCAATTCCATCTCTATGTATGAAATCATCGAAGTATAGTTTCCACAACTTGGCACCTATATATTCTTCTATTGCCTCAACCACTGAGTGGTCGACAATGAAGTATGCGACAATTTGTCATTTTAATGCTTTCAAATGACAATAAGTCAATGAGTATTCAGTGAGTGCTAAATTCCACTTGCCTATTCGACTATGTAACATAGGCTTCAATAACACATGTTTAATAACATCAAAGTGAGAGTAAACATAAACATCAAATGGTTTTATATAATGCTTAAGTTTTATACATGAGAAGTATAGCCATAAACATGATTTTTCACGTGCGTTATACCTAGTCTCTGCATCAATGAAGATTCAACTGAGGTAATAAATGGCTCTTTCTACGCCAGTTTCATCCTCTTGAGCTAACATACTTCCTATGGTCGAATCTGACGCAGCTATGTATAATTTCATACTTTTATTTCTACTTGGAGGCAACAAGGCCGAAGGATTCATCAGATATTCTTTAATTTTGTCGAAATCCTCATGCTACTCACTCCTCCAAACAAAGTCACTCTCTTTCTTGAGTCGAAGTAATGGCGAGAACGACTGAGTCTTGCCACTTAAGTTGGAGATCAATCTTCTTAGGAAATTTATTTTCCCCAACAAATACTGAAGTTGCTTCTTTGTAGAAGGAAACTTGATATCCTCAATTGCTTTTGTCTTGTTTTGACGGATCTCTATGCCTTTTTTGTGCACCACAAAATCCAATAAGTCTACTGCATGAACATAGCAAGCACACTTTAATGGATTCATTTTTAATCTGTATTTCCTCATCCTCTGAAAGAAGTGTTGAAGATATCCTAAGTGACCATTTTCTGATGAGGATTTTATGACTATATCATCTATATAAACTTGCATGAGAGTCTCAATGAAGTTATGAAACATAGAATTCATGGCTCTCTGATAGGATTCCCTAGCATTCTTTAAACCAAAGGACGTTACTACCCACCCATAAGTTCCTAATGCACCTAGGCATCGAAACACCATCTTAGGCACATCTTCTTCAGCTATAAAGATCTAGTTATAGCTATAATATCCATCTAGCATGCTTAAGTACTCATGACCTGCGACTGAATCTACTAGCATTTCTGCCACATGCATCGGGTATTCTTCCTTATGTGTAGCATTATTTAGATATCTAAATCTATGCAAACTCTAAGAGTTCCATTTGTATTTATAATAGGCGCAATATTATCTAACCATTCGACATACCTGGTCGTTCTAATGAACTTACTCCTGAGAAGCCTTTTGATCTTCGACATAATTTCTGGCGCAAACCTTCTCGACAGTTGTTTCACCGGTTTCTTGCCAATTCGAATTGGATGCTTTAACTCTACCATGCTTCGATTTAACCCTGGAATTTCGTTGTAGTCCCAAGCGAAACAGTCTTTGAGTTCTTTGAGTATTTTGACCACCTTCTTCTTCATGCCTAGTTCAACTTTATCACTGATATATGTTGGTCTCTTCACTGCTCCATCACCCAAATCTACCTATTCTAGGGGGTATTGGGCCTACATTTTCTTATTTGAATCAAATGGTTATTTTTCAAACCCCAAAGGCTCATTATCATACATACAATCGAGCCTTCGGCTTTCCGAAATTGTTGTTTGGCCATTAAGGTCACCTCAAAAGTTATCAGAGTTCTCGATGTTGGCTTCAAAGGTTATATTCTAGAATGTTCCAGCCTCTAGGGCCAAATATAATATATTTTTGGCCATGTCAGCCAAAATCTGAGCCAATGAGTCTCACTCATCAATCATTTTCATCAACCATTGTCCACCCTGTGGGTGACATACTTCCTTCTTCAACATATTAATTCTCCACCTTCTCTTTATCCCAAATGAACCCATGGTTTGGATGCAAGTTCAAGAAATACATATAATCTTTTTGAGGAGTATAGACTCCTCAACTACATAACATGGCATAATCTTCGCCAAGTTTCTGTCAAAGTTCTTCTGGCCAATCTTACTGACTTCAGCCATGTAGTAGCTCTAGTCAGCTTTAATATTTTCCATTATGCCATCTTCACGCCATATAGCAACCCTCTGGTACAGGTTCGAAGGAACCACACCTATTCCATGAATCCACTCACGCCCAAGTAACAAATTGTAATTAGCATTGGATGTGATTACCATGAATAAAGTTGGCCTAGTGGTGGAGCCAACTGAGAGTTCAACTTGGATAACTCCCAGGATGTGACTGGTTTTTCCATCATAATTCTACAAGACCATATTGTAGGGTCTAAGATCAGCTTCTACCTTCCCCATCTTTTTAAACAATGAATGGAACATCAAATTGATCGTCGCCACCCGTTAACGAAAACTTTGTTGACAACCATGTTATCCACTTTCTCCCTAATGAACAAAGGTTTGAGATGATACATCATCCTAGGGCCTGACCTCTAAAAAATGGCCTGTTTCTCCTCAACGATGCCATTATTCATAATGTAATAGCACAAAGGCTTTTGATTTGCAACCTCATATTGAATGTAGTTCTCCTTAGTTTGTGACACCTCTAACACTCTATCATACTCTAGCAACACAAAGACTATGCCACAGTTGATTTTTAAGTCATCTTCAGATTCCTTGTCGAAGTCATCTTTGACCATCTCATCATCTAATTAAGGAGTGTATTCTGGAGTCTTGTCCTCAGGTTGAGAACTTTATTCAGGAACTTCCTCCTCTAGTTGAGGCTTGTATTCATGTCTTTTCTCCCTTGCCATGGAGCCATCTTTTCCTAGATGTGCTACCCTCATGAACAGTCTTTGGTTAGCTATATTTTTGTCCTCATCACTCTGTTTCCTTGTGTAGGGCCTTTTATGAGTTTTTAACATAGCGATATCACGCTTCGCCACAAGGGCTTCACGCTTAGTTGCAAAGGCTTCTCTTTCAGCCTTTTTCTTCCTTCGGTGACGCCTCCACTACATTCTTGTAATGGGGTTGTTCCCCTTGTAGTTAAGAGGGATATGTGACTACCCCTTTGACACCCTCTGATTCTTCTGATCTGGTAACCCTATTTTGGGGTCAATCACCTTCCACTTTAACTTATTTACCCCCTGTTAATTTAAAGGCTTGACCTATTTACCTTTGGGCACGTTTGCTGGGGGACGATAAGTTCTTTGATGAGGTTGTCGAAACTACCTCTTGTATTCTTCATTCCTGCAAGCGACATCTCTTTTGTCTGAAGTGAACCTAGCAATTGGGTTTCCTCATATACTTCTCATGGGATCCAACACTCTAGTATCTTCCAGTTTCTTAGTTACTTCCTCGTTGAAGACAATGCTACACCTTAGGCATAACATTATCTCGGAATCACCCGACTTGCAACACTCCAGGAAGTTGATCAAACCCTCCTCAGCTTGAGGTATACCATCTGCATCTCTGAATCAACATCCGCAAATATCTACTCACTCTTCTCAACCTCTGTGTCGAAGCCCTAAATAGCTTTGCCCATCAATATCTCAACGGGCTCAACATAGTGAGCATCCTCAGTTTGTAATGGTTCAATATCCACCTGCATTGATGCCTTTGGCTTCTCGCCAAATTGCAATATGCCTTCCTTTAGAGACTTTTGTACCAAATCCATGCAAAGCACACATTGATATGTTTTATGACCCAAAAATTTATGGTACATACAAAAGCCTCTCTTTTTCCTCTGTTCTAAAGGAGGAGTTTTTAGGCCCGGAGGCACTATTATTTGCCCATCCGTGACTAACAAATCAAAAATATCGTCACGCTTTGTTATATCAAAAGTATATGTTTTTGTAACCAATTTATCATTCTTGTTGGGTTCGATAAGGTT
Source organism: Lathyrus oleraceus (assembly GCF_024323335.1). Lineage (NCBI taxonomy): Eukaryota > Viridiplantae > Streptophyta > Magnoliopsida > Fabales > Fabaceae > Lathyrus > Lathyrus oleraceus. The sequence continues at coordinate 180,829,119 of NC_066585.1, forward strand.
TTTCCCATTCGACGACTTCAACAACTTTCATACGTATGAGAGGTCCTGGCTTAAGTTTAGCCATGTTGACCTCATTCTCTGAGACATACTCGTCGCCTAGGTCTGAGAGGTACTGGTCTGCCACTATGTACATAACTTTTTTCTTTTTTATGATACTTATTCATTCTAGATTTTTCAATCTTCAAGTGTTTGACCCGGCGTACCCTGTCTGCCAGCTGTGCCATGTCCCTAAGGTACTGAGTATCTAATTTCTTCCTAATGGAATAATCCAGGATGCCTGCAGCCATTTCGACTAGTTCGTGTTCAGGGACTTATGTAAAGCATCTTGCTTTAAGAAGTACAAACCTGTTTAGATAAGCATCAATCGATTCAGGGACTTTTTGCCTAACACTAGTCAACTCCTTCAAACTTATTTTCGACTGACCCATGTAAAATTGTTCATGGAACAGTCTCTCCAACTGACTCCATGTTTGAACAGAGTATGGAGATAGTATGATGAACCAAGTGAATATGTTCTTTGTAAGAGAATTTGGAAAATACTTCCTTTTTAGATTCTCATTGTTCGCAATGTCACCGACTTCAGTTTGGTACCTCGCGACATGCTTAACTGTCGACTCACTAGTGTCGCCAACGAACTTAGTAAATTTGGGGATTCTAACCCCTATGTAACTCTATTTTTTGAACGTACTCTGACAAAAAGGATATAAAGTTAGGCATGTGGAGTCCCACATTAAAGTTGTTCTGAGCCAAAATATGTTCGACCATATTAGCTATGTTGTTATGTCCTCCAAATTTGTTTTGTTGGACATTTCAAAGAACCTGACCAACATCTTGGTTTCTCTGAACCATCAAAGGTTTGGGATTGTATTGACCCATATGTTCCTATTATTACCTATTTGGGATTGGTTTTGGTCAGAAATCCTTGGTTTTAGCCTACATTCACCTAGACCATCCCATTTTCAGACGTTTCGATCTGGCCAACGTTTGATATCTGAGGGTTTGTTCAAGGAGGAATTTGAGGCGTGCTAAAAAAATCAGTTATTCACCCCATTTGGTTTGCCAATAGTTCATAGGCTTGGTTTGTGTTTATAATCAATGGATTGAAAATGGTTCCCATTTGTCGGGTGAAAGTGTTAACCAACTCTAAGTTACTCTCATCCATTTGCTATCTCATAGCCATCATGGAAGTGGTATTCAAGGATGACATTATATGAGTGATGCAACTTATCCCTCTCGGTCGAGCCATATTATTAGTGGTCGATGCCAAGGCGTTATGTGGATTATACGATGATGCAACTGACATTGCATTAGCACTAAAAGTTGACATATTAGTATGAAGGCAAACCATCATCGATGTTGGCATGCCATAAGGGTAATCCCTATTGTTCATTGGCATTAAGAACCCAAATAAAGGCCTTGCAACCTCGGGGTTGAATAGGCTATTCCCTGGTTGTGGTTGGGGAGTTATCCCACGTGATGACACTAGTGCAAGTGGCATTGATGATACCACCGAGGATGTTGTTCTAACGACATTGAATAACCACATCTTCAACCGTCGACATGACTGGTTGTTCTACTATATTCCTGGGATTTTTATGTGTATTATTGTTATCTACAGGAGGATGCACCATTTTTGGTAAAGACTTTCCACTTCTTAGACGCATACAATTTATCCAAAACAATTCATGAACAAGAAACAATTTATAAATGAAACCTATGAGTATATATAAAAGACAAGAGTTTAGCTCATGTCCCACTGGGCGTGCTAATTTGTTTACTGTGAAATTTGATAAACAATCACTAGTCTCTTATTAAAGGTTACTTACAAGATCAACTAGAGAATCTTAGAACATGATGCTAAAGGTTTTGTTTTATAGTTTTAGTAGAAATGAAATTGATTTCGACTTGGTCGAAATAGTTGTACAAGGAGTGAAAGCGTAATTTTTGACAGTAATAAAAGACAGTGATTTTGTAAAACAAAGGTAAAGTAACATAATAATGCAGTTAAAGAAAAGATGAAGGTAACTGGGCAAAAATCATAAACTGGAATGAAAATTTTGCATTTAAATAAAAGATGGTGTTTCAGGATTGATAAATTCTCTTAGTGAACTTTTCTCTCTAACGCTAGTACTTTGAGTATTAATTGTTGGATAAATAAATCCAGCGTCACCCTTAGGGATTCAAATGGGCTTAACATCCCAACCCATGGCGCTTAGAGGGAGCTTACAAACTTCGCTTTAAGTGCAGCCCCTGAAAAAGCTCATACTATAAGGAAATAAAGTTGCACCCTCATTAACAACAATTGCTTTTAGCTCAATGGTAAGCGCTTGATCCTACATTAATGAGATTTTGTAATGAAATCAAATGAACACCCTTAATCCTAACACTAGAATCCCTACTTATACCAGGGACTTGGTTATGAATAAGGATTCGTTCTTGGCACAATGTCGACTTCTTTGTAGAGGAAAAAGGTAATTGCCATCCCCGCTATTATGAGTACAACCATTTGCACTGAGAGGAAAGAAATCTTTGGCGAGGACAACGTCCTAGAGTTATTTTTGACATGCGTGCCTATACTTTACAGATAAGATGGACAAGTTGCAAATGATTTTCTCTATTGCCTCTGTTTCAGGCATCAAATTTGGTCTTGCTTACCAGACTGTTACACCTCCTGCTGCAATCCTATACCCTAATCTACTGCCGAGGCTACGACAACTGTCTCTGAGGTTGATCAACTTACTACTGCCACTAGCACCATCTGTGAAAGATCAACCACATCATTCTACTACTTCGATGAAGAGTGGTCGGGATCATGACCAACATTCCCCTTTGGAGGAGGGTTACCCTAAACGGGTCAGTGTTTCCGAATGTGCTGCTTTAGGGTCAGCTACTCCTTTCCTTTGACTACCCGCCATTTTCCTACCCAGGTTTCATCGCACTCCCGAGGAAGTTGCTGTTGTTTTGTTTGTGAAGGATCTATCCTTTGTCCAAAATCTTTTTGACAACCTCTCTATTCTCCTTAATGTTGTTAGCCGAGGTGACGTCTTGACCGTGGGTAATCCTTCAAAGGATAGGGATACCTAGAAGGGGAAATGCGAAGACATGGATAAAAAATACTCTAAATTCCAGGAGATATCTGTTCTCCAAGAGAAAGTCATATGTGCTGAGGCTTTGTAGTAGGAGGTGAATATCCATGCTTCTCTTTTTACCTTGGCTGTCGCGATTGCCGATTTGGAGTCATCCCTCGAAGTAGAAAGGAAGCGGAAGTTTCACATTCACTGTTGTTACAGAGGCAGACCACCATACTGAGGAGGCTCGAAAATCTCTTCAACAAGAAAAGAAGTCCCATGCCGAGGATCAGAGAGCTCATGAGGATGATGTGACCTCTTTGATGGAGAAAGTTCATGAGTCTTTTCATCAAACTTTGAAGAATGTGTACGAAGATTCCGACCAGATGATGAATCAGGCTAAAGACTTTTGCTCATACGTTCTTATCCCTGTTTCAGAACTGGACCCTTCAAAGTTGCCCCGGAAGGGGCTTGGCTTTATTAGACAACCATGGTGCAACGTCTCAAAGCGAGGAAACCTGACATTTTTCTCCTTTTTTTCGTAATGTTGGTCAAACTTTCATGCCTTGATAAAAATGACAATATTTAAATATATACTTACATTAATCCTTGATGTCTTTATTTAGATTTGCGTGCTTGATATATTGTATTTCTTCTTTATGGTAAGTCCACCTTATCTTTTGTTAGTCTCCTCGCCTTGAATTGATTGACACGTTATTATTGTGTAAAAACTTACTTTTTGTTCCTGCAATAATTGATTGACAATAATTGATTGACACATTATTATTGCTGGTTTTCGACGTGTCCATTGAACTTTGTAGTCCCAACAAAAGTTTCGTCGTTACTAGCTCCGAATAGGAAGAGTTATTGTGATTCTTCAACGTTGCTAGAAACTGTTCCTAACCAAAGGTAGGCCTCATGTCCCTTCTCTCAGGGTTGACCTAGTTCGGGATAGATGTTTTCGGGCTCGCCGCCTATGCTTTTGAAATCACTAGTTATGAGGGGGTGCCCCAGCTACGCTTTAAAGCGTGTTCATCAAATGTGGAATTTGCCGTAGAAGAGCGACTTATGCCATCCTGTAGGGGATTATAATACCCTTTAAGATCGCAATATCTCATAGTTAGCAGATTAATTATTGAAATTGCACAAAACTTTATGAAGTACTTAACTCTTCGAGAAAGTTACAGTGGTAGTATGTTATATTTCCTCCTTACTTATTTTTCGACTGACTGTGCAATCGGAATAAAAGAAGAATCGTTGACCTTCGCCTCCTCTTACAAAGCCGCAACATGATTGCCTTGGAAAGCAGCTGTCTCCTTCTAAAATTTACAACATTTCGACTTTATATCTTCGCATTTTCCATTCCACGGACGTATATTCCGCCAAATTATATATATATATATATATATATATATATATATATATATATATATATATATGTTGTATATATTGATAAACAATACACAAAGATTATTCCTTTTTTAAACGTAGAAAGAACACCTTCTATGCTGCCGATTCTTCATCCTCAGGCATTCCATTTCCACTCATACCAACACAAACCAACCCCAACTCGTCTTTTCATTTCGATATGCAAATCATCACATCACAACTCACAACTCACTCGTCAAACCAGGTATTCTAAATCTCATCTCCCCAATCAATTTCATCCCTCTTTTTCTTCATCTAGGTTTTCTCTTCTCAACCGTTCCCCTCCCATCACAATCCAACACGCCGTTGCTTGGATTTGAAAATCTCGCCATGTAATTTCTCAATTACTTTTTCTTTACAATCATTCAATTCGCTGCTGTTTTTTATGCTCAACTAGGTAATTAGCGGAATAACGATGTCGAATTCAGCACCAGAAGATGAGACAGCGATTCTTCCCGAATCGAAAAGATTAAAGCATGGAAACGAAAACGAAGATAAGCTTAGTGATTTACCAGATTGTGTTATTCTTCACATATTATCGTTTTTGAACGCCAAAGAAGTAGTTAGAACTTGCATTTTGTCCACGAGATTGAAGAATTTTTGGAAACGTGTTCCTACTCTTGTATTGCATTCTACTGATTTTTCTACTTTCAAGAGTTTTACCAAATTCGTTTCTAAGATTTTGTCACTTCGTGATGGTTCTATTGCACTGCAAACTCTTGATTTTGAACGTGTAGGTAGTATTGAGCCTCACCTACTTAAAAGAATTGTGAACTATGCTTTTGCTCGAAATGTTCAGCGATTCGGAATGTCTGTGAAAGGTGATATTTGTCATATTCTTCCTTGTATTTCTTCGTGTCGGACTTTGACTTCTCTTAAGCTTTCAGTTTCGCCTAAAGGGCGTCATAATTATGGGCGAACGATGTTTCCTAAATCGTTGGATTTGCCAGCTTTAACAAGCTTGCATCTAGGGAATTTTGCCTTTTGTGCTAGTGAAAAAGGCCGAACTGAGCCCTTTTCGGCTTTTAACAAGTTGAATAGTTTGGTAATTGACAACTGTACAGTGAAAGATGCACAAGTTCTTTGCATATTAAGTGAGACACTTGTCAATTTGACTATGCGTAATCAGTCTTCGGATCTTTACAAAATCGAGCTGGCTGCTCCAAGTCTTTGCATGTTTACTTTTTGCGGCACCCCTTATCAGAAGCTTTGTGGAAGCAACCTTTCTTCTGTTGAAGAGGTAAATATTGATGCAGAAATGTTGTCAAACTATACAGAGCCTCCTTTGGTTTTACTTAGCTGGCTGCTAGAGCTTGCTAATATCAAATCATTGACAGTCTCTGCAAGTACTCTTCAGGTATCTTAACTGGGCACGTTTTGAGGCTTTATTTGTACTTTCTTCATATGATCTTTTTTGTTTTGTTTTGTTTTGTATTGTTTCTAACTTTTGTCAATTGTCTTGCCTCAAACTAGTACAAACTCACCCTCATCCCTCATTAATCAGGTTCTCTCGCTAATTCCTGATTTACTGAAGGATAAGCTCACTTCCTTGTGTAACTTGAAGTCACTTAAAGTACAAATGAAACCACTTTCATATGGGTTATCCATGACACTGAGAACTGCCAAGTTACAGAAAGAATCTAAAGCAGGATCAGAACCATCTTCATCCATACCTGATGGAATAGTGGACTTTTTGATTCAAAACTCACCATCGGCAGAAGTTGACATCATAGATTGCTCAAGGTGAGTTGTGCATTCAATTCTTTAAACAGAGATTCTTATAACTGGTTTGGTTTTTGCTTCCTTCTTTGTTTCTATTTCCCTATGCGTCTCTGGTTATAACTAATAATCTGTGGATGAGTTATGAGTCCCTTGGGTAGACTGTAGAGAAATAAGTTGCACGTACATACTAAGAGGATTATATCTAGCACAACTTGATAGAGATCTAGCATATCATTCATTCAATCTATTACTCGTATGCACCGTATATAATAATACACTTTATCTGTTGTAACTGTTAGAACTTAGTTAGTTCTGGTACATACTGTGAAGTTGTTAGTTTTGGGTTAGAAATGTTAGATTCTGTAAGAACCTTATATGAATAAGAGCTCAATGCTCTCTCAAGCTATATATATATACCGCTGGCAGAGGTATATTCATCCTGCTTGGGGATTTACAACTGCCTAAGTTAATGACATTGATAAACTCAGCTTACTTTCATCTTCTACATTGTATCCAGTCTTCTACCTTACTTTCATTTCGGCACAGTAGGCTTGACCACCCAAATTCTAATGTTTTACTTTATGTACTCTAACTTCATAATATTTCAGTATCCAATGATAATAGCGGGGAGTTGTGTTTCCTGTTGTGTGGGAAAATTTCACAAACTACCCTCACATCCATCTCCCTCAACTTATTCTTGGCTTCTTGAATTACTTTTATGTGATTTTAGGGACCATACTCCGGACAGTTCTTAATGGGCTATACTTGTTATTTTAAATTTGTTGATACTTTAAGTATCTAGTAACTTCAGGTGAATTTATTTCTTCAAAAAAGGTCTGAAACTTTGTCGGGTTCCAAGCTACATAGAACTTTTATTGAGCTGCAACCAAATAATAAAATCAAAGCCTTGAAAACCCACTTGGAGAGAGAGAGAGAGGGGGGGGGGGGGGTAATTTATCCTCACACTTGCCATCAAAATGGTGTAGAAGAACACAGTAAAAAACATAGACAGATTGTCAAAATGGGGTTATCCTCACTGTCTCAAGCCTCTTTACATATGTCATATTGGAACCCTGCCTTTTACACTGCCATTTATCTCAATAAAAAAACTACCTTTTTATCCCCCGAAGGTCCCAAGTTCACTGTTCTGCAAAACTCCAGATTGTAGATTTCTTAAGGTCTTTGGCCAGGCTTGTTTCCCTTTATTAAGAGTTAAGACATCATAAGTTATAACTCTAATAAACTGCAATGTTTGTCCATTGTGTACTTTTCTGGGCCAAGTCCACCTCCGTTTCCTCAAAATAAAGTCTCCATCAAGTCAGTTCTCCCCGCCCAAATCAAGGCCTATGGGTGTCATTCACACAGCCTGTACTCCTGAGTTTGATGTGCAGTCCTTCTCACTTTCCTCTTGGACCTTGGTTTCCTTGCAGCATGCATCAAAACCTCTACTTCCTCTTCTCAATCTGTCTCTGCACCTACTCTACAGCCCTCACATTCTGTTCTTTACCTTCTACTGCCTTGAGTACCACCGATCCCAACTACCCCGTTTCTTGTCCTACTTACTTTGCCTTCTCCCCTGCTTACTCATCAGTCATCACATGCAATCAGTAAGCACAGTCCAAGTTTGGCATTGTAAAGCCTGAAATTCTCCCAGCTTATTGCTCACTGCCACTGAACCTACCCTTGTTGAGCTGATCATATCCTCTTCCAACTTGGGAGTTGCATGTTGCTTTGTTTGCATGTTTACACTTTTTTGTTATGGGTTTGTTTCTAACAAAATAAGGAGCACAAAATTGCATGTTCATCAAAAGCTAGATAAGCAAGATGGGGACTCTCATTATGAACAGCATAGATGTTTCAATTAGTCGTGAGCTTGATAAAAATTGATAGGAATATTATCAATTTTTGTTAGCATATGTGAAAATAATTTGGAGTATCATCTATCTTATAATAATGTGATGACTAACAAATAATTTAATATTATAAACTATAAAGCTTTCCACCACCACCATCATAATTGCATGACATCATCCACCAGTTAAAGAAAATTTGGTGTAATTGAAGGAGTGAAGTTGACAGCTTGTATCTATTAATTTTGTTTAGGGGATGAGGTTTGGGAATCTAGGTATTGGAACACAAAATGCAATTGTGTATGAAGACTAGTTTGATTGGTAGGTTTTGAGTTTCTACTGTTTTGATGATTCTGGTGCAAATTATCACGGTCATGATATTTTCATGCACTTCCCTTTTTTTAACATGTAGTCAGAACCTTAGGTAGGATATTATTATACACTTTCTTTTAGTTGCAAAATAATGAAGTTGGGCTTATGTGAAGTTGTGGATGTTACTTTCTGAACAATCTTTTCATATTCTAGGGAGTTTTTCAAGTTTGCTAATGTTAGGAGACCCACATCGGTTGATATATGACCTGAACATGTGTCTATAAGTAGAGACAATCCTCACCTCACATGTCAGTTTTGTAAGATTGATCTAGGCCCAACCACAATTTTAAGGTCGATCTAGGCCCAACCATAGTTTTAAGATGATATCAAAGTTTGGTTCAAAATTCATTGGGCCACATGTTATCAGTTTTCACTATCAGACCATCCACCAATCCATGCACTAAGTCTAATAATGTTGGGTGTTTGAGGGGTAAGAGTTCCACATCAGATGATATACGGGCTGAACATATGTTTTATAAGTGGAGTAACCCTCATCTTACGATAAGGTTGAGTTAAGCCCAACTCCAATTTTATGAGGTAATGTAATGTAATGGATAGATGTCAACTGCAATACTGTATACTAACTAGGAATTTGTATTGATGTTGTGTGTATCTAGGTTTGGCAACTAACTAGGAATTTGTATCTATGTTCGTGTGTATCTAGGTTTAGCAGCTCCATCGACCATCTACCTCCATTTCCGGTGTCTTCCATTTTTCCTCAATTTCTTCAGCCCTCTTCCCGTGAGGTATACTCTTTGCTTAAATTCTAATTAATGTATAGTTGATATTACTGTTAATATATTTTTGGTTTTGTGATGAATGCTCCATAGAATACATGTTCAAATCTGTATTGGATATGATTGTACACTTTATCATTATTATTATAGGTTTTATGCATATTCCAGATAATTGAACAAAAAATGTTGCATATTCCAGTCTGTTGTGGATGACCTGCGGCAGCGGATACAACAGTTAGAGCAAGCAGTATTGCAAGTGCAGCTGTATATTCAACTAGCTCACGAGGAGATATCTCGGGAGAGGGACGAAATGTCTGCCATCCAAGGGCATATGACAATGCTGTCAAAGACCCTTGCTGCCCTGAAGCGGCAGATGCAGACTATGGGACTGTGGCAATAATATCAAGACCACCAAAAATGAGTTTTTCTACTAGGTTCTTTGATACTAAAAAATATATATAAAAAATTAGACTTATCAAGTTAGTCTTTACATAAATTTTATTAAATATTTGCTTTATAGAGACTATTCTGTTATCTATTAAAAATGAGACTAACTTCTCTAGATGCACGTTTTAAGTTTTCAAATTTTAAAAATAGGTTACTTGATTGAACCCAATTCATCCATTTCATTATTCAACGGATTGGTTAGACCGGGGAATTGTAAGAAAAATTGAAAAAAAGAACTAATCAAATTAAACTAAACCGACCATTTTAACTATTCTTTTCCACTCGGTCAAGATCTTATTCATTTAGGAATGGGCAATAAGTCTATGAAAAAGGAGTCGTATAGAGAATGGGAAAACTTTACCCAGACGCTCATACCCCTGCATTTTATCAACTTTGTCCTTGTTTGATTTTAACTAAATTACTCTTTTTTTAGTGAAGTTTTCCAAAGATTTGGAGGAATTTATACCCCACAAGTGTGTATCGGATAATTCGTACGTTTTTTTTTTGTTTACAGGAGAACTTGGAGTAAGAACTTATTTAAAGTTATCTGATTTGATTTGTAATGTGTATAGGATATCTTTTATAATGTTTTCCAGAAAAGAATATAACGTGTACGGGAAAACTTGTGGTTAAGTTATCGGTTTACTATTTTTTGTTTATTGGAAATTTTCATATGGAAGTCATTTTAAAATTATTTTTCTAACTTTTTATTTTATGTTGTAGCTATGAATTTTTTATTTATAAATATGTGATAAAAGTTAAATATGTAGATATCTCGGATGCATTTTTAATTACACAAATATTCGATACACATGACCATGTAATAAATTGAATTAAAGAGGATGCGATTAGAAATAAAGTAACTGTTATCATCATTCGTTTAGATATTGAAACATGCATGAGACGGAGAAGCAACAACGTAATATTTGGTTGTGATAAAAATGAAAAATAAAAGGATACAGATAGTGGAACACAGAGTGCCACTAAGAAATATGGATGTCCATTTAAAATCAAGTCGACTCTGGTGAAAGATGGATTCAGATGGAAGATTGATGTAAAATATGGACTTCATAATCATGATTTATCTGATAGACTAAAAGGTCATTCATTTGTTGGTAGGCTGAGTACAGTTGAGAAGTAGCATGTTGTTAATTTGACAAAGAGACACGTTCCACCAAGACACATATTGTTTTTCTTAGAAGAGCGAGATCCCGAGAATGTCACTTAGATCACGCAAATATATAAGCATAAGTGTAAGTCAGAAAAAAGAGATAAGAGGTCCTAGAAGTGATATACAACATCTGTTAATCTCATAGAGGACACAAGCTACGTTTACTGGAGTAGATAAAAAGATGACTCGGAAATTGTGAGAGATATTTTTTGGGCTCATCCAAACTCAGTTAAGTTATTGAATATTTTTTCTATTGTGTTAGTTATGGACAACACTTGCAAGATAAACAAATATATGCAAATCTGTTTGAAATTATTGGAATGACATCATCCGAGTCGACATTTGGTGTTGCATTTTCATATATGGAATCTGAGCAGACATATAACTTTTGTTGGGTGTTGGATAAGCTGAAACAATTGTTTGTGAAGAAATATTTGGGCCCACAAGTGATTTTGACTGATAGAGTTCTTTCTTTGATGAAAGCAATTGAAGTTGTGTTTCCAACTATAGTTAATTTGCTATATCAATTTCACATCAACAAAAATATTGGTTAAAAATGTAAGTAATATGTGGTGAATTACATGTAAAAGTTATTTGGATTATCTTTTATATGAGAAGTTATATGAGAAGTTATTTGGAAATCGGTTATCAGAAGTAAGACAATCTTTTATGATATCATCTTTAGGTCTTCAACCACTAGAGAAATGGATGATTCTACCAGATATGGATTATTTGATAGCGAATCGCTATAATGTCGTTCTTGTCTGCTTAGGTAATCTGTGCATGCCTTTCTTTCATATGACAATTTCGTATTCACCAAACATCTCTATTTATTGCATTGGTTTTGCAAACCAAAATCATTGGGTTCAAGTACTTACTTTACTTTTTAAATATATGACTTACTTTATATATGTTTATTAATGTTTGAATTATATTTCGAATCAAGTAAACATGAAAGAAAGGTTTTTATTGCCAACAGTCACATTGGATTAGAAGAAGTTTCGTTCCCTAGCAACAACATCATGGATCTTAGGATTTGTAGGACGTCTACAACATTGGCAACTACTTACACACGTAAGTCCATATTGTGTTAGCTTAGCATAATTATATGTAATCAAAACATGAAACAAATACTAAATTATGTCATTGGATTTTAATGCATATGTATGAAGTTAACATAAGTTATGACAAATTGAAACATAAGTCTAAAGTTAAAACATTACTCTAAAGTTAATACATATGAAAAGTATAAATATAAATTAACTACTATGAGAAATGTGCAATGCTTCAAATAATTCAGAAAACTGTTGGTCATCCTCCTTAGCACCAACTGGCTGGAGGTAACAATGAAACAAGGTAGAAACACAAGCCAAACTAGGATCAGATGATTCTGCTTCATAAACAGGAATTGACACCTCTCTCGGCGCATCCTGACGGGAAGGTACCAAACGAGGATGTGAAACACGATAATACCATTCCAAGTATCCAACATCTGTATCATATGGAGTGGTAACCACCGTTGTCGGATGGATCAAGTCAAGGACGCTGGTATGGTAACCAATTCACAAACTTGCAACAGTCAGATTCCATTGTCAGACAATAGTAACCTGCTCGCAGCATCTTCTTCGCCATTGCATGTCCATTGGAATGAGTACCAAAGGAACCTTCATGAACTTCAGTCATCAACATGTCTGCTTCGTGTCTATCCACGCATCTGAGCAAAGCCATATCAAAGTTTCTCTTGTAAAGCACATCACCATTCAGGTAGAAATTGCCGGCTAATCTTCTTAAATTCTTCTTATCTTTCAAAGATGACCCAGACGGGTAAACCTGACTTTGGAGGAAATACTTGATATCATAATACCATGGCTTTTCGTCTTTGTCTTCTTCAACAGAAAACACATGAGATGGCCTATAAAGACACATCACAATCAAATTGGGAACCTCATTCCAATACTTCACCATAATCATTGATGCCAACGTTGCAAGAGCATCTTCCATCCAGTTTTCATCTCAAGGGATATGATAAAACTCAACCTTTGTAAAGAAAGTTGAAATACTCATCGCATAATCTCTATACGGTATCAAACCAGGTTGATTCGTCTCCCATTCACCTTTGATTTGATTTACAACCAAAGTTGAATCTCCAAAGACATCTAAGTGCTTGATTCTGAGATCAATGGCCTCTTCGAGCCCTATAATGCAAGCTTCATATTCTGCCGTATTGTTTGTACACTTGAAATCCAATCTAGCTTTAAATGGAGAATGCGTGCCTTGAGGAGTAATAATCACTGCCCCAATGCCATTACTATATTGATTAACATCTCCATCAAATACCATGCCCCAACGGGAACCAGGTTCTGGCCCTTCCTCAAGCAATGGTTCATCACAATCTTTCATTTTCAAGTACAAGATCTCTTCGTCAGGAAAATCATACTGCACGGACTGGTAATCTTCAATTGGTTGGTGAGCCAAATGGTCAGCCAAGACACTACCTTTGATCGTTTTTTGAGATCGGTATTCAATATCATACTCTGATAACAACATCTGCCAACGGACAACCCTCCCAGTTAAAGCAGGATTCTCAAATATATACTTGATTGGATCCATTTTGGATATCAACCAAGTGGTATGATTCAACATATATTAATGCAGACGCTTAACAGCCCAAGCCAATGCGTAACAAGTTTTCTCAAGCATAGAATACCGAGTCTCACAGTCGATGAATTTCTTACTGAGGTAGTAGGTTGTAAATTCTTTCTTTCCAGTCTCATCTTACTGACCAAGAACACAACCCATACTCTTTTCAAGCACAGTCAAATACATGATCAAATGGTCTTCCTTCAACAGGTGGAAACAAAATTGGAGGTTCAAGCAAACATTCCTTGATACTATCAAATGCTTTCTGGAAATCTTCAATCCAATCGCAAGATTGATCTTTCCGAAGAAGCTTGAATATAGGCGCACATGTGGCAGTCATGTGTGAGATGAATTTTGAGATACAATTCAAGCGGCCAAGAAAACCTCTGACTTTCTTCTCAGTCTTGGGCGCCGACATCTCTTGTATTGCTTTGACCTTGGCAGGATCAACTTCAATACCCTTCTCGTTGATAATAAATCCCAACAACTTACCAGAACAAACACCAAAAGTACACTTATTGGGATTCAAGCGGAGTTTATACTTCCTCAAACGCTGGAATAGCTTCAATAAATGCTCAACATGTTCCTCTCTATCAATTGATTTAGCAATCATGTCATCGACATATACTTCGATCTCTTTATGCATCATATCATGAAAAAGAGTAGTCACTGCTCTTTGGTAAGTGGCACCATCATTCTTCAAACCAAAAGGCATCACTCTATAACAGAATATCTCTAAGGTGTAATGAATATGGTCTTCTCCATATCTTCGGGTGCCATCTTAATCTGAATATATCTAGAAAATCCGTCCATAAATGAAAAGACTTTGAACTTAGTTGTATTGTCTACCAATATATCAATGCGTGACAGAGGGAAATCATCTTTCGGACTGGCTTCATTCAAATCTCGATAGTCAACACACATGCGAGCTTTTCCATCCTTCTTTGGCACATGCACAATATTGGCCATCCATTGCGGATATTTAGCAGTCACGAGGAAACCGACATCAATCTGCTTCTACACTTCTTCTTTGATCTTCACTGCCAATCGGAATGCGTTCTTCTCAACTTCTGCTTGACTGGAGGGCATTCTAGCTTCAACGGCAATCTCTGCTCCACTATCTCAGAATCCAAACCAGGCATGTCTTGATAGGACCAAGCAAACACATCTGAATACTCTCAGAGAAGATCAATCAACCCCTTCTTAACATCTAGACACATTCGAGACCCAATCTTGACTTCCTGCACATCATCTTCGGAACCCAAGTTGACTAGCTCAATCTGCTATTCAAATGGCTGAATGACTTTTCCTTCATGCTCAAGAAGATGAGATAATTCATCACTCACTTCCTCATCACTTTCCTCCTCAGCCTCAAACACAGGGAATTCAAAATTTGGAGAAGGAGAAGGATCATTGTATTCAATGAGGTTAGAAACCAACCTGCATAATGATTTGATATTTTGATTTTAGGGAAGTGAATTTGTGAACAAATATTATGCAGATGGACAATTATATTATTTATTTATGTTTTTTGTGATTACCTTTTTCAGAATAAAACAAAAAGTAAAAATAAAACATCACAGATGTGGATGAATAGAATTATATTTTATTAATGATCAAATTGAAAATGCCCAAACAATGTTCACTTCTCCCTTAGGCATAAGAAAAGGATTTTCAAAAACAAATAAAAGCAATTACTTAGATCGATGCATAATAACAGGAATATCAACAACAGTCCAATTGTTGCAAGCTTTTCCATGCGTCACAAAATTGGTGCAGTCTTTCTCTTCATCATCCTCTAGCACAACAGCTAAGTGTTGTTCATTACCATGAATGAACCCTCTGCTACGGAAGCTAAGTTGCGTATCCTCTAATCTAGCAGCTGATAAACCTTGCTGAAAACCCACACCAGTTTTGTCCTTGTTGTCGGAGACTTCTACCATCTTCCCCCACTGATCAACATTCCCTTCTTCAAAAATCTTCCTTGCATTTTTGAATGAGGACATGGGTGCCCTAACTCTCTTTCCAACAACAATAGATAAGGCTTGGATAGGAGTTCCAACCTCATCCTCAGCTTCAACGTAAGAGAAAGATGACAGGTGGCTGACTAGCAGCGCCTTTTCCCCACCAACAATGACTAGCTTCCCATTCTTGACAAATTTGAGTTCTTGATGCAACATGGAGGTAACAGCTCCCGCCTCGTGGATCCATGGCCTTCCCAACAGACAACTGTAGGCCGGGTGGATATCCATTACTTGAAAAGTAATTTGGAAGTCACTCGGACCTATCTTCACCGGAAGGTCCACTTCACCAATCACCGTCTTGCACGAACCGTCAAAAGCTTTGACGATTACGCCGCTATATCTCATATGCGCTCCTTGATATGACAACTTTGACAATGTTAACTTTGGAAGCACATTCAACGAAGATCCGGTATCCACTAGCACATTTGATAAAGCGTCATCTTTACAGTTCATGAAGATATGCAAAGCCAAGTTATGATTCCTACCCTCCTCCGGGAGTTCTTCATCACAAAAATTGAGATTATTACAGGAAGTGATGTTAGCCACTATATGATCAAACTGATCCACTGTAACATCATGTTCCAAAAAAGCTTGCTCTAGAACTTTCTGCAGTGCTTCTCTGTGCGCTTTTGAGTTCATCAATAGAGATAATACTGAAATCTTTGAGGGGGTTTGGAGCAGCTGCTCCACCACATTGAATTCACTTTTCTTTATTAGCCTGAGTACCTCATCATCGTCGTTAGGCTTCAAGCTGTTGGATTCATTAGACTAGCACCTTGGAGTACTAACTGGTTCTACCACAGGTACACCCACCTTCTTACTAACAGATAAATCTTCTACGTTCTTTGGGAACACCGACCCAAACACACGACCACAGCGGGTCACCTTAGTAACATCAACAATGCTTACAACATAACTGGTCGTAGGTAACGTAACATCTTGACCATCTTTCATCATAGCCGCATTATACTAATAAGGAATGACTTTATCGGATGCATACGGGACTGGACCCGCCAACCGTATAACCAACAACGATACCGATCTCTTAGTGTCACTGTTACTACTGCTGCTATCATATTGGATCACTACTCTTTCAGGAGTTTTGAAAACGGGAACAATAACATTCACATCATCATTTACGTGACGGGATTGAGCAATCTGGATTAAGCCTTCATCCATCAACTGCTGGATATCCCTCTTTACAACCACACAACCCCTAGGGTTGACACTACAGATTTTACAACCATCATGATCGTGTTCACAATCTCTAACCAAGCAAATATCCTTGTGCATTGTCACCAAGGACCTCCTAATGAAGCGTACATCGAATATCTTGAACTTGCCTGGACAACCGTCCACCATATTAACAGATGAATTACCATGAGCGGGCAAATGATTAGCTTTAACATTCGGTGCATGGTTCTTAAAGGACATCATTCCACTCTTTACCAGCTTCTGAACTTCATATTTGAGGGGGTAGCAGTTCTCTATGTCATGTCCGGGAGCTCCTTGATAAAAAGCACAGCGAAGTTCCGGTTTGTACCACCAGGGAAGTGGTTCAGGGACTTGCGGAGGATTTCTTGGTTGTAGAAGGTTCTTGTGAACCAAAGAGGGATATAGTTCTGCATATGTCATCGAAATAGGGTCAAAAGAGACCTTCTTCCTCTCAAAATTCTGTTGCTGATGATTGTTGGTATTGTTGTTGTTATAGGTGTTTGTTCGTTGCTGTGGTTGTTGCTGTTGATGTGGTTGTTGTTGAATTGGTGCTGATTGATTTGTTGAAAACACAGGAATAACTGAAGATACTTGACGATGATGTTGATGGGATGGTCGACTTCTTCTAATCTGAGGCCTCCTTTGCCTCCTACTGGTCACTGCATTAGCTTCATTGTGCTTCTTCTTGCTAAACCTGTTGCCACATCTCTTGCTGGATGACACCTCCTCTCTAGACAACCGTCCTTCTAGGACACCTTCTTCGAGCCTCATCCCCATGTTTACCATTTCGGTAAAATCACTAGGGGCACTGACAATCATCCGCTCATAATAAAATGAGCTCAGGGTCTTCAGAAAAATCTTGGTCATCTCCTTTTCCTCTAAAGGAGGCATAATCTGAGCAGTAAGTTCTCTCCACCTCTACGCATACTCTTTAAATGTGTCTTTGTTCTTCTGAGACAACGATCTCAACTGATCCCTATCGGGAGCCATATCAATATTATATTTATACTGTTTCACAGATGCTTCGCCCAGATCATTGAACGTGCAGATGCTCGTACTATCCAATCCTATGTACCACCGCAAAGCGGCACCAGTCTGACTATCTTGAAAATATTAGATCAACAATTGATCATTATCGGTTTGAGTAGACATCTTTCTGGCGTACATCACCAAATGACTGAGTGGACATGTATTTCCTTTGTATTTTTCAAAGTCAGGCACTTTGAACTTCACCAGAATCTTCACATTTGGAACTAAACACAATTCCGCAACACTCTTCCCAAATAGGTCCTTACCCCTCAAAGTTTTCAACTCCTTGTGCAGCTTAAGAAATTGGTATTTTATCTCATCCATCTTCTCAAACAGATAAGGGACCTCAGACATCTCAAAATGATAGACGATGTCTTCTACACGAGGCAGGGTATGCACAACGGGTGACGGTACAGACATGACCGTGTTAGATGTCGACATAGAAGCAAATATAGGCGTAAAGCCTTCGAGCACAAAGTTTGGCGGCATTCCCCACGGGAATGCGGCAGGCATGTTGGGCGCGAAGTGAGTAGTAGTTTCGGGAACATTAGAGGTAGCCACCTCTGAAATGACAGTCCTCTGAGGAGGAGGAGTTGCAGGCGTTGGAGAAGACTGGCTCTGTGCATGTAGTACTGACTCCATAATGGTAGTCAGACGGGCGATCTCCTCTTTTAAGTCTCTATTCTCTTACTTAAGATGTTCCATGTTTCTGGAGTGATTGGCGTGAGTATTATACCGATGAGTCAGCTTGGCTGAAGCACAGAAGAAACACCAATGAGACATCTGGCGAAAGAGAAACTCGATGATGCAAATGATGCATGAGATGCAATGTTTGATTATTTTTATTTTCAAGGAACTTACTATATTATTTGCAAATATATATAACAACAATTGCAACAATTTGGTATGACCATAAAAATCTCTCATTTATATAATTGGAAGGATTACACTGAGTACAGTTTCAGAAACCAAATGAAAAATACAAGAGAAAAGGAGACTAGTCATCCTAAGGATCCCTAACACCAATGTCAGAAGATCTGGCTGTAGGCACGTACTTCCTTCGAATGCATTGGATCTCGGTTTCAAAAGAAGCCTTCATCCGAGTCTTCTCGAGGACAACCTGATCAAGCAACGGAAGGTTGAGGCATACTAGAGGAAGATAAAACCTTTGGCTCTCTCTGTCTCTTTGTCACTCAATCTTCAAGTAGCTCAATAAGTGCATCTTTGTCCTTAGATTCAAGCTGCAACTCCTCATGCTTTCTGCTTAAAGTATGGAAACGCTCTTCCCACATATCCTTCTCTTGTTTCATCTTTGTGAGCGTGTCTTCCAACTCCTCTACATCTTGGTTAGGGAGAGTTAATGGTTCAACCACAACCATATACATAGCTCTCTCACAAGGATAATTCATCTTCAACTCCAAAGTTCTCTTCTTCACCCAAAGAGTGTAAGCTTCCAAATCTACACAATTGTGCGGACCAAGCTCGGATCTTCCCTTCCTATGCAAATTATGCCAAGCATGCACAATCTTCTGCTTGAAATGTTGGGGATCTTTACCCTCTTGATAGAAAATACCTTCTAACAAAGTGTTATTAGGTTTGTCTTTCAAGGGGAACCCAAGTTGACGACGAGCCAAAGCAGGGTTGTAGTTAATTCCTCATTGTGTACCAATAAAGGGTACATTAGAGAATTCACCACAACAATCAATAATATCCAAACTGCTCAAAGAAGGATCATACCAAACTATATCATAATTAGTTAGAGACCTAAGTCTCTGAGACCACCGTAGATATTGTTTGTTCTCCACAAAAGCAGGCGTCTGAGGCAAGTGCGAAATAAATCACTTGTACAGAAGAGGAATGCAACAGACAATCGTTTCACCATCCTTAGAATTCCTTAGATGCAAAGAGAAGTACATATCACCCAACAAAGTAGGCACAAGATTCCCAATCAAGAAAATTCTAATGGCGTTGACATAAACAAAACCGTCAATGTTAGGGAACAAAGTCAATCCATAGATGAGCAACACAAAGATAGCTTCAAAAGCATCCACACTACCGGCTTGAGCAAAGGCAGTAGCTTCCTTGATGAGGAAATCAGATGGCAACCCAAACAATCCTCCTTTCTTCACCCAATGAGCCTCTATCTCAGACTTCTTCAAGTGAAGAGCTTCATCCATAAGATGAGATCTGGGAATCTCTTCCAATCCACTAAATGTCACTTTCTTAGAAACTGGTATTCCCAAGAGATTGGCATACTCCTCCAACGTAGGCACGAGAGGAAAAGTGAAGCAACGGTAGAGAGGATCATAGAATAGAACTGCACCAACACACTCAAGAGTCCTTCAACCACATCAGCAGACAAGATAGACAGAAGCTTCTCACGACGTTGTTTCAAGTCCAAGGGATCTAATACAAAATATGCTAGCTTCCTTAGCTCTTTCAAATCTGGACATCTGAAACTGTATTTCTTAGTGTTCCTTCGTCCATAACCCATGGTCTGAAAAATATTTGCAAATAACACCTCAGTTCCTTGAAATTTTCGTGTGATGAATGTTATGATACGCATGAATGCATGAATGCAACAATCACAAATAAGGGATCACACACAAGGGAAACAAACAAAGCTCAAGGGATGAATCAAGTCATTGTCAAGATCAATCATACATTTTGGTGGATTATGGTTTACACCTTATCAACACCCAAGTTCCATTGATATTGACAAGACTTGATTGAATCAACCAAGAATCAAGGGTTTGTCGTAAGTCACGAGCATGGAGTCTGGGTAAGAACCATCCCAAAGGAGTGAACTAAGGATAAAACCTATAGATCATGTTCTAAAAAGTTCCCAGAGTCTTAATTCCATCTATCGGATATTATAGGTTGGGATGACCGACTCATCCACCCATAATATTCTCAAGAGAAACTCGTCTGAGTGTAGTATTGTGTAACAATTGTTATCAAGTCTACACTTAAACAGTCTCTACACTACGTCCTAAATAGGACAAGAGGGGTTAAATTTTCTACGGTCCTTAGCTTCTCGGACCCCAAATTAGAGATAGTAATGCCTAACCACAAATACTTGTGTGACATTCCCAAATCCAAAAGGGTCTCCACTGAGCAGATGGGTCTCAAGCCAACTTGTTAAGGACTACTCCACACAAGTCGAACATGACTATACCATCCTCCTATCTTAAATATACTCATGTTCGGGTTAGAACTTATCTCACCACTCAGAGATCAACAAGCACAACAAGCAGATTATATGATACCAACAAATATACATACATCAAATATACAGTTATATACACAGAAAAAGTAGGTTAAACCCACTGGAGACTACTCCCCAGCAGAGTCGCTACTTAATTTCTGTAGCGGAAAATTCATGATCATCAAGCTATGGACAAGCTAGACATCAAATAAACAAGAGTCGCCACCGCACTTTTATTGTTTCCAAGGGAAAAGGGAAAAGTACGAACAAAACCCAAAAGATAATAAGTTTTCAAATCAAAACTAATAAAATGCCAGAGATTACAGGTAAGGAGGTTGGTTACACAGAGGGAAGGTTTTAACACCCAAAGTGTCTTAGGTACTCCTAGGGAGCCCTTTTTTGTGTGCATATGTGTTTTTGTACAAATGATGTTTGCAAACAAATAGAATGGGGGGATGAGAAAAGAATTCATTAATTATATTTTTGTGTTTGACAAGACCTTCAGACTTGTGCCTACGTACCAACATAAAAATGAAAAAACCTCATAGTTCGTGGTATCAATTTCAAAATGGATGCATTGCTTTTTAACAAAAATTTAAGTTTGAAACGCACAAAGGCCTAAAATGGTTTGAATGAGTTAGTTCTTTTTGGCTTTTGAAAATTTTAAGTCAAGTATAGTTAAATCTATTTACAAGTTTGATTAAGAAAAGAAGTTTGAAAATGCAATGGCTTAAGGCCAAAGTTTCTAGTTTGTAAAATGGTCAAAGTTTAGGAAACAAACACAAACAAAGAAGTTTTTTTAAAAGGAGGGGGAGATTTTGAAATTAAATAAGTGGGGAGGAGATGAAGAGACTAATCCTAAGCATAAATTTAAAAGTTGAGAGTTGAAAAGATCTGACCAATGGGCTACAATCCAATTGACAAGAATGTCATATAGAAACCCAAATCCCCCTTGGACTTTTAGAATCAAGCAAAAAACAATGCACAAATAGTAAGTTGAAGAACAAGGCTTCAAATAAAGATAGCCACATTCAAGCTTAGCAATTCCATGATCTTCTTCAAGTTTTGCCTATGTAGCAGATGAATTCCAAGATAGCACAAATCACAGGTTCAAAATACCAGCTTCATAATGATCATGTTGCAGATGAACTCAAATGGATCTTCAATGATGTATCAGATGAAGTTTCAAATCACAAGCACTTGGTTACATGAAAGTTGGCATTGGCCAAGTTCTTTGCGTAGGGAATGTTGCCTAAATTCTAAGTCCAATTGTCTCAGATCAAACCAACAATCCACACAAGATACTTTTTAGGTTTTTTTGTTCTTATTATGTACATTAATGGTCAAAGACTACACAACCAAACACAATATACACGAACAAAATAT
This sequence comes from Lathyrus oleraceus, assembly GCF_024323335.1. Classification (NCBI taxonomy): domain Eukaryota; kingdom Viridiplantae; phylum Streptophyta; class Magnoliopsida; order Fabales; family Fabaceae; genus Lathyrus; species Lathyrus oleraceus. Next base: position 180,851,416 of record NC_066585.1, read on the forward strand.
ATCACATAATATGGTCCAAGCGGAGAAAGTAAAAATGACATTAACATAAACAATTAAAATGGTATGAATAATGGCAAATGAATAAAGCTTAAAAATTAAATTTCATTGAAAGTAAAGGACTTGAAATTAAATGTTAGTTGTTAATAAGTCAGAATTTATTATTGCTTTTGCTTTTGCTGTTTTGTTTAAGTCATTCTTTGGAGAACACTCAACCCACTTATCACAAGCATGAATCCTTGAACCAAGACATCTTCGAAAGGAAGGAAAAAAGGTCAAGTTTCCACACAATACCATGAAAGAGGGGAGACTTACAATCTCACTAACTAGAATACTATGCCTTTGTGTCAAAATTTAGCACCATGTTAAGCAATCATAATTAGACTTATATAGAAGTCACAACTATTTGAGGTTAAGCAATATAATTTTGGTGTTAATGCATGTTAGAGACATAGTATGATGAACTATGCTCATGAAACATACCATGCACAAAAAGAATATGCAAAGTGGGGGATCTAATCTCATCCATACATTTGTTGATTTTGTAATCAACTAGCCTTAAGATATAGAGATATCATAGGTCCATGACATGAATGCATAAAGAAGGGGAATGAGATGAAGAGGAAGGGGAAATGGATCAAACTCAAATTGGACAAAGAATGACTTTTACCAAGTTAAGATCATTCATTCATTTTGAGAGATGGAATGTACATTCCATCAATCCCCTAAATCCAATGATCTTAACCTAGCAAAGTCAAATCAATCTTGACCAAGGCCCAACAACACAAATCAAACTTACAAAGTCAATTAAAATGGCTCTACACAATTAATTTGACATTTAAACAATTAAAAATATTAAAAATAATACATTAAATTAAATATGGTTGGTCAATTTCCTAAAATCTCATCCAAACACCAAATAAATGGACATGAGGTTTATCATAGGTCAAATAAGGTCAAAGGACATTGGAGAAAAAATTTCAGAATTTTTGAAAGCTTAAAAGTATTTTTAAACAATTAAAAATATTCACAAAATCAATTAAATCATGAAAAATATTAATAATGATCCAAAAAATAATTTTAATTCAGAAAACGAAAGAGGAATAATATACCATTCAAGTTGTTTACTTTTATGTCATTAATTCATATTAAATTTAATATTGATCCAAAAAATATGAAAGTTTCACCAATTTTTTTTAAAATAAATTCCTCTTTCATTTTTTGAATTAAAATTATTTTTTGGATCATTATTAATATTTTTTATGACTTAATTGATTTTGTGAATATTTTTAATTGTTTAAAAATAGTTTTAAGTTTCCAAAAATTCTGAAATTTTTTCTCCAAGGTCCTTTGACCTTGTTTGACCTATGATAAGTCTCATGACCATTTCTTTGGTGTTTTGATGAGGTTTTAGGAAATTGACCAACCATAATTTAATTTAATGCATATTTTTATTATTTTTGCTTGTTTAAATGCCAAATTAATTGTGTAGAGCCATTTTAATTGGCTTTGTGTGTTTGACTTGTGTTGTTGGGCCTTGGTCAATGTTGATTTGACTGTGCTAGGTTAAGATCATTGGATTTAGGGGATTGATGAAATGTACATTCCATCTCCCACAATGAATGAATGATCTTAATTTGGTAAAAGTCCTCCTTTGACCGTTATGTGTTTGATCCATTTCCCCTCCCTCTTCATCTCATTCCCTTTCTTTATCCATTTATGTCATGGACCTATGGTATCTTTATATCCTAAGGCTAGTTGATTGCAAAACCAACATAAGTATGGATGAGATTAGGTCCCCCACTTTGCATATTCTTTTTGTGTGTGGTATGTTTCATGAGTATAATCCATTATACTATGTCTCTAACATGCATTAACACCAAAATTCTATTGCCCAACCTCAAATAGTTGTGACTTTTACATAAGTCCAATTACGATTGCTTAACATAGCGCTAAATTTTGACACAAAAGGCATAACATTCTAGTTAGTGAGAGTGTAAGTCTCCCCTCTTTCATGGTATTGTATGGAAACTTGGCCTTTTTTCCTTCCTTTGGAAGATGTCTTGGTTCAAGGATCCAGGCTTGTGATAAGTGGGTTGAGTGTTCTCCAAAGAATGACTTAAAAAAAGCAAAGAAAAAGCAATACTAACTTCTAATTCACTAACAACTAACATTTAATTTCAAGTCATTTACTTTTAATGCACCTTAATTTTTAAGCCTTATTCATTTGCCATTATTCATAACATTCAAGTTGTTTACTTTTATGTCATTTTCACTTTATCCACTTGGACCATATTTTGTGATATATTGTGTTTGTATATACTTGTTTCATTGTGTGGTCTTTTGACCTTAATGTACATAATAAGAACAAAAAACCCTAAAAAATATTTTGTGTGGACTGTTGGTTTGATCTGAAACTATTGGAGTTAGAATTTAGGGAACACTCCCTATGCAAAGGACTTGGCCAATATCAACTTTCATGAAACCAAGTACTTGTGAAGTAAACATTCATCTGATACAATATTGAAGATCCATTTGAGTTCATTTGCAACATGATCATTGTGAAGTTGTTATTTAGAACAAGTGTCTCATGCCCTCTTTGAAGTCATCTAATACATGAGAAATTTTGAAGAAGATCATGGAGTTGCTAAGCTAGGATGTGGATATATTTAATTGATACATTGCTCTTCAACTTGCTATTTGTATATTGTTTGTTGCTTGATTCAAAAGTCTAAGGGAAATTTGGGTTTCTATATGACATTCTTGTCTATTGGATTGCAACCCATTGGTCAGATCTTTTCAACTCTCAACTTTTAAATTTGTGCTTAAGATTAGTCTAATCATCTCCTTCTCACTTATTTAATTCCAAAATCTCTCCCCCTTTTTAAAAAAAAAACTTCTTTGCTTGTGCTTGTTTTTCTAAACTTAGACCATATTGCAAATTAGAAACTTTGACCTTATGCCATTGCATTTTCAAACCTCTTTTCTTAAATAAAACTGTAAATAAACTTAACTATACTTGACATAAAATTTTCAAAAGAAGATAAAAAGAACTAACACTCATTAAAACCATTTTAGGCCCTTGTGCGTTTGTTAAAAGCAATGCACTCACTTTGAAATTGATACCATGAACTACGAGGTTTTGATCCCTCATTTTTATGTTGGTACGTAGGCACAAGTTCGAAGGTCTTGTCAAACATAAAAATATAATTAATGAATTCTTTTCTCATCCCCACACTCTTTTTTATTTACAAACATCATTTGTATAAAAACACATAAGCACACAAGAAAGGGCTCCCTAGGAGTACATATGACACTTTTGGTGCTAACACATTCCCTCTGTGTAACCAACCCCCTTACCTGTAATCTCTGACTTTTTATTAGTTTTGATTTGAAAACTTCTTATTTTTTGGGTTTTGTTCGTACTTTTCCCTTTTCCTTTGGAAAATATAAAAGCGTGGGGGCGACTCTGGTTTTATTGACGTCTAGCTTATCTATAGCTTGATGATCATGAATTTACCGCTACAGAAATTAGGTGGAGACTCTGCTGGGGAGTAGTCTCCAGTGGGTTTAGCCTACTTTTGTGTGTGTATATATTAGTGTATTTGATGTATGTATATTTGTTTGTGTGATATAATCTGCTTGTTGTGCTTGGTGATCTCTGAGTGGTGAAATAAGTTCTAACCTTAACTTGAGTACAATTAAGATAGGAGGATGGTATAGTCATGTTCGACTTGTGTGGAGTAGTCCTTAACAAGTTGGCTTGATACCGATCTACTCAGTGGAAACCCTTTTGGAGTTGGGAATGTCACACAAGTTATTTATTGTTAGGCATTACTATATCTGATTTGGGGTCCGAGAAGTTGAGGACCGTAGAACATTTAAACCCTCTAGGCCTATTTAAGACGTAGTGCAAAGACTGTTCAAGTGTAGACTTGATAACAGTTATTACACGATACTACATTAAGACGAGTTTCTATTGAGAATATTATAGGTTGATGAGTCAGTCATCCTAACCTGTAATATCCGATAGATGGAATTAAGACTCTGGGAACTTTTTAGAACATGATCTACATGTTTTATCCTCAGTCCACTCCTTTGGAATGGTTCTTACTCAGACTCCATGCTCGTGACTCACAAAAAACCCTTGATTCTTGGTTGATCCAATCAAGTCTTGTCAATATCAATGGAACTTGGGTGTTGATAAGGTGTAAACCATAATCCACCAAAATGGATGATTGATCTTGACAATGGATCGATTCATCCCTTGACCTTTGTTTGATTGCCTTGTGTGTGATCCCTTACTTGTGATTGTTGCATTCATGCATTCTTGCACATCATGACATTCATCACACGAAAATTTCAAGGAACTGAGGTGTTATTTGCAAATATTTTTAGACCATGGGTTATGGGCGAAGGAACACTAAGAAGTACAGTTTCAGATGTCCCGATTTGAAAGAGTTAAAGAAGCTATCATCTTTTGTATTAGATCCCTTGGGCTTCAAGCAACATCATGGGAAGCTTTTGTCTATCTTGTTTGCTGATGTAGTTGAAGGACTCTTGAGCGTGTTGGTTCAATTTTATGACCCTCTCTATCGTTGCTTCACTTTTCTGGATTATCATCTTGTGCCTACGTTGGAGGAGTATGCCCATCTCTTGGGAACACCTGTTTCTAGAAAAGTGCCTTTTAGTGGATTGGAAGAGATTCCCAGATCTCACATTATAGATGAAGCTCTTCACTTGAAGAAGTATGAGATAGAGGCTCATTGGGTGAAGAAAGGAGGATTGTTTGGGTTAACTTCTGAATTCCTCATCAAGGAAGCTACTGCCTTTGCTCAAGCCGATAGTGTAGATGCTTTTGAATCCATCTTTGTGTTGCTCATCTATGGATTGGCTTTGTTCCCTAACATTGACGGATTTGTTGATGTTAACGCCATTAGAATTTTCTTGATTGGGAATCCTGTGCCTACTCTGTTAGGAGATATGTATTTCTCTTTGCATCTAAGGAATTCTAAAGGTGGTGGAACTATCGTCTGTTGTGTTCCTCTTCTGCACAAGTGGTTTATTTCGCACTTGCCTCGGACGTCTGCTTTTGTGGAGAACAAACAATGTCTACGGTGGTCTCAGAGACTTATGTCTCTCACTAATGATGATATAGTTTGGTATGATTCTTCATTGAGTAGTTTAGAGATTATTGATTGTTGTGGTGAATTCTCTAATGTGTCTCTCATTGGTACACAAGGCGGAATCAACTACAACCCTTCTTTGGCTCGTCGTCAACTTGGGTTCCCCTTGAGATATAAACCTAATAACACTGTGTTAGAAGGTCTTTTCTATCAAGAGGGTAAAGATCCCCAACATTTGAAGCAGAAGATGGTGCATGCTTGGCATAATGTACACAGGAAAGGAAGATCCGAGCTTGGTTCGTGCAATTGTGTAGCTTTGGAAGCTTACGCTCTTTGGGTGAAGAAGAGAGATATTGAGTTGAAGATGTCGTATGCTTGTGAAAAACCTATGTCTATGGTTGTGGTTGAGCCATTAACTCTCCCTAACCAAGATGTAGAGGAGTTAGAAGACGCACTCGCCAAGATGAAGCGAGAAAAGGATATGTGGGAAGAGCGTTTCCATGCTTTAAGCCGAAAGCATGAGGAGTTGCAGCTTGAGTCTAAGGACAAAGATGCACTTATTGAGCTACTTGAAGACCGAGTGATAAAGAGACAGAGAGAGCCGGAGGTTTCATCTTCCTCTAGTATGCCTCAGCCTTCCGTCGCTTGGAAGAAGATTGCTGATCAGTTTGTCCTCGAGAATACTCAGATGAAGGCTTCTTTTGAGACCGAGATCCGATGCATTCGAAGGAAGTACGCGCTTACGGCCAGATCTTCTAATATTGTTGTTAGGGATCCTTAGGATGACTAGTCTTCTTTTCTCTTGTATTTTCATTTGGTTTCTGAAATTGTACTCAGTGTAATCCTTCCAATTATATATATAAAAGGTTTTTATGGTCATATCAAATTGTTACAATTATTTTTAAATATACATGTATTTGCAAATAATATAGTAAGTTCCTTGAAAATAAAAATAACAATTAAGCATTGCATTTCATGCATCATCCGCATAAGCAGGTTTCTCTTTCGCCAGATGTCTCATTGGTGTTTCTTCTGTGCTTCAGCCAAGTTGACTCATCGATATAATACCCATGCCAATCACTCAAGGATTATGGAGCATATTGAATAAGAGAACATAAACCTGAAGGATGAGATTTCCCTTCTGACTGCCATGATGGAGTCAGTCCTAGCTGCTCAGAGTCAGCCTTCTCTAACACCTGCAACTCCTCCTCCTCCTCCTCAGAGGACTGTCATTTCAGAGGTGGCTACCTATACCGTTCCTGCAACCGCTTCTCACTTTGCACCCAACATGTCTGCCAGATTCCCGTGGGGAATGCCTCCGAATTTTGTTCTTGAAGGCTTTGCGCCTACCTTTGCTTCCATGTCGACATCTAGCCCGGTCATGTCTATGCCGCCACCAGTTTTACATACTCTACCCCGTGTCGAAGACACCATTTATCATTCTGAGCCGTCTGAGGGCCCTGATATGTATGAGAAGATGGACGATATGAAGGATCAATTCCTTGAGCTGCGAAAGGAGTTAAAAACTTTAAGGGGTAAGGATCTGTTTGGAAAGAGTGTTGCGGAACTTTGTTTGGTTCCAAATGTGAAGATCCCGGTGAAGTTCAAAGTGTCTGACTTTGAAAAATACAAGGGGAATACCTGTCCACTCAGTCATTTGGTGATGTACGCCAGAAAGATGTATACTCAAACGGATGATCAGCTATTGATCCATTATTTTCAAGACAGTTTGACTAGTGCCGCTCTGAGGAGGTACATGGGACTGGATAGTGCGAGCATCCGCATGTACAATGATTTGGGAGAAGCCTTCGTGAAGCAGTACAAGTATAATGTTGATATGGCTCCAGATAGAGACCAATTGAGATCATTGTCTCAGAAGGATAAGGAGACATTCAAGGAGTATGCATAAAGATGGAGAGAGCTTACCGCTCAGATTACCCCTCCTTTGGAAGAAAAGGAGATGACCAACATTTTTCTCAATACCCTGAGTTCATTTTACTATGAGTGAATGATCACCAGTGCCCCCAGTGATTTTACCGAGATGGTGAACATGGGGATGGGGCTCGAAGAAGGTGTCAGAGAGGGACATTTATCTAGAGAGGAAGTGTCATCCAGCAAGAGATATGGTAACAATTTCAGTAAGAAGAAAGAGAGTGAAGCTAATGAAGTTTCTGTGGGGAGGCAAAGGAGGCCTCACGTAAGAAGAAATTAACCACCCTGTCAACATCATCATCAAGTATCATCAGTAATCCCGATATTCTCAGCTAATCAGTTAGCACCAATTCAACAACAACGTCAACGACAACAACCATAACAACGAACAAACACCTACAACAACAGCAATACCAACAATCATGAACAACCAAATTTTGAGAGGAAGAAGGTCTCTTTCGACCCAATTAAGATGACTTATGCAGAGTTATATCCGTCATTGGTTCTCAAGAACCTGTTGCAACCAAGAAATCCTCCTCAGATTCCTGAACCACTTCCATTGTGGTACAAACCAGAACTTCGCTGTGATTTTCATTAAGGAGCTCCCGGTCACGATATTGAGAATTGCTACCCCCTCAAGTATGAGGTCCAGAAGCTGGTTAAGAGTGGAATGGTATCCTTTGAGGACCGTGCTCCAAATGTCAAAGCTAACCCACTACCTACCCTTGGGAATTCATCTGTTAATATGGTGGACGGTTGTCCTGGAGAGTTCAAGGTATTTGATGTATGCTTCATAAGAAGGTCCTTGGTGGCGATGCATAAGGATATTTGGTTGGTTAGCAATTGTGAGCATGATCATGATGGATGTGCTATTTGCAGTTTCAATCCCAGAGGTTGTGTGGTTGTGAAGAGAGACATCTAGAGGTTGATGGATGAAGGCTTGATTCAGATTGTTCAATCCCGTCATGTAGATGACGATGTCAATGTTATAGTCCCTGTTTTCAAAACTCCTGAAAGAGTGGTTATTCAGTATGATAGTAGCAGCAGTAACAACATCAACAATAGATCGGTATCACCGTTGATTATAGGGTTAGCGGGTCCAGTCCTGTATACATCTGATAAGGATGTCCCATATCAGTACAATGCTACTATGTTGGAGAGTGGTCAAGAGGTTCCTTTGCCTATGACCAGTTCTGTTGTAAGCATAGTTGATATTACCAAGGTGACCCGTAGCGGTCGTGTGTTTGGGCCGGTGTTCCCAAAGAACATGGAGGATTTATCTGTTAGTAAGAAAGTTGATGTACCAGTGGTAGAATATGTTAGTGCTCCAAGGTGTCAGTCTGGTGAATCCAGCGGCTTGAAGCCTAATGATGATGATGAGGTACTGAGACTGATCAAGAAGAGTGAATTCAATGTGGTGGAGCAACTGCTTCAAACTCCCTCGAATATTTCTGTAATGTCTCTATTAATGAACTCAGAAGCGCACTGATAAGCACTGCAGAAAGTTCTTGAGCAAGCTTACGTGGAACATAATGTTACGGTGGATTAGTTCGATCATATTGTGGATAACATCACTTCCTGCAATAATCTTAATTTCCGTGATGAAGAACACCCTGAGGAGGGTAGAAATCATAACTTGGCTTTGCATATCTCAAAGAATTGTAAAGATGACGCTCTGTCAAATGTGTTAGTAGACACCAGGTCTTCATTGAATGTACTTCCAAATTCGACTTTGTCCAGGTTGTCATACCAAAGAGCGTCTATGAGATATAGTGGCATGATCGTCAAATCTTTTGACGGTTCGCACAAGACTGTGATTGGCGAAGTGGACCTTCCAGTGAAGATAGGCCCGAGTGACTTCCAAATTACTTTTCAAGTAATGGTAATCCACCCGACCTATAGTTGTTTGTTGGGAAGGCCATATACTCATGAGGCAGGAGCTGTTACTTCAACGTTGCATCAGAAGCTGAAGTTTGTCAAGAATGGGAAGCTTGTTATCATTGGCGGGGAGAAGGCGTTGTTGGTTAGCCACCTGTCATCTTTATCTTATGTAGAAGCTGAGGATGAGGTTGGAACCCCATTCCAAGCCTTATCTATCACTGAGGAAAAAAGAGTTGGGGAACCAATGTCCTCATTCAAATATGCATTGAAGATTGTTGAAGATGGTCGGTCAGATCAGTGGGGGTAGAGGTCTCCAACAACAAGAGCAGAGCCGGATTGGGTTTCCAACAAGGTTCACCAGTGGTTAGATCTGAAGATGTGCAACTCAGTTTCCGTAGCAGAGGGTTCATTCATGGTAATGAACAACACTTAGATGCTGTGCTAGAGGATGATGGAGATGAAGACTACACCAACTTTGTGACGCATGGACAAGCTTACGACAATTGGATTGTTATTGATATTCCTGTTATTATGCATCGATCTAAGTAATTGCTTTTATTTGTTTTTGAAAATCCTTCTCCTATGCCTAAGGGAGAAGTGAACATTGTTTGGGCATTTTCAAATTTGATCATGAATAAAATATAATTCTATTCATCCACATCTATGATGTTTTGTTTTTACTTTTTGCTTTATTCCGAAAATGGTAATCACAAAAAACATAAATAAACAATAAATTGTCCATCTGCATAATATTTGGTCACATATCACTTCTCTAAAATAAAAAATCAAATCATTATGTGGGCTGGTTTCTAACCCCATTGAATACAATGATCCTTCTCCTTCTCCAAATTTTGAATTCCCTGTGTTTGAGGCTGAGGAAGAAAGTGATGAAGAAGTAAGTGATGAATTGTCTCGTCTTCTTGAGCACGAGGAAAAAGCCATTCAGCCATTCGAAGAGCAAATTGAGTTAGTCAACTTGGGTTCCGAGGATGATGTGAAGGAAGTCAAGATTGGGTCTCGACTATGTCCCGAAGTGAAGAAGGGGTTGATTGATCTTCTCCGAGAGTATTCATATGTGTTTGCTTGGTCCTATCAAGACATGCCTGGGTTGGATTCTGAGATTGTGGAGCATAGATTGCCGTTAAATCCAGAATGCCCTCCAGTCAAGCAGAAGTTGAGAAGAACTCATCCTGATATGGCAGTGAAGATCAAAGAAGAAGTGCAAAAGCAGATTGACGTCCGTTTCCTTGTTACCACTGAATATCTGCAATGGGTGCACAATATTGTACCTGTTCCGAAGAAGGATGGAAAAGTCCGTATGTGTGTGGATTATAAAGATTTGAACAAAGCTAGCCCGAAAGATGATTTCCCTATGCCACACATTGATATGCTGGTAGACAATACAGCTAAATTTAAAGTCTTTTCATTTATGGACGGATTTTCCGGTTATAATCAGATCAAGATGGCACCCGAAGATATGGAGAAGACCACATTCATTACACCCTGGGGAACATTCTGTTATAGAGTGATGCCTTTCGGTTTAAAGAATGCTGGTGCAACTTACAAAAGAGCAATGACTACTCTTTTTCATGATATGATGCATAAAGAGATTGAAGTCTATGTTGATGATATGATTGCTAAATCTATTGATGAAAAGGAACATGTTGAGCATTTGTTGAAGTCATTCCAGCATTTGAGGAAGTATAAACTCCGCTTGAATCCCAATAAGTGTACTTTTGGTGTTCGTTCTGGTAAGTTGTTGGGCTTTATTGTCAGCGAGAGGGGTATTGAAGTTGATCCTACCAAGGTCAAAGCAATACAAGAGATGCATACGCCCAAAACTGAGGAGCAAGTTAGAGGTTTTCTCGGTCGCTTGGATTACATCTCAAGATTCATTTCACACATGACTGCCACATGTGCGCCTATATTCAAGCTTCTTCGGAAAGATCAATCTTGTGATTGGACTGGAGATTGCCAAAAAGATTTTGATAGTATCAAAGAGTATCTGCCCGAGCCTCCGATTCTGTCTCCACCTATTGAAGGAAGACTGTTGATAATGTATTTGACTGTGCTTGAAGAGAGTATGGGTTGTGTTCTTGGTCAACAAGATGAGACTAGAAAGAAAGAGTTTTCTATTTACTACCTTAGTAAGAAGTTCACCGACTGTGGGACTCGATATTCTATGCTTGAGAAAACTTGTTGCGCATTAGCTTGGGCTGCTAAACGTTTGCGTCAATATATGTTGAATCATACCACTTGGTTGATATCTAAAATGGGTCCATTCAAGTATATATTTGAGAAGCCTGCTTTAACTGGGAGGATTTCTTGTTGGCAGATGTTGTTATCAGAGTATGATATTGAATACCGATCTCAGAAAGCAATCAAAGGTAGTGTCTTGGTTGACCATTTGGCTCACCAACCGATTGAAGATTACCAGTCAGTGCAGTATGATTTTCCTGATGAATAGATCTTGTACTTGAAAATGAAAGATTATGATGAACCATTGCTTGAAGAAGGGCCAAAACCTAGTTCCCGTTGGGGCATGGTATTTGATGGAGCTGTTAATCAGTATGGTAATGGCATTGGGGCAGTGATTATTACTCCTCAAGGCACGCATTTTCCGTTTACAACCAGATCGACTTTCAAGTGTACAAATAATATGGCAGAATATGAAGCTTGCATTATAGGGCTTGAAGAGGCCATTGATCTCGGAATCAAATATTTAGACATCTATGGAGATTCAGCTTTGGTCGTGAATCAAATCAAAGGTGAATGGGAGACGAATCAACCCGGTTTGATACCATATAAAGATTATGCGAGGAGGATTTCAAATTTCTTTACAAAGGTTGAATTTTATCATATCCCTCGAGATGGAAACCGGATGGCAGATGCCCTTGCAACGTTGGCTTCAATGGTTGTGGTAAAATATTGGAATGAGGTTCCCAATTTAACTGTGATGCATCTTGATAGGCCAGCTCATGTGTTCGCCGTTGAAGGGATCAAAGACGAAAAGCCGTGGTATTACGACATCAAGTGTTTCCTCCAAAGTCAGATCTACTCGTCTGGGGCATCTTTGAAAGATCAGAAGACTTTGAGGAGATTAGCTGGCAATTTCTACCTGAATGGTGATGTGTTATACAAGAGAAACTTCTATATGGTTTTGCTCAGATGCGTGGATAAACACGAAGCATACCTGGTGATGACTGAAGTCCATGAAGGTTCCTTTGGTACTCATTTCAATGGACATGCAATGGCAAAGAAGATGTTGCGCGCAGGTTACTATTGATTGACAATGGAATCTGACTGTTGCAAGTTTGTGAAGAAATGCCATAAGTGTCAAATATATGCAGATAAGATTCATGTTCCTCCGACATTGTTGAACGTCATTTCCCCCCATGGCCTTTCTCCATGTGGGGGATTGACATGATTGGTATGATTGAGCCCAAAGCGACGAATGGACATCGTTTCATTTTGGTAGATATTGACTACTTCACAAAATGGGTTGAAGCAGCATCGTATGCGAATGTAACCAAGCAAGTTGTTGTAAGGTTTATCAACAATCATATTATATGCCGATATGGTGTGCTTAGTAGGATCATTACTGATATTGGATCAGACTTGAATACCAATATGGTGGAAGCTCTTTGCAAGGACTTCAAGATTTCACATAATAATTCTTCTCCCTACAGACCTAAGATGAATGGGGTTGTTGAAGCTGCAAACAAGAACATTAATAAGATTATTCAGAAGATGGTTGTAGCGTACAAGGATTGGCATGGGATGCTCCCATTTGCTTTGCACGGGTATCATACATCCATCCGCACTTCAACAAGGGAGACCCCTTTCTCACTTGTTTATGGCATGGAAGTTGTGCTCCCCGTAGAGGTTGAGATCCCATCATTGTGTGTTTTGATGGAAGCCAAGTTGACTGAGGTTGAATGGTGTCAAACCAGGTATGATCAGCTGAATCTAATCGAAGAGAAGAGGTTGACTGCCATGTGTCATGGTCAGTTATACCAATAGAGAATGAAGAAAGCTTTTAATAAGAAGGTCAAGCCTCGTGTGTTTAGAGAAGGTGACCTCGTGCTCAAGAAAATTTTATCTTTCAAACCTGATGCTAGGGGCAAATGGACTCCTAATTATGAAGGCCTATACGTTGTTAAGAGAGCCTTTTCGGGCGGTGCTTTAATACTTACAACTATGGATGGTGAAGAGTTCATGCGTCCTGTGAACGCCGATCCAGTCAAGAAATACTTCACCTAAAAAGAAAAGAACAACTCGCTAAGTTGAAAACCCGAAAGGGTGGCTTAGGCAAAAAAGAGCCTCTCAGTGGATTGAAAACGCGAAAGGGCGGTCCAGGCAAAAATTAGAGACATAAAACAAAAAGAATTATCCCGATAAATTGAGTATCCCACCTTGGGGCAATTTATGCAAAAATTAGGGATTATGGAAAGTAACTGCATCCTGCTGATCTTCCATTTTGAAGGCGTTCTTGAGCACAACCGTCAGTTTTGATTATTTCGTCCCTAGTAGCGGTTAAGAGCACAGTGGATATCAAGAGTTGGTAGAAGGATTATTGATCATTGTATTCAATGTAACCCTTTTCCATGTAAATTACCATTTTTAACTTTGTAAAGATCTATGGAGTCTTGTCATTGACGGACTACCATTCTATTAAATAAAGTTGAGATTTTATCGAATTATTTCTACTCTTATTTAATTCAGCCAAATAGTTTTAAATTTTATTATGATCATTTTGAAAATTAAAATTTTAATCAAAATCATATTTCTTAAACATATAAAAGCATTAATTTTAAGCAATCGATTTCATTTAAAATGAATATCAACAGTGGTTCGAAAGCAGTAAAGCCCTAAGTGTGGAATATTATTGGTTCTCCCCAAGCAGTAGGCGTGATTTCTCTTTCATCCCCGACAACATTGTTCAGCACCCGGTGTTTGTTGATTTCTCTAGGCGGTTAATTCTCCGTTATTTTTAGTTGAGTTGGTGTTTATTCCCCAGTCGTGATTTATATTTGTTCTCCAGCGGAATGCAGACATTTAGTTACAGCGGTTCGTATGGTTCCGACAGGACTTTGGTTTCCCCGCTAGTCGCAATTAGATTCGCTCCCAGTCAGAGCTTCCTCCTGGTTTCTGAGCAGCTATTTGTGTCTATCCCCTGCAGGATTGTCTCCCATTTGATGTGGTGTTGACCTAAAATTCCCCGTAGAATTGGTAACATTTTCCTTAGCAGATTTCCTCCTTCCCCGGCTAGGGTTGAGCCTTTGGGATGTTGATCTCTGTTTTTTCCAGCAGTTGTTTCCATCTTTTGTGGATTGGCCGAGAATTGTATCGATGATTCAAATCTGCGACATCTTTGTATCCTCCGAGATCGTTTTGTCAGCATAATTACCATATATACATATACATACACATATATGCGTTCATATAACGTTATTTTTGCACTTGTTAATTCATTCTTGTAATTCTTATTCTCTGTTATGGTGGTACTTTATCCCCATACAGGTTTGATGTGTCTGTCCTCCTTCAATTGTAGAGTGTCAACCCCCTAAGCAGAAAGATTTTAACCTTTCTTCTTTCCCCACTGAGTTATTTCCTCATGGATGATTACTATTTCAGCTTCCTCCCTAGTTGATTATCTGGATGGAACCACTCCCCTTGAGTTATATCCTCATTGGGCTGAGTTTTGTTTGACCGGTTCTTTCTAGATCTTACCTAGATAAATACTTTTGGTCCCCTAAGAGTTTATTACCCAGTAACTGGTAGTATTCTTATTAGTTAGAAATTTGTTACTTCTTGCCCAATACCCGGAAAAGTAACTCCTTTTTCTCCCCAACAAATTTGTTTTCACGTTTCCCCAGGAAGTATATCCTTGATATGTTCATCCTAACCAGTGACAAATATTTTCTTCCCCTGCTTTGAGTCTATCCTTGATATGTTCATCCTAACCGATGACGAATATTCTCATCTTTGGTATTCTACCCAGTAAAAAGGTAGTTGTAATCTCTATTTTGTTTCCTAGAGAGTTAATCCTTGATATGTTCATCCTAACCGATGACGGGTTTTCTCCTCTTTGCGGTCTTCTGCTTAGTAACCGGTAGTTGTAAATCCTATTTTTCTCTCCTCGAAGTCTATCCTTGATATGTTCATCCTAAACCGGTGACGAATATTCTCTTTGATGGTATTCTATCCAGCATTCGATAGATGTAATTCCTACTTTTTGTTCAGGTGGTTTATCTTTGATATGTTCATCTTAACCGATGACGGGTATCCTCCTTTACATCCCCAGGCAAGTCCATCCTTGATATGTTCATATTAACCGGTGATGAGTTTTCTTTCCTTTGAGCCTATCCTTGATATGTTCACTTTAACCAGTGACAAATATTCTCTCCCTTCGGTCTTCTGCACAGTAACCGGTAGTTGTAAATCCTATTTTCAGCTTTTCCCTAGCAAGTCTATTCTTACCCAGTAACCAGTAATGAATTTACCTCCTGGCGACCCTCAGTGAGTCATCCTTGATATGTTTACCCTAACCAGTAACAGATGTCCTCTCTGTTAGATTTTATTATCCCCTTACCCAGTAACAGGTAGTGGATAATAGATTTCTGCTCCTTCTGTGTTGAAGTTTATTCCTTCCCCAGTTGAGTTGAGTGCGTATTTTCTTAGTGAAATCCTTTTTCCTGCATGGTTCGAGTATTTCAGTTTTATTCTGATCTACCTATTCCCCTGCAGGTATTCCTTTTGTTTCCCGGTTGATTTCTTTCCATTTTCATGGAATTCCTCTAGCCCCCAACAGTTTTTAAGTCATAGCATGGCCTACGCATAACCCTTTATCCCCCATAGTCTCTATCTCCCCAGTGATTTTTTCCTTACGAAATGCATTACACTCCTGCAGACTTTCGGTCTCTTGGATTTCTTTTTCTTTGTTGCAATATTTCCCACAAAGATTTATTTTTACATTCATATCATATGCATCATGAGGTCTCTTAGGGACCAATTTTTTTTCTATATGTTATTATTTAAGCCCATTCTACTGAGTCGATATGAAGATTTTAACCTTCTCCTCCTCAGTTAGAATTTCCTTAAATAGGGGCAGCTGTAAGACCCTAATTTTGACCCTAAGATCCCTCATGCTATTCACATCATATGCATTAGCATTGAGATCACACCTTGGCATCCTTCTCACCCTTTATTCATTGGGTTTGTTATGCGAGAGATCACCAAGCACCATGTGATTGTATTTTGTATTTTATCATTTACTAACTGATGTGTGCTTTTCGCAAGTATACGAACGCGTCAGAGTAATATAAAAGATTGTCGAATCCAAAGAGACCAAGTGTCAATCTATCATTATCTATTGTTATGGTGTTTATCTAAGGTAATCAAACTAGGGGTTTTTAGAGTGTGCAGTGAAAAGTAAACTATTAAATTAAATTCAATTAATAAAGACAGGCTCGAATGTAATTCACATAATCAATTAATAATCCAAGTACTTGCTAATAAAACTACTTATAGGCAGTGTTTCCTACTTTGAAAAGAACCAATTTAACGGGAACTGTCGCTTTCTCGTATTCAGAACCGAGCAGTACTCCCTAATCAAACCCTCTTATTGTCACTTATAAAAAGTCGCGCATTGCGTTAAAGTAGTAAACCTATTTTTAAGAAATATAATATCTTGACTAAGTTGAAAAGTATTTTAACCTGGATTTGTTAACCAAAAGAGGTTCTCACGAACCAGACTCTAAACTTATAAACGCGTCCGAAAATAGTTTTAAAATCACTTTTCTTCTTAAGTTAAAAATTCATAATGAACTAAACAAAGCGCTTTCGCTATATTTGAAATAGTTAAAAACAACTAAGTTTAAAAGGACGTTGGACGACTTTCGATCTTACCCAACGAAAATTAAGTGCGGGAAAACTTAAGTTGAAAGTCAAAATAGCCCTTAAGTGTTTCTACGAACAATTGTACGGATTATCGGTTCAATTACGGTCCTTACATTCTAACCTTTATAGGTGTAGTTAGACATGGTAAAGTAAAGGTGCATTTTAATTTAAATAAAAGTAGTGCGAGTGCGGGAAGTAAATAAAAGTAGTGCGAGTGCGAGAAATAAATAAAAGTAGTGCGAATGCGAGTGTCATACCCCAAAATTTGCCCATTAATATTTTAAGACATTTTTCAGGGCACTCCGACTCATTTTTATGACACTGATCTTAAAGGAACAAAGGCCCAGCTCACGAATGGCCCAATCCAGAAAATGGCCCAAACTGGCCTGCTCGCTAGGCGAGCAATACCTTCGCCTAGCGAACCCCTCGTCATGACACTCGCCCCAGCGAAGCGCCAGATCCAGTAAAGGCTCAAAATAGCTTGCTCGCTAGGCGAGCAATTCCTTCGCCTAGCGAAGCTTGCGAATATCAGAATTTCTGGGCTTCCTTCTGAGCCCATTAGGTCATAGTCAGAGCACTATAAATAGCCAAGCCTTCAGTCACGAAGGGAGAGAAAAAAAACGGAGACGGAAGAACGAAAAAGGACGAAAGGAGAACCCTAGCCAGCAAACCCTGATACTCATTGGAGGCAAACCTGGAAGGAACTCGGCGGCACCAAGTTTAACCTCCGCCCAATTCAATCCAATTTGCCGATTCAAAGTCACAACTCAGCTGCTAACAGGTTTACATTGCTATCATTGTTTTATATTCTTAATTTGCATATGACTTTATGATTAGATTTATGAAATACCTTAAGCTTGGCATGTGAACTTCAGTATATACCATGCATACCTTAAATGATTAATCGTATAATTGCAGTAATAAGATCCATAAGGCATAAAATTGGTTGAGATTGTACTGATATCATATTCAAAAACCAGCAGCGCTCGCTAGCACATCGCTAAGCGAGCCAGTAGCGAGTACTCGCTAGGCCTTCGCTAGGCGAAGCAGGGGCGAACGGGACAGTGGCTGTTTTATTTTTGCTGTTCTATCTTATGTTTGTCTAATCATGAGTTATTATGATTCTGCATCATGTGGTCTGAGTTCATGATTGTTGTGTTTATTTTATGGTGCAACTTTCAATTATATTTTATCTCGATGCTCTAATCCGTGTGTTGAATTGTGTAAAGGTTTACATGTTTCCAAGGAAATGGCCGGCTAGGCATTCCACCTTATGGGTGGGATACCCTTATGGAGATTCAATCTGAATTATTCAATTGGTTTTAATGTATTAATTTTATGGCAAAGATCCACCCTAATGGCTTAATTGTTCTTAATGTATTGGTTTTAATATGAATCTAATTACCTACTTGATGACGGCTACCTAATTAATTGTAAAACTTTGCCTTTAAATAAGTGATCTTGGACCTCTCTTTGTTACCCTACGATTACAGTATTACGGTCATGTCCCGCGAATGTGGGGATACACTTAGCAATGGCCCTTCGATTAAATCATCATAAAATAAATCATAGTCCCTCGGATGTTGCCTTCGAATATATGATTTCGTCCCTCGATGACCCTTCGGTGTAGCCTACAGTTAAATGATGATCGTCCCTTCGAATGCTAAGGTATCCTTACAACTGTTGCCTTCAATGACCTATCGATGACCCTACGACGACCCTTTTACATCCAAAAGGCTAAAATTACTTACTTCTCAATAGTAAGGACAGTTTTGCCCTCATAAGGATAGGAAATGCCCATAACGACCTCAGGAAGGTATAACTCTCAATTACTGGATCATAACCTAAAACATTTTCCACCCCTCACACTTTACACTTTACGAATCCTAGAAAATCACCACTTGGTATACATTCATACTAGAATCATTACCGAGTTATATTTTTCTAAACCATTTTCAAAATCAAACGAGATAAATACTTTGTATACATTCATACGAGAATCATTACAAAGTTAAACTCTCTTTCAAACATTTTTAAGCAATTCACCAACACTTTTTCAGACAAAAAGATAAGTGATCCAGCAATTAAGAGTCCATGGATAACCATGGATACAAAGGGTGCTAATACCTTCCCTTTGTATAATGTACCTCCCGAACCCAAAATCTATTGAGGTCTTTCCTGTTCTTTTCCACCTTTCCTTATTGGATAAAAGAAAAGTCGGTGGCGACTCTTGCTATCCGCGACATTGCGATAAAAAGCAAAATACCCCAAGTCAGTTCACCGTATGACAGAACTGGCGACTCTGCTGGGGATATTTACAAGAGAGGTTACCTTAAAAAACAAGATCACTTATTTAAAATTGTCTGATTTACTTTTAAGGGATTGCTTGGGTATTCTTGAGTGAAAGATCCTACACCCGGATCTAGTGTACCTTAGGTAAGTAGCAATAGATCATCGCGACTATCCGGCATATACTAGAATGGTTAAAATGATGGCTACGGTTAATGTGACACTTTGGATGTCCTGATGTTCCTCATGTTCACTTGAGGAAAAATTTGGCTTCCGCGTGGTGTCATTAAAGCATTAACCAGACCTTTAGAACCCTAATTGACTCATCCTGGCCATTAGAAAGTAGTGAGATAACTGACTTCGGTTCCGACTGGGGTTGGTTGAGACTCGATACTACACTCTTTGAGATTGGACTTTAGGGAAGCTTCGGTCAACCACTTGGTGTTGCACTGAAGTGGACTTAAAGGAAGGTCGGTGATTTGAGATCCTTCTAGAACCCGGTTACTATTCTAGGACAGGTTGAACCAACTAAACTTCAGTGGGGAGGGTACTTACCTATGGAACTCATGCAAGCCTTAAAACCTAGGAATGATGGTTGTGTGACTTGCTTGTGCTTGTTATTTATTTAACCTCATAACATCATAACATTGTACTAACCATTTCAAGGACTTAGGGATTTAACTTTGCTCTGTTTTGTAAGGCTATGGCTCCCAGGAAGACCATCCGGATTAATCTTGTAGCAATCTCTCCTCAACTCAAGAACTTAGTGTCAGAACTTTCCGATCATGCCCAGTTCATCAAGAAACACGGTTCTCTCCTCAATTTGGTTACCACTGGTTTCAAAGAAGATATGATGAGAGTTTTATTCCAGTTCTTCGACCCTAAACATCATTGCTTCACATTCCCAGATTATCAGTTGGTACCTACACAGGAAGAATTCTCCAGACTGCTTGGGATACCTATCCTTGATCAAATACCTTTCAGTGGTTTAGAAAAGGTTCCGAAGTCTGAAGAAGTTGCCGTAGCTTTACACATGACGAAGTCCGGCATCGAAGCTAATTGGGTAACAAGGAGTGGAGTTAAGGGTTTACTTGCCAAATTCCTGACAAATAAGGCCCGGGAATTCTTAAAAGTTATGAATGTCCGTGCTTTCGAAGACATCCTGGCATTGCTAATCTATGGCTTGGTGTTATTCCCTAATCCAGACCAATTCATAGACATGAATGCTATTAAGATATTTCTCACTCATAACCCTATACCTACCTTGCTGGGAGACATTTTGCATTCCCTCCACACTCGTACCATGAAGAAGCAAGGGACTCTCATGTGCTGCATACCTTTGTTGTCTAGGTGGTTTATTTCGCACCTTCCTCAATCGGTCTTGAAGAACGAGCAGAATTTGAAATGGTCTCAAAGGATAATGTCGCTCTCCCACCCAGACATCTGTTGGTGTCCTCAGTTCAAGGAAAATGTTACCATCATTGACCGTTGTGGCGAGTTCCCTAATGTACCACTCCTAGGAATAAGAGGAGGTATCACTTATAACCCCGCTTTAGCCCTGCGTCAATTCGGTTATGCTCGAAGAGATGGTCCACATGAGATAATTATCCAAGGCACTGTGTTTGACCATGACAACGATTCCCAAGGTCTCCGCCAAAGGTTTGTACGAGCTTGGGGCATGATGAAGAGAGGTACGTTAGGACAGAAAAATTCTATTCCTATGGAACCTTATCTCAGATGGGTACGCGCCAGAGCTCGTGAACTTGTCATGCCATATCTTGCAATCGGACCCCAGATTGTCGAACCTGAAGCTGAAGGAGGTGCTCCTCAGATCATTCCTTATCCAGATATGCCTACCAATGTTGAGGAACTAAAGAGATCCTGGATCCAGTTGAGAGAAGAAAGGGATACTTTCGAGACTCAGTTCGTCGCAGAAAGGAAGAAAGTGTTAGAACTTACCAGTCAGCTTAATGAGGAACGAAGACTCAATGCGTATCTTCGCCCAAAAAGAAGTCGCCCCTGGGAGACTTGAGCTTTCATTGTATTTTTATTATTATTCCTTTTGTAACGAACATTGATCAAAGAAATCAGCAATAAACATGTCTCTCTTGTTGGTGATTTACGCAAAGTTAAATTCCAAAAGTCCTTGAAAACATTTCATGCATTGCATAACATAACACTGCATAACAGGTATTCTACAAGTTCAATGTTCTCACGGTCTTCATTGCAAACAGAAAAATGGATCTCGAACAAACTGTCAAAGATCTCCAGACTCAGAATGCTCAATTCAAGGAGATGATGCTAAGCTTATCCAAGGGGCAGGAGGAACTGAAGGCTCTTTTGCTCGAAAAGAAGAAAGACAAGAAAGCTGTGAGTTTCATTAACCCGGGAAGAAGGCGTAAAGGACAGGCCGTAGGAGTCAAGTTTGGAATCCCGAATGGTCCAGAAGAGGGGGCGGAGAATGATTCAGAGGAAGAGAATGCTGATTTCTCCAACCCTGAGGATGACGATGAAGATTATGAAAATGAACAGTATTCTCCAAGAGATGATAAGTACAAGTTGCTGGAAGAACGTATGTTAGCTATGGAGGGTCAGAAGGCGCCCGGTCTGGATTTTGAAAGTTTGGGTCTGGTCTCCGATGTGACCATTCCTCGCAAATTCAAAATCCCCACTTTCACTAAGTACGATGGTGCGTCTTGTCCTCAGATGCATCTGAGAGCTTATGTGAGAAACATTCAGCCGCATACCACTGACAGGAAGCTATGGATCCATTTCTTCCAAGAGAGCCTGTCTGGCACACAGTTGGAATGGTATTATCAACTCGAGAGCTCTGACATCCGCACCTGGACTGATTTAGCAACAGCTTTCTATAAACAGTACCAGTACAACTCTGAACTAGCACCTACCCGGCTACAGTTGCAGAATATGACTATGGGATCTAAAGAAAGCTTTAAAGAATATGCTCAAAAGTGGAGAGATTTGGCTGGCAGAGTCAAACCCCCTATGACTGACAGAGAATTGGTGGACATGTTCATGGGCACACTGACCGGCCCATTCTACAGCCATCTACTGGGAAGTTCTTCATCAGGTTTCACTGAACTTATATTAACAGGTGAACGTGTTGAAAGCGGCATCCGAAGTGGAAAGATACAGGCGGCTACCTCTGCAAGCACCAAGAGGTCCTATCAGGGGAGGAACGAATCAAATGCTGTGTACGGTCAAAAGGGTCGTAACAAGAAAAACCGTGACCACGACATTGGAGCAGTTACGATTGCAGCACCACCATCTCAAAACTTCCAACCCAAACAAGACAGGCCAAGAAGGCAGTTTACCAGGATCAATATGACCTTGGCACAGGCACTGCAGGGAATGCTAAAGGCAAATTTGATCACCCTTAGAGATCCTCCTACGAATCCCAACACTACTTCTTCTCGTTATAACCCTAATGCCAGGTGTGCATATCACTCCGATAGCCCCGGGCATGATACAAACGATTGCTGGTCATTGAAGAATAAGATTCAGGATATGATCGAAGCTGGAGAAATTGAGTTCGAGCCTCTTGAGACTCCTAATGTCATCACTGCTCCTATGCCTAACCATGACAAGACTGTTAATGCTATGGATGACGATTCTCACATTTCCAATGTGGCGGACTTAACATCTCCTCTCCCGATCATAAAGAGGAATTTATTGCAAGCTGGTTTATTTCCAGGTTGTGCTGAAGATTGCAATCTCTGCATACTCCGGCCCGAGGACTGTTTGAAATTGAAGAATGGTATTCAACGGCTGATGGACGATCGTACAGTTCTCTTCGAAAGGATTCCTAAGGCGGAAAACCCTATTGAAGAAATATCTGTGATTGCTAGGTCCAAAGTTCCAGTGAAGATTACCGCTACCAGGGCGCCTGTGAAGATTACTGCTGAGCCCAGGGTTGCTCCCCTAATCATCACTGCACCTGGCCCGATCCCGTATTCCTCAAGCAAAGCTATTCCGTGGAATTATGGCGGTGATGTTTACGTCCATGGCGTGAAGCAAGTGGATAATGCTGCTAATACTAGTGGCATTGTTGGGACTAGTAAAATTACTCGAAGCAGAAGGATCTTCTCTCCAGAAATCTCACCTCCTGTCCTTGAAACTCGAGGAAAGGAACCAGTCAATCCTTCTCAGTCAGAGACACCGGTCGAAGTTACTCCCGAAGATGTTGCCAAACAAGAAATGGAAGAAGTGCTGAAAATCATTCGCAAGAGTGATTTTGATGTTGTAGAACAGTTGGGGCATACCCCGTCTAAGATCTCGATGTTATCCTTGCTGTTATCTTCTGAACCTCATGCCAATGCATTGATAAAATTCTTGAAGACCGCTCATGTACCTCAGGAGACATCTGTCGATCAGTTCGAACATTATGTTGCTCACTTGGCTGTTGACAATGGCCTAGGCTTTTCCGACGCTGATCTAACACCAACAGGAAAGAATCACAATAAAGCCCTGCATATCTCCATTGAGTGTAGGGGAATCACTTTGTCTCATGTGTTGATCGATAATGGCTCTTCCTTGAACGTGCTGCCGACAGCTGTGCTGGATAAGCTGGATTGTAAAAGCATTGAACTGAAACCTAGTGACATTGTGGTACGTGCTTACGATGGTGCGAAGAGTGTTGTCCATGGCGAAGTAGTCCTTCCTATCAAGATAGGACCTCAAGTCTTCAACACTACCTTCCATGTAATGAACATTCGTCCTGCCTATTCCTGCTTACTGGGACGCCCTTGGATTCATGGGGCAGGCGCTGTAGCCTCGTCTCTCCATCAAAAGTTGAGGTATCCCACAAAGGGCAAAATTGTCACCGTGTGTGGAGAAGAAGAGTACATTGTCAGTAGTGTGCATACCTTCAGATACGTCGAGATGGATGGT
This sequence comes from Lathyrus oleraceus, assembly GCF_024323335.1. NCBI lineage: Eukaryota > Viridiplantae > Streptophyta > Magnoliopsida > Fabales > Fabaceae > Lathyrus > Lathyrus oleraceus. The sequence continues at coordinate 180,875,451 of NC_066585.1, forward strand.
GAATTCATTGAGACTCCTTGTCAGTCATTTGAAGTAGTTCCTCCGACCAATCCTGTCCTTAAGCCAACTTCCGGTGTGCCCAAGGTTATTCGGACTCCTCCTGCTATGATTTCCCTGAAGGACGCTCAAGCTGTGGTTGAAGATGGTGGTCGTACTGGCTGGGGTCAATTGATCGACGTACCGTACAAGTCTGACAAATTTGGCCTGGGGTTCAGCTCTGACAAGAGTCAAATTAATGTTGTAGAAGATGCTGACAGCGATTGCGACCTGGATAGCTGGATTTTCCCAACAATTGGTGACGGACTCAATAATTGGAAGGCTGAAGACACTATCCCGATTTCCTTTAGTCAGGAGTAATTGTTATTGTCTATTTTAGTGTCGCAAATTTTTGTTTTTTTTTACAACTGAACTTCTCCAAGCGTTGTGTCTATGCCCGGGGCACAATAGCTAATTTGTTAAGGGTTTTGTCATTTTCATAAGCATATTCATATTCAATAAATCAATGGACTTTTTGCATTCAAATATTGCGCTCTTTGTCTTTTCTGTCATCTTCCAAACAAGTTATGTTTTCTTACACACACTCACATAACGAATTGCAGATCCATACCCACTCTGGATCCTGTTGACAATAGTTCTACTACTGTTCATTATGACTTTTAAAATCCGATCTACCAAGCCGAGGATGGAAGTGAGGAAGATTGTGAAGTACCTGGAGAACTTGCCAGACTCTTACTGCAGGAAGAAAGGACTATACAGCCACACGAGGAGTCAGTTGAGACTGTAAATCTGGGTACTGAAGTAAACAAGAAAGAAGTCAAAATAGGAGCAGGCTTGGAAAACAGTGTCAAGAGAAGGTTGATTCAGATGTTGCATGACTATGTAGAGATTTTTGCTTGGTCTTATGAAGACATGCCAGGACTGGATACCGATATAGTAGTGCATCGACTGCCAACGAGGGAAGAATGTCGTCCTGTTAAGCAAAAGGTTCGTCGCATGCGTCCTGAAATGTCTGAGAAAATCAAAGCCGAGGTGATGAAACAATTTGATGCAGGTTTTCTGGCTGTTACTTCTTATCCTCAATGGGTTGCTAATGTGGTACCAGTGCCAAAGAAGGATGGTAAGGTGCGAATGTGTGTAGATTACCGAGACCTGAATAAAGCGAGTCCCAAGGATGACTTTCCACTCCCGCACATTGATGTTCTGGTAGATAACACCGCTCAACACAAGGTGTTCTCATTCATGGATGGATTCTCAGGTTATAACCAGATTAAGATGGCGCCTGAGGACATGGAGAAAACTACATTTGTGACGCAATGGGGCACGTTCTGTTATAAAGTAATGCCATTTGGTTTAAAGAATGCAGGGGCAACGTACCAGCGTGCTATGGTGGTTTTGTTCCATGATATGATCCATCATGAAATAGAAGTGTATGTGGATGACATGATAGCCAGATCTCATACTGAGGGAGAGCATCTCGATCATTTATACAAACTGTTCGAGAGGTTGAAGAAATACAAGTTGAGGTTGAACCCGAACAAATGCACCTTTGGAGTAAGATCCGGCAAACTCTTGGGCTTTATTGTCAGTGGTAAAGGAATTGAGGTCGACCCGGCCAAGGTGAGAGCTATTCAAGAAATGCCAGTTCCCCGTACAGATAAGGAAGTCAGAGGTTTCTTGGGACGTTTGAATTATATTGCCCGATTTATCTCCCATTTGACCGCCACCTGCAAACCCCTCTTCAAGCTACTGAGGAAAAATCAAGAGATGATATGGAATGAGGAATGTCAAGAAGCTTTTGATAAAATCAAGAAGTATCTTCAAGAACCTCCAATTCTGATGCCACCAGTTGAAGGAAGACCTCTAATCATGTATTTGACCGTGTTAGAAAATTCAATGGGGTGCGTGTTGGGACAACATGACGAGTCTGGTCGAAAAGAGTATGCCATATACTACCTTAGCAAAAAGTTTACCGACTGTGAAACAAGATACTCACTGCTCGAGAGAACTTGCTGTGCTTTGGCCTGGGCTGCTCGCCGACTAAGACAGTATATGTTGAATCATACCACTTTGTTGATTTCTAAGATGGATCCCATCAAATACATATTTGAGAAACCTGCCCTCTCCGGAAGAATAGCAAGATGGCAGATGATTTTAACAGAGTATGATATCCAGTATACTACCCAGAAAGCAATCAAAGGAAGCGTGCTAGCTGATCATTTGGCTCATCAAGCAGTGGACGATTACCAATCTATGAATTTTGAGTTCCCAGATGAGGATGTCATGCTTGTTACTGATTATGAAGAACCTGGACCGGATGAAGGACCCGAGCTAGGATCCCGATGGACTATGGTTTTCGATGGGTCTTCTAATGCATTGGGCAATGGTGTTGGTGTGGTAATCATTTCTCCCGAGGGTTACCATACGCCTTTCACTGCTAGACTATGTTTTCATTGTACCAATAATATGGCTGAGTATGAAGCATGTATTTTGGGACTCAAGGCTGCTATAGACCGACGGGTCAAGTTTTTGAGTGTGTACGGAGACTCAGCATTAGTAATCAGTCAGATCAAAGGAGAATGGGACACTAAGCATCCGAATCTCATCCCTTACCGAGAACGGGTGATGATATTAATCCCATACTTTGAAGAGATTACATTCGAACATATCCCACGAGAAGAGAATCAGTTGGCAGACGCATTAGCTACCATGTCATCTATGTTCAGAGTCAGATGGGACAATGAAGCTCCCAGGATCACCATTGAGCGACTAGATGAACCGGCATACTGTTATGAACTCAACACTGAGGGAGTACGGGAAAAACCTTGGTTCCACGAAGTAAAAAGATATTTAGAAGCTCAGGAATACCCTGAAGGGGCATCCATCAATGACAAAAAATTCCTGAGGAAGTTCTCCGCTAAGTTCTTTCTGAGTAATGGAGTATTATACAAACGTAACCACGATTCGACTTTGCTTCGCTGTGTGGATAAAAAGGAAGCAGAAAAGATTATGGGAGATATGCACGATGGTATTTTTGGGACTCATTCTAATGGACATACGATGGCCAAGAAGATTCTGAGATCAGGGTATTATTGGTCTACCATGGAAGCTGATTGCCACCATCACTCCAGAACCTGTCACAAGTGCCAGATATATGCGGATAAAGTACATGCACCTCCTGCTCCATTGAACGTGTTGACCGCACCTTGGCCCTTTGCAATGTGGGGCATTGATATGATTGGGGAGATTAAACCTACTGCTTCTAATGGACATCGCTTCATCCTTGTCGCTATTGATTACTTTACAAAGTGGGTAGAGGCCGCCTCATTTGCTTCTGTCACCAAGAATGTGGTGGCACGGTTCATCAAGAATAGTCTTATTTGTCGGTATGGTATCCCTGAAAGGATTATCACCGACAATGGTACTAATTTGAACAACAAGATGATTACTGAACTCTGCACGCAGTTCAAAATAAAACACCATAACTCTTCTCCGTACCGGCCAAAGATGAACGGTGCCGTGGAGGCTGCTAATAAGAATATCAAGAAGATCATACAAAAGATGACGGTGACGTACAAAGACTGGCATGAGATGTTACCGTTTGCTCTTCACGGTTATCGCACTTCAGTACGCACTTCGACAGGAGCAACTCCTTTCTCTTTAGTCTACGGAATGGAAGCCGTTTTACCAGTGGAAGTTCAGGTTCCCTCTCTAAGAATCATGAAAGAGGCGGGCCTAGATGAAGATGAATGGATTCAGACTCGACTCGATCAGATAAACTTGATTGATGAGAAGAGACTTGCGGCTGTTTGTCATGGACAGATATATCAGAAACGCATGACCCAGGCATTTAACAAAAGAGTCAAGAGACAGGTGTATCAAATTGGCGACTTGGTGGTAAAGCGCATCACTCTACCACAAGGTGATCCCAGAGGCAAATGGATTCCCACGTACGAAGGGCCGTTTGTAGTTAAGAAAATATTCTCTGGTGGAGCCATGATACTAGCTACAATGGACGGCGAAGACTTCCCGCATCCCGTGAACGCAGACATAGTCAAAAAATACCACGCATAAAAGAGACCTGCTAGGTCGACGTACCTAGGCAAAAGTAAGGGCATCCCGGCGAACCAAAAAGGTTCGGGCAAAAATTAGGGATAAACATAAAAAATGTGCACCCGGCAAGTCGAAAACCTGAAAAGGCGGCTTGGGCAAAAAGGGGTATCCTGGTGGATTGAAAACCTGAAAAGGCGGTCCAGGCAAAAATTAGGGATCAAAGCGTATGACTATGTCCCGTTCTCAGACAGCTTCATCCAAGTTCAAAGGACTGAACAAGCTAATCACTTCTATCCGACAGCAGGAGATGAGAGGCTTGAAGACATAATGGCAGTAGTGGAATTAAAGTCAATAGGACGTTTTCGGCATAGCTTTCTCTTTGTTTTCTTGACAATTTCCTCTTACTAGGATTTTTTTCTCCTTGTACACAAATTGCCTGTTTATAGGCCCTCTTTCGAAATCAATATAATTTTAGTTTCAAAAAAAAAATGCTCTTGTTTTACTTTCTCTGTTTTGTTTGCATAAACGTCCATTGATTTAATTCGAATTAATATATGCATTTGGATATGATCGATGTTTACCAAAAATGCGTGCATAAAATAGAAATAGCGATTACTACTAGACTTCAGGATCGAGGAGAAGGTCTAATCATGCTTTCCAATGAATCCGTTGCTAATCCTATCCCCCAGCAAAGCCAGTCATTCCCAGAAGAGAGTGGCATCACTAGACAAATGGGTCATCTCTTCCACTCCCAGCCAGGCTTCTGTCGAACATTTCTACCATCAGACAGAAATCAAGCATCCCCGGCTAAGAAAGGGTCATCGATACCAGTATCTCCCAACCAGAAGATTGAGATTTATTTTCCCCAGTAGAGTCCTCAGGAAGAACTTTTCAGATGCATAATTCATTCATTACATCATTTCACAACATACGCAAGCATACATTGTTCGCATTTATTTTCGAAAGCATAAAACATCTCATGCATCATGACATGGCATGAAGCTAACTTTATTTTTCAGGTTAATTATTCCCCTGATACAGTCAAAACAAAGGTCCATTCAGACGGACATCCTCATCAATTACGTTCAGGATTCAACTACATCTTTCAGATATACTCCATGTCAACATTCATTCTGACATCCTCCTAACGATGGCATCTATAAGCCCATCCCAGACATTTATTGCAAATACAACATATACAAATACTATCAGATATAGCCTAGCGTACGGTTCATTCTGATTCAGCTCTACATATGACTCTTTCAACTCAGATGCGACCTAACGTACGATCCATTCCGACCTTCAACAACTCCAATACGGTCTAGCATACGACCCAGTTGGACCTTCAAGGCCTCAAATGCTACCTAGCGTACGGTACATTCTGAAGTGTAGTCTGGCGTATGACTACCCCCTTTATCATCAGATGCAGCCTAACGGACGGCTCGTTCTGCTACTCAGAGACGGTCTAGCTTACGACCCGCTTGGATGTTCATCCCCTCAAATGCTACCTAGCGTACGGTACATTCTGAAGAGTAGTCTGGCGTATGACTACCCCCTTCATCACCAGATACGATCTAGCGTACGATCCATTCTGATCCTTTATCCCCAGCAGTATATGACTCATTCGGATTCTTATCTCATTTTGATTCGGCACAGCATATTACTCCTCCAACAATACGGTCTAGCGTACGACCCATTCGGATCTTCATTCCTCAGATACTACCTAGCGTACGGTACATCCCGAGGTGTAGTCTAGTGTAACACCTCAAAATTTGCCCTCTCCTCTCTTGGGACTAGCATTAACATGTTGCATATCATTTTAGGTCATTAGGCATTGCATATTGCATATCATGTGGTTACATTGTGCAAGCCATTCTCCCAAGTCTTGATCAGAAGATGAGGAAGTCGAGTGCAAACCTAGGGTTTATTGACTGATCATTGGCCATCTGAGGATTGGGCTGTGAATTAGGGTTTTATGATTCTCCAAGGATATTGATCTTCATCTTGATTACAATGATACATCATCATCATCATGGTTGGATGTCATCAGGAGATTGAAGAAGATTCCTTGAGATTAGGGTTTTGACCACTGGTCAACCCTAATCAGTTGCATTGGGCCAATCAGGGCATGATCAGGAGATGGGGCTTATGATGGTTATGGGGTTCATTCTTTGGTTATTTTGAGCTTATTGAGGCTAGGGTTTCACCCTTGAGCCATTTCAGTTGGAGATTGGGGCTCAGATTGATCTATGCATTGCCAGATTCATCTATCAGATGAAAAGTCAACTGTGGTCAACTGTACATGATCTGATGGATTTGGAGGTGGAAATGAGTTGGATACACTTCATTCATGTTGGAACAAGTGTTATATGACATCTCAAAGCTTCAGAATGAAGAAAATCAAGTCAGGACAAAAACTGCCAAAAATAGAAAGTGACTTGTAATTGAAGTTTCCAAAAATGGAAAGTTTTTGACCTCAAAGCCACGTGTCCAAAAAGCTTCAAATGAAAACTTGCTCAACATGAAAGTTGTAGATCTTGTTCTCACCTTTCCAAAAAGTCCAAGAACTTGATAATCCCATGTATGGTTGGAAAGTTAGGGCTCAGTGAATTTCAGAAATGACCCATAATCAGGAGGCCATAACTTCCACATGGTTTGTCCAAATTGCAAGTTCTTTATATGCACAAACTCCATTTGACATGTACTTTCATGGTGCATAATTGGATTTTTCCAAAAGTGGTCAATGCAAAAAGTCAATTTTCAACTGGACAGTTAAATTGGACTAGGGGCAAAATTGTCCAACTTTCAAAATAATTGGAATTTTTGAGTGGGGATTTTTGCAACACTTTCCAAATGGTATTTAAAATTTGTTGGAATCATCACTTCATGCATAGGCCTTGTAATTTGAGAATTGGTTTGAAAAATGAAATGGCAAAATTGGACATAAACCATCCATATGGTGATTTTGCAAATTACACAACCAATGAGGGTGAGACAAGTTTCAACAGCTCACACATGGAATTTGGAAGGTGTGTGAGCTGTCAAACAGGTGGCATTGAGTTGTCCTATGAAATTCCACTTTTGCCCTCACTTTGAAAGTTAACCATTTCACTTAACAATTCCAATTAGCTAATGATGATGATTAAGCTTGGTTTAAACACACATATATATTCTTAATCACTCCCTAAACATAACAGAGAATCATTTTCACCACAATTCAGATCTGAAACCTTTCCAAATTCTCTCAAACCCTCAAGAACACCAAATCTTCAAATTCATCAATCTTCACCAATCGTGGATCAATTTGCGAATTTATTTTTGCATTCATCTTGCCTCAACCTCTACTCCATCTGTTTTCGTGTTCCATCATCCAAAACCGTGCCAATTGCAACTGTCCACGTGAAGCATCTCCCATGGTGAATCGAGTTCTTGAGCATTAGAAGCGATATCAAGTGAATCCAAGCGTTCTACTCACCTTCCACCAGCGTATGCTGCATCTGTTTGAGGTTGATTCGCACAAAGAACCGCTCGATTATCACTGCCATAACAGGTACCTTCGAATTTCGATCATCATGATTTGCTTCATGCTTATGTGCGTTTGAAAGAGCTTGCTACGTAGAGTGTAGTGGTGTGCTTGGTTTGTGGAATAGTGACCTGTAGCGCGCGAAATCTAGATTCAAAGTTTTAATGTCAAACCCTAGCTCGCGCGATTCGTTCGATTTAGGAACTTTTAGCCAAGAATAAGTTGATATTCGTGATCCTTAGGCTCAGACGGTTCTAACGGTTATTTGTTTGCTCGTTTTGGTGATGATTTGAGAAACTCGTGTTCTTGGATGTTCTTGAATTTTCTGGACTGAAGAAGATGATATTCATGTATTTGATCTTGTTTTTCATTCAAATTTTTGAATTCTATGTTTACCGCTCCCGCCATGCAGTATTTACCATTATGCCATTGTTCATTTAATTAAATTTGATTTAATTCTAAAAATCATTAACACATGAAAAAATTCATAGAAAATTATAGAAAATTCAGAAAAATATGGGGATTGTTTCTTTGACTTTGTTGTTGACTCTAGAATATTTTTGACCTATTGGTCAAAGTTGTGCATGGTATATTTTTGGATGGACTTAGGTTTGTTTCACATGTGTGACATTTTGATACACTTTACCATTTTAATTGTGAAATTCTCATAATGTAAAATAAATTCTTGACAATTTTTGTGATGATTGTTGACTGGCTGATGTTCATTTATATGTAAATTTCATGAGTTTTTGATACCTGGCCATGGAGTTATGAATTTTAGAACTTAGGTGTGACAATTTGTGTCACACCTCTTGATGTCAACTTGCTGGATTTAATTGAGTGGGCTATACTTGTTAGAATGAAATGAAATTTTTCATGATGAATCATTAACATGTTGAGATGTTGTATGAATTTTTGTGGAATTTTACATTGCATTTTCAAATTGATTGTGATTTTTCATCTCTGTTGGTCAAATATGCAAGTCCATGTGGTACATGTTTGTAATTTTGATGTGAAATGCTCATATGGTATTGGATAATCATGAAATTTGGCATGCTTGTAATAGACACATTGTGTGACATCCCTGTTTTGGTCTCATCCATTTCTTTTTTGTTTTCATTGAGTTATGAATTTTTGAAGTGAGTTCATGTATTGATGTTGTGATTTGGAGCCTATAATTGTGTCTGTTTTTGTTGATTTTCATTGACATGGTTCTATTTGCCCAATTAAGCTCAAATTTGACATGGTAGACCTTGAATATCCCCTGTTTATGTGTAAATTATTTGAGAATTTTTGAAGTTGTTTTGGTGTGGATTTGAATGCAATAGTTCTGTTTGCATGTTTGGTGCTTCACTTGAACCAATGTGGATTGTTTTGTGCATAACATGAGCATGATGAATGATATAAACATGAGACCAATGGTGTTTGCTCTTGTTTGATATTAATTTGACTTTGGTTGGTGAATACCTTGCTGTTTAGGAATTTTTCTTGCCTTTGGACCCTAGGCTTAGCCTAGTCGTCTTGTTGCTAATATTTGCTTGATTTTTCAGGATCAAAAGCATAATGCACATGGAGAATGAATCAAGTTAAATGCAATTGATGTTGTTTGATGTTTGTACACTAACATAACATTGTTTTGTAGGTTGTGAAGTTTGGGATTGAGCTTTGAGCTTGCTTTGTTGTGCATTGATCTGTATAGATTAATTGGTTGATACTTGCTGTTTAGTTTTGTCTGTCTGAGTACTAACTGTGTTTGACTGTTTCCAGGTACTTTTAGTTGCTCAGTTCCTTGTGAACTTTTGCTTTGCTTTGCTTAAGCAACTTGCATTGAGGTATAACTTCCTAACTTCATGTAGTCTAGAGACCCGGCTGTTACCGGGCCGGGCAAATAAATGTCTGAAGTCCTCCTTAAGAGGCGATGATTGTGATTGTTTAATTTTGTGCCTAAGCAGGTAAAGTCCTTAATCAAGGCAATTGGTGGAAGTTAGGGATAAGCAATCTATCCCCCACTATTCTGTGAGTCTTCTCCTTGCTCCCATTACATGGTTGTAGCATGGAGATCACAAGCCCAAGATCTTGTGCAGTGCACATTGTGTCAGAGTCTCTGAGTATAGAAGGGTTCCCCCATTCTGGACCCATGCTCATTTGTCAGAAGCTCTCCCTGGTTAGGGATAAGAGCTGTGAGGTCTGATCCTCACTTCACCTCTCATCTGCTTCACCTTAGCCTCGTAATGGCAAGGTTAAGAGCAAACCCAGCCCGTACAGACGACTCGCTTCGGCAGTCAAACCTATTGTGTGAGCCACTTGTTTGGTTATAGTGCGTGCTGTGTGGATATCTGTTTGAGATGCTTGTTCTCATTTGATGTATGCTTATATTCTGTATGCTTGTGTGCTTGCTTCTTTCCTGGTTAGGATAGGCTTGCTTATGCAAGTAGGATAGAAAACCGAACTTAGGGTGAACGATGCATGACAACACTAGGCTCGAGTCCAGCTCCCTAGTAGTGTGTCTTTCCCTGGTTTCTGGTTAGCAATTCAGTCCCTTTCAGGGGAACTACATCGCCCTGATCCTCGTTCCAGACGAGGTATGTAGGCAGGTGGTCGTGCGAGACCACTCCGGGCAACCTTTTTCTTTTTTGCGTGTGTTTACTTGTTGTCTGATTGTGTTTTGGCTCGGATGCCGACGTAAGCCCAGTGATTGGCAGTCGGGATCCACGTTTGCCCTTTTGAGTGTGTTTTGGTTCGGATGCCGACGTAATTCCATTCAGTGGTTGTCGGGCTCCATGTTTGCCACTCTTGTTTGTTTGTATGTTCTGTGTTGTTTGGCGTGCGTAAGCCGAACTACATTGGCTCTGATTCTTGTTCCAGACAAGATATGTAGGCATAAGGTGCGATACCTTATCGAGCTCGTTCCTCTTAACCCCACCTGCGTTCCCTTGTGTGTGTGTGTGATGTTTAGCAACCTTTTCTTTATTCTAGGACGTGGATCCCGTCGAGTACGACGGACGTGAGGGGTGCTAATACCTTCCCCTTGCGTAACCGACTCCCTTACCCTTTCTCTTTGGTCGCGAGACCATGTTCTTTCCAGGTTTTTCTGAGCGTTTCCTTTCCCTATTTTGGGATAAATAACGCGCAGTGGCGGCTCTGTGTGTGTTTTGTTTTTAGCTCGCCGGTTGATTTTTCGCAGGATGCGACAGCTGGCGACTCTGCTGGGGAGATACCGATGTAGACCTATGCTGGTCCATCGTCCCTAAGCGAGTCTCTCCTAGCGTTCTAGGATTAGTTTAGGTTGCTTGTTGTGTGTTATTTATTGCATTTATTATTCTAACCACTGTGTATATATTTGCATTAATGTCTGCATGCATCATACTATCATGTTGTTGCCGTCCTCTGTGCAGGTGGTTCCCTCTGTTTGGGGTGGGTGTTCTGAGTGGGGCTAAAACCCAGGCCCGAGTATACACCTAGGACTAGTGTGGTCTCACGTTCCTCAATTGCTAAATCAGCATATTGTTGCAACGTGACATGCCACAAGCCGGACGAGGTTCATCTGATAGTGCTTTCCATTGTGGAATATTCCACTTTGGTTGAGTTACTTCATTTGAGTTGTTGACTCTGGTGACCGATCATTTCCCGGATCTTTGGTTTAGACGATCTCAGGAGAGCTACAATGGCACACCCGAAAGGGCAAACCCATTGAGTATCTTTGCCCGATTGTCGAGACTATTATCCGCTTTAGGATGACCTGTTTAGAATTTACCTGTGAGGGGAGGGTGATTCTTTCAGATGCATGTTCTGTTGGTGACTCAGATGGTGACTAATTGTTCCGTGGATCAGAGTCCTATTTATAAGTCGGATTTATGGCCGTTTATTTCTGAGACGCCGGAGTGCTGTCCGTGATTTATCAGTGGGGATCCATTTATTTCAGGATTCCCCGGGCCGAGATATTTATCAGTGGGGATCTGTTTATTTCAGGATTCCCCGGGCCGATTCAGATGATGATGGGTATCTGCTCAGAGATTGGTGATGGTGATGATGATGATGTATCTGTCTTCCGTTTATTTAGGAACCCGTGGGCCAGATTGGTGGTTACATATTCCCTCAGATGGTAATGATCAGTCCAGAGGCCAGATTCAGTACAGAGGATCAGATGACTTGGAGGATGGCACAGTGCATTGCATTCATACATCATTCTCATTTTGCATTCATCTGCATCAAACTCACGTCTAGCCATATGGGGAGTATTATTGATTGAGAATCTGGTTGAGAGACATCTTGAATTTCAGAATGTGGATGTCAAAATGTTATCTGTCTCGATGAAACCAAGATCAAAAGACAGAAGCTTCCTCATATGGATAGACGTTGCATTCATGCATATTAACCTGTTTGCTGTTTTGCAGGAATCATTGCTCGCGCTCGAAGAACGGTACCTTTGCACTCAACCCGTCCTCACAGATACTTCACCAGACGCAATACTCCTCGACTGATGGATCTCCCAAGTACTGATCTCATCGAGCTGAAGGACAAGATGACTGAGCTGATCAACATCATGCAGGGTTTTGCAGTTGATCAGAAAGCTTTGGCTGACAAAGTTGAAAAGCTCGAGCGGGCTTCAGCTGCTAACAGTGTTGTTAACCTGGATGGTGTCTCCAACCAAGGGCTGGGGTTTCGAGATGGTGGAAAGAGGACAACCATTGGTGTGGTGAATAATGCTGGTTGTAGCACCTCAAATTTGCACCTACCATTATACATACATTTTCATATTAGGTCATGGCATATCATGATCCATTGCATAGCATTTGCATTGTTCCCAGTTGCCTCAAGAGCAAGCAATCAAGAATTAGGTCAAACTGATCTCCTGATCAGTCAACCAAGCAAGCAAAGGAATTTCTCATTGAATCAAGGCCCTAGGGTTTGTGCAACAAGTTCACATGGCTTGAAGGTCTATTTGAAGTATTTTGGTCAAGGGTTAAGGGCTCAGAGGTCAGCAGTTCATGCCCAGACAGTAAAAAACCCTAAAAAAGTCAACTGTCAGTCAAAGCAATGGATGGTGGTCATTCTTGTGGGATTTGGGCACCATGGTCAATAATCAAGAGTTCATACAACTTGGGACATCATTTGAAGTCAAGTTCTCAAGGAATTAGGGTTTGGAATTCATCAGTCAATGCATAATCAGACAAAAACCCTAAAAGTCAACTGTTGGTCAACTGTCTGTTTAATCAGTGATTGGATGATTGGAATTGGTTTGTGAGAGTTCATTCATGTCCAAATAGTCATCATACATCATGCCAAACACCATCATGGAAGAATTTGAAGCCTGATCAAAATTTCCCAAAATGGAAACTGGGCCTGTAACTGAAAACTGCCATAAATGGAAAGTCTTGATCCTCAAACTTACATCATGATACAAGCCTCAAATGAATTTTTGCCCAACATGAAAGTTGAAGATCTTGTTCTCCCATTTCCAAAAAGTCCTAGAACTCTCAATTCCCATGTATGGTTGGCAAGTTATGATCGAATCGATTTTAGAAAATCTTGAACTTCAAAGGGCCATATCTCCCAAACCGTTTGGCCAAATTTGGTGGGGTTTTTTCCTACAAACCACATTTTTCATCCCCTTTCCAAAAATATAAATTTCATGAGCCCAAACCTTACCAATCAAAATGGCATTTTTGGACCTTTTTCATTTAAATTCAAAGTTTGACCAAGAGTTGACTTTTTGACTCAAACATTTTTTCAGCATTTGGCCAATTGGGACAGCTCATAAATGTCATTTAGAAGGTGTTTGCAAGGTCAAATTATGCAGAACATATGAATCTTGTTTGGTTGCTTGAATTGTAAGAAAAGTACCATTGCACCATGCTTGTCCTTGCTTTCCACAACCATGCTTTGTACCAGCATCATTATGCAGCATTCTTGACCATTTTTTCTGTCATGATGAGCCTCATTGTGCAGCCATACCCCAATAGTACCTATGGCCATGTTTGCTCACTTGGATCTTGGAAGAAAAGTACAAAATAACCACACCCTCCACACTTTACCTTGTACTATGGCAGCAGAAAATTAGGGATGCACAATGCCCTCACCTTGCTATTTGCTGTCCACACAAGAAGAACAACCATACCTCTTGCAACTTGGCCTTGTACCACATTACATTGCAGATTTTGGCCCATGATTTTCTGTCAAAAACCAAACAGTAGCAGCATGGTTTTCCTTCTCCTCTTTTTTCCTGTCATGAGCACCATACTGCAGAAAAAGAAGAACACCTTGGCAAATGCTTAAAAACCTAACCTGGCCTTGTACTGTCCAGCAGGCATTGTACATTTTTCTGTCCTTTTGAAATTCAATTGAAGCAACCACAAACCCTTGGCAAATGCAAAAACCATACCATGCTATATTGAGGGCAGCAGAAAAGACTTGGACATTTTTTTTTTTTTTTTACACTTACTGTCACTAGTAGCAGCAATAGGGGCATCCAACCAGAAAATCCTTGGCCATTTTTCTTCTCACACCTGTCATGAAAAACTGCAGCAGCATAGTCCAACTTGGCTTGGCAATCAAAATACCTGAGTCACTTGCATTTGCCACCAAAAAAACAACAGCCAATAGCAGGTTTTGAAAAGGGGATTTTTTCTGTCAAACACAAACCAACTGCCATCTTGCACTCCAACTTCCTCTATCCAAGACCAATGAACTAAGTTTGGTTTGCCAACATAAGACAGCAAATTGAAGCACCCCTTCTTTTTCCTGTTATGAGAAAAACATATAGCAACAGCAGCAGACCAAGAAGAAACCCCTCCCCACTTGCAAGACTCACCATGAACCAAACATAACTTGGCCTTGGCATCTCATTCACCCTGTCCAAACTCAAGCATTTCAAAAAACCTGTCTGCAGCAAGAACAACCCCTGGCCTTTTGCTTCCAAAACCTGCAGCATCCAATCACAACCAACTCATACATACACAAATACTCATTCTCCATAAAGCCCTCCCTACACTTTCCAAGACAAATTCAAAATCACTTGGCCTTGCATTTTTCCTGTCAAAACCTTGTCCACCCCAACCAACTTGCCCTCACCTTGCTTCTTCTGCCATAAACAAAAGCTTCCAACCAAAACCTTGCCTTGCCTGGTATTTTTCTGCCACACCTTAAAAACCCTAGCAGCACACCAAAACAACCTTCACTCATTCCCTCATTCTCAACCTTGCCTTGCTCTTGGCATTCTTGAATTTTTCTGTCCAATTTCTACAGCAACCACAAGACCATAGACAATCATCTTCACTCTTTGGCCAACCATACCCTAACCTGGCTTGGCATTTTTCTGTCCAGAAAACCTGTCCAAAACAAAAAGCTGCCTGAGCCTTTGTTTTGCATCTCAAAACTATTCACCACAAAACCCTTGGCCACTTTACACTTTTCCTGTCATCAAAACCAGGACAGTTGCAGCAAGGGCATCACACAAAAACCATTACTTTGGCCATGTCCAAAACACCCCTGTCATGAAACCAGTAGCAAGGCATGGCATAACATCTGCAACCAACCATCACATAACATTGCAGCCAACATAATAGCATCACCAACCATTTTTGGCCTAGGCAAGTTGAGAAGGCATTCTCATTTTGAAAACCACTGTGCTTGGCATTTCTATTGCAGCCACACAAAGCACATTGCTACAAAGGGACAAAACCTGCCTTGCATAAACAATGGGAAGGAGCAGATTGGTTCACAACATCCAATTTTGAAACCATTTCATCAATCTACACAAGCCATGACAGTCCATGATCTAGGCACTTCCAAGATGTCTTGAGCCATACCATCACCATTACCCATCATTGGCAAGCTGAAGGCTCATCTGTTTTGGCAAGGCATCACAAAACGACACCAAGAACACAAACTCCCCTTCAAAAAAGGTATGGATTCGACCCTCCCATTTTCCCAAATTGAGACATGTTTTGAATAGATCTTTCAATGCTGAGTACCATGATGCTTTCCCTTTTTGAAATGATTGCTTATACATGAAGATATGTTGAGATAAAGTTAGGTGCTTGGAAATGTTTCTTGTGATTTCTTGCTGTGCAGTTCGAATTATTGAAATTAGGGTTTGGATTGTTATTGTATGTTGATTGATGATTACAGTGGTATGCTTAATTGACACTTTGGGGAAGAATTGAGAAATCACGATTTTTTGATAAGAACCCTAATCCCAAATTTGCCCAGATTTTGGTCCATTTTCGTGTGCATGACTTTTCTCCCTCCAGCCAATCAAAACATTTCATTTTCTGGACCAAAACACGGTCGTTTTGATAAGTGACTGGGTTATTTACCAAAATGCCATTTTCTCCATATAAATTCAATTAATTTCTTCAATAATTTCATCAATCTTCCAAAATTCACAACTTGCTCATTTTTGATCCAAATTGAATGGGATTTTTTGTGTTGTGTTCATCATGATCTCTACTTTTTTATCATTATTTTTCCAGAATTTTTGGATGGATGGTTTTTAAATGGCCTTAGGGTTTGTGACATGTGACCAAATTTTGTACACTTTGCCAAATCAATTGTGAAATGATGAGAATGTATCCAATGGCTCCCAAATTTTTTGTGCTCAAACTAGACACATTCATGTTGATTTTGGTATAAAGTTTGTGAATTTATCATTTATGGTTTGCTGGTTATGATTTTTTGAAGTCATGTGTTACATTTGGTGCCATACCATGATCATGCATTTTCCCTAATTTTGTTCACATGCTTCCTTACATCCAAATGACCCCAAATTTTGCAGGAACTTACTCTTGTATGTCTAGTTGACTTGTGAATTTTCTTGGATTTAATTGAACTATTTTCCATTTGTTTGAGATTTTTCCTCCCTGCCTAGTCAAATGTTGACTTTGTGTGACACATGTTCCCATTTCATTTGTGAAATTCTCATACTTTATTAGATGGACATGAAATTTTACATGAGATAACTAGACATCCTCATCTTTGCCATGGTTTTGATCCCATTCATTTATCATACACCATTCTTGATTTATGATTTTTCTAAGTTGATACATGTTTGGTTGACTTCTTTGAGCATGCTTGAATTTGGTTTGACTTCATGATTTTCATTGACTGCCTTCCTCTCATCCAAATGGGATGAAATTTGACATGCTTACCCTGCTATGTGTTAGGTTTGATCATGATTTATTTGGTGATTTTTGGAAAATGTTTAGATTGCTTTTGAATTAAGTCTTGCTGTTGACTTCTATGAGCTTTTGTTTGTCACACTTTGACCTAATTTGTTCATGAAATGATGATAGTGATTGGTATGAATGTGAACCCAATTGGTTTTGTTTCCTAATTGTTTGAACATGATTTTGGATACTTACCCCTTGCTGTTTGGACTTTCTCATTCATTTATGACCCTAGGCTTGCCCTAGTGGTCCTGTTACTCATCTTTGAGTTTATGATTTCAGGTTGACCATCAAATGGCCATTAAGACCAATTCTTTTGATTGAGCTTACTCAAGTATCATTGTCTAACCTCTTCGTTTTGTAGGTGGCTTGGCTCACATGCCTTAAGCCTTGTGCCTTACACATCCATGTGCCCCCCAATTAACTGTTGGTGTCTGTTTCTGTTTGCTTTGTTTGAAGTTGTACACTAACATCTGCTTGACTGTTTCAGGTGCTTTAGTTGCTTAGTTCCTTGTGAACTTTTTGCTTTGCTTTGCTTGTATAAGCAATTTGCATTGAGGTATGTCTCTTTTACTTCATGTAGTCTGGAAGACCTGGCCTGTTACTTGGCCAGGCAACCGTCTGAAGCCCTCCTTAAGAGGCAATGTTTGTGGATGTTTACTTTTGTCCTTGCATAGAGTCAAAGTCCTCCTAAGTGAAGAGGCAATTGGTGGAAGGTAGGGATATGCAATCTATCCCCCACTATTCAGTGTGTCATCCGCTTTGCTCACACCACTGTGATGATGCATTGCAGATACAAACCCAAGATCTTGTACAATTGTACAGTGGAGTCAGTTTTAATGTGTAGAAGGGTTCCCACTTTCTGAACCCACACATTCTTGTCTTGAGCTCTCCCTGGCCAGGGATAAGAGCTGTGAAGTCTTATCTTCACTCACCTTTCATCTGCTTCACCTTAGCCCCTCAATGGCAAGGTTAAGAGCATACTCACCCAGTTCCAGAGGTTTGTTTGTCGAGGTTGATATGACCCCTTGACTAAAACCTAACCCTTGTTTGAGCCACTTGCTTGTGTATAGTGTGTGCTATCTGTGCTTGTAGGATTGTTTGACTTGCTTCCTGTGCAGGTTAGGATAGTTTGATTTGCCTCCTGTGCAAGTAGGTTTTACTTGGCTTGCTCCCTGTGCAAGTTAAGTGTGTGTGTGGCTTGCTTCCTGTGTGAGCCATACTTAGGATAGGTTGGCCCTTGTGCCATTTAGCTAGAAACCATAACTTAGGGTTGATTTTGCATGACAACACCTAGGCTCGAGTCGTAGTCTCCCTAGAGTTGTGTCTCCCTCTGTTATCTGGTTAGGCTAGTCCTTTATCCCTGCGTAGGGGAACTACATCGCCCTGATCTTCACACCAGATGAAGTATGTAGGCAGGAGATTGAGCTGATCTCTCCGGGCGCCCTTTTTCTTTTTTGTGTGTGTTATTTGACAGTTATAGGCTGAGTCCCCGACTCCCTATTAACTTGTTGTGTTGTTGTGTGCTTGGAAGCCGATGTAAGTCCATCGAGTGGCATTTGGGTTCCAGTGTGCGTGTGTTTAGGTTCGGATGCTGATGTAAGTCCATCGATTGGCATTCAGGCTCCACGTTTGCCTTTGTCTTTTCGTTTGTGTGCGTGTCAGCCGAGCTACGAATGCTCTGATTCTTCTTCGTCCAAGAAGATACGTATGCATAGGATGCGATACCCTAGCGAGCATGTGTCGTTTCCCTAGTCCGAACTACTTCGACTCTGATGTCTATGCCTGATAGACTAAGTAGGCCCAGGATACGATATCCTGCCGAGTCAGTTTCAGTCAGTCTCTTGCGTTTCTTTCAGCCAGTGTGTGTGAGTATTTGAGCAGTGTTTAGCAACCAATTTTCCTTTCTATTGTGCGTGGATCCCGTAGAGTACTACGGATGCGTAGGGGTGCTAATACCTTCCCTTCGCATAACCGACTCCCGAACCCATACTCTTTGGTCGCGAGACCATGTTCTTTCCTAGGTTTACTCTGAGCGTTTCCTTTCCCTCTTTTGGGATAAATAACGCACGGTGGCGGCTCTGTTGTTCTTTCTTTTCCCGCCGGTTTTTCGCGCGATGCGACAGCTGGCGACTCTGCTGGGGATATAGAGAAGTTGACCTATGCTGGTCCATCTTCCCTAAGCGAGTCTCTCCTAGCGCTCTCTAGGTTAGGGTTTTGGTTGCTTTGTGCTGTGTTTATTTATTGCATTCATTATTTACTGTTTGCATCCATTGTCTATTGTTTGCATTTATGTTTGCATTAATGTTTGCATTTATTCATCTGTTCACCTGGCTGGTTGTTTGTTTCTCTCTGTGTGGGTGGGAGTTCCATGAGGTAAAAGGTCCAATACCCAGACCATGAGTGCAATCTAGGACACCTAGGAATAGAGTGATTCATGGGAAGCGGGTGGTATGGCGCCACTTAGCAGAACATTGATATCACGAGCAGTTCAGACCCTGGTGGGATGCTGTCGTTGCATACTTCGGGTGTGTATATGACAGTATTCTGCGAAAGGTTATTTATGCTGCGTTTCTCTCAAAGCTTTACCCTGGCCTAGACTACACCCGTGAGTGGGGAAGGGTTATTCATTACAGGTACCGTTGGTGACTCGGTTCTGTTGGTGACTTGGTTCTGATGGTGACTTTGTGTTCAGACAGTGTTCAGTTGACCTTAAGTTGGATTTATGTTCTGATTTTGACTGAAGCTTCGACCTAGTGATCAAAGATTGCACAACCAGCCAGTCCGGTCTGCATCATGTGCATCATAGCATATTTATTTTTCAAAAGAAACGCAATAAAAAAAAATCAATCAAAAAAAAAAAAGAAAAAAAAAAGAAGAAAAAAACTAATCTCTGCATGCATATCGTTTCTCAGGTACATTCCTGAGCTTGTCTACTGATAGAGATGGCAACAGTCCCAGAGTTGAAGCGGAAGACCTGTTCCTACAGTTTCCACCGTGAGCCGTTGACTCCGCTAGTTGAGTTGGGTAGCCTCGTGACAGACGATCGACTGAAGAGTTTTGTTGGGCGGTATGGAGATATCTTGACAGTATTGAAGACGGTAGTGGATCCAGTGCCTCTGCAGACGCTTCTTCAGTTCTACGATCCAGAGCTCAGATGCTTCACTTTCCAAGATTACCAGTTAGCACCTACTCTCGAGGAGTATTCTATCCTGTTAGGTATCCCTATTCAGCATCAGACTCCCTTCTTGGACGTTCCAAAGGAGGTCGACTTCAGATTGATTGCCAGAGCTCTCCGGTTGAGTGTTGAGGAGGTCGGTAAGAATTGGAAGCCCTGTGGGGAAGTTGTGGGTCTGCCGTTGAAGTTCCTTCTGAGAGTTGCTAGAGATGAAGCCGAGAAGGGGAATTGGGAAGTTTTTCACGCGCAGCTTGCCACCATGATCTATGGGATTGTCCTATTTCCTAGTATGCCAAATTTTGTTGACCATGCAGCTATCAGTATCTTCATTGGAAGGAATCCAGTCCCTACCCTTCTAGCTGATACTTACTATGCCATCCACAGTAGGCATGGTAAGGGTGGAGCCATCAGGTGCTGCTTACCTCTTCTGTTCAAATGGTTCATGTCTCTTCTGCCAGCTAGTGGACCATTTGTAGATACCCAGAGCACTCTTAAGTGGACTCAGAGGGTCATGTCACTCACCTCCTATGACATCAGATGGCAGTCGTACCGGATGGATGTGAAGGATGTCATTATGAGCTGTGGAGGATTCCGTAATGTGCCACTCGTAGGGACTAAGGGTTGCATCAATTACAACCCGGTTCTTTCTCTTCGCCAGTTAGGGTTTGTGATGAAGGGAAGACCACTTGAGGCTGAGGTATCTGAAAGTGTGTATTTTGAGAAGCAGAGTGACCCTGTTAGATTGGAGCAGGTAGGGAGAGCTTGGAAGTCTATTGGTGTGAAGGATGGATCCGTCTTAGGGAAGAAATTTGCCATAGCCATGCCTGATTACACTGATTGGGTCAAGAAGAGAGTGGAAAATTTGTTGCTACCCTACGATAGGATGGAGCCGTTGCAGGAGCAACCACCCTTGATCCTTGCTGATAGTGTACCTGCTGAGCACTATAAGCAAGCCCTGATGGAGAATCGTCGTTTGAGAGAGAAGGAGCAAGACACCCATATGGAGCTGTACAAAGCCAAAGCTGATAAGCTGCACTTGGCCCATCAACTCAGGGAGGTGCAAGGAGAGGATGCTAGCAGAGCAAGAGGTAAGAAGAGGTCATATGAGGAGATGGAGTCTATGTTAGATGCGGAGCATAGGGAATGTCTGAGGCTGCAGAGAGCAGAAGCCAGTTATCAGAAGAAGATCAGAGACTTGGAGAAGCAACTCAGAGATAAAGACATCCAGTTGAAGAAGGAAGTAGACTTGAGACAGGCATCAGAGGACCGCCTTGGAGGAGAAGTCTTGGAGCTGAGAAGACAGTTGAAAGAGAAGATCACTCCTTTACCAGACTGTGCAGAATGCTCACTGTTGATCGACCAGTGCCATTACCTGAAGACCCTCATTCCGGAAGACCGTCTGTCTTAGTTTGTATCTCTGATTGTATTTTGTTGAGAATCACCTCCAGGCTTGTTGGATGGGATTCATTTGCGTGTAAGCCGTCTCTTGGATCTTTTGTTGAGAATCACCTCCAGGCTTGTTGGCTAGGATTCTTTTTCTTTGTACGTTGTTTATTCAGATATTCTGTTGACATTGGTTGTATGCCTTTATACCCTCATGTATATATGAGGATATCAGCATTTCCTTGTATCTGTTTGTTCTCTTGTTGCTGCAGGTTGCCATCTTTTCAGGATGGGTCAGGCTCTTTGAATGCCTGAGAAATGAGCATATCATGTGCATCATACGCATCATTAGCATCATACTCATTTCATTTTGCATAACAGGTGTTCTTGATCGTGACTTCTCACTCTTGGTTCCTGTTCAGGCAGGATAGCTGATCAACGTCCGCACCGCTACTCAACAAGACTGAATCAACAGAGAAGTATGGATCAATTTCAAGCTGAGTTGGCTGAGATGAAGGCTAGCATGGCCCAGTTTATGAATATGATGCAAGGGGTTGCGCAAGGTCAAGAAGAACTTCGAACTATGGTTCAGAGACAAGAGGCTGCAAATCCACCGGTCAATCATGCTCCGCCAGAGGGAGGCCCAGTCGATGATAACAATATTGCTGCTGCTGTACCCGTCAACAACTATGCTGTAGGTGACGAGTTGGGGGGTATTCGAATCAACGGTCAACCTATTGTTCCAGATGCTGCTAATGCCAGAACAGTCCGTGCTCCGGCCCGTAATCCTGTCCCGATTGTTGACAGACAAGAGGATATGTTCTCTCTGCTCAGTGAAGACGAAGACGTTCTGGGAAGGGTTAATGAGAGAGACCGCAAAGTTGAGGCTCTTGCTGAAAAGATCCGTGCTATGGAAAGTCAGAATTCCCTCGGTTTTGATGTTACCAACATGGGATTGGTTGAAGGTTTGAGAATCCCTCACAAGTTCAAAGCACCGTCATTCGACAAATACAACGGTACTTCTTGCCCTCGCACCCATGTGCAGGCTTACTACAGGAAAATCTCTGCGTATACCGATGATGAAAAGATGTGGATGTATTTTTTCCAAGATAGTCTATCTGAGGCTTCTTTGGACTGGTACATGGAATTGAAGAGAGATTCGATCCGATGCTGGAGAGATCTGGGTGAGGCCTTCTTGAGGCAATACAAACACAACATGGACATGGCGCCTAGCCGGACTCAGCTGCAGAGTCTTTGTCAGAAATCCAATGAAAGCTTCAAGGAGTATGCCCAGAGGTGGCGTGAACTAGCTGCTAGAGTTCAACCCCCTATGCTGGAGAGGGAGTTGACAGACATGTTTATTGGTACTCTTCAAGGTGTGTTTATGGACCGGATGGGGAGTTGCCCGTTCGGTAGTTTTTCTGATGTTGTCATTTGTGGAGAAAGGACTGAGAGTCTAATCAAAGCTGGTAGGATCCATGATGCTGGTTCCTCGTCTTCATTAAAGAAACCCTTCTCTGGGGCACCTCGCCGTAGAGAAGGAGAGACCAATGCTGTACAGCACAGAGGGGGTGTGTACAGAACAAATGCTAACAGAGATCAATATCGTCCAGTAGCTGCAGTGACTATTCCGGCACCTCAACCTCGTCAACAACAACAACCAAGAGTTCAACAACCGCAACAACAACAACAACAGCAACGTCCTTATCAGCCCAGACAGAAATTGCAGGCTGATAGAAGATTTGATCCTCTGCCCATGTCTTACACAGAGTTATTACCCGAACTACTCAAGTTGGGGATGATTGAGTTGCGTACAATGGCTCCGCCTACAGTATTGCCTCCTGGATACGACGCCAACGCCCGTTGTGACTTTCACTCTGGGGCACCAGGCCACCATACTGAGAAGTGTCGAGCGCTCCAGCACAAGGTTCAAGATTTGATCGATGCCAAGGCGATCAACTTCGCTCCAGTGCCTAATGTCGTAAACAACCCTATGCCTCAGCATGGTGGGCATAGAGTGAACAATATTGAAGGGAAAGAAGCTGAAGATCTGGTTGTTAATGTTGATGATGTTCAGACTTCTCTGCTAGTTGTGAAGGGTCGTCTGCTGAATGGGGGTGTCTACCCGGGCTGTGATGAAAATTGTTTGGGCTGTGCAGAATCTGAGAATGGTTGCGACCAGTTGAGAACCGGTATCCAGGGTATGATGGATGAGGGTTGTTTGCAATTCAGTAGGGCTGTAAAGGATCGTGGAACGGTGTCAACTATCACCATTTACTTTAAACCGTCTGAAGGACGTGGACAAAGGGTCGTTAGTGCACCTGCAACAAATGGTACCCCAGTTACCATTTCCGTGCCTGTAACCATCAGTGCTCCAACTACTATCGCCGCGTCTGGAAGAAGGGCTGTTGAGAATAGTAGAGCCGTGCCGTGGAAGTATGATAATGCTCACCGCAGTTACAGAAGGGCTGAAAGTCAGACGAGACCAGTGAATCAAACTCCAGTGACAATTGGTTTACCGAATAGAGTTCCTGCAACTGTTGGTCCGGCTGTGGATAATGTAGGAGGTCCAGGAGGTTTTACCAGAAGCGGTCGTCTGTTTGCACCGCAGCCTTTGAGGGACAATAATGCTGAAGCTCTCGCCAAAGCAAAAGGTAAGCAAGCTGTGGTTGAGGAAGAACCTGTTCAGAAGGAGGCACCCGAGGGGTCATTTGAGAAGGACGTGGAGGAGTTTATGAAGATAATCAAGAAAAGTGACTACAAGATTGTGGACCAGTTGAATCAGACTCCGTCCAAGATTTCTATACTTTCACTGTTGATGTGCTCCGAGGCACACCGTAATGCCTTGCTGAAGATGTTGAATCTGGCTTACGTGCCTCAGGAGATTTCTGTTAATCAATTGGAGGGTGTGATGGCTAATGTGAGCACCCGGCATGGTGTGGGATTCACCAACCTGGACTTACCGCCTGAAGGGCGAAACCATAACAAAGCCTTGCACATCACCATGGAGTGCAAGGGGGCAGTGTTGTCTCACGTATTGGTAGACACCGGGTCGTCGTTGAATGTGTTGCCTAAGCAGATTTTGAGGAAGATTGATGCGGAAGGGTTCGTGCTTAATCCCAGTGATCTGATCGTTCGTGCTTTCGACGGATCCAAGCGTTCTGTGTGTGGGGAAGTTACCTTGCCTGTGAAGATAGGTCCTGAGGTATTCGATATCATCTTCTATGTTATGGACATCCAACCCGCCTATAGTTGTTTGTTGGGGCGTCCATGGATTCATGCAGCAGGGGCAGTCTCGTCGACACTCCATCAAAAGCTCAAGTATGTCTGGAACGGTCAGATTGTAACTGTGTGCGGTGAAGAAGAGATTCTGGTGAGTCATCTATCCTCGTTCAAATATGTTGAGGTGGATGGCGAGATCCATGAAACCTTATGCCAGGCGTTTGAGACTGTGGCTCTTGAGAAAGTGGCGTACGCTGAGCAGAGGAAGCCAGGTGCTTCAATTACTTCTTACAAGCAGGCTAAGGAGGTTGTTGATTCTGGCAAGACTGAAGGCTGGGGCAAGATGGTGGATTTGCCGGTTAAAGAAGACAAATTTGGTGTTGGTTATGAGCCTCTCCAAGCAGAGCAGAATGGTCAAGCAGGTCCGAGTACCTTTACCAGCGCTGGGCTGATGAATCATGGCGACGTCTCTGCCACCGATAGTGAAGACTGTGACAGTGATTGTGATCTGGACAATTGGGTTCGCCCGTGTGCACCAGGGGGGTCTATCAACAACTGGACGGCTGAAGAAGTGGTTCAAGTTACTCTTCTGACAGAGTAATTTTCTGTTGTTTGTCATTTTGCATGAAAATCCTACGTTCTGCCCAAGGCGTAGTGATTCATTTTGTAGGGCCTCATCATGTTTTAATGATTATCATCAATGAAGGACATTTTTTGCAATCAAACTTTGTGATCCCTGTTTTTCTATTTTTGTTTTCACTTTTTCAAAACAATAAAAATGGCAATGTTTTTGTTTTTTGTGACTTTCTTGAACTCTTTTTCTAAAACAAAGCATTAAACATGCAGAAGCGATCTTATGGCATTCACTATGAACGGTTCTGTTATGGCTCAGTATGATTTCGATAATCCCATTTACCAAGCTGAAGAGGAGAGTGAGGAAGACTGTGAACTCCCTGCAGAATTGGCCAGATTACTGAAGCAGGAGGAAAGGGTCATCCAACCTCATCAGGAGGAGTTGGAAACTATTAATTTGGGTACTGAGGACGATAAAAAGGAAATCAAGATTGGGGCTGCTTTAGAGGACTCTGTCAAGAGGAGGCTGATTGAGATGCTGAGAGAATATGTGGAAGTGTTCGCCTGGTCGTACCAAGATATGCCTGGTTTAGATACAGACATTGTGATGCATCGATTACCTCTTAGGGAAGGATGTCCTTCGGTTAAGCAGAAGCTTCGTAGAACGAGTCCCGACATGGAAACTAAGATCAAGGAAGAGGTTCAGAAGCAGTGGGATGCAGGTTTTCTGGCTGTTACCAGTTATCCACCGTGGGTGGCCAACATCGTTCCTGTGCCGAAGAAGGATGGCAAAGTCAGAATGTGTGTCGATTACCGGGATTTGAACAGAGCGAGTCCGAAAGATGATTTCCCATTACCTCACATTGATGTATTGGTTGATAATACGGCTCAATCCTCGGTATTCTCTTTCATGGATGGTTTCTCCGGATACAATCAGATCAAGATGGCGCCAGAGGACATGGAAAAGACGACATTCATTACACCTTGGGGCACGTTCTGCTATAAGGTGATGCCATTTGGGCTGAAGAATGCCGGTGCTACCTATCAGAGGGCAATGACAACTCTTTTTCATGACATGATGCACAAAGAAATTGAAGTGTACGTAGATGATATGATTGCGAAGTCGCAGACAGAAGAGGAGCACTTGGTTAATTTGCAGAAGTTGTTTGACAGACTGGTCAAGTTCAAGCTGAGGTTGAATCCGAACAAGTGCACGTTTGGAGTGAGATCCGGGAAGCTCTTAGGCTTCATTGTCAGTGAGAAAGGGATTGAGGTTGATCCAGCAAAAGTCAAAGCTATTCAAGAGATGCCTGAACCGAAAACGGAGAAGCAAGTCCGTGGGTTTTTAGGGAGATTGAACTACATTGCAAGGTTCATATCTCATCTAACTGCTACATGTGAACCAATTTTCAAACTGCTTAGAAAGAATCAAGCGATCAAATGGAATGATGATTGTCAGAAAGCTTTTGACAAGATCAAGGAGTACTTACAGAAACCTCCAATCCTTATACCTCCAGTTCCTGGGAGACCTCTGATAATGTACCTGTCAGTGACTGAGAACTCGATGGGGTGTGTATTGGGACAGCATGACGAGTCTGGTCGAAAAGAGCATGCCATATACTACCTTAGCAAAAAGTTTACCGACTGTGAAACAAGATATTCACTGCTCGAGAAAACTTGCTGTGCTTTGGCCTGGGCTGCTCGCCGACTAAGACAGTATATGTTGAACCATACTACCTTGTTGATTTCTAAGATGGATCCAGTGAAGTACATCTTTGAGAAACCAGCTCTCACCGGACGTGTTGCCCGTTGGCAGATGATCTTAACAGAGTATGACATTCAGTACACGTCGCAGAAAGCCATCAAAGGTAGTATTCTGTCAGACTATCTCGCCGAACAACCGATTGAAGATTATCAGCCTATGATGTTTGAATTCCCTGATGAGGACATCATGTATCTGAAGATGAAAGACTGCGAAGAGCCTCTCGTCGAGGAAGGACCGGACCCGGATGACAAATGGACACTGATGTTTGATGGGGCTGTGAATATGAATGGTAACGGTGTTGGGGCAGTGTTGATCAATCCCAAAGGTGCTCATATACCTTTTTCTGCCAGATTGACGTTTGACGTCACCAACAACGAAGCTGAGTATGAGGCTTGTATCATGGGGATAGAAGAAGCCATTGATCTGAGGATCAAAACACTTGATATATTTGGAGATTCAGCTCTAGTGGTCAATCAAGTCAATGGAGATTGGAATACGAATCAGCCGCATTTGATTCCGTATAGAGATTACACCAGAAGAATACTGACGTTCTTCAAGAAGGTGAAGTTGTATCATGTCCCCCGGGATGAGAATCAAATGGCTGATGCTTTGGCTACTTTGTCGTCTATGATCAAAGTTCATTGGTGGAATCATGTGCCACATATTGAAGTGAATCGACTCGAGAGGCCTGCGTATGTGTTTGCAGCCGAGTCCGTTAATGATATTGATGATAAGCCGTGGTATTATGACATCAAGAATTTCCTCAAGACTCAGGAATATCCTGAAGGTGCGTCGAAGAATGACAAGAAAACCCTGAGGAGGCTAGCTGGAAGCTTCTATTTGAATCAGGATGATGTGCTATACAAAAGGAACTTTGACATGGTCTTGCTCAGATGCGTGGACAGACCCGAAGCAGACCTGTTGATGCAAGAAGTTCATGAAGGTTCCTTCGGTACTCATGCCGGCAGACATGCAATGGCTAAGAAATTGTTGAGAGCGGGTTATTACTGGATGACTATGGAATCCGATTGTTTCAAGTATGCTCGGAAGTGCCATAAATGTCAAATCTATGCTGATAAGGTGCATGTACCACCAAGCCCTCTGAATATCATGAATTCGCCTTGGCCGTTTGCCATGTGGGGCATTGATATGATTGGGAAGATTGAGCCT
Source organism: Lathyrus oleraceus (assembly GCF_024323335.1). Taxonomy (NCBI): domain Eukaryota; kingdom Viridiplantae; phylum Streptophyta; class Magnoliopsida; order Fabales; family Fabaceae; genus Lathyrus; species Lathyrus oleraceus. The sequence continues at coordinate 180,903,482 of NC_066585.1, forward strand.
ACTGCTTCGAATGGACATCGCTTCATCTTGGTTGCGATTGATTATTTCACTAAATGGGTGGAAGCAGCTTCCTACGCTAATGTTACCAAACAAGTGGTTACCCGGTTCATCAAGAAAGAAATCATCTGTCGTTACGGAGTTCCTGAGAGAATCATCACTGACAATGGTTCAAATCTTAACAACAAGATGATGAAGGAGCTTTGTAGAGATTTCAAGGTTGAACATCACAATTCTTCTCCTTACAGACCAAAGATGAATGGTGCTGTAGAAGCGGCGAACAAGAATATCAAGAAGATTGTGCAGAAGATGGTCGTTACGTACAAGGATTGGCATGAGATGCTGCCTTTCGCTTTGCATGGGTACCGTACCTCAGTACGTACGTCGACCGGGGCAACCCCTTACTCCCTTGTGTATGGTATGGAAGCTGTCCTACCTGTTGAAGTGGAGATTCCTTCTCTGAGAGTTTTATTGGATGTCAAGCTGGACGAAGCCGAGTGGATTCGAACAAGGTTTAACGAGTTGAGCCTTATTGAGGAGAGACGGTTAGCAGCTGTATGCCATGGACAGTTGTATCAGAGAAGGATGAAGCGAGCCTTTGATCAGAAAGTGCGTCCTCGGACATTTCAGATCGGTGATTTAGTTTTGAAGAGGATCCTTCCTCCCGGTGCAGACAACAGGGGCAAGTGGACTCCTAACTATGAAGGTCTGTATGTTGTGAAGAAGGTCTTCTCCGGTGGAGCCTTGATGCTTACAACTATGGATGGTGAAGATTTTCCGTCTCCTGTCAACTCAGATGTAGTCAAAAAATACTTCGCATAAATTGACCCGCTGGACAAAAAAAGAGAGTCCAGGCAAAAAAAGGGCATCCCGACGAACCAAAAAACAGAAAAAGGTTCGGGCAAAAATTAGGGATAAAAAAAATAAAAATAAAAATAATAATATGAAAAATGTGTACACCCGGTAAGTCGAAAACCCGTAAGGGCGGCTTAGGCAAAAATGGGTATCCCGGTGGATTGAAAACCCGAAAGGGCGATCCAGGCAAAAGTTAGGGATTAAAGCGAAGACTACAGTCTGAGTTGTCTGTACTTCATCGAGCTTTGTTGTCTGCCATCTCGAAAGATGTGATCCGTCCAGTCATTTTTCTCGGAAAGCAAGGAGTTGGGAGAAAATTGATGATCTGTGAGTTATAACAGAATTGGGAAATAGTGGATGCCGTGTTCACGTTGCCATTAGGATAGATTTTTTCCTTTTGTGCGCAGTTACCTCTTTCTAGGAATTGCTTCCCAATGTATTTTGCCTCTTCAGGCACATTTTCAATCAATAAAAGTCGTTATTCAGATAAATAGCTCTCTTGTTTTTATTTTTACTGTTTTGTTTGCAAAATGTCCGAATTTTTGATAAGCATTGCATATATAAAACATGAAGGCTACACAACAATGTGCAGAATGATGAAACATTTGAAAATCATTTTGAATGTTGAGGACACTTGAGCGTATCTTGTCCATGTACCCCCTGGGGGCATTTTGTTGTGTTGTTTTTTCAGATGGGCATATGTGAGGACGTTTCCTCAACAGATATTTTCCCCAAGCAAGTGTGGAAGCTATCAGAGCTATGTTCCCCTGCAGAGACGCCTGTGGATAGTATCTTCTATTCCCCAACAGATCTGAGGATTGCCTATCCCCAGTAGGCCTGTATTTGCCGATTTCCTCCCCGGGTGAGGCAGTTCACTGAAATTTATCTCCAGCATTTACCCTATCTGTGGACTGAAGGATATTCCCAGCGGAGTTTACCTTTTCCCAGCAGCAGTGCTATTCTTCAACATGAGTGTGAAGTCGCTTTACCATTCCTCAAGCAGAGTTCCCCGCAGAGTATTTCCCCAAGAGGAGTCTCCCCACAGAGTCAGAGTATCCGATCATTTTGGCTCCCCAGCCGGAGTTTCTCATCATTTTGCATTTTGCATGTAGTAATCATTGCATCCTCAAAAATTGCGTAGCATTCCCATTCAATATGGAGCATTACGCCATAGAAAAATTCAAACATATGCATTCATGTGTTAACTTCACCAGACCGTATCCCCGGCAGAGGCGGATCATTTTTGTTCAACATCAGCACCAAGACTGCTACAGTTGCTCTTGACAGCATTCAGAATTGTTTATTCCCCACAGAGGTTTATTTCCTCACCCGATGGTGACAGAGGTTTATTTCCTCACCCGATGGTGACAGAAAGTTTGTTTCTCCTCAGTGAGACCCCCAGCAAGTGATCAACCTTGTTTCAACATATCCCAGATTTTGTTCTTTGTGATACCAGTAAGTGTCATGTCAACACCCGCGTGTGTCTTCTCTTTTTGATGTCGGTAAACATCATCTTTCGATGTCGGTAAACATCAAGTATTCACCCAGTCATCAGTAAATGTCTGGTCATTTTTGGTGTCGGTAAACACCATTGTTTCGGTGTCTGTAAACATCGAGTTTCACTCCAGTCATCGGTAAATGTCTGGTCATTTTTGATGTCGGTAAACATCATCTTTCGATGTCTGTAAACATCGAGTCTCCACCCAGTCATCGGTAAATGTCTGGTCATTTTTTTGGTGTCGGTAAACGCCATTGCTTCGGTGTCGGTAAACATCGAGTCTTTCTTTCAGTCATCGGTAAATGTCTGATAAATCCCCAGCTAGAAATCCCCAGTAGAGTCATCTGTAAATGTCCTACCCGGTTTTCAGTTGCAAATATTTGTTTGTCTTTCCCCGATAAATTTCCCATCTCCAGTCATCGGTAAATGTCTAGTCATTTCTTTTGATGTCGGTAAACATCATCTTTCGATGTCGGTAAACGTCGAGTCTCATCCCAGTCATCGGTAAATGTCTAGTCATTTCTTTTGATGTCGGTAAACATCATCTTTCGATGTCGGTAAACGTCGAGTCTCATCCCAGTCATCGGTAAATGTCTGGTCAATAAAATCAAAATCCCCAGAAGTCGTCGGTAAACGTCTTGTCTGGTATCACCACAAAGAGTTTGTTCCTCCCCGAGTGGAGACGCCATCGGTAAATGGCCCAGTTTTCTTCGATATCGGTAAATATCGAATTCCCAGTTGCAGCATGCCATCGGTAAATGGTCTTGCTAGGGTTGACATCGGTAAATGTCAAGTTTCTTTGAAGCCACCATCGGTAAATGGTCTTGCTTCCTTTCTACATCAAATCTGTTTCCCAGCGGCCATCGGTAAATGGTCTGGCTGAAGTTGATATCGGTAAATATCAAGTTTTAACCATCGGTAAATGGTTGTGCTGAAGTTGATATCGGTAAATATCAAAGTTTCCAATTTTAACCATCGGTAAATGGTTGTTGTTTTTCAGAAGTTTATTTTCCCCAGACACCATCGGTAAATGGTCGTGCTGAAGTTGATATCGGTAAATATCAAGCTTCCAGTTCTCCAACCATCGGTAAATGGTTTTGCTTTTCTGAAGCTGTCAATTGCAGTCGTCATCGGTAAATGACGTGGTTCTTCTTGTATCCTATCCAGCTAGTGCAAATTCTACGGTTCTTTGGTATTCAATCCCTGTTTACCCTGAAAGTCTGACAGCCGTTGCTATCATCCGTTCGGGTTCCCAGCTGATTGAATAGGGGCAGCTGTAGCACCTCAAATTTGCACCTACCATTATACATACATTTTCATATTAGGTCATGGCATATCATGATCCATTGCATAGCATTTGCATTGTTCCCAGTTGCCTCAAGAGCAAGCAATCAAGAATTAGGTCAAACTGATCTCCTGATCAGTCAACCAAGCAAGCAAAGGAATTTCTCATTGAATCAAGGCCCTAGGGTTTGTGCAACAAGTTCACATGGCTTGAAGGTCTATTTGAAGTATTTTGGTCAAGGGTTAAGGGCTCAGAGGTCAGCAGTTCATGCCCAGACAGTAAAAAACCCTAAAAAAGTCAACTGTCAGTCAAAGCAATGGATGGTGGTCATTCTTGTGGGATTTGGGCACCATGGTCAATAATCAAGAGTTCATACAACTTGGGACATCATTTGAAGTCAAGTTCTCAAGGAATTAGGGTTTGGAATTCATCAGTCAATGCATAATCAGACAAAAACCCTAAAAGTCAACTGTTGGTCAACTGTCTGTTTAATCAGTGATTGGATGATTGGAATTGGTTTGTGAGAGTTCATTCATGTCCAAATAGTCATCATACATCATGCCAAACACCATCATGGAAGAATTTGAAGCCTGATCAAAATTTCCCAAAATGGAAACTGGGCCTGTAACTGAAAACTGCCATAAATGGAAAGTCTTGATCCTCAAACTTACATCATGATACAAGCCTCAAATGAATTTTTGCCCAACATGAAAGTTGAAGATATTGTTCTCCCATTTCCAAAAAGTCCTAGAACTCTCAATTCCCATGTATGGTTGGCAAGTTATGATCGAATCGATTTTAGAAAATCTTGAACTTCAAAGGGCCATATCTCCCAAACCGTTTGGCCAAATTTGGTGGGGTTTTTTCCTACAAACCACATTTTTCATCCCCTTTCCAAAAATATAAATTTCATGAGCCCAAACCTTACCAATCAAAATGGCATTTTTGGACCTTTTTCATTTAAATTCAAAGTTTGACCAAGAGTTGACTTTTTGACTCAAACATTTTTTCAGCATTTGGCCAATTGGGACAGCTCATAAATGTCATTTAGAAGGTGTTTGCAAGGTCAAATTATGCAGAACATATGAATCTTGTTTGGTTGCTTGAATTGTAAGAAAAGTACCATTGCACCATGCTTGTCCTTGCTTTCCACAACCATGCTTTGTACCAGCATCATTATGCAGCATTCTTGACCATTTTTTCTGTCATGATGAGCCTCATTGTGCAGCCATACCCCAATAGTACCTATGGCCATGTTTGCTCACTTGGATCTTGGAAGAAAAGTACAAAATAACCACACCCTCCACACTTTACCTTGTACTATGGCAGCAGAAAATTAGGGATGCACAATGCCCTCACCTTGCTATTTGCTGTCCACACAAGAAGAACAACCATACCTCTTGCAACTTGGCCTTGTACCACATTACATTGCAGATTTTGGCCCATGATTTTCTGTCAAAAACCAAACAGTAGCAACATGGTTTTCCTTCTCCTCTTTTTTCCTGTCATGAGCACCATACTGCAGAAAAAGAAGAACACCTTGGCAAATGCTTAAAAACCTAACCTGGCCTTGTACTGTCCAGCAGGCATTGTACATTTTTCTGTCCTTTTGAAATTCAATTGAAGCAACCACAAACCCTTGGCAAATGCAAAAACCATACCATGCTATATTGAGGGCAGCAGAAAAGACTTGGACATTTTTTTTTTTTTTACACTTACTGTCACTAGTAGCAGCAATAGGGGCATCCAACCAGAAAATCCTTGGCCATTTTTCTTCTCACACCTGTCATGAAAAACTGCAGCAGCATAGTCCAACTTGGCTTGGCAATCAAAATACCTGAGTCACTTGCATTTGCCACCAAAAAAACAACAGCCAATAGCAGGTTTTGAAAAGGGGATTTTTTCTGTCAAACACAAACCAACTGCCATCTTGCACTCCAACTTCCTCTATCCAAGACCAATGAACTAAGTTTGGTTTGCCAACATAAGACAGCAAATTGAAGCACCCCTTCTTTTTTCCTGTTATGAGAAAAACATATAGCAACAGCAGCAGACCAAGAAGAAACCCCTCCCCACTTGCAAGACTCACCATGAACCAAACATAACTTGGCCTTGGCATCTCATTCACCCTGTCCAAACTCAAGCATTTCAAAAAACCTGTCTGCAGCAAGAACAACCCCTGGCCTTTTGCTTCCAAAACCTGCAGCATCCAATCACAACCAACTCATACATACACAAATACTCATTCTCCATAAAGCCCTCCCTACACTTTCCAAGACAAATTCAAAATCACTTGGCCTTGCATTTTTCCTGTCAAAACCTTGTCCACCCCAACCAACTTGCCCTCACCTTGCTTCTTCTGCCATAAACAAAAGCTTCCAACCAAAACCTTGCCTTGCCTGGTATTTTTCTGCCACACCTTAAAAACCCTAGCAGCACACCAAAACAACCTTCACTCATTCCCTCATTCTCAACCTTGCCTTGCTCTTGGCATTCTTGAATTTTTCTGTCCAATTTCTACAGCAACCACAAGACCATAGACAATCATCTTCACTCTTTGGCCAACCATACCCTAACCTGGCTTGGCATTTTTCTGTCCAGAAAACCTGTCCAAAACAAAAAGCTGCCTGAGCCTTTGTTTTGCATCTCAAAACTATTCACCACAAAACCCTTGGCCACTTTACACTTTTCCTGTCATCAAAACCAGGACAGTTGCAGCAAGGGCATCACACAAAAACCATTACTTTGGCCATGTCCAAAACACCCCTGTCATGAAACCAGTAGCAAGGCATGGCATAACATCTGCAACCAACCATCACATAACATTGCAGCCAACATAATAGCATCACCAACCATTTTTGGCCTAGGCAAGTTGAGAAGGCATTCTCATTTTGAAAACCACTGTGCTTGGCATTTCTATTGCAGCCACACAAAGCACATTGCTACAAAGGGACAAAACCTGCCTTGCATAAACAATGGGAAGGAGCAGATTGGTTCACAACATCCAATTTTGAAACCATTTCATCAATCTACACAAGCCATGACAGTCCATGATCTAGGCACTTCCAAGATGTCTTGAGCCATACCATCACCATTACCCATCATTGGCAAGCTGAAGGCTCATCTGTTTTGGCAAGGCATCACAAAACGACACCAAGAACACAAACTCCCCTTCAAAAAAGGTATGGATTCGACCCTCCCATTTTCCCAAATTGAGACATGTTTTGAATAGATCTTTCAATGCTGAGTACCATGATGCTTTCCCTTTTTGAAATGATTGCTTATACATGAAGATATGTTGAGATAAAGTTAGGTGCTTGGAAATGTTTCTTGTGATTTCTTGCTGTGCAGTTCGAATTATTGAAATTAGGGTTTGGATTGTTATTGTATGTTGATTGATGATTACAGTGGTATGCTTAATTGACACTTTGGGGAAGAATTGAGAAATCACGATTTTTTGATAAGAACCCTAATCCCAAATTTGCCCAGATTTTGGTCCATTTTCGTGTGCATGACTTTTCTCCCTCCAGCCAATCAAAACATTTCATTTTCTGGACCAAAACACGGTCGTTTTGATAAGTGACTGGGTTATTTACCAAAATGCCATTTTCTCCATATAAATTCAATTAATTTCTTCAATAATTTCATCAATCTTCCAAAATTCACAACTTGCTCATTTTTGATCCAAATTGAATGGGATTTTTTGTGTTGTGTTCATCATGATCTCTACTTTTTTATCATTATTTTTCCAGAATTTTTGGATGGATGGTTTTTAAATGGCCTTAGGGTTTGTGACATGTGACCAAATTTTGTACACTTTGCCAAATCAATTGTGAAATGATGAGAATGTATCCAATGGCTCCCAAATTTTTTGTGCTCAAACTAGACACATTCATGTTGATTTTGGTATAAAGTTTGTGAATTTATCATTTATGGTTTGCTGGTTATGATTTTTTGAAGTCATGTGTTACATTTGGTGCCATACCATGATCATGCATTTTCCCTAATTTTGTTCACATGCTTCCTTACATCCAAATGACCCCAAATTTTGCAGGAACTTACTCTTGTATGTCTAGTTGACTTGTGAATTTTCTTGGATTTAATTGAACTATTTTCCATTTGTTTGAGATTTTTCCTCCCTGCCTAGTCAAATGTTGACTTTGTGTGACACATGTTCCCATTTCATTTGTGAAATTCTCATACTTTATTAGATGGACATGAAATTTTACATGAGATAACTAGACATCCTCATCTTTGCCATGGTTTTGATCCCATTCATTTATCATACACCATTCTTGATTTATGATTTTTCTAAGTTGATACATGTTTGGTTGACTTCTTTGAGCATGCTTGAATTTGGTTTGACTTCATGATTTTCATTGACTGCCTTCCTCTCATCCAAATGGGATGAAATTTGACATGCTTACCCTGCTATGTGTTAGGTTTGATCATGATTTATTTGGTGATTTTTGGAAAATGTTTAGATTGCTTTTGAATTAAGTCTTGCTGTTGACTTCTATGAGCTTTTGTTTGTCACACTTTGACCTAATTTGTTCATGAAATGATGATAGTGATTGGTATGAATGTGAACCCAATTGGTTTTGTTTCCTAATTGTTTGAACATGATTTTGGATACTTACCCCTTGCTGTTTGGACTTTCTCATTCATTTATGACCCTAGGCTTGCCCTAGTGGTCCTGTTACTCATCTTTGAGTTTATGATTTCAGGTTGACCATCAAATGGCCATTAAGACCAATTCTTTTGATTGAGCTTACTCAAGTATCATTGTCTAACCTCTTCGTTTTGTAGGTGGCTTGGCTCACATGCCTTAAGCCTTGTGCCTTACACATCCATGTGCCCCCCAATTAACTGTTGGTGTCTGTTTCTGTTTGCTTTGTTTGAAGTTGTACACTAACATCTGCTTGACTGTTTCAGGTGCTTTAGTTGCTTAGTTCCTTGTGAACTTTTTGCTTTGCTTTGCTTGTATAAGCAATTTGCATTGAGGTATGTCTCTTTTACTTCATGTAGTCTGGAAGACCTGGCCTGTTACTTGGCCAGGCAACCGTCTGAAGCCCTCCTTAAGAGGCAATGTTTGTGGATGTTTACTTTTGTCCTTGCATAGAGTCAAAGTCCTCCTAAGTGAAGAGGCAATTGGTGGAAGGTAGGGATATGCAATCTATCCCCCACTATTCAGTGTGTCATCCGCTTTGCTCACACCACTGTGATGATGCATTGCAGATACAAACCCAAGATCTTGTACAATTGTACAGTGGAGTCAGTTTTAATGTGTAGAAGGGTTCCCACTTTCTGAACCCACACATTCTTGTCTTGAGCTCTCCCTGGCCAGGGATAAGAGCTGTGAAGTCTTATCTTCACTCACCTTTCATCTGCTTCACCTTAGCCCCTCAATGGCAAGGTTAAGAGCATACTCACCCAGTTCCAGAGGTTTGTTTGTCGAGGTTGATATGACCCCTTGACTAAAACCTAACCCTTGTTTGAGCCACTTGCTTGTGTATAGTGTGTGCTATCTGTGCTTGTAGGATTGTTTGACTTGCTTCCTGTGCAGGTTAGGATAGTTTGATTTGCCTCCTGTGCAAGTAGGTTTTACTTGGCTTGCTCCCTGTGCAAGTTAAGTGTGTGTGTGGCTTGCTTCCTGTGTGAGCCATACTTAGGATAGGTTGGCCCTTGTGCCATTTAGCTAGAAACCATAACTTAGGGTTGATTTTGCATGACAACACCTAGGCTCGAGTCGTAGTCTCCCTAGAGTTGTGTCTCCCTCTGTTATCTGGTTAGGCTAGTCCTTTATCCCTGCGTAGGGGAACTACATCGCCCTGATCTTCACACCAGATGAAGTATGTAGGCAGGAGATTGAGCTGATCTCTCCGGGCGCCCTTTTTCTTTTTTGTGTGTGTTATTTGACAGTTATAGGCTGAGTCCCCGACTCCCTATTAACTTGTTGTGTTGTTGTGTGCTTGGAAGCCGATGTAAGTCCATCGAGTGGCATTTGGGTTCCAGTGTGCGTGTGTTTAGGTTCGGATGCTGATGTAAGTCCATCGATTGGCATTCAGGCTCCACGTTTGCCTTTGTCTTTTCGTTTGTGTGCGTGTCAGCCGAGCTACGAATGCTCTGATTCTTCTTCGTCCAAGAAGATACGTATGCATAGGATGCGATACCCTAGCGAGCATGTGTCGTTTCCCTAGTCCGAACTACTTCGACTCTGATGTCTATGCCTGATAGACTAAGTAGGCCCAGGATACGATATCCTGCCGAGTCAGTTTCAGTCAGTCTCTTGCGTTTCTTTCAGCCAGTGTGTGTGAGTATTTGAGCAGTGTTTAGCAACCAATTTTCCTTTCTATTGTGCGTGGATCCCGTAGAGTACTACGGATGCGTAGGGGTGCTAATACCTTCCCTTCGCATAACCGACTCCCGAACCCATACTCTTTGGTCGCGAGACCATGTTCTTTCCTAGGTTTACTCTGAGCGTTTCCTTTCCCTCTTTTGGGATAAATAACGCACGGTGGCGGCTCTGTTGTTCTTTCTTTTCCCGCCGGTTTTTCGCGCGATGCGACACTGGTGCTGGTGGCCAACCGGGGCAGAATCAGAAGGACAATTTTGTGCCTCCGTTCTATGGGTTCGATGAAGATCAGGAGGAGGACAGGGAGGCTGACCAGTTCTCGATGCAGAACGAACCGTTTGTGCCGTATAATGCTCCACCTCAGAACAAGGAAATTCAGCTGCTGGCTGAGAAGATTAAGGTGCTCGAGAGCTATGCCACTCCTGGGGTGGTGAACATGTCGAATATGGGGCTGGTAGATGGGATTGTGATCCCACAGAAGTTCAAGGCGCCCAGTTTTGACAAATATAATGGAAGTTCTTGTCCAGAGACCCATCTGCAAGCTTTCGTCCGCAAGATCTCTGCATACACTACAGATCAAAAGCTTTGGATGTACTTCTTCCAAGACAGTCTGTCTGGAGGATCTCTGGAATGGTACACCAAGTTGAAATCTGCTGACATCAAGAGTTGGCAAGATCTGGGAGATGCCTTCTTTAAACAGTATCAGTTCAATGCTGATATGGCTCCGAGTCGTACCCAGCTGCAGGGTATGTTTCAGAAGAATAACGAGGGGTTTAAAGAGTATGCTCAGAGGTGGAGGGAGTTGGCTGCCAGAGTTCAACCTCCGTTGGTGGATCGGGAGATGTCGGATCTATTCATGGGTACCCTGCAAGGGGTTTTCGCTGAAAGGATGGTTGGATGCCCGGTTACCAACTTTACTGACATTGTGGTGGCTGGAGAGAGAATCGAAAGTTGGCTGAAAATGGGGAAGATTCAAGGTAATGCTTTGTCATCAGCATCGAAGAAGCCATTCGGGAACGGTCAGCGCAAGAATGAGGGTAATACCAGTGCGGTCTACGCTCAGAGAGGACCCAGTAGGGATCGTTACTTCCAGCACACCGCTGCGGTAACTATTCCTGCTGACAATCAGCTTGCACAACAGCAACAGCAGCGTCAGCCATTTCAGCAGAGGTCCCAGAGGGTAGGATATCCAGTCAGGAGGAGGATGAGTGATCGGTATTTTGACAGGCCGCCTGTGACATACTCTGTCCTATTGAAAAAGTTGAAAGATATGGGGCTGGTACAGTTGAGGACTTTGGCGCCTATGGGACCTGATCAAAGGCCAGCCAATTTTGATGAAAATGTCAAATGTGAATTCCATTCGGGTGCTCCCGGACACAGTGTAGAGGACTGCAAAGCTTTTAAGCACGTAGTCCAAGACCTGGTGGATTCAAAAGCAATCAACTTTGCTCCATCTCCCAACGTTAATGACAATCCCATGCCAGCACATGGTCAGGCGATGGTGAGTGCAATTGCTGAAGATTCGGGTCACGCCTATACAGTGGGTGAAGAGACTGATGGTAACTGCAAGTTTGCTGGTTGGATAACGCCGTGCGTACCAGGAAGCTGGAAGGCTTAAAAAAAAGATCAGCACCGACACTCATCCTGAAGAGTAATAATTTCTTGTTTTCAGTTTTATCTGCATGAAAGCCATATGTGTTGCCCGACACGTAATGGTCCATTGTAAGGGCCACCTCATGTTCATAATTTGCATTTTCTGAATCATTAATAAATGGATGTTTTTCAGTCAAAAAACGGTGTTCCCTGTTTTTCATTTATTTTTGCAGTTTAAAAACAAATAAAAATGGCAATGTTTATTTTCATTTTTCTCTTTTTTTTTATTCGTCTGGTTCCGAATTCAAAAGTAATTCTCCGGATCTCGTTGATAACAATTTGGTTACACCTCATATGCCTTCGACAAACCAATCTATCTTGCTGAAGAAGAAGACGAAGAAGATTGTGATCTGCTGGAATTAGCCAGGTTGTTGAAACAAGAGGAGAAGGTGAGTCAGCCGCATGCGGAGCGGATTGAGATTGTTATTCCAAGCACCGAGGTCAGAAAGGAAGTGAAAATCAGAGCCGCTTCAGAGGCGAATCGAGACCAGAATGGTAGCCTTGTTGAAAGAGTATGTGGATGCTTCTGCCTGGTCATGTCAGGATATGCCAGGGTTGAACACCGGTGTCGTTGTGCACAAGCTACCGTGGAAAGGAGACTGTCCTCCAAAGAAGTAGAACGCCAGCGCCTGTATCAGAGAGCCATGGTGACTTTGTTTCATGATATGATTTATCATGAAATGGAATGCTATGCTATGACATGATAGCAAAGTCCCAAACAGGAGTGGGGCATCTGGTAGAGGCAATTCAAACTGAGGTTGAATTCAAGCGAGTGCACTATCAGAGTGCGAGCCGGTAAACTGTTGGGGGTCATTGTAAGAAAGGAATCGAGGTTGATCCTGCAAAAACAAAAAAAAAAAAAAAATGCCTGAACTGAGGAAAAACAGAAAAAGAGGTTCGTGGTTTCCTAGGTAGATTGAACTACCTGTCATGGTTCACATCTCATCTAACAACCACGTGCAAACCTATATTCAAGATGTTAAAAAAAAAAAAAGATCAAACGGTCAGGCGAATTAATGATTGCCAAGGGGCATTGGAAAAAATAAAAGAATAAGTTGCAGGAACCTCTGATTCTGATACCTCCTATGGAAGGAGCAATTGTTAATCTGTACTTGACGGCCTTCGAGGGGTCTACGAGGTGTATTGGGTCAGCATGACTAGTCTTGTCGAAAAGAGCATGCAATTTACCTGAGCAAAAAGTTTGTCGACTGTGAAACAATACATTCACTGTTCGAGAAAACTTGCTGTACTTTGGCATAGGCTGCTCGCCGACCGAGACAGTATATGCTGATTCATACCACTTTGTGGATTTCGAGATGGAGTTGATCAGGTAGATTCCTGAAAGAGCCAGCAATGACCGGACGGGTTGCGAAAGGGCCAATGATTTTGATTGAACACGATATTCGATATACATCTCAGAAAGCAATCAAGGGGTGTAGTGCCTGATTACATCGCCTAGCAACTCGTGGAGGATTGTCAACCGATGAAGTTTGAGTTCCCTGATGAGGACATCTCGAGGTGCTCAAATCGAAAGATTGAGAGTGACCGATCCCGGAGGAGGGGCCTGACCCTGAATCCGAACGGATTCTGATGTCTGATGGGGAGGTTAAGGTGAATGAGCTTTTGTTGCCCGGATAACATTTGAATGCACCGACGGTGTGATTGTGCAGAAAATGGTGGTAACCTACAAAGACTGGCACGAGATGTTGCCGTTTGCATTGCATGGGTACCTTACCGCAGTACGTACATCTACTGGGGCAACTCCTTTCTCATTGGTATATGGGATGGAAGCTGTATTACCTGTTGAGGTTAAGATTCCCTCTTTGAGAGTCCTGATGGACGTGAAGTTGCAAGAGGCTGAATGGGTAAGGACCCGGTATGAAAAGTTGAGCCTGATTGAGGAAAAGAGGCTAGCAGCCATCTGTCATGGGCAGTTGTATCAGCAGCGAATGAAGCGGGCTTTTGACAAAAAGGTGCGACCTCGGGTATATCACGTAGGTGATATGGTGCTGAAAAGGATCCTTCCTCCTCAAAACGATAGAAGGGGCAAATGGACACCGAATTATGAAGGTCCGTTCGTGGTCAAGAAGGTTTTCTCTGGCGGAGCCTTGTTGTTAACGACCATGGATGGCGAGGATTTTCCATCCCCTGTGAATGCGGACGCAGTTAAAAAATACTTCGTATAAAAGAGACCCGCTGGACGAAAAGAACAAAATAGTCCAGGCAAAAATGGGCATCCCGGCGAACCAAAAACAGAAAAAGGTTCGGGCAAAAATTAGGGATATAAAATGAAAAAATATACACCCGGCAAGTCGAAAACCTGAAAAGGCGACTTGGGCAAAAAGGGGTATCCCGGTGGACTGAAAACCCGAAAGGGCGGTCCAGGCAAAAGAGGGATTGAAACGAACAACTGCGTCAAGCATGATCGTTTGCGCTTTGGTTAAAGCATCATGGATAATACCCGGTGGGGATCAGTCAGAATCGTCTTGTTCAGAAGGCAGAAAGCATGGAGAGTCTAAGGACATATGGGGTGTAACCGAGTTGGAACTCGATGAGATCATGAGTTTCACATTGCCATTAGGATAGATTTTTCCTTTTGTGTGCAATTACCTCTTTTCAGGAGTTGCTTCCTTTGTATTGCTCAATTTGAGCCACACACTCTTCCAATCAATAAAATGCACATTCAGTCAAATAATTTTGTTTTTGTTTTTCATTACCGCTTTGATTGCAAAAACATCCAGATATTTTTGATAAAGAATCTTGCATTTTTAACATATACAGGTTCCTTCCAATGCATGTTTATAAGATTGAAACTGAAAATCTTATTTGGAAGGTTGAGTGACCCAAGTGTTGAAATCTTGACACGCCTGGGGCACGGTTTTATCTGACGATCTGTTTTGCAGGTACTGTTAGGTATTCGTCACTCACTTGCAGGTTGTGATGTGAAAGCTTTGACAAGAGAAATCCCCAGAGAGTTCGCTCAGGAACTAATATATGAAGGAAAGAATGGCGAAGACGTTGAGATGTACGACGACCTTTGAAATTAACCAAGAAGACTCTTCAAAGTCGGAAGATTTGAAAGTTTGTAGAAATTCCCCGCAGGGTCCAGTCAGGGACGAATGAATGTGAAGGATGGTAGGAAGAGGCGACGTTGAGACGTCCGACGACCTTTGAAATTAACCAAGAAGACTCTTCAAAGTCGGAAAATTGAGATTTCTATATAATTCCCAGGAGTACGCTTTCCGTCGATCGCGGAGCGAGTGGGAATACAAGATGATGGAGCAGAAAAGCTCCAGACGAGTCTGGGAATTCTCAAAAGTGGGAAGCTGATACGAGATTGGGAGGTGGATACCATGGTTCGATGAGTCGACGGGTGTTCTGTACCAACTTTTCTCAATTTCCAGCTAAGTCTCCAAGCAGAGTTGTAGGACTAGCTCCCCAGCAGATACAAGGTCTGTGGACTTCTCCAGCCGAGTCAGGATGGTTGTCCCCGGCGGGTTTACGATGGTGTTTCCTCAGCGGCCAGGTCTGAAGGTTGTTATCCCCGAGTGGAGCGGGTTTCAATGATATATATCTCCAGCAGTGTTCATCCTACCAGTGGATTGGACAAGTTCCCGTAGCGGACGTATTTTTGCATCCCCAGCCAAGTTGATCCTATGGATTGCATGGGTTGTCCCTAGTGGAGTGGCATTTGTTTCCCTAGCATGGTCAGGATAGTCATCCCCAGCGGGTGTCAAATCAATGTTTCCCCAGTTGCCAGGCCTGGAGATTGCTATTTTCCCAGCGGAGTATCTGTGAGCATTTCCCAGTGAAGTCGTCAGGTATCTGTGAGGGTTTCCTGAAGCAGGGTCAGGATTGATATCCTTAGCAAGTCAGATTGTTGTATCCCCACAGAGTGTGGGTGGTGTTTATCCCCAGCAGTTTCTCGAGTGGATTGGGTGCAAAGGAGGTTCTTCCCCAGCAAGGGTTGCCTTATTCCCCAGCAGGGTGAGATCGGAGTATTGACGAGTTCCTCAACGGAGTGTCTCGTGCTCCTCAGAAGAGTCCCTTGAGGGGGATACTTTTTATGCATTCATCATGTAGAGTAAGCATAGCATATTGCATAGAAAAAATAATAAATCGCGTAGCATTTCCATAATTATGGAGCATTACGCAGAAAAAGATCATGCATCATTGTTGCAAGCATGGCGCGATTCAAGCCGTGGTTACCGCTTGAGGAGGTGGTTTTATCAGACAGTGAAGGTGTTACTCCGAGGAGTCTAGCATCATGGTTTTAATCAAGGATATTCCCCAGTAGTGCGATATTGGAGGAAATGTTTCCGTCGGGCAGAGATGGAAATAATATCAGAAGACGTTACGCGATCAACGCGATTTCGGGGTCCAAAAAGAAAAAACAAGAAAAAAGATAATCCCCAGCTAAACGCGAAGTGTTTGTCTGCCAGGGTTGAATAGAGAGCAGTCGGCTCAGGGCTTGTCATCCTCAGCATGGGTCGTTGTGGCATTCCGGCCAGTTTCCGATTTCCAGATCGAAGAAGTTTCCGATTTCCAGATCGAAGAGGTTCTCAACAGTCAGGACGAAGAACTTGTGGCACTCCGGCCAGTTTCCGATTTCCAGATCGAAGAAGTTTCCGATTTCCAGATCGAAGAAGTTTCCGATTTCCAGATCAAAGAAGTTTCCGATTTCCAGATCGAAGAGGTTCTCAACCATCAGGACGAAGAACTTGCGGCATTCCGGCCAGTTTCCGATTTCCAGATCGAAGAGGTTCTCAACCATCAGGACGAAGAACTTGCGGCAATCCGGCCAGTTTCCGATTTCCAGATCGAAGAAGTTTCCGATTTCCAGATCGAAGAAGTTTCCGATTTCCAGATCGAAGAAGTTTCCGATTTCCAGATCGAAGAAGTTTCCGATTTCCAGATCGAAGAAGTTTCCGATTTCCAGATCGAAGAGGTTCTCAACAGTCAGGACGAAGAACTTGCGGCAATCCGGCCAGTTTCCGATTTCCAGATCGAAGAAGTTTCCGATTTCCAGATCGAAGAAGTTTCCGATTTCCAGATCGAAGAGGTTCTCCACAATCAGGACGAAGAACTTGTGGCACTCCGGCCAGTTCCGATTTCCAGATCGAAGAAGCTCACGATGATTAGATCGATGCAGCTTGCGGCAATCCGGCCAGTTTCCCGGTATCCAGACCGAAGTGGTATCCAGACCGAAGTGGTGTTCAGACCAAAGTGGTGTTCAGGCCAAGAAAATGAAAAAAGGAGAGTGGGGTTCAAATGCAGAGATCCGAGGATCGTTAGCGCAGAAAATTCCGGGGTTCAAGAAAATAAAAAATAGAGAAAACCTTGGGGTTCAAGAAAAGCAGAAAAAGAGGATAACAATCCCGTGTGGATGTGTGGTGTTCAGGCCATGGTTATCCCTGCGTTACCATTTATTTTGGTATCCAGGTCGACGTTTTTCGAGTTTGTTTCTTCGCCGATGCTGACAGGCGTTGTTAATTATTATCCCATCAGAGTGCAAATTGTTCGTCTGTTCTTGGTATTCAATCACTCTTCATCCTGATCATCCGAAAGCCGAGGCTATTTCGTATCGACAGGTTCACAGTGGATTGAATAGGGGCAGCTGTAACACCTCAAAATTTGCCCTCTCCTCTCTTGGGACTAGCATTAACATGTTGCATATCATTTTAGGTCATTAGGCATTGCATATTGCATATCATGTGGTTACATTGTGCAAGCCATTCTCCCAAGTCTTGATCAGAAGATGAGGAAGTCGAGTGCAAGCCTAGGGTTTATTGACTGATCATTGGCCATCTGAGGATTGGGCTGTGAATTAGGGTTTTATGATTCTCCAAGGATATTGATCTTCATCTTGATTACAATGATACATCATCATCATCATGGTTGGATGTCATCAGGAGATTGAAGAAGATTCCTTGAGATTAGGGTTTTGACCACTGGTCAACCCTAATCAGTTGCATTGGGCCAATCAGGGCATGATCAGGAGATGGGGCTTATGATGGTTATGGGGTTCATTCTTTGGTTATTTTGAGCTTATTGAGGCTAGGGTTTCACCCTTGAGCCATTTCAGTTGGAGATTGGGGCTCAGATTGATCTATGCATTGCCAGATTCATCTATCAGATGAAAAGTCAACTGTGGTCAACTGTACATGATCTGATGGATTTGGAGGTGGAAATGAGTTGGATACACTTCATTCATGTTGGAACAAGTGTTATATGACATCTCAAAGCTTCAGAATGAAGAAAATCAAGTCAGGACAAAAACTGCCAAAAATAGAAAGTGACTTGTAATTGAAGTTTCCAAAAATGGAAAGTTTTTGACCTCAAAGCCACGTGTCCAAAAAAGCTTCAAATGAAAACTTGCTCAACATGAAAGTTGTAGATCTTGTTCTCACCTTTCCAAAAAGTCCAAGAACTTGATAATCCCATGTATGGTTGGAAAGTTAGGGCTCAGTGAATTTCAGAAATGACCCATAATCAGGAGGCCATAACTTCCACATGGTTTGTCCAAATTGCAAGTTCTTTATATGCACAAACTCCATTTGACATGTACTTTCATGGTGCATAATTGGATTTTTCCAAAAGTGGTCAATGCAAAAAGTCAATTTTCAACTGGACAGTTAAATTGGACTAGGGGCAAAATTGTCCAACTTTCAAAATAATTGGAATTTTTGAGTGGGGATTTTTGCAACACTTTCCAAATGGTATTTAAAATTTGTTGGAATCATCACTTCATGCATAGGCCTTGTAATTTGAGAATTGGTTTGAAAAATGAAATGGCAAAATTGGACATAAACCATCCATATGGTGATTTTGCAAATTACACAACCAATGAGGGTGAGACAAGTTTCAACAGCTCACACATGGAATTTGGAAGGTGTGTGAGCTGTCAAACAGGTGGCATTGAGTTGTCCTATGAAATTCCACTTTTGCCCTCACTTTGAAAGTTAACCATTTCACTTAACAATTCCAATTAGCTAATGATGATGATTAAGCTTGGTTTAAACACACATATATATTCTTAATCACTCCCTAAACATAACAGAGAATCATTTTCACCACAATTCAGATCTGAAACCTTTCCAAATTCTCTCAAACCCTCAAGAACACCAAATCTTCAAATTCATCAATCTTCACCAATCGTGGATCAATTTGCGAATTTATTTTTGCATTCATCTTGCCTCAACCTCTACTCCATCTGTTTTCGTGTTCCATCATCCAAAACCGTGCCAATTGCAACTGTCCACGTGAAGCATCTCCCATGGTGAATCGAGTTCTTGAGCATTAGAAGCGATATCAAGTGAATCCAAGCGTTCTACTCACCTTCCACCAGCGTATGCTGCATCTGTTTGAGGTTGATTCGCACAAAGAACCGCTCGATTATCACTGCCATAACAGGTACCTTCGAATTTCGATCATCATGATTTGCTTCATGCTTATGTGCGTTTGAAAGAGCTTGCTACGTAGAGTGTAGTGGTGTGCTTGGTTTGTGGAATAGTGACCTGTAGCGCGCGAAATCTAGATTCAAAGTTTTAATGTCAAACCCTAGCTCGCGCGATTCGTTCGATTTAGGAACTTTTAGCCAAGAATAAGTTGATATTCGTGATCCTTAGGCTCAGACGGTTCTAACGGTTATTTGTTTGCTCGTTTTGGTGATGATTTGAGAAACTCGTGTTCTTGGATGTTCTTGAATTTTCTGGACTGAAGAAGATGATATTCATGTATTTGATCTTGTTTTTCATTCAAATTTTTGAATTCTATGTTTACCGCTCCCGCCATGCAGTATTTACCATTATGCCATTGTTCATTTAATTAAATTTGATTTAATTCTAAAAATCATTAACACATGAAAAAATTCATAGAAAATTATAGAAAATTCAGAAAAATATGGGGATTGTTTCTTTGACTTTGTTGTTGACTCTAGAATATTTTTGACCTATTGGTCAAAGTTGTGCATGGTATATTTTTGGATGGACTTAGGTTTGTTTCACATGTGTGACATTTTGATACACTTTACCATTTTAATTGTGAAATTCTCATAATGTAAAATAAATTCTTGACAATTTTTGTGATGATTGTTGACTGGCTGATGTTCATTTATATGTAAATTTCATGAGTTTTTGATACCTGGCCATGGAGTTATGAATTTTAGAACTTAGGTGTGACAATTTGTGTCACACCTCTTGATGTCAACTTGCTGGATTTAATTGAGTGGGCTATACTTGTTAGAATGAAATGAAATTTTTCATGATGAATCATTAACATGTTGAGATGTTGTATGAATTTTTGTGGAATTTTACATTGCATTTTCAAATTGATTGTGATTTTTCATCTCTGTTGGTCAAATATGCAAGTCCATGTGGTACATGTTTGTAATTTTGATGTGAAATGCTCATATGGTATTGGATAATCATGAAATTTGGCATGCTTGTAATAGACACATTGTGTGACATCCCTGTTTTGGTCTCATCCATTTCTTTTTTGTTTTCATTGAGTTATGAATTTTTGAAGTGAGTTCATGTATTGATGTTGTGATTTGGAGCCTATAATTGTGTCTGTTTTTGTTGATTTTCATTGACATGGTTCTATTTGCCCAATTAAGCTCAAATTTGACATGGTAGACCTTGAATATCCCCTGTTTATGTGTAAATTATTTGAGAATTTTTGAAGTTGTTTTGGTGTGGATTTGAATGCAATAGTTCTGTTTGCATGTTTGGTGCTTCACTTGAACCAATGTGGATTGTTTTGTGCATAACATGAGCATGATGAATGATATAAACATGAGACCAATGGTGTTTGCTCTTGTTTGATATTAATTTGACTTTGGTTGGTGAATACCTTGCTGTTTAGGAATTTTTCTTGCCTTTGGACCCTAGGCTTAGCCTAGTGGTCTTGTTGCTAATATTTGCTTGATTTTTCAGGATCAAAAGCATAATGCACATGGAGAATGAATCAAGTTAAATGCAATTGATGTTGTTTGATGTTTGTACACTAACATAACATTGTTTTGTAGGTTGTGAAGTTTGGGATTGAGCTTTGAGCTTGCTTTGTTGTGCATTGATCTGTATAGATTAATTGGTTGATACTTGCTGTTTAGTTTTGTCTGTCTGAGTACTAACTGTGTTTGACTGTTTCCAGGTACTTTTAGTTGCTCAGTTCCTTGTGAACTTTTGCTTTGCTTTGCTTAAGCAACTTGCATTGAGGTATAACTTCCTAACTTCATGTAGTCTGGAGACCCGGCTGTTACCGGGCCGGGCAAATAAATGTCTGAAGTCCTCCTTAAGAGGCGATGATTGTGATTGTTTAATTTTGTGCCTAAGCAGGTAAAGTCCTTAATCAAGGCAATTGGTGGAAGTTAGGGATAAGCAATCTATCCCCCACTATTCTGTGAGTCTTCTCCTTGCTCCCATTACATGGTTGTAGCATGGAGATCACAAGCCCAAGATCTTGTGCAGTGCACATTGTGTCAGAGTCTCTGAGTATAGAAGGGTTCCCCCATTCTGGACCCATGCTCATTTGTCAGAAGCTCTCCCTGGTTAGGGATAAGAGCTGTGAGGTCTGATCCTCACTTCACCTCTCATCTGCTTCACCTTAGCCTCGTAATGGCAAGGTTAAGAGCAAACCCAGCCCGTACAGACGACTCGCTTCGGCAGTCAAACCTATTGTGTGAGCCACTTGTTTGGTTATAGTGCGTGCTGTGTGGATATCTGTTTGAGATGCTTGTTCTCATTTGATGTATGCTTATATTCTGTATGCTTGTGTGCTTGCTTCTTTCCTGGTTAGGATAGGCTTGCTTATGCAAGTAGGATAGAAAACCGAACTTAGGGTGAACGATGCATGACAACACTAGGCTCGAGTCCAGCTCCCTAGTAGTGTGTCTTTCCCTGGTTTCTGGTTAGCAATTCAGTCCCTTTCAGGGGAACTACATCGCCCTGATCCTCGTTCCAGACGAGGTATGTAGGCAGGTGGTCGTGCGAGACCACTCCGGGCAACCTTTTTCTTTTTTGCGTGTGTTTACTTGTTGTCTGATTGTGTTTTGGCTCGGATGCCGACGTAAGCCCAGTGATTGGCAGTCGGGATCCACGTTTGCCCTTTTGAGTGTGTTTTGGTTCGGATGCCGACGTAATTCCATTCAGTGGTTGTCGGGCTCCATGTTTGCCACTCTTGTTTGTTTGTATGTTCTGTGTTGTTTGGCGTGCGTAAGCCGAACTACAGTGGCTCTGATTCTTGTTCCAGACAAGATATGTAGGCATAAGGTGCGATACCTTATCGAGCTCGTTCCTCTTAACCCCACCTGCGTTCCCTTGTGTGTGTGTGTGATGTTTAGCAACCTTTTCTTTATTCTAGGACGTGGATCCCGTCGAGTACGACGGACGTGAGGGGTGCTAATACCTTCCCCTTGCGTAACCGACTCCCTTACCCTTTCTCTTTGGTCGCGAGACCATGTTCTTTCCAGGTTTTTCTGAGCGTTTCCTTTCCCTATTTTGGGATAAATAACGCGCAGTGGCGGCTCTGTGTGTGTTTTGTGTTTAGCTCGCCGGTTGATTTTTCGCAGGATGCGACATCTAGCGTACGACTACTTTTCGTCAGATACAGCCTAACAGACGGCCCATTCTGCAACTCAGATACGATCTAGCGTATGATCCATTCTGATCTGTTATCCCCAGCGGCGTATGACCCATTCTAAATCCCCAGTGAAGTCGACGGCTTAATGAATGACTCACTATACGGTCTGGCGTATGACCCAGTGACACCCATGACTTCAGATATCTTCTAACGTACGACGCACTCTGAAGCTCTCATCATCAAACTTCCTAAATGGCATCTTTAAGCCCATCTCCATCAAGACTAACTAATTGACAAGTGCAAATTTTTGGGGCGTTCTAAGTGTTCAATAATCTTCCACCTCCAGACCACGAATGGCGTACATACCATTCTGACTCTCTCGGTTCAAGAATATTGAACAGGGGCAGCTGTCATACCCCAAAATTTGCCCATTAATATTTTAAGACATTTTTCAGGGCACTCCGACTCATTTTTATGACACTGATCTTAAAGGAACAAAGGCCCAGCTCACGAATGGCCCAATCCAGAAAATGGCCCAAACTGGCCTGCTCGCTAGGCGAGCAATACCTTCGCCTAGCGAACCCCTCGTCATGACACTCGCCCCAGCGAAGCGCCAGATCCAGTAAAGGCTCAAAATAGCTTGCTCGCTAGGCGAGCAATTCCTTCGCCTAGCGAAGCTTGCGAATATCAGAATTTCTGGGCTTCCTTCTGAGCCCATTAGGTCATAGTCAGAGCACTATAAATAGTCAAGCCTTCAGTCACGAAGGGAGAGAAAAAAAAAGGAGACGGAAGAACGAAAAAGGACGAAAGGAGAACCCTAGCCAGCAAACCCTGATACTCATTGGAGGCAAACCTGGAAGGAACTCGGCGGCACCAAGTTCAACCTCCGCCCAATTCAATCCAATTTGTCGATTCGAAGTCACAACTCAGCTGCTAACAGGTTTACATTGCTATCATTGTTTTATATTCTTAATTTGCATATGACTTTATGATTAGATTTATGAAATACCTTAAGCTTGGCATGTGAACTTCAGTATATACCATGCATACCTTAAATGATTAATCGTATAATTGCAGTAATAAGATCCATAAGGCATAAAATTGGTTGAGATTGTACTGATATCATATTCAAAAACCAGCAGCGCTCGCTAGCACATCGCTAAGCGAGCCAGTAGCGAGTACTCGCTAGGCCTTCGCTAGGCGAAGCAGGGGCGAACGGGATAGTGGCTGTTTTATTTTTGCTGTTCTATTTTATGTTTGTCTAATCATGAGTTATTATGATTCTGCATCATGTGGTCTGAGTTCATGATTGTTGTGTTTATTTTATGGTGCAACTTTCAATTATATTTTATCTCGATGCTCTAATCCGTGTGTTGAATTGTGTAAAGGTTTACATGTTTCCAAGGAAATGGCCGGCTAGGCATTCCACCTTATGGGTGGGATACCCTTATGGAGATTCAATCTGAATTATTCAATTGGTTTTAATGTATTAATTTTATGGCAAAGATCCACCCTAATGGCTTAATTGTTCTTAATGTATTGGTTTTAATATGAATCTAATTACCTACTTGATGACGGCTACCTAATTAATTGTAAAACTTTGCCTTTAAATAAGTGATCTTGGACCTCTCTTTGTTACCCTACGATTACAGTATTACGGTCATGTCCCGCGAATGTGGGGATACACTTAGCAATGGCCCTTCGATTAAATCATCATAAAATAAATCATAGTCCCTCGGATGTTGCCTTCGAATATATGATTTCGTCCCTCGATGACCCTTCGGTGTAGCCTACAGTTAAATGATGATCGTCCCTTCGAATGCTAAGGTATCCTTACAACTGTTGCCTTCAATGACCTATCGATGACCCTACGACGACCCTTTTACATCCAAAAGGCTAAAATTACTTACTTCTCAATAGTAAGGACAGTTTTGCCCTCATAAGGATAGGAAATGCCCATAACGACCTCAGGAAGGTATAACTCTCAATTACTGGATCATAACCTAAAACATTTTCCACCCCTCACACTTTACACTTTACGAATCCTAGAAAATCACCACTTGGTATACATTCATACTAGAATCATTACCGAGTTATATTTTTCTAAACCATTTTCAAAATCAAACGAGATAAATACTTTGTATACATTCATACGAGAATCATTACAAAGTTAAACTCTCTTTCAAACATTTTTAAGCAATTCACCAACACTTTTTCAGACAAAAAGATAAGTGATCCAGCAATTAAGAGCCCATGGATAACCATGGATACAAAGGGTGCTAATACCTTCCCTTTGTATAATGTACCTCCCGAACCCAAAATCTATTGAGGTCTTTCCTGTTCTTTTCCACCTTTCCTTATTGGATAAAAGAAAAGTCGGTGGCGACTCTTGCTATCCGCGACATTGCGATAAAAAGCAAAATACCCCAAGTCAGTTCACCGTATGACAGCGAGAAATAAAAAAAAAGTAGTGCGAGTGCGAGAAATAAATAAAAGTAGTGCGAGTGCGAGAAATAAATAAAAGTAGTGCGAGTGCGGAAAGTAAATAAAAGTAGTGCGAGTGCGGAAAGTAAATAAAAGTAGTGCGAGTGCGAGAAATAAATAAAGTAAAGACAGTGCGGGAAATAAATAAAGTAAAGACAGTGTGGGAAAGTAAAGTAGATAAAGGTAAAGGAATAAAAACATGCTCCAATCGGAGGTTTGAATAAAATGCGAAACGGAAATGAAAATGGCGGCAGGATTAACTTCCTTCCAAAGTGCTCCAAACTCGATTGCAGACTCGATCACAGACTTGATTACACAATTGTGGTAACACCCCAATGCGAAGCGATTACCACTTTTAAAATACTGAATATATGCCTAAGTGAAACTAAGTTTGCTCTAAGTTTGGATGATTAAACAAATGAAAACGAGTTTGTATTTATAGGCAAGGAAAATAATGGAAAAGACAAGGATGCCCTTCAATTTGAAATTGGGAGGGAAAAACTTTCTTCTTGTGGTGCCCGCCACAACCCCGTGGCGCCCGCCACAAGGGCAAATTGTGGCGCCCAAGTGGAGATAGTGGGGAACGTGGCAGTTGAGGGAAGTTGAGCTATGACACGTCATGGCTGGACCCATGGCGCCAGCCACAAGTGCAAAATGCTGAATTTTAGTCTTTTTAGCTCATTTTCACTCATTTTCTCGATCGGGGCTCTGATTAGATTGAAAACCTGAAAAGAAAGAGAAATATAGTAATAACATAACAAAATAACAATAAAACAACTAAAATGCATGCGAAATCGGAGTAAAAAATACGGTGAATTTCAGTGTCATCAAATTCTCCCACACTTAAACCCTTGCTTGTCCTCAAGCAAAACACAAAAAAGTTCATAGAAGAAAACTAGTGTCAACGAGTGATTCGGGCTAGAAAGGCTTCTAAGTTCAAGTCGGGATGCAGTGATAGGTACTAACTGAGTGAACTAAGGGTATCATGATGATACTTATCCGTAAACACGGACATAAACTCCATTCCTATATTAACCTACCCATATTATCCCATAATACCTAGGCCTGCCTCTTCATCTCTTTTTGTGTCCTTTTCATTCAGGCGCAATCACATTAAGCCTGTTATCCGTACATGCTTCATAGCAGAGTGACCTGTTAGTGATTATGATCCAAACATGGGGTTCCTGGCACATAAGTTTGTGTAAACCCTTTTATTTAACCCAACTACAGTTGTGGGGGATCGGATCGTAATCCGCCCTACCGAGTTCAGTGCCAGATACCTCTGAACCAACTAACAGCGGGTGAGTTTTTCTTTTTTCTTTTGTAGCAGATTTTTACAACCTTTTTAGTTTAAATGACTTTGTGAGGGTCACCTATACCGGAGTTGCCTTTTTGCTTTATTTTATTTTATTTATTTCACTGGATCATTCACTTATGTTCATCGGTCCCCTACGTAGAGGATGCGTAGGCCGGAGCTGACTGCTGGAATAAACTACTGAGGACTTATACTGAAATGATGATTAAGGCCATGGTATATGGGGTTTCGGGAGTGATTCCTATATTCATGAAGTCTATGGTGCTAAAATAATACTGATGTTTCAAAAAGTTCTCCCAAGTCACCGCATCCTTACTCAAACCCGTCTTTAAAACCCAAAAACTTTCAGAATAACACTGTTTTCATTCGCAAATTTTTTTTTTGGTAGGGCTAAAGGAATGGGGAGACTAGACTGTATTAAAGATACACTATACTGGTGACTTGTCAGACTCATGCATTATCTAAAACACTCAAACTAAAATCAAAATGAAACAAAGTAAACGACTAAAAAAACAAAATAAACAATCTAACTAAAAACAATAAAGAAAAATAGAAAGCGATGAAATCTCCTCCCACACTTAAATCGAACATTATCCCTAATGTTTCGAAATAAGATAAGGCGAGAGTCACCTGACATCCTACTGTTGACCACTGGTGCCTTCGCCATCCTGAGGTGGACGACGGGATCGGCTACGAGGACGGTCTCTCTGATCCATCCTGGCCTGTAAGGCATCCTGAGCAGTCCTCACCTCTCGAAGGTTACCCAAAATGGAACCCTGAGTGGCTTCTATAAGCGCAGTATGTTGACGGTGGTAGTGCTGCTGACGGGCTTGCTCGTTTGTGATCGTAAGTAGGGACTGTACAACAGTCGCATAGGATTTATCTGTCCTCCGTTGCGATTCTTGCATGAAGCTCATGTTGTCCGCCAGTTGTTACTGAATGGTAGAGAGTAGGTCATCACGCCTTTGCTCTCTAGCCATGTGGTCACGCCACATCTCCTCTGTAATATAAAAGCCAGGGGCAGAACCTGCAAAAGAAGAAGATGGTGCGGTGTGTGGTGGTGAAGGATGATGGGGGGACACATGAGGTACGGGAGATCGCTCTCTCCGATCATATTCTTCATCAGTGTCGTGTCCCTCCTCATCAGGAACATTAGGAGGAAGTGGACCCAAAACAGGTGGAGCATCTAAAACATAGATCCAATTCATTTCATTATGTACATCAGCACGTCTAGTGCATGGTAAGACAACATATGGGATAACTATACCATGAACCATAAGCACATAACCTCCTTCTCTCCTCAATCGGCACAATTTCATATCTCTCAGAAATTTTAGGTTGATTTTGCGAGGAGCTAAGGGATCTAGGGTAGCTATCTCATTCTTCAGGTTAAGCGCCCGAGCAATAGACGTAATGAGTCATCCGAAAACAATAGGTCCCGCTTTATTAAGAGTTAAAGCCATATGAGCGAGCATAAACGGGACCGAATTAATTCTTCTATTTGCGAGGCTTCCTTGCAAAAATAGAAGCTCTCGAGCATTGACCTTGTTTGGATTCTCCCGGCCAAAAATAGTACATGCCAACAGATATCTAAAAACTCTGATGGCCGGGTTATGGATGGTCGAGGCAAGAATTCCTTCAAAAGAATTTATTGAAGTGTTAGACAATCTCTGCCAAAAGGAAAACACCTCGACCGACCAATCTGAATCCAAAGGGGCCTCACAAATAGCACCTTCCCCATGAGGAATTCCTAACAGGCCTGCTAGTGCGTCGGTATTGAATTCATACTCAACAACGAACATTCTAAATCGGACAGTACCAACTGTGCTAGCAGTGTTAGGATTGACAATATAAATTAAAGAACTTAAAAATTCGATTGTCAATCGCTCAAAGGTAGGTTCTTTGTTTGAAAAGATAATATGCAAGCCTAAATTATCTAATAAATAAAAAATGCTATGGTAGATACCCAAAGTGTAAAGACAATTATCATCCACATACCTTGTCGGGAGGATTTCCCGATTTTGCAACCTTTTGATAATTTTTCTCTGTCGATCTCCCGGTTTCCCTTCTCGAAGAATAAATCCATTGAACTCCATTATTTTAGCTCTTGCAATGTGATGAAGAAGATGAAGATGGGTTTGTATAAAGGTAGGATTTTTTTGAATATTGAGAGATGAAAATGAAAATGGAAGTTGGGAAAATGGTTTGTATGGTGTGAAGATGAGAAATGTGGGAGCTTTGTGGGGTTCAAGGGTTTTTTCTGAAGGTGAAAAAATGGGTTTTGGAGGTTTGAAGGTATGAAAATGGTGAAGAATGTGAGTCTGCCCCAAGCTTATACAGACGCTGTGGTGGGCGCTACAACATCTATGTGAGTCGGTCATTTGGCATGGGTTTCTCGTTCTCTTTTCGGTTGGGGGGTCCGGATAGCATTTGCATTGTATTTTCCTAGTTACATAAGGCTTGCATAATTTTATAAAAATAAAATTTAAACATTAGACTAACAAATAAATAAACAATGAATATAACTAGACTATGATAAAAATATAAATATAATAAACACACATAAAATATAGATATGGAAATATTAATATTAATATGCTGACATAGTTAAGAAAATATCCCAAATGCAATGATATAAAATAAGTTAGGTAAATGCGAAAAATATAAGCATAAATGAGAAAAAATAAAACGAGATGCTAGAATCAAATAGTAGGGGGTTCGTCTGCCTGACTAGATCCACGAAGCATGGCTATCTCCTGGCGAGCTCTGTGATCTCCTGGTACAAACAGTCAGCTTCGATAGCATGTGTGAGATCAGATACTCCCATATGTAAGGTAAGGTCATCCACCTCCTGCCTAAGCTCGACAATCTCTCTACAACACTTTGTAATCTGGGTGCGGATGTCTGGGGTCTGCAATGATAAATTGTTAGAGAGTACAGTGATCCTGGGTGAAGGCGGTGTAGGGGTATACTCAGCAATAGGTGGGGATCTGGGCTCCTCAATAGTCTCTCCCTGACCCTCAAAGGCATAACTCCAATTAGCTGGGTCATGAACGCTGGTCATCATAGGATCAGGCACTGTAAAATAATGTATCGCCTCGCTATCGACCAATAATCTGAACTGTCTTGGGTCAAAGGAGGATCTCCTCATCAACCATCTAGTCAAGCAAAAGTCGATATCCATAGTAGTGTACCCACATTAGGTCCTGAGATGTAACAACTTGCGGGATAAACCTAAGGCGATGACGATCTGTGTGGTGATCCCTCCTACATGAATGACTGCTTTGGATGATCTGGAAACACCGCTAAGGCCACACAATAGAAAGTCCCCACATGCCACGGGGCGAGACTGGGATGCACAGAACAATACGAATATCTCCTCCTCACTCAGTAACGTCTCAGCATCTGGTCTTCCCAGGAAGGAGTGTGCTAATATCATCTGGAAGTATCTAAAAGCAGGGTTGTGTATAGCCTGGGACAACTGGGTAGAAGGATCCTGACTCGCTCCTCCAGAGATATCACTCCAGAACTTTTCCACTTCCTTACCCAGAAAGTATCCCATAGGCGTCTCAGGGATAGCGTCAGGGGTGGTTTGGAAACCTAATAGGTCACCGAGCTCTTTCTGGCTGAAAGAGTACTCAATCCTAAAGAGTCTGAAAACAGCATACCCATCCGATCCAGATTAAGGGTCATAATCAAATGAACTGAGGAACTCCAATGTCAAGTTCCTGTAGGTGTTGCTCAGGTCGTCAGCGAACTCGTCCTAATGGAGCTGGTGGCTCAGAAATCGGATGCTTGGCTTAATCCCCATGGCTTCCATGCAGTGCTAATCTGGATAGCGTGTGGGCGCCATAGGGCGCTGGTAAAGAGCTATGTAGCGCTCTCTCTAGGTATCATCCCTATAGGCTACGTGCATATCGTCGAAGTCCTGCATCCTGTAAAAGTTAGGAAAAAGGGATCCTGAAAATACAAACAATTCAAATATTTAGTCCTGGTGAAAATACGATTAAAAATAAAATAAAATAAAATAAATAAATGCAAAAAAGTAAAACAAGATAAGAAAACCATGGGTTTCCTTCCAAGCAGTGTTTGTTTAACGTCATTAGCTTGACGATCGGAATTTATACACCTGTAGTAGTAGGAATCGGTGGATCTATCAGAGTGTGGCTTGAGTAGTCTTTTGGAATGTCTCCTCCTTCGTAGAGCTTAAGTCTTTGTCCATTTACAATGAATGGACTACATGTTTCGTTCTTGATTTCTACGGCTCCGAATCTCAGAATCTTGGATACTTTGAAAGGGCCAGTCCATCTTGAGCGCAACTTCCCAGGGAAAATTCGTAACCTAGAGTTAAATAGGAGAACAGGGTCGCCTATATTGAAATCTTTCTTAACTATTCTTTTGTCGTGCCAGGCTTTTGTTCTCTCTTTGTATATCTTGGCATTCTCGTAGGCAGATTGCCTGAGTTCTTCTAGTTTGTGAATGTCAAGGATACGCTTTTCACCAGCGGTCAGGTAGTCTAAATTCAAAGTTTTAATGGCCCAATAGGCCTTATGCTCTAATTCGAAAGGTAAGTGACAGGATTTTCCATAGACTAGTTGGTAGGGAGTTGTTCCTATAGAGGTTTTGAAAGCGGTTCGGTAGGCCCATAATGCTTCTTGAAGCTTCTGAGACCAGTCTCTTCTAGATATTGAAACAGTTTTTTCTAGAATTTGTTTTATATCCCTATTGGATATTTCTACTTGGCCACTAGTCTGTGGGTGGTATGGTGTTGCTACTCTATGCCTAACTCCATATTTTCTTAAAAGTTTATCAAATATTCTCGATATGAAGTGTGATCCTCCATCGCTTATGACTAAACGGGGTGTTCCAAATCTAGGGAATATGTAGTTTTTAAATAACTTGATCACCACCCTAGTATCGTTTGTGGGTGCAGCTATAGCTTCAATCCACTTAGACACGTAGTCCACAGCTACTAAGATATACTTGTTTCCTAAGGATGGTGGGAAAGGTCCCATGAAATCTATACCCCAAATATCGAAGAGTTCTACTTCCTGAATGTTTCTTAGAGGCATTTCGTCACGCCTTGAAATGTTTCCAGTGCGTTGGCATCTATCACATTTGACAATCCAAGCATGGACATTGCGCCACATGGTAGGCCAGAATATGCCAGCTTGAAGAATCTTGGCGTATGTCTTAGAGGTGCTCGCATGTCCACCATAGGGTGCAGAGTGACAATGCTCAATTATACTTTTTACCTTCTCTTCTGGAACGCAACGGCGAAAAATACAATCTTTACCCCTTTTGAAAGGAGCGGTTCGTCCCAATAAAAATTTCTCACATCGTTGAAGAACTTCTTCTTGCGGTGGTAGTCAAGATCAGGGGGTACGATATCAGCAGCTAGGTAATTAGCAAAGTCTGCATACCATGGTACGTTACTTACTGCTAAGGAATTTTGGAAGTGCTCATGAAGGCCTAGGCTATCATTTTCTCTGGTTTCTAGTCTAGCTATCAGTCTATCATAGGCAAAATCATCATTTATGGGTACTAAGTCTGGTTTTAGGTGTTCTAGCCTAGAAAGGTGATCAGCTACTACATTTTCAGTGCCTTTTTTATCTCTTATATCTAAATCAAACTCTTGTAGTAACAGAATCCATCGGAGTAACCTGGGCTTGGCATCTTTTTTACTTAATAGGTAACGAATGGAAGCATGATCAGTGTAAACTATAATTTTGGCTCCTACTAGATAAGAGCTAAATTTGTCTATAGCGAAAACTACATCGAGTAATTCCTTTTCAGTTGTTGCGTAGTTAAGTTGGGCAGAGCCTAGGGTTCTACTGGCATAATAAATGGCATGTAATTTTTTATCTTTCCTTTGTCCTAGAACGGCTCCAACGGCATAATCATTAGCGTCGCACATTATCTCAAAAGGTTCTGACCAATCAGGGGGTTTCATAATAGGTGCTGATATTAATGCTTCCTTTAAAAGATTAAATGCTTGATTACATTTTCCATCAAAAATGAATTCAACATCTTTCATTAAAAGACCAGTTAAACGTTTAGTTATTCTGGAGAAGTCCTTGATAAAACGCTGGTAGAATCCAGCATGTCCAAGGAAACTTCAGACTTCTCTTATAGTTTTGGGTGGTTTTAGGTTCTCTATAACTTCTATCTTAGCTCTATCTACCTTTATACCTTTTTCGGAAACTATATGTCCTAAAACAATTCCTTCGGTCACCATGAAATGACACTTTTCCCAGTTTAGCACGAGGTTCACCTCCACGCATCTCTCCAGGATTTTCTCAAGGTTAGCAAGACAATTATGGAAATCAAATCCACAAACCGAGAAATCATCCATAAATACTTCCATGATACCATCTAGGTAATCTGCAAAGATTGACATCATGCAGCGTTGGAAAGTAGTTGGGGCATTACAGAGGCCGAATGGCATTCGTCTGTAGGCAAAAGTTCCATAAGGGCATGTAAAGGTAGTTTTTTCTTGATCTTCGGGGTGGATAGGTATTTGGAAGAATCTAGAGTATCCATCTAGATAGCAGAAGTAAGAGTGTCTAGCTAGACGCTCCAACATCTGGTCTATAAATGGTAAAGGGAAATGATCCTTTCTGGTTGCTTTATTTAACTTTCTATAGTCTATGCACATCCACCATCCTCCTTCTATCCGTTTTGCTACATGTTCGCCTTTATTGTTTTGTACTACTGTGATGCCTCCCTTTTTAGGTACTACATGCACATGGCTCACCCACTTACTATCCGAGATCTGATAGATTATACCTGCCTCAAGTAACTTAAGAACTTCTTTTTTAACAACATCACTCATTATAGGGTTTATTCTTCTCTGATGTTCTCTGGAGGGTTTTGAATCTTCTTCGAGCGAAATCCGATGCATGCATACGAATGAGCTTATACCTTTCAGGTCAGAGATATTATATCCTAAGTCTGAGGGATATCTTCGTAAAACATCTAAAAGTTGGTATGTTTCCTCTTGGCTTAAGGTAGCACTGACTATAATTGGACGGTTCATCTCTTCATCGAGGAACTCATATCTCAGGTTATTAGGCAGTTCCTTAAGTTCTAAGGTTGGTTTCTTAGGGCATGGCATAGGATCTGGGGTAAGGGATAATCATTCGTAAAGGGTATCATCGATGTAGGGTTTTCTAAAGTCATCATCTTCCATTATGAGAGTTGATGGCAACTTAATTATTTTTATGATTTCTTCTTGTTCTAATTCCCCAACGCATTCATCAATGATATCTATGGCATAACATGCGTCTCCCATCATAGGTGCCATAAGAAATTTCAAAAGTATAAATTCTATTTTCTCGTCACCTACCTCAAAGGTCAACTTTCCTCTCTTGACATCTATTATGGCTCCTGCAGTTAATAAGAATGGTCTACCTAGAAGGATTGGTATATCATTGTCCTCTTTGATGTCCATGACAACAAAATCAGTAGGGATAAATAGCTGACCTATCCTAACAGGGACATCTTCTAATATGCCTATCGGATACTTAACAGATCTATCGGCTAACTGAAGTGACATCTTAGTAGGCTGTAGTTCTCCTAAGTTTAACCTCTCACAAACTGCTAAAGGCATTAAGCTCAAACTAGCTCCTAAGTCTAGAAAAGCTTTTTCGATGACATGACTACCCAATAGACAAGGAATGGAGAAATTTCCAGGATCTTTATCTTTTTTTGCTAACTTGTTCTCGAAAATAGAATTGCATTCCAAGGGTTTCGGATCGTCGAGCCTACGTTTGTTGGTAAGGATGTCTTTGAGAAACTTTGCATAAGAAGGTATTTGGGTGATGGCTTTTGTGAAAGGGATTTCTACGTGAAGTTTTTCTATAACCTTAATAAATTTCTGATACTGGTTATTGATCTGGGTTTGTTTGAGTCTTTGCGGATATGGTATAGGTGGTTTATATGGGGGGGGTGGTACGTAAGCTTTATCTTTAGGTTCTTCTCCTTTTTCTTGACCTTCCTGTTTTTCAGATTCCTCTGGTTCCTTTACTTTGTCCGGGGGTTTGGTATATTCCTTAGAAGTTTTGGGTTCACTCAATCTTGGGTTTGGTGGCTCATCATAAGCGTTCCCACTTGGGTGTAGTTCACTTGCTCAGAGTGGGTTTCGTTTAATAGACTGCATTCTGCATATTGGTGTCCTTGGGTTCCACATATCTCACAATCCGACGAAACTGTGGCTGCAGTATTCGGGTTTATGCACATATGCTCGACCTTGAGGGCTAATGCGTCCATTTTAGCTTGCATCATGTCTATAGAGCTTAGTTCATGTACTCCTCCTTGGACTTCCTTCTTCTCAACTGTCGCTCGTTTGACTCCCCATGATTGATGGTTTTGAGCCATATCTTTAATGAGGGCACTAGCTTCAGGATAAGGTTTGTTCATCAGCGCACCGCTTGCGGCAGCGTCGATGGTCATCTTAGTGTTATAATGAAGTCCATTATAGAAGGTCTGAATGATTAACCAATTTTCTGAACCATGATGTGGGCATGCTCTTAACAACTCTTTATATCTCTCCCAAGCTTCGAACATCGATTCTCCTTGGTTCTGGGTAAATCTAGTTATATGGTTTCAAAGAACGGAGGTCTTACTTGGGGGGAAGTATCTAGCAAGGAATACTCTTCTAAGGTTATCCCAAGTCGTAATGGAATTGGGTGGAAGGGAATCTAACCATGACAGGGCTTTATCTCTGAGGGAAAAAGGGAATAATCTTAAACGGATTGCCTCAGGAGAAGCTCCATTGGTTTTAAAAGTATCTTCTAATTGGAGAAAGATTTTTAAATGTTGGTTTGGGTTCTTAGTAGCGAGACCTGCGAATTGTCTTTGTTGCACTAGTTGCAATAGAGAGGGTTTAAGTTCAAAATTATTAGCTGGAATGGTTGGGTTTACTATACTAGAACTAGGTTCTTCGTTGGATGGTTGGGCGAAGTCCTTAAGAGGTCTTTGGTTTTGATCTTCGGCCATAGCTCTCCTAATTCTATGGAAAAATAAACGTGCGCGAGCGTAACGTTCAGGTTCCGCTAGAGGGGATACTAAGCTTCCGGTGCTGAGAGTTCTTCGCATTGACTGACGGGTAATAACCTAAGTCTAAACGATCTAACAACAGGGTACGGAATTTGACGAAATTGGTCCCCAGCAATGGCGCCAAAAACTTGATGCGTGCTTTTCGCAAGTATACGAACGCGTCAGAGTAATATAAAAGATTGTCGAATCCACAGAGACCAAGTGTCAATCTATCGTTATCTATTGTTATGGTGTTTATCTAAGGTAATCAAAATAGGGGTTTTTAGAGTGTATAATGAAAAGTAAAGTATTAAATTAAATTCAATTAATAAAGACAGGCTCGAATGTAATTCACATAATCAATTGATAATCCAAGTACTTGCTAATAAAACTACTTACGAGCAGTGTTTCCTACTTTGAAAAAAACCAATTTAACGGGAACTGTCGCTTTCGCGTATTCAGAACCGAGCAGTACTCCATAATCAAACCCTCTTATTGTCACTTATAAAAAGGCGCGCATTGCGTTAGAGTAGTAAACCTATTTTTAAGAAATATAATATCTTGACTAAGTTGAAAAGTATTTTAACCTGGATTTGTTAACCAAAAGAGGTTCTCACGAACCAGACTCTAAACTTATAAACGCGTCCGAAAATAGTTTTAAAATCACTTTTCTTCTTAAGTTAAAAATTCCTAATGAACTAAACAAAGCGCTTTCGCTGTATTTGAAATAGTTAAAAAAAACTAAGTTTTAAAGGACGTTGGACGACTTTCGATCTTACCCAACGGAAATTAAGTGCGGGAAAACTTAAGTTGAAAGTCAAAATAGCCCTTAAGTGTTTCTACAAACAATTGTACGGATTATCGGTTCAATTATGGTCCTTACATTCTAACCTTTATAGATTTAGTTAGACATGGTAAAGTAAAGGTGCATTTTAATTTAAATAAAAATAATACGAGTGCGGGAAGTAAATAAAAGTAGTGCGAGTGCAAGAAATAAATAAAAGTAGTGCGAGTGCGAGAAATAAATAAAAGTGGTGCGAGTGCAAGAAATAAATAAAAGTAGTGCGAGTGCGAGAAATAAATAAAAGTAGTTCGAGTGCGGAAAGTAAATAAAAGTAGTGCGAGTGCGGAAAGTAAATAAAAGTAGTGCGAGTGCGGAAAGTAAATAAAAATAGTGCGAGTGCGGAAAGTAAATAAAAGTAGTGCGAGTGCGAGAAATAAATAAAGTAAAGACAGTGCGGGAAATAAATAAAGTAAAGACAATGTGGGAAAGTAAAGTAGATAAAGGTAAAGCAATAAAAACCTGCTCCAATCGGAGGGTTGAATAAAATGCGAAACGGAAATGAAAATGGCGGCAGGATTAACTTCCTTCCAAAGTGCTCCAAACTCGATTACATACTCGATCACAGACTTGATTACACAATTGTGGTAACACCCCAATGCGAAGCGATTACCACTTTTAAAATACTGAATATATGCCTAAGTGAAACTAAGTTTGCTCTAAGTTTGGATGATTAAACAAATGAAAACGAGTTTGTATTTATAGGCAAGGAAAATAATGGAAATGACAAGGATGCCCTTCAGTTTGAAATTGGGAGGGAAAAACTTTCTTCTTGTGGCGCCCGCCACAACCCCATGGCGCCCGCCACAAGGGCAATTTGTGCCGCCCAAGTGGAGATAGTGGGGAACGTGGCAGTTGAGTGAAGTTGAGCTGTGACACATCATGGCTGGACCCGTGGCGCCAGCCATAGTGGGTGCCACAAGTGCAAAATGCTGAATTTTAGTCTTTTTAGTTCATTTTCACTCCTTTTCTCGATCGGGGCTCTGATTAGACTGAAAACCTGAAAACAAAGAGAAACATAGTAATAACATAACAAAATAACAATAAAAAAACTAAAATGCATGCAAAATCGGAGTCGAAAATATGGTGAATTTCAGTGTCATCACTAACCAAAATACCAAAAATATGTCTTTGCATTTTTCTAACCTTTTCGTAGGTGATGCACATGATCATCTTTGATCTATCAAGTTCACATCTAGGGTTTAAGACCCTCATTGCTAAGAGCTCAACCAAGGAATGATCCACAAAGGCTCTAGGCATCATATATGAGTCCCCATGATCTTTACATGTTATTTTTGATCAAGAATTCTTCAAGAGTTTGGAATTGGTTTGCCTTGGAAACCCTAGTTCATCTGGGTATCTTGTGTAACTTCTTCAACAAGATTCTTCACTAATTGATCAAATATTTCAAGGGATACTTCAAATTTCATCATCTTATGCATATATGATCTCCCAAGAATCCAAAAAGTCAAGAGAATTACAAGTTAGCAAGGTGGTTGATGGAGGTTGACCAGAGGATTTCATCTAATTAAAACCGGGTTCCCCTAGACCCTATCTACTACAATTTTCATCATATGAAAATTATTCAAAGAGAAAAGTTACTCTAAATGACATTCCAAACAACTTTCATGTTGAGGTCTAGAGCTAGCTTTACTTGTAAAGTCATTTTTTATGTTGAAAGATTATAGGTCATTTTGTCTAAACCCTAATTTAAAAGTCAACTTCCCAAGACCATAACTTGCTCATTTTTTATGAGATGAAAGATTTACAAGCTGCACAATCAAATTCAAGGTGCCTACTTCAACTTTGATGTTTGGAGGAAGAGATAATTCAACTTTTATGAGCATGTGGTATGAGGATACGTTATAGGTCATTTTGGACCAATACCATTGAACAAGTGATTTTCCTCAACTTCAAAAATGCATAACTCATTCATCCCAAATCCAAATGAGGTCAAATTTGTGACCATTTTGAAGGGTTTTGAAATTGCTACAACTTTGATGAAGACTTTTTTCTCATTTGGAGATCACATATAAAGTTAGCCAAGGTGGAATAATAGAACATATGGTTTAACACTTAGAATTTTTTTTGACATGTTGAAATTTCCAAACTTCCACCTCAAAATTCATCATGATACAAGCTCAAAATGGAAAAGTGTTCAACATAAGAGTTGTTCCTCTTGATCTAACCTTTCCAAAGAGTCCAAATTCATTCATTTTGTACAAGGTTTGAGGGGTATGCACATGGTCTGAATATGGCTGCATCAATTGGCAAGGATCAATCTTCAAGCATCAATACACTTTTGCCTTGCATTACAATCCCCATTTAGACTCAATTACACTTGCATATGGACTGAATTGAGTAGCTTTATGGGCATGTACATGCCCATGCAAGCATGCACTTCACTTTGCCAAATTTGGAAATATTTTGAAAGGTGCAAATAACACTTGCTTGAGCTATAAATAAGAGGCCCTTGGCATCATAAATTGGACCCTTGCACGCCAGCTTTGCCTCCCACACTTGAAACCCTCACATTTGAAAGGAAAACCTGAGAAATTTCATTTGAAATTTGAGTTTGAATCTCACTGTTTGGAGATTCAAAAACTCCAGGATCCAAAGCCTTGTACCAGTCCTAAGCTACTTCTACAAGCTTCTTGAGCAAGATCAAACCCGAATTGAAGCAAGAGAGATTAAGTTCTACACAACATTGAAGGTATTTTTTCCAGATTTTTCTTCTCTTCGATTCTTTCTCAATTCTCTTGGATCCTTGGTTGTCTGAAGTCCTACCAACGTAGGCAAGAAGATTGAGTTGCTTTGAGGTCAAATCGAAGCAACTCAGTTCATACACCTCAAAATTCAATTCCATGTATCTCTCAATATACTTGGAGTTAGTTTGAGTTGAGGTCAGATTCGTGATCAGTGCCATTTTGTCTTTAAGATCATGTCCTTCTTTTTCATTTTTGTGATGGTAATGAAAGAACCAGTCCGACCAAGGTCATCAGAGAAGATGACCGGTGGTTTGCTTCAGCGATGTGTTGGACGTGTTCTGAGGCACATGATCAAGCTTTGGCGTTTTAATCTTGAGCATTGCTTTTGAATACCATTAGTGTGGTGCGCTGACTCGTGTGTTTGGTGGAACACGCGTTTTAGACCACTTGATCTGCCACCTCAATTAATGAGGGAGATCAAGTGGTCCACATTTTTCTGATTAATTGAATTTTCATTTTATTTGTCTTATTTTCATTAATTCATATTAAATTCAATATTGATCCAAAAAATATGAGAGTTTCACAAAAAAAATTAAATAAATTCCTCTTTCATTTTCTAAATTAAAATTATTTTTTGGATCATTATTAATATTTTTCATGATTTAATTGATTTTATGAATATTTTTAATTGTTTAAAAATACTTTTAAGTTTCCAAAAATTCTGAAATTTTTTCTCCAAGGTCCTTTGACCTTGTTTGACCTATGATAAATCTCATGGCCATTTCTTTAGTGTTTTGATGAGGTTTTAGGAAATTGATCAACCATAATTTAATTTAATACATATTTTTATTATTTTTAATTGTTTAAATGTCAAATTAATTGTGTAGAGCCATTTTAATTGGCTTTGTGTGTTTGATTTGTGTTGTTGGGCCTTGGTCAAGGTTGATTTGACTTTGCTAGGTTAAGATCATTGGATTTAGGGGATTGATGGAATGTACATTCCATCTCCCGAAATGAATGAATGATCTTAATTTGGTAAAAGTCCTCCTTTGACCAATTTGTGTTTGATCCATTTCCCATCCCTCTTCATCTCATTCCCTTTCTTTATCCATTCATGTCATGGACTTATGATATCTCTATATCCTAAGGCTAGTTGATTGCAAAACCAACATAAGTATGGATGAGATTAGGTCCCCCACTTTGCATATTCTTTTTGTGTGTGGTATGTTTCATGAGCATAGTCCATTATACTATGTCTCTAACATGCATTAACACCAAAATTCTATTGCCCACCTCAAATAGTTGTGACTTTTACATAAGTCCAATTACAATTGCTTAACATAGCGCTAAATTTTGACACAAAAGGCATAACATATCGCTAAATTTTATCACATGT
The DNA here is from genome assembly GCF_024323335.1 of Lathyrus oleraceus. Lineage (NCBI taxonomy): Eukaryota > Viridiplantae > Streptophyta > Magnoliopsida > Fabales > Fabaceae > Lathyrus > Lathyrus oleraceus. The sequence continues at coordinate 180,943,489 of NC_066585.1, forward strand.
GACCTATAATTCAATTGGAGATTCCTGCTAAAATTCATTTTTTTGTGTTTTATGGTATAAGTGAAAGATAAATTTGATATAATACGACTTGATATTAATAAAGTTTGGAGTTTACACAAAGAAACATAATGGTGATGACTGGGATCACCTAACCGACCTCCGGTCCCACATCCTCTAGCTACCCTAACCCTTGGCCCTAACCCACGTTGACGATTCTGCACTGGTGTTTGATCATCTGAGGGGCCAGGAGCGTCACTACCAACTACAGGAGAAGGTCCGTTGAGGTATTCAGACAAGTCAACATAGTCTTCAGTATGCAATGATGGTGTACCGCCGTAGCTGAGCTCATGACCCATGCCAGAGAAGTTGGGATGTGGTTGACTCATGGATGGGCGACCGGGACGGTTGAAGGGAGACATGGGTGTGAATGATGCGTCGAGGAAAGGTTGGAAAGGTTGTTGGGATGTTTGGTAGAGATAGGGTTGTGGGATGTTTTGGTTTTGTGATGTTTGGGCTTCTTGGCTACGGTAGGAGGAGGGGCGGTTGGTGTTTTGGCTAAGGGGACTTTGGTAGGGTGATGATGTGGGTGCGAAGCGATGTTGGGTCTCAAGTTGATGGTCAATTTGTTGGTGGTGCTATGGGGTATGCTCTTGGTATTGGGGTTGGGTGAATGACATGTTTTGGTTGTATGTTTGTGTGTTTGTGGAACGGAAAGTTTGACGGATAGGGGGTTGTGAGTAACCGGGATGAGAATGTTGTTGGGGGTTAGATGTTGATCCTTCTTGTGTGTAACTTTCCTGGCGTGGGTCGTATAGGTACATATCTTTGGCGATGAATTGAAAACCAACCGATCTGTACCAATCCATATAAGTACGACTTGGTTTTACCTCATTTGGCATGACTGCGTCAGTTAAGACATGGTCATGACGGTGCTTCCATTTGCGACACTCCGATCTTGCGAAGTTTTGTCATGGATTGAAGTTCCATTGGTCGTTCACTTTACGCAGATGCCATTCTCCTAGGCTAGCTAGGGGATCTGGGATATTCTGGACCATACCAAACTGCAGCTTCACACGATCGGTGTTGTGCATCTCCACAGTTGTGAACCGTATTATCGGTGTGCATGTTGTCCATACGGCTGCATCTTCAGCGTTGACCTCATGGTCATGATCCAAATTAAGGTATGGACGCCAAATGAACTGAAATGTTGAAGAAGATAGGATTATAATGAATGTAGAAAAAGTTAACAAAATATAACGAAATTATTAAGTTATTTTGCTTACGTTTGTCGGTCGAAGGTGATCTAGCAGGTTGCGATACTGAGTAATACAGTGTCTCGGACATCTGTTATAACTCATACCACGTGCCAACCATCTACACCAAAAAGTTAAAAAAAATTAGTTTGAGGTAATAAACTTTAAGGAAGTAAGTAAAGATATAGCAATTTAAACAACTTACTTTTGTGCATATGGAAAAGTGAAAGGGTTGTTATTGACCGGTGCTAGAGACGGTAGTCTTGACCAACCCCATGCTTGTAGCAAAACAGCACATCCAGAAAATGTAGATGTGTCTTTGTGGGAGTTTTTGCACAACGAGCTATAGAGATAGGCTAGACAAGCAGATCCCCAACTGTAACTTCCTATTCTATTTACATGTCTAAGTAGAGGTAAGTACATAATATGCATGCTAGAACCACTACCTTCGGGAAATAAAAAGGATCTTATTAACAACATAATGTAACACCTAGTTTTTATTATTCGAGCATCTTCGGTAGAATGCTCATCTAAGTATAAACTATTATAATATGACTTTAGGCGTGAGAGTAGTATACTTTGACCTCTAGCATTATCATCTAACAAGTCAGTGTCTAAGAGCTCCATGCAAATTGAATTTGCATAGTTGGTCTTACCATTAACAGCCTTGCCTTCAATTGGTAGTCCTAAAAGCATGTAGACGTCTTCTAACGTCACGGTACACTCACCGGCTGGGAACCAAAATGTGTGTGTCTCTGGTCTCCATCTTTCACATAAGGCTATAATGAATTTGTTATCTATAGACCAAGACATAATCTTGCTAATATGACCAAAATCGGCGAGTTCAACATAAGGTTGAATCGTCGGGTCCATATGGACATATTCGTGGACCCGAGTTCGAAACCTTGATACATCCTATAAAAGAAAGAATAAAACACTTGACTAAGTTGGTATGTCAAAATAAAATGGGGTTGGTGAAGATGAAAGATAAAAAGTTAACAACCAAAAAAACTTACATATGTTGCGATATTTGCAACCGTTCCTCTATGTGCTTCGCCCATTGTTAGTAAAGACATTTTCTTGGGGGGTTGGTGTAGATGAAACTAGAAGATGTTGTTGAATATGAAATTGTGAAAGAAGTATTATAGAGGAAGTAGTGAGAGTGATGGTGTGGAAGAAGTGTTGATGGAGTGGATGTATTTATAGGCAAATGGATGGGAGCATGAAAAGTTGTGTTTGCATGGTGTCTCCAAATGAATTGGCGACCATGTACAAGCTTTAAGAAGGGTCGCCATTCAAATTGGCGCCTCCATAGGGACATGCATGCAAGGCTAGGTCTGAATGCTTGGTTTCGAGGTCAGAATGCATGGTGTCTCCACTTGAATTGGTGACCATGTACAAGGAATAAGTGGAGGCGCCAATCCATTTGGAGTGTGTGTCTGCATGTTTGACACGTGGTTATCTTGTCTCCTGCATGCTGAACAAGTCTCTTCTTGATGGCTTGCATGGTTGACACTTCATCTCTGAGTATCTTACATATCCGACATGTGGTTGTCTTGTCTCTTGCATGCTGAACAGTCACTTGTTGATAGCTTGCATGATTCACACATCATCTCAGACTATCTTGCATGACTGACACATCATCTCAGTCTAGCTTGCATGTCCGACACGTCATCTCAAATTATCTTGCATGTCCGATAGGTCACTCCGAACTAGCTAGCATGTGAGACACTGATACCATCTATTTAAGTGTCTTACTATCAACATCCAAGACACTTCACTCACATTCATTTGCAGTAAGAAAATAGTTTTCATCTGCACAATGTCATCTTCATCATTATACAGTGTCAATGTTCACTGCAACGGTGAAACATTCGAGTCTGAGCTACATGGTTTTTGTTTTCGAAACACTGATACCATTAGAATCACGATCAAGAGAAATGCAACCTTCTTGCATTTGAAAAAAAGAATACAATCCTTTATAGGATCGGGTATTGTGTCAAAGATCACATATCAAAATCCAATATTTTTTTAGAATGGTCAATGCAAGTATTTCCCCCTTAAGGTACGAGACGATGAAGATGTTGAATACATGTTTGTTAGTCATGAACATTCAGGCTGCAACTGTATCGAGTTGTACATTACTCTTCAACAATGTATACCATCTCAACAGTCTCAACTAACCGATCAGGATGAAGCTGGTGAAGATGATGCACAATGGTCAGATGAACTCAACCCAGAAGCAGAAGCAGAAGTCGACGTTGTTGATGAAGAAGAAGAGGAGACCGAGATACAGGTTGATCACATGCTGAACAACGACGATGAAGATGATGATCAACCACCACCAATACCTCCTAGTCATGTCTACAATCTGCCTCAACATATGACAAATATGGATCTTCACGACGATGAAACATCCAACAGTGTTTTCTATAATCCGTATCCGAGATCAGAAGGCGAATTAAAGGTGGGAGACATGTTTCGTACCAAAGAAGAATGTGTTCTGGCAATAAAATAATTCCACATGAACAACTCTGCTGACTTTACAGTGAAACGCACTGATTCTAGAAGGTATGTTATCGAATGTCGTAACATGCTTTGTAAGTTTCGTTTGGCTGCGTCTTACAAGAAGAAAAACGACTCTTGGGAGATCGCTTCAATAGACCCACCGCACAGTTGCATTGCAACTAACGTTGAACAAGATCACCATAAACTAAGCGCAACTTTGATATGTCAAGACATTCTGCCATTGGTAAATAAAGACCCATAAGTGAAGGTGAGTATAATTATATCCCATATCAGAACAACATATAGTTATACTTCATCTTACAAGAAATCCTGGATTGCGAGGACAAAGGCTGTTGAACAGGTTTTCGGCAACTGGGAGGATTCATTCAAGGAATTGCCACGGTTTTTATGGGCACTAAAAACATATGTCCCAGGAACTGTGGCAATTATGGAGATAGTGCCAGAAATGATGCCAGACGGAACCTGTGCTACAGGTAATAGAATATTTCACCGTCTCTTTTGGGCATTTGACCCGTGCATCAAAGGTTTCGCATTCTGCAAACCTATTATTCAAATTGATGGCACTTGGTTATACGGAAAATACAAGGGTACTTTGCTCATGGCGGTTGCACAAGACGGTAACAACAATGTCTTTCCCTTTGCCTTTGCTCTTGTTGAAGGTGAAACGGCTGGTGGATGGGGTTTCTTTCTTCGACATCTCAGAACACATGTGGCTCTACAAGCCAATCTTTGTTTGATTTCTGATAGACATGCGGCCATTGAGAGTGCCTACAACAACCATGATAACGGATGGCATGATCCTCCTTCTACACATGTCTACTGTATCAGACACATTGCACAAAACTTCATGCGTGCTATAAAAGATAAGAATCTTCCCAAGAAGGTGGTGAATGCTGGGTATGCTTTAACTCAACCGTCATTTCAATATTATCGTGATGAAATTAGACAGTCTAATGAAGACGCAGGGAGATGGATAAATAACATACCAGTAGAGCAGTGGACAAGGGCATTTGACGGTGGTTGTCGATGGGGCCATATGACAACAAACATTGTGGAATGCATGAACGGGGTTTTCAAAGAAATTCGAAATCTGCCGATAACCGCCTTGGTAAGATTAACCTATTATAGGTTGGCTTCTATGTTCGCAACCAAAGGTGAAAGATGGAGTGCAGTGTTAATGTCCGGGCAAGTATTCAGTGAGTGTTGCATGAAGGTCATGAAAGAGGAGAGCATCAAAGCTACCACACACGCTGTAACAGTCTTTGACCGTCATAGACAAAATTTCAGCATCCAGGAAACCATGGGCAACAACGAGGGGAGACCAAATTTAGCCTACGCTGTTAGACTAAACAGAAGTTGGTGCGATTGTGGAAAATTCCAGGCCTTCCGCATACCTTGCTCCCATGTCATTGCAGCATGCGCTTATACTCGTCAAGACGCTTACAACCATTTATCTGATGTGTACAAGGCCAACACCATCATGAATGTATATACTCAAAGCTTCTCAGTACTACCAATGGAGGATTACTGGCCTCCATATGAAGGAGATATTGTTTGGCACAATGACGAGATGCGTAGAAAAAAGAAAGGAAGGCCAAACAGCACAGGTATCAGAACAGAGATGGATTCCACAAATAAAATGATAAGATTATGTAGTATCTGTCGTCAACCAGGACACAACAAGAACAACTGTCCCAATCGAGGAGCATCATCTAGGTCTTAAGCTTTTTGTAACATTGTATTTCTGTAACATTCAATCATTATATATCATTAAGTTCTTGTTACAACGAGTTTCACAACAAACATCAGTACAAAACATCTGAAAACATAAATATTTCTAACTGATTACAACAATCAAATTGATGTCGTCTCGACCGAACATCATTTCCCTAGCATCCTTATCAGTCTTCATTCGCACCCAACCAAAGATATTGTCAAGTCTCTCAATACTTCTGATTTTTTCCCCTTCTGGTATTTTCCCATCTAACCATCAAACCAGCTCCCTGTTCAGTTGATCGAACGTGGTGATGTTCCAAAACAGCATCAGCATTTGAGGTTTGTCTCTCGCATAAATCACCTTTCCGTATCGGCGACGAACACCAAACATGATAGCCAAATGATTATATGAGATGTGGAACAATTGGTCACACAACGCATCTATTTATAAGACAAAAAATGCATTTTAGGAGGAGTCTCCAATTGAATTGGCGACTCCTCTTAAAACCTACACATAGGCGTCAATTGGATTGGCTAGGGCAGGTGCCCTAGCCAATCCAATTGACGCCTCCATTCAAGTTTTAAGAGGAGTCGCCAATTCAATTGGAGACTCCTCCTAAATTGTAGACCAAATAAAATGTAAAAAAATTATCAATGTTGACCAAAGAAACTTAAATATAAATTAATTGTAAAACAAATAAAATGTAAAAAAAATATTCAATCACTTTTGCTAATTATTGTCAATTAATTTCATTAACCAATTAACCAGTTTATATAATGCCCACTAAGTTGTAAAAGAGTAATATTTAATATGATAAAAGTTTTTAAATAAATTTCACTGATCCTTGACGGGCCAACGGTGTAAAATGTAAGAGAATTTTTTAATGCATTCTATACTCTATATATTATTAGTACATCTTGTAAAAAATATTAAAATGCTCTTAAATTTTAGAGATGCATCTTCGAGCGAACACAATTAGGGGTGACAAATGGGCATGTTCGTCTCGTTTAGGTCCGTCCCGCAAAAACCCGCAAAAAAACGGGGCGGGGCGGGACGATCATAGTTGAGCATGCGGATCTAAAACTTAGGTCGCCCTGCGAAAAAATGAGGGCGGGACGGGGAAAGCCCGCAGACACTGCACTTTTTAAGCCTAAAAATACAAAAAATTATGTAAATGCTCGTGCCCGCAAAAGCCTGCGAAGAAAACGGGATAGGGTGGGGCAGACACATTAGAGGATGAGGACCTAAATCATTGACCCACCCCTCACTAAAGTGAGAGCAAAACGGGTCGGACCCATTTTGCCACCCCTACACACAATACACACACAATTTAGACCATTTTGAGTGGCATCCTAATAGTTGGGTTTTGTTAATCTGGAGATGCATCTCTAGAATCTGTTCGTAGATTCATTTTCGTAACATATGTGCAACATAATCAAAGGCAGAAATCAAAAACTTGTATTTAGACAAAATAAAATAACCATTCATAACATAAAATCTATATTACATAGGTGATTTCAACATAAAATGAAACATTACATTTTAATATTCAGGTGGACGCTTCAACATCTTCACAATATCTTTGACTTATCTTGAAATCTTCGTTTCCAACTCGAACAAAACTTTTGTTTCAAAACGGAAAAATGTATTTCACATAACCCTTACATCTGCATCTGTCCTCAAAGTTGCTGAACTCAATCTCCCATTCGTTGTCAATCGACGGTGAATGGTACTCGAACTTGACAATTATTTGATTGTCTTCGTAAGATAGGAGATTGTGCATTTCGTATTTCAGATCTGCAAAAGAGATTATGCTCCTAATTGATGACTTTGTTTGGCAAATGAACAAATATTTTGACAAAGATAAAAAAAATGTATTAAAATATTTAGAAATTGAATATATTACACTTCATTAATATTAAGACACAATTACAGATACTTATTGGTTGGCTAAACAGAAAACTAAAACGAATCGAAAGATTCTTCCTCGGATAAATTTATAAGTATGGGTGGTATCTCCTTTGACTTTTGTGCATTTGATTATTTTTCAACGTTGCTCAATTTCTCGAACTCTTGCATCATTTCCACAAATTGGTCCGACCAAGTCTTAACTTTTGTGGTTGAATGAGCTTCCCACTTCAGTGAGGTAAGGGGTATAGGGCATCCCGATTTCAAGTAAACTTGAATAAAGTGCTTTGATTTTGAAACCCACCCAATACACATAATACAATCATTTGGATTTTGAGGTGGGGCGACACGCAGTGGATACAAAGTTTCTGATAAATCATATTGTGTAAGATTAATACACACTCTATCATACACACATGCTATGAGGTAACATATTTCAGAGAAGCACGTCCATTTTGCCTCTGGTGTCGGTCGACTAATGCAAGGAACAAGAGACTTATAACTTGCATCGAAGTTTCTTTATTTCTGTAAAGTCGTATGTATGATTCTTTATGAGTCCTCAACTTATTGATAAGTAGATGGCGTACAAGTGTATGGTTATCTTCCCCTTTATCGAGTAAAGTCGAAACAACTTGATAACCGCAATTACCATCACCCTCAAACACTGACGATCTGTTTGATGTATTTGTGCATAAAAATCGACATCTTGTTAATGAATGGAATCTTTGGTGAAAACGGTGAAATAGGTGGTTTGCTAATGTGAGCTCATTCAAAAACACTTTTTTGAGATTTTGGAGTTGGTGAGTCCAAAAAAACTTTGTCAACATGTTCAAAATACAAAGGAGACCACACATTTGAATTGTCACTCGGTGTAGGCTTGAGCTTCTTTAGAGCACCTTTTGTTTTCAAATTAGTGGTTTCCGGATAAACATTCTTCCTCAATTGTTCTTTGATGTGGAGTTTCATATTGTCATCGGCTTTCAGAATTCTCTCATGTATCGCTTCTCATTCGGTCAAGATAGAGATATTTGGTTTACTATCTTTCATGACACTGTCATCATCAAACCTAAGCCTCTTCCAGTAACTACAAACTTCATCCATTCTTAACGCACTACCAAGTTTCATCTTCTCTACAATAAGACAAACACATGAGAGACCATAGGTTTTCACAATTGTGCATCCATACTTTGCACTATCAGAGCATACATTATCATCTAGTTTAGCTTCGTGAAAAATATAATTCAAACTCGCTCGAGATATGTTGTCGATCAATTAAGAATAAAGATTGTTGTCTTTAAATATATTTTCCAAAATTGTGATGCTCCGACTAAATGATGTATGTATCTCATTATGTTGGTTCTGGATCATTTGGTTCAAGGAGTCCCAATCTCTACACAAATTGTCTTTACTATTTCCCAACCAACTCTTCAATGTAGCATGGGCGGACTCAACTCGGTTTATTATTGTATTCTCAAGGTGTCTAACCTAATTGGTTCATGCACAAATAATTTTCTCCTTCACCAGGTCAAAACTTGTGCTTTCAACATATTCCAACAAATCAGGATATTTCTCGCACACTTTCCTGAAATATATAATGGAATCGACATATAACTCTTTAGTGGAAGAATTTACTATATTGTTCCACGCATCCATTATTTTTCCACTACCACACTCGCCTTCACCATTTTTCCATCTTCATACTTTATCTGTTTCGTCCCTACTACGGGTTTAACCCAACTTTTCACATTCTTTGTTATATGATACCTACATAGTAATGCATAAGAAGTAGGAGATACATTTTCAACCGAATTCATCAAAATGGTATCACGGTAACAATCGCTTTAGGCATCTCTTCTTGGTCCTTCAACATTTCCGTCACACCTCTAAGGCTCAAGTAAGATTCTCCTATTTTTCGCTCTCTAGAAATGCAAACCCGACATAATAGGTCTTCTTAGTAGAGGTAACTGAAGGTGTAAAAAACACAAGAAAATGGGGGGTTTGAATTGAGTTTTAAAACAAAAGCTTTTTACCAACTCAAAAACTCCACACAAACAAGAGAACAAAGAGAGAAAGACACAAATATTTTTATCCTGATTCTCTTGAAATCAAAGTTACTCCAGTCCATCCGCCGAGGTGATTTTTCCTTATACATAAGGACTTAATCCACTATAATCAAACATGTTACAGACAAACACAAAGAACAATTTTGTTTTTCTTCTCTAGGATCCGACTATAACCTAGTCTCCTTAAAGAAAATCACAAAGAACAACTCTATTTGTCTTCTCAAGGATCTAACTAAAACCTAGTCTCCTTAAGAAAATACAAACAAACAAGTTTGAGTATAGGTTTTGTGTTACAAGTTGCTTCTACATAAACCGATTTTACACAAATTAAAAATAAATACTTAAATAAAAACTGTGCACAAAGTTGATAGCTTTTCACGTAGAAACAAACTTTTCAAATTATTTTTTGCTCATCCATTTTTCTTCAAGTATCCAAGTCCTACTTATATAGCATAAGAAAGAGACCGTTGGAGGGGAAAATCGGGATACCAAAAGAGCGGTTGTTCACCGTTGGATTGGTGACAGGAGTGATGTATAGTACAATCCTTCGGCCGTAATTCCAGTGGCAAGTGTGATGTATAGTAATGTCCTTCAGCCACAGATTCAGGAGTGGAAGGGATATTTGATTTGTACCATGTACTATTTGATCACGTATCCATTTGATCGTATCTTCAAATTCATTGGCTTCTGAGAAATAATTTTGAAGCATGAAAAGAAGAAACACAAAGTTGATATCATAATCTTCAGAGTCTTCGGTCAGAACCTTGACCGCGACAGTGTTTGACTTGAGATCTTTAGAATCTTCAGCTAACTAACGAGCCTTCAGAAGCTTGCCATTCTTCAGAAGCTTGACAATCAGAGTCACATCCAGAAGCAGAAGCGGAGAGAACATTGCAGCAACAAGATAGTGTCTTTCCGGAACTTCTCAGAAGTGAATCAGCACAGAAGTAGAAAGAACATTGCAACAACAACATGACGTCTTTCAGAACTTCTCATGATTAGTGCAAAAGCGAAATTCAAAACAAATGTTCAGAAACTGGTGACGTTGCACATCATAAACTCAGAATCAAAATTGGTTGTTAAAGCTACAAAATGATAAATTGTTAGGGTACCAAAATTGTTCTCAAATAAATACAATATTGTTATCATCAAAACTCAAGGTATATATGCAGAACCAAATCTTATTCTAACAGTAACATCAATCATCTCTAATAATGGAAGTTTGTACTTGTTGGTCTTGTATGTTGAATCAATGATGATCATAATAGAAAACGTGTTGAACAACTTGATGGAATCAAGATGAGTCCAAAATATATCTCTAACAGATACTCCATCATCACAACTTCGGTAAGTAGACACATAATTATTATCATCCAACAGTTTCAAGAGTTGTTGTATTTGAGTTCTATCCCCCCTCAGCGCCTTGTTAGTTTCATACTGAATATTGTACACTTGCTTGACATTTGAGATATTTTCGACTCTTTTACGTTTCAAAGTTGCAAGTATATTTTTCGGTTAAACCAAATTCAATGTCATGTCTGAAATGTATTCCTTCTCTTCCGGCATGAGGCAGCACGTAATTGGATGACCGACTAACTTTTCACACAAGTTATGATTATGTAAACCACATATGACATTAAATCTCAATTCCTTATTTGCTAACATATAACCATGCAACTTAAAGGGGCACTAATATTTTCTTGAACCAGTGTCATCTCGTTTAAAGTTTCAGAGAGGAGGTATATATTTTCCTTTTCTTTCACACGTCATTGTCACAAATGCACATCTTATATTCGAACCATTATCAGACCTTTCGGTTACCACATCAAATCCCAGTTTGTAGGTCTTCGTACGAATCCATTGAAGCATGTGATCACGAAATTTAAACTCTTGCTCATTTTTAATTTGATTGCCAACATCTACTGCCTTCACAACAACAACTTTGGCATCCAGAGACACACCTTGTCTGAGAAAAACATCGGGGTGCACCATATCTAATGAAAACAATTACAACAAAACACTCAATAAGTGCAAATATTATAAACAGAGCTGAAAAAATGAAAACAGACAGATGCCAAAAATGCATTTTCGGATGCGTTCATACAGACTCTGAAAATGTATCTCCGAAATAAACGCACGTCTTTTAGTCCAAAAACAAGATTATTGTGAGCAATGATGCTTGAAATAAATGATCTTTATCTGGAATTCCAACTTGTTTTGCACTCTTTGATGTGATGAAACACAAGACTGAAGATTTGGAGTGAAATTTTGGATTGAGAATGAAAGAGTTTTTGTTAAGGGTTTGGAGTAGAAAACAAGTATGACTGTGTGATCATGCAGGTGAGTGTTTTATCAAATTATTTCGGAGATGTATCTCCAGAAATATCTAGCATGCAAAGTTGATAGAAATTCCAAAATCCCTCCCCAAACCTCCGTAGATGCATCTCAAGTAAATTCACAGGCTGCTCAACTGTCAGTATATTTGTTGAAAATTCTCGAAGATACATCTCCAAAATAATTGTGTTAATCTAAGGTGACACTCGTTTGATGCATCATAAAACTTGTGCGTTCGAAGATAGATCTCTAAAATCTGAGGGGCATTTTCAATTTTCTATAAAGTGTTTTACCACTCTATAGGGTGGGATAAGAAATTCCAAAATATAAATGAGTCATCTTATAAGTACTTCAATGACTATTTTTACTTTTTTTTTTTTTAATAAAAGTTTGGCTACAAAACTCATACACTAAACTTTGAAAACAGGAGAATTGTAGATGCATACTAAACCGAATAACTTTGCAGTTTTTCTATCTTTGAATGATACTTGCTGAGTTTTTTTTTTCACACCTTTTGTATATCTTCTTGATCTTAATTAAATTACAATTCTAAATGGATGTAAAAGAAAATTACAAATTACAAATTTTCTCTATCCAATATAGAAAGAGGTTTGATACCTCCACACCATACAAAACTCTATGTATAGTATAAAACAAATCTATAACCATGTTAAAAAAAATTGTATTGCTAGCATTGTTTAAAAGATTTTAACCAATATTGCTAGCATTATGATTCCATGTTTGTAGTCATTACACATTAAATATTCTTAAACTCAACCAAGATTCTAAGCTCCCTGAGTATGTTTAGGTCTTACGGTTTGAGACCCCAATTTCACAGCATTCACTCTAGCCGCAAACCGAAGAGAGCAAAGTGACTCGTCGATTGAAGATTGATCCTGTGAGATGTTGACAAACATCAAAGTTTTGGAGTCCCCTTCAAGAGATGGCTGTCATCCATATAATATAAACTGATTATGAGTGCACTAAACCAAGACAATGTTATGGTAGGTTGTTCAAAATTATGAGTTTTGATATACCTGGAGTAGGTGTGTGAGTTTTGAATCTCTAAAAGGTACATGATCTTCTTTCTTTGCCAAAGCAAATATGACATTGCTCAAACAGGAGAGACTTTGGTTGATAGCCTGAATATGACAACAACGAAATTAACTAGTTTATTAAAGAAGGTTGAATCATTCCCCAAGAGCTCAAAGATCATAAAGGTGCAAGTCAAATAGACACCTGAGCTTCCTTCAAACGGTCCCCAGTGGCCCCACTCCTTGAAAGTCTTTCACTTCCAGCCAAATCGATCAGGTTCAAGACACCTTGTACTTGTTGTTCAGTGTTCTTCAAAATAGAAATAAGTGGATTATGAAATAAATAATTGGATTAAGTTGTGACAAAAAAATTGTGAAAGCATGTACCTCATTTATACCACATATGCGCAGAGTAACAACAAAGTGGCTTCTTGACGATTGTTCATTCATTTGTGTTCTTCCCATTGACCTAATGACCAAAGAGAGTAACAATTTCATCTTTTCATATTTCATAAATAAAATTAAGCTATATTTAGATTTTGTTAATGACCCAAGTACAAGAGGGAGAAAAAGTGACTAGTTGATAGGAAATAATATTCATGAAATTGTTGATTCCTTAGGGAAGAAAACGTGCATTCATTCATCCACAATGTTGCAGGATCCTAATTAGAGCAAACACAATAATACCTGATTTGGGCAGCCTTTTCCAAGAGGGAGGAAATTTCAGCGGCACTACAGACATCGACAATGGTGAGGTCCAAAACATGTGTATTTCCATTTTTGTCATGTCTAATAGAATATTGTTTTCCGTGAACACTGTTTTCTGCTCGTGTTTGGTCAAACCCACTTGACCGATTTGATAACAAATCTTTGATGGTCTCGTTATATATTTCCAATACTGATACCTAGAAATATGAATATGAAAACCAGGCTCAGCTTTCATTTATGTGACAACATGAAAATCAGAATGTATATACCAACCTGCATTTTGTAATTCCAGCCTTGGTCATTAAGAGACTGACTTGTTTGGAATATCTGTTCTAAAGAAAGTGGTATCATCCCTTTCAGATCTGGAGCGTCAGGTCTACCCACCATTGTGTAGGTTTTTCCTGAACCCGTCTGTCCATAAGCAAAAATGCATACCTAGAATAACAAACAGTGGCCTCTCTTAGATCATAATTTATACCCAACAGAAAACAACAAAAAGAAGCCAACCAACTGTGGCACCACATGACAGATAAATATTTTTTCAAGAAATAAACCGAATTCTTTGTTGTCCAAAGCCACATCTAAGATATCAAACACAAGAAAGTTGGAGGTATTCAAATAAAGTCTCCTATTTAAACAAAATATCATGTCATGTCAAGGTTCATAGGAAATAGGAAATATAAACAGATCTAAAGACTATGTACTTTAAGGGTTGATGGTGGAGCTTTTTATAAATGTAAAGCTTTTGAAGGTAGAAATGCAGACCACAGACATGTAATAAAACTAAAGCAATTGATGATCATATCCCATAATGAAGTCCATAATCAACAATCATCAACGTTATACATTAAATCAATAAATTACTACTACATATTCAATAATCATATAATTTAGTTGTGCTACAAATAACTGACAGCTGACAAGAGCACTCGATTTTTTTTTGTTGAAGGATCTCAAATACAAATATGCGTGACATTATGAATCAAAAGGAGGCAATGAAGAAATACCTTGTAGCCATCAAGCGCACTTTGCACCAGTTGTGATATTTCAGTGAAAACATCATGCTGAGAGGCATCATGATTAAACACCTTGTCAAATGTAAAAAGATGTTTCTGTCCTGCTAATAGTTGAAGGACAAAATTGTGAGACTTGACTAAGCATAATATTGCATTAAACATGTAGAAAACAATAGGAATGGAATAGGGGTAAAGAAATATGCGTTGTACCATTTTGACCTAACTCAATGCCCCGACCAAGCATTTCTATTGACGTTGGATAAGAAACAACCATGTTCGTTTCGGAACGATCCTCTCGTAGTAAAGGTCGCACACGACAAAACACACGAATATTTCCTTTCAGCTCCTAGAAATAGAGATAAGTGGACGCCTTAGCTCTATAATGTCTTACCTTTAAAAAGAAGATTTAGATAATCTAAAAAGTAAAAAGAACCAAACATTACCAAGATAGTGTTGTGCAGTTTTTTTCTCAACTTTTCTCCTTCAACTACTTGAAATTCTTTATCTGCCAATTGATCTTGTAGTTCACGTATGATATTTTTCTTCTCTTCAAACATTTCTCTTGTTTTTAAAGCAGATAAATCAGCCATCTAGCCAGAAAGAAAATATAAGTTAGTGTCAGTTCTGGTCTTCTAGTTAAAAATCATTATTTTCAAGAAATTTTTAATAATGGTAAATAACTATTCCATATTAAAAATAAAACACAATTGTATTACCTCTAACTTCTTCCTTTCATCACATAACTTTTTCTCCAGTAAAGTAATTTTCTCCTTTTGAGAGGAACAAGTATTCTGTAAAGGCAACAAATTATTGTATAAATCTATTGAACACGAGAGTGCACAAATAATCAAAAATGTTATTATCAAATACAACGACAAAATAAAACAACCAACCTCTAATGCCTCTGTTTTACTTGCCAATTTATCCAATTTTGAATATGTTTCATATTTGAATTTTATGTATTTTTCACGTTCTAACATTACAGCATTTAGTTGTCCTTGTAGGCGATCGCGATCATCCATTAATTTTTTTAGTTCTTCACGGAGACATGTAATTTCTTTTGCTAACATTTCTTTATGTTTTATAGCTTCACTATGTGAATCCTGAAAGAGAAAAAAGAGAGCAATGCAACACAAAAAAATAAGAGGCTTACAACGAAAATTGGGAAAGGGGATTGAGTACAATATGATAGCAAAATACAAAAGGCTGCAAGTCTTAGTTATTTCCTCTTTGTAACAATTTTACTTATGCAAATTATTAAACAGGTCAAATTCAAGTGCTTGAAAAGGAGAACTAGCAATGAATATACAGATTAGCAATGCCTAGCATTACCCAGCTATTCCCGTCTATTTGTTCTTTAACAAAGCAGATACCACTTACTTTAAGAGATTTCAATCGATCCTGCAATTCCTTATTAAGATCTCTGGTAGCATTAAGGCTCTCAACAATGATTGTTTTCTCCATGTCAAGTCGTCTATAAGCCTCATTAGCTGACTTCAGATCTGATTGAAGACTACTATTGCACTGCTGTAGTTTCATATTATCCTCAATTGCTACCTAGTTATCAACCCACGAAAAATCACACTATCAGGCAACATATAAACATCACTTGAGATATTCAATCACTATGCTAGCAGATAAACTTACCAACTTTTCTGATTTTTCCTTTACATTTATCTCTTCTAAGGAAGAAATCGTGTTTCTCATATTGGATATAGTATCACTCAGTTCCTCAGTCTTGTTATACATCTCAATCTCTGAGAATACAGCAATGTGTGATGGTTAAATAATTATTATCTTGCCTTCAATTCTTTTGTTTGAATCCAAAGATAACAAATACTTTTAGGGATGATGAACAAGATAAAGCAAAATAAAGATGGTTGCTTAATCATTTACAAAACTTTAAGATAAAATAAAAATGCAAATATTTACACGATCCCTTCAGAACTACTAATACAATATATACTTCACTGTTTTATAAGTAAATTTCTCCATCATAATGCATTCACAATTTCTAGTAACACATTATACAACACAGAACTACAATATATACTTCACTGTTTTATAAGTAAATTACTTGGTCTTAATTCATTAACAATTGCTAGTGACATTTTATACAATAATGAATATCTACCATTTTTTCCTAATTCATACAATTAGCGAGTGAGGGAAAATGCAGCAACCTAGTCAATCATAATATTGGTATTTTGAACGAACTCAACATAATTTCATCAACCACAAAAGATAGAAGCAAGGAAATACCAGTATCACAACACTTTTTAACAGCAAACTCTACTTCAGAATGAAGTTTTTCATTTTCATTGAAGCACCATCGAACACAAATCTTAAGCCGCTTAATAAGATCCACCATCTGGTCCATTTTTTTCTGCAAAACAAAAAGGAAACCATGCAAAACCCAAATAAGTTCCATAACAAAATCAATTTTTTTTAAATTAAAAAATGAAATTACAAACATTAAGTAAGATGATCAAAACCTTGTGATCAAGGGAAGCCATCCCCCTTTTCATCTTCTCGTTGAGCAATGCCTCTATATCCTCTTTTGTGAACTCAATGGTGTTAGATTCCGTTCCATCTGTGTTACTGGTAGAGGCGTTGTTCACCACAGCAGTTAACGGTGCCCTGGTTCTCCCCATCTTGTCAGCTTCAATTTCTTCAGCGCTATCCTTTTTCTGAAATCAGAAACAGTTAAAGACACTCTTCAACCCGCAGACCGATTAATTCAGCATTTGAATTGAAAATGCAAACTTGAGAACTGACTTACATTGGGGTGGTTGCCCGGAGGCCGATTCTGGTTCCGATGAGCCATCTGTAATATACTTTAAGCTTATCTATCCAAAAACCAAAAGTTAAACTTATAGATTTATAATTGGGGATAATTTATTAGAAGTTCAATTGTTCTATATTTTCAATATAATTCATCAATTATATAATCTACATAATTAATTACAGAAAAATAATGGCGAAATGAGGAATCAAGAGATGCAATAATGGTATCATACCTTCTATCGGAGTGAGGGGAACGACGGAGCCGCCGTTGAAGTACTGAGCTTGACGAGCACTTAGGGTTAACGAAGGTAGAATCAAAAGAGACGGAGCGTGAACTTGAGATTGCTGCAGTGTTTTTCAAAATGATATTATTTTGAATCCAACGGTCTTTTCTTTATATTTACTTGGAAAGTTTTAAATCTCATTATTTATGAAAAATTACACTAAATAATTATAAATTTTTTCCTTTTTCTTTCTTTCAAATAATTGTATTATTAATTAAACTTATGGGAATGATACTAAAATATTATATCTTTTATATTCCAAGTTCAAGATAAATAATTAATATTGTGTATCATAAGAATTGCTTTGTCATTTTTGAGAAAAAACAAAAATGTTTCTAGAATCCAAAAACATCTCCGAATGTACTATATTACACATAATCCTTTTATTTTTAATCACACCCCAAATCTATGAGATAATTTAATTTGGAAATATATCTTCGTAAAGTTTACGGAGGTGTATTTTCGGAACATATTGAACCAGAAACAAACACAAAATTAAAAAGATGTAGAAAACTGAAACATTGTTAATTAACATTGGTAAGATAAAAATCGAAACATTACATAGCTAAGTGTTAAAATAAATCAAGCATTACATTTCAAAATCCATATGGACGTTTTAACATATTCATAATATCTTCAACTGATCTCGCAATCGTTGCTTCCAGCTCGATCGAACATTTTGTTTTGTAAAGGAAAAATATATTTCACATAACCCTTAAATATGCACATGTGTTCAGCTCAAAGTTGTTGAACTAAATCTTCCATTCATTGTCAATCGAGGATGAGTGGTACTCAAGCTTCACAATTCTTCGATTATCGAAATGTTGTAGGAGATTCTCGAGTATGAATTTCAGATCTACAAGAGAGATGTACTCGTTGAACTTAAATTCAATTGAGGGATTCACGTCGTTGAAATAAACATTTGCGATATATCAATTGATGTTCATTCTAGTATAATGTGATTTAGTAAAAAATATGAGATGAGAGCCCTATATTTATACAATTTCTAGGCCAATACGGACTTAAACAATTCTATCTTGTACCAGGTGAAATTCTAAAGATGTGTTTCTTGAACCACACAAGACAGAAGCAATTTCACAAATAGTGAGAAACAAAACGTGTTTTAGAAAGAAAAATGGAGAAATTTTCTAGTAACTTAAACATGTATAGAAAATTTTAAAAATGTATATATTTGACATCATTAATATTAATATAAGATTACATACAAAATATGTCTAACCACATAAGTACATCGAATAAAAACTAAAATAACTTGAAACATGTGTCACAGTCTAAATCTATATCTATGGATGGTATACAACCTTTGAATTCTGTTTATTTGATTCTCTTTCAATCTTACTCAACTTGGTGAATTCTTGCATCCTTTCCAAAAAATGATTTGGCCAAGCCTTAACTTTTCTTGTTGAATGAGTTGTCCACTTCGGTGATGTTAGCGGTATATGGCATTCTGATTTCAAATAAACTTGAACAAAGAGTTGTCCACTTCAGTGATGTTAGCGGTATATGGCATTCTGATTTCAAATAAACTTGAACAAAGTGTTTAATTTTTTAAATCAACCTAATACACATAATATGATCAATTAGATTTTGAGATAGGCAGTGCGCAGTGAAACAATGTTCATAAGGAACTGTATCTTGTCAGATAAATACACATTCTTTCATACACACTTGCTATAAGATGACTCATTTCAGAGAAGTGCATCCGATTATCATTCGGTGTCGGTCCACTAATGCAAGGAACAAGAGATTAATAAATTGTATCAATTTTTTTTGTATAGCAGTATGTATGATTTTTTATGACCCTTAAACTCTTGGTTAAGTTGATGGAAGGCAAGTGTAGGATCCTCTTCACATTTACCGAGCAAAGCAGAAATATCTCAAAAAGCGCAGTTACCGTCATCCTCAACATTGACGATCTGTTCATTATATTTTTGCATAAAAAATGGCATCTTGTCGATGAATTGGATTTTTGATAAAGGCGGTGAAGGAAGATATGTTCAAAGTCATGAGTATGAAGTTGGAAAGATCTTTGCAACTGAATTCATCAATCACGACCGATGACAATGACTTTCGGTGTGTCTTCTTTGTTCTTCAACAATGTCTGACACACTTCTAAAGCCCAGGTAACATTTTTCTCTTTTTTACTCTCTCAAAAGTCTTCTTGGTAGAGGTAACACCCACAATATACATTGAATTAATGGTGAGTATAATAGAAAATATGTTGAACAACTTTATGGAATCAGGATGATTCCAAAATATATCTCGAACGACTACTCCATCCTCACACGTTTGATACCTAGATACATAATTATTATCATCTAGAAGTTTCAACAGTTGATGAATTTCAGTTCTATCCCCCCTTAACGCCTTGTTGTTATGGACACAAATATTGTATACTTGCATGATATTTGAGATATCTTTCGGTCTTTATGTTTCAAAGTTGCAAGTATGTTTTTGGGTTGCATCATATTCAATGTCATGTCTGAAATGATTTCCTCCTCTTCCGGCATAAGGAAACATGCAATTGGATGCCCGACTAACTTGTCACACATCTCATGGTTATGTAAACCATATATTACATTAAATCTTCATTTGTTATTTGACAAAAAATAACCACGCAACTTAAAGGGACACTCACATTTTCTCGAACCAGTGTCATCTCGTTTGAATTTCTAGAGACGAGTTATATACTTTTCACTTTTTTCGCATCTTTTTGTCACAAATACAACTCTTCTATCTGAACCATTATCCGGCCTTCCTATTACAACACTAAATCCCAATTTAGATGCCTCCGTGAGAATCCTTCAAAGCATTTGATCACGACACTCAAACTCTTGTCCATTTGTAAATTGGTTGCCAACATCTACCTCTTTCACATTAACACTTTTGGCATTCGCAGATACAATTGATTTGGGGGAAATATCATGATGCACCATATCTAATGCAAACAATAACAAAAAATATTCAAAAACAGAGTGAAATAAACACTGAACATTTTCGGAAATGCATTTCTGTAGGGGTTGATACAGAATCTGAAAATGCATTTCCAGACGAAACGTAACATTTACATATCAAAAACAAGATTAACGTGAGAAATGAGGAATAAAATAAATGATCTTTACTTTAAATTTTAATTTTTTTTTCTCTTTTTGAAGTGATGAAACACAAGATTGGAGTTTTGGAGTGGAAATCTTGATTGGGAATATAATGGTTTTTTTGTAAAGGTTTTGATTTAAAAATGGTTACGGTGTTTGACCATGTAGGGTTCTATTTTTTTAAAATCACGTTTGATTGTTTCGGAAATGCACATCCGAAATTGACTGACATTCGAAGGTAACAGGTTTTCAAATTTCCGTTTCACAAACCCGAAAATGCACTTCGGGAAAAGTCACTGAGTTGTTTAAATAAGAATAAATTGATATGGTGAGTTCGGAGATACATCTCTAGAATAAATTTAAAAAAAGAACATGGGGAGAGACTCGATTCGACGTGTTTCAGTGAGACAAATGATGCATCTAAAAATATATTTTTAGAATTAAAGAAACATTTTTAAATTTTCATAGGATAATCTCGAGTATTATAAACATATGTGGGTATAGATCCCTATACATAAAAAAAAAATTAGTTACTTTCTTTAATATTAATATTTCATATTTTCTTATTCTAGACATACTACCAATATAAATAATAGATTTGACAGGATTCATGTTTTTTACAAATTCTAAACTATATTTATCAAAGAGATCCTTGAGGTTTTTAATATTGAACAAGGTACATTTGTAAAATATCATCAAGTTATTTGCATACATAACATGAGATGGAACCAATTTATTTCTATCACTCTTGATAATGGAAAACTCACCGATGTTAATCGAATGAGTGATATTTTTACTAAGAGTTTCCTCAACTATACAAAAAAAAAGTTGAGAATGGGTCATCCTACCTACACCTCTTTCACACTTAAAGAAACCAATATCCTTGCCATTAACAAATATAGACAATTTAATTGAGTGAAAATAGTTTGAATCCAATTACAAAAATTAGAATTGAAACTAAAACCTTTAAGCATCCTAACAAGGAAGAACCAATCAAACGTGTCAAAATATTTCCTAATTTCAATCTTGAGAGACAAGTTACTATCAAAAGTTCTTTGATGTAAAAATTGAATTCTTCAAAAGCAAGACAAATGCAATCACCTTTATTGAAACCTCTTTGATGAAGAGAAATAATATTGAGCATAATTAAAGCTAATCTATTGACAAACACTTTGGTGATGATTTTGATTTAAAAATTAACAACAATATGCCTATATTGTTCCATCAAGACGGCGTTACAAATTTAGGAATAAGAATTACTTTATTAGAATTATAATTATAAGAAGCCAATTCTGCTAAAATAATTAAAGAACAACTTTGAAAACATCATTACTAACAATTTCTCAATAATGTTAAAATAAATAAGCCCTAAAACCATTAAGGTCAGACACTAAAAAAACAATTGTCTTAACCTCATCAAGACTAAGTAATATAGTGATCATAATATTCATCTACTAAATATAACCCTCTACTAAGAAATCCTCCAAGCATTTATTATTTAGAGTTGAAAATATTCTCATAATAAGAAACAAATTTGTTTTTAATGTCCACAATATATCCTTTTGATGCAATTCTTGCCACTTCGAATCTTGGTCATTCTATGGTAAAATCCTAGTGTTCATGTCACCCTGAGTATGCCAACTAATTTTGGATTTTTTCCTCCAAAATTCCTCCTCATTTTGTAGACAATTTTTAAGATTCAGCTGGGTAATATTTTCTTGTTGTTGTAGGTCATCAACATAACCTAAGTCATCAATCGACTGTTGCATATTACATACAACATTAGTAATCTCTTTTAAATTTTGTTGCGTAATGCGAAAAATGAATTTATTCCATACCTTAAACTTAGATTTGAGGTTGATGCTTTCTAGTGAGCATAATTATAGAAAAGCTATAAATACTTGTCTGGCATGTTTCTTTAATAACATATATACAATCATCGTGCATACCCCACATTTTCATGAATTCAAAAGACATAACAAACTTGTTCTCCTAATTATCGTTGAATTGTAATTTCTTGTGTAGAACAGATTGTTCGACAGAAACAAGGAATTGTCGAATCACCTAATGTGTTGAGTTGTGTTAGTGTGTCGAAGTGTCGAAGCATGTTGCCTCACACATGATTTCGACTTGGGCCTATTTTAGTAGCGTTAGTTATTTTGGGTTTTGTCTTGAAGTCCAAGTTAACCTAAATCTATAAATAGAGGGAGAGTAACCCTTATTTTTGTAATGAAGTGAATAGAGTATTTATAACATTGTATTTCATAGTATTTTGCAATTGCAATGTGAATAAGAAGTTTTTCACAGTTTGTGGACAGAGAAAAACTCTGCAGAATTTTAATTCTTCTTCTTCATCATCGTTCTTTACTTTCTTTCTTTATCTATTCTACTTCTCTTTTCATTGTTATTGTGTGGGTGATGACAATCTTGTTCATCAAGATTGATTGAAACTTTGGTGGACTTCCAACATCTGATATCAAGAGCTCCGATTGAAATGATTCGTGGGAATAAAATCACCATGGCAACGAATCATCCAGACATGCATTTTCCAGCAAATCTTCTGATTCTCAGGAACAACAATTATGAGAATTGGTGCAAATAGATAAAGGTTGTCTTCTGTTATCAAGATCTTTGGGATCTTGTGAAGGAATGAGTAGCAACGCTTGCAGAAGACGCGACAAATCAAGAAAAGGCTGCACATAAAAAATTGAAGAAGAAAGATTATAAAACTCTCTTTATAATCCATCAATGTGTTAATGCAGATAACTTTGAAAAGGTTAGTGATATAGAGTCAGCGAAAGAAGCATGAGAAATTCTAGAGAAATCGTCTGGAGGCGTGGAGAAGGTGAAAGAGGTGAGGTTACAAACTCACAAAAGAACGTATGAATTGCTTCAGATAGAAGACAATGAAAGCATAACTGATTTTTTCACCAAGGTTACGAAACTAGTGAATCAAATCAATGTATGTGGAGAAGTGTTGACATCAAGATCTGTTGTTAGAAAGATCTTGAGGTCGTTGGCTCCAAAATTCGACCACATGGTAGTAGCCATAGAAGAGTCGAAAGATTTGTCAAAATTGACAAAGGAAGAGCTTCAAGGGACGCGTAAATCTCATGAACAATGAATGGCTAAAAGAGCTGCAAGAAAGTTGAAGAGTGATATGGCTTTCCAAGCTCAATCAGTAAAAGAAAGGAAAGGCAAAGGTAGCTGGAATGGCAACAAAGGCAGAGGAGGTTACAACAATTCGACTGGTCGAAATCAATAAGAAGGAAACTGGTCGAATCAAAGAAAATCCTGGAACCAAGGCAACCAAAGAGGCGGTGTTGCAGGTAGAGGAAGAGGTGGTGGTCAAAAGCTAGACAAGATTCACATTCAGTGTTACAATTGTCAAAAGTATGATTAATATTCTAGTGATTGTCCAGAAAAGCAGAAGAATCAAGAAATTTACGCAAAATTGGCAAAACATGAAGAAGAAGAGACGTTGTTGATGGTTACAACAAGAGATGAAGAGAGATTCAAGGACTAGTGGTACTTGGACTCAGGATTCTCATCACACATGTATGAAAGGAAAGATTGGTTTGTCAACATAAAGCCCTCAATGAAGAACATGGTGTAATTTACAAATGAAAACACTCTAGCAGCTGAAGGTGTTGGTGATGTTCTGATTATGATGAAAGATGGCAAGAGGTCAGTAATTTCAAATGTGTTGTACATACCAGGCATGAAGAGCAATTTGCTCAGCATAAGGCAGTTAGTAGAAAAGAACTATAAAGTGTCGATTGTTAGATGCCCAAAAGTGCTTATTTGATCTATCAAATGTGGGCATCTTTCACTCCTTTTTGTCGAGAAAGTGTTCGAAACCGCCATTGCTTTTGTTGATTTGCAATACTATGTGAAATGATCTTGGTACCTATAATTTGTGTGTTATTGTGCAGAAATTAGGCATGAAAGAATAGAAAATGAAGGCACAAGAAAGTTGGCAAAGGGACCAAGAAAGAATGCAAACATCAGCAAGCTCGCTAGGCGAGCACCCAGCGAGCTGCCAGTGAACATTCCCAGAATTTTACAGTAGCAAAATGATCAAACTCGCTCTGGAGAAGGAAGTAGCGAACACTCCCAGACTTGGACAAAACCATAGCTAGCACTTACTCGCTAGGCGAGCCACTAGCGAGCTTCCAGCGAGCAATTCCAGTAGCAAAACATCAAAATTCGCTGGAGCGAAGGAGGAAGCATGGGCTTCGCCTAGCGAAGGATTCTTCGCCTAGCGAACACATGCAAACAGGGCTTGGATGACTTCTCTGGGCGCAGGCACTTTTGGTGGCCTATTTTGGGGCTCGCTAGGCGAACCATTCTGCTCGCCTAGCGAGCATGACAGCTCAGAAACCAGTACTATAAGTAGCAGGGGCTACTTTTTGGAAAGGACTACTTTTTTACACAACTTTTACACTTAGATATTTTTCTGCTTTTTCTTGGGATCATACTTTGTAACCTAGAAACCCATTTTTCTCATATTTCTTCATCTCTTAACAATATTTTGCAAAAAGAAGGTGGATTCCCATCCAATCTCGATTCTTCGACTCGGATGTTGATCAACCTTCGACCGAAACTTGTTGACCAAGCTACCATGAAAATGAGTAGCTAAGTCCTTCATTTTGTCAAGGTTAGATGTAGATGATCATAAGCTTTGTATGTATATGGGATGATCTTCATTTGTAAACTCTTTGATGATGAATATATGGTGAAAACTTTGTTTTATTGATAACTCTTTGTGTTGGTTTATGATCGAGAGATGTTTTCCAACTCTTTACCTAGGTTTTCATCCAATCTTGTTTGTTAGCTAGAGATAGTAATGAATGAGTTTGTTCACCATAAAGTTGAACCAAAAAGTTGTCATTTTGATAGATTGTGTGAGAGATCAATAATGGATCAAAATGGGAAAACCCACAATGTGTGTTAGAGATAAACACATTGGGAGGACTTTGTGAAATACTTTATCATCTAAAGGAGTTTATGAGTTTTGTTGATCGAACATATGCATGCAAAGTGATCTTCGAACCCTAACTTTGACAATCTTTCTCAAATCGTAAAACCAAAACTTTTACCGCAATTTCTTACTTTTTATGCAAGATACCGTAACCAAAAATCTAAAACCCCTTGTTACTTTAAGTTAAGAATTTAACAACTGTCGAACGGCGGCGATATCTCACAATCCCTGTGGAGACGATAAAAAAACCCGACACTCTATCCATATATTCAACAAAATGGCGCCGTCGTCGGGGATTGTGAATTGATATTGCGAGCATCGCAATAATTGCTTAATTTTTAACTTCCGAATTTTTGACTTGTGCTTGTTAATTTTTTTGGTTTAGTGTGCAGCTATCGTTTTATGCGAGGGCAGGTTCCTGAGGACCAACTTCTTTTTGATCTCGAGATCGAAAGAACCGCAAGGAGACTGAATAGCAGAACGAGACGAAGGAGGCAACAAGCTAGACAACGACAAGAAGAAGGAGAAAGTTCTTCTACGCATACACCACCACCTTTCACACCTATCATGGATCCACCACCACAACCACCGCCCATTTCCACACCATGTGTCAACAGTCCGAGGAATACGTCTCAGTTTGCCAACCACGCGGGAAGGCAAGCCGAGATGAAGACGGGAACTCTTAACTTGCTATATGGAAGTCCATTCACCGGAATGGACCATGAAGACCCCTTTGCTTTTCTCACCAAATTTTACGAGATAGCATTGGCGGCTGGAGTTGATCAAGCTCAAGAGCTACCGTTGTTCAAAAGACTATTTCCTCATGCTTTGCTCGGCAAAGCTAAAGATGGTACTTGGATCAAACACCTGCAGTCATGACGGATTGGAACGTGTTGGAAGAGAAGTTCATTGAAAGATTTTTCTCCCACAACCGTTTCATGGAATCTAAAACGGATATCTCCGTGTTTTCGCAAGGAGCCAACGAATCATTGAATGAGACATGGGAAAGATTTAAATCCATGCTTCGGAAGTGCAAAGGGCATGGTTTTGACGAATTGACGCAAATCCACATTTTCAAGAATGGCCTTCAACCTAATTGCAAGACTTTATTGGATGCTACCTCGGGTGGTTCTTTATTGTCTAAAAGCGCCAACGAAGCTACGGATATCATTAACCGCATGGCTCTAAATGACCTCCAAAGTCAAAGTAGAGGCAACACTTTGAAGAAACCGGGAGTGCTTGAACTTGGAACAAACGATGCTATTCTTACCCAAAACAAACTCATTTCACAACAAGTTGAACTCTTAACTCAACAAATAAAAGAGTTGAGAGAACCTTCAAAAGCGAAACAAATAGCTTATTGTGAGCTTTGCAAAGGTGATCATGACACCGGGTTTTGTCCACCTCCCGGGTTCGAAGAAGTGAATTACATGGCGAACCAACGAGACTACCAACCGAGGCAACAACAACAACAACCGTATCAACCACATCCTCAAAATCAACAACAACACTTTCAAGGGAATCAGGGGTTCCAACCAATGGCTAACTATTACCATAACCAAGGTTATAGGGGTGGTACTTCTAGCCGTCAAAACCCTCCCCAAAATCCTTACCAACCTCAACAACCGCCGGTCGTGACTTCAAAGTTAGAAGAGACATTGACACAATTTATGCAATTGTCAATGGCTAATCAAAAGAGCAACGACACGGCGATCAAAAATCTCGAAACTCAAGTCGGTCAACTTGCTAAAAAACTAGCGGAACAACAACCCGAACCATCTTTTTCGGCGAACACGCAAACGAATCCTAAAGAGCATTGTAAAGCGATAACGACGAGAAGTGGAAGGGAGTTGATTACTGAGAGTGAAAAAAGAGATGAGAGTTAAAAAAAAGAGAATGCGAAAAAAGATGAGGAGAAAAAAATAGAGGATAGCATTGATGGTGAAGTTGGGGAGTGGAGTGAGGAAGAAGTTGAAAAGAATGAAAAAAATGGTGAAGTAGAAAATAAAGAAAGTGTGGAAGTAGAAAAAAATAAGAGTGATGAAGTGAAGGTGGAGGGAGTGAAAAAGAAAAGAGAGAGGAATTCTAGAGTTTCTAGAGGAAAGGAGGTAGTGAGCGCTACTCCAATCCAAAACCTTCTGTATCCACATGCTCCATCTAAGAGGGAGAATGAACGGAATTACGCCCGGTTCATGGATATATTCAAACAACTGAAAGTGAACATTCCGTTTGCCGAAGCATTGGAGCAAATGCCTAAGTATGCATAATTACTAAAAAGCGGAGGTACACGGAACCCGAGACAATCTTGCTTGATGCACGATGTAGTGCCATCATTCAAAAAACTCTCCCGAGGAAGGAATCCGATCCGGGCCGGGTCGCTTTACCGGTAACCATTGGAGACACCTACACGGGTAATGGCTTGATTGACTTGGGATCTAGCATCAATTTAATTCCCCTATCCATTGTTAAAAGATTGGGAAATGTTGAGATCAAATATACAAAGATGACTTTACAACTAGCTGATAAGTCTACCACTTCACCATATGGAGTTGCTCAAGACATGTTAGTGAAGGTGGACAAATTCTTCTTCCCGGTTGATTTCATTGTTATTGATATGGAAGAGGACGACGATGCTCCGCTTATTCTTGGCCGACCATTCGTGAAAACCGCACGCATAATGATTGACGTTGACAACGGTTTGATGAAAGTAAGGGTCCAAAATGAAGAGGTAGCCTTCAATCTTTTTGAAGCCAAAAAGCATCCTAATGAGAAGCATGATTCTTTCCGAATCGATGCCACCAAGGAGAAACTAGTGGAGGTCGCAAACCAGGTTCATGTTTCTAATCCTTCAGAAAGATCTCTTATCGGAGTCTACAAAGTTTCGACCAAAAATAAAGGAAAAGAGATGGAAGCATTGTTGCATGAATTAGAGTCTTGTGGAGAACTTGTTTATCATGAAGAGACAAGTGAAGGCTTGGATATGACAAAGAAAGTGGAGGAGCCAAAACTAAAGCCACATTTGAAGTATGTGTTCCTTGGTGATAACTGTACTAAACTGGTGATCATTAGCAATACTTTGTCCACAAAAGAGGAGAATCAATTGATACGAGTGTTGAAAAAGAAGGAAGTTGTCAAACTAGTAGAGGCCGGGATGAATTGTTCTATCTCCGATGGTGAATGGGTGAGTGTTGTGCAAATAGTTCCGAAAAGGGTGGTATCAAATTTTATCGAAGGTTCATCAAGAACCTCTTGAAGACAACAAAACCCTTGAGGAAGTTGCTCAACAAAGGCGGATCGTGAAGACCGTCGAACCGTCGAGCTTATCCGACGTTAAACAAGCGCTTGTTGGGAGGCACCCCAACATTGTAAGTATTTACAGTTTTCTGTTGTGTGGTATTGGTGTTCAACTTGAAGAACCTTGCTGAAATGTGCTTTGCATGCTGTTTTGAAAAAACAAAATACTGTCATGCTCGCTAGCTGCTCGCTAGGCGAAGCAGTAGCGAGCTGATTCGCTAGGCGAAGCAGTAGCGAGCTGATTCGCTAGGCGAAGCAGTAGCGAGCTGATTCGCTAGGCGAAGACAGTAGTGAGCGTAGCGTGACAGAACTTTTATTTTATTTCACAGGGCCACTCATTTGGGCCCAAAACTCTTTATGTTGTTTTAAGTCTGAATATAAGGATCGAACCCACTCTCACTTGCACAAAAATCACCTCTATCACTTCCATTTAACAACTCAGCGCGCCATGATTGATATTCACGATTCTATGCAGTTGTTACAGTTGCACGTATGTGACCCTTCCGGAGAGCACCCGATGATGACGCGTGAGCAGTTCTTGCAGCACGCTAGCTGGCCCGTGGACAGGCCTATTTTCGGAGAGGGGGCTGGTGCTGGTGCTTCTGGTGCTGATACTTCTGGTGGTGCTAAGGATGGTGATGACGATGATGATGATAGTGATGATGGTTCCGGTTCTGAGGCCGGTAGTGATGAGAGTTCTGAGTCCTATAAGGACTAAGTTTTTATTGTTATGTTTTATTTTCTTTGTATTTTTAGATATTTGGTTATGTACTTTTGGGGTGTTTTGTCCCCCACGCACATTTTAAAATTTTGAAGTAATAGTTTTTTTTATGTTTTAAATTATTGTGTTTGGTTTAATTTCTTTTGTTTAATAAATTTTTGGTTGTTGAGTGTCAAACCTTCTAGATTGGTTGCTCCTCAAAGAAGTATCCAATGAAGGTGCATCCGAGCTTGGATGGCAATGATAAAAATAAACAAGCGAATAATGCTAAGGTACATGTTACCTCCGGTTAGAATTTTAGAATGCATTAAGAACTTTACTCTTTTCGTAATTGAATATTATTCTTTTTGCAACATAATTGAATGAATGTTTCATCTAGGACTTAGAACCACAAATTGTGAGGAAACCTCCATTGTACACTTAAATGTTGGATTCTAATAAACTTTGTTGATTCATTTGATTCATGCTTGGTCTTTTATTATTGTGAATTTGTGGAAGCAATTAGAAATGATCAAGGCGCTTGTTTTCTTTCGAGCACAACCAGATCCAAATACAACTTACCCGTGAGCAGAGAGAGTATTCGTGAACCCCTTTGAGCTTAAACAGTTGAATCTCAGCTTGAAATAAGGCGAGATGTCAAAAATCTTTTTTTCTTGAAACCCTGAAATTTTTGGTAATTGTTCTTTTGCCGTAAAAAGTCAAGAGCATTCACTTAGGGTGAGTAAGAGATAAGTTGGGGAGAACGAAAATGAGAATCGGTAGGTGCCATAATTCTTGAATAACCGAGCAAGCATTGAAAAAAATAAAAAAATTAGAAAAGAGAAACATCTGTTTTGTGAATACGATGTGAAAAGAAAAGAAAAAAATAGAGAAAATGAAAATGAATGCTTGCTTGGAAGAAAAATAGTGAAAAACAAAAAAAATTGAGTTGTGAAATAAGAGTTGTGAAGGTTTCAAATGAGAAACAAGTGAAACGAAGTTGAGATGTGTGAATAGCTTGTACAGTGAATGTCTCTTTTGCATCGGCAAGTTCGTTCTCAATGGCCTTAGATATGACCCTTGTTTATAAACCTAACCAAGCTACAACCGGAAAAGACCTTAGTGATCTTCGTGCTTCCGCATTTTCATTTATAATTATTAGACATTGTATGAATTGAATTGTCTTTTGCATTATTTGTTGGAGAGAGAGATTGTCCCCGCGGTTGCAAACGCGTAATTTCTTCAATCCTTATTCGAAGAGGAGATATAGGGTGATTCATTCAGGATAACATTATTGTGGATTGTTACATGTTTTGCATTGCTATAAAGTTTTAGTTCTTGTGTATTAAGTTATTCTAACCATTGGGAACTTGTGTCTGGTTGATTCTCTTGTGTTTGAGCCATTTTATCCGATTTCGGAGAAACCTTTTTCTTTAAGCAAATCCTCTTGTCCTTCAAGAGGCATACTTTGCTTGAGGGCAAGCAAGAATCTAGTTGGGGAGAGTTGTTAGATGCCCAAAAGTGCTTATTTGAGCTATCAAATGTGGGCATCTTTCACTCCTTTTTGTCGAGAAAGTGTTCGAAACCGCCATTGCTTTTGTTGATTTGCAATACTATGTGAAATGATCTTGGTACCTTTAATTTGTGTGTTATTGTGCAGAAATTAGGCATGAAAGAATAGAAAATGAAGGCACAAGAAAGTTGGCAAAGGGACCAAGAAAGAATGCAAACATCAGCAAGCTCGCTAGGCGAGTGAGGTAGCGAAGTGCTCGCTAGGCGAGCACCCAGCGAGCTGCCAGCGAACATTCCCAGAATTTTACAGTAGCAAAATGATCAAACTCGCTGTGGCGAAGGAAGTAGCGAACACTCCCAGACTTGGACAAAGCCATAGCTAGCACTTACTCGCTAGGCGAGCCACTAGCGAGCTTCCAGCGAGCAATTCCAGTAGCAAAACATCAAAACTCGCTGGAGCGAAGGAGGAAGCGTGGGCTTCGCCTAGCGAAGGATTCTTCGCCTAGCGAACACATGCAAACAGGGCTTGGATGACTTCTCTGGGCGTAGGCACTTCTGGTGGCCTATTTTGGGGCTCGCTAGGCGAACCATTCTGCTCGCCTAGCGAGCATGACAGCTCTGAAACCAGTACTATAAGTAGCAGGGG
Organism: Lathyrus oleraceus; assembly: GCF_024323335.1. NCBI lineage: Eukaryota > Viridiplantae > Streptophyta > Magnoliopsida > Fabales > Fabaceae > Lathyrus > Lathyrus oleraceus. Next base: position 180,975,374 of record NC_066585.1, read on the forward strand.
CTACTTTTTGGAAAGAACTACTTTTTTACACAACTTTTACACTTAGATATTTTTCTGCTTTTTCTTTGGATCATACTTTGTAACCTAGAAACCCATTTTTCTCATATTTCTTCATCTCTTAACAATATTTTGCAAAAAGAAGGTGGATTCCCATCCAATCTCGATTCTTCGACTCGGATGTTGATCAACCTTCGACCGAAACTTGTTGACCAAGCTACCATGAAAATGAGTAGCTAAGTCCTTCATTTTGTCAAGGTTAGATGTAGATGATCATAAGCTTTGTATGTATATGGGATGATCTTCATTTGTAAACTCTTTGATGATGAATATATGGTGAAAACTTTGTTTTATTGATAACTTTTTGTGTTGGTTTATGATCGAGAGATGTTTTCCAACTTTTTACCTAGGTTTTCATCCAATCTTGTTTGTTAGCTAGAGATAGTAATGAATGAGTTTGTTCACCATAAAGTTGAACCAAAAAGTTGTCATTTTGATAGATTGTGTGAGAGATCAACAATGGATCAAAATGGGAAAACCCACAATGTGTGTTAGAGATAAACACATTGGGAGGACTTTGTGAAATAGTTTATCATCTAAAGGAGTTTATGAGTTTTGTTGATCAAACATATGCATGCAAAGTGATCGTCGAACCCTAACTTTGACAATCTTTCTCAAATCGTAAAACCAAAACTTTTACCGTAATTTCTTACTTTTTATGCAAGATACCGTAACCAAAAATCTAAAACCCCTTGTTACTTTAAGTTAAGAATTTAACAACTGTCGAACGGCGGCGATATCTCACAATCCCTGTGGAGACGATAACAAAAACCCGACACTCTATCCTTATACCTAACATCGATCGAAGACAAGATGATGAGAGTTCTCGACTCAAATGGAAGGTTGATCTTGAAGGCTTCAATGTCTCAGAATAGAACCTTCAAGATTGAGTTTAATGTGATGGAGCATAAGTTCCTTGCAACAGCATCCAGCAGAGATGAATGGATATGGCACTACATACTTGGCCATCTCAATTTCAAAGATATCAGAGATTTGTAGAGAAGAAATACGGTTTCAGGATTACCAAAAATCGACATTCCAAACAAAGTGTGTGTACAAGCCGGAGGCAATTCTTGAAGTCATATACTCTGATGCAGGAAGCAGGTCGAAGGCAATTCTTGAAATCATATACTCTGATGTATGTGATCCTCTCCAAGTGGATTCGATTGGAGGTAACAAATACTTTGTTACATTCATAGATAATTTCAGTAGAAAATTATGGTCTTACCTGATCAAGAAGAAAAGTGAAGTGATAGAGGTATTTGCCAAGTTTAAATCTATAGTCAAAAGACAGAGTGGTCGAAAGATCAAGATTTTGGGAGCTGATGATGGTGGAGAATATGTGTCGAAAGACTTCGACGTATTATGTGTGAAAGAAGGGATTGTGCATGAGGTGGTGCCACCCTACACTCTACAGCATAATGGAGTCGCAAAAAGGAAGAATATAACCATTATGAATATGGTTAGAAGTATGTTGAAAGGAAATCATCTACCCAAATAATTATGGGGAGAAGCTGTGTCGACTACGACATATATCCTGAACAGATGTCCGATGAAGAAGCTAGAAGGAATCACGCCAGAAGAATGTTGGTCTGGTGTCAAGCTTAGCTTGAGTTATCTGAAGGTGTTTGGATCTATATCACATAGACATGTGCCAGATCAGTTGAGAAGAAAACTTGATGACAAGTTGAATCAGATGATCCTAATAGGATATTATTCGACTGGAGGATACAAGTTATTCAACCTAGTGAATAAGCAAGTGGTGATCAGCAGGGACGTGATTATAGATGAGCTTAAGGAGTGGGATTGGACCGACAATGTCAAGAAAGATTCAGTGAGAAGCTTTTGTGATGAACCAGCTAGTGAAGTCGAAAGAGAAGTTCGACAGGAAGAAATCAGAGGTGAAGCAGGCCCAAGAAAATGTCAAAGAACAAGACACATGACTGCAAGGTTGCAAGAATATGTGATTACATCAGAGGATATGGTCAATGAAGAAGGTGAGTGGTATATTATGATTTCCATGCAGATGTCGAACCAGTCAGTGCAACTGAGGCATTGGAAGATTCGAAGTGGATGAAAGCAATGGACGAAGAGCTGAAGTCAATCAAAGTCAGCAACACTTTGCCACTTGTCAAATTGCCCTAAGACAAGAAGGCAATCAATGTAAAATGGGTATACAAGGTGAAGTTGAATCCCAAAGGAGAAGTGACTCGACACAAGGCGAGGCTTGTGGCGAAAGGATTTCTTTAGAAAGAAGGAATCGACTTTGATGAAGTTTTTACACCTGTTGCTAGGATCAAAACAATCAGGTTGGTTATCGGTCTAGCAAACATAAACAACTGGCAGATGTGTCAGATGGACGTGAAATGTGCATTCCTGAATGGTCCCTTAGAAGAAGAAGTTTATGTTGCACAACCAACTGGATTTGTAAAACAAGGTGAAGAAATAAAGGTGTACAGGATGCATAAAATCATGTACGGAGTTAAATAAGCTCCAAGAGCTTGGAACAAGAAGATAGATGGATTTATAAGGGAGAAGGAATTTGTGAAGTGCAAATATGAACATGGAGTATATGTAAGAAGAAGCAAGAGTGAATTTCTTATACTATGTCTCTATATCGATGACTTGTTGATAACAGGTAGCTGCAAGAAGGAGATCGAAGACTTCAAAGGCGACCTCAACAAGGAATTCGAAATGTCAGATCTGGGTGACATTTCATATTTCCTTGGAATCGGATTCTACAAGAGTGGTAGAGGTTTGACGATACATCAAAGAAGGTATGCAGGCAAAATACTCAAGAGATTTGAGATGCAAGATTGCAACCCAACTTCGACTCCACCTGAGCCCAAATTATAACTTTCGAAAGATTTAGATGAAGATGATGTCGACCTAACCCAATATAGAAGACTTATTGGGTCACTTCGATACCTTTGTCGCACAAGGCCTGACTTAGCATACATTGTAGGTATGGTGAGTAGATTCATGCATAAGCCAAATGTATCACATCTAGCAGCGGAAAAGAGGATACTAAGGTATCTGAAAGGAACTCTTGACTATGGCATTTTGTTTCCTGCAACTGATGAAGGAAAAGAATGCAAATTAATAGGATACACCGACTCAAGTTGGTGTAGTGGTGTTGAGGATCGAAAGTCCATAACTGGATATGTTTTTATGCTAGGAGGTGCACCAATTGCTTGGAGTTCGAGAAAAGAGCCAGTAATGGCATTATCGTCGTACGAAGCAGAATACATAACTGCTTCTCTTTGTGTATGTCAAGCAACGTGGATGGTGAATCTGGTGGAAGAGATAACAATGAAGAGTCATGGAGCAATTACCATGAAGATAGACATCATGTCAGCTATCAATCTGGCGAAGAATACAATAGCACATAGTCGAAGAAAGCACATAGAAATAAGGTTCCATTATCTTCGAGAGCAGGTAGAAGATGGGAGGATAAATGTGGAACACTACAGAACTGATAATCAGATTGCAGACATCATGACGAAGGGAGTGCAGATCGAAGTGTTCAGAAGACTAAGAGCTATGATGAATATAGATAGCTTAGACACAATTAATTAGGTGGTGTGTTGAATTATAATTCATTGTGTCAAAGCAGGTTGCTCGACAGAAGCAAGTAAATGTCGAATCACCTAATGTATTGAGTTGTGTTAGTGTGTCGAAGTGTCGAAGCATGTTGCTTCACACATGATTTTGACCTGGGCCTATTTTAGTAGTGTTAGTTATTTTGGGTTTTGGCTTGAGGTCCAAGTTAATCTAAATCTATAAAATAGAGGGAGTAACCCTTATTTTTGTAATGAAGTGAATAGATTATTCATAATATTGTAATTCATAGTATTTTGCAGTTGCAAAGTGAATAAGAACTTTTCCACAGTTTGCGGGCAGAGAGAAACTCTGCAGAATTTTAATTCTTCTTCTCCTTCATCATTCTTTACTTTCTTTATTTGTCCATTGTTCTTTTCTTTTCATTGTTATTTTGTGGGCGATAACAATCTTGTTCATTAAGATTGGATGAAATTCTCCATAGGTTTTGGTGGATTTCCAACAGTTATACCATACAAGCATAATAGAGAAGTGGTGTGAACAAGTTTTAACCAAAGTAGATCAAACACAATTATTCCACATATTCAGCCAACCATTATTGCGCATGACTTTGTCTAATATTTTCTCTATGAAAGCTAAATCACTCCTTCTATTAGACCAAGTGAATTGTATTTTTATAGTAGGTAGATGAATTATATAAATTGATCAGTCTAGCTTATGAAAATTGTTAGACAAGTCACATAGTGCTACATTACACCAGGTCCCTCCATATGCATTATCTTGATTCAGTGTACCTGGTTATTAGTTACACGAATCATATATAATTAGAGTACATGATTTTGTCTTTATTAATTTGTTATTGGTAGCTTGTACATTAAGTTAGCTTGATTCTTGGATCGTGATTGATTCTCTTTCTCTTGTATATGTACCATGACTTGTAATGAATAGGTATCCTTTTGACCATTCTATTTGTCTTTCTCACTTAGTATCAGAGCATTAATCTTGAAAGCTCTCGATCCACCATAACCACAATGACAACCGCTGCAAACTCAAAGAAAAATGACCTACCAATATCAATTTTTGTAAAGCTGGACATAAAGATTTTTCTCTTATGGAGGTCACTAGTTTTACCTATCATTAGGGGCTGTAAAATAGATGGCTATATGATAGGATCAAAGGAATGCCCTCAAGAATTCATCATTGTTGTTGATTCAAGCAAGACAAAAAATCCAAGCTTTGAAGAATGGGTAACAGATGACAAAATGTTGCTTGGTTGGCTATTAAATTCAATGACCACTGATGTAGCAACACAATTGATGCATTATGAAATCTCCAAACAACTTTCGGATGAGGCTCAAAGTTTGGCAGGTGCTCACTCCAAATCTCAAATTACATATTTGAAATATGAATTCCATGGTACAAGAAAATGAAATCTAAAAATGGAAGAGTATCTGAATAAGATGAAAAAGTTAAATGATCAACTAAAGCTAGCATGTAATCTTGTCACAATCTCAGATCTAATCATTCAAATCTTGAATGGTTTAGACTCTAACTACAACCCTATAGTAGTCAAATTGTTAGATCAATCATCGCTCACTTGGCTTGATCTACAAGCTCAACTCTTAGCCTTTGAAAGCATGCTTAATCAACTTAATAACATCACAAATATGTCTCTAAATGCTTCTGCAAATGTTGTCAACAAAGCTGAGTACAAAGGCAACAAATTCAACTCAAACACACGAAACTCGAATAGGAAAGGTTCCAATTTCAGGGGCTATAGAGGAGGAAAAGGCATAGGGAGAATGTTCAAACCAACATGTCAAGTGTGCAACAAAACAGGTCATATAGAAATGAATTGCTTCCACGGGTTTGAAAAATATTACTCAAACTCAAATTTATCAACTAATGCAAACAAAGGTGATACACACAATGCATATCTAGCCTCACCTCACTATGCATAAGACTATGATTTGTACTTTGATAATGGTGCAACCAATCATGTCACACATCAAACACAAAAGTTTCAAGATTTAACTGAGCATAATGGTAAGAATTCACTTGTTTTTGGAAATGGTGTTAAGCTATATATTATTGGTACAAGTTCATCTAATCTAAATTCACTTAAATTGCCTAATATGCTATATTTTCCAGACATTACCAAAAATATCCTTAGTATATCTAAAGTTACTCATGATAATAACATCATTGTAGTGTTTGATGTTGATTGCTACTTTGTGAAGGACAAGATGACAAGGAAGGCACTTCTAAGAGGGATACTTAAAGATATATCGTACCAACTCTCAGGGTCAGATAATCAATCCAATGACCCTTGTGCCTACATCTCAATCAAGGAGAGATGGCATAGAAAACTTGGACATCCCAATAATAAAGTACTATACAAAGTCTTGAAGAATTGCAAGATCAATACACCACCTAGTGATAGTGACCATCCCACTTTTTATGAATCTTGTCAATTTGGGAAAATGCATCTTTTACCTTTTAAGTCTTTTGTTTCACATGCTCTTGAGCCCATTATACTTGATCCATACAAATGTATGGGGTCCTTCCTCAATAAATTCCACTTCTGGTTTTAAATACTATGTCCATTTCATAGATGACTATAGTAGATTACTTATATTTTTCCTTTGAAACATAAATCTAAAACCATACTTGCTTTCTCTCAATTTAAAGACTTGGTGGAAAATCAATTGAACAAAAAGATAAAGACTATCTAATGTGATGGTGGTGGTGAATTTAAACTAAATCACAAACAAACATTAGAAACATGCATACAATTTAGAATGCATTGCCCCTACACATCCCAACAAAATGGTAAAGTTGGGAAGAAGCATAGACATATTGTTGGTCTAAGCTTAACTCTACTTGCTCATGCCAAAACACTAATGTCCTTTTGGTGGGATGCTTTCTCAATTTCATTTTATTTAATCAATAGGTTGCCTTCCATAACAAATTTCAATGAAAGTCCCTACACCCTAATCACCAAAAAGAACCTGACTATAATGCTTTAAAACCTTTTGGATGTGTCTGCTATCCTTGTCTCAGAGCATATAGTCAACATAAACTGCAATTCCACACCATAAGACATGTTTTTCTAGGCTATAACAACACTCACAAAGGCTATAAGTGTCTCAACTCTCATGGAAGAGTCTTTATCTCAAGACATGTTGTGTTCAATAAGAATCACTTTTGTTTTCATGATGTCTTCCTTAATACAAAAAGGCCATTGGAAGAGATATCTAGTACTGACTCTTTACATAGTTTGTTTCCTCTATATCTTACAGGTGATGACAACAAATGAAACAGAAGCAACTGTAATTCAAGATAATATCTCACCAACTGCAAGTATTGACACTCAACAACAACTCATTATTCAAGATGAAGGTGACTCAATCAATGTAGATGAAAACAATATTGAAATAATGGCATTAAATGAAGAAACAATTGAGATAAGAAATAACAATAATTAGGAGACATCAATTATCAACATGAAGTTGAGGCAACTCATAAAATGTGTACTAGAATAAAAGCATGGACTTATAAACCAAAATTACCCTACATTGGTCTCATTAAATCAGAAACGCAAGATACTGAACCAAGAAATATGAAGGATGCACTCGCTAGTCCACTTTGGAAGGAAGCAATGAGCAATGAGTGCAAAGCTCTCATGTCCAATGACGAATGGAATTTGGTACCATACACAGGCCAAGAAAATATTATTGACTCAAAGTGGATCTTCAAAACCAAGTACAAAGCAGATGGATCCATTGAAAGGAGAATGGCAAGATTAGCTGCTAAGGGCTTTCAACAAACTGATGGATTAGACTATGATGAAACATTCAACCTTGTGGTAAAGGCCATCACAATTAGAATTATCTTGTTAATAGAATTTCATCTCAATTAGGATATTAGACAATTGGACATAAACAATGCATTTCTCAATGGCTACCTAAAAGAACATGTCTACATGTATCAACCAGAGGGATTTCTCAACTCTACACATCTAAAAACTATCAAAGGCAATATATGGTTTGAAACATGCACCAAGAGCATGGTATGATAGCCCCAAACATGCATTGTTAAGTTGGGGATTTTAGAATACCAAGAGTGACACTTCATTATTCCTTCTCAAAGGTACTAATCACACAACTTTTCTCCTCATTTATGTTGATGATATCATCATCACAGGTAGAAATAAAAAGTTTATGGAAGCCTTTATCAAAAAATTAAACATTGTGTTCTCATTAAAAGATCTTGGCCAATTGCATTACTTTTGGGGAATTGAAGTGTATAGAAACAGTAGTGGCTTGTACTTGAAGCAATCCAAGTACATTAGAGACTTGCTCAGAATGTTTAACCTTAAAAAAGTCACCGCCTGTCCAACACCAATAGTAAGTGGTAGGAAATTTACAATTGATGGGGAACCAATGAAAGATGCAACTTTATTCAGACAAGCCATGGGAGCCCTGCATTATTTCACCAACACAAGACCTGACATAACCTTTTTTGTTAGCAAGTTTAGTCAGTACATAAGTTCTCGTATAATGGAATAGTGGAAAGGCATAAAAAGAATTTTTACATATCATAAAGGCACCATTGATCATTGTCTACATATTAAACCATCAAATGATCTAGACATCACAGGTTTTTCAAATGCATATTGGGCAATAAGCATAGATGATAGAAAATCAATTACAGGGCACTGTGTTTTTCTTGGTGAAACTCTAGTGTGTTGGTCCTCAAGGAAGTAAAAGGTAGTGTCAAAATCATTAACTAAGTCAGAATATAGAGCATTGGCAAATGAAATGACTTGGATATGTTCACTAATGCAAGAGTTAAAATTGCTTCAATTGAGAAAGCATGTTCTATGGTGTGACAATCTAAGTGCTAGAGCTCTTACTTCAAATCCAGTGATCCATGCTAGAAGTAAACATATTGAAATTAATGTGCGCTACATCAGATACAAAGCACTACAAAATGAAGTCACAGTTGCTTATGTATCCTCAGCAGACCAAGTTGCAGATTGCCTCACCAAAGTTCTCACTCACTCAAGATTCAATCAGTTAAGAGACAAGCTTGGAGTAATTACGTCACCCACAAGTTTGAGGAAGGGGGGGTGTTAGACAAGTCACATAGTGCTATATTATACCAGTTCCCTCCATATGCATTGTCTTGATTCAGTGTACGTTGTTATTAGCTACACAAATCGTATGTAATTAGAGTACATGATTTTGTCTTTATTAGTTTCCTTATTGGTAGCTTGTACGTTAAGTTAACTTAATTCTTGGGTCGTGGTCGATTCTCTTTCTCTTGTATATGTATTGTGACTTGTAATGTGAATAAGTATCCTTTTGACCATTCTATTTATCTTTCTCACTAAATCTTCCATAGGTACCCTAGAAGGGATATTGTGTTCTTTATGTTCATGAGCTCCTGGGATTGTTTAAAATCTATCATAAAATACCAAGGACAAGTGAAAACACCTTACTTATGAGTTATAGAATTCCAAAGTCTTCTTCTACATATATGGTTTGTGTAGGCATGGACCATAGTGACACAAAGCATCTCATCTTCTTCTTCCCAAGTGAATGACATGTGCTCGTCAAATGTATCAATTACGATAGGATCCATATGAATCATGCACAGACCCCACAAATTAGGCTACTATCATCCTTGTCATCAAGATTAAAAAAACATGTACTACAAGTTATTAAAGAAATTAGGAGCAAGATCCAAATTATTCATCAAGGGTTCAATAATGAACAAGAACTCTGGATTATGCAACTTGTATAATCTTGTAAATGCCAATGTTGATGGGGTGTTGGAAAATCCCTTTATATTATAGTAAATAGAATTTATTTAAGAGGATCATTAGCTTATTCCCTTTGGGTAACTCGTTTACTAGCACTGTTAAGTTTGCATTTTTCTTTTTTTTAGAATTGGATAAAACAATTTCAATTTCTCCATATTCAGTATTAATGCAACATTTTATAAGAACATCAACTTCCACCACATCAATCCAATTGAATTTGAGATTATTCTAATCTTGTTGAATCTCCACATGGATATTATATGGTGTTTCAATGACTATTTCCTCCTCAATATTAGCTAGTAGATTTGACATGTCATTATGGTCCACATCCCCCTTATATGTTCGTAGAGTGGCCAAAAATAGGTTTTTTTACAAAAATAACCCACTTTTTCAAGAAAATTCCCAAAATACCCCTAGTTTCAAAAAAAAATCCCAAACTACCCCATTTTTAGGAGGAGTCACCAATTGAATTGGAGACTCCTATTAAAACTTGAATGGAGGTGCCAATTGGATTGGCTAGGGCAGGTGCCCTAGCCAATCCAATTGGTGCCCCTGTGTAGGTTTTAAGAGGAGTCGCCAATTCAATTGGAGACTCCTCCTAAAATGAAATTTTTGTGTTATAAGTAGATGCGTTGTGTGAGTAAATGTTTCGCATCTCACACAATCATTTGGCAATCATGTTTGGTGTTCGTCGCCGATACGGTAAGGTGATTTATGCGAGAGACGGACCTCAGATGCTGATGTTGTTCTGGAACATCACTACGTTCGATCAACTGAAGCGGAAGCTGGTTCGTTGGTTAGATGGGAAAATACCATAAGGGAAAAAAATTAGAAGTATTGAGAGACTTGACAGTATCTTTGGTTGGATGCGAATGAAGACTGATAAGGATGCTAGGGAAATGATGTTCGGTCGAGACGACATCAATTTGATTGTTGTAATCAGTTACAAATATTTATGTTTTCAGATAGCTTATTTTGTATTGATGTTTGTTGTGAACCTCGTTGTAACAAAAACTTAATGATATATAATGATTGAAGGTTACAGAAATACAATGTTACAAAAAGCTTAAGACCTAGATGATGCTCCTCGATTGGGACAGTTGTTCTTGTTGTGTCCTGGTTGACGACAGATACTACATAATCTTATCATTTTATCTGTGGAATCCATCTCAGTTCTGATACGTGTGCTGTTTGGCCTTCCTTTCTTCTTTCTACGCATCTCGTCATTGTGCCAAACAATATCACCTTCATATGGAGGCCAGTAATCCTCCATTGGTAGTACTAAGAAGCTTTGATTATATACATTCATGAAGGTGTTGGCCTTGTACACATCAGATAAATGGCTGTAAGCATCTTGACGAGTATAAGCACGTGCTGCAATGACATAGGAGCAAGGCATGCGGAAGGCCTGGAATTTTCCACAATCGCACCAACTTCTGTTTAGTCTAACAGCGTAGGCTAAATTTGGTCTCCCCTCGTTATAGTCCATTGTTTCCTGGACGCTGAAATTTTTCCTATGACGGTCAAAGACTGTTATAGCGTGTGTGCTAGCTTTGATGCTCTCCTCTTTCATGATCTTCATGCAACACTCACTGAATACTTGCCCGGACATTAACACCGCACTCCATCTTTCACCTCTGGTTGCAAACATAGAAGCCAACCTATAATAGGTTGATCTTACCAAGGAGGTTATCGGCAAATTTCGAATTCCTTTGAATACCCCGTTCATGCATTCCACAATGTTTGTTGTCATGTGGCCCCATCGACAACCTGTGTCAAATGCCCTTGTCCACTGCTCTACTGGTATGTTATTTAGCCATCTCTCTGCGTCTTCATTAGACAGTCTAATTTCATCACGATAATATTGAAATGACGGCTGAAGTTAGAGCATACCCAGCATTCACCACCTTCTTGCGAAGATTCTTATCTTTTATAGCACGCATGAAGTTTTGTGCAATGTGTCTGATACAGTAGACATGGGTAGAAGGAGGATCATGCCATCCGTTGTCATGGTTGTTGTAGGCACTCTCAATGGCAGCATGTCTATCAGAAATCAAACAGAGATTGGCTTGTGGAGCCACATGCATTTTGAGATATCGAAGGAAGAAACCCCATCCACCAGCCGTTTCACCTTCAACAAGAGCAAAGGCAATAGGAAAGACATTGTTGTTTCCGTCTTGTGCAACCTCCATGAGCAAAGTACCCTTGTATTTTCCGTATAACCAAGTGCCATCAATTTGAATAATAGGTTTGCAGAATGCGAAACCTTTGATGCACGGGTCAAATGCCAAAAAGAGACGGTGAAAGATTCTATTACCTGTAGCACAGGTTCCGTCTGGCATCATCGCTGGCAATGTCTCCATAATTGCCACAGTTCTTGGGACATATGTTTTTAGTGCCCATACAAACCGTGGCAATTCCTTGTATGAATCCTCCCAGTTACCGAAAACTTTTTCAACAACCTTTGTCCTCGCAATCCAGGCTTTCTTCTAAGATGGAGTATAATTATATGTTGATCTGATATGGGATATAATTATACTCACCTTCACTGATGGGTCTTTATTAACCAACGGCAGAATGTCTTGACATATCAACGCTGCGCTTAGTTTACGGTGATCTTGTTCAACGTTAGTTGCAATGCAACTGTGAGGTGGGTCTATTGAACCGATATCCCAAGAGTCGTTTTTCTTCTTGTAAGATGTATCCAAACGAAACTTACAAAGCATGTTACAACATTCGATAACATACCTTCTAGAATCAGTGCGTTTCACTGTAAAGTCAGCAGAGTTGTTCATGTGGAATTTTTTGATAGCCAGAACACATTCTTCTTTGGTACGAAACATGTCTCCCACCTTTAATTCGCCTTCTGATCTCGGATACGGATTATAGAAAACATTGTTGGATGTTTCATCGTCGTGAAGATCCATATTTGTCATATGTTGAGGCGGATTGTAGACATGACTAGGAGGTATTGGTGGTGGTTGATCATCATCTTCATCGTCGTTGTTCAGCATGTGACCAACCTGTATCTCGATCTCCTCTTCTTCTTCATCAACGACGTCCACTTCTGCTTCTGCTTCTGGGTTGAGTTCATCTGACCATTATGGATCATCTTCACCAGATTCATCCTGACCGGTTAGTTGAGACTATTGAGATGGTATACATGGTTGAAGAGTAATGTATAACTTAATACAGTTGCAGCCTGAATGTTCATGACTAACAAACATGTCTTCAACATCTTCATCGTCTCGTACCTTAAGGGGGAAATACTTGCATTGACTATTCTAAAAAAATATTGGATTTTGATATGTGATCTTTGACACAATACCCGATCTTATATAGGATTGTATTCTTTTTTTCAAATGCAAGAAGGTTGTGTTTCTCTTGATCGTGAGTCTAATGGTATCGGTGTTTCGAAAACAAAAACCATATAGCTCAGACTCGTATGTTTCACCGTTGCAATGAACGTTGACACTGTATAATGATGAAGATGACATTGTGCAGATGAAAACTATTTTCTTACTGCAGATGAATGTGAGTGAAGTGTCTTGGATGTTGATAGTAAGACACTTAAATAGAGGAGTGAAGTGTCTCGCATGCTAGCTAGTTCGAGGTGACGTGTCGCATACGCACGCTACTCCGAAATGACGTGTCACACATGCAAGCTACTCCGAATGATGTGTCAACCATGCAAGCTACTAAGAAGTGACATGTTCAGCATGAAAGAGACAAGACAACCACGTGTCAGACATGCAGACATACACTCCAAATGAATTGGTGCCCCCACTCATTCCTTGCACATGGGCGCCAATTCAAGTGGAGACACCATGCATTCAGACCTCGAAACCAAGCAATCAAACCTAGGTCTTGCATGCATGTCCCTATGGAGGCGCCAATTTGAATGGCGACCCCTCTTAAAGGTTGTATATGGTCGCCAATTCAAGTGGAGACACCATGCAAGCACAACTTTTCATGCTCTCATCCATTTGCCTATAAATACATCCACTCCATTAACACTTCTTCCACACCATCACTCTCATTACTTCTTCTACAATTTCATTTGCAACAACTTCTTGTAGTTTCATCTACACCACCCCCCGACAAATATCCTCACAATAGGCGAATCACATAGAGGAACGGTTGCAAACATCGCAACATATGTAAGTTTTTTCTTTTGTTAACTTTTTATCTTTCATCTTCACCAACCCCCTTTTATTTTAACATACCAACTTAGTCAATTTTTTTATTCTTTCTTTTATAGGATGTATCAAGGTTCCGAACTCGGGTCCACGAATATGTCCATATGGACGCGATGATTCAACCTTATGTTGAACTCGCCGGTTTTGGTCATATAAGCAAGATTTTGTCTTGGTCCATAGATAACAAATTCATTCTAGCTTTATACGAAAGATGGAGACCAGAGACACACACATTTTGGTTCCCAACCAGTGAGTGTACCGTGACGTTAGAAGACGTCTACATGCTTTTGGGACTACCCATTGAAGGTAAGGCTGTTAATGGTAAAACCAACTATGCAAATTCAATTTGCATGGAGCTCTTAGAGACTGATTTGTTAGATGATAATGCAAGAGGTCAAGGTATACTACTCTCACGCCTTAAGTCGTACTATAATAGTTTATACTTAGATGAGCATTCTACCGAAGATGCTCGAATAATAAAAACTAGGTGTTACATTATGCTGTTAATTGGCTCGTTTTTATTTCCCGAAGGTAGCGGTTCTAGCATGCATATTATGTATTTACCTCTACTTAGACATGTAGATAGAATAGGAAGTTACATTTGGGGATCTGCTTGTCTAGCCTATCTCTATAGCTCCTTGTGCAAAAACTCACACAAAGACACATCTACATTTTCTGGATGTGCTATTTTGCTACAAGCATGGGGTTGGTCAAGACTACCGTCTCTAGCACCCGTCAATAACAACCCTTTCACATTTCCGTATGCACAAAAGTAAGTTGTTTAAATTTATATATATTTACTTACTTTTTTAAAGATTATTACCTCTAACTAATATTTTTTGACTTTTTGGTGTAGATTCTCTGCACGTGGTATGAGTTACAACAGATGTCCAAGACACTGTATTACTCAGTATCGCAACCTGTTGGATCACCTTCGACCGACAGACGTAAGGAAAATAACTTAATTGTTTCGTTATATTTTGTTAACTTCTTCTACATTGACTATAATCCTATCTTCTTTCACATTTCAGTTCATTTGGCGTCCATACCTTAATTTGGATCATGACCATGAGGTCAACGCTGAAGACGCGGCCGTATGGACTGCATGCACACCGATAATACGGTTCATAACTGTGGAGATGCACAATAATGATCATGTGAAGCTGCAGTTCAGTATGCTCTAAAATATCCCAGATCCCTCAGCTAGCCTAGGAGAATGGCATCTGCGCAAAGTTAACAACCAATGGAACTTCAATCCAATGCAAAGCTTCGCAAGATCGGAGTGTCGCAAATGGAAGCACTGTCATGACCATGTGTTAACTAACGCAGTCATGCCAACTGAAGAAAAACCAAGTCGTACTTATATGGCTTGGTACAGATCGGTTGGTTTTCAGTTCATCACCGAGGATATGTACTTGTACGACCCATGCCAGATGACTTACACACCTGACACCTCAACATCAAACCCCCAACAACAGTGTCAGACCGGATACACACAACCCCCTGTCCGTCAAATGTTCCGTTCAACCAACACACAAACATACAACCAAAACATTCCATACACCTAACCCCAATACCAAGAGCATACCCCATACCACCAGCAACAAATTGACCATCAACCTGAGACTCAACGTCGCTTCGCACCCACCCCATCACCCTACCAAAGTCTCCTAAGCCAGAACACCCAACAATCATTCAACACCAATCGCCCTTCCTCCTACCGTAGCCAAGAAGCCCAAGCATCACAAAACCAAAACATCCAACAACCCTATCTCTACCAAACACCCCAACAACCTTTCCAACCTTTCCTCGACGCATCGTTCACACCCATGTCTCCCTTCAACCGTCCTGGTCACCCATCAATGAGTCAACCACATCCCAACTTCTCTGGCATGGGTCATGAGCTCAGCTACGGTGGTACACCATCGATGCATACCGAAGACTATGCCGACTTGTCTGAATACCTCAATAGACTTTCTCCTGTAGTTGGTAGTGACGCTCCTGGCCCCTCAGATAATCAAACATCGGTACAGAATCGTCAACGTGGGTTAGGGCCACGGGTTAGGGTAGTTAGAGGATGTGGGACCGGAGGTCGGTTTGGTGATCCCAGTCATCACCATTAGGTTTCTTTGTGTAAACGACAAATTTTATTAATATCAAGTGGTCCTATATCAAATTTATCTATCACGTATACCATATAACAAAAAAAATTGCATTTTAGGAGGAGTCTCCAATTGAATTGGCGACTCCTCTTAAAACCTACACAGGGGCGCCAATTGGATTGGCTAGGGCATCTTCCCTAGCCAATCCAATTGGCGCCTCCATTCAAGTTTTAAGAGGAGTCTCCAATTCAATTGGCGACTCCTCCTAAAAGTGGGGTAGTTTGGGATTTTTTTTGAAACTAGGGGTATTTTGGGAATTTCCTTGAAAAAGTGGGTTATTTTTGTAAAAAAACCCCAAAAATATGATAAAATAGATTTTTTTATTATATATGCAGATGGGTGTACCAATACTTCCGCATGTGGAAAATATAATTTTGTGCTGCCAATACTCTAGTTCTAATCAAGATATATGAATCCAAACTTGAGAGTTGGTTTGATGTTGCACATATGAATTGAAATTCTGGCTCCAAGTGAATAACTTGAGAATATTGGGTTGATATTCTAATAATAAACTGATTTCACCCTTAAGTTCTTCCACATATAGCGATATCACGTAGAACCATTTACAAAGTAAAGTGAATCCCTACTTTCCAATAGATTTTCATTGATCCATATGTTTAATGCGAATATTTCCACCTTCAACAATTTAGTTCCTTTTGGCCATATCAAAGGGTCATGTAGATTTTTTTTGCATTGTTCAAAACCAACAACATGTTCCTTCACAGGAATGACGATCACTATTTGATCTCCCTTGAGCGTGAGTTTAGGAAACTAGCTCATTGAATGACACATACGAATGTGTTTAGTGTTTGCGTAAAAGACGGCTTGAAGATCACATAATCATTAGGTTTAGCATTATAGGCATGTGAATCTTTGGGTTGAGAAGAATAATTAAGTCGAACCAGACAAGATCAAGGTAAGGCACAGTTCGCCATGGCGACCATGAGAGGAAACCGGTAGAGATCATCTCCAAAAATCTCCTACAATGCAAACATGACATTTCTCTACTTTGACTAGTGATCTGAAAGGTGAAAGTGTAATTATAAAATAAATTTTAAAAACTACAAAGTAAAAGTGGTTCAAAAAGTATCTTGAGTGTTTTATTTTATTTCATTTATATCTTGGATGAGATAGAGAGCATATGTAAATAGATGGATAGAAAAAAGAGTTGTCTAGGAATCATGCTCCCATTATATGATAAGTAAAGACATGATAGGTAAATTGGGGTGCCAATATTAGTTAAATATTGAAAGTTGGCAATTATGCAAACCCTAATGTTGTAAAGAGTGAAGGTGAGAAAAACACAAGAAGGGAGTTGAATTGTGTTAAATTTTTCTTTCTTTTGAATAAATATCTTATCAGTTTCTAAACTCAAAGTCTAGAATCGGATACAGAGTCAAGTGTTTGCAACAGATAAAAACAAGTTCAGGGGTAAAAAGTGAAAGAAAGAGAGACACACAACAAGTTTATATTGGTTCCTCCCATAAAACGAGAGTAATCCAGTCCCCTTGCACTTCTAAGGGATTTCACTATAACTACTACTGATTATAATTGATCAAGCACACAAGCAAGAGACTTCCAATGTTTAATGTGATACGGTGAACTGACTTTGTGTTTTTGCTTTGAAAAGCTATGTTGCGGATAACAAGAGTCGCCACCGACTTTTCTTTTATCCAATAAGGAAAGGCGGAAAAGAACAGGAAAGACCTTGATTAGATTTTGAGTTCGGGAGGTACATTATACAAAGGGAAGGTGTTAGCACCCTTTGTATCCATGGTTATCCATGGGCTCTTAATTGCTTAACTCACTTATGTTTTCCTTGTTTGAGAAAGTGTTTGAGAAATGTGGTGTGTTTAGAAAATATTTTGAAAGGAGAGTTTAACTTTGTAATGATTCTTGTACGAATGTATACAAAGTGTTTATCTCGTTTGATTTTGAAAGATGTTTAGAAAAATATAACTCGGCGATGATTCTGGTGCGAATGTATACCAAGTGGTGATTTTCTAAAAGATGTTTTGAAAAGTGTGAGGTGTGAAAAGTATTTTAAGCTGTGAGAAAGCATTTAAGAGTTATACCTAACCAAGGTCTTTATAGGTATTTCCTATCCTTAAGAGGGTAAAACTGTCCTTACTATTGAGAAGTAAGTAGTCTTATCCTTTGGATGTAAAGGGGCATCGTGGGGTCGTCGATTGGTCATTGAAGGCAACATTTATAAGGATACCTTAACATTCGAAGGGACGATCATCATTTAATCGTAGGCTACAACAAAGGGTCATCGAGGGACAAAGTCATACATTCGAAGGCAACGTTCGAGGGACAAGGTCATATATTCGAAGGCAACGTTCAAGGGACTATGATTTATCTTGTAGGGACATTGACCTTTTGATCGAAGGGACTATGACTTATCTGTTTAGGGATGATGATGATTTAATCGAAAGGGTCTTTGCTAAGGGTATCTACATTCGCGGGACATGACCGTAATATCGTAAGGCAACAAAGAGAGGGTTACCCTAGAGGTGCAAGTGTGAAAATGATTGGATTCAGATATATTATCTTGAATTAATTTATCTAAGTTCGATTGTTTATCTTTCCATGCAATCCTATTAGCATACATCTAGACAGTTATATTCACAGTACGGAAAAATTAAAGTGCGAAAAATAAGACTACGCTATTACATGGCTTCGGGATGGGGGTACATAATTTAAAAAGGGATATAAAATATCTAAATCTTAATTAACGAGTACAAAATTAAAAGGGCATACAAAATAATAAAACCTAATTAAACTAAAAAGAAAGAAATAAAAAAAATTTAAGAATGAATTAAGAATATTTTTAGTCTATAATAATAGAAACTTTTTTTTTATGAATTTATGGGAAAACTTAGACTAAATTGATAGAAATTTTAAAAGAAAAGAGAAAAAAAATATAATTAGATTTTTATTATTCAAAATAGCCCATTTTAATTAATTAAGTGATATATGAAAATTTAATTAATAAACTAGATTAAATTATATCCTAGTTTAAATAACTAATATAATATATTAATTAAAAAATTAATTAATGGGTTTTATTTTAATAATAGAAAAATAGTTGTGAATTAATTATAGGGGGAGCTACCAACGAGCCATGTTGGTCCATTCGTTATTTATTCGCCTTCATTAAAATATATATTAATTCTACATGGATTTTTCCATTTTGACACAACACCACCATGCATGTTACAGCTTTCTCTCTTACGACAAGCTACTTTATTTTTCTCATGCTGTTTCTTTCATATGAATACAACAAACCTGTAACTTCATCTTATATCAAACCGCACACATAAAATAAGATCATATGTAATCATCATGCAATAATAAAAATAGTCATGCACAAATCAAGAAGCTTATATTATTTTACTCATGTATTAGTTCTCTTTACTGCAAGTGATAATGATAAAACAAACCTTATACATACATGTTAAAGACAACCAAGGATTTATATTATCACCATTATATCATCATCATCGTTATTATGTAATAACAACATGTGAAATAAACATAATCATGCTAGAAACAACACTCATATAATAATAATTAAATGACAGATATAATTCTTTAATCATGCAAACAGAATTTCTCCAACATGCTATGACATATCAAGAACAAATGCATACTTGAATAAAGCAATATCAACATCCACCAAACCATGAATACATCTCAATATATATATTAAACCAATATTATTCATGCATGAATTAAGGAGTATTACAAGGTAATCATGCTGGATGCAAATTCCATAATGAACACTTACTGAGGATTTGATTCTTCTACCTTGCTCACTGTATGTGTGCTGTTCTTATTCAGGCTATGAGTGCTTTATGGTTGCTTCTCTTTTTCCTGCCCGTGAATCTTCTTGCTTCTGCCTTGCCTTGTGTATCTTCTTCTGCTGTATCTCTCCTCTTTTCCGTCCTCCCTCTCGCTGCAGCCATATGAAGTATTTATAATGGTGTGGATTAGGGTTTAACCTTGCTAAATATTTGGATCCCTTCTTATACTTTAGGGTTTAACCTTGCTAAATATTTGGATCCCTTCCTATACTTTAGGAGAGTTAGGGTTTAACCTTGCTAAATATTTATTAAATACAAATATTATTATAAATAATGAATAATTTAAATGACTTTTAACAAATAAAAATTAGTTTAAATTTTAGTTACATAATTGAATTAAAATTTAAACCTATTTCTATTTTTACTTTCATCATTTAAAAAAAAATCAAAATTATTCTTACTTATATCAACCAAAACTATTTTATCATTTATGGGCTTTTAAAAAATGTTACTCTTATAAATAAATTTTATTAAGTAAAACGTGAATTACTAAATAAATACTATTTATAAATAATGAATAAATGGAACATGAGTCACTAAATTATAAAAAATAGTTATTATAATTTAATAAGCTTTAACAAATAAAATTAATTTAAAATTTTAATTATACAATTAAAATTCAAATCTATTTTTATTTATCATTAAATTAAAACTATTTTATTTATATATATATATATATATATATATAATTTATTTATATCATACAGACAACCAAAATCATTATTATTTTTTATATCTGTATCACATAATAAATAAATTAAAATTTATAATTTATATGAGAATGTATGCTAATGAATGAATGCAAATGTGAAATGACTGCCATGCATGAATCAATTTATCATAAAAATTAACAGGCAAATTTTGGGGTATGACACTTAAACACATAAGTAAGAGACTTTTAATGCTTAAGCACGCAAGCAAGAGACTTCAAATGCTCAATCATGCAAGCAAGAGACTTGAGATGCTTAAGCACATAAGCAAGAGACTTCGGATGCTCAAGCACACAAGCAAGAGACTTTAGATGCTCAAGCACATAAGCAAGAGACTTCTAACAATCTAACTTACAGATAAAATATTGTTTGATTCTTACATTTGATATACAATCAGAGGTGTAAATAGAATACAACTCAATAAAACTTGTGAGTTTCTAAGATATACAAATGATAAGAAATTCTAAGTTAAGTTTATGCTTTTGGTTTGACAGAGTAACAACTCTTTTGATTGTCAAGGATTTGTTATCTTTATTCAAGTCTTCACCTCCTTATATGAAGAGACAAAAAAGAGTCATTGAAGACAAGAGCTAGCACATGTGAGTCTTGGATAAGCTTGATCATAGACTTTGGGTTGTTACTTAATATGGTTAATATCGTTGAAAAGACATTTGAACTCCCTTTACTTCAAGAGGAATTATTTGTTACATCCTAGCTGTCTGTGCAGATTTTTGTTTGGATATGCATGTGATCAGAAGAATACAAAATGATCTTTGAGTCTGATAGTAACCTATTAGAGTCTTCTTGATCATTTATGTTGACCTTCTTCATAGTTTGATAACTTTATATGAAGTTCACCTCCTCCAGAATTTGATTATTTAGAGTTTGACTTTCTTCAGAGTCTGGTCTTCAAAAGTTGACCTCCTTTAGAGTCTGAGTCTTTAGAGTCTGGTATTCAAGTGTTGACCTCCTTTAGAGTCTGAGTTCAGAGGTTAACTTTCTTAAAAGTATGGTCTTTAGAAGTTAACATCCCTTAGAGTCTGGGACTTTAAGAGGTTGACTTTCTTCAGAGTTTGGTCTTCAGAAGTTGACCTCCTTCAGAGTCAGGTTCTTAGGTTCTGATCCTTCAGATTTTAGATCTTTTAGCTTCTCTTTAAATGTTCATTTTCAGTACTAGTACTAAGTTTATATTATAAATTTTAGTCTATGGTCCTGCACACTTGAACATTTATTAGTATACTGAAATGTTTTTTAAATACTTTGTTATCATCAAAACCTTAGAGATATGGTACAAACAATTTTTTTTCAACAATCTCCCCCTTTTGATGATGACAAACACAATTATTTAAGAACAATGGTTGTTAATTTAATTAACAAGTTGACTTCATGGTCTGAGGTGTGTAAGCTCCACGTGAGTCTAATAGTCCAAAAGGTGAGGTTTATAAGCTCCCCCTAAGTTCTACCCAGATTAATTAAATTTGGTCTTTAGAGCATAATAAATTATTCTTTAGAATTTAATCAAGAATTAGTTCTTAACTATCAGATTGAAACGCTTAAATACTTATTTTTCTTACTCCCCCTTTTGTCATCAACAAAAATATAAATAAAATAGGAAAATATACTGAAGAAAGATATCATTAGATCAAAGAAAATAATTGTCAGATTGCAAAATATTTTAAAATAAAGGACAAAAAAATATTCAAAAACATCATAAGGGTGCTAAGTCCTAAGGCCTATGGTGCATGCTTTAGAATCTCCAGGATGTCTTTAATATTAGACCCCGCATCATTTTGCCTTGCAACCACAGACTTCAACTGAGGACCAATTTCTTCTTGCTTGTTCACTAGAGTTTTGATTAGCAACCATAGTCTAAAGTTGACCTCTTACTAACGCTTGATTAACCGCTAAAATAACCAGTTTTGCCTCTAATTGCTCTTGCTTCTGGCTAAAAGAAGCTACAGACTCAGAAGTGAAAGTCTTCAGATTCTACAGAGTTGCAGGTTCCAAGAGTGTCCCACTTAGAAGCATAAATAATGGACTCAGATGTTGTAAATCTCTCAATAACCAGATCCTGAATCACATCATATATAACAGTTCTAAATTCTTCCATTTAGGCTTGGATATGACGTGAAGGGTTCAGATTAAGAGTTGGTTAAGGTGATGAAGGGACATGTGGGGATCTTTCTTCAGAAAAGGATATAAATATTGTACTAGATTCTAACATAGCATATGTTTCTCTTGGGTGGGTAGAATGGTGATCAGAGTGTTGAGGTTGAGAGGTTTGTGGATCAGGAGATTGTGGTTCAGGTTGGGCTTTTGGTATGGTTTGGTTTGGTATGGCTTGTTCAGTTTTAGGATCAGGTTTAGGTTGAACAAGGTTGGTTTTTTCTTCTGGTTGGTGAGTTTTAGATGTTGTAGTTTCTAAAGGTATGGCTTGAAGTGGTGTGGCTTCTATACATTGATCTTATGGTATGGTTTCCATGATTTGATCAGTATTACTCATGGTGTTTGTAGTAATGGGTTATTCAGATTCTGGGATACACATTAGTTGGTTTTATTCATATTGATTCTCCGAGGTGAACTGACCAACTATGTATTTGGACAGTTCATATATGACATGTGGTCTTTGGAATTTTTTTAGAATATAACTAAAGGTTTGGGAGTTTAGTCCATCAAAATCAGAGTTAGAGGTTTGTTAGGGAAAGGCATGTCAGTTTCTAAGGGTAGAATTATGCCAGGTTTGGGTGAGGGTGTGTGTTCAAAAGAGTGTGTAGGTGATTGACATGAGGTTGGTGTTTTGGTTACAGATTAAGGATATGAAGAATCTAAAGATGAATTAGAGATATGATCCAGACTAACACCTAAGTTTACAGCTTCTACAACATGTGAAGCTTCAACAACTTTCTCTACTCCCACAACAACTTTTAGAGTCTGAGTCTCTATAGCACTTTCAATTCCCTATACATTCTTCAAAATGGATTTTGCAGTAACTTCTACTTACAAAGCTTGTTCCTCCAAAATCTCAACATTTGATGGCTCTTCTATGGCCTCAGTCTTCAATGTATATGCTATCATTTTGGCTCCTTCTTGAATAGCTCCTATGAACAAGTCCTGAGCCTGTTTCTCTACCTTCTTGGTCTTCCTGACCAGAGGTTGATAATTTTCCTCCTCTATTATCTTTTCAACTAGTAGAATCATCTTCCTGAGTTTCTTCACATGAGTTGATGTGACAGATGAAGAAGTTATCTTCAGAGGAGCTTTTCTAGAGGCTCTACTTCTAGTCTTGGTAGGCATCAAAACAGTTGATGAGACTACCTCCTTCTCCTTCTCTTGAACAAGTAACATGAGGCAGAGTCAAGATTGGAAACCCTTCAAGTGTACCAAAGAGGTTTAGGTCAGTTGGTGAATCTGGAGAACTCAGAGGTCTCATTTAGACATAATGTGGCTAATGAAGATATGAGTAGAATTTGTACGACACTAGGAATCCAATAGGTGGAATCCCACCCAAAATACCTTGGTCTCCCAGTGGTTTTTGGTATGCCAAAGCATGTTTTATCCTTCGTTATGGATTATGTTGGGAAGAAATTGAAAGGTTGGAAAGATAAGGCAATGTCTTGAGCAGAGAGGGAAGTCCTCATCAAGACAGTGTCTCAGGAAATCCCCAGTTACATAATGAGTTCCTGTAAAATTCCAGAAGGGTGTTATGATCAAATTCAGAGGATTTTCAAAGCCAAATACTTCCCTAACTACACATTCATGGAAGATAAGGTGGAGTACTCCAAGCTAAGCTTGGAGAAGTATCCTTAATGCTAGAGAGATCATGAAAATAGTTTGCAAGTGGCAGTTTGGAAATTGTAAACAAGTACGGATTTAGAAAGACAAGTGGGTTCCCTCTGTGTTAGGAACTAGGGTGCCAAGACCAAATGGAATTCTTGCTAGTGACTCATTTCTTGCATACCTCATTGATGAATACCTGAAGACGTGGAAAACATACGCCATCTACTCATGTTGCAATGCTTTTGAGTCCCATTAAATCACTAGCAACCCTCTGTAATGGCGACTGCTTGAGAATAAGCTAATTTGGTTCCCTGAAAAAGATGGTGCCTACCATGTGAAATATGCTTATCATTGTATCGGTATGGAAAAGAGACGGTCGTTGGCAGGTACTTCGGGCGACAATGACTGAATTATATGGAAAGGAATTTGGAATGCCAATCTTCCTAATGCAGCCAAGAACTTTTTATGACGTCTAGTGAAAGGCATACTTCCCCTTATGGCCAACCTTCTTAGGAAAGGCATGAAGATTGATCCTATTCGTCCTATGTGTTTCTCTAAATCTGAAACTGGAGACAATTTGTTCCTTAGGTGCCATGTGCCAAGCAGGTATGGTTGCGCCTCCTCTGGGGATTCAAATCCTGGTCATCACTGATATAAAAATTTGGCTATTAAATAAGTTGGGTGCAGAAAGTTTGTGCAACATTGTGGAAGCTCTGGAAAGCAAGGAATCTCCTTTTGTTTCAATAGAAAGACCTCAATCCAATGGAGGTGGCGTGAGAAGCTGTCAACTGGTGGATGAGTTCTCTCTTGGAAACAAGCCTTGTAAGCACAACATGTGGGATGATACTGGTTGGTGGGTGATGATACGGACCAAAATAGTATAACAGGAATATAACAATATAAGTAGCAAAACAGGGGGAAATGAGAGTTGTATTCCAGTGATCAATAATGGAAACAAGTACAGAAAGGGGAATGTAATCCCTAGATCTGACAAGAGCAAGTCTCCTAATAAGAATCTAGAGCTTCCTATGCATGCTAGAATATCATTATAATCCAAGATAAGATCTCATTCTCTCTCTGACTCCTTATATCATGGAAACATAATACAATGGTACTCTCCCCACTCAGGACACATCACCTCATTTGTAACTAACTAGACACTAATTCCCTTACTAACCTTCCTTCTATAATATACTTTCCAAGCCTTGGGTCCACTTGATCCACTGTAAACCAGTTGCTCACGTGGCAATTCCTACTCAACTAGCTGGGTTCTATCAACACCCTCTCCTTCTGTAGTGGCCTTATCCTCAAGGCCGAACATTGGGAATTAACTTCTGATCATTATCTCATCCTCCCAAGTTGCCTCTTCTGATGTCTTGACTTTCTAATGTACTAAGACTTGTATGACTTCTTCACCTTGTTGATTCACCTTCCTAGTAGCTAGTATTGCCTCTGGTTCATACACAACAGTATGTTCCTCCAATAATTCTGGTAACTCATCCTCTTCATGATAACTTCCCACATCTTTCTTCAATAATGATACATGAAAAACAAGATGCACTATGGACCCCTCTGGAAGCTTCAACCTATAGGCTACTACTCATATCTTCTCAATTATGGGGTAAGGACCATAATACCTTGCTGCTAGTTTAACACTTATTCTAGTTACTATAGATTGCTATCTATGAGCTCTATGCTTGACAAACACCCACTCTCCATATAAAAAGCTCATATTAATACGTTTCTATTAGCTTGACTCTTCATTTTCTCTTATGCCCTTAGCAATTGGCTCTTCAACTATCTCAAAGCCTCATATCTATCCAACAAGTCCCTCTGCACAACTTCTACTCTAGTCTCTCCTTGAACCCATTGAATTAGTTTTGGAGGTGGCATCCTATAAACTATCTTAAATGGTGTCCTCCCTGTGGCAACATGAAAAGTGGTGTTAAACCAATACTCTGCCCAGTGTACCCAAGACACCCATGTCCTAGGTTGATCAACAATAAAGCATCTCAAATAGGTCTCCATACACCTATTAAAAACTTTTGTCTGACCATCAGATTCTGGATGATATGCAATACTCATCTTAAGCTTAGTCCCCTGCAATTTGAACAACTCTTTCCAAAAACTACTCATAAAAACGGGGTCCCTGTCACACTATAGACAGAGGTATTCCATGGAGTCTGACTATCTCCTTGCAAAACACATCAGCAATACTCCTTGCAGTATATAGGTGTCTCAGAGGAATAAAATGTGAATACTTAGACAACCTATCTACAACCACCAAAATAGCTTCAAAACCTTTTGATTTTGTCAAACCAGTGATGAAATTAATAGATATATCTTCCCAAATTTGATGAGGAATGGGTAGAGGTTGTAACAAACCTCATGGGGATGAAGCCATGTACTTCTGTCTTTGGCAAATGTCACACCTTTTCACTGAATCTTATATGGTTCCTTTCATGCCTATCTGTCGCAACCTGAAAAATACAGTGCGCGAAAAAACAACCGGCGAAAGAGAAAGACAGGAGAGTCGCCACCGTGCGTTATTTATCCCAAGGGAGGGAAAGGAAACGCTCGAAGTAAACCTGAAAATAGGAAAGAAAAAGACAAGGTCTCGCAACCAAATCTTGGGTTCGGGAGTCGGTTATGCGAAGGGAAGGTATTAGCACCCCTACGCATCCGTAGTACTCTACGGGATCCACTTATGCGGTTTCTGTTTAAAGGGTACGGTTTTGCCTAATGTGCTATTTACTAAAAAGGTTAAGAGAAATGACTCGCGCGGATGTCGCATCCACTGCATACGTATCTCATCTGAATATGAGAATCAGAGTCTTCGTAGCTCGGCTGACCTATGGGTTGGGGGTAATTGTGCTCGCTAAGACGTCGCGTCTTATGCCTACGTATCTCATCTGGAATGAGAATCAGAGCAAGCCGTAGTTCGACTAACTACGGGGTTATGGATTATGTTACGGGGTGAACAACGTTACTACGCAATCTACCGGATGCTCGACCTTTGGAGACTTACTCGCCTGTAGTAGAAGGAGTAAACGTGTTGCTTTGGGTTTTAGGTTTTGTTTGCGTTGTAGGAACGCGCATGCAAAGAGGAAGTCCTAGGCGGAGGAACAGTGCTACCTAAATTGGCATTGCAAACGGGAGACTATGCGAAGCCTCGCATCCTATGGGGAAACAATCACATCACACAAAACATATATCTTGAAATAGAAAAAATGCCACCAAGGGGCTCAAACATTGCCTCCTATCGAGGTCTTCCAGCTAAGAAACCGTAGAAATAAAAGGGAAGAAGTAAAATACCACACGGATCAAGATCCGAAGTTACAGCAATTAAAGGATAAGCAACCCTGAGATTCTCCCAAGCTGATGCCATCAAAGAAAACCAATCAGTACGGGAAATCGGAATAAACCTCCGGAGGGTATCCCTGCGAGAATATGTGAGCCCTCACAAAAACTCAACAAAAGGGGTTAGGCAAACAGGATTGAAATCAAAAGATAACAAGGCCATGGCAACACAAAGAACAGGTTAGAACAAAACGGAATAAAGCAGATACTGTCACATTCGCGACTGCTTCGCCTAGCGAAAGCCTAACGAAGCTTCGCTGCGTGCTCGCCTAGCGAAGCGGCTAGCGAGCACCTGCGGGATTTGGATTTTCCATTGGTACCTGCACGATGTTAAAGATTCCAGATCCTATGGCATTCACCTCATAAACGAAACTGTTAAACAGTCAAGGCATAAATCACATATTCATACACAAATATAACCCTGAGGGCCAAGCCTGAGGTTACCTCATATATTCAGTATTCAACCCGAGGCATAGAGTAATAGGAACAGAGGCATACCTGATGAGAGACCTGTTAAAATTGGAAGGCAAGGCCGGATTGGCGAAGTAACGTTTAGGGTTTGCGCGAGGCGGAATGAACTTCTCAGGGCTGCCCGAAGGTTGCTGCAGAGTAGTTCCTAGGTTTGAAACTCCACGTGAACTCCAAGTCTATTTCTCAGGGAATTTCCAAGTGTCTGAAACCCTACTGAAACTCTTATATTTATAGCTGATTTTCGTGGACTTGTGGGCTTGGAATGAGGGAGACCCAAAATTTGTTATATTTTAATTATTTATTTAATTTTTTTTTTTTTTTTTTGGAAAAATGAAAGGGTAAATTTTGGGGTATTACAGCTGCCCCTATTCAATCAACTGGAGACCCGGAAGGAAGATGACAGCTGCTTTCGTGCTTTCGAGGTGTCAAGGGATTGAATACAATAAAAGCCCAAAAATTTGCACTGGAGTGAAATGAAGTAACAATGTCTGTCAGAATCAGCAAAGAGGTGGTCTTGAAAGAAGAATCCGTCTGGTACGGTGAGAGTCAGTCTGAATAAAGAATGTTAACTTGCATACCAAAATAAATGGTAACACAGAAATAACCATGGCCGGAATGCCGCTCATCAGTCTGAATACTGGAAAGGACTTCGATCTGAACATCGGAACACTGGCCGGGACGCCACTTCGATCTGAATATCGAAAAAACTGGCCTGAATGCCACTTCGGTCTGGATACCGGAAAACTGGCCTGAATGCCACTTCGGTCTGGATACCGGAAAACTGGCCTGAACGCCACTTCGGTCTGGATACCGGAAAAACTGGCCTGAATGCCACAAGTTGCATCGACCTGAACGTCGGAACCTTCTTCGATCTGAACATCGGAAAATTGGCCTGAATGCCACTTCGATCTGAATACCAGAAAACTGGCCTGAATGCCACAAGTTGCATCGACCTGAACGTCGGAAACTTCTTCGATCTGAACATCGGAACACTGGCCTGAATGCCACTTCGGTCTGGATACCGGAAAACTGGCCTGAATGCCACTTCGGTCTGGATACCGGAAAACTTCATGCCTGTCAGTATTGGCAGAAATAGGGAATGATAATAGAGGCGGCGCATGGGCCAATGACACTTGTTGGGGATAACAAAGGTAAGTCATGAACAATCTTCAGTCTGAGTACTGGAAACAACTTCTAGCTTATCACTTGGGATACCGAGAATGTTTTATGCTTACATGCGTATGTTTGAATTTTTCAATGGCGTAATGTTCCATGAAAATGGAAATGCTACGCGATTTGTAATGATGCAATGCAATATGATTCTACATGCAGGGATGCGAAATGCTGGGTAGAATGCCAAGTCGAGGCAAGGGGATCTGCTGGGGAAATGATTACCATCCTCTGGGCTCTGGCCAGGCTGCTGGAGATACACACCACAATGAACTCTGTGGGGAGATGACTAGCCATGCGGTGTTCTGGCCATACCGAGACTCTGATCGGGGAAAGAATGGCATTGGAAGCCTGCTGCTGAGGAAAGCTACAATGGTTCTGGCAACCACGATTTGCGAGAGATGACTCAGCAGGGGGAGCAAACACTGATACGGTACCGAGGTTCTGCTTCAAGGAAAGAAACCATGGATCTGGCATTGGGACTATCGATCTGGCATCGAACTCTAAGGAGCAGCCATTTCTGCTGGAAAGATACAGTCTGGCACTGTCAACTCCGTTGGGGATATATAGTCTGGCACTGTCAACTCTACTGGGGAGTGTATGTCCTGAAACAAACGCTTGGGGAAGTACAGTGGTGAAAACCTGCTGGGGATTGAAGAATCCAACGCTCTAATCAGCTCTGCAGGGATAAGACACCGAATTTGTCTGTTGGCGACTTCACTGGGGAAGATATTCACGATCGTCTGCAAGGGGATTTTAAAGAAATGCCCCGAGGGTATCTGTTCTGAATAGACGATCCAAGGCACTCAAAATTTACAGCAATTTTAAATGTTTACTGAGCATGTACCTGTAAAGCCCTTATGTGTCATGATGCAATGTTTATAAAAAATTCGGACGTCATTTTCGCAAACAAAACAGTAAAATGAAAACGAAAACCGAGATATACTGAATAACATGATTTTATTGATTGAATGGCCTCTGAATAGGCATTTACATTAAGAAGCAATCCCTGGAAAGAGGTAATCGCACAATAGATAAAACAAAAATTAATCTAATGGCAATGTGAAGTGGATTTCTATTGGGTTCCAATTCTGCTATGACTTGCCCGTCTTCAAGATCCTCCAGATGATCAGCTTTCTGAAAGAGTGATTGGATTGTTTCCTATCCTTCAAAAATTTCCAGTCATTGGCACGAGATGAGATTCAGAGCTACTCAGAACGCAGTCATTCGCTTAATCCCTAACTTTTGCCTGGATCGCCCTTTTCGGGTTTTCGATCCACCGGGATACCCATTTTTGCCTAAGTTGCCTTTTCAGGTTTTCAACTTACCGGGTGTACAATCTTTTTTTTTTTATTTTTTGATCCCTAATTTTTGCCCGAACCTTTCCATTTTCTTGGTTCGCCGGGATGCCCATTTTTGCCTGGACTATTCTTTTTACTGTCCAGCGGGTCTATTTTATGCGAAGTATTTTTTAACTGCGTCTGAGTTCACAGGGGAAGCGAAGTCTTCGCCCTCCATAGTTGCAAGCATTAGGGCCCCACCATCAAAAACCTTGGTGACAATATACGGTCCATCGTAGTTAGGAGTCCACTTGCCCCTGTGATCTGTCTGAGGAGGAAGGATCCTTTTCAACACTAAATCTCCGACTTGGAAACAACGAGGACGCACCTTCTGATCAAAAGCTCTCTTCATCCGACTCTGATACAACTGCCCATGACAAATGGCTGCCATTCGCTTCTCTTCGATAAGACTCAACTCATTGAACCTTGTCCGAATCCATTCAGCTTCATCTAACTTGACATCCAACAGGACTCTTAGAGAAGGAATCTCCACTTCAACAGGTAGGACCGCTTCCATACCATACACAAGGGAGTAAGGGGTTGCCCCTGTCGATGTACGTACTGAAGTGCGGTACCCATGCAAGGCGAAGGGTAGCATCTCATGCCAATCTCTGTACGTAACGACCATCTTCTGCACAATCTTCTTTATGTTCTTATTTGCCGCCTCAACAGCGCCGTTCATCTTAGGGCGGTAAGGGGAAGAATTGTGATGCTGAATGTTGAAGTTCTGACACAACTCCTTCATCATTTTGTTGTTGAGATTAGAACCATTATCAGTAATGATTCTTTCGGGAATCCCATAGCGACAAATAATTTCTTTCTTGATGAAACGGGCAACCACATGTCTGGTGACATTCGCAAATGACGCTGCTTCGACCCATTTGGTGAAATAGTCGATGGCAACAAGGATGAAGCGATGCCCATTGGAAGCAGTCGGCTCAATCTTTCCAATCATGTCAATACCCCACATGGCAAACGGCCACGGCGAAGACATCACATTCAGAGGATTCGGCGGTACATGCACCTTATCAGCATAAATCTGGCATTTATGACACTTCCGAGCATACTTGAAACAATCTGATTCCATGGTCATCCAATAATAACCCGCTCTCAACAATTTCTTAGCCATCGCATGTCCACCGGCATGAGTACCGAAGGAACCTTCATGAACTTCCTGCATTAACATGTCCGCCTCGTGTCTGTCCACACATCTGAGCAAAACCATGTCGAAGTTCCTCTTATACAACACATCGTCTTTGTTCAAGAAGAAACTGCCTGCCAATCTTCTCAAAGTCTTTCTGTCATTGTTGGATGCCCCTGCAGGGTACTCTTGATTCTTCAGAAAGCACTTGATATCGTGATACCAGGGCTTGTCATCGACTACCAGTTCAGCAGCAAACACATACGCGGCCCTGTCAAGGCGCATCACATCGATCCTGGGAGCATGGTTCCAACGAATTACCTTGATCATGGAGGATAGAGTAGCAAGTGCGTCTGCCATCTGGTTCTCATCACGAGGTATATGATACAATTTTACCGTTGTGAAGAAAGTCAACAGTCTTCTCGTGTAATCTCTGTAGGGGACCAGAGTGGGCTGGAGAGTA
Organism: Lathyrus oleraceus; assembly: GCF_024323335.1. Taxonomy (NCBI): domain Eukaryota; kingdom Viridiplantae; phylum Streptophyta; class Magnoliopsida; order Fabales; family Fabaceae; genus Lathyrus; species Lathyrus oleraceus. Next base: position 181,007,484 of record NC_066585.1, read on the forward strand.
TTCCAATCACCATTCACTTGATTAATCACCAGAGCTGAATCTCCGAAGATGTCCAGAGTCTTGATTCTCAGATCAATGGCTTGCTCAATGCCCAAGATACAGGCCTCGTACTCAGCTTCATTATTTGTGCACTCAAAAGTCAAACGAGCGGTGAAAGGTATGTGGGCACCTTTCGGAGTTGTAATGACAGCACCAATTCCACTTCCTCTAGTATTGACAGCCCCATCAAACAACAAAGTCCACTTTTCGTTTGGATCAGGTCCCTCCTCAACAACTGGCTCTTCACAGTCTTTCATCTTGAGGAACATGATGTCTTCATCAGGGAATTCAAACTTCATTGGCTCATAATCATCAATCGGTTGCTCGGCAAGGTAGTCTGACAGAATACTCCCTTTGATGGCCTTCTGTGACGTGTACTGAATATCATACTCTGTTAAAATCATTTGCCAACGAGCGACCCTTCCGGTGAGAGCTGGCTTCTCGAATATGTATTTCACTGGATCCATCTTAGAAATCAACAAGGTAGTATGGTTCAACATATACTGCCTCAGTCGGCGAGCAGCCCAGGCCAAAGCACAGCAAGTTTTCTCAAGCTGCGAATATTTGATTTCACAGTCGGTAAACTTTTTGCTAAGGTAGTATATGGCATGCTCTTTTCGACCAGACTCGTCATGCTGTCCCAATACACACCCCATCGAGTTCTCAGTCACTGATAGGTACATTATCAGAGGTCTCCCAGGAACTGGAGGTATAAGGATCGGAGGTTTCTGTAGATACTCTTTTATCTTCTCGAAAGCCCTTTGACAATCTTCATTCCACCTGATAGCCTGATCTTTCCTCAGCAATTTGAAAATTGGCTCACACGTGGTTGTTAGGTGAGAGATGAACCTTGCAATGTAGTTCAACCTCCCTAAGAAACTACGGACTTGCTTCTCTGTTCTTGGCTCAGGCATTTCCTGTATTGCTTTTACTTTGTCGGGATCCACCTCAATCCCTTTTCCGCTAACAATAAAACCCAGCAATTTTCCCGATCTCACCCCGAAAGTGCACTTGTTCGGATTAAGCCTCAGCTTGAATTTCCTCAAACGCTCAAATAATTTCTGCAAATTCACCAAATGTTCTTCTTCTGTCTGAGATTTGGCAATCATATCATCCACATAAACCTCGATTTCATGATGAATCATATCATGGAACAGAGTTACCATAGCTCGTTGATATGTTGCTCCGGCATTTTTCAGACCAAACGGCATCACCTTGTAGCAGAAGGTGCCCCACGGGGTTATGAAAGTTGTCTTTTCCATGTCTTCTGGTGCCATCTTGATTTGGTTATAGCCAGAAAAGCCGTCCATGAAGGAGAATACCGAGAACTGAGCTGTATTATCCACCAAAACGTCGATGTGAGGTAATGGGAAATCATCTTTAGGGCTAGCTCTGTTCAGATCCCGATAGTCGACACACATCCGTACCTTTCCATCCTTCTTAGGTACTGGGACGATGTTTGCAACCCATGGCGGATAATTGGTGACTGCTAGAAACCCTGCATCCAACTGCTTTTGCACTTCTTCCTTTATCTTGACAGCCATCTCTGGTCTTGTTCTTCTGAGCTTCTGCTTGACCGGAGGACAACCTTCTTTGAGAGGCAAGCGGTGTACCACGATGTCTGTGTCCAGCCCAGGCATGTCCTGATAAGACCAGGCGAAGATGTCAATGTATTCTTGCAGCAATTTAATCAGCCCTTTCTTCACATTATCTTCCAAAGCAGCCCCTATTTTGATTTCTCTCTTGGCGTCTTCGGTGCCGAGATTAATCACTTCAACAAACTCTTGATGCGGTTGAATAACCCTTTCCTCTTGTTTCAACAACCTGGCAAGTTCTTCAGGGAGTTCACAATCTTCATCATCCTTTCTTCAGCTTGAAAGATTGGATTTTCAAAGTCGAAGCGAGCCATAGCAGAACCGTTATCAATAGGATCCGGTGATGTGCATCTGCATGAGTGATGGTATGTGCTTATGAGTGTGAAAAAAAATATGGAAACTAAACAAAACATTGCCATTTTTTTTATTATTATTTTTTTTATTATATATTTTTCTTTGAAAAACTGCAAAAATAGAAAGACAAGGAACGAAATATTTGAATGCGAAAAGACGTCTTTTATTTATGATAAAAAAATGCAAGTGTCACATAGACGGGCCCTACAATGAGTCGTTACGCCCTGGGTGGAACGTAAGACTTGGATATGCATGAATAAACAAAGAAAATTACTCTTCAAGAAGAGTGACTTGAACAATCTCTTCAGAAGACCAATTGTTGATGACTTCACCCGGGATCCTCGGACGCACCCAGTTGTTGATGTCGCAGTCACTATCCCCATCTTCTTCGTTGACTGCAGAGACTTGACCATACTGAATGATGCCAGCACTAGAGAAAGTGATCGGCCCCTGAAGAGTCTGAAGTGCTGAAGTTGTAGAAGTCAGAGTTGGCTGGTACCCAATCCCGAACTTATCCTCTTTCACTGGTAATTCCAACAGACGCCCCCAACCAGAAGCAACACCTGAATCCACCACGGCCCGTGCCTGCTTAAAGGATGAGATAGAGGCACCCGCTTTAACTTCTTCCACCGGAGCTGCATCCTTGACTTGAACTGACTCAAAAGCTTGACACAGAGTCTCATGAATTTCACCTTCTACTTCTACATACTTGAATGTAGACAGGTTACTGACCAGGATGTCCTCTTCACCACAGACGGTGATAATTCGTCCGTTGACCGGAAACTTAATCTTCTGATGTAGAGTTGAAGAGACTGCCCCAGCATTATGGATCCAAGGCCGACCCAGCAGGCAACTGTAGGAAGGACTGATATCCATCACGTAGAAGACAGTGTTGAAGGTTTGTGATCCAATCAGAATTGGCAATTCCACCTCTCCAAACACCGATCTCTTAGAACCATCGAAGGCTCTCACCATAAGATCTGAAGGTTTCAAGACCAAACCCTCTACTTCTAACCTCGACAGGGCCCTCTTGGGTAGCACATTGAGAGAGGAACCTGTATCCACCAGAACATGAGATAACATGGTGTCTCTGCATTCCAATGAGATGTGCAGAGCCTTGTTATGATTGCGTCCAGCTGGTGTTAAGTCAGAATCAGTAAAACCCAACCCGTTGCTTGTATGGACATTGGCAACGATCCCTTCTAGTTGGTTCACTGAGATCTCCTGAGGTACATATGCAGCATTAAGAACCTTCAGAAGTGCCTCCCTGTGTGCCTCCGAACACAATAGGAGTGAGAGAATGGATATCTTGGACGGAGTCTGAATCAACTGATCGACTACCTTGTAATCGCTTTTCTTTATGATTCTTAGAAACTCGTCCACGTCCTTTGCAAAAGTGGGCTCAGAACCAGCTTGGGGTGCAGAGGTACCCTCATTCACGACTTGCTTGCCTTTGGTTTTCGCCACAGCATCAGCATTATCAGCTTGGGTAACCGGTGGTGAGAGCAATCTACCACTCCTGGTGAATCGCCAGATTCCACCAACATTATCCACTGCGGGACCTTCAAGTTCAGGCTTCTGACCCTCTTCTACTTTTAGTGGCCGTTCCACCTTATGATCGTGCGTATACACGCTCCCCCCATAATGCCACGGAATGGCCCTTTCACTGGTGAAGGGTAAAGGACCAGGGGTTGTGATGGTCATAGTAGGTCGTCGCACTGGTGGCGCGGGTTGCGCTTCTGGCACACTGATCTGATTAGTTGGATAGAAAATAGTTATAGTTGCAATGTCACAGTCGTACTCAGAAACCTCATTTGTTGGAGCATAAACATCCGAAACATCGGAATCAAGTTCAAATACAAAAGAGTCAACCGTATTGGAAAGAGTAAATACATCATCATGGACTGCAGAATCAGCAGGAACAACATCTAGGAACTCTTCAGTAGCACCTTCAAACCCTTCTTCCTCAACCCCTTCCATAAACTCTCGGACAGACAAATCTTCAACCTGGAGGATACCCTTGTCGAGCAAGGCCTGGATACCTTGCTGTAGTTTCAAACAACCCTTCTCCTGTGCAGCACAATCCAAACAAACTTTCCCACAACCGGGGAAAACATCGGCCTTCAGCAAGCATCCTTTGATATCCGACACCGGAGTCTTCAACTTCAACACATCCTTAATGAACTTGGCTCTTCCCTCTACCATGTTAACATTCGCACCACCATGCTGGGGCATGGGATTGTTAACGACATTCGGAGCCGGTGCAAGGTCGATGGCCTTTGAATCTATGAGGTCCTGAACTACGTGCTTAAAAGCTTTGCAGTTCTCAATATTGTGGCCAGGTGCCCCAGAGTGGAAGCTACACCTAGCGTTGGCGTCGTAACCCACCGGAAGTCTCCCAACAGGAGGAGCCAGAGTGCGCAATTGCACGAGTTGTAGTTGTTGAAGACTAGAAAGCATCTGAGCGTACGACATCGGAAGGGTGTCGAAATGTCGGTCCATCATCCTTTGCCTCTGTTGATAAGCGGGTCTGTTACCCGGTTGTTGCTGCTGTTGGTACTGAGCTGGTTGACGTTGCGGTGGTTGTTGTTGTAGTGGCGCTGCAGCTGGAATGGTCACCGCCGCAACATACGGTTGTTGATGATAATTCTGAAAATTATTCCTTCTAACACCTCTGTTCTGATAGGAAGCCAAAGAATTCACTCCCCCCTCTCTTTGCTTATGCCCTCCAACGAACGACTTTTTTACCCCTGACGAAGATCCTCCTCCACTTTGGATCTTGCAGGTCTTCAGGTAATTCTCCACCCTCTCTCCGGTAGAGACCACATCAGCAAAGTTGGAAGCATTGCACCCCACCAGGCGCTCCAGATAAGGTCCAGGCAACGTATTCATGAACATGTTGGCCATTTCTTTCTCCAACATAGGGGGCTGAACACGGGAAGCTGTCTCCCTCCAGCGTTGAGCGTATTCCCTGAAGCACTCATTGCTTTTAAGAGACAGATTCTGAAGTTGAGTTCTGTCCGGAGCCATGTCTGCATTATACTGATACTGCTTCACGAAGGCCTCCGCCAAATCCCTCCAGCAACGGATGTGGGCTCTGTCCAGTCTCATATACCATTCCAAGGATGCCCCAGCTAGGCTGTCCTGGAAGAAGTACATAAGTAGCTTCTCGTCATCAGAGTATGCAACCATTTTACGGAAATAGGCTTGCACGTGAGTCTTGGGGCAAGAGTTGCCCTTGTACTTGTCAAAGACCGGGACTTTGAATTTTGGTGGCACTCTCACACCTGGGACCAGCCCTAAGTCAGCAACGTCTACTCCCAAAGGATTCTGTCCTTCCACTGCCTTCAACCTCTCTTCCAATCTCCTGAACATGGGGTCTACGCCATGACCCATGCCAAAGTCTTCCTGAAGTGGGGGAAACTGATCGTCCTGATCATCATGAACGGTATGTTGACCGGGGTTGGCATGCGGGATCGGGATAGGCCCCGGTCCACTGGGTCCGTTAACCTCTCCAGCTGGAGGTTCAGTCACTGTCTCTGGTTGAGCAGGGGGATTCCCCTGTATTATCTGCCTGAGCTCTTGTTGTCCCTGAGCCACCCCTTCAACCACATCCATGAATTGGGTCATGCGGGCCCTCATCTCAGCGAGCTCTGCTTGTACACCTTCCATTGCTCTCTGTTGATTCCTCCGGGTACCGTATCGGTGAATGCCTGAGTCAGCTATCCTGCTAGTGGAACACCAAACAATATGAGAACACCGCAGCGGTACCTGTTATGCAAGATATGACAATGAATATGTAAATGTAATGACATGTTTATCAATTCCAAAAGGTATTCTACCCCCTTGATTCCAGTCTCACATCAGGTGGGTAGTGCAAGAAGGCCGAGTCATGGATAAACTTCTGAGATCAAGATGTAATAAAGGGAAACCATCATACAAATGAGTTCAAGGAAAGGGCCTTAGCCAAAAAATACATCAAAGGAGGATCTCCACAACAAGCCTGTGGATCATCACTACACAGTACCAAAGCAATAAGTAAAGAGAGGAACAAACAAATCAGAAGTCAGCCTCCTGTATACAACCCATAAGGACCGTTCCTCACTTCATCCAGTAACGCCACCGTGTCAGGATGATCTGGAGATTCTGTCAAACGCCGGATAAGCAGATTCCTCTTGCGAATGTTCCTATCCAGTTCGTTGATGTGTTCTTTGTAGTAATTCCCATCATCTTCTCCAAATACCTCTTCAAGTCTGGATTTCTTCAAACTTGCCAGCGTCTTGAGTTCTTCGATATATCCTTGAGCCTCATTGAGTTGATCTGTGATATAACCATTAGTTGATCGGGTACACAGCAGCTCATGGTTCTTCCCCTTCAGCAAAGTCTTCAATTTCTCTATCTGACCAGTCAGTTCAGCCACCGTCTCTTCCTCCTTTGTCTTCCGAGAAGTTGAAAATGCATCCCATCGCTCTTGCCACCCAGCTAATTTACCACGAGCATCCATTAACTGCTGCTTGACTCGCCTCAACTCAGAACTGGATGATCTCAAGGCTTCGTCTGTCTTCCTGAAGAAATTCACCTCCACAGCAAATTTCCTTTCAGCTTCCTCTTGCAATTTGACGGCTTCCTCCTTCTGATATTCTGACTCATGGAATCGATGCATACAGTCTTGCAATTTCTCCCTTAACTCCGAGTTCTCGATTTGAAGTCCTTCCGTGGTGTTCTTCAACTTGTCATACTCCTCTCGGCTCACCGTTGCTGACTGCTCGAGAGTAGGTGAATACAAGGGTTCTTCAATAGGAAACGGTAGACCAAACTCTTCGATTCTTCCTTGAAGCCATTCTCCATACTGAGGGTAAGCTCTACAATCTCCTTTCCCAAGAACAATTCTTCCTTTCTTGATCACCTTGAGCCAGGCCTCAGCTGCCTTACGGGATACCGTCAAATCAGGCGAAGAATGGAAAAACAGAGATTCTTCCACATCCTTTTCCACCGGCGGAGTTCTTAAGGCATATCCAAACTGTCTAACTGCAAGAGAAGGATTATAGTTGATTCCTCCTTTTCTTCCTACCAACGGAACATTCGGGAAGTTCCCACAACTGTGAATAATATCTGCCCGAAGCAAACTCCGGTCAGACCACCAAGAAATATCTTCAGCTCTCAACCCCATCAATCTCTTTGACCAACTCAACGAGTCCTTGACATCAATGAATGCTCCTGACTTGGGTAGGTGAGAACTGAACCACTTATAAAACAAAGGCGCACAACAATTCAACAATCCTCCTTTTCTATTCTTATTCCTGTGGTGCACTGAATGAAAGAAATCTCCCAGCAAGGTCGGCACTGGATTTCCCAACACGAAGAGGCGTATGGCATCTACGTCTATAAATTTGGCGACATTAGGGAACAAGACAATCCCATACACACAAAGAGCCAACACAGCATTGAAACCCCTCTGGTCACCATCTTCAAGCTTCTTCTTTGCTTCTCCCAATAAGAAACTCAGATGAAAACCGTTAACTTCTCCCTTCTGACACATATTAGCCTTCAAAACTGATTCCCTCAAATATGTGGTTGAAGCAACCATGCTGAGATCGGGCAGACACTCCGAGCTGTAGAATAGCAACTGTGACTTGATGGGAATTCTGAGAAAACTGGCAATCTCCTCCAAAGTAGGGACCAAAACATAATCCGGGAATGTGAAGCACCTCAATGGAGGGTCATAGAACTGCAGTAGTGTGAAGAGAGCATCATGTTGATCTTTGGAAAGAACCGTGACGAAACTTAGAATCAAACCGTAATCCTCTCGGAATCCTTCTAGAGAACCAGGATCCATTAACTTCATTAACTGTTGAATGGGCTCCAGACAGACCACCGGAAACTTGTAGGCGACGAGTCTCTTTCTGCCAATATCCATCTTAAGAGAACCAGGAAAAACCCCGACCGGAATCAAGAAGAAGATGTAAACCCCCTAGAAATGGATAAACATGTGTTAAATGATATGAATGCAAATGATGTGATGATGTGAATGCAATGCAGCGGCGTGTCAATCAGGATCGCTGTATCTGCTTGAACATTTGTCAGGTTGCACTGTCTGAAGAGAAAACCACTGAGGAATATAATACGAGATCAAAGCACTGCTCCAGAAAACCGGGTTGGTTGGAGGTTAAGGTTTCCTGAATTTAGCCCGCCCCTCACTTGTAGGTTCTAAGAACAGAAGTTCGTCAACTTCAGCCCTTCAGTCGCGAATAATACGTTTACCACTGAAGGTTTGGCATTATTACGGAATAAAAGACCTCCACTGACTCCCCTCAACAGGACATCCTAAAGCAAGTTCCCAGTCTCGGGGTCCTCGGATTGATCAGCGAGAATGCGCCCACCAGAGCTAACATAATCACGTCTCGGAGGAGAGGCCTCGACTGAGTTCTCGGGAAATGGTCACCAGAGTCGACAATTTCTAGGGGAATATTATGTCGTTACGGAACATCCGTAGGACATAGTATATCCAAGAGAAACCTCGTCTGGGTGTGGTTCTTCACGAACGACTTAACGCAGCAACATGCCACGCAAGCCTCATGAACATCCACTCTAAAACCTGTGTGTACACTCAAGCCTGGGTAATGGGCTTATCTCTCGTAGAACACCCCATCCCAACAAACAAACAAACAGCAGCAGATACAGCAAACATATGTACATGAATGCAATTAGGCAAATAAGTAACTGCACAAAAGAGTGAACACTCAATAAACAAGAAAACACACAAGCTAGGAAGGACTCGCTTAGGGAAGATGGACCAGCAAGAGGTCAACTTCTACACTCCCCAGCAGAGTCGCCAGCTGTCGCAACCTGAAAAATACAGTGCGCGAAAAAACAACCGGCGAAAGAGAAAGACAGGAGAGTCGCCACCGTGCGTTATTTATCCCAAGGGAGGGAAAGGAAACGCTCGAAGTAAACCTGAAAATAGGAAAGAAAAAGACAAGGTCTCGCAACCAAATCTTGGGTTCGGGAGTCGGTTATGCGAAGGGAAGGTATTAGCACCCCTACGCATCCGTAGTACTCTACGGGATCCACTTATGCGGTTTCTGTTTAAAGGGTACGGTTTTGCCTAATGTGCTATTTACTAAAAAGGTTAAGAGAAATGACTCGCGCGGATGTCGCATCCACTGCATACGTATCTCATCTGAATATGAGAATCAGAGTCTTCGTAGCTCGGCTGACCTATGGGTTGGGGGTAATTGTGCTCGCTAAGACGTCGCGTCTTATGCCTACGTATCTCATCTGGAATGAGAATCAGAGCAAGCCGTAGTTCGACTAACTACGGGGTTATGGATTATGTTACGGGGTGAACAACGTTACTACGCAATCTACCGGATGCTCGACCTTTGGAGACTTACTCGCCTGTAGTAGAAGGAGTAAACGTGTTGCTTTGGGTTTTAGGTTTTGTTTGCGTTGTAGGAACGCGCATGCAAAGAGGAAGTCCTAGGCGGAGGAACAGTGCTACCTAAATTGGCATTGCAAACGGGAGACTATGCGAAGCCTCGCATCCTATGGGGAAACAATCACATCACACAAAACATATATCTTGAAATAGAAAAAATGCCACCAAGGGGCTCAAACATTGCCTCCTATCGAGGTCTTCCAGCTAAGAAACCGTAGAAATAAAAGGGAAGAAGTAAAATACCACACGGATCAAGATCCGAAGTTACAGCAATTAAAGGATAAGCAACCCTGAGATTCTCCCAAGCTGATGCCATCAAAGAAAACCAATCAGTACGGGAAATCGGAATAAACCTCCGGAGGGTATCCCTGCGAGAATATGTGAGCCCTCACAAAAACTCAACAAAAGGGGTTAGGCAAACAGGATTGAAATCAAAAGATAACAAGGCCATGGCAACACAAAGAACAGGTTAGAACAAAACGGAATAAAGCAGATACTGTCACATTCGCGACTGCTTCGCCTAGCGAAAGCCTAACGAAGCTTCGCTGCGTGCTCGCCTAGCGAAGCGGCTAGCGAGCACCTGCGGGATTTGGATTTTCCATTGGTACCTGCACGATGTTAAAGATTCCAGATCCTATGGCATTCACCTCATAAACGAAACTGTTAAACAGTCAAGGCATAAATCACATATTCATACACAAATATAACCCTGAGGGCCAAGCCTGAGGTTACCTCATATATTCAGTATTCAACCCGAGGCATAGAGTAATAGGAACAGAGGCATACCTGATGAGAGACCTGTTAAAATTGGAAGGCAAGGCCGGATTGGCGAAGTAACGTTTAGGGTTTGCGCGAGGCGGAATGAACTTCTCAGGGCTGCCCGAAGGTTGCTGCAGAGTAGTTCCTAGGTTTGAAACTCCACGTGAACTCCAAGTCTATTTCTCAGGGAATTTCCAAGTGTCTGAAACCCTACTGAAACTCTTATATTTATAGCTGATTTTCGTGGACTTGTGGGCTTGGAATGAGGGAGACCCAAAATTTGTTATATTTTAATTATTTATTTAATTTTTTTTTTTTTTTTTTGGAAAAAATGAAAGGGTAAATTTTGGGGTATTACACTATCCAATACACATTAGTAGCTAGTCTTTTATAAGTTTTGTAAAAACCAGACTGTCCACCCTAGGGTGTTGAGTGGAATTCCTCTAGAAATGTAGGAATTAACATGGATTTATTGGAAATCACTAATCTGCATTCATACATCCAAACACCTTGCTTGTACTTATAACTAGGTCATGCTTATGCATTCTGTTGAACCTCTGCTATTATCCTCTGTAACTTCTCATCTTGTTGATTTTTTGTTTTGATATGTTCCTCTTGGAGCCATCTTAACTGATAAATCATGTTAATTGACTCCCCCCTCATGAATTCTTGATAAAGCATGTGCCCCTTTGTTTAATTTCCCTTTCTTGTACATAATCTCAAACTCATAACCCAATAATTTAGCAGTCTAGTTTTGTTGTTTTACAGTTACTTTCTCTGTTGCAGTAGCTATTTGAGGCTTTTTTGATCAGTTGACACCATAAATTTTCTCCCCAATAAGTATGGTATCCAGTGCTGGATTACCAACACCACTGCCATCAACTCTTTTTCATATGCATACTTAGCTAAATTCTTCACTGGACTTGCTGTAATATGTTATTGGTTTCTTATCTTGCATCAAGATAGCCCATATTCCCCCTCCTGAGGCATCACACTCAATCAGGAAACTCTTGGGAAAATACGGCAATGCTAACACATGTGTTGTTGTAAGTCTCCCCTTTAACTCATCAAAGCCCTGTTAGCTTCCATTCCCCATTTGAAATTATCCTTCTTGGTAAGCTCAGTTAATGGTGTCTCAATTTTTCCATAATCCCTTATAAACTTACTATAGTATACATTGAGTCCTAAGAACCCTCTCACGCCCTTCACATTCTTAGGTTGTGGCCATTGAATCACACTGACCACCTTTCTAGGATCTAAAGGTACACCATGCTCTATAATCATGTGCCCCAAGTAACATTTCTTCCTATTAGATACTAGGTTGTGAGTAGATAATAGACTTAACACCTCCTCTAAATGCATCATATGAGTCTCTCAATCCTTACTATAAATGAGTATGTCATCAGAGAAGACTAGCACATGTTTTCTCAACAGAGGGCGAAATACATCATTCATGAGGCTTTGGAATGTTGAGGGAGCATTAATTAGTCCAAACGGAATTACAAGGAACTCATAATGTCCCTCATGTGTCCTAAAAGTTGTTTTGTACACATCAGACTCTGTCACCCTAACTTGGTGGTAACTCGATTTCAAATCCAATTTCGAAAAGAATTTTTCTCCATGCAATTCATCCAATAACTCCTCAATATCGGTATAGGAAATTTTCCAGGTATAGTCACCTTATTTAGGGCACGATAATCAATTCACATTCTCCATTTACAATCTTTCTTCTTCACTAAAATCACCGGACTTGAGAACGAACTCGTGTTGTGGCGAATGATCCTTGTGGCCAACATCTCCTTTACATGCTTCTTTATTTCGTTCTTGTGATGGTGGGGGTATTGATAAGGTCTCACATTTACTGCTCCTTGTCCTTCCACAAGGTTGATTATGTGCTCTTAGTTTCATTTTGGTGGTAGACCTGTAGGTGTTTGAAACACTTGCTCGTATTTGTGTAATATTGTTTCCAGCTCTTTTTGTTGTTGTGTAGACAAAGTATTTTTTTCCTCCTTTGGATTTCATTTTCTCCATTTCCATAATAAGCCTTACGTATTGGGCCTGGGCTTACTCAGTATACTTTACAAGGCTAGTGTTGACTTCCTGCACCCATATTTTCCCTTAAGGGTCACCCACTTTTTATCACTCCAAAAACTCATAGTTTGTTGCTTCCAATTAGTGATAGTATCACCAATGTTTTAAGTCACTCAATGCCTAAAACCACATCAATTCCACCTAACTTAAATAAATGCATCTTTGGGTCTAATTCAAATTCTCCAACACGCAACTCCATCCCTTACACCCCCCTTGTGTTGCTATTTGGAACACATTCCCCAATTTGACTGTCATTTGAAAAGTAGTCTCAACAGGCCAGTCCATTTGATGTACTAACTTTTGAGAGATGAAATTATGTGTTGCCCCACTATCTACCAAAATAAATACCTCAACTCCTTGCATTGACCCTTGGAATTTCATAGTATGACGAGTCTTATATGCAATGTGATGTAAATTAAGCACACTCATCTCTACCTTATCCTCCTCATCACTTTCATCCACCTTTACAGCCAAGAGTTTGGTTTCATCCTCGTCATCTCCACCATCCTCCATAACCAAAACTCTAAGTTGTTTATCTAGACATTGGTGCAGGGGGTCGAAGGGACCTCCACACTTAAAACATAACCCTTTTTTATTTCTCTTCATCACTTCAATGTAAGATAAATTCTTGAAACCCCTGTCACGAGTCCTGATACGCTTTTTTATCACCTTTGGCCCGTTTATCTCCCCGGAGCCCACTTGCTCCACTCTTTACACCCCTACTCGACCCAACATCTCTCCCTCTTATCATAACCCAATCAGATCTAGCTTTCTTTCATGGTAACCCATTATGAGTAGGACCATACCCAGATTTGGGCCCACGACTAAAGCTCGATTCATTTCCACATTTCACCTCCCTCTCAACAGCCCTTGTGAGTTGGAACAGTTTTGTTCTGTTCATCTCCCCCATAGCTGCTAAGCTTCGTACCTTCCCCTTAATCCTCGTCTTCAATCCATGTAGGAAATACCCACAAAATTGTTTCTCCGAGAGTTTCATAATTTGAGTTATTAGGTACTCAAACTCAGTGATATATTCCTCAAACGTCCCATCTTGCTTCAACTCCGTCAATTTCTCATAAACATCGCCCTCACAATGTCCTTCACACCTTTCCAACAATGCCTCCTTCAACGGTTCCCATGTCAATCCCTCTTCTTCTCCAATCAAGGAATTAAAAAAATGAATCGTTGACCCCTCCATAAACAAGTGAGCCAAACTCACTTTCACATTTGGTTTCGTGTCCTGAACGCGGAAATATACGTATGCTCGTGAGATCCACCCCGTTGGATCTTCACCGTCAAACGTCAGAAGTTCAACCTTCTCAACGGACTGACGAAACTCCGCCAATGCATCCCCACGAAGGTTGTTGACAACAGTGCTATGTGGATCACTCTTTCCCGTCACCGTCGGCGAGCCTTTAACGGAAACTCTCGCGTCTCCTTCATCCACCATCAACGACTTACCCAAGCATTTTTCTAGCATTGCTATCAAATTAGCGTGGTTTGTCGTCACCGAATTCTGCACCTCGACGAGATTTGATCGCACCTCTGAGATCTCACTCTCTAAAGCTTCGACCTTAGCTTCCATCTTTATGAACGCCGGAAATGTCCCCTTCTTAGGTGGAACATAATATAATGGTGCTCTCCCCACTCAGGACACACCTCATTTGTAACTAACTAGCCACCAATTCCCTTACTACCCTTCCTTCTAGAATATACTTTCCAATAAACCAGCTGCTCACGTGGCAATTCCTGCTCAACTAGATGGGTCCTATCAGGTGAATTATCTCTTGCCAAAAAAACCTCGTAAGCACAACATGTGGGATGATACTGGTTGGTGGATGAAAGATCATTCGGTTGTGGATTGCTCTATGTTTGTGGATGATGGATGCTTCTCTCATGGGCAGACTAAGTGGGGTTGTATTGTCAAAAATAGTGCAGGAACTACTGTGTTCAGTGCCTGCAAGAAGCAACATATCACAGTGGAGGCGTGCGTGGCAGAGGCGCTGGGAGTTCATTGGTGCTTGGATTAGGCAAAAGTGCTCAATTGGACAAAAATCATAATCTTGACAGATGTTTCGAGAGTTGCTGATTATATCCAAGGTCACAAAGTTGTTGTTTCTATCACCCAAATTGTGGAGAACTGTATTGATATTATGGCTAGTTTTAGTTTTGCTTGTGTTAGCTTTGTTAGTCGTAATTTAAACTCTAAAGCGCATAGATTATACGGGCTTGCTAAATCTTGTGATTCTAGAACCTGGACTGATGACCATCATGATGGTCATTCATTGATTGAATGAATATTTTACCATAAAAAAATACATATTAGGTAAAAACAATTTGAGAAACTAAACTCTTTTTAGTTTTCTTAATAAGTTAGCAAAAAAACTTTTTATTTTTTCAAATCAACTTAATGATACAAATATGCATCCTTCAACAAAAAAAACAAAAAAAAGTCGTGCACCAAAACTACTAAGAATTAATGTGCTGATGGCTATACTACATTTCCTTGTCACTTGCACTCTTCTCTTCTTGTGGCCGTTGCTGAAACATAATAGGCAACAGTAAACAATCCATGAATGAAACATAAGATCCCTCCAATGGATAAAAATCGATGATTTGATATCCCACACGATTCTCTTGATCTTGAGTTGGCTAATGTGCCTATGATCAGCATGGAGAATGCAACTCCTAATACTATCCTGTAAACAACTAACACCAATTCAGTAACAAGTTTTTTAAATTTTAGAGCATGTTTGAAATGACGTATTAAAACTTATCTAATAACATAAATTTTGTGACGCTGTTTGATAGTCTTACCATGAGAGAACGAGGAAAGCCATTGCTAATTGTCTATTAGATGTGGCTCTTTTGTATTGTTCTATAGACTTTGTGCAAATGCAACCACCAAGGAAGTGAGCAATTGCATGAGCCAATGCCAAAAGAATGGAAGCACTAAGTCCTAGCTTGAAAGCTTGATAGCTTGGATCCCTACAAACAAGCACCCACATCTTCAAATCCTTCACCTGTTATCAATAATTGAATCCTCAATTGAGATGGTATGATTTCTCTATGAGATGTCAAGTTCATGATAAGAGTTTTAGAGTACCTTATTTTGAGCTATTTCTGCTTGAATTCCAAGTATGCCAGCAACAACATCCATGACAATAACAACAATGCAGACAAGGAAACCAAAGTTTCTAACCATTTTTATGAAATTCAAAGGTGTTGCAAAAAATAATGTTTAGCTACTTTGTTCTTTTAACTCCTCACTTTAATAGTTAAGCATCATGTATTATGATATTGGAGGAATAAGAATAAAGATTGAGCCAGGTTTGCGGTGCATTATGATATATGGAAGAAATTAGCTTATTAGGCTTAAAGCTACTTTTATCTTCACATTTTTTACTTTATTCTGTATTTGCATTTCCCTTTCTAATATTCCCTCCACTAGGGAACACGGAAACAATAGTTTCACCACCAAGGAAAGCCCAAATTCGCAGGGATGTCTAGCATATGAGACTCGAATGGAACTTTAAGCGCCTCCCTACCTTTTATAATATATTAATATTGTTTTAAGCCGGGTAAAAACCTAATAAAGAAAGATTCATTTACAATTCTCAAGCAATGAGCCAAAGACAAACAACGGTTTAATAACTACCTGACTCATATATACATATCGGCACGTGTAAAGTTTAAGTTACACACTTTCATATTTCGTTGTACTCTTATTTGAACTCAATTATTGATTTTAGTGTTGGAGTGTTAATCTTACTAATACATTCCGCATTCAAAAGCTCTACAGCTCTAGAGACTTGCACAACGGTGTAAAGAGTCCACCACCTTAACTCATTCACAATACTAGTTCATTTACACAACATTGGCGCCATATGTGAGAGACTTGCAAAATTCCACAAACATATCCTGTTTGATTCAAAATCCAGGTCGCCAAAATAATACGCTACTATGAAAAGGTAACTCTCGATTTCAACCTCAAGAATTTCTTTGAACAGCCTGAAATAACACCATCACCGATTTTTGTGGTTGATGAGATCAAAGAAGCATTACCAAGGAGAGAGAAGACTCTCTTACTGGACTCTCTCCTGTCCATGAAGCATATCGATAAACGAGAAACGACAAAAGATGATGTCATGCTTTCATGACCACAAGAAAGTAGATGAGATCCCCAAACCGATAGTCATATCTGCCACTGTATCAAATAATGTTGTATCAAAAATCCTATTCAACGACAGAAGCACATGCAACCAGATGTACCATGAGATATTCGGGAAATTAGGCCTTCAAAAGAAAAATCTGAAGTCATGTAAAAACAGGAACCTTTTAGCATTCAATGATTCCACCACTTGTAAGTGTACATTTTTTGGTAGTTCCTTGTGAAAGCATTTTCGAAGGCAGCCTCGGGAGGTTGTTCCTAGCAATGTTCGACGTGGTAGCCTTTAACCTAAGTGAAGCATGCTATATCCATGGAATGATACTCAAAAGACTCAGTACTGTTGAATTGTAATTCCTTGTATCGAAGCAGGTTGCTCGACAAAACAAGGAAGTGTTGAACCACCTAGGGTGTTTAGTTGTGTTAGTGTGTCGAAGTGTCGAAGTAGGTTGCTTCAAACAAGATTTCGACTTATGTCTATTTTAGTAGTGTTAGCTATTTTGGGCTTTTATAGTTTTGGGTTTTGGCTTGAGGTCCAAGTTAACCTAAATCTATAAATAGAGGGAATAACCCTTATTTTTTGTAAAAAAGTGAATAAAATATTCATAACATTGTATTCACAGTATTTTGCAGTTGTAAAGTGAATAAGAAGTTTTCCACAGTTTGTGAGCAGAGAGAAGCTCTGCAGAATTATATTACTCTTCTCCTTCACCGTTTTTTACTTTCTTTCTCCATTGTTCTTTTCTTCTATTGTTATTGTATGGATGATAAAAATCTTGTTTATCAAGATTGATTGAAATTCTCCATAGGTTTTGGGGGATTTTCAACATCTGGTATCAAGAGTCTCGGTTCAATCGATTCGTGGGAAGAAAATCTCCATGGCAACAAATCATTCAAACAGGCATTTTCCAGCAAATCTTCTGATGCTCAAGAACAAAAATCATGAGAATTGATGCAAGCAGATAAAGATTGTGTTCTGTTATCAAGATATTTGGGATCTTGTGAAGGAAGGAGTAGCAACGCTTGCAGAAGACGCGACAGATCAAGAAAAGGCTACACATAAAGAATAGAAGAAGAAAGATTATAAAGCTCTCTTTATAATCCATCAATGTATTGATGCAGATAACTTTGAAAAGGTTAGTGATGCAGAGTCAGCGAAAGAAGCATGGGAAATTCTAGAGAAATCATTTGGAGACGTAGAGAAGGTGAAACATGTGAGGTTACAAACTCACAAAAGAACGTATGAATTGCTTCATATGGAACACAATGAAAACATAACTAATTTCTTCACCAAGGTTACAAAATTGGTGAATCAAATGAAGGTATGTGAAGAAGTGTTGACATCAAGATCTGTTGTTGGAAAGATCTTGAGGTCGTTGGCTCCAAAGTTCGGCCGCGTGGTAGTAGCCATAGAAGAGTCGAAAGATTTGTCAAAACTGACAAAGGAAGAGCTTCAAGGGACGCTTGAATCTCATGAACAAAGAATGGATGAAAGAGTTGCAGAAAAGTCGACGAGTGATATGGATTTGCAGGCTCAATCAACAAAAGAAAGAAAAGGCAAAGGAAGTTGAAATGGCAACAAAGGCAGATGAGGCTACACTAATTCGACTGGTCGAAATCGTCAAGAATAAAACTGGTCGAATAACAGAAAACCCTAGAACCAAGGTAACCAAAGAGGTGGTGTTGCAGGTAGAGGAAGAGGTGGTGGTCAAAAGCCAGACAAGAGTCACATTCAGTGTTATAATTGTCAGAAGTATGGTCATTATTCTAGTGATTGTCTAGAAAAGCAGAAGAATCAAGAAACTTATGCAAAGTTGGCGAAACATGAAGAAGAAGAGACGTTGTTGATGGTTACAACAAGAGATGAAGAGAGATTCAAGGACCAGTGGTAGTTGAACTCAGGATGCTCATCACACATGTCTGGAAGGAAAGATTGGTTTGTCAACATAAAACCCTCAATGAAGAACATGGTGAAATTTGCAAATGATAACACTCTAGTAGCTGAAGGTGTTGGTTGTGTTCTGAAGGCTCCAATGTCTCATAATATAACCTTCAAGGTTGAACTAAATGTGATGGAGCATAAGTGCCTTGCAATAACAGCCAACAGAGATGAATGGATATGGCATTATAGACTTGGTCATCTCAATTTCAAAGACATCAAAAATCTGAAGAGAAGAAATATGGTTTCAGGATTACCAAAAATCGATATTCCAAACGAAGTGTGTGAAGAATGTGTGCAGGAAAAGCAACATAAGAACAACTTCAGTAAGGATGCAGAAAGCAGGTCGAAGGCAAATCTTGAAGTCATATACTCTGATGTATGTGGTCCTCTCCAGGTGGATTCGATTGGAGGTAACAAATACTTTTTACATTCATAGATGATTTCAGTCGAAAACTGTGGTCTAACTGATCAAGAAGAAAAGTGAAGTGATTGACGTATTTTCCAAGTTTAAATCTATGGTCGAAAGACAGAGTGGTCGAAACATCAAGATTTTGAGGACTGATGGTGGTGGAGAATATTTGTCGAAAGATTTCGATGCATTATGTGTGAAAGAAGGGATTTTGTATGAGGTGGTGCCTCCCTACACTCCACAGCAGAATGGAGTCGCAGAAAGGAAGAATAGAACCATTATGAATATGGTTAGAAGTATGTTGAAAGGAAAGCATCTACCCAAAGAATTATGGGGAGAAGTTGTGTCGACTGCGACATATATCTTGAATAGTGTCTGACGAAGAAGCTAGAAGGAATCATGCCAGAAGAATGTTGGTCTGGTGTCAAGCCTAGCTTGAGTCATATGAGGGTGTTTGGATCTATAGCACATAGACATGCGCCAGATTAGTTAAGAAGAAAACTTGATGACAAGTCAAGTCAGATGATCCTGATAGGATATCATTCGACTGGAGGATACAAGTTATTAGACCCAGTGAATAAGCAAGTGGTGATCAGCATGAACATGATCATATATGAGCTTAAGGAGTGGGATTAGACTGAAAAATGTCAAGAAAGATTCAGTAAGAATATTTTGTGATGAACCAACTAGTGAAGTCGAAAGAGAAGTTCGACAGGAAGAAGTCAGAGGTAAAACAGACCCAAGCAGACCTCAAAGAACAAGACACATGCCTGCAAGGTTACAAGAATGTGTGATTACATCAGATGATGTGGTTAATAAAGAAGGTGAGCTGGTACATTATGCTTTCTATGCAGATGTCGAACCTATCAATGCAGTTGAGGCATTGAAAGATTCAAAGTGGATGAAAGAAATGGACGAAGAGTTGAAGTCAATCGAAGTCAATAACACTTGGTCACTTGTCGAATTTCCCCAAGACAAGAAGGCAATCGATGTGAAGTGGGTATACAAGGTGAAGTTGAATCCAATAGGAGAAGTGACTCAACACAAGGCGAGACTTGTGGCGAAAGGATTTCTTTAGAAAAAAGGAATCGACTTTGATGAAGTTTTTGCACCTGTTGCTAGGATCGAAACAATCGGGTTGGTTTTTGGTCTAGCAAACATGAACAACTGGAAGATGTGTCAGATGGATGTGAAATGTGAATTCCTTAATGTCCCCTTAGAAGAAGAAGTTTATGTTGCACAACCAGTTGGGTTTGTGAAACATGGCGAAGAAAGAAAGGTGTAAAAGTTGCATAAAGCCTTGTACGGACTTAAACAAACTCCAAGAGCTTGGAACAAGAAAATAGATGTCTTTCTAAGGGAGAAGGAATTTTTGAAGTGCAAATATAGCATGGAGTATATGTAAGAATAAGCAAGAGTGAATTACTTATACTATGCCTCTATGTCGATGACCTGTTGATAACAGGTAGCTGCAAGAAGGAGATCGAAGACTTCAAAGGTAATCTCAATAAGGAATTAGAAATGTCATATATGGGTGGCATATCATATTTCCTTGGTATCGAATTCTACAAGAGTGGTAGAGGTTTGATGATGCATCAAAGAAGGTATGCAGGAGAAATACTCAAGAGATTTGAGATGCAAGATTGCAATCCAACTTTGACTCCAACTGAGCCCAAATTACAAATGTCGAAAGATTCAAATGAAGATGATGTCGACCCAACCCAATATACAAGACTTATTGGGTCACTTCGATACCTTTGTCATACAAGGCCAGACTTAGCATACAATGTAGGTATGGTGAGTAGGTTCATCCAGAAGTCAAAGGTATCACACCTAGCAGCGACGAAGAGGATACTAAGTTATCTAAAAGGAACTCTCGACTATGGAATTTTGTTTCCTGCAGTTGATGAAGGAAAAGAATGCAAATTAGTGGGATACACCGACTCAAGTTGGTGTAGTGATACTGAGGATCGAAAATCTACAGTGGGCTATGTGTTTATGCTAGGTGGTGCACCTGTTGCTTGGAGTTCGAAAAAGGAGCCAGTAGTGGCATTATCATCGTGCGGAGCAAAATACATAGTTGCTTCTATTTGTGCATGTCAAGCAATGTGGATGGTGAATCTGGTCGAAGAGATAACAACGAAGAGTCATGGAGCAATTACCATAAGGATCGACAACATGTCAGCTATCAATCTGGAAAAGAATCTGATAGCACATGGTAGAAGCAAGCACATCGAGATGAGGTTCTATTATCTTCGAGAGCAGGTAGAAGATGGGAATATGAATGTGGAACACTGAAGAACTGAGAATCAGATTGCAGACTGTAAGACCCCAATTTTGACCCTAAGATCCCTCATGCTATCTCATCACATGCATTAGCATTGGGATCACACCTTGGCATCCTCCTTACTCCTCTTTCATTGGGATTGTTTTGGGAAAGATCACCAAGCACCATGTGATTGTATCATACTTTTATATTGTCATTTTACTAACCAAAACACCAAAAATATGTTTTTGCATTTGCCTTGCTCTTTTGTAGGTAGGGCATGATTACCATTGATCTAGCAAGTTCACACCTAGGGTTTAAGACCCTCATGGCTAAGAACACAATCAAAGATTGGTCCACAAGGTCTAAAAGCATAATATATGAGTCCCAATGATCTCTACATGTCATATTGATCAAGTATTCTTCAAGAGTTTGGAGGTGATTTGCCTTGGAAACCCTAGTTTGACTGGGCATCTTAAGTAACTTCTCCAACAAGCTATCTCACAAATTGATCAAATTTCTCAAGGGACACTTCAAAGTCCATCATATTGTACATATATGATCTACCATGAGCCTAGAAAATTAAGAGAATTGAAGTTTAGCAAGTTGGTTGATGGTGGTTGGCCAGATGAATTCATTTGCTCAAAACTGGGTCTCCCTAGATCCTATCTCCTACAATTTTCACCATATGAAAATGATTCCAAGAAAAAAACGTTACTCTAAATGATATTACAAACAACTTTCATGTTGAGACCTAGATATAGTTTTGCTTGTAAAATTATTTTCTATGTTGAAACATTATAGGTCATTTTGTCTAAACCCTAATTTGAAAGTCAACTTCCCAAAGCCATAACTTGCTCAATTTTTATGAGATGAAAGATTTCCAAGTTTCAAAATCCACTTCAAGATGTATAATTCATCTTTTATGTTTGGAGTGGGAGCTAATTCAACTTTTATGAGCATGTGATATGAGGATACATTATAGGTCATTTTTGCCCTATACCATTGAACAAATGACTTTCTTCAACTTCAAAAAAGCATAACTCTATCATTCTAAATCCAAATGACATGAAATTGGTGATCATTTTGAAGGTCTTTGAAATACATACAACTTTGATGAAGCCACTTTTCTCATTTGGAACTCACATAAAAAGTTAAGCAAGGTGGAATGTTGAGATATATGACTTAACACTTAGAAAAAATTTCAACATGTTGAAATTTCCAAATTTCTACGTCAAAATTCATCATGATCCAAGTTCCAAATGAAAAAGTGTCCAACATCAAAGTTGTTCCCCTTGATCTAAGCTTTCCAAAGAACCCAATCTCATGCATTTTGGATAAGATTTGCTAGGGCTGCACATGGTCTTAACAGGGTCATATCATTGGAAGAAATCAAATGCTCAAAATCCCATTTCACATTGCCTTGACATCCAAGCCTCATTTGAACTTCAGAACACTAGTACATGGATCAAATTGGATTGCTTCATGGGCCTGTACAAGCCCATGTAAGCTTGTGCATCACCATGTCCAAATTTAGCAACTTTTCAAGTGTGAAAATATCACTTTCAAATGCTATAAATACAGGCCCTTGGAGCTCATTTCAAACAGACCTTGTGCGCCAGCTTTGCCCCCCAATTGAAACCCTCACCATTCAAAGGAAAACCTGAGAATTTTCAACTTGAAAATTGAGTTTGAATCTCACTGTTTGGAGATTCAAAAACTCCAGGATCCAAAGCTTTGTACCATTGCCAAACCTCTTCTGCAAGCTTCTCAAGCGTGATCAGATCAAGTTTGAAGCAAGCAAGATCCATTTCTACACATCATTGAAGGTAATTTTAAGAAAACTTCCTCTCTTCGATTCTCACTCAATTCTCATCAATTCTCTTGGATCTTTGGTTGTCTGGAGTTCTACCAATGTAGGCAAGAAGATTGAGTTGCTTTGAGGTCAAATCGAAGCAACTCAGTTGACACACCTCAAAATTCAACTCCTCATATCTTTCTATATGTATGGAGTTAGTTAAAATTGAGGTCAGATTTGTGCTCTACGCCATTTTTTCTTTCAGATCATGTCCTTTTTTTTTCATTTTCTTGATGGTGATGAGTGAACCAGTCCGGTGGACCTCGCCTGAGAAGGTAATCGGAGGTCTAACGTCGGTGGTGTGCTGGACAGGTTTTGAGTCATTGATCTTATTTAAAATGTTTTAATCTTGGGCATTGGTTGTGATTACCACGTGTGTGACGCGCTGACTAAGTTCCACCATGGAACGCGCGTTTCCATCCACTTGAGCTGCCACCTCAATTAATGAGGGAGATCAAGTGGTCCACGTTTTTTTGATTTTTTGATATTCATTTTATTTCATTTTATTTTCATTAATTCATATTAATTTTAATATTGATCCAAAAAATATGAGAGTTTCACCAAAAAAATTTAAATAAATTCCTCTTTCATATTTTGAAATAAAATTATTTTTTGGATCATTATTAATATTTTTCATGATTTAATTGATTTTGTGAATATTTTTAATTGTTTAAAAATACTTTTAAGTCTCTAAAAATTCTGAAATTTTTTCTCCAAGGTCCTTTGACCTTGTTTGAGCTATGATAAATCTCATGGCCATTTCTTTGGTGTTTTGATGAGATTTTAGGAATTTGACAAACCATATTTAATTTAATGCATTATTTTTAGTAGTTTTAAATTGAATAAATGTCAAATAATTATGTTGATCTATTTTGATGGTTTGTATAAGTTTGACTTGTGTTGTTGGGCCTTGGTCAAGGTTGATTTGACTTTACTAGGTTAAGATCATTGAATTTAGGGGATTGATGGAATGTACATTTCATCTCCCAAAATGAATGAATGATCTTAATTTGGTAAAAGTCCTCCTTTGACCAATTTGAGTTTTGATCTATTCCCCTCCCTCTTCATCTAATTCGCCTTCTTTATGCATCCATTTCATTTGGTCTATGATATCTCAAAGTCCTAAGGCTAGTTGATTGAAAAATCAACATAAGTATGGATGAGATTAGGCCACCTCTTTTGCATATTCTTTTTGTGTGTGGTATGTTTCATGAGCATAGCCCATTATACTATGTCTCTAACATGCATTAACACCAAAATTCTATTGCCCGACCTCAAATAGTTGTGACTTCCACATAAGTCCAATTACGATTGTTTAACATAGCGCTAAATTTTGACACAAAAATGCATAGCATTCTAGTTAGTGAGATTGTAAGTCTCCCCTCTTTCATGGTATTGTGTGGAAACTTGGCCTTTTTTCCTTCCTTTGGAAGATGTCTTGGTTCAAGGATACATGCTTGTGATAAGTGGGTTGAGTGTTCTCCAAAGAATCACTTAAAAGCAAAAGCAAAAACAATACTAACTTCTAATTCATCAACCACTAACATTTAATTTCAAGCCATTTACTTTTAATGTACTTTAATTTTAAATCTCTATTCATTTATCATTATTCATATCATTCTAATTGTTTATATTAATGTCTTTTCACTTTGTCCACTTGGACCATATTGTGTGATATATCTTGTTTATGTATATTTTGTTTGTTTGTGTGGTCTTTGACCATTAATGTACATAATAAGAAACTAAAACCCTAAAAAACTATTGTGTGGATTGTTGGTTTGATCTTGGACAATTGGACTTAGAATCTAGGCAACACCCATATGCAAAAGGACTTGGCCAATGCCAACTTTCATGTAACCAAGTGCTTGCAATTTGAAACTTCATCTGATACATCATTGAAGATTCCTTTGAGTTCATCTACTACATGATCATTGTGAAGCTGTTATTTTGAACCTGTGAGTTGTGGAATTCATCTGTTACATGAGCAAATTTGAAGGAGATCATGGAGTGGCTAAAGCTTGGATGGGGCTATCTTTATTTGATGACTCGATCTTAAAGATGATATTGTATGCATTGTTTGTTGCTTGATTCTAATGTCCAAGGGAATTTGGGGTTTCTATATGACATTCTTGTCTATTGGATTGCTACCCATCGGTCAGATCTTTTCAACTCTTAACTTTTAAATTTGTGCTTAGGATTAGTCTCTTCATATCTTCCCCATCTCTTTAATTTCAAAATCTCTCCCTCATTTTAAAAAAACTTCTTTGTTTGAACTTGTTATTTTGTAAACTTAGACCCTTTGCAAATTAGAAACTTTGGTCTTATGCCATTGCATTTTCAAACTTCTTTTCTTAAATCAAACTTGTAAATAAACTTAACTATCTTGACTTAAAATTTTCAAAAGACAAAAAGAACTAACTCATTCAAACCATTTTCTAGGCCCTTGTGCCTTTCAAACTTAATTTTTTATTAAAATCAATGCATCCACTTTGAAATTTGTATCACGAACTACGAGGTTTTGATCCCTCAATTTTATGTTGGTACGTAGGCATAAGTTCGAAGGTCTTGTCAAACACAAAAATATAATTAATGAATTCTTTTCTCATCCCCCCCATTCTATTTGTTTGTAAACATCACTTTGTCAAAACACACATATGCACATAAGAAATGGCTCCCTAGGAGTACCTAGGACACTTTGGGTGCTAACACCTTCCCTCTGTGTAACCAACCCCCTTACCTGTAATCTCTGACATTTTATTAGTTTTGATTTAAAAACTTCTTACTTTTGGAAACAATAAAAGCGCGGTGGCGACTCTTGTTATTTGATGTCTTGCTTATTCATAGCTTGATGATCATGAATCTACCGCTATAGAAATAAAGTGGCGACTCTGCTGGGGAGTAGTCTCCAGTGGGTTTAGGCTACTTTTTTGTGTGTATATAACTGTATATTTGATGTATGTATATTTGTTTGTGTGATATAATCTGTTTGTTATGCTTGGTGATCTCTGAGTGGTGAGATAAGTTCTAACCCAAAATTGAGTGCAATTAAGATATGAGGATGGTATGGTCATGTTCGACTTGTGTGGAGTAGTCCTTAACAAGTTGACTTGAGATCCATCTGCTCAGTGGAGATCCTTTTGGATTTGGAAATGTCACACAAGTATTTGTGGTTAGACATTACTATCTCTAATTTGGGTCCGAGAAGTTGAGGACCATAGAACATTTACCCCCTCTTGGCCTATTTAGGACGTAGTGCGGAGACTGTTCAAGTGTAGACTTGATAACAGTTGTTACACGATACTACACTCAGACGAGTTTCTCTTGAGAATATTATGGGTCGATGAGTCAGTCATCTTAACCCGTAATATCCGATAGATGGAATTAAGACTCTGGGAACTTTTTAGAACATGATCTATAGGTTTTATCCTTAGTTCACTCCTTTGGGATGGTTCTTACCCAAACTCCATGCTCGTGACTCACAACAAACCCTTGATTCTTGGTTGATCCAATCAAGTCTTGTCAATATCAATGGAACTTGGGTGTTGATAAGGTGTAAACCATAATCCACCAAAATGGATGATTGATCTTGACAATGACTTGATTCATCCCTTGACCTTTGTTTGCTTGCCTTGTGTGTGATCCCTTATTTGTGATTGTTGCATTCATGGATTCATGCGCATCATAACATTCATCACATAAAAATTTCAAGAAACCGAGGTATTATTTGCAAATATTTTCAGACCATGGATTATGGACGAAGGAACACTAAGAAGTACAGTTTCAGATGTCCCAACTTGAAAGAGTTAAGGAAGCTAGCATCTTTTGTATTAGATCCCTTGGACTTCAAACAACGCCATGGGAAGCTTCTATCTATCTTATCTGCTGAAGTGGTTGAAGGACTTTTGAGTGTATTAGTACAGTTCTACGACCCTCTCTACCGTTTCTTCACTTTTCCTGATTATCAGCTTGTGCTTACGTTGGAGGAGTATGCCCATCTCTTGGGAATACCTGTTTCTAGCAAGGTACCTTTTAGTGGATTGGAAGAGATTCCCAGATCTCATCTTATTGTTGTAGCTCTTTACTTGAAGAAGTCTGAAGTAGAGGCTCATTGGGTGAAGAAAGAAGGGTTGTTTAGGTTGTTATCTTTGAAGCTACTGCTTTTGCTCAAGCCGGTAGTATGGACGCTTTTGAAGCTATCTTTGTGTTGCTCATTTATGGATTAGCTTTGTTCCCTAACATTGACGATTTTGTTGATGTTAACGCCATTAGAATTTTCTTGATTAGGAATCATGTGCCTACTTTGTTGGGTGATATGTACTTCTCTCTGCATCTAAGGAATTCTAAGGGTGGTGGAACTATTGTCTGTTGCGTTCCTCTTCTGTACAAGTGGTTTATTTTTCACTTGCCTCAGACACCTGCTTTTGTGGAGAACAAATAATGTCTATGATGGTCTCAGAGACTTATGTCTCTCACTAATGATGATATAGTTTGGTATGATCCTTCTTTGAGAAGTTTGGAGATTATTGATTGTTATGGTGAATTCTCTAATGTACCTTTCATTGGTACACAAGGAGGAATTAACTACAACACTGCTTTGGCTCGTCGTTAACTTGGGTTCCCCTTTAGAGACAAACCTAATAACACTTTGTTAGAAGGTCTTTTCTATCAAGAGGGTAAAGATCCCCAACATTTGAAGCAGAAGATTGTGCATGCTTGGTATAATATGCATAGGAAAGAAAGATCAGAGCTTGCTCCGTGCAATTGTGTGGCTTTAGAAGCTTACACTCTTTGGGTGAAGAGGAGAGCTTTGGAGTTGAAGATGCCTTATCCTTGTGAGAGACCTATATTTATGGTTGTGGTTGAGCCATTAACTCTCTCTAACCAAGATGTAGAGGAGTTGGAAGACGCACTCGCCAAGATGAAGCAAGAGAAAGATATGTGTGAAGAGCGTTTCCGTGATTTGAGCAAGAAGCATGAAGAGTTGCAGTTGGAGCCTAAGGACAAAGATGCACTTATCGAGCTACTTGAAGACCGAGTGACAAAGAGACAGAGAGAGCCGGAGGTTTCATCTTCTCTAGCATGCCTCAGCCTTCCGTCGCTTGGAAGAAGATTGTTGATCAGCTTGTTCTCGAGAAGACTCAGATGAAGGCTTCTTTTGAGACCGAGATTCGACGCATTCAAAGGAAGTACACGCATACAGCCAGGCCTTCTGATATTGTTGTTAGGGATCCTTAGGATGACTAGTCTCCTTTTCTCTTGTATTTTTATCTTGTTTCTGAAATTGTACTCAATGTAATCCTTCCAATTATATAAATAAAAAGAGATTTTTTTGTCATATCAAATTGTTGCAATTACTGTTAAATATATATATTTGCAAATGATATAGTAAGTTCCTTGAAAAATGAAAATAAATAAACAAGCATTGCATTCCATGCATCATTTGCATAAGCAGGTTTCTCTTTCGCCAGATGTCTCATTGGTGTTTCTTTTGTGCTTCAGCCAAGTCGGCTCATCGGTACAACACTCACGCCAATCATCTGAGAATCATGGAACATCTTGAGAAAGATAATAGAGAGCTGAAAGAGGAGATCACCCGCCTTACTGCCATGATGGAGTCAGTTCTAGCCGCTCAGAGCCAGTCTTCTCCAACACCCGCAACTCCTCATCCTCAATCTGTTATTTTAGAGGTGGCTACCTCTATCATGCCTGCTGCTACCGCTCATTTCGCGCCTGTCATGCCTGCCAGATTCCCGTGGGGAATGCAGCCAAACTTCATGCCTGAAGGCTTTGCGCCTACTTTTGCTTCCATGCCGGCATCTAGCCCAACCATGTTTGTGCCACCTCCCGTTGTGCACACCTTACCTCGTGTGAAGGACACCATTTACCATTCCGAGCCATCTGAGGGCCCGGATGTTTATGAGAAAATGGACGAAATGAAGGATCAATTTCTTGAGCTGTGTAAGGAATTGAAGACGTTGAGAGGTAAGGATCTGTTTGGGAAAAGTGTTGTTGAGTTATGTCTGGTGCCAAATGTGAAGCTCCCGGTGAAATTCAAAGTGCCTGACTTTGAAAAATACAGAGGGAACTCATGTCCGCTCAGTCATTTGGTGATGTATTCCCGCAAAATGTCTACCCAAACAGATAACGACCAGCTGTTAATCCATTACTTCCAAGACAGTCTGACCGGTGTTGCGCTCAGATGGTATATGGGGTTGGACAGTGCAAGCATCCGCACTTGCAACGATTTGGGAGAAGCTTTTGTCAAGCAGTATGAGTATAATGTGGATATGGCGCCTGATAGAGACCAATTGAGGTCTATGTCTCAGAAGGATAAGGATACATTCAAAGAATATGTGCAGAGATGGAGAGAATTAACTGCTCAGATCACCGCTACTTTAGAGGAGAAGGAGATGACAAAGATCTTTTTGAAGACCCTGAGTTCATTTTACTATGAACGCATGATTACCAGTGCCCCCAGAGACTTTACCGAAATGGTAAACATGGGGATGAGGCTTGAAGAAGGTGTCCGAGAAGGACGATTGTCAAAGGAGGAAGCATCATCAAGTAAGAGATATGGCAGCAGTTTCGGGAAGAAGAAAGACAACGAAACCAATGCAATCTCCAGTGGGAGGCAGAGGAGGCCTCATATCAGAAAGAGTCAACCATCCCGTCAACACAATCATCAAGTATCCTCAGTAATTCCAGTATTTTCGAACAGTCAATCAACACCAACTCAACAACAACGTCAACAGAAACAACCACAACAACGAATAAAAACCTACAATAACAACAATACCAACAATCATTAACAACAAACTTTTGAGAGGAAGAAGGTCTCTTTCGACCCAATTCCTATGACCTACGCAAAACTTTATCCATCTTTGGTTCTCAAGAACCTACTCCAACCGAGAAACCCGCCACAAATTCCAGAACCACTTCCATGGTGGCACAAACCTGAACTCCGTTGTGCTTTTCATCAAGGGGCACCCAGACATGACATTGAGAACTGTTATCTGCTCAAGTGCGAAGTTCAGAAGCTGATAAAAAGTGGAATGGTATCCTTTGAGGATCGTGCGCCGAACGTGAAATAAAATCCGTTGCCTGCTCATGGGAATTCTTCTGTTAACATGGTGGGTAGTTGTCCCAGAGATTTTAAAGTGTTTGATGTTCGTTTCATCCAGAGGTCCGTAGTGGCAATGCATAAGGACATTTTTATGGTGAGAGATTGTGAGCATGACCATGATGGTTGTGCTATCTGCAGTGTCAACCCGAGGGGTTGTATGATTGTAAAAAGAGACATCTGGCGGTTGATGGATGAGGGTATGATTCAAATTGTTCAATCCCGTCACATAAATGATGATGTGAATGTCATAGTGCCCATTTTCAAGAATCCAAAAAGAATAGTAATTTAGTACGACAGTAGCAGCAGTAACAACATCAGTCAAAGATCGGTATCGTCGTTGGTCATACGGTTAGCGGGCCCAGTCCTGTATTCACCCGATAAAGTTGTTCTGTGTCAGTATAATGTAACTATGGTGAAGAATGGTCAAGATGTTCCATTGCCTACGACCAATTTTTTCGTGAGCATTGCTGATGTTACTAAGGTGACCCGTAGCGGTCGAGTGTTTGGGTCGGTGTTCCCAAAAGATGTGGAAGATTCAACAGTTCGTAAGAAAGTGGAAGTGTCTGCTATAGATTCGGTTAGTGCTTCAAAATGTCAGTCTGGTGAATCCAACAATTTGAAGGCTAATGATGATGATGAGGTACTTCGTCTAATAAAGAAGAGTGAGTTTAACATGGTGGAGCAGCTGCTCCAAACCCCCTCAAAGATTTCAGTGTTGTCTCTGCTAATGAATTCAGAAGCGCACAAAGAAGCACTGCAAAGAGTTCTAGAGCAAGCGTTTGTGGAACACGATGTTACGGTGGATCAGTTTGATCATATAGTAGCTAACATAACTTCTTGCAATAACCTCAGCTTTTGTGATGAGGAACTCCCTGAGGAGGGTAGGAATCATAATATGGCTTTGCATATTTCCATGAATTGCAAAGATGACGCTTTATCCAATGTATTGGTTGACACCGGGTCTTCATTGAATGTATTACCAAAGTCAACTCTTTCAAAGCTGTCATATCAAGGAGCGCCTATGAGGTATAGTGGTGTAATTGTCAAAGCTTTTGACGGTTCATGCAAAGCAGTGATAGGTGAAGTGGACCTTCTAGTGAAGATAGGTCCGAGTGATTTTCAGATTACTTTTCAAGTAATGGATATCCACCCGGCTTACGGTTGTTTGTTGGGAAGGCCATGGATCCACGAGGCGGGAGCTGTTACCTCCATATTGCATCAGAAGCTCAAATTTGTGAAGAATGGGAAATTTGTTATCGTTGGCGGGGAAAAGGTGTTGTTGGTTAGCCACCTGTCATCTTTGTCTTATGTTGAAGCTGAGGATGAGGTTGGAACTCCATTCTAAGCGTTATTTATTGCTGCTGAAAAGAGAGTTGGGGCACCTATGTCCTCATTGAAGGATGCAACGAAGATTGTTGAAGAAGGCAATGTTGAACAGTGGGGGCGCATGGTAGAGGTCTTCGACAACAAAGGTAGAACTGGTGTGGGTTTTCAGCAAGGTTTGTCTACTGCTAGATCAGAGGATATGTAACTTAGCTTCCGTAGCGGAGGGTTCATTCATGGCAATGAACAACACTTAGCTATTGTGCTAAAAGATGACGAAGGGGAAGACTGCACCAATTTTGTGACGTATGGAAAAGCTTGCAACAATTGGATTGCTGTTGACATTCCTATTATTTTGCATCGATCAAAGTAATTGTTTTTATATGTTTTAAAAATCCTTCTCATATTCCTAAGGGGGAAGTGAACATTGTTAGGCATTTCAAATTTGATCATCAATAAAATTAATTATATTCATCCACATCTATGGTGTTTTGTTTTTACTTTTTGCTTTATTCTGAAAATGGTAATCACAAAAAACCTAAATAAATAATATAATTGTCCATCTGCATAATATTTGATCATAAAATTCACTTCTCTAAAATCAAAATATCAAATCATTATGCAGGTTGATTTCTAACCCCATTGAATACAATGATCCTTCTCCTTCTCCAAATTTTAAATTCCCTGTGTTTAAAGCTGAGGAAGAAAGTGGTGAAGAGGTGAGTGATGAATTGTATCATCTTCTCGAGCATGATGAAAAGACCATTCATCCTTTCGAAGAGCAGATTGAGTTTGTCAACTTAGGTTCCGAGGATGATGTGAAGGAAGTCAAGATTGAGTCTCGACTGTGTCCAGATGCGAAGAAGGGATTGGTTGATCTTCTTTGAGAGTGTCCAAATGTGTTTGCTTGGTCCTATCAAGACATGCCTGGTTTAGATTCTGGGATTGTGGAGCATAGATTGCCGTTAAAGCCAGAATGCCCGCCAGTCAAGCAAAAGTTGAGAAGAACGCATCCTGATATGGCAATGAAGATCAAAGAAGAAATGAAGAAGCAGATTGATGTCAGTTTCCTTATTACTGCTGAGTATCCATAATGGGTGGCCAATATTGTGCTTGTGCCTAAGAAAGATGGAAAAGTCCGCATGTGTGTCAATTATAGAGATTTGAATAAAGCCAGTCCGAAAGATGATTTCCCTATGCCACACATTGATATGTTGGTAGACAATACTGCTAAATTAAAAGTCTTTTCGTTTACGGATGGATTTTTCGGATATAATCAGATCAAGATGGCACCCGAAGATATGGAGAAGACCACATTCATTACACCCTAGGGAACATTCGAGTGATGCCTTTCGATTTAAAGAATGCTGATGCAACTTACCAAAGAGCAATGACTACTCTTTTTCATGATATGATGCATAAAGAGATTGAAGTTTATGTCGATGACATGATTGCTAAATCTATTGATGAAGAGGAACATGTTAAGCATTTGTTGAATCTATTCCAATGTTTGAGGAAGTATAAACTCCGCTTGAATCCCAATAAGTGTACTTTTGGTGTTCGCTCTGGTAAGTTGTTGGGCTTTATTGTCAGCGAGAAGGGTATTGAGGTTGATCCTACCAAGGTCAAAGCAATACAAGAGATGCTTGCGCCCAAAACCGAGAAGCAAGTCAGAGGTTTTCTCGGTCGCTTGAATTATATTTCCATATTCATTTCACACATGACTGCCACATGTGCGCCTATATTAAAGCTTCTTCGGAAAGATCAGTCTTGTGATTGGACCGAAGATTGCCAGAAAGCTTTTGACAGTATCAAAGAATATCTGCTTGAACCTCCGATTTTGTCTCCACCTGTTGAAGGAAGACCGTTGATCATGTATTTGACTCTGCTTGAAGATAGTATGAGTTGTGTTCTTGGTCAACAAAATGAGACTGAAAAGAAAGAATTTGCTATTTACTACCTCAGTGAAAAGTTCACTAACTCTGAGACTCGGCACTCTATGCTTGAGAAAACTTGTTACGCATTGGCTTGGGTTGCTAAGCATCTGTGTTAGTATATGTTGAATCATACCACTTGGTTGATATCCAAAATGGATCCAATCGAGTATATATTTGAGAAGCCTGCTTTAATTGGGAGAATTACCCGTTGGCAGATGTTGTTATCAGAGTATGATATTGAATACCGATCTTAGAAAGCAATCAAAGGTAGTATCTTGGCTGACCATTTGGCTCACCAACCAATTGAAGACTACCAGTCAGTACAATATGATTTTCCTGATGAAGAGATCTTGTACTTGAAAATGAAAGATTGTGATGAACCATTGCTTGAAGAAGGGCCAGAACCTGGTTCCCGTTGGGGCATGGTATTTGATGGAGCTGTTAATCAGTATGGTAATGGCATTGGGGCAGTGATTATTACTCCTCAAGGCACACATTTTCCATTTACAGCTAGATTGACTTTCAAGTGTACAAATAATATGGTAGAATATGAAGCTTGCATTATGGGGCTCGAAGAGGCCATTGATCTCAGAATCAAGCATTTAGATGTCTTTGGAGATTCAACTTTGGTTGTGAATCAAATAAAAGGTGAATGGGAGACGAATCAACCCAGTTTGATACCATATAGAGATTATGCGAGGAGGATTTCAACTTTCTTTACCAATATTGAATTTCATCATATCCCTCGAGATGAGAACCGGATGACAGATTCTCTTGCAACATTGGCTTCAATGATCGTAGTGAAGTATTGGAATGAAGTTCCCAATTTGACCGTGATGCGTCTTGATAGGCCGAGTCATGTGATTGCTGTGGAAGAGATCAAAGACGAAAAGTCATGGTATTACGACATCAAGTGTTTCCTCCAAAGCCAGATTTACCCGTCTGGGGCGTCTGTGAAAGATAAGAAGACTTTGAGAAGATTAGCCAACAATTTCTACCTGAATGGTGATGTACTGTATAAGAGAAATTTCGATATGGTTCTGCTCAGATGCATGGATAGATACGAAGCAGACTTGTTAATGACTGAAGTCCATGAAGGTTCCTTTGGTACTTATTCCAATGGACATGCAATGGCAAAGAAGATGTTGCGAGCAGGTTACTATTGGCTGACAATGGAATCTGACTATTGCAAGTTTGTGAAGAGATGCCACAAGTGTCAAATTTATGCGGACAAGATTCATGTTCCTCCGACACTGTTGAACGTCATTTCCTCCCCATGGACCTTCTCCATGTGGGAAATTGATATGATTGAGCCCAAAGCTTCGAATGGACATCGTTTCATCTTGGTGGCTATTGACTACTTCACAAAATGGGTGAAGTGGCATCGTATGCGAATGTAACCAAGTAAGTTTTTGTAATGTTTATCAAGAATCAGATTATATGCCGTTATGGTGTGCCAAGTAAGATCATTACTGATAATGGATCGAACTTGAATAACAATATGGTGGAAGCTCTTTGTAAAGACTTCAAGATTGCACATCATAATTCTTCTCCCTACAGACCCAAGATGAATGGGATTGTTGAAGCTGCAAATAAGAACATTCAGAAGATTATTTAGAAGGTGGTTGTGACGTATAAGGATTGGCATGAGATGCTCTCATTTGCTTTGCATGGGTATCGTACATCCATCCGCACTTCAACAAGGGCAACCCCTTTCTCTCTTGTATATGGTATGGAAGCAGTACTCCCCGTAGATGTTGAGATTCCTTCATTGCGTGTGCTCATGGAAGCCAAGTTGACTGAGGTTGAATGGTATCAAACCAGGTATGATCAGTTAAATTTGATTGAAGGGAAGAGATTGACTGCCATGTGCCATGGTCAGTTATATCAGCAAAGGATGAAGAAAGCCTTTTGACAAGAAGGTCAGACCTCGCGTATTCAGGGAAGGTGACCTTGTGCTCAAGAAAATTTTATCTTTCAAACCGGATTCTAGGGGCAAATTGACTCTTAATTATGACGGTGCATTGATCCTTACAACTATGGATGGTGAAGAGTTCACTCGTCCTGTGAACGCGGTAGCAGTCAAGAAATACTTCGCCTAAAAAGAAAAATAACAACTCACTAAGGTGAAAACCCGAAAGGGCGGCTTAGGTAAAAATGAGCGTCTCGGTGGATTGAAAACCCGAAAGGGCGATCCAGGCAAAAGTTAGAGACATAAAACAAAAAGAATTTTTCCTGATAAGTTGAGTACCCCACCTTGGGGAAACTTATGCAAAAATTAGGGATTTTGGCAAGTAACTGCATTCTGCTGATCTTCTAGTTTGGAAGAAACTTTGATGAGCACAAGGGTTGACATCAATTCATTGTCCCCAGTAGCGGCCAAAAGCATTGTGGATATCAAGAGTTGGTAGAAGGATTAGTGGTCAATTGTATTCAATGTAACCGTTTTCCATGTAAATTACCATTTTCAACTTTGTAAAGATCTATGGAGTCTTGTCATTTACAGACTACCATTCTATTAAATAAAGTTGAGTTATTATCCAATTGTTTCCACTCTTATTTGTTTCATCCAGATAGTTTAAATCTTATTATGATCATCTTTGAAATTAAAGTTTTAAATCAAAATCATTTTTTATTAAACATATAAAAGCAAGAATTTTAAAGCAATATCAACATCATTTCGAAAAAAATAGCAAGTCCTAAGTGTGAAGCATTATTGGTTCTCGAGCAGTTAACCCTCGGTTATCCCCGGCTAAGTTGGTCGATTCAGTTCCCCTACGGAGTGTTCGTCCCCAGCGAAGTTTGTGCATAAGTTCCCGACGGAATCGGTGATTACCCAACTAGTTTTGATCTCCAGCAGAGTGAAGAGGGTTTCCTCAGTAGTGTGCATGATGGCGGTAGAACTTTGTTTTCCCCATCAGTTGCCATCCGACTCACTCCCAGTCAGAGTTTCCTCCTGGTTTTTGAGCAACTATTTGCGTTTATCTTCTGTATGGTTATCTCCCCATTCAATCTGGTTCAGAGAGAAACTATGACGGTCTCACGTCCAGAGAGGGACACGGTTGAAAGAGGAATCAGAGACAAGGAAAAACCAGTAACATATCTCTGATCCCAGAGACTTGGTACTACATGCATTCGAAGGAGGAGTTGGTGGCATTAGCATTTGCACTTTCATTGTTATATATTTGATAATGCCTTTGAGTGTGAATGGTGTGTTTTCTAAACTCGTGATTACTATCTTGTTGCTAAATTTCATCGTTAACATTTATAAGATGAGTTCTCACCTATTTCTTGTTTGTTTTGTTGGCTAAGTGCAATTTGATGTATAGATACTCAGCAGGAATAGTCACTCGTGAGTAGGAGACTCCTTTGGAACTTTCTCCATTTTTTATTTTGTCGCTTTTAGTTGGTTATCGTCTGCTCTTGTCTATAACACTAGGAACGAGCGCGTTATTGATTTTTGTAGTTTTAGTTGAAGTTTCATTTTTATTATTCGGTGGTTTGTTATATTAATAATGTGTATGAGGATTATTTATTTTCCGCTGTGAGTTTGAAACCATCTTCATGAAATTGGTGATTTGTGTGTAGTAACATTCTTAAACATGTATTATTTTCCATTTTATTTTAAGAGTTGGGGTTTAGGGTGTTAAATAGTCTCACCAGAGCAGGTCGGTCTGTCAGACAAGTTTTATTTGTTTCCTGGTGTACGACAAGTATGTGAACATTGTCGATGCAATGTTTCTTCTAATAGTTGTTTATTATTGTAAAAGAGAAATGACTGGAAGAAATGATCGCGTTATTGTTGATGCCCTGGCAACTTTGGCTTAACTTTTGCAAGCTCAGCAGAATCCACAGGTTAAAAATGTTGAATCTCGTGGACTAGACAGGTTTCTGAGAAATAAACCACCAACCTTCAAATGAAGGTATGATCTAGAGGGTGCACGTGTTTGGTTACAGATTATCAATATAATCTTCCGAGTTATGGCTTGTGCGGACACTCAGAAGATTCTTTATTGTGCTTATATGTTATCTGAAGAAGCAGAGTACTAGTGGGATAATGCTAGAAGATATTTGAGGCTAATGGTACAATGATCACTTGGGCTATTTTCAGGGGAGCATTCTTGGAAAAACATTTCTCAACCTATGTGCGTAGCAAGAAAGAGGTTGAATCCTTGAACTTAAACATGGGAATATGCATGTTGCAGATTATGCTGCCAAGTTTGAGAAATTGTCTAGGTTCTGCCCTCACTATAATGGGTAGAAGTTGAAGTGTCCAAATTCATTAAGTTTGAGAATGGACTTCTCCCTGAGATTAACCAGTTTATTGGGTATCAGGAAATCTATCAGTTCTCTGTGTTGGTTAACAAATGTTATGACACCCTAAACCCCGTAATAATTTATTCCGTAAATTAAATATAAAATAAAACCACGTATGGTGTCACACCTTCATAACACATATGACCTGCTCCGTAACACGGGTTTCAACAGTAAATTTCAATACACACATTTGTAATAAGGATGTTTACACGACATCCCACTTATCTGAATCATATATGGGATGTTTACATGACATCCATCTCATCTGATCAATATTATATATTCACATAATAAGACATTTATAACTTGTCACCGCATGCTCACTTCCATTTTAAAGTATCATCGCAGCATAATTATCATCACAATGATGGAAGATAAAGCAGGTAATAACATCTCGTCTCAACTTCAATTGTAATAATAAAATAAGAGATTTATAATCAATCAACTCAACATCTTAAGAATTCTCAACAACAAAACTAGTCTTATGACTTCAACATAATCATACATAAGTGTAAGACCCCAATTTTTGACCCTAAGATCCCTCATGACATCATATCATTACATTGCATAGCCTCAAGGATCTTTGGCATTTTTGCTCCATTCCCTGTGGGTGGGATCTTTTTGAGAGTGGTTCTTGATCACCAAGCATTGCTTGCATTTGTATATCATTGTTTTTATTTTAATCACTAACCAAAAGCATCAAAAATATGTCATCTAACATTTGTTTTGCAGTCTAAGCAGTCATCAAGCCAGGCAATTCAAGGTTTTCCTATGAGCAAGAGCAGATGGTATTTTCTTGGTATGAGGACCTCATGACATTATATTAAGCTTATGTGAGCTAGAGGTTCATCTTGAAGCAAATTCATCAAGTGGTTGAGGCCCAAGTTCATCAGGCAATTTCAGGTCATCTGAGGACCATGTGATCAACTGTACCGTCAAGTGAAGGCTTTGAGGTTGGGGAATTGATCTTAATATCCTCATTCATGTCCAAACAAGGCTTGTTCATCATGTCAAACATCTACTTTGAAGATTTTGAAGCCAAATCAAAAAGTTTCCCAAAATGGAAAGTGACTTATAATTTCAAGTTTCCAAAAATAGCAAGTTTTTGGTTCACATTCAACCAAACT
This sequence comes from Lathyrus oleraceus, assembly GCF_024323335.1. Taxonomy (NCBI): domain Eukaryota; kingdom Viridiplantae; phylum Streptophyta; class Magnoliopsida; order Fabales; family Fabaceae; genus Lathyrus; species Lathyrus oleraceus. The sequence continues at coordinate 181,046,230 of NC_066585.1, forward strand.
TTCCAACATCAAAGAAGCTTCAAATGAATTTTTGTCCAACATGAAAGTTAAAGATATTTCTCTCCCATTTCCAAAAAGTCCAAGATCATGAGCATCTGATGAATGGTTGAGGAGATATGGCCAAATGATTACAATGTGCACATGGAACTTCAACAAGCCATAACTTTTGATCCAAAGCTCCAAAATGAGTCCCTCTTTTTGCATATTTCTTTTCATGACCTATAATTTCCAAATCCATCATTTCATTGCATGAAATTTCATCATATAATCATTTGCCCATGCATGTTCATTTTGGAGGGGAAATGAAAAATTTGAATTTGGTGCATCATATGAACAAAATTCCAATTCCAACATGTGCATGAGATGATTTTAAGTGAATTTGAGCATTCATGTGGTACTGTTCACGTGTGCCTTCACCATGCATAGGTGTTTTTACTAATTTTGCCATGCACCTTATTTTCATTAATCTTCCATTAACCATTGCTTAATTAATTTTTCATAGTGATTAACATGTCATATAAAGCCTTAATCCTAACAGAATTTTCAAAAACAATCACATTCTAGATCTCAAATTTTTCTTTCCCTCCATTTTTTCTCTCAATTGAAACTCCAAATTTTTCCACATAGCATCTGAATTTTATTAGATATTCGTGTTCTCTGATCATCATTGAGTGCAGATCAAGCCTTGATTTGAAGAATTCGAGCAGAAATCAAGCTGTGCAAGCTCAAGAACATGAAGATGGAAATTGCCATTTGAGCTAGATCTAGGTCGTGCCAAGCTTCAATTCATACATCAAACTTCAAATCATCATCTCAGGATTGGATCTGGACACTTGCAAGGCCTTGAATCTACAGTTTCTGTTGACTGCTCTTCAAGAGGTGTGAAATTCGAACCTCTTAATTCTCCTTTTTATGTGCATATTATTGTAGATCTTTGAATGCTGATCACACTGATGCTTTTAGATTCTGATTTGGTGAATTATTGCATGAGTTATGCTTGGTAGAAGTTTTGTAGATCAAAATGTTTCTCTTCGATTTGCTTTGTTTAGGAAGAATTATTGTGAATTGATGCTGGATTTGTGTTCCTCGTGTCATGAGCTTTCGTTTGGTATAATTTTTGCGTGAATCTGGAAAAAAGTTCATGCGTGGCACTGTAGCGCCACCGTCTTCATGAAGAAGACGGTAGAAACCACCGCTTGCTCCGCCTTCTGGTTCGAGTCCTAGGGTTTCCTGAGTCAGCTGCCACGCCTTTGCCTGCTGTCCAAACTATTGGACCTCGCTTCTTTGACCAATTCCACATGTACTTAGACTGCTGATGTGGACGCCACTTCAATTAATGAAGTGATGCGTTTTGGTTCCATACTCCCTTCGATTCCCAGCGGTTGCACTTTGGAATTTATTTGTTTCAGCGCTCTCATCTTTTATGTGAACGTGGTTCGATTCTGTCTGGCTGCACATTTTCAAATTCGTTTCAAACATTTCCATTTCCCTTCATTTTCACATTATTTCCATGCTTCACATTTAATTTCATTTTATTTGCATCCAACTTCAAAAAATCATAATAAATTGAAAATTAATCCAATTAAATCCAATTTTTTTTCTACATGATCATGTGAATGTCTACTATTTTGTGGTTATGATTTCATGATTTTATCATTTCTGGATTTTGAATTGTGGACTGTTAATTGAACATGTATGCAAATGTGACATGTTGTACCAATTCTATTGTGAAATGCTCATACATTGGCCAATTACTGTGAAATTTGGTGTGTTGATTCCTAACATGTTGCTTGATTTTTGAGGCTTGGTTGTGCATTTTTACCATTTTTCATCTCTGTTTTAGACACATGAATGCATGGTGTGACAATGTATGTCACACAATTGGATGTCATACTTGTTCATTTTCATTGACATATCAATTGAGCTCTACTGATTACAATTTTTGGCATGATGCTTATGTTTGACATGTTGTGTGCACATAAACATTTCCATGGTTATTTGATTCATTTCTGTTTTAATATGGATTTTTCATTCTTGATGACCAATTGTGTGCTTTGTAATTGCCTTTGCCATATCTTGCTCATGTGATGACTTTGCTTGATGCTTTAAACTTGGTCCTTTTTAGGACATGTTCTTACTTGTTTAAATGAGCTTCATGTTGAATATTGGTTGTTGTTTTGACATTTTGCTTTTCCTTTGACCCTAGTCATTGGACTAGTGGTTTGTACTCACAATTTGAGCCTTGCCTTTCAGGTTCAAGCATTTAGTCCTAATGGATGATGTGATCTCCTTGCTTGAGATGCAATTTACTTTGTTTAACTAATTGTGATTGTGTTGTAGGTCCTTTGGTGGCTAACTCTCTTGAGTGTTTGCCTCTTATGGCTTACATGTTGTACATATTGGGAATGTTTGACTGTTGTTAATTGTTTGGTTATCTGAACATAGTACTGATTGTTTAGCTTTTCATACAGGTACATTAGCCGCTTAAGCTCATTACTTGAGCTTTGCTTTGCTTGTGGTTGGCATACCACTTAGGTAATCTCTCTAACTTCATGTAGTCTGGAAGCCCTGTCGTTTCTTTTGGCAGGCATTTGGCTGAAGTCCTCCTTAAGAGGCAATGTCTGTGATTGTTTATATTTATGCCATGTACTTCAAGTCCTCCTAAGTGAAGAGGAAATTGGAAGATAGAAGGGATTTGCAATCGATCCCCTGTTATTCAGTTGAGTCTTTCATTATGCTCGCACTATGTGCTGATGCTTTTGAATAAACACCCAAAATCTTGTATATAGAGTCAGTCATGTGGAATAGAGTTCCTCATTCTGGACTCCCACACCTTCTTTGATTCAAGCTCACCTAGGCCAGGGTTAAGAGCTATGAGGTCTAATCCTCATTTCCCATTTCATCTGCTCACCCTAACGGTCAATGTCAGTGGTTAAGAGTCTCAACACCCATAACAGTATTGGCTTGTTTGTCGAGGTTGATATGACCCCTTGACTAAAGCCCAACTTTGTCTGAGCCTCTTGATTGTGTATAGAGTGTGCTAATTGATTGATGTGATTGCTTGTGTTTGCTTTTGCATATTGTTTTGCATATTGCTTTTGCATTTGTTATTTGCTTTGTTTGAGGAGTCATATGTAAGACCATTGATTGGCTATCTGTTTCCTGTTCCTTTTGGGGAGCTGGATATAAAACCATTTATTGGCACTCCATTTCCTTTCCTGTTTTGTTTTGTGGAGTCAGACGTAAGACCATTGATTGGCTATCTGTTTCCTATTTGTTTTCTTTTGTGGAGTCAGACGTAAGACCATTGATTGGCTATCTGTTTCCTATTCTGTTTTCTTTTGTGGAGTCAGATGTAAGACCATTGATTGGCTATCTGTTTCCCATGTTGCTTTGTGGAGTTGGACGTAAGACCATTTATTGGCACTCCGTTTCCCATTTCGTTTCGGAGTTGGATGTAAGACTATTGATTGGCACTCCATTTCCAGTTTTGTTGCTCTCTTATTGAGACCATTGCTTATTTGCTTATTGCTTTGTGTTGCCTGATTCCAAAGGAACTTACTTGGATCATTTCTATGATTTTGAGAAAGCAATCCTGCCTGTGGCTCTATCCCTTAACCCTCACCTTCCGTTGGTGCCTAACCTTGATCTGTTTTCATCCTTAACCCAAACCAGAAAACTTTTGTGCAAACATTTGATTTGTTTTCAAAACTAGAAACCTAGGCCTTATGCCTTTGATTTTCAAACTTCATTTTCACTAATACTCATTGTGAATTGAATCTTTAATCAACTTTGACTACCTTTGTGAATAATTCTAATTGGTTAATTCCACTCACTCAATTGCTTTTGTGGCCTTGTCCACTTCTTAATCAAATTTTTCATATGCGTTAGCCGTAGATCTGAGTTATCTTAGTGGTTGATGTGAATCTCACCTTTTGTCCTTAGTGATTGAATTGTAAGACTTCCATGCTTATTATATGGCTAACCCCTCACTAGCATGTTGAAGCTGTTCTCACATGGTGGACTTGTGGTTGTTCAGGTTGAGTTTTCTCCCTTTGATAACGAAAGACCTTAAGGCTTTTGTTTAAAATCAATCCACTCATCTTTTTTTGAAATCTTTTAGCCGAACTACGACGTTTTGATCCTTATCTTTCATGAAAGGTACGTAGGCAATGGGTTTCATCCATCCAAACACAAAATGTAAATAACTTGTACATTCTTTTCTCATCTCTTCAATCCTGTTTGCACAAAAATACTTCATAAACAAATAATTTTACAACAAGTTGTGAAAAGGGCTCCCTAGGAGTACCTAGGATGTTGTGGGTGCCTAACACCTTCCCATGACATAACCAACCCCCTTACCCAGATCTCTGACCCCCTTTTACTAGTTTTGTTGGTAAAACTTTTTAGGCTTTTGTTCGCTTTCTAGCCATTCCTTTGGATAAATAGAAATGCGGTGGCGACTCGACTTTGTATAATTTACCTTGGATCTAATCAATATTTCCAATGGTGACGAATACACCGTTATATTAAGGAATAAAATAAGCGTTTAACCCAACCCGATGTTACATGATCAGAGCAAGGTACCACTAGTAAAAGCGACAAAATAAAGAAGTAATCCAAGAGCTGCATTCCACTTACTTCAGAAATACTACTCTTGAGTATCTTCACGATGCCCATGTAAAGGTAACATTCAAAAAAAGGGGTGAGAATTCATTTCAATAATAACGATATAGAATGAAGAATACCGTATAACATTTACACAATCATGCACAACAATATATCATATTCTTACATAAAATTCATAATCAACATCATACACGATAACTTCTCAATTATCATCAACATCATACAAACCACATCTCAATTATCATTAACATCATATGCAGCAACATCTCATCCAACAACACATCAATAACAACCAATACAAATGCAACACTTATGCAATGTACTCAACACTGACTCGACATGCATGTAGTACCAAATATGAACACTCAGGTTCATCTCACTCCATGATCCCCATAATAAGATCGATTCCCTCTTGGAACCGGAGCACACCAAAATCGCTACCATCACCATAGGTAACGCTTCACTAATCCCCCATAATAGGAATTAGCTACTCGCACCCGATCCATCACAATGGGATAGAGGTTCACCAAAACTCGTTACCATCAACATAGATAACGCTTCACTAATCCCTCATAATAATAATTAGCTACTCGCATCCGATCCATCACCATAGAATCGAGGCTCACCAAAATTGGATCGAAGCTCGTACACCAAGATGCATGACTCTCAAGTAACATGCATCAACACAACAAGGTTCACCTAAAGGATCCCCACACACATCTCATCATTTATGCATCACATCATTCATCATTTAACAACCAATTCATGTTACCACGTGAATAATATCAATAAACAAAAGTAACTCGTCAACATCTTAACATCATCGACATAACAACATAATTATCACACCACGATATTACAACAATGCAACGATTCATCAACCAAACGTATAAACTAATACATTTATTAACATAATAGGCACGTTAATATTATTAAAACATATCAACAATTACTACCATGTTATAGGTATGAGCATTAGCTTTCTAACACTTCCAACAACATCAAAATTGGACTTATAGAATAAAAGTTATAATCAAAATCGTCGGGATATGTCAACAATTCATTAACTGAATGCATGAACAAAACTTCACCAACACGGTAGGCATAGGAATAATACTTAAACATTTCACTTATCACCATCATGTTATAACTTTGAGAGTTAGATTTCTAATACTTCAAACCCCAACCCAAAATGATTCACGAGTTAAAAGTTAAGATCAAAGTCGTGCACGGAGGCACTACTAAAAAGTTGTTGTTTTCTTAAATTTCCATCATAATTTTTATCTTTTTCAACCCCAAAAACGTCCATGAAATAATCACTAAAATTCTTTTATCCCTGAAATAAAATTATAGCCCTCTATTTCAGATATCCAACGCTTCAAACGACACTCGATTTGGATTTACAGATCAAAAGTTATGGCCAAAACGATTTCGATCGAAAAACATAAAAAAAGGTTCCCGCGCTGAGCGCGGTCGTGACGGAAAAAATGCAAAATTTTCTGCGTTTTTCATCGTTGGAGGCCTTCAAGACCTCCGATTTCGATTTCGTAAAAAGTCAAACGCTCAGAAAATTACAACCCATGCAATACTCTAATTGTCTAAAGTTAATTTATAGTTTTAACACAATTGAATCATTTAATCACAATTTTAAGATTATGCCTAAAACCTTCGAAATTGCAACAATGGTGAATATATGTTCAATCATAAAAACAGAAAAATGTACACACATAAGAGACACAAAATTCATTATATAATCATCATATAACAACCATCATAGCATCCAAATTTAAAATTATGAATCAAAACACCCAACCCTAAGGAGGTTAAAGATTCCTCCATTCTACCCTTCTACCATACTCATTACTGTTAGAACAAGTTCCCACCCTTACCTGAATTCCATACAAAAATTCTGAATTGAAATCTTCACTCTCTTCCCTTGATCACCTTCCCTATTGCCTATTTTCTCCTTTTTCTCAAATGTCACGTACTGTGAAAATCCCCTAAACCTAGGTTACTCTTAACTTTTTATTTTTAGGGTAAACTTTTCCAAATCACCAACTTGGTCCAAACTTAATTATCTAATATTCCTTCCTCCCACTAACTTTCTCAATTTCTCATATTTGACCCAATTATTCTATCTTCACTAATTAATATAATAAATTATTCTACTTACTTCTATCATCCATTTATACCCCTGACTCAAGGATACATACTCTGCCAACACCCAACCATAAAATAAATCATCAAAATCTTTAATTCAAACAATAAAATATAACAAAATATCTAATAAAAAACGGGGTGCTACAACTCTCTCTCCCTTAAGAAATTTCCGCCCTCGAAAATTACATGAGGAAAATAGAGTCGGATATGACTCCCTCAACTGTTTCTCACGCTCCCAAGTCATGCTCCCACCAGCTGGTCCACCCCAAACTACCTTCACTAAGGCAATCTATTTACCATGCATCAGCTTCACTTCTCGATCCTCTATCTGCACGTGTGATACCTCAACAGTCAAGTTATCTCTCACATGCACATCATCCACCTGGATCACATGAGATGGATCCGAAATGTATCTCCTCAACTAAGACACATGAAATACATCATAAAGAATTGTAAGTGGCGGCGGCAAAGCAATTCGGTAATACACCTATCTTATCTTCTTTAAAATCTAGTACAAACCAAGAAAATGCGGCGTGAGCCTTTAATACTTTAAAGCTCGACCAACATCAGTTACATATGTAACTCTAAAAACATGTGATCTCCCTCCTGGAACTCAGGGGCTTTCCTCCTCTTGTCATGATAACTTTTCTGACAACTCTGCGATGCTTTCATCATTTCTTGGATCATTTTTCAGTCGTCACATGAACAATCTCAGGTTCGAGCACAACACTCTCGCCTGACTCATACCAACACAAATAAGTTCTACACCTTCTATTGTATAATGCCTCATATGGTCTATTCTGATACTATAATTGAAACTGTTGTTGTAGGTAAACTCAATCAACGAGAAGTAGATATCCCAAGTACCTCCTTGTTCTAGCACACAAGCCCTCAACAAGTCCTCAAAAGACTGGATAGTCCTCTCTATTTGACCGTCTGTCTACGTAAGATAAGAAGAACTCAACTTCATCTTAGTATCCAAAGTAGCCTATAGACTCTCCCAGAACCTCGATGTAAATCTCGGATCTCTATCTGGCATAATACTTGAAGGATTACCATTCAGCTTCACAATCTCATCAATATATAATTCATCTAGCTTCTACAAAGGATAATTGATCCTCATCGATACAAAATGAGCCGATTTGGTCAATTTATCCACAATCACCCAAATTGAATCGCATCCCTTTTGTCGTACCTCGAAAAATGGGGATACGACTTCAAAGCGAAACGCAATCGCACGCTCGCAATAATGGACTGAACAGAGTCGCCACCGAACTTTATTTATTCCTAAAAAGGAAAGGGGAAATATCGATAAAACTCAAGACAAAACAACAATGATTATTGGTCGTCGCAACCAAATTAGGGTTCGGGAGTCGATTACGCAAGGGAAAGGTATTAGCACCCCTCACGTCCGTTGTACTCAACGGGAACCATTAGGTCAGTTGTGCGCGTTAAAATGTTAGTTTGGAATGTTAGGCTTTTCAGTTTATTAGGTGGGAAAGAAAGAATAGAAGAGGGGATAAAGTTTTTGGATTTTTTAACGAAGGACTAAACCTAAGTTTTTTATTAGTGGGCCTGACAAGATTTAAAAATCTTGCTCCTACGTATCTCAAAAGAGAAATCAAGGCTTACGTAGTTCTGGGTAGAAAAATGTTTGTTTGTTGGTCGATTTTAGTGAAAACTATACTGTTTCTAATCGACAAAAACATCGTTTTACCCAAAACAGATGAGGAGTGGACGCGTACCACACATCGAACGGATTTATAAATCTACATTCGGAAAAGCGTCATTTATCTCTACTCAACAATCGTGGCCGAAACATTGTTTTGTATCACTTAAGACAATATATCTTTCATTTATGAAAAAGGTTTTTGATTAATCGCACGGCGGCGAGAAAAGGGTTTGATTGGTTGGATGTATTTTGAGTGATGGCGAGAACTTGGATGAGCGAGATATACATCTCGAATCCTAGCCTCAGGAGTGCATGGTATACACCATGTTCCATTTCCATCTTTATTGAAAGAAGTTAAGATAGGAATTAAGTATTTTTTGGAATTTGATTGAGAAAGGGTTTGAAGAAACCGCATTGACAATTTTAAATGATGGCGAGAGTTAAGATTGGCGAGGCATACGTCTCGAATCTTAACCTCAGGAGGGCATGGTATACACCATGTTCCATTTCCACCTTTATTGAGAAAGCGTTAAATAAGAATTATGTATCTTGAGTTTTGTTGTGAAAATGACTTGACCTAGATCAAGTATTGATAGACGTTTAAGAGAAATTTGAATGAGTGTTTGAGAGAGCAAAGTGGATAAATTTAGATGATGGCGAGAGCTAGGATTGGCGAGATATACATCTCGAATCCTAGTCTCAGGAGTGTGTGGTATACACCACGTTCCACTTCCATCTTTATTGAAAAAGTCTTGACTATGAATTAATATATTTTTTTTTGAGTTTTTATCAGGAAAAATGGCTTGACATTAAATCAAGCATTTGATGAAAGTTTGAAAAATAAGTGGAATAGAATTGGGGGGAGAAGTGAATTGACTTGTTTATTGAGAAAATACTCGACGTTGGATCGAGTCATATTTTTGTATTTTTTTGGAATTTGTTGATTTTATTCTTGTGTTAGTATCTAGCTAAACAGTCAAGTAATAAAGAAATAAAACAGTACCAAATTATTACACATCGGGGGAGTGGGGTACATCTTGTTAAATGGGGATTAAAAAATCATGAAATAATTAAATCGGGCCCAAACAACAAATAATGTAATGCATGAGTGTAAGTGCAAGAGAACCGGCTCATTGTGAGAAAGCCCAAGAGTAAGCTATGTGAGGTTGATGGCGATGCTTAAAAGCAATCGACTTACAAGGGTATAAAAATGGGCTCGATATTAAATCGAGAAAAATATGATTTTTATAGTTTTCAAATGGTTTCGAATGCATGATGAAATTAAAAGAAATCAAATTTGCATTATTAAACAATAATAAAAAACTATGAGTAATAAAGCATAAACATAAAAGAAAATGTTAAAAGAAATAAAAAAGCTACACATAGGGGTATCGAACCCACTACATTAAAGACCTAGAAAACACTCCTCTCCACCAGGCCACTTACCAACTAGTTGTTATTTTAATACTAACTTAAATATATAAACTAAAATAAATTAAAAAAAGAATTAAAATAAACTAATAAAAAAACTGGTGGACTACCCTAATTAAACCCAGCCACTTGGCTGTTGGGTTTTAGAGGCTAAGGGTTGGGAACATAAAATAGCACTCAACTAGAAACAGATACCAATAAACCACAATAAACCACAGTTAATGACTACTTAAAAACTCTAAACATTCACTTAATGGGATTTAAAAGTCTATTTTAAAGAAAAGGAATAAAGCATTGAATAAATAAAAAAAAAAGAAAAAAAAAGTGAGGACGCAAAACAGAGCTCAATCGTCCTCCCCTCTCATTCGCTTACCGCTCACGAACTCTCTCCTCATTCATTCTCTCAGGTTCTCTCTTCAATCGCTCTCCCTCGCATACCTACCGCTTACCCATCGCTAACCTCACTCACCTCCCTCACAATCTCAATCAATCGTACATGAAACAAAAACGGGAAGCTCACCTTGCTCAGGTAACAATCGACCCTCTTTGCTTCACCTCCCTCAATCGGTTTTTGCTTTTGATTTGGGATTTAGGGCTTTGGTATCTTGTTCTCCGTTTTCTCCTCTCTCAATTTTTTCGTGCCTTACTGATTTCGTTCTCCTCCTATTTATCTTCTACCGTTAGGGTTTTGATTTGATACTCAAAAGCTCAAAGAAGCAAATTCCAGAAGTGCTTTTCGTGCTCAGAATCGAGCTTGTCCTATTTGATGCTAGATTTGGAACAGGTAATCTGAGCTCAAACTTTCTTTTAATTGTTTTTGTCTTAATGCCAAATTGGGATATTTTTCTGAAATTTTACTAATGTCAACGCCATGTTTTTTACTGCAGTGAAAGCGAATGAGAAACATGAGGAACTTCGGTTTTCACAAGGCCTTGGTTTATGATTTTGTGCCTAAGGTTCAATAATTTCTTCCAAGGAAAGGCTTTTAGAATTGGATCCCTAATATCTCTACGACATCATCAGGATAGAGTCTCGGGCTTGGCATATTTTCTAGAGTGGAATTCTTGGAACGATCATCACTTCTTTCTGAGCTTCCATTTTCTATTGGGCTGTCAATGTTGGTATCATGATACTCGGTATGATCAGCAGCTTCAGGTACACTGATTTTGTTCACTGGAGAACGAAAGCAACCTCTTAATATCAGACTGTTTCTATTATCCGTATCCATCACGGAGTCAACAAGACTTCCACTAGGTTCAATATCACTGGATTCCTGCTGTAAGCAAGCATCATTCCGATCCTCTTCATCTGAAATATTCTCGGCTTGCCTCACCGAACTGTCAATAATTTCTCCTGTCAATATGCTTTTAACAGACATTACTGTTTTCTGTCTACTAATGCTTTCTTGCAGATGCACTTCACCCTTACTTCTCACAGCTTTTTCTCATTTTGGCGAGCAGGGAGCCAAACTGTGTTTGATCTTCGTCACCGTCATTTTTCCCGGATACTAAACAACCAAAATTCCTGGAGCCCGTAGGAGTGATATTTTCCCCATTGAAACTCTTCATTATTTTATCATAAGATTTACCAATTCTTTAGTGATCATATGCACGACTATCATCTCCATCCACTTTTTTCTATGTTCAAGTTGTGTTGACAAAGTGCATTTGGTTATGTTACATGGCTAATGATTTGTATGTTTGACAATTTCAGGCACATTCCATGACAGGATCATCTACTGCAGGATCAAGATGCACGACTTATCGAAGCAACCAAAACTTCCTGTAATGGATGACGGTAACTCACTGCGGCTTATACGCATATTGCATAAGGTGTTGCAATATTTTGCAACATTTCATGACAGGATGAAAGTGACTCCGCAGGTGAGATTCAACCGTTGATTAGTATCAAATGCAGGTTAAGTTCACTGGTTACGGTTGCAGCATACCGATGGTTTTACATTGATGCGGGAAACTTGATTTCTAATCAACTGATCTTGGTTACAGGAATGTTTCTCGCAGCATGGCATTAATGAGGACTTGTGCAACCAGTGTTCTGGATTTGAGCTTCATGTAGCATGGCCATGGCTCGCCTAATGGTGTCGTAGCATTTATGTGCAACCAGTGTTGAAGCGCTTCGTCATTGGAACAAAGGGCTTGCAACAGACTTGGAACTTCTCATTTTTGACTTTGATTTACAGCACGGCAGGTTTTGGTGCGAACTGACCCTTTTGGAATATCGAATTCATTAGCCTTTTTCTTCAAATTTTCAACTTATTT